>NC_135234.1:761238479-762464193 GCF_051348905.1 Ranitomeya variabilis
ATATTAGGCATCAGTTTCGGCCCGGGGGACTATCCCCAGCAAAACTGGGAGGGCAGACTTAAGATTGCCGCCCAGAAGGTGGATCAGTGGAAGGGTTGGTCTTTGACCCTAAGGGAAAGGGTTAGTCTTGCCAAGGGCTATTTGCTTCCTTTGCTAATATATTTGGGCAGCGTCTGCATCTTGCCAGAGCCTCTTTGGACACGGGTCTACAGCCTGTTTTTCCAATTGTTATGGGGAAATAGGCTGAACCTAATCAAGAGGGAGGTCACGTACCGCACGAGGAGACTAGGAGGGTTGGGTATGGTCAACCCAGTGGTGTTTCTAGTAAACACCTTTCTTAAGGCAAACATCGCCAACCTCTGGTCAGAGAGGGCTCCTCTGTGGGTATTCTCCTGTAGGGGGTGGTTTCGGCCTTTCTTCCAGGAATGGGAGACAGGAGGGCAGGTAAAGGACCTTCGAACACCTCATGGGCATCTTCCGGCTTATGCTACCCCGGTTCTGAAGGTGATCCGTCGGTGGGGTCTGGGAGTGTGGGAGATCAGGACCATGTCGAGAAGGTTACTTGACAATAGGGTCCTGTTGACCCACTTTCAGAAGCCCCTGGCGCTCAGGGATTGCCCAAGCTGGGATCTGGAGGTGGGGCTCGGGTTATTGAACTCTAAGCGGATCCCCTTGAAGTTTTGGGACTTGGCTTGGCGCTGCTTCCATGGGAAGCTGTATGTGAGGGACAACCTGAAGTGCAGATGCTCTGATGACCGGGATTGTCCCCGCGAAGAGTGTGGCGGTATGCTTGAAAGCATGGAGCATTTCCTGCTTCGGTGTCCCTTTAATACAGAGGTCTACAGCAGGGTGGGTGCTTCCATTGGCTGGCCTAGGCTGGCAGGCCTTTCCTATGCGGAGTGGGCCTATGGGGCATTCAGGTCCCTTGGTGGCCGAGATCGGGGCACTGTTTTCTTAGTTAGTTTAGTAACTAGGTTCCACACGTGGAATGCACGGTGTCTAGTGTCTACTCAGCGGAAAGTCCTCCCCAGGGAAGAGGTGATTAGGAACATCCTGGGTGACCTGGCAAAAGTGCGCTTGCTGGAGTTTGAGAGGCTGGGTGCAGGGAGGGCCTCTCTTCTTTGGAGGGGTTTCTCCTTTAATGTCCCCTAGGGAGAGTTAGGTTCTGTGTGCCTGTGATAGGGTTGAGTTAGTCTTTTTTATCTTTTTATCTTTATTTTGTAGGGTCAGATAGATGTGTAGGGACAGGGAGGGACAGATAGGGACAGTCTTTAGGGACAGGTAGTTAAGGTACCGTCACATTAAGCGACGCTGCAGCGATAGCGACAGGGATGCCGATCGCTGCAGCGTCGCTGTTGGGTCGCTGGAGAGCTGTCACACAGACCGCTCTCCAGCGACCAACGATGCCGAGGTCCCCGGGTAACCAGGGTAAGCATCGGGTTGCTAAGCGCAGGGCCGCGCTTAGTAACCCGATGTTTACCCTGGTTACCAGCGTAAAAGTTAAAAAAACAAACAGTACATACTCACCAGCGCGTCCCCCAGCCTCTGCTTCCTGACACTGACTGAGCTCCGGCCCTAACAGCACAGCGGTGACGTCACCGCTGTGCTTTCACTTTCAGTTTAGGGCCGGCGCTCAGTCAGTGTCAGGAAGCAGAGGCTGGGGGACGCGCTGGTGAGTATGTGCTGTTTGTTTTTTTAACTTTTACGCTGGTAACCAGGGTAAACATCGGGTTACTAAGCGCGGCCCTGCGCTTAGTAACCCGATGTTTACCCTGGTTACCAGTGTAAAATATCGCTGGTATCCTTGCTTTTGCTGTCAAACACGGCGATACACGGCGACCTAGCGACCAAATAAAGTGCAGACCTTCTAGCAGCGACCAGCAATTTCACAGCGGGATCCAGATCGCTGCTGCGTGTCAAATACAGCGATATCGCTATCCAGGTCCCTGCAACGTCACGGATCGCTGGCGATATCGCCTAGTGTGACGGTACCTTTAGTATTAGGTTGGTAGTGAGGGTCAGTGAGGGACAGGTAGGGGCAGGTAGGGAGAGATTGGTAGGGCTATAGGGACAGGATTTTCTCTTTTGTGTTGTTAGGGAGGGTCAGGGTGATGTGCGGTAGATTAGGGTGAGAGCCTCTATGGTCTCCAGTTCCTGGTGGTGGGCTGTAACCCTCACTTATAGATTTTTGTTTTGTAATTGGTAACCCGGGTATAGGGCTTGCAAGCATTGAACTTGAGCCTGTTCTTTGGTCATGATTATGGTGTGTACTGGTTATTATTATGTTATTGATTATATGTTATTATAAGGTTGTATATATGTTACATGTGTACTATGATGCGTGTAGGGGGGATTTAGTTTAGGTGGGGTGGGGGGTTTCTTGGGGGGTGGGGGGATGGGTTTTGGAGAATGGACGTCCGGCGGGATGCCAAGAAGAGGAAAAAAGGGCCATAAACTTCTGTGGACCTTGTTGTATAGTGAAGGCCACAAACTTTCGTGGGACCTTGTGTGATAGGCCACAAACTCTCGTGGGACCTGGTGTGATAGGCCACAAACTTTCGTGGGACCTTTGGGGGAATGGTGGTGGTTTAGTTTAGGAGGTAAAAAAAAAATAAAAATATATATATATATATAAAAAATAAATATAAAAAATATATGATTAAGTTTTGGCCAGGTGGCCTATTTGCTTTCTTTAGGGCAGTTGGCCGACTTTTGTTTATTTTTCTAGGGATGAATGCATGGGTATGTGTGTATGAGGGAAAAAGGTACAAGGGGAGAGGAAAAAGGATATAGGTTGAGGTCTCTTCCCTTGCTGGGGGGCATTAATGAAATGGAGGACCATTTTGTTTGTATAAATATGCTGGACATTGGACTTTTGGGGACTGTGAATAATTTGTTTTGTTATTGAGTTTGTCTGTAAGCTTTGCCTGTAAGTTTTGTTTTGTACTTTTATAATAAAAAAGAGATACAGGATGTAACTCAGGATCAGTAATGTAATGTATGTACACAGGGACTGCACCAGCAGAATAGTGAGTGCAGCTCTGGGGTATAATACAGGATGTAACTCAGGATCAGTAATGTAATGTATGTACACAGGGACTGCACCAGCAGAATAGTGAGTGCAGCTCTGGGGTATAATACAGGATGTAACTCAGGATCAGTATTGTAATGTATGTATACCGTGACTGCACCAGCAGAATAGTGAGTGCAGCTCTGGAGTATAATACAGCATGTTACTCAGGATCAGTAATGTAATGTATGTACACAGTGACTGCACCAGCAGAATAGTGAGTGCAGCTCTGGGGTATAATACAGGATGTAACTCAGGATCAGTAATGTATGTACACAGTGACTGCACCAGCAGAATAGTGAGTGCAGCTCTGGGGTATAATACAGGATGTAACTCAGGATCAGTAATGTATGTACACAGTGACTGCACCAGCAGAATAGTGAGTGCAGCTCTGGGGTATAATAATTCAGGATGTAACTCGGGATCAGTAATGTTATGTATGTACACAGTGACTGCACCAGCAGAATAGTGAGTGCAGCTCTGGGGTATAATACAGGAGGTAACTCAGAGTCAGGATCAGTAATGTAATGTATGTACACAGTGACTGCACCAGCAGAATAGTGAGTACAGCTCTGGTGTATAATACAGGCTGTAACTCAGGAGCAGTACAGTATCAGTAATGTATGTACACAGTGACTGCACCAGCAGAATGGTGAGTTCAGCTCTGCTCAGCTGTTGCTCACTGTAGTAATTGGAAGTGTGGTCCCTACTAAGCCTGCTGTCTGCGCCAGAGCTCAGAGAACCATCACTTCTCCACCTGGTGACCTGCTCTCTCTCTCCTACTCAGGGAGGGAGTGGGTTTCCTGGCATGACCGATGGAGCCAAGTCCCAGGCTTCTGTCCCCCAAACCAGGCCTGCAGGGGCAGGAGAAACCAACAACCAGCCTGCACATCAGAGGACTTGGGGTGAGACGCTCAACTAGGAGTTGCAGCAATATGGCTCCTACTCCGTCCTGGTCTGCGGAGACTCAGAGAAGCCGCAAAGCTTCCAACATGGTGGTAAGCCTGCCAGCGTAATATTGATTCTTCTGGAGGAAAGCTGAGTGCTCACAGAGGTGAGGCCAACCTCACTGAGGAAGGTGGTAGACTGCAGAGTCTTTGACTACCTATGGCTCCCAGGTCATGAGCCACCTCCGTGAGTATGAAGAGGCGAGTAAGACCATCAGTATACTCTGGGAAGTGCTGCGTTGCACAAGCGCCAAAGCTGCAGGTGCCTCCAAACCAAGGAATACACAACTCCAGGCAGAGGTAAAGAAACTGAAAATTGAAATCAATGAGCTGCAAGTGTGGAAAGCATTTACTAGAAAGAAAAGTGGACCATTTAAAGAAAAACTAATGAATGAGGACAGTTTTAGAGAAATGGTTGATAACAGAGAACAATGGCAGATGGAGCTGCACCATGAGAGCCAGCTGGATGATGGAAGTGATGATGACCAGCAGAAGGCCCCACCTGGCAGCCGTCAAAGTTACCCGCAGGCCACATGCAGCGAGCGCCCTGCAGGACAGGTGATATTGACATCCGGTCGCAGTTCTGCCGTTTCTGGGGAGGACAGGGAGGAGCGCTAATGGCAGAGATAAAGCTCCTGGAGTCCCCAGTGTGCCTTCAGAACTTCCATCTTGTTCACCATTTACCAGAGGATGCACCTGGAGGCGAGAAGAAATCGACAAAGAAGACCACCAAGCCAAAGCTGCATGAAGCGGTAAGCTACGTGTATACACCCCTCCCTATACCCCTGAGTTGGCTGAAGCATCAGCTCACTGTATAAGACCCGTTGCCCAGTCCGGGTATTGCTATGGAACCAGTGCAAAGGCACGGGAAGATTACAAAGCGAGGTAGTGAGGTGCAGAGATCTGTCTCTGCTTGTAGTAGCGGGGACGTAGCAGGAGGTACATCAGCTGAGCGTCTGGATAATGAGGGCTTACGGTCAGGCCACAATACTGTGGTACACTCCTCAGTGGGAGGTGGAAGCGGCCCAGTGTCGGGGGCAACTCTGTTAGCCATGGCACTCTTGATGCTGATCACTTAGTTGAGAAGCAGAGGCAGTGTGAGGGGGCTGCCAAGGCTGGAAGTTCCTGTCTTCCCAAAGTCCTATTCTGTGTTGGTGCCTCTGGTCAGCAAGATCCTGATACTAAAGATCAGTGACACCTCACAGCAAAGGATCAGTGGCACCTATTGGTAACGGTGAAGCAACAGAAATTATCAACTGATGATGTGGAGGGCACACATAAGACCAGGGGTGAGTTCACCTCCAGTTTTGTGAGGGTGGCTAAGCCCCTTGTGCCTGATGATGTGGATGTCAAAATGTCACCCCCTCTTGCTATTGGTCCAGCAAGAGTGAAAGTGGTGGTGAGTGTGAATGAGGAAAATTTTTTCTCTAGTGGTGTGATTGCTGGTTTGGTGGAGGGTGAGGGGGTTATGGAGGAGGGTAATAGTAATACTGTTGGAGTTGATGTGTTCACTGGTCCGGTTGCACCCCGGTGGTGGCAGCGCCCATCAGGAGTTATGCCACTGTCGGTCTGGGGGAGCTAGGGCGTCCTCTACGTTTCTGGCTCTGGGGACGGCATGTCGCAGCGGCGTCTCCTGGGGGCTGTAAAGAAGAGGAAGAGATCACTAATGGTAGAGGGTTGAGAAGTTGATCTATCCTTCTGGATAGAGAGGCATGGCTTCAGTGCCTTCCGGGAGCAAATAGGGGGGCCTAGTGTGGTCCCTCTCAAAAGCTGGGTCGGGCAGTGTGAGTAGGAATGTGGTCCATCTTATCTGAAAGGGCAATGATGCATGTCCTCCAAGGTCTAAAGTTGTGGTGCTCCATCTGAGGTTGGGCTTCAAGGCGATTGACATCTACGCCTTGATACATCCCTATTCCATGCCTGAGTTTGATGTCAGCTTTGTTCGGCCAGAGGGGCATGAGCTTTTCTGTTCAAATTATGAGTAGGCAAAAAATTAGCCCGGCTGGCGAGACCTTGCTATTCAGGCGGTGTCTCGCCAAAACAAGTCAAGAAAGTGACCGTGATGACTTGTAACGATTTGCTTTCTTGTTATGACATCATGACATGCCTTGGCCAGTATGGAGAGGTGGTAGAGGTGCCAAAGAAAAACTGTGACAAGTTTGGTATCCGGCCAGGGGCCTGGATTTTTATGGTAAAACTTAAGCGTTCAGGTGGTACGGTTGACCACATTCCATCATCTGCCTTCCAGGGAAGGGATTATATCCTGGTCTTCTACCAAGGGCAACCGAAGCTGTCACAGCTGTGATGACCCCATACACTTCAGTGCAAACTGCACTGTGCAGAAGTGTGCATTGTGTGGGGATATTGGCCATATTGCTGCATCTTGTGTGGAGATTAGGTGCCACCTGTGTGGTGAGTTAGATCACCCAGCTGTTGTCCTCGCTCCTTTGCTAATACAGTCTTGACCCCAGTGGGAGAAAGCCAGTGAGGCAGAGGAAGGGACTAGCAGGGGTGAGGGAGTTGAGGAGCCAGGGGGGAAAAGCAATAAATAGACACCTGCCCATCTGAAACATCTAGACAAGCGCTAACAGGAGAGGGAGCTGGGCAGCCTCTGTCCTGGATGCCAGTCTTGCCACTGAGGCTACGAGGGATGATGAGTTGGATGAGGTCAGGTGGATCCACAGGGAGGAAAGCACCACTTCCTCAGAGTCCTCCCATTATGAAAGTATGGATGAGTATAATAAGTAGAGGCTAGAGGACAGTCATAAGCTCTGCAAAAATAGAAGAGAAAGAAGGGAGATAAAACATCTTCTCCTGCTCTGACCAAGGTACCTAAGGAAAGAAAAACTAACTCCCGTCTGGTAGGTTTTTCTAGCCAGTTCCAAGGCCTTAAAGGGAACCTGTCACCCCGTTTTTTCCGTATGAGATAAAAATACGGTTAAATAGGGCCTGAGCTGTGCATTACAATAGTGTATTTTGTGGACCCCGATTCCCCACCTATGCTGCCGAAATACGTTACCAAAGTAGTCGTTTTCGCCTGTCAATCAGGCTGGTCTGGTCAGATGGGCGTGGTGTCTTCCCCCAGATCTTGCTTAGTTTTCCGTTGGTGGCGTAGTGGTGTGCGCATGCCCAAGGTCCCAAATCCACTGCACAGGGGAGTGAAAAGAGCGCGATGTGCGCGATTTCCCTGGTGATCGGTGGGGGAGGCCATCTTCCTTTGGCCGCGCGTGCACAGAAGCGGCGCTCTGCTGGCCGCGGCTTCAGGAAAATGGCCGCGGGATGCCGCGCGTGCGCAGATGGAGATCGCGGCGGCCATTTTCCTGAAGCAGAGTTCGCATCTCGGTGGATTCGGGACCTTGGGCATGCACACAACACTACGCCACCAACGGAAAACTAAGCAAGATCTGGGGGAAGACACCACGCCCATCTGACCAGACCAGCCTGATTGACAGGCGAAAACGACTACTTTGGTAAAGTATTTCGGCAGCATAGGTGGGGAATCGGGGTGCACAAAATACACTATTGCAATGCACAGCTCAGGCCCTATTTAACAGTATTTTTATCTCATACGGAAAAAACGGGGTGACAGGTTCCCTTTAAGAACATCTGTTCCGCTAGAGAGGTAGCTGAGGGTGAGGTTCCTGCTTTGGCGGGGCTTACAGGGGGTGCCGAGTCTTGTTCTTCTTGGGATGTAAGGTCTTAGAGTGAGGGACTGACCCAGAGTCTAGAGATGAGGATGATAAAAAGAAAAAAATGTGGCAATGAACACCAATGTGTTATTAAAGAGAGGGAAGGATTCCTCCTCTGAGACAGAGGATGAGGGAAGTGGGAGGAAGAAAGCCATCTAACTCAGTCACCAGTGATGGCGGTACCCACTCCATTTACGCTGGCATCCATTAATGTCACCAACATAAAGTCAAATACAGCCAGATTTGCGGCCTTGATTTTTTGTCAGCCGGGTTGAAGCTGACATTTTCTTTTTGCAAGAGACCATGCTGCCAAATATGGCAGATGTGTTTAAGGCTAAAGGTAGTGGAAACTCAGGAACTCCTGTTGGTCTTTTGCAGCCCAGCCATATAGCGGAGTGGTGGTCCTTTTTACTGCACCGGTTGAATGCTGAAGGGTTATTTAGTTAGAAATGGGAAGGTGCTTGATGTTGGATGTCCTCATGAAGGGACAAGATCTTTGGCTTATTAACATATATGGTCCACATTCTAAGTGGGACTGGAAGTGTCTCTTTATGAGGATCAAGCCCTACCTTTTCACAAGTTGGCCAGTTGTCTTTGGAGAGGACTTCAACACTGTCATGAAGCCTCAAGAAGAGGAGGTTCCAGAGACAAGCTGACTTATGATAGCGTCTCCCTTAATAGTATAGCTAGTTAGGCTCACCTGGTGGATATCCACATTTGGCACACCTCAGGCCACGAGAGGATTTTCTTCAGAGCCAGGTACCCTTACTGGATCTTTGTAGTAGTAAGTCAGAGTGGTGGGACATGTTTAAGGAAAGGGTGGCGAGATTCTTCCGCCAGCTCCTGAGCCTCAGGAGTCTGAGCAGGTATTGCATGTGATGCGCCCACCAGGGCTGTGGGGTACTTGGTACCGGGTCCGGTACTTAAAGGGATGTGTCGCGGCAGCAACCCGGTCCGTGGCCCTGGGCGCCCATGTTAAAGGGACGTCTTTAAAGAGTTTTTTTGAAATAAAGGAATGTTCGTGACGCCACCTGTGGTATTCGGTCAGGGGTGTCCGACGCTGCTTAAAGGGGTCCTCTGGGGTGATGTTATGGCAGCCAAATGGTATAACTTCCCACAGGTGAAGTAGGTCCCCAGGGCTCCCGTGTGTAGATGGAGATGGTGTAATAAGAAACAGAGGACACAAGGTTGCAGTCTCTTTACCTCTTAAGCAATTCAGGCAGCCACAGTCCAGGGTACCGGATCACAGGCTCTGGTGGTGGTCCGGCTGGCTTGGAAGCAAGTTGGGATTTCCGCCTTACCAGGTGGAGTTAGAAGCCTTCCCTTTAGCGCTGTGGTATAGTTCCTTGCTGCCTATAGCTGTCCAACAAGGTCCTAACGAGTTTTTGTCCTTTGTGTAAGTGGGACACTAACCTATATGACAGGTGGCTCGAGCCCTTTCACAGGGTCTCTATCACGACCCGGGCCCTATTCGCCACTGTGTCTTCGGGTGTTAGGGCGGGCAAGTGACCTGTAGTTCAGTTGTCCTGCCAGTTTCTGCTGTGAGTCTTAGAGTCCCTCACAACCTCGGTTTTCCGGCCACCGGTGTCTGTACTCTGTCAAGAGGTAGCTAATTTGCATCTGTTCTCCTCTGATCTTAACTTCACATTTGCCTCTTTTCCTTTTCAGTCTCTTTATCAGTTGCTCTGTTCTGTCTTTCCTTCCCAGGAGCTGCACGGCTCCAGCTTTCCTTCCTCACACGTCACTCTCCTCTCACCAACTACTAACTCTTCCTAACTGCCTAGCAACGGCCAGAGCGAGCAGCTCCCCCGAAGTTGGGTGTAGAGCTCCCTCTTCTGGCCTGAAGTCAGAATGGTGTTGTATGTGCTGATTACCTGTTAAATGGATCCTTCCCTGCTTCCAAGCGTGACATCACTCTCCCAGTGAGGAAAGCAATGCCACTGTAACAACAGGTTACCTGGGGTGTTACACCTGTATCAGGGACTGAGGAGGAAACTCGAGTATCTTGTCTCACCTGGAGGTAGACGCGAGGAGATCTCCAGAGTGAAATCTTTGCTTATGAGGTGTCAGTAGACACGCATCTTTGGTTTTTGAGAGGGATTATGGGAAGTACCATAAGTAGTTCACAGTGCTAGCGGAGATGTCACCGAGGTCACGGCAGTTTAGCCCGGCTGGGAACGGAGCCTCAGTGACCGTAGGTAACCTCGATGATGTCACCTCCAGTCACCGAGGCTGCGCTCACAGCAGTTCAGTCACCAGTGGTTCTCAGCCTGGACGGTCGCATCTTGGCACCATCCAGGTTGAAAACTGTTTTCAATACAGACATGGATTATGGCTTGGGACAGAACGACAGACAGATATGGTATATTGTTGTTTTTTTATTTTAGTTTTACTACAGGAGATTGAGGGCTTCGGAGGAATTAGGTGAGGTCGTAAGTATTGTTTAATTGAGATTATTAAAGGAGTCTGTCATTTTATCAATTAAAGGACTTTATTCTTGGTGTATGTTTAATACAGTTTGGCTATGGGGTTAGTAATGGGGGTGTCTTAATGATGCCTCTCCATTACTAACCTTGGGGCTTGATGTCACCGGACAATACAAAGGTGACATCAACCACCCAACTATCACCTCATTTGCCACTGCTACAGGGCAAGTGGGAAGAGCAAAGCGCCAGAATTGGTGAATCTATTGTGCCTTTTCTGGGTGGCTGCGGGCTGTTATCTTTAGGCTGGGGGGGCCAATATCCATGGCCCCTTACCAGCCTGAGAATACAAACCCCAGCTGTCTGCTTTAGCAAGGCTGGTTGTCAAAAATGGGGGAGACTCTACTATTTATTTACAGTGCAGGAGCGGCAGATGAATACCCCATCTGCCACTCCTGCTCTCGCTGTTATTGGGGCAGCAGGTGTCGGATGATGGCAGCAGTTGTCCCATCAACTAACACCAATGACCGGAGGTAAACTTTATACCCCTGATCACAGCTGAGAGCTCCCACTGTCTTTTGACAGCGTGGGAACCGTGGCTCTCTGACCGGCGGGGATGGCTTCACCGCCAATCAGAAGCGGTGTTCGCCGTGCTGTCATGCACATTATGGCACGGCAAACACTGGATGTTCAGGCCCCCATTCAAGTGAATGGGGTTCGAGTTCAGGTTCAGGTCCAGGTAATGCTCTGGTACCCGAACCCAAATTTTTTGTAACTGTATGGCCGCACATGCCGTCCCGAACATCCAGGTGTCCACCCATCTCTATTAAAGATTTGTCTGAGAGCCAGATGCGGCCATCAAAAGAGCCACATCTGGCTCGCGAGCCATAGGTTCCCGACCCCTGATACAGGATGTAACTCAGGATTAGTAATGTAATGTATGTACACAGTGACTGCACCAGCAGAATAGTGAGTGCAGCTCTGGGGTATAATACAGGATGTAACTCAGGATCAGTAATGTAATGTATGTACACAGTGACTGCACCAGCAGAATAGTGAGTGCAGCTCTGGGGTATAATACAGGATGTAACTCAGGATCAGTAATGTAATGTATGTACACAGTGACTGCACCAGCAGAATAGTGAGTGCAGCTCTGGAGTATAATACAGGATGTAACTCAGGATCAGTAATGTAATGTATGTACACAGTGACTGCACCAGCAGAATAGTGAGTGCAGCTCTGGAGTATAATACAGGATGTAACTCAGGATCAGTAATGTAATGTATGTACACAGTGACTGCACCAGCAGAATAGTGAGTGCAGCTCTGGGGTATAATACAGGATGTAACTCAGGATCAGTAATGTAATGTATGTACACAGTGACTGCACCAGCAGAATAGTGAGTGCAGCTCTGGGGTATAATACAGGAGGTAACTCAGGATCAGTAATGTAATGTATGTACACAGTGACTGCACCAGCAGAATAGTGAGTGCAGCTCTGGGGTATAATACAGGATGTAACTCAGGATCAGTAATGTAATGTATGTACACAGTGACTGCACCAGCAGAATAGTGAGTGCAGCTCTGGGGTATAATACAGGAGGTAACTCAGGATCAGTAATGTAATGTATGTACACAGTGACTGCACCAGCAGAATAGTGAGTTCAGCTCTGGCATATATGGGGTATAATAGAGGATGTAGCTCAGCATCAGTGCAGGATAATACAGTAATACATATGCAATACTTCTGTGTTCCTGAATTCATTTCTTTGGACAGCCCCCTGACAGAAGGATATGAACTATAATACTGATATAACAGATGAGATAGTCGCTCTCGCTATCACTTTTATGATAACACTACCAGCACTAAGACCTGATTCCGCCGTTCGCTGCTCAGTCCCATATAAGGATCGCAGGATATTTCCCTGAAAATGTCTTTAGTTCATGTTCAGTTTTGCAAAGTTTCCAGAGACGCTTCCACATAGGAACAGCAAGGCACAGGGATGAATGACTTCAAGGAACTGGCAAAAGCCTTTTTTCTTAGAAAGCCGAGGAATCCAATCATCTCTCACTTCATATAAGGTAACAGAAGCAATATGGGAGAAAAAAAGAGAAATGTACAGAGCTGATTTTGTCACACTGTTCTGACAGTTTTGTTGCACTACAAGTAAACTACTAGTAAGTTCTCAGGGTGCAGAAAACTCACCAGGTCAGCTCTGCTGCATCTGTGCCATAGACTCTGCTGTCTTCAGTGGGTGTAATATCTTATTATCACAGCTCGTCCTCGTCATTTGGGTTGATTATTATTTTACCATTAGTATGAACCATGATTATTCACAATCGCCTTCACTTAATTACTGAGATGTCCCGAGACTTTACAAATGTTTCTAAGGTTTCTGTTAGTAACTACAGATACAGATGTAGCAGAGCCGAATGTGTCCTGTATGGTCTATACAAGAGGAAAAGTGATAGAATAGTGCGAGCAAACTGAGCTCTGCTGCATCTCCTGTGCATGCTGACAACTCTGAGATAGATAGATAGATAATAGATAGATAATAGATGATAGATAATAGATAGATAATAGATAGATAATAGATAGATAGATAGATAGATAGATAGATAGATAGATAGATGATAGATAGATAGATAGATAGATAATAATAGATACATAGATAATAGATAGATATAGATAGATAATAGATAGATAATAGATAGATAATGGATAGATAGATAAGAGATAGATAATACATGATAGATAGATAGATAAGAGATAGATAATAGATAGATGATAGATGATAGATAGATAGATAGATGATATATAGATAGATATATAATAGATAGATATGAATTAATCTAGTTATACAAGTTCTGTAATATCTTCCATTCCATCACACAGTGTATCTTGCTGCTACTTGTAGTTCTTCTGTAGCAGTGGCCTTGCTGGTGGCTCTGGTAGTCGTTGTCCTGTAGCAGTAACGATGTGTCAGTGTCAGCTGAGATACCAATCCCCAGCAGGACACATGTAGCAGTGTACAGTGCAGAGAAGGATCAGAGAGCTATCAGGTTACAGCAGCCATCACTGCCCCGTGTCACCCAGGGTATATACTGTATACAGCCAGCACTCAGGGTATATACTGTATACAGCCAGCACCCAGGGTATATACTGTATACAGCCAGCACCCAGGGTATATACTGTATACAGCCAGCACCCAGGGTATATACTGTATACAGCCAGCACCCAGGGTATATACTGTATACAGCCAGCCTCGGGTCCAGCAGGACAGGACATCGTGGAGCTTCTCTCCAGCTGCTGCCTGTGACCCTGATGTGACCGCTCCGCACACATTGGCCATTTATTGGTAGATTTCTCCAATTTAGTTGATCGTCTGTAAATGTAACATCAGCAGAAATATCAGATCCCAGCACAGATGAGGGAAAGGCAGAAAAGGAGGAAGACAGATGTGCTGGGGCCGAGACCACCACCACCACCAGCAGCAGCAGCAGCAGCAGCTCTCCTCCTCCTCCTCCTCCTCCTCCTCTCTGACTGTCAATGCATCAACTTTACACAGCATTATGTAACATTTGGAAAATTGGAGCCAAACCCCAAGACACCCAACAAATTACCATGTATCCAGCCTGCGGAGCCCTAGTGAGGATATACAGAGGAATCACCAAGTGTCAATGCAGCTGAACTATTACAAATGTCTTGAAAAAGCCTCTAATAAATAATTATCTACCTATCTATTATTTATTATTTATCTATTATCTATCTATTATCTATCTATCTATCTATCTATCTATCTATCTATCTATCTATCTATCTATCTATCTATTATCTATCTATGTATCTATCTATTATCTATCTATCTATTATCTATTGTGTAATATATGCTGAATATGAGATCTGTGTGTCTCTCCCAGTAATATAGTCTGGATGTGAGGTCTGTGTGTCCCTCCCAGTAATATAGGCTGGATGTGAAGTCTGCTGTCTCTCCCAGTAATATAGGCTGGATGTGAGGTCTGTGTGTCTCTCCCAGTAATATAGGTTGGATGTGAGGTCTGTGTGTCTCTCCCAGTAATATAGGCTGGATGTGAGCTCTGTGTGTCTCTCCCAGTAATATAGTCTGGATGTGAGGTCTGTGTGTCTCTCCCAGTAATATAGGTTGGATGTGAGGTCTGTGTGTCTCTCCCAGTAATATAGACTGGATGTCAGGTCTGTGTTTCTCCCAGTAATATAGGCTGGATGTGAGGTCTGTGTGTTTCTCCCAGTAATATAGGCTGGATGTGAGTGAGGTCTGTGTGTTCCTCCCAGTAATATAGGCTGAATGTGAGCTCTGTGTGTCTCTCCCAGTAATATAGGCTGGATGTGAGGTCTGTGTGTCTCTCCCAGTAATATAGGCTGGATGTGAGGTCTGTGTGTCTCTCCCAGTAATATAGGATGGATGTGAGCTCTGTGTGTCTCTCCCAGTAATATAGGCTGGATGTGAGCTCTGTGTGTCTCTCCCAGTAATATAGGCTGGATGTGAGCTCTGTGTGTCTCTCCCAATAATATAGGCTGGATGTGAGGTCTGTGTGTCTCTCCCAGTACTATAGGCTGGATGTGAGGTCTGTGTGTCCCTCCCAGTAATGTAGGCTGGATGTGAGGTCTGTGGGTCTCTCCCAGTAATATAGGCTGGATGTGAGGTCTGTGTCTCTCCCAGTCATATAGGCTGGATGTGAGGTCTGCTGTCTCTCCCAGTAATATAGGCTGGATGTGAGGTCTGTGTCTCTCCCAGTAATATAGGCTGGATGTGAGGTCTGTGTCTCTCCCAGTAATATAGGCTGGATGTGAGGTCTGTGTGTCTCTCCCAGTAATATAGGCTGGATGTGAGCTCTGTGTGTCCCTCCCAGTAATATGGGATGGATGTGAGGTCTGTGGGTCTCTCCCAGTAATATAGGCTGGATGTGAGGTCTGTGTGTCCCTCCCAGTAATATAGGCTGGATGTGAAGTCTGCTGTCTCTCCCAGTAATATAGTCTGGATGTGAGGTCTGTGTGTCTCTCCCAGTAATATAGGCTGGATGTGAGGTCTGTGTGTCCCTCCCAGTAATATTGGCTGGATGTGAGGTCTGTGTGTCCCTCCCAGTAATATAGGCTGGATGTGAGGTCTGTGTGTCTCCCAGTAATATAGGCTGGATGTGAGGTCTGTGTGTCTCCCAGTAATATAGGCTGGATGTGAGCTCTGTGTGTCTCTCCCAGTAATATAGGCTAGATGTGAGATGTGTGGGTCTCTCCCAGTAATATAGGCTGGATGTGAGCTCTGTGTGTCCCTCCCAGTAATATAGGCTGGATGGGAGATATGTGTGTTTCTCCCAGTAATATGGGCTGGATGTGAGGTCTGTATGTCTCTCCCAGTAATATAGGCTGGATGTGAGGTCTGTGTGTCCCTCCCAGTAATATAGGCTGGATGTGAGCTCTGTGTGTTTCTTCCAGTAATATAGGCTGGATGTGAGGTCTTTGTGTCTCTCCCAGTAATATAAGCTGGATGTGAGCTCTGTGTGTCTCTCCCAGTAATATAGGCTGGATGTGAGGTCTGTGTGTCTCTCCCATTAATATAGGCTGGATGTGAGCTCTGTGTGTCTCTCCCAGTAATATAGGCTGGATGTGAGGTCTGTGTGTCTCTCCCAGTAATATAGGCTGGATGTGAGGTCTGTGTTCTCCCCAGTAATATAGGCTGGATGTGAGCTCTGTGTGTCTCCCAGTAATATAGGCTGGATGTGAGGTCTGTGTTCCCCCCAGTAATATAGGCTGGATGTGAGCTCTGTGTGTCCCTTCCAGTAATATAGGCTGGATGTGAGGTCTGTGTCTCTCCCAGTAATATAGGCTGGATGTGAGCTCTGTGTGTCTCCCAGTAATATAGGCTGGATGTGAGGTCTGTGTTCCCCCCAGTAATATAGGCTGGATGTGAGCTCTGTGTGTCTCTCCCAGTAATATAGGCTGGATGTCAGTTCAGTTTTTATCTAGAGTACTGTTATTTTCACTGCTCAAATATCAGCACAGCTCTAAGGCTATGTGCACACGTTGCAGATTTCTGCGGATTTTTCCGCTCAGTTTTTTATAAATCTGCAGGTAAAACGCACTGTATTTTACCTGCGAATTACCCGCAGATTTACCGTGGATTTCCTGCGGTTTTTATGCGGATTTCACCTGCGTTTTACCACCTGCGTATTCCTATAAAGGAAGGGTAAAACAAGGGTAAAACGCTGCGGAATCTGCACAAAGAATGAACATGCTGCGGATAGTACAACGCAGGGTTTCCGTGCAGTTTTCCGCACCATGTGCACTGCGGATTTGATTTTCCATAGGTTTACATGGTACTGTAAACCTGATGGAAAACTGCTGCGAATTCGCAACGTATGCACATAGCGTAATACTCTGCTTAATTCCTTTGTATCTGCTTTCTCCTTATCTACAGCCTGATTTTTCTGCCCTCTCTGATACTGTAGATACTTTTCCCTCTTCCCACTTTATGAAGATCTGTGTACAAAAGCCGTATCTCCATGATCTATTGCCACTAAACAGGGTTTGTGCAAAACAGAGATCCCTACCTGCAGACCACTATGGCTGAAATCATCAAACATTTTTTTATCAGTGATGATTTCAATGAAAGCCGCCTTTCTTTACATAATGTAGGGATAGTTAGGGATTCAGCTCTATTCCCTGACTATAGCTCTCGGGGATTTTACTGAAAATTATTGATCTTTCCATGTCTGGGGAAAGGAACTAAAATCCATCACATCTTTACCTATCCGTCCTCTCTATAGGGATGTGGACTCTTTGTCCACCACCTTTGAGTGTTTGATGAAAACTTGACCCCAAACCTGAATGTTTTTCTCAAAAAGCCTAAAAGACATTGTACAAAGTTTTCTTCTAATGTAGAAGATACTCACAGCTCAGATTTTTGAATGTTGTTCTGGATCTGCTGGAGGACACCACCCTCCATGTTTCTATTAGAATAAGATGGGAATGATCACACGCCATGTATTGGGAGATGTTGGGACACAGTTTAGCACCCCCTCCTCTCTTCCCATCGACGTGGTCACTTTTGTGACTCCTGAGCTGATAGAGTGTCTTCCCATGTTGATCCTCACCTGTTGGAATTGAGAGCGGTTACAAAGAGCATCTCTCATTTTGGAGGACAAGAACAAGGACATCAGATTCTTATAAATTGACGATGTGTAATACTTCATTTCTCCTTTGGGGGCACTGCAGGGAAATTGAACACTTACTGGGATCCTTCTTGTAATTAGTGATTCTGGAGAAATGTCCTGTAGAACACAACTTAGGGTCAATCTAAAACTTATTGGATACATTTGTCTGCGTCGTATCTTAGGGATAAAAAAAGATGTAACATACTAAGAAGATGAGGATGGAAAACACCTTGAAAAAAAAGGCTTCAGAGAAGGGAAAGAGTGAATTGAAACCGATAACGAAGGTTCAGCAGAACTGTGCTGAGATATTTCCCGTAAATGTAGCAAGAGGCGAACGCGCGTCGGTGTGTAATTCTATAATTACACCATAGGAGGCTGCAGATAACATAACAGCTTCGGCCTGATGTTACTTGGTGCTAATTAAATGAGATTACAGCTTCACATGGGACACAGAAAACACCTAATTCATTCAGGCGTTATGACTCCATTTAAAGGGAAATCCCAGCAATGTAGGTCGAAGTGTCAGATTGTATCTGGTTCTGCTGTGGAATATTATAGGGACCAGAACTCAGAGAGATGAAAGCCAGGGGTCAGAGAGATGAATACCAGAGGTCAAAGATAAGTAGTTCCAGATGTCAAAGAAGTCATAGTGAGCAAACGTTTTAGGCGGGAGTGAATAAGCCGTAAGAATGCTTTAAAAAAATAAGTCTCAATAGTCGATTTTCATCAACTAATAAAATGCAAAAGGAATAAAAGAGAAATCTAAATCCCATCAGTTTTTGCTGTAAGCGCACTTTTCCTTCATCAATTCTTCGTGGTACGATTCACTTACACAAAGTCAGGGATTTTGTAGGATTATTGTCAGCAACAGATTTTTCCAATCAAGTGATAATGATCATCATTTTCATGTGTAACTGAAACAGAAAGAGCCCTCTAGTAGGCTTAAAACTGGGTGAGGAACAGCCTAGCTCTGCTACAATGGTGAGGCTGTGGAAGACAGTTTCGTGTCACAAGTCATGCACCATGGTAAGACTGAGCGCACAAGGTAGTTATACTTAATCAGCAAGGTCTCTCCCAGGCAAATATTTCACAGACTGGGGTTCCAAGATGATCAAGGTCTTCTGAAGAAGCACCAATAATCGGGCAACATTGAGGACTTTAGTGTTTAGACAAGAAAACTTAATGCAGCAGATGACAGTCACATCATCTTTTTACTTCCCTTCGAAGTCGGAAGATGTCCAGCAGTGCCAGCAGTTCAGAACTGGCACCAACTTCTGGGACCCAGTTATACCCATCTACCGCTCAGAAGTCTGGCCAGAAGTGGTAGAATTGGGGTCAAAAGCCCTTATCTTCAACATGGAAACAAGGCCAAGGGACTCAACTAAGCGCAAAAATATAGCAAATGGGGTGTCAAAACAATCACAGCGGGTGCTTTGGACTGACGACTGAAATATTCTGCTGTAAGAGAAGGCAGTTTTTCATGAAGGGCTGGAGAGAGGCACAATAATGGGGTCTGCAGGAGCAGGGTGGAGGGTGGAGGGTCCTCCAGATTTGGGATTTCAATTCAGCAAATGGAGATGGGGTTTTGCCAGGATTAATGGTCTTTGGCCGGCCTTCTCCCTTCCGGCAGGTCTGCATCTGATTCCAGCTGTTGTCTCTGCCTTGTTCCTTCAGATAAGTGTTCATCACGTTATGGGAAACCTTTCCGTCCTCCAGTGCCAGGGGAGGCCTCCACCTACAGCTATTAGAGGGGCTCCTCCATCTGAGAACAACACCTGTCCTTCTGTACCCTGGGAGCAGCCCGAGTACAAACCCTAACCCATAAAACCAGCAATAACCTCCTCGCTTGTGCGACACAATATGTGGAGAAGCCTCATCGTCTCCGTCTCTGCAGGTAGAGGCGAGGACGTGAGAAGAAACATGGCTGCAATAACAAGGTGACGCTGCGAAACACTGATGTCATTGTCACAAATCATCATCAGTAGAGAAATGCTGTAATATGGAGACTATTCCCATCTTCAGATTTCCGGAAAAACAAGTTTCTTTATTTCCCGACTGTTGGCAATTTCTCGTTTTCATCAAGATGTTTATTTTTTTAAGGAGTGATTGTGGTGTCCTGCGTTCCTCATGGATGTCAACTGCTGTAAATCGGTTACAGGTGTCTGGTCATGTTCCTCCCCCAAAAAAACATGCACAATGCATATTAGTGGGGTATTTACCTTGGGAAAGGATTCGCTTCTGTCACCTGATCTTGGGAAATTAGAGCACAAAGGGTTGGAATATTGCCCTGAGAGGGAGGAACATGGCCTACAACTATGATCTAGAGCAGAGAGTGTCTCTGTCTGGAGGACTAATCAATCCTTGATTTCAATGGATATCATGTAATGCTTCATTTCTCCTGTGGGGGCACTGCAGGGAAGGAAATCACCTGCAGCTTACAGTTGATCACTGGGGATCCCAGCGGAACACTCTATGCTTTGCTCATTTTAAAGAAATCTCATCAAAAAGAAGTTATCATGAAAGGACAAGATCGATACACACTTACGAAATTGGCAGCTTTGGACAACTTTTCTCTAAATTGTATCGGGACCCTAAAACACGTCAATCACTCTGCTACGAATACTCCCAGTGCCGTCCTCCATCAATCAAAATCCTGCAGATGCAAAGCTCAGTCCCCACTGACAAACTGGCCACGAGAAGTCCTACTGTTTGCTATGTGGCCCAATTTTCTTTAGCCCCTGTAAGTATTTTCTACACTTCTCACATCTGAGACAATGTCCACGCCGGGATCTCTTCTTGGTGAGGAAGCGGAGATGCATACTTGTGGCTGACTTTTTTTCAGTCTATAGAAGTTGTTGCTTTGGAGATTCAACATGTACCATAAATTTTAGTGCGGACCGTGGCCCCCGGATACAAAATTTAAACCTGGGCCCTCATATGTATGTTGGACAGATGTATTGGCCTTTGTATCGTTCTAGATCCTATAAAGACATACATGTTCGTCTCATATAGAAACGTCCCCCATCCTGGCCCCATCCTATAATAATGTCCCCATCCTGTAAAATTGTCCCCATCCTGGCCCCATCCTATAATAATGTTCCCCATCCTGTAATAATGTCCCTCATCCTCTAATAATGTTGCCAATCCTGTAATAATGCATCCCATCATGGACTTCTTCCTGATATATTGTTGCCCATCCTGACCCCATCTTATAATAATGTCCCCATCCTGTAAAAATGTCCCCATACTGTAATTATGTCATCCATCCTGTAATAATGTCCCCTATCATTTGGCTCCTTCCTGGTGTATTGTTCCCCTTCCTGTAATAATGTCCCCCATCATGGGCTCCTTCTTGGTGTAATGTTCCCCATCTTGGCCTTATCCTAAAATAATGTCCCTCATGCAGTAAAAATGTCCCCATCCTGGCCCCTTCCTGTACTAATGTCCCCCACAATTGGCCCTTTCCTGGTATAATGTCCCTCATCCTGAGCCCCTATAGAAGGGGTCAGATTGGGTTTCAGAAGTGGTACGAGGATGCCCGGTGCTTTATATTCTTCAGAACTAGCTGTAAGTCCCGCAGTAGATGTGAACGGTCCCTGTTGTTTTCTGCACAACGTGCAGTCACCATATAAAGAATATAATAATAATAATAATATGACACTATAATAAATGTATATAATGCATGCAATCTTCGGAGCTATGAATACAGGACATGAGTCACTTGTGACTTTCCTGGTGACTTGGTAACAAATACCGTGACTTTATAATTAACCTGACATTTAATGTCACCTGGAAATCACCTGAAATGTTCGGGAAGTCATCTGCGAAATATGATCGTGTCACACGGGAACGGTGAGAGGGCACATGGGCATCATAGAGGGAACAATAGCGTGCCTCGTGAGCAGCGGAGGGAGCACCAGGGGTGCAGAAGATACATCTGTGCCGGGGCCCCTGTATCCTGGGGGCGCACTGGTCCGATGCCAAATAAAACAACAGCATCAAAGAAACAATGACTTATTATTATTATTATTCCCCAGGCTGCAAGTTACAGTCATTTTAGGAAATTCACATGTATTTATATTGGGGGGTATAAAAATCCTTTTATCTGGAAATAGAATCCAATTTTCACATATTCTGGATTATTAGATGATCAAAGAAAAGAATGTGGCGTTGAATGTTGTCATTGTATCTGTCGGATTCCGGTCTCGGAAAATGACTTATATTACAATGTAGAGATGATCAGAAATCTCCCTGCGGATTATTCGACAGGAGGGCAGAGAAAACGCTCTTTACAAGATTACATTTGTTATGCAGTGGATGTAAAAAAAAGTCTACACGCCCCTGTTAAAATGCCAAAAAATCATCCCAAGAAGATTCATTTCAGAATTGTTTTCCACCTTTAATGTCACCTATATAAATCTTTTTGAGCTGTAAAAGAAAAATACAGAACTAATATAATGAGGTTGTAAAACTCTGCACACCTTTAAACTAATACTTTGTTTGAGTCACCTTTGAATTCATGGCAGAATTCAGCGTTTTTGGGTCGGAGTCTATCCCCATCCCGTACAAAGTAAAATGCCTCCATTGTGACCTCTAGATGGTGAAATTGCCCCCTAGAAAATATTAGTGACCAGAAAACAATGCCCACATATTGCTCTGTGTGCACCTTTGACTGTCACAATGCCCTGAGTGCCCCTGGAACAATAATGCTTATGTGCCCACTTACCATAAAATAATGTCCCGAGTCCCCCACATACAGCAACAGTGTCCCCCGAGTCCCCCACGTACAGTAATAATGCCCCCTGATTCCCCCCACGTACAGTAATAATGTCCCCTTAGTCCCCCATGTACAGTAATAGTGTCCCCTGAGTCCCCCCACATACAGTAATAATGTCCCCTGAGACCCCCACATACAGTAATAATGTCCCCTGAGACCCTCCACATACAGCAACAGTGTCCCAAGTCCCCCCACATACAGTAATAATGTCCCCTGAGACCCCCACATACAGTAATAATGTCCCCCGAGACCCCCACATACAGTAATAATGTCCCCTGAGTCTCCCCACATACAGTAATAATGTCCCCTGCTACCCCCACATACAGTAATAATGTCCCCTGAGACCCCCACATACAGTAATAGTGTCCCCTGAGTCCCCCACATACAGTAATAGTGTCCCCTGAGTCCCCCCACATACAGTAATAATGTCCCCTTAGTCCCCCACATACAGTAATAGTGTCCCCTGAGTCCCCCACATACAGTAATAGTGTCCCCTGAGTCCCCCCACATACAGTAATAATGTCCCCTTAGTCCCCCACATACACTAATAATGTCTCCTGAGTCCCCCCACATACAGTAATAATGTCCCCTGAGTCTCCACACTTAAAGTAATAATGTCTTCTGAGTCCCCCCACATACAGCAATAGTGTCCCCTGAGTCTCCCCACATACAGTAATAATGTCCCCTTAGTCCCCCATGTACAGTAATTTTGTCATCTGAGTTCCCAAATGTACAGTTCCACTATACACAGTGTGAGGCCCCCATAACTCCCCTATACACAGTATAATGCCTCTCACAATGTATCATGGCCCCATAGTAAGCTCCACACTGTATGATGCCCCCCCACAGTCATACTTGCACTGTATTATGGCCCCCACAGTAGATGTCACTCTATATGATGACCCCCATAGTAGTCCCCACATAGAATGATGTCCCCACAGTCACCCTTACCATGTTGTATGGCCCCCACAGTAGTCTTCACTCTGTATGATGACCCCCGCAGTAGTCCCCACACTGTATGATGTCCCCACAGTCATACTTTCACTGTATTATGGCCCCCACAGTAGACGACACTATATAATAACCCCCACAGTAGTCCCCACGCAGTATGATGTCCCCACAGTCAGCCTTACAATGTGATATGGCCTCCACAGTAGACGTCACTCTGTATGATGACCCCCGTAGTAGTCCCCATGCTGTATGATGTCCCCACAGTCATACTTGCACTGTATTATGGCCCCCACAGTAGATGTCACTCTATATGATGACCCCCATAGTAGTCCCCACATAGTATGATGTCCCCACAGTCACCCTTACTATGTCGTATGGCCTCCACAGTTGTCTTCACTCTGTATGATGACCCCTGCAGTAGTCCCCACACTGTATGATGTCCCCACAGTAATACTTACACTGTATTATGGCCCCCACAGAAGATGACATTCTATATAATAACCCCCACAGTAGTCCCCACGCAGTATGATGTCCCCACAATCAGCCTTACTATGTGATATGGCCCCCACAGTAGACGTCACTCTGTATGATGACCCCCACAGTAGTCCTCACATTGTATGATGTCCCCACAGTCACCCTTACCATGTCGTATGGCCCCCACAGTAGTCTTGACTCTGTATGATGACCCCCGCAGTAGTCCCCTCAGTCATCCTTTCACTGAATTTTAGCCCTGACAGTAGTCCCCACACTGTATTATGGCCCCCACAATAGTACCCAGTCTAGATTATGGTCCTCACAGTAGTCAACAATGGTGTGATGACCCACACAGTAGTTCCCACATTGCATTATGGCCCCCACATTAGTCCCCACTGCATGATGCCCTCACAGTTTCCCCTACAAATCCATTAAAATAAGAAAAACTTCATATACTCACCTAATCCTGGTTTCTGGATAGTCCAACGTCAGGCAGCGGCAAGTCACAAACAAACCAAAAAGGTGGGGTCATTGCGCTGTGGTACGCATAAGGCTTCCAAGTCATGTACAGTGATATTATCACATCACTCCGCCACTGCCCAGGACTCACAACATTTTGTTAACCACAGGCTTAAAGCCATCTGCACCCTACAGAATGGAGAGAGGTAGTACAGCGAGGCCATTTCTCCCTCCTGTACTGCAGAGTTTAACTGATAAGAATGGTGTTCTCTACAGGTGGGCCCCAATGAGTGAGAGCCCTGGGATGATCGCCCCCTCTGACCCTCTGGTAGCTACACTGCTAGGCCATTCTAAAACTTTGATCTTTTTCTGAGGCAGTCGTTCTCTTGTTGACTTGGAATTATGCTTGGGGTTGTTTCTATACTGAAAGGTGAACTTTTTCTTCTTTTATTTTTTATTTTTATTGCAGAATTAACTAATATATGGAACTGTTTTTAAGTAAAGCCCAGTTTCCAGCTGCCAAAAAACAGCCTTAAAACACAAAGTTGTCTCCACCAAGCTTCACTGTGGGTATGGTGTTCTTTTGGTGTCGCACAGCATTGGGTTTACGCCAAACAGATTTTTTTGGAATTATGGTCACAAACAGTATTTTTCTTTGTAAGAAAAGTCTTTCATCTTGCCAGCCTACCCCAAAGGCCAGATATATGAACAATATGGTAGACTGTTTTCACATGCAGTATAAAATCAGTTCTTGCCAAAAATTCTTGCATCTCCTTCAATGTTTCTGTAGGCCTTTTGGCATCTCCTCTTACCAATTTTCTTTTTGTCTTTTCATCGATTTTTGAGGGACGTCCAGTTCTAGGTAATTTCAACATTATGCCAAATTTATGCCACTTCTCCATGGCAAATCTATTGCCTTTGAATTTTTTTTCTGCCTGTCTCTTGATTGATAACTTTCCACAATGAGTTCCCTTTGCTGTGTTGTCAACTGTTTACAAACCATGGCTTTTGCTTAAAATGCATGTACTGACTACTATGTAGCATGAGCGTAAATGTTATTGGAGTGCTCTGAACACAACCACATCTCCAGTTCTAAGAGAATGTTCAGACTCATGCAACCACATTATTTTAGTTTTAGTTTTATTTGCACCTGAAAATGATTTGTTTCTTTCTCAGTGCATATGTACAGACTATGCATGATATTAAAGGTGGAAAAATATCTGAAATTATTCCTCTTAGTGTGATTTTTTTTTACATGAGAAAACTTGACAATTTAGCAGGGGTGTGTAGACTTTTTATTCACTGTAGTTCTTTTGTTATTGATAGCTGTAGCTGAAGAAAGCATCATTAAGCTTCCTTCCAAAACTTTAGCACCATGACTACAGGATATAGTATGCAGGATAGATATATAAATGTCTGGTCTATGGAATATTGTGGTCATAGGAGAACATATAGGGCGGATCCTGTTAACTAGGTGCAATCTCCAGTTCTATTTAGATGTCACATGCTGTAAATTAACTCATTTCATCTCAGGGGTCAGCAGAGACCCCATTGCGGTACCCTGTATCCAGTGCATAAAGAAATGATAGGACGTGCCCTGTTATGAAAAGCAAATTCAAGATGTAGCTTTATTAAAGATTTGTAAGATTTGGAGAGTGATAAACTATGAATTTCCCTTTTTTTTCTTTTTGACTGAGCAAAAGAAACTAAGAACAATTTCAAAACAGGAAACTTCCTTGGTTTAGCTGAATAAGAAAGCAAACATCCAGAATGTCTTTTGTTGGAATGTTTGAGGAAATTACTGTCCTTTTTGGCTTAGTTGGTGTGAATCGTCCATAAACACATTTCACTACTAGTCCAGGGGTTTCTTGACTCTGCTCTCTGGAAGATCGGAAGGGCGGGCATGTTCATAGGACATATAATGAAAACCGCTAGGTAGATATATAGATAGATAATAGATAGATAATAAATGATAGATAGATAATAGATAGATATATAGATTACATATAGATAATAGATAGATAGATAGATAATAGATAGATAGATAATAAAAAGATAATAGATAAATAATAGATAATAGAGAGATAATAGATAGTCTCAGTAGTGCATACAGATGGTTGCTGTATGTTCTCTCCATGTTTCACTGTGGAATTTACTGCCGCATTCTAAGCAAAAAACAAACAATGAAACTTCCTTCTCACAGGACGTCTGTATAAAAGATTCCGGAGGATAAACGCTTCCTGACTTACTCCTAGGGACGGCATACATGCTTCTATGTCAATGATTTGTGGCTGAGGAACTATAACTCCCAGAATCTCCAACCTTAATGTTTTCTCTCTTTTTAACAGAGCCATGCTCCTATATCTTCCACTACTACTGATAATGCTGAAAGAAGGGAGTTCCACCTACCGCGCCGATGAGAAGCCGCCTTGTGTGATATCGGTATGAGCTGAGATTGTTGGTACATAAATTTTGTGTATAAAATCATTCCAGTGTTTTTTCAGATCTCTTCTTGTAGTCACTGAACGGGAATTGTTTTCTTGCTGATGTGATGCTCACAAGGTGTACTGTGATCACGGCAAGGACAGGTGTGTGTCCCAGGGAAGTTTCCATTCACTGACTATAAGCAGACTTCTTGATATCACATATTGAATGAAATTTGTTCAAATTGTAAGAGCCCTTTAAGTTGTTAATCTGAACATATTTGTCTTGTACTATTGGTGCATATACAGCATTGCTCAAAAGTTTACATAGAATTTTTGCTTTCTTGGCCTTTTTTCAGAGAATGTGAATGATAGCACCAAACCTTTTTCTCCACTCGTGGTTAGTGGTTGGGTGAAGCCATTTATTGTCAGACTACTGTGTTTTCTCATTTTAAATCATAATGACAACCCAAAGCATCCAAATGACCCTGATCCAAAGTTCCCATACCCTATTTCTTAATACCGTGTATTGCCCCCTCTAACATCAATGACAGGTTGAAGTCTTTTGTGGTAGTTGTGGATGAGGTTCTTTATTTTCTCAGATGGTAAAGCTGCCCACTCTTCTTGGCAAAAAGGCTCCAGTTCCTGTAAATTCCTGGCCCGTCTAGCATGAACTGCGCACTTGAGATCTCCCCATAGTGGCTCAACGATATTGAGGTCAGGAGACTGAGATGGCCACTCCAGATCCTTCACTTTGTTCTGCTGCAGTCAATGACAGGTCGACTCGGCCTTGTGTTTTGTATCATTGTCATGTTGAAACGTCCAAGTATGTCCCATACGCAGTTTCTGGGCTGATGATTGCAAATTTGTTTCCAGTATTTGCTGATAACGTGCTGCATTCATTTTTCCTTCAACTTTGACCAAGTTTCCTGTGCCTTTGTAGCTCATACATCCCCAAAACATCAGCGATCCACCTCCATGCTTTACCGTAGGAGTGGTGTTTCTTTCATCATATGCCTTGTTGACCTCTCTCCAAACGTTTATGGTTGTGGCCAAAAAGTTCAATTTTGGTCTCATTCATGTCTGTGCTCTTTTGCACATTGTAGGTGAGATACTTTGTGCCATGTGCGCAGTAATGGTTTTCTTCTGGTGACTTGACCATGCAGACCATTTTTCTTCAAGTGCCTCCTTATTGTGCTTCGTGAAATATCCACACTGCTAGTTTTCAGAGAGTCCAGTATTTCAGCTGATGTTATTTGTGGGTTTTTCTTTGCATCCCGAACAGTTTTCCTGCCAGTTGTGGATGACATTTTTGTTGATCTACCTGACCGTGGTTTTGTTTTTACAGAGCCCCTGATTTTCCATTTGTTAATCACAGTGTGAATGCTGCTGACTGGCATTATCAATTCCTTGGATATCTTTTTGTATCCCCTTCTTGTTTTATACAGTTCAACTACCTTTTTCCCGTAGATCCGTTGACAATTCTTTTGCTTTCCCCATGACTCACAATCCAGAAACGTCAGTGGCTGGATGAAAGATGCAAGAGTCTGTCTGGATCCCAGAAACTCACTCAGCTTTTATGCACACACTGATTACAAGCAAACAGGTCACAGGTGAGGATGTTACCTTTAGTAGCCATTCACACCCATTTGTGTCAACTTCTGCGCCTGTTATCAGGCCAAAATCACCAGGGTGTGTGAACTTTTGATCAGGGTCATTTGGATGTTTTGGGTTGTCATTATGATGTAAAAAGAGAAAACACAGTAGTCTGGCAATAAATGGCTTCACCCAACCACTAACCATGAGTGGAGAAAAAGTTTTGGTGTTATCATTCATATTCTCTGAAAAAAGGCCAAGAAAGCAAAAATTCTGCCGGGGTATGTAAAATTTTGAGCACAATTGCACATACAGATCCATGCCAGAAGAAGCAGAAAAGTCACTGGCTAATATAGTGGAGAGATCAGGGGCGCACATATCATTGGCCTTCTGTATGCAGCTGCAGAGTGGCCCAAGCCATAAAGGGGCCCTTTTTAATTTTCAAATCAGCAAGCAGGTCCTGTCACAAAATGGGCCCACGTACCGTTCTGTCTGTGACCGCCCCTGTCAGAGATGATGCCCTTCTGACCATAGGGAGGAAAATTGTGACATTAGGAATTCCTCCATGATCATGTAATGACTGGGTCGAGAGAATATTTATCTCCCTCATTACTATCGATACTTACTATCCATTCTTTCTTTCTTTCTTTCTTTCTTTCTTTCTTGTATTGTTCTTTAATAAGATGTACTTACAAAAAAATGAAGGTACTTAGCACATAAATTGGCCAATCCTGTGTGCCCATCAACCACGGCAAGGCGACACTTCTCCGATGGGTCCGATCCTACTGCACATGCCTCTCTCATGCTAAAATAGCATAGGATAAGACCATCAGATAAGTGTCACCTTGCCGTGGTTGATGGGCACACAGGATTGGCCAATTTATGTGCTAAGAACCTTCATTTTTTTGTAAGTACATCTTACTGAATAATAGCACAGCTTAGATTTAATGCTTCCAGGGTTTCAGGCATCTTGGCTCTTACAGACTGCTGTACTTTCTTTTTATCTGTTTATCTATCTATTATCTATCAATCTATCTATTATCTATCTATCTACTATCTATCTATTATCTATCTATTATCTATCATTTTTCAGATGTCAGTATAAACAAAGTCAAAGATCACAATGGAAGGAAATACCTGCATTGTGGAGCTGGAGTCACAGTGCGGCCTCCATTGACTATAGGTGACAAGCACAGCTCCCCTCCTCCTCTCCTCCCTCTCACGTCACTTTTCCATAGAAGTCAAAAACTATCTTTCTGAGTTGCTGCTAAACAATTTTGCATTTCAGAAGTTCTCTCCCGCTTTCTTGTGCCTATACAGCCTGCCCTGTGCTGTGGTCAGTGATGGACTCCTGCCTGTCTAGTCTCCAGCAGACACCAGTGTCATTCAGATGTAACCACTTTCAAATAGTTTTCAATCTCCTGATCATTGCCTGTGATGGCGCCCTCTAATGTTCATTATGAGAACAGCAATATATATATATATATATATATATATATATATATATATATATATATATATATATATATATGTTTATTTATTTATTTTTTTATTTATTTTTTTTTTCCAAGAAAACAGGACAAAAATTATTTTAAAAACATATTGAAACTATTAACATTCACACAAAATGACTGTGGATGATGGTCTTCTGAGAGAGGCGGGGGTCGGATTGATCTTTTTGGAAAGATTTTAGTGTATGTCCTATAAAAGAATGCATGACGAGAAATGAAACACGAAACGATGCCACCTAGCGTAAAAATATTAGTAGAAAGAGAATTTACAGATAGTTTTTCAGATAATATCTGAATACTTGAGTCTTATCTCATGGAAGTAAATATTTCCCAGCATACTGAATGCATTATTAACTCCATTTACAACAACACAGTTCTTCTAAGACCACAAGGGAACACATTAACCCTCCGCACACACCGGGCATTGTGCGCTTCGGTTCCTCTCTACAGTGCTACGTTGTATTTTCTATATCACCGGAGGAAATATTTTTCAGTGGAAACTGATTAATAAGTGATCCATGACAACAGGATTATGCAAACCGTAAAAATGAATTAAGGCCAAACACCGAACGTCCTATAAGAAGAAGAACGAAGCAGATTCATAAATTACTATGAAAAATTCTACATAAACAACATCTGTTGCTGATTTTATGCGCTGCTGCGAGTTATGGGCCGACCATTACCAAACATTGCTCAATAGTTTACTGTGCAAATCTACATGGAAAATAAATCCTGTACTGACCTCAAGTTACATTCTCACCTCTCACATGATAATCACAACTATCAAACGCCCCGAGCGCAACCCTGAATCCTAAACAGCATTGTCACCTTCTATACTCACTATAACCTCAGCTGAAAAGTCTTACTGCAACAGCGTTAACCTTCACTAATAAAACCACCTATATATAGGAAGGTGTACTAAATTACTGCTACGTGCAAAAATATACCATATACCATGTTAGATCAGCCTATATACAGCAATGTAACTACAATAATACTGCCCCTATGTACAAGAATATAACTACTATAATACTGCTCCTATGTACAAGAATATAACTACTATAATACTGCCCCCTATGTACAAGAATATAACTACTATAATACTGCTCCTATGTACAAGAATATAACTACTATAATACTGCCCCTATGTACAAGAATATAACTACTATAATACTGCTCCTATGTACAAGAATATAACTACTATAATACTGCCCCTATGTACAGGAATATAACTACTATAATACTGCGCCTATGTACAAGAATATAACTACTATAATACTGCCCCTATGTACAAGAATATAACTACTGTAACACTGCTCCTATGTACAAGAATATAACTACTATAATACTGCCCCCTATGTACAGGAATATAACTACTATAATACTGCTCCTATGTACAAGAATATAACTACTATAATACTGCTCCTATGTACAAGAATATAACTACTATAATACTGCTCCTATGTACAAGAATATAACTACTATAATACTGCCCCCTATGCACAAGAATATAACTACTATAATACTGCTCCTATGTACAAGAATATAACTACTATAATACTGCTCCTATGTACAAGAATATAACTATTATAATACTGCCCCCTATGTACAAGAATATAACTACTATAATACTGCTCCTATGTACAAGAATATAACTACTATAATACTGCTCCTATGTACAAGAATATAACTACTATAATACTGCCTCTATGTACAAGAATATAACTACTATAATACTGCTCCTATGTACAAGAATATAACTACTATAATACTGCTCCTATGTACAAGAATATAACTACTATAATACTGCTCCTATGTACAAGAGTATAACTACTATAATACTGCCCCTATGTACAAGAATATAACTACTATATTACTGCCCCCTATGTACAAGAATATAACTACTATAATACTGCTCCTATGTACAAGAATATAACTACTATAATACTGCTCCTATACAAGAATAAAACTAATATAATACCGCTCCTATATACAAGAATATAGCTACTATAATACTGCCCCTATGTACAAGAATACAACTACTATAATACTGCCCCTATGTACAAGAATATAACTACTATAATACTGCTCCTATATACAAGAATATAGCTACTATAATACTGCCCCTATGTACAATAATATAACTACTATAATAATGCTCCTATGTACAAGAAAATAACTACTATAATACTGCTCCTATATACAAGAATATAACTACTATAACACTACTCCTATGTACAAGAATATAACTACTATATTACTGCCCCCTATGTACAAGAATATAACTACTATAATACTGCTCCTATGTACAAGAATATAACTACTATAATACTGCCTCTATGTACAAGAATATAACTACTATAATACTGCTCCTATGTACAAGAATATAACTACTATAATACTGCCCCTATGTACAAGAATATAACTACTATATTACTGCCCCCTATGTACAAGAATATAACTACTATAATACTGCTCCTATGTACAAGAATATAACTACTATAATACTGCTCCTATGTACAAGAATATAACTACTATAATACTGCTCCTATGTACAAGAGTATAACTACTATAATACTGCCCCTATGTACAAGAATATAACTACTATATTACTGCCCCCTATGTACAAGAATATAACTACTATAATACTGCCCCTATGTACAAGAATATAACTACTATAATACTGCCCCTATGTACAGGAATATAACTACTATAATACTGCTCCTATGTACAAGAATATAACTACTATAATACTGCCCCTATGTACAAGAATATAACTACTACAATACTGCCCCTATGTACAAGAATATAACTACTATAATACTGCTCCTATGTACAAGAATATAACTACTATAATACTGCCCCTATGTACAGGAATATAACTACTATAATACTGCGCCTATGTACAAGAATATAACTACTATAATACTGCCCCTATGTACAAGAATATAACTACTGTAATACTGCTCCTATGTACAAGAATATAACTACTATAATACTGCCCCCTATGTACAGGAATATAACTACTATAATACTGCTCCTATGTACAAGAATATAACTACTATAATACTGCTCCTATGTACAAGAATATAACTACTATAATACTGCTCCTATGTACAAGAATATAACTACTATAATACTGCCCCCTATGCACAAGAATATAACTACTATAATACTGCTCCTATGTACAAGAATATAACTACTATAATACTGCTCCTATGTACAAGAATATAACTATTATAATACTGCCCCCTATGTACAAGAATATAACTACTATAATACTGCTCCTATGTACAAGAATATAACTACTATAATACTGCTCCTATGTACAAGAATATAACTACTATAATACTGCTCCTATGTACAAGAATATAACTACTATAATACTGCTCCTATGTACAAGAATATAACTACTATAATACTGCTCCTATGTACAAGAATATAACTACTATAATACTGCCCCCTATGCACAAGAATATAACTACTATAATACTGCTCCTATGTACAAGAATATAACTACTATAATACTGCTCCTATGTACAAGAATATAACTATTATAATACTGCCCCCTATGTACAAGAATATAACTACTATAATACTGCTCCTATGTACAAGAATATAACTACTATAATACTGCTCCTATGTACAAGAATATAACTACTATAATACTGCCTCTATGTACAAGAATATAACTACTATAATACTGCTCCTATGTACAAGAATATAACTACTATAATACTGCTCCTATGTACAAGAATATAACTACTATAATACTGCTCCTATGTACAAGAGTATAACTACTATAATACTGCCCCTATGTACAAGAATATAACTACTATATTACTGCCCCCTATGTACAAGAATATAACTACTATAATACTGCTCCTATGTACAAGAATATAACTACTATAATACCGCTCCTATATACAAGAATATAGCTACTATAATACTGCCCCTATGTACAAGAATACAACTACTATAATACTGCCCCTATGTACAAGAATATAACTACTATAATACTGCTCCTATATACAAGAATATAGCTACTATAATACTGCCCCTATGTACAATAATATAACTACTATAATAATGCTCCTATGTACAAGAAAATAACTACTATAATACTGCTCCTATATACAAGAATATAACTACTATAACACTACTCCTATGTACAAGAATATAACTACTATATTACTGCCCCCTATGTACAAGAATATAACTACTATAATACTGCTCCTATGTACAAGAATATAACTACTATAATACTGCCTCTATGTACAAGAATATAACTACTATAATACTGCTCCTATGTACAAGAATATAACTACTATAATACTGCCCCTATGTACAAGAATATAACTACTATATTACTGCCCCCTATGTACAAGAATATAACTACTATAATACTGCTCCTATGTACAAGAATATAACTACTATAATACTGCTCCTATGTACAAGAATATAACTACTATAATACTGCTCCTATGTACAAGAGTATAACTACTATAATACTGCCCCTATGTACAAGAATATAACTACTATATTACTGCCCCCTATGTACAAGAATATAACTACTATAATACTGCCCCTATGTACAAGAATATAACTACTATAATACTGCCCCATGTACAAGAATATAACTACTATAATACTGCTCTTATGTACAAGAATATAACTACTATAATACTGCTCCTATGTACAAGAATATAACTACTATAATACTGCTCCTATGTACAAGAATATAATTACTATAATACTGCTGCTATGTACAAGAATATAACTACTATAATACTGCCCCCTATGTACAAGAATATAACTACTATAATACTGCCCCTATGTACAAGAATATAACTACTATAATACTGCCCCTATGTACAAGAATATAACTACTATAATACTGCCCCTATGTACAAGAATATAACTACTATAATACTGCTCCTATGTACAAGAATATAACTACTATAATACTGTCCCCTATGTACAAAAATATAACTACTATAATACTGCCCTATGTACAAGAATATAACCACTATAATACTGCTCCTATGTACATAAATATAACTACTATGATCCTTGCACTTTTATGTGGGACTGGAAATTCTTTGTACAGTTCTCTGTGTACAGCCTCCTCTGCTCTTATGTTGGCACTGTATATACGGTATATACTTGAGCGCTTGTGTCATTTTCCGTGCTCTGCTATTCTGGAGATATAACAATATACAGATCTGAGCCAAATTCCTGTAAGAAAAGGAATCTGTATAGAAGAGATGGGAGTATTTCCTCTGGGAAGCTTTCGTTCCCTCTTTGCTTCTGCAGATTTCTGGGCCGTTCGTAGTGAGGAAATGTCCAGCGGGACCTGAGATGCATTCAGCCAGATTTTCAGAAAAAAGAAATAATCTCCAAGAATCTGTCATGTTTCCACCGCCTGAAATTGTGCAGAATGGAGCCGACATCCTGAGTTCTAGGAAATCTCCGCAGCTGAAGAGATACAATGTCACGTGAAAAGAACCAAGTTGTTACATTGTTGCCATCGTTTGCAGTGATGTGGTCACTGATGTGCGGTACTATGTGCTATGTAACACCAGGGAGCTATATAGGGTAAACTGCCCCTTTAAATGTTTCCAGATTCACAAGAGAGAATAGTCCTATATTTCGGCATTACACTTGGCACTACATGGCGGTATTTCGTGCGCTTACCATAGGCGTAATGTGAACTTCCTGCGTAATGTGTGACAAGCTCCCTGGTGCCATCTGCATTTTATAATAATGGTGACATCTTTTGCAGTAGTGGGTCAGAGAACTCGACTACCCACCTGACCCCCTATTAGTCCAAATTATTATGCCAGTCCATGCAGAATTTGGGGAATTTGCAGACTATTGGGCCATTATAGGGATAGAAAAATATTGTTACTTTCTTTCAAGAACAGTGCCACACCTGACCACAGGTTATTTTTCATATTAGAACTTTCATAGAAATGATGCAATACCACATACAACCTGTGCATCGGCGTGGCGCTGTTTTTGGAAGAGAGCAGCCATGTTAAGCTACTTTAACTCCAAAATGCCCCTTTGGAAGTGTGCACAGTCATGTACAGTAAAACTAGTGGTGTGATCTTTTGCCCATTGGGTCCAGTATGACATAACTGCTACATCTTGGCCAAGAAATCTTACATTCCCAGTGACATGAGGCAGCGGTGGTCTCTGGAGAGTACTTAGGAAGTGTTGCTCTTGGAAAGTAAACTCCATCTTCAATGGAAATATTTACCATTCTTTAACTGCCGGCATCTGTTCTCGGACTATAACCTCCACCGGAGAACATCAAAGTGTCCTCTACGCAAACATCAGCTGCAAGAATGTGCTTCATGTCCTGCTGGAGGATTGTAGAGCTGGTGAAATCCAGAAAATAGCAATTAATATATCGCATGAGCCATAAATCCACCTACCCCATGAATGTGTCCATTATGTTCCAATACTATTTCCTGGGAGGACCATGCATTGTAATGCCTCTTATGTCCTGCGGAGGTGCTGCAGGAAAACGTCTCTCACAGATCACAGTGGATCACAGGGTTCCCAACAGCGAACAAACTATGATTACTTTATTTTCTGGAGATTAGTGAAAAAAATAGGCTGTGACATCATACATCAGATCAGAGCCGCCGATATTTCCAGTGCTGTCATGCCCAAAGTTCAGGGGGCCGAACCCAAACAGTGACACAGACTTCCTGGAGGAGTCAGTATTCGGGATCTGTGCCCGAATGTCAAATTTCAACTTCAGGTTGGTAAAGGGACCCACCCCCAGGATTGTCCTTCATGCTGTGACTTCCCCTTTAAATCTCATAGCCATCCATGCCATAGTCACCAGCATGTATACATGATGAGAACATCGCCCAGTGAGAGGCGCACCATTGTGTTGTACAGCCCCATCTGGCTCCGCGGCGCGAGGTTTGCAGGACTCATGTGAAGCAGATGTCTTTGCACAGCTACAGCAATTAGCTCAGACTCCCACGGCTCCGGTCACGGGGATATTTCTTCCATCCTTTGGTGGATTTGCCAAATGGACGATGTATTGAAAAGGGGGCTGTGATAGATTAACCGAGCCGAGCTCAGTATCTGGAGAATGAGACGCTCCGGGGGCAACATTGTTAATAAACACATTTAGAGAAAACATGAAGCAGAAGTATAATGAAGAGCAGCGCTCGTTACACTAAACTCCTGTAAACTGTGGATAAGGGTGAAGGTTTTGGCTGCGCCGTCCGTTTAAAGGTGCAAAAAATTAGGCTAAAGCCAATTAACCATAAAGGCGGTTTCTATGGGGTCCTTAGAGAGTGGCCCCCACTCCATTGATGGAGGTTCCAGCTTTGGCACCCCAATACTAACATACTAGGGTTGAGGGAACCCACCTAGGGGTCAGTGCACCCTACCTTCATCGCAATTTTGGAAAAGACAGTGGAAGAACTTCATTTGGTCATGGACTTAAAGGGGGGGCAATCACGAGGTTCTTCTTAATATGGTCGTGCGCGACCACACTATGTTCACTTCCATGGGTCTATGTGAATGGTAAAGCGCATGTGTGTCCATAGCCAGTGAATGGAGTGGTGGTCCTAACGTTTAGTTAAAACAGAGGATACGGGACCCCATGACCAATTGCCGTCTGATGATACATTTAGCTTCTATCCTGATGATATGTTGTTTGTGGGGTAACCCCTTTAAAGAGATTGTGTCATCTATGCACCCCCTGTGCACACACCCTGTTACTATTTGTGGATGTCATATTTGTAGGGTCCCAGCTTAGGGAAGGGAGAAAAGCCCCCATTTGTAGATTGTGAGCCCTCGCGGGCAGGGTCCTCTCTCCTCCTGTACCAGTTATGACTTGTATTGTTCAAGATTATTGTACTTGTTTTTATTATGTATACGCCTCCTCACATTTAAAGCGCCATTGAATAAATGGCGCTATTACAGTAAATAATAATAATAATGACCTTTATTAACCAGATATAGAGCCTATCATCAGGGAAAATGTACAATAACAAATTCCATATTACAATAGATTCACATTCTTTCGTGAAAAAAAATTCAATTTTTTGCTTGTAACTCCTCCTTTTCTCCATGGAGAAGCATTCAAGTAGTAAAATATTAATAAACACTTTTTGCAAACTTATTTCATTAACAAAGACTTGCACCTTACAGGATCTTTGTTTCCCTGCACAATGTCGGCTGCGGAATATTAACTTGAGTTGACTGAGCTCGTTCTGATGGAGAGTTTATAACTCTTCTGTCTTTTTTCTGAACTCCTCTGTACTGATTTATGACCACAGACCACATCAAAGTTGATCGGAAATTTGATGTGGTCATAAAACAGCAGAAGAGAGCTCAGATAAAAAAAGAACTCTGAACTCAATTTTAGACCAAGCTCACTAACGGATTCTCAACTTGCAATATGCAGGAAAACAAAGAGACTGTAAAAGCCAAAAGGAGAAACATTTTTAATGAAACCCAAATGCAGAAGTAATTTATAGTCCAAAATACATGGATTTAATTAAGAAAAATAACTGCTCCTCAAAGGTGTCAAAATCCTTTTGAGCTTCAGAGCGTTGACCTTCAACATAAAGTCAAAAAGCCTAAATTCTGTTGAAATGAGTTCAATAAAACTCGTTGCTCCTATTAATATTTTTCTGTTTTCTTTTCTCCGACAGATAAACATGGTGGCACATTGTCAGAACAAATCTTTTCAAGAGATTCCACTAGGACTTCCCAGGAACATTAACATTCTCTATATGTCTAAGAATGACCTCCGCAACCTCACCAAGACCCCACTGGCTCTGTATTCCTTTATAGAGACCCTTGATCTAAGCAGCAACAAGATACAATATATCCAGCCCGGTACCTTTGAGGACATGGTCAATTTGAAGGAAATCAATCTTTCTGATAACTATCTGGACAGATTTGCGAGCTATGGGTTACCAAGCATAGGTCAATTACCCAACGTCCAAAAGTTGGACTTGTCTAGAAATAGCTTGTACACAGATATGATCGAATACTTTTTAGAATATGCTCCTCTCCTTCGATACCTTTCTCTTTCAGAAAACAGCATCACAATTATTTCTCCAGAAATGTTTTCGGGAGCGCCGTCTCTAGAAGAACTCGACCTTCATAACAATATCATCATGGACATCGAAGAAGGTTCTTTTGAGCACCTTGTTCATCTAAAAAAAATTAACCTTGCCATGAACTCCATCACCTGCATCTCCCAATTTAACCTCCGACAGCTCGAAAGTCTAAATCTCAGCAAAAACAGTCTACAATCATTTTACACCTTCGAGTCCAACGAAGAATATCAGTTGAGATACGTTGACCTCAGCGACAACAAATTAGTACGTTTTCCGGTTTTCCCAAATGTCAACCATATCATTTTCTTAAACCTATCCATGAACTTCATCCGGTTCCGAGAAGAGACATCTCAGAAGGAATACAGCTGGTTGGATGAGGATGGTGGAAGGAATGCAAGTATGGTTCATTTACTAAAGCTTACTCATCTAGACTTGAGTTACAATAACATCCAGTCCATCACCGAAGACATCTTTACCACCATGCCAATGCTGAAATTTGTCAACCTCAGCCGAAATTGCCTTCAGTCTTTTCAATTTGGAGACCTAGTTAGACTGAATTCTTTACAAGAACTGGACCTGAGTGAAAATTCGATACAGAACATGTCCCTGGGTACAGGCTCGTTACCATCTTTGCAAGTCCTTTACTTACAAAATAACCAACTTCAGGTGGTGGAGTCTAGAACCTTCCAACATCTTCCCAGCATTGCCACCATTGACCTTCAAAACAATAATGTTGACTTGTGTGGTATCATGTACTTGGAATCTGGAAGACAAAAACCATGGACCTACACTTGTTTATACTTTTATAACATTCCGACTTTACAATATTTAAACCTCCAGCAGAATATGCTGAAAACTCTACCGCAATATGCGTTTTTCGGCACACCATTGACTTTTCTTGACATCTCAATGAACCTTGGTCTTACCATCAAACCAAATGCCTTGGAGGGATTGGAAAGTTCTCTTGAGGTTCTACACATCGAAGATAATTCTCTCGTACAGTTGAATGTTGACTTGCCTCTTTTAGTCCAACTTAGGTATCTAAACCTCTCCGGGAACCAATTGACATGGCTTCCATCTTGGAACAAGAATTGTCATTTGGAGACGCTAGACTTGAGTAATAACAGCTTCAGCAATCTGAAGGAAAGTAATATCCCTGTTTTAGAAAATACTTTAAAAACTCTTTCTTTATATGGAAACCCTCTTAGCTGCTGTGCAAATTCTTGGATCACCCATATGGTGAGAAGGAACATGGCGGACATCATAGGTCTAGATGCCACCATGTGTCAGAACCCTGATGGGGCACGAGTAGAGATACTTCTAGGTCAGAACGATTCCGACGACTGTGAAGAAGAGGAGATGAAAGACACCAATATAGTAATTATTATAACTATAGCCTTGGTTTTACTAGTCGCTGCCATAGGTGCAGGATTTTTGGGGTTTTACTGCAAACAAAAAGTGACCCAGCAATTTAAAGCTTAATCTAGTTGAAGGACCTGTTGAGAACTTGTCAAAGGTTCTTTACGACCACAAGTTGACCTTGAAACATGACATAATTTGAAACCAAAAGACTTGATTTGACCAAAACGCTAAGGAACTTTGAATGTTTTTATTTGTCACCACGGTAGGTGATCGTCTCTGGACTATGAACTATTTTGCATTTCTGCAGAAGAACATATTTTTGTAGAAAATCCTTTATTTTGTACTTCCTATGGCAGGTTTCAATATAAAGGAAAACATTTATAAAATACAGGTGGTGGTTCTGTTTGTTTATACATTATACAGAGTGAAAAATGACATAGGATAAATTGAGATTTGGTTTGGAGAACCCTGGATGGAGTGGAGGCCATGGGGCCAAAACAGAAAAATAAGCTAATCATGGTAATAAATAATGGCGCCCATTGAGGTTCTCTACATAGTAAGGGCACATTTTCCAATATGGCTATTGTGGTCTGTAGAATAGAGAGTTAGTGCCCAGGGTGGGTATGTTCTCTCCTTTCTCACGATTGTTTAGGGGTTTCTCACCAGATGGACTTTGTGCCCAAGCCAAGTGGGGTGGTCATGCTATATGCCAGGATGGTAGCCGAGATGGTTGCCAATCCACCATAACCACCATAGTGTTTGCTCCAACTGCTTCCTTTTCTTTGGTGCCACCATTTTGCCGCTGATTCTTGGCATCGCACCACCCTACTGTAGGACACGTATATGTGGACCTCGTGAAGGACCAGCAGGGTCGAACTGCCAGCTCTTGCCATCCAACATTAAGTTACCCTGGGTTCGATGAAAGACCCTCACCCTTGCTTTGAGCCTTTAGGTTCTTGTCCTGTTGGCCTGCATCTCCTGACCATGTCTACCCATCTGCTGCTCGTCCTTGACCCCAGTCGGTCTTACCATGAATCGCCGACTAACAAACCAGAGTCTTTGGTAAATCTCAATTTCTGAAAAGAATCCCACAGATATTTAAAAGGATTCCCTGGCTCCCCTCGCTTCGGCATTGGATGGTGTGCAGGACCTACAGATATCTGTGGGCAGGTATCATACACCTGTCCTCTCCTAGTGAACCCTAATGAGTAGGACAGGTGCACAATACAGTAAAGTCACCTCCCAATATTAAAGTGAACGGAGCCAGATCACCCCGTTGAAGGAGTTGCCCAGGATTAGCGCTGATCAATCTTATCACAAACACCCTGTGGAGAGGCATGGCGCTGTTTTAGGATGAAAGCAGCTATACTTATACTTATATATTTATATCAGGTTTTGTGTTAAATACATTTTTTTAAAAATTGGGATTTTTTTTCCAAATCACAATTTAAATAAAAATTTGAATTTTGCAATTCTCACTCTAGCCACTGAGGCATGTATAGACAACTTGCTGCTGTTTTAGGAAATTATATGCATTAGCAGCAATGAAAAGACTCTGACCCTATCTTATGTATGGAAGCATCTAATGAGCGTGTGCAAAGATCATTGTGAAGGAAGGAAGACCAAGTGAGCTGTGACATCACCTATTGTGCATGGTAGATCCTGTGTTATCTACTGTATATAGAGGTGTTATCAGTCATTGTACAGGAGGAGGAGGTGAGCTGTGACATCACCTATTGTGCATGGTAGATCCTGTGTTATCTACTGTATATAGAGGTGTTATCAGTCATTGTACAGGAGGAGGTGAGCTGTGACATCACCTATTGTGAATGGTGGATCCTGTGTTATCTACTGGATATATAGGTGTTATCAGTCATTGTACAGGAGGAGGAGGTGAGCTGTGACATCACCTATTGTGCATGGTAGATCCTGTGTTATCTACTGTATATAGAGGTGTTATCAGTCATTGTACAGGAGGAGGAGGTGAGCTGTGACATCACCTATTGCGCATGGTAGATCCTGTGCTATATACTGTATATAGAGGTGTTATCAGTGATTGTATAGGAGGAGGAGGTGAGCTGTGACATCACCTATTGTGAATGGTGGATCCTGTGTTATCTACTGTATATAGAGGTGTTATCAGTCATTGTACAGGAGGAGGAGGTGAGCTGTGACATCACCTATTGTAAATGGTGGATCCTGTGTTATCTACTGTATATAGAGGTGTTATCAGTCATTGTACAGGAGGAGGTAAGCTGTGACATCACCTATTGTGAGTGGTGGATCCTGTGTTATCTACTGTATATAGAGGTGTTATCAGTCATTGTACAGGAGGAGGAGGTGAGCTGTGATATCACCTATTGTGAATGGTGGATCCTGTGCTATCTACTGTATATAGAGGTGTTATCAGTCATTGTACAGGAGGAGGTGAGCTGTGACATCACCTATTGTGAATGGTGGATCCTGTGTTATCTGCTGTATATAGAGGTGTTATCAGTCATTGTACAGGAGGAGGTGAGCTGTGACATCACCTATTGTGAATGGTGGATCCTGTGTTATCTACTGTATATAGAGGTGTTATCAGTCATTGTACAGGAGGAGGAGGTGAGCTGTGACATCACCTATTGTGAGCGGTGGATCCTGTGTTATCTACTGTATATAGAGGTGTTATCAGTCATTGTACAGGAGGAGGAGGTGAGCTGTGACATCACCTATTGTGAATGGTGGATTCTGTGTTATCTACTGTATATAGAGGTGTTATCAGTCATTGTACAGGAGGAGAAGGTGAGCTGTGATATCACCTATTGTGAATGGTGGATCCTGTGTTATCTACTGTATATAGAGGTGTTATCAGTCATTGTACAGGAGGAGGTGAGCTGTGACATCACCTATTGTGAATGGTGGATTCTGTGTTATTAGTTGAATATAGAGGTGTCATCAATCATTGTAATCCTGCCTCTGATGATAAGGCGCCTGCCGAAAATTCTTTCCTGTAAAGACAGGAAGTACAAGTCTAAAAAGCATTGGCCAGTGTAAAAATTACTAGATTACTAATTGCATTTCTTTCTATAAAAATTGTGATATGAAAAACAAAACATTACCAATGTTTTTTCTTAAGTAAGGCAAAAGATAGAATTAAATAGCATCATTCTCTGATGAGAGCTTTGCTTTAATGAATAACAGATCCAGTTTTTACAGTAATTATATATTCCAAAAACTTTCCATGACGCCATGATCACGTCGCCCCCATGGACCATCCCAGTCCTTATCTCCGATAATTCCAGTGTGGCATCCCTTGTGCATTTCACTATCCAGATGTATATGAGCAATAAAGACAAAATCCAAGGAAAAGTCTGAGGTTTCTGAGAAGTTCTAAGCACAAGACGAAAGTTCTCTGCAATAAACCAGGGTGGTGGCCTCCTCCTAATGTATACATGGCTGACAGCAACATGCGGAGCAGTGAGATTTCTGGATTCAGGCCAGTTCGCTTCTCTGAGTATATATACAACCGCGCTCTCAGATTCCATCAAATTAATCTCGTTGCATATAAAAAACTTTGTCTCATTTTTTTGTCATAGACCCTTAGTAAATTCTGGACTCTTCAACTATGGCTTCCGGTACCTCTGCTACCTGTCTGCATTCTCCAGGATGTCCCCTGTATGTCTGCGGCTTCCAGTACCTCAGCTACCTGCTTCCCATTTCTTTTCTGCCTACAGGTTCCAATAGGTCTGCTAGCTGTCTGCGTTCTCCAAGACGTCTCCTGTATGTCCACGGCTGCCAGTACCTCAGCTACCTGCTTCCTATTTCTTGTCTGCATACAGGTTCCAGTAGCTCTGCTATCTGGCTGCGGTCTCCAGGATGTCTACTTTCTGCCTGTGGCTTCCAGTACCTCTGGTACTTGCTTCACCATTTGCTGTCTCCCAACAGTTTACAAAAGCTCTGATAGCTGTCTGTGGTCTCCAGTACATCTACTTTTTTCCTGCGGCTTCCAGTACCTCTCCAGTACAATCTAATTTCTTCCTGCGGCTTCCAGTACCTCTGCTACCTGTCTGCGGTCTCCAGGATGTCTCCTGTATGTCCATGGCTTCCAGTACCTCTGCTACTCGCTTCCCCATTTCTTGTCTGCATACAGCTTCCAATAGCTCTGCTAGCTGTCTGCAGTCTCCAGGATGTCTACTTTCTGCCTGTGGCTTCCAGAACCTCTTCTACTTGCTTCCCCATTTCTTGTCTGCATACAGCTTCCAATAGCTCTGCTAGCTGTCTGCAGTCTCCAGGATGTCTACTTTCTGCCTGTGGCTTCCAGAACCTCTTCTACTTGCTTCCCCATTTCTTGTCTGCATACAGCTTCCAATAGCTCTGCTAGCTGTCTGCAGTCTCCAGGATGTCTACTTTCTGCCTGTGGCTTCCAGTACCTCTGCTACTCGCTTCCCCATTTCTTGTCTGCATACAGCTTCCAATAGCTCTGCTAGCTGTCTGCAGTCTCCAGGATGTCTACTTTCTGCCTGTGGCTTCCAGAACCTCTTCTACTTGCTTCCCCACTTTCTGTCTGCCAACAGTTTCCAAAAGCTCTGATAGCTGTCTGCGGTCTCCAGTACATCTACTTTCTTCCTGCGGCTTCCAGTACCTCTACTACCTGTCTGCCTCCTGTCTCCAAGATGTCTCCTGTTTGCCCAGGGCTTTCAGTTCTTATGCTACCTGCTTCCCCATCTCCTGTCTGCCTATGGCTTCCAGTACATCTGCTACCTGTTTCCTCGTTTTCTGCCTGCCTGCAGCTTCAAGTATCTCTGCTACCTGTCTGCTGTCTCTAGGCCCTCTGGCAACTGTTTCCGGACTCCTGTTTGTCTGTGGTCTCCTGCACCTCTGCTACCTGTTTCCCGGGTGTCTCAACTACCCGCTGCACAGATGCCCTTGGCTCACTTACCCAATCAGACCTTGAGCTTTGAGGATCCACCTCACCTATTGAGCCTAACAGTACGGTTTCTGTTGCTGGTGGCTCCTTTAAGCTTGAGTAATGCAGATGGTCCAGTTTGGAGACCGATTAATAATAATAATGCTGAAAAATGGGAAAGTGTTTTACTCTTATAATTTTGGTTGTTTAGTGGGACGTGTAATTTTTTATTCACTTTTGTATTGTTTTTGTGACAATTCTTTAGTTATTTTGATATTTTTTGTTACATTGGGCTACTCTTGTTTGCGGTGAACAGTCTAAATCCTGCAATACCAAACCGACCGGTAAACTATTTCACCTATCACACCTCCAAATTTGTTCTTCAGAGTTTGGCTGGACGACCACCTCCTTGGAGCAATATTTGCATGAGTATATCATAAAGTTTTCGTAAAAACAGATAAAACAAAGTAACAGAGGTGGACAAGTGGGTAAACGAGAACCCAAAACTTCCCTGTAACTATTTGTAAAACTTTTTGTAACTTTTAGCTGCAGGATAAAAATGAGTAGAGGAATGAATACGTTGTAGACTTTGTGAGCAGCTCTAGGACTTTTGATTAAAAAACGTGTTTGTTTTGGTAGCGACCCCCAGACAAACATGAAATCTCCAATGACGGTGACGCCACAACGAGAGAAGAAAAAGTCACAACAAACGATCCGTGATTCATGGGAAACGACGCCGGCTAAATATAGCGAAGTGGAAATAAAATTGGAGAAGATAATTCTGCGGATTCGTAATAAAGCAGGACAGTTTCATTATGCAAAAAAAAAAATGGACAACAGATGTCCCGAATCCTCCGCATGAAACCGAGACACGAAGGGAAAGACATGTTTTTATACAACATTTTTCCCAGGAGATCTTTGGTTTGGGAGTCTGCGGACGATGAAGGGGTCACTGCTGATCTCTGCTACTAATTCCAAATGACCGGTTGTCAAATGTGGCGGAATGAGTTCTATAAAATTGGTCGTCCTTTCCATATATCTTTATATCTGTGACGCTGCTGCTATGCAGGGAGATGCAAGCTCCACTAGATGGCAATAGAGTGGCGGGAGGACTGCACACGGCCAGTGTAGACCTGCGGCGCAGCAGCGAGGCTACCACCAGGTGGCAGCAGGATAGTCAAACAAGCCGGGTCGATATTAGTCAGTAGTGCAGTACCAAAGGAATAAACAAACACAGAGTCAAAGACAAGCCAAAAAGGTCAATACTGGTCAGGAGCGGAAATACCAAAGACAAAAGACAAAAGCAGGTCAGGGTCCAAGCTGAGTCAGGTACCAGGGAGTCCACACACGAAGGGGAAACACAGTTTGGGGGCAGGTAGAGGGGAATAAACAGACACAGACACAGTCAGCAAAGGCAGCAGGACAAATCAGGGTTTAAGCAGGGTCAGCTACTCACACCGTAGGCAGAAACAATAACTGACACCACCTGCAGGGTGCAGTGGAGATAAAAAGCAAACCTGAACCCAGAATGAGGCAGAGCAAAGTTAACCCCTGACATGACCAGACCGGGAAAGGGGTAGACAGGCCTCAAAACCCAGTCTGGATCATGACAATACCCCTCTGAGTAGAGATAAATGAGGACAATTTTTTTTTATTTTGTAACTAAACTTTTTCTTTATTTTAAAGCCATCTGTCAGTTAGATAAGCCCTCCTAAACCATCTATATGATCATCTTGATATCTGCGATCAGATGTTTAATTCCAGAGAAATCCAAATGTTTCTTAATATGTAAATGAGCTGTTAAGATCTATGGGCGGGGCATAGATCTCTGAGATTCTTCCTAAAGAGATTAGGCAGGCTTTACCAGTGTGAGACACGTACAGACTGATAGTCTGCTCTCCTGATCTACTAGTCTCACACTGCTAACTCCCCCTTTCAATTACAATAAGCTCTGGAGGCAGATTCTTGGGAAGATCTATGTCCAGCCCATAGATCTTAACAGCTCATTTACATATTAAGAAAAACTTGAATTTCTCAGGAATAAGACATCGGATCACAGATAACAAGGTATCATTTTATTCAGCTTTCTACAACCTACATGTCCATATAGACGGCTTAGATGGGTTGATCCTACTGACAGACTCCCTTTAATTGACGAGTTTTTGCAGTAATTTAATTTTTGTATTATATTCACTTTCCTTATTTTGTTTCATTCTCTCTCCAACTCCGCTCTGATAGTGCTGTTTTATTTGCCTTCTTCGTGCATCTACAGTAGCTGTTTTAATTGGAGGTGTAGTACATATCTATTTTCTTGTAAGATCTTCTCTGGTCCCACAGAATATGGATTTTTGCTACTCCTGAAATTCAAAGCACCTACTTCATATACAAGAGCAAGGCAGATAAATCAACACTATCAGCGTGGCCATTCCAAAGACTGATGTATAATTAAAGCATAAACCCAAGTTTAGATATTTTTTAAATGCAGATATTTGAGCTGTGACATCAGCTATTGTGAATGGTGGATCCTGTGTTATCTACTGTATATAGAGGTGTTATCAGTGATTGTACAGGAGGAGGAGGTGAGCTGTGACATCCTCTATTGTGAATGGTGGATCCTGTGCAATCTTCTGTATATAGAGGTGTTATCAGTCACTGTACAGGAGGAGGTGGTGAGCTGTGACATCACCTATTGTGAATGGTGGATCCTGTGTTATCTACTGTATATAGAGGTGTCATCAGTCATTATACAGGAGGAGGAGGTGAGCTGTGACATCACCTATTGTGAATGGTGAATCCTGTGTTATCTACTGTATATAGAGGTGTTATCAGTCATTGTACAGGAGGAGGTGAGCTGTGACATCACCTATTTTGAATGGTGGATCCTGTGTTATCTACTGTATATAGAGATGTTATCAGTCATTGTACAGGAGGAGGAGGTGAGCTGTGATATCACCTATTGTGAATGGTGGATCCTGTGTTATCTACTGTATATAGAGGTGTTATCAGTCATTGTACAGGAGGAGGAGGTGAGCTGTGACATCACCTATTGTGAGAGGTGGATCCTGTGTTATCTACTGTATATAGAGGTGTTATCAGTCATTGTACAGGAGGAGGAGGTGAGCTGTGACATCACCTATTGTGAATGGTGGATCCTGTGTTATCTACTGTATATAGGGGTGTTATCAGTCATTGTACAGGAGGAGGAGGTGAGCTGTGACATCACCTATTGTGAATGGTGGATCCTGTGCTATCTACTGTATATAGAGGTGTTATCAGTCATTGTACAGGAGGAGGAGGAGGTGAGCTGTGACATCACCTATTGTGAATGGTGGATCCTGTGTTATCTACTGTATATAGAGGTGTTATCAGTCATTGTACAGGAGGAGGTGAGCTGTGACATCACCTATTGTGAATGGTGGATCCTGTGTTATCTACTGTGTATAGAGGTGATATAAGTCATTGTACAGGAGGAGGAGGTGAGCTGTTACATCACCTATTGTGAATGGTGGATCCTGTGCATAGCTCCCAACCGTCCCTCATTCTGCGGGACTGTCCCGATTTTCAGGCTTTGCCACACGGTCCTGCACGGGACTCTGCTTCTCCCGCAGACAGCAGGAGAAGCAGCCGACATGCCCCTTCCCCTGCAGTCTGTTTTTCTTCCAGTGTGCGCGGTACAGCTCTGAGGGAGAGAGAGGGGACATTTTTGAGGTACGTGTCACGGAGGGGGTGTGTGCAGGGGCGTAATTCCGGGTCAGGGGCCCGGAAGGTCCAAGGCACTTGACACCATGTTGCAGTGCAGGATATTTCTCCCTCACGGCAACAGTCAGAGGTGTATCTAGGGGGAGGGGGCAGCCAGGGCATGTGAGAGATAGGAAGCAGCTCCAGTCAGCACAGTGATACAGCTTCTCCTGCTCTGCAGCCCCGGACAGAAGGCTAGAGCAGGGGAGGTGCGGGACAGCACAGAGCTGCTGTAGTCAGGAGAAGCTGAGGAGCTGCACGTTTATATCAGCCTCCCCTGTACCAGAGAGGAGAGTGTGAGATGTGTGTATGAGCTGGTATCGTGAGTGTGTGTGATCTGTAGTGTGTGTGATCTGTAGTGTGTGTGTGTGTGTGATCTGTAGTATGTGTGTGTGTGTGTGTGTGTGTGTGTGTGTGTGTGTGAGGCAGGGGCGTAACTACCACGGTCGCAGTGGTCGCCGCTGCGACTGGGCCTGGCAGGTCAGGGGCCCGGCAGGTCAAAGGCACCCGACTCTCCCTGCCGCTGCCGCATTGAACTATACTGGCGTCTATGACGCTGGTACAGTTCAAAGCAATAATGGAGGAGAGAGCGTCAGCTGATGCTCCCTCTCCCATCATTCCCCTCTGCCTCTGACACTGCGGGTGTGTGATGACATCACTTCATCTCGCACCCGCTGTCTGCAGGACCTAGGCAGTGCAGTATCTGTACAGGTGATGGCGGCCGCCATATTGGCAGAGCCTGTGGTGGCTTCTGGGTCCGAGGAACATTCGGCTCCATATCGGGTGGGGGGCACGTGGACCGATCCGCCTAGGAGGGGCATGCCGCAGTCGCTCAGCCATGTGGAGGATCCAGGGATGAACATGGAGGTGTAAGGGACCGGCGGCAGTGAGGTGAGTCTGCTGCCGGTGAGTCGCCGTCTTCGGCCCCCTGTGACACCAGCCCCGTTTCCTCCCTGCTCTCCCGTGCCCCATGTCCTCGTAGGTCCCCAGGTTCAGGTCATTGTGCTCCTCCAGGCCCCCTTATGCGCCTTGTCACTCCTCCCCTGGTCCCCCAATGCTCCCCACCTCCCATACCGAGTCCTCCTGCTCCCCCCATGCATTCCCAGCCCCTTGTCCCCATGTGACCCATCTGCCCTGCTCTCAAGTCTCCCCTGTCCCCTTTCTCACTGTGTGTTCCCCATTGCAACTCCGTCTACTTGCGTCCCTATCTACTCTGCCCTCGGAGTCCCCTTGTGTCCTCTTGTGCCTGTCTCCCTTGCCCTCTAGTCCCTGTGTGTCCCCTTGTGCTCTTCTCCTCTTCTTCCTGGTCCCCATGAGTCCCCTTGTGCTTGTGTCCCTTGTTGCTGTGTGTAGCCTTGTGTCAGTCTCCCTTGCCCACTAGTCCCTGTGTGTCCCCTTGTGCCTGTCTCCTTTGTCCCCTTGTGCTTGTGTCCCTTGTCCCCTTGTGTCAGTCTCCCTTGCCCACTAGTCCCCTTGTGCCCTTCTCAATTGCCTCCTAGCCCGCATGTGTCCCCTTGTGCCTGTCTTCCTTGCTCCCTAGCCCCCCTGTGTCACCGTTGTGCCTGTCTCCCCTAGCTCCCTTGTGTCCTTCTCCCCTGCCCCATAGTCACCATTTGCCCGTGTCTTTTTCACTGCACCTGTATGGAGGGGCTGAATTATACTATGAGGGGGGCTGCGTTATATCCTATGGGGGTTACATTATATTGTATGGTGGGGCTGCATTATACTTTTGTGGGGTGGCTGCATTATACTCTGTGGGGTGGCTGCATTATAATATATGTGGGCTGCGTTATACTGTATCGAGGACTATGGGGAATATATTATACTATATGAAGAATTTTGGGGTGCATTATACTATGAGAAGTGAATTGTACGACATGGATGATGATGGCAGTGCATTATACTATATGGAGCACTATGAGGAGTGTATTATATTATATGGAGGACTGAGCAGTGTATTTTAATATATGGAGGACTAGGAGGAGTGTATAATACTATATGGAGGACTGAGGAGTGTATTATACTATATGGAGGACTATGAGGAGTGCATTATACTATATGGAGCACTATGAGCAGGGTATTATACTATATGGAGGACTGAGGAGTGTAGTATACTATATGGAGGACTGAGCAGTGTATTACACTATATGGAGCACTATAAGGAGTGTATTTTAATATATGGAGGACTATGAGGAGTGTAATATACTATATGGAGGACCAAGGAGTGTATTATACTATATGGAGGACTATGAGCAGTGTATTATACTATATGGAGGACTGAGGAGTGTAGTATACTATATGGAGGACTGAGCAGTGTATTACACTATATGGAGCACTATAAGGAGTGTATTTTAATATATGGAGGACTATGAGGAGTGTAATATACTATATGGAGGACCAAGGAGTGTATAATACTATATGGAGGACTATGGGGAGTTTATTATACTATTGTACTATATGGAGGACTATGGAGAGTGTATTATACTGTATGGATACCTATGGAGAGTGTATTATACTATATGGATGACTATGGAGAGTGTATTATACTATATGGATGACTATGGAGAGTGTATTATACTATATGGATGACTATGAACTGTGCAGTATATTATATAGAGGACTTTGGGGGTGCATTATATTATAAGGAGTACTATGGGGGTGCATTATACTTCTTATATGGATCCCCATGACTTCTATGTAAGCCCCTGATGAGTATAATGGTTTATTTTCTTTTATAAATTACATAACAATGGCAGTACGGGGGACAGATATATACCAGGATGGGGCACCGGATAGTTTCGCCACTGCAATCACACTATACAACTTTGCAATAAAGCTATAGTGTGCGAAATGAATAGGCAAAATCTGAATTTGGGTGGAAAATATTTTTGCATGGTTGGGGGGGGGGGCCCCATTTGAAAGTTTGCATCGGGGCCCATAACTTTTTAGTTATGCCACTGGGTGTGTGTAGGTGCTGAAATCTTTGCCTACATTGTAAGCAGAGCTGCTGGGAGTGGGATAAATCTACAGCCGGGAGCCCCGACTGTACACTGGCATCTAACACCAGGGCTCTTACCTGCCGGACACAGCCTGGGCGTCAATGTTAGCAGCAGTGGCGCTAATGCCTGGCTTATCATGCCTGGAATGAATGGGGCTGAGCATGGTGGGATGGACACTGACAGCCTCCTCTGTTACTGGCCTCTGCTGCTGTGATTGCAGATTGATGTATCAGGTATGGAGAAGTCTGTGCAGTACTAAGATGTGAGCGGAGCCGTGTGTGTATGACGTGTACGGAGCCGTGTGTGCGTAGCGTAGCCGCGTGTGTATGAGGTGTACGGATCGGAGCCGCATGTGTACGAGGTGTGTGGAGCCGCGTGTGTGCGAGGTGTATGGAGCAGAGCCGCGTGCGTACGAGGTGTACGGATCGGAGCCGCGTGTACGAGGTGTACGGATCGGAGCCGCCTATGTACGAGGTGTACTAAGTGGAGCCGCATGTTCTACGAGGTGTACCGAGCGGAGCCGCGTGTGTACGAGGTGTACCAAGCGGAGCTGCATGTGTACTAGGTGTATGGAGCATCATGCGGGGCCATTATACTGTACGCAGCATCATGTGGGACCATTATACTTTATGGAGCATCATGTGGGCCATTATACAGTATGAAGCATTGTCTGGCCATTATATAGTATGGAGCATCATGTGTGGCCATTATACAGCATCATGTGTGGCCATTATACAGTATGTAACATCATGTGTGGTCATTATACAGTATGGAGCATCATGTGGGGCCATTATACAGTATGGAGCATTGTGGGGCCATTATACAGTATTGAGCATCATGTGTGGCCATTATACAGTATGGAGCACTGTGTGGCCATATTTTTTTGTTTATAATTATTCTTTATGAAACAGTGTGATCAGCAGTGCTAAATGGGTGTGGTTGGGACATGGATATGGGTGTGACTAGTTATGAATGGGTGTGGTCAGAGGCATGGCCTAAAATTGTCCCTCTTTCCCATCTTCAAAAGTTGGGAGGTATGCCTGTGTTATCTACTGTATATAGAGGTGATATCAGTCATTGTACAGGAGGAGGTGAGCTGTGATATCACCTATTGTGAATGGTGGATCCTGTGTTATCTACTGTACACAGAGGAGTTATCAGTCATTGTACAGGAGGAGGTGAGCTGTGATATCACCTATTGTGAATGGTGGATCCTGCTTTATCTACTATACAATTTTGGCAAAAACTTTTGAGACTGACCGAGTTTTGTTTTTCATATTTTGCTGCTTCAGTGTTTTCTCTTCTTTCAGTCGGATTTTTCTATTTTTAATGAAGTTTAATTGTAAACCTTTTATAAGTTTTTACTGTCAGGACTCTGAACATTTTTTACCTTTTGTGCATTACTGCCCTTTTCCAAGATGGCGTCTTTGGTCTCATGTGCACTGTGTCTTCCTGCTATAAAACTCCACCCCAGCCTTCAGTCTGTGCTAGAGTATTCTGCCTTGCATCCAGCTCCTGACCTCTGATTACTCCCTGGCTATACACCTGCTCCTGTGAACCTGTGTGGTGATCCTGCTACTCTGCTCTGAGTTCCTGCTGCACACACAAGTTTCCAGTAATCCTCCTTCATCTGCTGCTCGTGTTTACTTCCACCTGCATTTGCTGGACATGTAAGCTGCTGCTGCTTTGCATTACCCTGAGACTATTAACCAGGCCTCCCTGGTTGAGCTAAGATACGATTTGATATGATTAGACTTTCTGCTTGATTGCATTTTGCTCTGAAGTTTCCTATAGACTGCTAAGCTGCGTTTATTATTTGCACCAAGTGTTGTGGACTTGAGTTTCTCTCTGCACCTGTTTGAATCACCGTGTGATAATATAGACTTTACCCCTTATAAAACTGTGTCCTGTAGTTGTCTTGTTCCATGCAAAGAGTCTCCTGAGGTATCCCCTATAATTATTACAGGATACTCTAGCCTAAAAAAAAAAGGAGACTGCTGGAACAATGACTGCAGAAAGCAGATTAGTGCAGGTATTTTCCATAATTAGATCACTGCAGAAAGATGTGGAAGGTCTGCAAAAGAAGTTCGGAAGCTTCAAACTCAATCAACAAGTGTTTGGATAGACTTTGCAGGACTTGAGCAACCGCATGGCAGCCCAGGAAAACAAACTTGCTGGCATAGAGTCCCAGTATGGATGGGCTTTTCAGGACATAAGCACGCAAATAGCTGCACAAGTGACTTTACCCTCTGGGCAACCGCCACCAGCTAGCCCACCTAAGTTGCCCCCATTCAGATTTAATGGTGATCGCGAAAAATTTCGTGGCTTTGCGAATCAATGTATGCTATATTTTGAAGTGCATGCTGACCATTTTCCTACTGATAGATCCAAAGAATTGTGTGTAATAATGCTACTGACCTCACGAGCGCTCGCCTGGGCGAATCCGATGATTGAGTCTTGTGACCCAAGGTTAAATGACTTGGATGATTTCTTGGCCGCTATGGCATTAATGTTTGATGGCCCTAATCGCCGTGCAACCGCTGAATCTGCTTTGTTGTCTTTACGCCAGGCTAAACGTTCTGTTATTGAGTATGCCACTGAATTCAAGAGATTGGCGGTAGATACCAATTGGGACAGTTATGCACAATTGCCTATTTTTAAAAAGGGTCTGTCTAGTATTGTAAAAGATGAACTAGCTCGCTCTGAGTCACCACAAGAGCTAGAGACATTTATACAGCATTGTGTGCGCATTGACATTCGCCTTACTGAGCATAGGCAGGAGAAATTTGCTGCATATAACCGTGTTTCTAACTTTTCCCTTCCTTCCAAAGAGCCTGCAGGTAAAACCTCTCGGGAGGTGGAGGAGGTGCCCATGCAAATTGATTCGGTTCAGAGGCGCGAGATCAATGAGCGCCGGGAGCATCGCCTTCGTGAAAGTCTATGTTTCTACTGCGGCCAGTCTGACCACTTCTTGATCAATTGTCCTAAGTGTCCTAGACGGCCTAACAAGGTGCTAGCAGCAATAGGGGAGTATGACAACTGTGATGATGAATCTGACATCTCTGAATCTAGCCTGCCTTTAAGCGCTGTATTCCATTCACTTTCTATGACTTCACCCCCCAAGGAGCTGACGGAAAAGAACTCTCACTGTTCTCTCCCTATTAAGATCCTGTGTTCAGGACAGTGGATTTCCAGTTCAGCTATGATTGACTCTGGTGCAGGTGGCAATTTCATGGATATCGCATTTGCCAAGGAACATGGTATTAAAATTCAGCAAAGAGCCTCTCCAATTACCATGGAAACAGTGGATGGGTCACCTTTAATCTCTGGGCCTGTGGATCAGGAGACCGTACCCCTTGAAATTTTGTTGGAGCCTAATCATCAGGAGCAACTTTCTTTCTTGCTAATTTCTTCTCCTCATTTTCCTGTGATTTTAGGCATTCCTTGGTTGTGTTCTCAGAACCCAATTATCAACTGGGAGACCAAGGAGATTATCTTCCCAACAAGGAGCAACTCAGCGTTAACAGAAGCTGTCCCTGAGTCCACGACTACGGAACCACATGTACAGGAATTTTCTTTACCTCCAGCTTATAAAGAGTTCTCTGACATCTGTGACAAGAAGAATGCAGATCAGCTTCCTCCACACAGGCATTATGACTGTCCCATTGAGCTGCTTCCCGGGGCAGCCATTCCTTTTGGTAACGTATACCCTTTGGTGGCACCTGAGCTTCAAGCCTTAAAAGAGTATATTGATGAAAATCTGGCCAAAGGCTTCATATGTACTTCTTCCTCACCAGCAGGAGCACCTATCTTTTTTGTAAACAAGAAGGATGGGACCCTGAGACCCTGTGTTGACTATCGAGAACTCATTAAGGTAACCGTCCGAAACCGTTACCCTTTGCCTCTGATTCCCGAATTACTGGAAAGAGTCCGCCATGCTAAGGTGTTCTCTAAACTGGATCTTCGTGGGGCTTATAATTTGGTGCGTATTCGTCCAGGGGATGAGTGGAAGACAGCATTCAGATGCCGGTATGGACACTTTGAATCTCTTGTGATGCCCTTCGGACTTTGTAACGCCCCTGCAACATTTCAACACCTTGCTAATGACATTTTCAGAGATTTGTTGGACCAGTTTGTAGTGATCTATTTGGACGATATGCTAATCTTTTCTGACTCTCTACAGGAACATGAAGAACATGTCAAAACTGTTTTAAGATGTCTGAAAGAGAACCATCTGTATATTAAGCCGGAGAAATGCGAGTTCCATCGTTCTGAGATACAGTTCTTAGGTTATATCATCTCTCCCCAGGGGCTGAACATGGAATCTGGTAAGATTCAGGCTATCCTTGACTGGCCGGTACCCAAGAACGTTAAGGAGGTCCAACATTTTATTGGTTTTGCAAATTTCTACAGACGCTTTATTCAAAATGTTTCTAATATATATTGTCCGTCCCGTTACTTTCTTGACAAAGAAGGAAAAGCCCTTTAAGTGGTCATCACAGGCTCAAGAAGCTTTTGATCGGCTTAAGATCTGTTTCACCTCAGCACCGCTGTTGATACACCCAGATCCAACACTTCCTTTAATTGTGGAGGTGGACGCTTCTGATAATGCTTTGGGGGCTATTCTCTCCCAAAGAACTGGAGAGAAGGGTCTGCTACATCCTTGTGCTTTCTTTTCCCGTAGACTAACCTCAGCAGAGAAGAATTACGACGTGGGAGACAAGGAATTGCTGGCTATTATTGCGGCTTTCAAAGAATGGAGGCATCATCTGCAAGGAGCTGCACAACAGATCATAGTGCTAACTGACCATCGCAATCTAGAGTTCCTTAGATCCGCTAGATGTCTTTCTCCTTGTCAGGCTCGTTGGAACTTATTTTTAAATCAATTTAACTTTGTTATCTCGTACCGTCCAGGTTCTCGTAATGGGAAGGCTGATGCTTTATCCCGAATCCATGCTGCGGATTCCGTACCTGGAGCCCCGTCCAAGACCATTCTATCTGATGCCAATTTCATCGGAGTTATCCACGATCAGGACTTGTGGAAGGAGTGCAGGGAGGCCTATGAAGGTGATGTATTTCTGGCCAACCCACCTGTGGATATTAATCTTGTCTTTAAGGGTGGCATGTGGTTCAGAGATCGACGTATCTACGTCCCGGAGGTCGTCCGTCTGCAGATCCTAAAGTTGGTACATGACTCCAAGTTGGCTGGTCACAGGGGGGTACAGAAGACACAAGAGTTCCTGAGCCGATTCTTCTGGTGGCCAACTTGCCTGAAGGATACCAAGGACTATGTTCTCTCTTGCGAGGTATGTGCTTGTTACAAGACTCCTCATGTGGCACCTACGGGTCTTCTACAACCATTACCTGTTCCGTCCCGCCCTTGGGGGTCTATATCAATGGACTTTATTGTAGAGCTGCCTACATCAGGGGGCATGAATACAATCATGGTGGTAGTTGATCGCCTGACTAAAGCTGCTCATTTTGTTCCATGCACCGGCCTCCCCTCAGCTAAAGATACAGTGAACTTGGTTATACAGAATGTCTTTCGGTTGCACGGGGTTCCGGATGAGATCATCTCTGACCGTGGAGTACAGTTCACTTCAAGATTCTGGAAGGGGTTTTGCTCTGCACTCAATATTAATGTCTGTCTCTCTTCTGCTTACCATCCCCAGACAAATGGTCAGACTGAGCGTACCAACCAGACGCTGGAACAATATCTAAGATGCTATGTCAGCCATCTCCAGGATGATTGGTTGGAGTTGTTGCCGTTAGCCGAATTTTCATATAATAATTCTCAGAGCGCCTCCACTAAATTTACACCTTACTTTGCCAATCTGGGTTATCATCCGTGTATCTTACCTAGGTCTCCAATTAATTCTCCGGTTCCGGCAGTGGAGGAAAGGCTGACTGCGATGAGACAAAATCTGGAGGTTCTGAAGGAATCCCTGACCACAGCTCAAGAACGTTATAAGAGATCGGCTGATAGATTCCGTAAACCTGCACCCATGTTCAAGGTAGGAGATTCCGTGTGGTTAGCAACTAAGAATCTGAAGTTAAACGTTCCTTCACAAAAACTTGGACAGAAATTAATTGGCCCTTTCAAGATCAACGGTATTGTGAGCTCTCTGGCCTGCCGGCTGAAGCTGCCTAGGACTATGAAGTTACACCCAGTTTTTCATGTATCTTTACTAAAGCCTGTATCTCCTAATACCTTCCAGGGACGTGTTGTGCCACCTCCGCAGCCTGTGGTGATTGATGGGCAAGAACAATTTGTGGTGGAGGAAATTATTCATTCCAGGATTCGCAGGAATCAGCTCCAATATCTGATAAGATGGCAGGGATATCCCCCTGAGGAAGACTCTTGGGAACCTGTGGAAAACATCAATGCCCAACAGAAGATTTCTCATTTTCATCAGAGATTCCCTGAGAAACCAGGTCCAGGATCGTCCTGAGGCCGCTTCTAAGGAGGGAGTAATGTCAGGACTCTGAACATTTTTTACCTTTTGTGCATTACTGCTCTTTTCCAAGATGGCGTCTTTGGTCTCATGTGCACTGTGTCTTCCTGCTATAAAACTCCACCCCAGCCTTCAGTCTGTGCTAGAGTATTCTGCCTTGCATCCAGCTCCTGAGCTCTGGTGACTTCCTGGCTATATACCTGCTCCTGTGAACCTGTGGGGTTATCCTGCTACTCTGCTCTGATTGCCTGCTGCATACACAAGTTTCCAGTAATCCTCCTTCATCTGCTGCTCGTGTTTACTTCCACCTGCATTTGCTGGACATGTAAGCTGTTGCTGCTTTGCATTAACCGGAGACTATTAACCAGGCCTCCCTGGTTGAGCTAAGATATGATTTGAACTGCATTATAAGCATATCTATCTGTGTCTGGACTAAGACAAGGATTAATTCGTGTCAAGTTTCCTCAAGAATAACTGTGCTTCATAGACTTTCTGCATGATTGCATTTTGCTCTGAAGTTTCCTATAGACTGCTAAGCTGCGTTTATTATTTGCACCAAGTGTTGTGGACTTGAGTTTCTCTCTGCACCTGTTTGAATCACCGTGTGATAATATAGACTTTACCACTTATAAAACTGTGTCCTGTAGTTGTCTTGTTCCACGCAAAGAGTCTCCTGAGTTATCCCCTATAATTATTACATTTACACTTACACAGGGAGTTTTCTGGTCATGGACTTAAAATGTCAATTTTTTGCTTACTGAGCCACTTAGTTGTCACTTTTGCCTTGTGATTTCCATCATGAAAAGGATCATCATCACATTCTCCTGGATGATGGGAGAAGTTGTTCTTAGAGGATGATTAGCTCTCATTCTTTAGTCATGGCCGTGTTAGTAGGTAAAATTGGGAGTGACCCTTCCATGGATGAGACGCCCCCACAGATGGGTGATCTCTGGATGCCTTATTGTTGGCACAGGACTCATGGTAGCATGGTACGATGGCTTAATATGTTCTCTGCAGACACTGAACAAGTAAGAGGCGCTGGGAGCTCAGAGCCGTCAGTTTAGATGTGGTTTAAGTATAATAAATCCAGATCAGCCGGGATTACACACTGCCCTGCATTAGTGAACTCGCCTTGTTCTTGGGAAGACTATGTCTATTAGATGAATCAATAAGGAATCTTTCATCTCGGGAGCAGAGTCTTCGAGCGGCGACATGAGGCGAATGCTGCAGGGAAAAGTAGGAAATGCTGCAATGAGAAACAGTTTTTTCCTTTTACAAAATGTGCATTTTTTTTTTCATTTAAGGAACCGTGTCTGGCGCCCTCCGCTCTGTGCCCATGAAAACAATGGTAACAGGATGGGGTGGGAGTCTCCGGCACCTTCCTTACTTTTTGGATAATGCTGACCTGTGGATGAACTTCAAGCTTAATGGATTATTAGGACCTGACATATACATGGGAGCCACCACTATTCTCAGGACCGCCCATGACCTGGACATGCGGACAACTATATAACATGCAACGTTTGGGCAAAACCCGGGTTCAGACTGGCCACTATCATGTCCCACCCGGAGAGGTGGATTGTTGAAGGCCTCGATCCAGATGAGCATCAATAACGGATGACATTGCTCCAGTGAGATGGACGGAAGGTTATGGAGACTGTAATGGCCGGACGGACATCGGGGAGTAGATTAGTAGACCACAGCGAAGCCTGAAGACCAACAAATGTAGAATAATGTAGCACAGTCCCTTTGTAGTGATGTAGCAGAGTCCAGCGATGTAGCAGAGTCCAGCGATGTAGCAGAGTCCAGCGATGTAGCAGCAGCAGTAGGTCAGAAGACTCAATCTAGTAGAGCTGAGTGATGTAGTAGACTTGTATGGGTTTGGTGACTCACTGTAGATGTAGCAGAGTTGAGTTGGTCAGGTACCTCACTGTAGATTTAACAGAGCCCAGCGATGTAGCAGAGTAAAGCAGTGAGGTAGCAGAAATGAGCTGGTTAGGTGACTCAATATAGATGTAAGAGAGCCCAGCAATGTAGGAAACTAGAGTAGGTCAGGGGACTCACTGCAGTGATGTAGCAGTGTTGAGTTGGTCAGGTACCACTGTAGAGATAACAGAGCCCAGCGATGTAGCAGACTAAAGTAGGCCAGGAGACTCACTGTAGTGAGGTAGCAGATATGAGTTGGTTACGTGACTCACTATAGAGTCCAGCAATGTAGGAAACTAGGGTACGTCAGGAGACTCACTGCAGTGATGTAGCATTGTTGAGCTGATTAGATAACTCAGTATAGGTGTAGCAGAGCTCAGTGATGTAGCAGAGTAAAGTAGGTCGGGAGACTCATTGCAATGATGTTACCAAGTTGGGTTGGTCAAATATCTCACTATAGATGTAGCAGAGTCCGGCGATGTAGCAGAGAACAGTAGGCCAGGAGACTCACTGTAGTGATATAGCAGAGCTGAGTTGGTCAGGTAACTCACTGTAGATGTAGCAGAGCCTGGCAATGTAGCGGAGTAGACTAGGCCAGGAGACTCACAGTAGTGATACTGCAGAGTTGAGCGTGTTAGGTGATTCACTGTAGATGTAGCAGAGCTGGACATGTCAGGATGCTCACAGTGAGGATGTTCAGCTTATAAGGCCTGGGAGCGTGTTTTTCAGCTTGGAGAAAGAATCTCATTAAAGTATATATGACCGAGGTGCAGTACCTGGAATCAGGTATTTTGGGAAGAGTTTAATATTAACAGTCCATGAACAAATATGACCCGGGTCTATAATGACCGGGAAGATCTGGGAGACACAATCCCTCCTTCTGGATATGGCCGCCTTCTCCTTCTTTCCGCCCATGTTCTCACTTTTTCAGTTTCTTTCACGAACGTCGCACATTTTTGGAGTGAACCCTTTCCAGGAAAAGGGGGTGAATGGTCTCTGTAGGGGGTGAATGGTCTCTGAAAGGGGTGAATGGTCTCTGAAAGGGGTGAATGGTCTCTGAAGGGGGTGAATGGTCTCTGTAGGGGGTGAATGGTCTCTGAAAGGGGTGAATGGTCTCTGTAGGGGGTGAATGGTCTCTGTAGAGGGTGAATGGTCTCTGTAGGGGGTGAATGGTCTCTGTAGGGGGTGAATGGTCTCTGTAGGGGGTGAATGGTCTCTGAAAGGGGTGAATGGTCTCTGAAAGGGGTGAATGGTCTCTGAAGGGGGTGAATGGTCTCTGTAGGGGGTGAATGGTCTCTGAAAGGGGTGAATGGTCTCTGTAGGGGGTGAATGGTCTCTGAAGAGGGTGAATGGTCTCTGTAGGGGGTGAATGGTCTCTGTAGGGGGTGAATGGTCTCTGTAGGGGGTGAATGGTCTCTATAGGGGGTGAATGGTCTCTGTAGAGGGTGAATGGTCTCTATAGGGGGTGAATGGTCTCTGTAGGGGGTGAATGGTCTCTGTAGAGGGTGAATGGTCTCTGTAGGGGGTGAATGGTCTCTGTAGGGGGTGAATGGTCTCTGTAGGGGGTGAATGGTCTCTGTAGAGGGTGAATGGTCTCTGTAGGGGGTGAATGGTCTCTGTAGAGGGTGAATGGTCTCTGTAGGGGGTGAATGGTCTCTGTAGGGGGTGAATGGTCTCTGTAGGGGGTGAATGGTCTCTGTAGAGGGTGAATGGTCTCTGTAGGGGGTGAATGGTCTCTGTAGAGGGTGAATGGTCTCTGTAGAGGGTGAATGGTCTCTGTAGGGGGTGAATGGTCTCTGCAGGGGGTGAATGGTCTCTGTAGGGGGTGAATGGTCTCTGTAGGGGGTGAATGGTCTCTGTAGAGGGTGAATGGTCTCTATAGGGGGTGAATGGTCTCTGTAGGGGGTGAATGGTCTCTGTAGGGGGTGAATGGTCTCTGTAGGGGGTGAATGGTCTCTGAAGGGGGTGAATGGTCTCTGCAGGGGGTGAATGGTCTCTGTAGGGGGTGAATGGTCTCTATAGGGGGTGAATGGTCTCTGTAGGGGGTGAATGGTCTCTGTAGAGGGTGAATGGTCTCTATAGGGGGTGAATGGTCTCTGTAGGGGGTGAATGGTCTCTATAGGGGGTGAATGGTCTCTGTTGGGGTGAATGGCCTCTGTAGGGGGTGAATGGTCTCTGCAGGGGGTGAATGGTCTCTGTAGGGGGTGAATGGTCTCTGCAGGGGGTGAATGGTCTCTGTAGGGGGTGAATGGTCTCTGTAGGGGGTGAATGGTCTCTGTAGGGGGTGAATGGTCTCTGAAGGGGGTGAATGGTCTCTATAGGGGGTGAATGGTCTCTGTTGGGGTGAATGGTCTCTGTAGGGGGTGAATGGTCTCTGCAGGGGGTGAATGGTCTCTGTAGGGGGTGAATGGTCTCTGTAGGGGGTGAATGGTCTCTGCAGGGGGTAAATGGTCTCTGTAGGGGGTGAATGGTCTCTGTAGGGGGTGAATGGTCTCTGTAGGGGGTGAATGGTCTCTATAGGGGGTGAATGGTCTCTGTTGGGGTGAATGGCCTCTGTAGGGGGTGAATGGTCTCTGCAGGGGGTGAATGGTCTCTGTAGGGGGTGAATGGTCTCTGCAGGGGGTGAATGGTCTCTGTAGGGGGTGAATGGTCTCTGTAGGGGGTGATTGGTCTCTGCAGGGGGTGAATGGTCTCTGTAGGGGGTGAATGGTCTCTGCAGGGGGTGAATGGTCTCTGTAGGGGATGAATGGTCTCTGCAGGGGGTGAATGGTCTCTGTAGGGGGTGAATGGTCTCTGCAGGGGGTGAATGGTCTCTGTAGGGGGTGAATGGTCTCTGCAGGGGGTGAATGGTCTCTGTAGGGGGTGAATGGTCTCTGCAGGGGGTGAATGGTCTCTGTAGGGGGTGAATGGTCTCTGCAGGGGGTGAATGGTCTCTGCAGGGGGTGAATGGTGTCTGTAGGGGGTGAATGGTCTCTGTTGGGGTGAATGGTCTCTGTAGGGGGTGAATGGTCTCTGTAGGGGGTGAATGGTCTCTGCAGGGGGTGAATGGTCTCTGTAGGGGTGAATGGTCTCTGAAGGGGGTGAATGGTCTCTGCAGGGGGTGAATGGTCTCTGTAGGGGGTGAATGGTCTCTGTAGGGGGTGAATGGTCTCTGTAGAGGGTGAATGGTCTCTATAGGGGGTGAATGGTCTCTGTAGAGGGTGAATGGTCTCTATAGGGGGTTGACTCAAGGGTCTTAATGGAGATATGTAAATCTTGCGTCTTTCATGTGCATTAGAAGTTTACATCTTGAGTGGAACTTGTGGAATGACAGGGAATGTCTCTAGACACATGTCCGGCCAGCAGGGAACGCAGACCAGCTGACAGCTGTTACTGAGCGCTGCAGAGCTGCCCAGGGGTGTGCATGGGAACTTGCAAATTGGGCTTCTGTCAAGAATGATTACTCATAAATAGTATTCAAATATATTTAAAGGGGAATGTCATCTATATTTATTACTCTGCAGGGGCATAATAACAAGTATCAGGGGACGCGGGGCCCCATCTGCAATCATGCAATAGGATCCTCATTGCACCATGACCATCTTCAGCAACACAACAAGAATATGAAAAGCGTAGGATTATTTCAGCGCCATTATATACAGGGATAATACACACAGCGATGTCACAGTACTGAGATAATACACACAGCGATGTCACATTACAGGGATAATACACACAGTGATGTCACAATACAGGGATAATACACACAGCGATGTCACAATACAGGGATAATACACACAGTGATGTCATAGTAGAGGGATAATACACACAACCATGTAACAGTACAGAGATAATAAACACAGTGATGTCACAGTACAGGGATAATACACACAGTGATGTCATAGTACAGAGATAATACACACAGTGTGTCACGATAATGTAAAAATGTCATAATGTGAGATTAGTTCTAGAAAGTACCATGTCACCGACATGCACACACTGCAGTTTCAATCCCCCTTCATTCGCTCATACAACAAACAAAGCCTTATGGCAGAGACTCTGTGCAACTTGATACCAATGTGTGAGCAGTTTATGGCTTTTAAACAGCAGACGACCAATCCCGTAAAGCCACTCGTACCCCCCTCCCCTTTCCCAAGGAATGCCTTTGTCTGGGGACTCAAAAAACTTAAATAGTAGAAAAGAAGTGCATGTCATTACTCAGCCCACTCAGTGATGTCATGACTAGAGGGCATATTTTTACCCATGCTGAATTGGGGGCAGTCTTGGCCCAAGATGCGAGCCAACAACAGCTCGGCAAAGCTGTTCTAATGCACCTGGATGTATCTCCTGAGCATACGGCCACCATGATGATATGAAATGATCTGAACGACCTGTATTTGTTCTCTTTTCAATGTTAATACTATTTTATTTATAACTAGCTGTACTACCCGGCTTCGCCCGGGTTAATGACTGCTGTTAGCAAAATAGAATGTGTTAACAAAAATTTATTCTGCACACAAAAACCACAAAACAAATAGATAGAAATGTAATTATTAAAAGGCAAAAACTAAGCAAATAGAAGCATTTCACAACATATATTAGCTTTGTTATACTGAGAATGTCTTTGTTGCCTATATTAACCAATCAGAGCTCAGGTTAATTAACTGTAGCAAAATAGAAGCTGAGCTGTGATTGGTTGCTATTGGCAGCCTGATAAATCCCCAGCCAACAGGAAGCCCTCCCCCCTGGCAGTATATATTAGCTCACACATACACATAATAGACAGGTCATGTGACTGACAGCTGCCGTATTTCCTATATGGTACATTTGTTGCTCTTGTAGTTTGCTTATTAATCAGATTTTTATTTTTGAAGGACAATACCAGACTTGTGTGTGTTTTAGGGCGAGTTTTATGTGTCAAGTTGTGTGTGTTGAGTTGCGTGTGGCGACATGCATGTAGCGACTTTTGTGAGATGAGTTTTGTGTGGCGACATGCGTGTAGCAACATTTTGTGTGTTGAGTTGCATGTGACAGGTTAGTGTAGCAAGTTGTGTGCAGCAAGATTTGTGCATGGCGAGTTTTGCGCGTGGCGAGTTTTATGTGTGGTGCATTTTGAGTATGTGCAAGTTTTGTGTGAGGCAACTTTTGCATGTGGTGCAACTTTTGTACATGTGGCAATTTTTCTGTGTGTGCAAGTTTTGCATGAGGTGAGTTTTCCATGAGGTGAGTTTTGCACGTGTGGCGAGTTTTGCGTGAGCCTAGTTTTGCATATGGCGAGTTTTGCATGTAGCGAGTTTTGAGTGGTGACTTTTGTGTTTCGACTTTTATGTGGCGAGGTTGGTGTGTGTGTGTGGTGAAATGTGTGCTGAGGGTGGTATATGTGTTCAAGCACGTGGTAGTGTGTGGCGCATTTTGTGTTTGTGTTCATATCCCCGTGTGTGGTGAGTATCCCATGTCGGGGCCCCACCTTAGCAACTGTACGGTATATACTCTTTGTCGCCATCGCTCTCATTCTTTAAGTCCTCATTGTTCACATCTGGCAGCTGTCAATTTTCCTCCAACACTTTTCCCTTCACTTTTTCCCCATTATGTAGATAGGAGCAAAATTGTTTGGTGAATTGGAACGCGCGGGGTTAAAATTTCACCTCACAACATAGCCTATGACGCTCTCGGGGTCCAGACGTGTGACTGTGCAAAATTTTGTGGCTGTAGCTGCGACGGTACAGATGCCAATCCCGGACATACACACATACATACATACACACATTCAGCTTTATATATTAGATATACCTGTATGTAATCTCCTGTATATAGTATATACCTGTGTGTCATCTCACCTATATATAGTATATATCTGTGTGTCATCTCCTGTATATAGTATATACCTGTATGTCATCTCCTCCTATACATAGCATATACCTGTGTCATCTCCTCCTGTATATACTATATACCTGTAGGTAATCTGCTCCTGTATATAGTATATACCTGTGTGTCATCTCCTCCTGTATATAGTATATACCTGTATGTCATCTCCTCCTGTATGTAGTATGTACCTGTATGTCATCTCCTCCTCTATATAGTATATACCTGTGTGTCATCTCTCCTGTATATAGTATATATCTGTGTGTCATCTCCTCCTGTATATAGTATATACCTGTGTGTCATCTCCCCTGTAAATAGTATATACCTGTGTGTCATCTCCTGTATATAGTATATAGCTGTATGCCATCTCCTCCTGTATTAGCCCTCGTTCACACGTTATTTGGTCAGTATTTTTACCTCAGTATTTGTAAGCTAAAATGGCAGCCTGATAAATCCCCAGCCAACAGTAAGCCCACCCCCTGGCAGTATATATTAGCTCACACATACACATAATAGACTGGTCATGTGACTGACAGCTGCCGGATTCCTATATGGTACATTTGTTGCTCTTGTAGTTTGTCTGCTTATTAATCAGATTTTTATTTTTGAAGGATACCAGACTTGTGTGTGTTTTAGGGCGAGTTTCGTGTGTCAAGTTGTGTGTGTTGAGTTGCGTGTGGCGACATGCATGTAGGGACTTTTGTGAGATGAGTTTTGTGTGGCGACATGCGTGTAGCAACTTTTTGTGTGTCGAGTTGCATGTGACAGGTTAGTGTAGCAAGTTGTGTGCAGCAAGTTTTGCGCATGGCGAGTTTTGCGCGTGGCGAGTTTTATGTGTGGTGCCTTTTGAGTATGTGCAAGTTTTGTGTGAGGCAACTTTTGCATGTGTTGCAACTTTTGTGCATGTGGCAATTTTTCTGCGTGTGGCAATTTTTCTGCGTGTGCAAGTTTTGCGTGTGGCGAGTTTTGCACGTGTGGCGAGTTTTGCATGTGGAGAGTTTTGCGCGTGGCGAGTTTTGAGCGGCGACTTTTGTGTTTCTACTTTTATGTGGCGAGGTTGGTGTATGTGTGGTGAAATGTGCACTGAGGGTGGTATATGTGTTCGAGCACGTGGTAGTGTGTGGCGCATTTTGTGTGTGTGTTCATATCCCCGTGGTGGTGTGATTATCCCATGTTGGGGCCCCACCTTAGCAACTGTACAGTATATACTCTTTGGTGCCATCGCTGTCATTCTTTAAGTCCCCCTTGTTCACATCTGGCAGCTGTTAATTTGCCTCCAACACTTTTCCTTTCATTTTTTCCCCATTATGTAGATAGGGGCAAAATTGTTTGGTGACTTGGAAAGCGCGGGGTTAAAATTTCACCTCACAATATAGCTTTGACGCTCTCAGGGTCCAGACGTGTGACTGTGCAAAATTTTGTGCCTGTAGCTGCGACGCCTCCAACACTTTTCCTTTCACTTTTTCCCCATTATGTAGATAGGGGCAAAATTGTTTGGTGAATTGGAAAGCGCGGGGTTAAAATTTCACCTCACAACATAGCCTATGACGCTCTCGGGGTCCAGACGTGTGACTGTGCAAAATTTTGTGGCTGTAGCTGCTACGGTTCAGATGCCAATCCCGGACATACATACATACATACATACATACACACACACACACATTCAGCTTTATATATTAGATTTGTAATGTACACATGATTTTATCTTTTTTATAATATCTTTTATACTTTGTAAACACTGCCAACTTTTTATGGAGTAAAATATCTAATTTACTAGCTTGTGTCTCTCCGCTCTATAAATGAACTGTTGCTTCCTCTGAAGTGAATTACGCTACTGATTTGGGTTGGCTCCAGACCCGTTAACCCTTGTGGAATTGGAGCTGCTGGCAGCATACTTTGCTCTGTGCGATTGGGAATCTTTGTAACGATGGCGGCATTGATAACTATTGTTCCCACCTGTGTTTGAGTAGTTATATCACCCTCGCTGCAACGTGCCCGATAGCCAGTACATAGCAGGCAGCCTTTCTGGCGACTAACTACCCTAGGTGCAGTACCTAATCTGACCTGAGGGTAAGGGGGGGCGCCAGAGAGCTGCAAGTTCCAAACCGGAACTGAGAAGTGGGATATAGATAGCTTCTCTTTAGAAGGAACCAGGGGCAATCAAACAACCCCAGTTCGTGACAAATTGGTGTCAGTAGTGGGGACGATACAGGCATCCTCCCCGGGATCCCTGACATACCGTTGGGATCTGTGACATATGGTAGGCAGCGCGGTGGGAACCGTGACATATTGGTGGCTGTGGTGCTGCGGTGGGATAATAGAGCATTAGTGATCTGGTTTGAGCAATCATTCCTCTCGCTAAAAACTTGCACAGTTCTGGAGAGGACTCTGCGCAAATAAGTTTGGAGAACAAGCTCAGTGTACTAGTCCTGAAACAATACCGTGTTTACTTGCGATTACCCCGTCCCTTTCTCTTTGTTTTTCTATGCTATCTTTTACTTGGCAATGATGGCCGCAAGAGGAGAAGGCTGGTATAAGCAGCATAACAAGGACACTCTTATTGCCCTCTACGGGTTGATGCAGATTGACACCACGGGCAAAGACAAAAGCCGATTGGCCGCGGCTCTGGTGCAACGGGAAATCGCTTAGAGCCTAGAGGATGCAGAAGCCGGCCCAAGTGAAAATAGGGCTGCAGCAGAGGTCCAAACACTGAATGCCGGCCCTACTATCAAACAGGGTGAATTGGACCCCCACCTGCTGGCAGCCTTGGAACAACTCCTCGCCAACGACCGTGAGGGACGTCTGCAGCTGATCCAGCAATACCACGAGAAAGCGGAAAAGCGGGAGGCGGAGATGGCCCAGGCAGAGAGAGCCGAGTACCAACCTGAGGCATAGAGAGCCGAGCGGCAAGCGGAGCTGGAGTACCAGCTGCAGTCAACCCGACTCCAGTTGCCGGGGTCATCCCAGTCCAGCGGGGAGCCCAACAGCGCTCAGACCCCTAAACCCCGGCCAAAGCATTTTCCTGTGATGGAAAAGGAAGGGGACTTGAACACTTTTCTGCGGGCATTTGAGCCTGCAGACAGTACTGGCTGCCTGGGGACCAATGGGCCCAATACTTAACCCCAGGGCTAAGAGGCAAAGCTCTGGAGGCGTTTGCTGCTCTCCTTCAAGACTGAGATGGTGACTATGAGGCCATCAAGCAGGCCCTGATAACCAAGTACCAGCTTAGACCTGAGGTTTACTGTAGAAAGTTCCGGAACCTCCAACGTGGCCCACACGACAGTTACAGCAATGTTGTGCATGGACTCGGCACCCACTTTGACCAGTGGACCCAAGGACTGTCAGTGACCATCTTTGCACAGCTGCAGGACCTGATGAGCACAGACCATTTCTTACATCTTTGCCCAGCTAAGGTGCGACAGTTTGTGATGGACAGAGAGCCCAAAGACGTGACTAAAGCAGCGCAGATTACCGATGCCTATGAGGCCAACCATAAATCGGAAGTGAGGAAGCCTGTCTCCGCCAGCTGGAGAGGGGGTAAGCCTGCAACCAACGCCAGTACCCCTGCCAGCCAACACAGCAGAGGCCCTGTCCTCGTTGCCAACAGCATCAGACCTACCACCGACCCTTGCCAGTGTTTTTCTTGCAAGCGGACTGTTCACATCAGTGTCCTGTGTTGAGAGAAGCAGAGGAACCCCCCAGCCAAGGCCCCAGGGCCTAATGCAGCAGTTCTTTTGGTGGGTGGTGTGGTTGGGAGGGTGTGTGACAATTTGCAGCACGTCACCGTGGGGGGCCATGTCGCTACAGGCCTCAAGGACACCGGGGCTGAACGAACCCTCATCCGACCCGAACTGGCGGCCCCTGAAGAGATTATTCCGGGGAAAACCTTGACTGTCACCGGGATTGGAGGCATCAGCTGTCCCTTGCCAATGGCTCAGGTTTATATAGATTGGGGTGCCGGGAGCAGGGTGAAGGATGTGGGGTTGTCTGATAACTTGCCCACTGATGTTTTATTAGGGACTGATTTGGGGAGGATGGTTGCATATTATGTCCCTGACTACCCTCCCCGATCGAATGCTGATGATAGCGATGGGAAATTGCATGTGTTACCTGACAATGCTTTACCGGATAATGATGTACTTGATAATGATTTTGCTGAAAAAGCTGAGGGTAATACCATACCGATAATGCTAATGATGAACATATGCATGTGTCACCTAATAACCATTTGTTTCCTAGGAATGATGTGTTCACAGGTGCAGGAGTGCTCAGCCACGTCACTGTGCTGGGTGGGATGGCTGAGGAACCCCTAACAGGAGCAAGCGATGGTGCTCAGGGAAATGGGCAGATGCATGGGAACCATGAGGAAGATGATGCCGTGCAACTGATCAGTGCCACAGAGGAAGGTAACTGCCCGATAAGTAGCACTGCTCCTGGAATGTTGGGGGTGGATGGGGAGGTAGTACCCATTGTAGCATCGGCTGATGGGTCTGTGGAAATCACCGGGGAGACAGCCTAAGTAGCTGCTGTCACCCGCAGTCAGAGTGCCCAGAATGCAGATAACGTTCTGCCTTTTGGACCCTCCTCAGTCACAAGCGTGACTGAACCAGAGATGGACCCAGAGCAGGTCCCAGAAGGTTCCTGTGAGGAAGAGACTCTGACGTCGCTTCTGGCTGCCCCTAGCCAGGAGTTCCAGGCCGCGCTGCACTCAGATGCGAGCCTGGAGAATTTGAGACACCTCCCCGAGACGCCCACCTCCGTGACTGATAGGGAGAGGGTATTCTGGAAACGAGGGAGGTTGTACCGGGAGACAGTACCCGGAAAATCGCAAAAGGAGTGGTTGAGGGAAAGACAGCTGGTCGTCCCATACCAATTCAGGGGTGAGTTCTTGTGGATTGCCTATAAGATCCCGCTCGCTGGACACTTGGGGATCAGCAAAACTAAGGCCCAGGTGTCTCAACACTTCTATTGGCCCAAGATGGGGACAGATGTGACAAACTACTACCGCTCCTGTATCACCTGCCAAAAAGTGAGAAGGCGGGGCCTGCTCTTAAGGCTGCCCTGATCCCTTTGCCAGTGATAGAGGAGCCTTTCCAGAGAATCGCAGTGGACATTATGGGCCCACCTTCCATCCCCAGCAGCTCTGGAAAGCAATACATCCTCATTGTGGTAGATGCTACCTGGTACCCAGAGGCAGTGGCTCTGTCCTCAACTAGGGCAGATAAGGTGGTGGATGTACTGTTGGCTATCTTTTCACCTGTAGGATTTCCCAGGGAGATGCTTACCGATCAAGGGACCCAATTCATGTCTCGCCTAATGGAGGCTCTCTGTAAGAAAATGCAGGTGAAGCATCTGGTATCGAGTACGTATCACCCACAGACCAATGGCTTGTGTGAGCACTTCAATTGTACCCTCAAACAGATGCTACGCATGATGGTTGAGACCCAAGGACGCGACTGGGAATGGTACCTCCCGCACCTGTTATTTTCTTACCGAGAGGTTCCACAGGCCTCGACGGGGTTCTCCCCCTTCAAGCTCCTGTACAGCAGGTGAGTGCGGGGACCCCTTGGGTTGTTAAGGGAATCCTGAGAAGAGGAGCCGAACCCTTCTGAAGTGTCCATAGTGGAGTATGTCATGCGCTTCCGTGACAAAATACAGACCTTGACGCAGTTGGTGCATGACAACATGATGCAGGCTCAGGCTGATCAGAAGCACTGGTACGACCAGAATGCCCAGGAGCGAACCTACTACGTGGTTCAAAAGGTGAGGGTGCTGATCCCCGTACAAAAGGATAAGCTTCTGGCAGCCTGGGAAGGCCCGTACGTCGTCCACAAACAGCTCAACACGGTCACCTACGTGGTCACACTTGACAAGGTTAGGGTTAGGCAAAAGGCCTTTCACGCCAACATGATGAAGGCTCATCACAAGCGTAAACCTTACATCCTACCGGTCTGCAGCCTGCCCAAAGACAGGGAGGAGGACCCCCTCCTGGACATGCTGGCCCAAGCCAAGGCCAGTGGGTCCATTGAGGATGTGGAGGTAAGCGCCTTGTTACCCGAACCCCAGAGGTCGCAGTTGCGGACCATGCTGGAACCCTTCCGGGCCATGTTCTCCAACCGACCTGGAAGGACTATGTTAGCGGTCCACGAGGTGGACACCGGGAATCATACCCCACTATGGTGAACACCCTATTGGATCTCCAACGAGGTGCAGCAGGCCATGCGCCAGGAAATCGATGAGATGTTACAGCTGGGGGTGATTCAGTGGTCAAAGAGCACGTGGGCCTCACCTGTAGTTGTCGTGCCAAAGAAGGATCGGCCCACCTGGTTCTGCGTGGACTACAGGGGGCTCAACACTATCACAGCCTCTGACGTGCACCCAATGCCAAGCATCGAGGAGCTGCTTGAGCAGTTAGCTGGAGCAAAATATCTAACCATAATGGATCTGAGTCAAGGATACTGGCAGATTCCCCTGAGCCCCGAGGCACAGGAGAAGTCCGCCTTTATCACACCCTTCGGACTGTACGAGTCCACGGTCATGCCCTTCGTCATGAAGAATGCCCCTGCCACTTTCCAGCGGATGGTCATCCACCTGCTTTAGGGTCTGGAGAAGTACGTGGTGATGTACCTGGATGACATTGCCACCTCCAGTTCCTCCTGGGGTGAACACCTGCAGCATCTTGAGGAGGTGATCAGGCAAATTCACTGAGCCAGTCTGACCATCAAGCCAGGAAAGTGCCAGATGGTCATGAGTGAGGTCCACTACCTGGGGCACCGCGATCGTGTCCTGGCCCACCCCCAGGACCAAGAAGCAGGTGATAGCCATCCTGGGCACTGCAGGGTGCTATAGGCGCTTCGTACAGCACTATAGTAGCCTGGCAAAACCCTTGATGGCCTCACCAGGAAGAAGCTACCCCACATAGTCGACTGGACTAAAAACAGCACTGTACAATGCCCCTGTGCTGAAAGCAGTTGACCGTTCTTGGTGCAGACCGATGCCAGCGAGTTTGACCTCGGTGCTGTGCTCAGCCAGGTCTACTCGGGGACCCACAAGCACCCCGTGTTGTACCTGAGCTGGAAACTTTTGCCGAGGCAAGTTGCTTACTCCACCATCAAGAAGGAGTGCCTGGTCATAGTATGGGTCCTGCAACGCTTGCAGCCCTAAATGTACGGGAGCACCTTCACTGTGGTGATGGACCCCAACCCTCTGCGCTGGCTGCAAGCCATGTGTGGAACAAACGAAAGGTTGCTACGCTGGAGCCTTGCCCTCCAGCAGTACGACTTTAACATTGAACACAAAATTGGCAGGGAGCATGGCAATGCGGATGGGTTGTCCCGCGAGGCTGAACTTGCTGAGATGCGCATGGAGGAGTACCGAGAGGTCCTGCCTCCATAGCGCAGTCCAAGAGGGGAGGTGTCACGATAATGTAAAAATGTCATAATGTGAGATTAGCTCTAGAAAGTACCATGTCACAAACATGCACACACTGCAGATTCGACCCCCCTTTCTCCCCCTCTGCATTCGCTCATACAACAAACAAAGACCTATGGCAGAGACTCTGTGCAACTTGATACCAAAGTGTTAGCAGTTTATGGCTTTTAAACAGCAGACGACCAATCCCATAAAGCCACTCATTCCCCCCTCCCCTATCCCAAGGAATGCCTTTGTTTGGGGACTCAAAAAATGGAAATAGTAGAAAAGAAGTGCATGTCATTACTCAGCCCACTCAGTGATGTCACGACTAGAGGGCATATCTTCACCCCTGCTGGGTTGGGGGCAGTCTTGGCCCAGGAAGTGAGCTAACAACAGCTCGGCAAAGCTGTTCTAATGCACCTGGATGTATCTCCTGAGCACACGGCTGCCATGATGATATGAATTGATCTGAGCGACCTGTAAGTGTTCTCTTTTCAATGTTAATCCTAGTGATGTCACAGTACAGGGAAAATACACACAGCAATGTCACAGTACAGTGATAATACACACAGTGATGTCACAGTACAGGGATAATACACACAGTGATGTAACACTACAGGGATAACACACACAGTGATACCACAGTACAGAGATAATACACACAGTGATGTCACAGTACAGGGATAATACACACAGTGATGTCACAGTACAGGAATAATACACACAGCGATGACACAGTACAGGGATAATACACACAGTGATGTCACAGTACAGTGATAATACACTCAGTGATGTCACAGTACAGGGATAATACACACAGTGATGTCACAGTACAGAGATAATAAACACAGTGATGTCACAGTACAGGGATAATACACACAGTGATGTCACAGTACAGAGATAATAAACACAGTGATGTTACAGTACAGGGATAATACACACAGTGATGTCACAGTACAGGGATAATACACACAGTGATATCACAGTACAGGGATAATACACACAGCGTTGACACAGTACAGGGATAATACACACAGTGGTGTGACAGTACAGGGATAATACAGTGATGTCACAATACAGGGATAACACACACAGTGATGTCACAGTACAGAAATAATACACTGAGATGTCACAATACAGGGATAATACACACAGTGATGTCACAGTACAGGGATAATACACACTGTGATGTCACAGTACAGGGAAAATACACACTGTGATGTCACAGTACAGGGATAATACACACAGTGATGTCACAGTACAGGGATAATACACACTGTGATGTCACAGTACAGGGAAAATACACACTGTGATGTCACAGTACAGGGATAATACACACAGTGATGTCACAGTACAGTGATAATACACACTGTGATGTCACACTACAGGATAATACACACCGTGATGTCACAGTACAGGGATAATACACACAGTGATGTCACAGTACAGTGATAATACACACAGTGATGTCACAGTACAGGGATAATACACACCGTGATTTCACAGTACAGTGATAATACACACTGAGATGTGACAGTACAGGGATAATACACACAGTGATGTCACAGTACAGGGATAATACACACCGCGATGTCACAGTACAGGGATAATACACACACAGTGATGTCACAGTACAGGGATAATACACACTGTGATGCCACAGTACAGGAATAATACACACAGTGATGTCACAGTATAAGGATAATACACACAGTGATGTCACAGCACAAGAATAATACACACAGTGATGTCACAGTACAGGGATAATACACACAGTGATGTCACAGTACGGGGATAATACACACAGTGATGTCACAGTACAGGGATAATACACACAGTGATGTCACAGCACAAGAATAATACACACAGTGATGTCACAGTACAGGGATAATAAACACAGTGATGTCACAGTACAGGGATAATATGAGTCGCCCGCCAGGGCCTGGGGTACTCGGCACCGGGTCAGGTCGTAATTAAAGGAGTGGTCACGGTGGCAGCGACCCGATCTGTGCCCTGGGCACTCAAGTAAAAAGTAAAAAGTCTTTAAAGGGTATTTTGGAATAAAGTTTATTCGTGACGCCACCTGTGGTTCTCGGTCAGAGGAGACCGACGCTGCTTAAAGGGGTCCTCTGGGGTGATGTTGATGCAGCAAGATGGTGACACTTTCCACAGGTGAAACAGGGCCCCCAGGACTCCCAAGGTGTATGGCAAGGATGGTGGGTTGCCGGTAAATAACAGAGGACACCAGGTTGCAGTCTTTACCTGGTTTACTGAAGTAGTAGTCATCCTCAGTCCAGGGTACCAGCAACAGGTACAGAAGGAGTCCAGGCAGCCTGAAAACAAGAAGAAATCCCCTTGGCAGGTCAGGTTGGGAGCCTTCCACTATGTGCTGGTTTTCTGGTCCCTTGCTACCTGTAGCTTGCTGGCAAGGTACCCCTTTCTCTCTCCTGTCCTGAGACAGTACCTGCACGGTAGGCAACTTGAACCATTCTCTTGGGGTCTCTGGGACTTTGACTCCAGGCTCTAACTGCTGCTGTACCTCAGGTTTAGTATGGGCCATTTACGTATAGTCCTATGCCCTCCGGTTCTACTGTGGACCTTGCAGCTCCCCACAGCCTCTGGCTCCCGGTGCCCGGTTTCTGCGCTCTGGCTCACAGGAGGCCCAATCGCCACCTCCTTGAGCTCCTAAACACTACTCTGCTTCTTCCCTGTCTCTAGTCTCTCCCACACTGCCTAACCCCTCCTACAGACCAGGATGGAATTCAGGGAAGTTCCCCTCAAACAGGGTTTTGAGCTCCCCTTCTGGCCTGGAGTTAGAATGTGTTGTGTGTAGAGCTTACCTGCCAAAGGGATCCCTCCTGTCTCCAGGCATGGCACTACCCTCCCCGAGAGGAAGGCAGCACCACTGTGGTACCCGAACTCCTGGGGTACCACAAATACACACAGTGGTGTCACATTAATAATAATAATGATAATCTATATATATATCCAACATATCCAACTCATTCCACTGAGCGAGCAACCATTCCCACCTTCTTGCTCACTGAACCAGTTGAGTACAGAGTAGCGAACCAGTAAGTTTCTTCATGCTTCCTTAACCAGTTACTACTGGTTCAGTAAGCACAAAAAAAGAAAAAAGTTATTACAGGTTAAGTGAGCAAAAAGTAGAAAACAATAGCAAAAAGTTAGTACAAAACCATCCCTCCATTTTGCTCACTGAACCAGTAGTATCCATTTCTTTCTTCATGCTTAGTGAACCAGTGGTAACTGTTCAGAAAGCCTGAAGAAGAGATGGGTTACTACTGGTTCAGTGGGCAAGAACAAGTGAACAGTTTCTGTTTTTTGCACAAGAATGAAGGAAGTTTACTACCAGTTTAGTGAACAAGATGCAGGAATGAGATACTACTGGCTCAGTGAGCAAGAAAGAGGAGACAGTTGATACTAGTTTAGTGAGTAAGAAGGAGGGTAGGGTTATTCTTATTTTAGTGAGAAAGAAGGAGGGGAGGATTACTATTGGCTCAGTGAGCAAGAAGAAGGGAAAAGATGGTACTGATTCAGTGAACAAAAAGGAGGCAAGGGTTATTAGTGGTTCAGTAAGCATGAGGAAGAAAATGGTTACTACCGGTTCCGTGAGCAAGAAGGAAGGAATGGTTGCTACTGGTTAAATGAGCAAAATGAGAAAAGAGTTACTACTGGTTCAGTAGGCACACAAAAAGGAAACGGTTGCTACTGGTTAACTAAGCCAGAAGGAGGGAAAAGTTGCTGTTGGCTTAGTGAGCAAGTAGGAGGAAGCTAGCAAAAATCCATTACCAACCTTTCCCTCTTTCTCACTGTAATAACTGCTTCAGTTAGCATGAAGAAGAAATGGGTTAATACTGCTTCAGTGGGCAAGAACGAGGGAAGGGTTGCTGTCTTGTTGCGCAAGAATGAAGGAATAATTACTACTGGTTAAGTGAGCAAGATTGAGAAAATAGATACTACTGGCTCAGTGTGCAAGGAGAATTGAAGTGTTTCTGCTTGCTTAGGGAGCAAGAAAAGAGGGAATAATTACTACTAATTTACAGATCAAGAAGGAGGAAAAGGTTACTACTGGTTTAGTAAGTAAGAAGGAAATGAGTGTTACTACTGGCTCAGTGAGCAAAAAAGAGTAATTAGTTACTATTAGTTTAGTGAGAAAGAAGGAGGGAAGTGGTGCTTCTAGTTTGGGAAGCAAAAGGTAGGGAATGGTTTCTGTTGGCTCAGTGAGTAAGAAGGGAAAATTGCTACTGGTTCAGTGAACAAGAAGGAGGGAATGGTTATTACTGGTTACAGTGAACAAGAAGGAGAAAAGACTTTCTGGTTCAGTCAGGAAGAAGAATGGATGGGTTACTACTGGCTCAGTGAGCAAGAAGGAGGAAAGAGGTTACTACTAGTTTGGCAAGCAAGAAGGAGAGAAAGGTTACTACTGGCTCACAGAGCAAGAAGAAGGGAAATGTTATATGTTCAGGGAAGAATTAGGAGGAAGAATTACTAGTAGCTCAGTGAGCAAAAGGGAGGGACGGGTTACTATTGGCTTAGTGAGACAGGATGGAAGGGTTACTGTTGGCTCAATGAGTAGTACACTAGAACGGGCAACATTCCTAATTTTGCTATCTCAATCTCGTCTTCTTTAGTTTAAACAATGAAAACAACAAAAATAAATTCTTTGTTTGCTGATGATCCAAAACAATAAAGAAAGATAAATGACTTTGACCGTCATGTCCTCTGGAGACGCAGATCAGTCCGACTGCGGTAGGGGGTCCAGGACACGGCTGGGTGGGTTACATGATAAAGATCTGTCATTAAACTTGGAATGATAAAGTCCATTTCCAGAATCTCGGCCCCAGTTAAATCTAATCATTGTGTTAACATCGCTGGCGGGACTTGAAACGCGCCAGTCAACGTCTCCGCTGGGTCCAGTGAGTCATGTGTGTCCTCTACACGTGTTACCAATCACATCTGTAGTGCAGCGAGCAGAGTCTTCAGGCTCCTCGGCGTCACGAGGAAATGCCAAAGAGTCTATGTCAGAAACGGGTATAAGGGATTACACTGCTGTAACCGGGGATTTACAGCTTCTGCGCCAAAGAGAAAGTTTCCCTGGTCCGGGGCCATGGACTTTACAAAAGACCCTCAGATAATCCCACCACCTTCCAGACATCTCCAACAACATCCAAAATCCAGCTTCTCCTCTTACTCTTAGAAATTTGCATGTTCCCCATAAACAGCATCAGAGTCCCCCCATTAACAATGCCAGAGTGCCCCATAATCAGTGCCAGAGTGCCCCCATAAACAGTGCCAGAGTGCCCCCATAATCAGTGCCAGAATGCCCTAATAATCAGTGCCAGAGTGACCCCATATACAGTGCCAGAGTGCCCCCATAATCAGTGCCCGAGTGCCCCCATAAACAGTGCCCGAGTGCCCCCATAAACAGTGCCAGAGTGCCCCCATATACAGTGCCAGAGTGCCCCCATAAACAGTGCCAGAGTGCCCCCATAAGTGCCAGAGTGCCCCCATAATCAGTGCCCGAGTGCCCCCATAAACAGTGCCAGAGTGCCCCCATAAACAGTGCCAGAGTGCCCCCATATACAGTGCCAGAGTGCCCCCATAAACAGTGCCAGAGTGCCCCCAAAAGTGCCAGAGTGCCCCCATAATCAGTGTCAGAGTGCCCCCATAAACAGTGCCAGAGTGCCCCCATAATCAGTGCCAGAATGCTTTAATAATCAGTGGCAGAGTGCCCACATAAAGAGTGCCAGAGTGCCCCCATAATCAGTGCCAGAGTGCCCCCATAATCAGTGCCAGAGTGCCCCCATAAACAGTGCCAGAGTGCCCCCATAATCAGTGCCAGAATGCCCTAATAATCAGTGGCAGAGTGCCCCCATAAATAGTGCCAGAGTGCCCCCATAATCAGTGCCAGAGTGCCCCCATAAACAGTGCCAGAGTGCCCCCATAATCAGTGCCAGAATGCCCTAATAATCAGTGCCAGAATGCCCTAATAATCAGTGCCAGAGACCCCATAATCAGTGCCAGAGTTCCCCCATATACAGTGCCAGAGTGCCCCCATAATCAGTGCCCGAGTGCCCTCATAATCAGTGCCAGAGTCCCCCCATAAACAATGCCAGAGTGCCCCCATAAACAGTGCCAGAGTGCCCCCATAAACAGTGCCAGAGTGCCCCCATAATCAGTGCCCGAGTGCCCCCATAATCAGTGCCAGAGTGCCCCCATAAACAGTGTCAGAGTGCCCCCATAAACAATGCCAAAGTGCCCCATAAACAGTGTCAGATTGCCCCATAAACAGTGCCAGAGTGCCTCCATAATCAGTGCCAGAATGCCCTAATAATCAGTGGCAGAGTGCCCCCATAAATAGTGCCAGAGTGCCCCCATAATCAGTGCCAGAGTGCCCCCATAAACAGTGCCAGAGTGCCCTCATAATCAGTGCCAGAATGCCCTAATAATCAGTGCCAGAATGCCCTAATAATCAGTGCCAGAGTGACCCCATAATCAGTGCCAGAGTTCCCCCATATACAGTGCCAGAGTGCCCCCATAATCAGTGCCCGAGTGCCCCCATAAACAGTGCCAGAGTGCCCCTATAATCAGTGCCCGAGTGCCCCCATAATCAGTGCCAGAGTCCCCCAATAAACAATGCCAGAGTGCCCCCATAAACAGTGCCAGAGTGCCCCCATAAACAGTGCCAGAGTGCCCCCATAATCAGTGCCCGAGTGCCCCCATAATCAGTGCCAGAGTCCCCCCATAAACAATGCCAGAGTGCCCCCATAAACAGTGCCAGAGTGCCCCCATAAACAGTGCCAGAGTGCCCCCATAAACAGTGCCAGAGTGCCCCCATAATTAGTGCCCGAGTGCCCCAATAATCAGTGCCAGAGTCCCCCCATAAACAATGCCAGAGTGCCCCCATAAACAGTGCCAGAGTGCCCCCAAAAACAGTGCCAGAGTGCCCACATAATCAGTGGCAGAATCCCCTAATAAACAATGCCAGAGTGCCCGCATAAACAATTCCAGAATGCCCCCCAATAAGCAGTGTCAAAGTCCCCCCATAAACAATACCAGAGTGCCCCCATAAACAGTGGATCCTGAGAATGCTCCAATAATGCTACTTTATAAACATTACCAGCATGATCCCATAAACAGTGTCAGAGATCCAACCTAAAAAATGCCAGCGTGTCCCCATATACAGTGCCGCCTGAGAGAGCCCCAATAATGATACTTTAAAACAGTGTCAGAGTGTGCTCCTATAAACAGTGTCAGAGTGCCCCCATAAACAGTGTCAGAGTGCCCCCATAAACAATGCCAAAGTGCCCCATAAACAGTGTCAGATTGCCCCATAAACAGTGCCAGAGTGCCCCTATAAACAGTGTCAGAGTGCCCCTATAAACAGTGTCAGAGTGTCCCCATAAACAATGCCAGAGTGCCCCTTTAAACAGTGTAAGAGTGCCCCTATAAACAGTGTCAGAGTGCCCCCATAAACAATGCCAAAGTGCCCCATAAACAGTGTCAGAGTGCCCCTATAAACAGTGTCAGAGTGCCCCTATAAACAGTGTCAGAGTGCCCATATAAACAATGTCAGAGTGCCCCTATAAACAGTGTCAGACTGTGCCCATAAACAATGCCAGAGTGCTCCCATAAACAGTGTCAGAGTGCCCCTATAAACAGTGTCAGAGTGCCCCCATAAACAATGCCAAAGTGCCCCATAAACAATGCCAGAGTGCCCCTATAAACAGTGTCAGAGTGCCCCCATAAACAGTGCAACCTGAGAGAGTTCCTATAATGATACTTTATAAATAATACTAGCGTGAGCCCATAAATAATGCCAAAGTGCCCTCATAAACAGTATCATACTGTAGTTCCTCCATAAACAGCGCAGCCTGAGAATGCTCCAATAATGATACCTTAAAAATAATACTAGCATGATTCCATAAATAATGTCAGTGTTCCCCCATAAACAGTGCTCCAATAATGATATATTATAAACAATACCAGTGCCCTCATAAACAGTGTCGCAATAACGATACTTTATAAACAGTACCACAGTGATCCCATAAACAGTGTTACATTTCCAACCTAAAAAATGCCAGAGTGTCCCCGTACACAGTGCCGCCTGAGAGAGCCCCAATAATGGTACTTTATGAACAATGCCAGAGTGCCCCAAAAAACAATATTAATACCCAAATAAACATTTCCAACTATGGAGACCCTCCGTAAACAGTATAGTGCCCCAATGAAACTATTAACAGTGTCAGTCAAAAAGTGTCCTATCTAAGGGGCTTTATCACCTCGAAGACCACTGGGCCATTATTATGGCCATTCAAGATCCTTATCAGGCAAAAAGTAGAGGAGAAATGATCACGTTTTTATGTGAGGCATCAGTGCCCCATCATCAGTTCCAGCCAGAAATTGTCAGAAAAATGCTACTTCATAAAAACGCCAGAATTCCCCCCAAAATTGAGAAAAGTCCCGACCATGATGCTCTATAAATAGTAAATGTTCCCATTAACAGTGCCAACCAGATAGTGCCCCCATTAATATCTTTTTATAAACAGTGCCCTTGTTAAGTGTAAGAGATTAGTCTTATTCATAAGGTGTTATCAACTCACAGACCTTGGGACCACCGCTGCCCACCATTATGGCTCTTTGGAAATCATGCCACACGATAAGAGGATGAAAAGTGGCCGTGTGAATATATATATGTGTGAGGGATGGGTGCCCCAATAATAGCACTACCCAGAAAGTGCCCCCTTAATGGTACTTGATAAACAATGCCACCAAATACTGCTAGATATGGACAGTCCCCAGTATAAGAGTGCGCCCAATGACTGATTAACAGTGCCAGTGGGCAAGTGCCCCCAATAATGTCACTTTTTACACAGAGCCCCATTAACTGCATGATATTGCCCCTATTTATGGAACTTTATCACTACTAACAGATGGGATCACCACCAGCCAAAAGGAAAAGAAGTAACCCTGATTAGAGGTCTGTGTACCCCATTATCAGTGTCAGGTAGAGGGTGCCCAATAATACTTCCCCATAAACAGTGCCTGCACTGAGAACCCCCATCCATAGTCATCATCAGAGTGCCCCCTCTAATAGTGACAGATAGAGAACGTTCCCAATAATCAGTGCCTTCATTAAGTGGGCATAGATTGCCCCTATTCATAAAGCTTTATCACCTTGAGACCCCCACTGGAGACTGTGATGGCCAAAAAGCAGAGGAAAACTGAGCGCGTTCATGTGATTCTCTATGGGAAGTCTAGGGACCACCATAAACTTTGTGAGATGGTCACACACTAGCATGGCCACAAAAATGTGGATGCAATAGGGAGACAGGAGGGGACCAGGTGCCAGAGGTGAAATTGGGCCTCATCTTATTTCTCCAGAAAATTAAAGGGGCTGTCCACCGTTTAGTGGTAGACTCCACCCCGAACATCCAGTGTGATGAGCCACTGCAAGGAGAGCAAAAAAGGAAGACTAGACGCGATCATGAAATATCGGGGTCACTGCTGCGCAATCCCTTATAATTGCTCCATTCTGAATTAAAAAAAATGGATACTTAAACTTGTGTGAAAAAGTGTTCACCCCCTTCCTGAATTCTTATTCTTTTGCATGTTTGTCACACTTAAATGTTTCAGATCAAACAAATGTAAATATTATACACAGATAACACAAGTAATCACAAAATGCAGTTTATAAATGAAGGTCTTTATTATTAAGGGAAAAAGAAATCCAAACCTACAGGGCTCTGTGTGTAAAAGTGATTGCCCAATAAATCCAATAACTGGTTGGGCCGCCATCAGCAGCAATAACTTTAAGCGAGCGTTTGCGATAACTGGCAATGAGTCTTTTACAAAGGAATTTTGGCCGCTCATCTTTGCTACACCACAGTTAATTTATGTTTTAAGGTGGGGCAATCCCATTCTCACACAGGACCCTGTAGGTTTGGATTTCTTTTTCCCTTAATAAAAAAGATCTTCATTTATAAACTGCATTTTGTGATTACTTGTGTTATCTTTGTTTAATATTTACATTTGTTTTGTGATCTGAAACATTTAAGTGTGACAAACATGGAAAAGAATAGGATACCAGGAAGGTGCAAACACTTTCTAACACAACTGTATCTGTAGGCCCGGTGTAGCTCCTATGTGCTGAGGTCTGTGTCCCCCGACAGTCTCTTGACAAAAACCATGTCAGCTACAAGCAAACACCGGCCACTGTAAAAAAGCAGAAAAAAATAATGTCTAACCGGGAAAAAGAAGCGGTGGTGCCAGTGCTTAGTGTGCACTGGGCTCTGAGGAATATTTCGGTCATTGATATTTCTGGGCACTTCTTATAGTCTGGGGGCATTTGAGAGACTAAAGACCATCAGAAGTGGATGCCTATAAGATATACAGTAACAATCCTACTTGACAACTTTTTGGAACGCTCCTGAGCGCAGACCTCAAATACAAATAACCGCGACCCTTTTACATGTAGTGTCCCCTCTATGCACCATTTCTGGTCCCAGAATATCCATCTGAGGTCCATGACTTAGTCTGATGATGAGGCATCCTGGTGCCATGGGGAACCGAGAGACTGAATTTCACAAAGGTCCCACCGGCAATTTACCATCTTTCCCCGGAGTTCGGTGGCATTGGCAAGTATGGTAATAAATGCTAGAAAAGGTGGCGTGACCTTTACCTGTAAAATTTAAAGGGGTTGTCCATAAGGGGAACATTAGTCCAATCTCCCTCAACCCAAGGAAGCTGCATAGACCGAGCGTAGGTGTCACATATGTCACTCTCTGCTCCAAGAGATAAAGGCTCTCACCTCTGGTTCATGCTTCAATAATAAACCTGCAAATAAAAGTATCAGATCAAAGTATTTAATGCTGTTATAAATTTAACCATGTGAATGCCGAATATATCTGACCAGACCACATAAAAAACAAAAGCACAAGTAAAGTAAGAGCTCACCACACTGGCTGGAGAATGAGGAGCTGAGAAAACAACATACAATGATTAGGGGTCACCGCTGCACCAGAAAAGCGTCGGATTTTAAAATTATTTTCCGGATAGATTTACTTGTTTTAAAAAGTTTCAAATAAAGGATTCTTCATTTCACGGTCGGTCTCGTGCCGTATCATTGCCTCCTCCTCTATGTCCGGCCGTGTTGCATTTCACAGCAGGACTCGTAGTAAAGGAATAGAACCGATAATTGCATCAAAATAATGTGACTTTCCTTAATTAGGAACATTCCCCACATGTTAGTGTCGCTCTAATGGATCACAGGACCAGCCCCCTCCAGCGTTGGGTAATCATTTCTTCCATTAAACACAAACCAAATTATTTCCTCCGGTTTCTTTGTTCTCTTAAATAAGTTATCCCTTTTCATGTAAATAAATCTAATCTGTATGTAAATGTGTGTAAAAGTTTCTAATATACTTTGTGATTCAGTTCTTCAGGAATTCCAGGATTTCTGCTTGCTGTCAGTGAATGAGGACACTCTTCAGAGCCAGTAATCCTGCACATAGCTGGATACAATTGTAGACAATGCTCTGTGAGCTAAACAGCCCGGACTCCAGACTGATACAATGTAGCAAACTATCAAATGTGTGTAAATATAGCTGAGACGTGGACACAATTGTATCAAGTCTAGACAATGCTCTGTGAGCTAAGCAGCCCGGACTCCCGACTGATACATAGTAGCAAACTATCAAATGTGTGTAAATAAAGCTGAGAAGTGGATAAAATGGTATCTGGCGTAGACAATGCTCTGTGAGCTAAGCAACTCAAACTCCAGATTGATACATTGTAGTAAACTATCAAATGTGTGTAAATACAGCTGAGAAGTGGATACAATTGTATCCAGTCTAGACAATGCTCTGTGAGCTAAACAACTCGGACTCCAGACTGATACATTGCAGCAAAGTATCAGAGATGTGTGTAAAGACAGCTGAGAAATGGATACAGTTGTATCCAGTGTAGACAATGCTCTGTGAGCTAAGCAGTCTGGATTATTATAGATCTCATATCACTATAGTCTCAGGATTGGGCCCACAGCACTGCTATGAATATAGAGACCACATCCTTACTTCAGAGCTGCGCTCCCTTCTCCTGGTCACCCAGCGGTGCAGGACTGTCAGCCAGTCCCATTTACTTGAATAAAGCATTTACCTACAGAATGTGAATTGAGATATATTTCTAAATATTCTTCATTAAAAATGTTCCCCCATTTTCCTGCTGCAGAATTTATGTAAGTTCATTATCTAGAGGAGAAATCTGCAAAAAAATATTACAAATGTTTCAGATCCCCTGCTACTGTTGTGAAGCATTCCCTGCTCTTCCCATAAAGTATCAGGGAGTGTAGAGAAAATCGGACATAAGAAAAGGTGGAAATCACATGGAGAGGAAATATGTTCAGGATAGAAGCTGTGCTGATATATGTGTAAAAGAAGAAGCAGAAGGAGGGATCACATCCAGCCTATATTACTGGGAGAGACAATCCCAGAAGAGGGAAATCTAAAACGTGGATCAGGCTGCAAAAAACATACGAAATGGATTGAAAATGAATGAAGCGAAGATGATTGCTCACTGGAAAAATGGGGAAGAACAAACAACCTAAAGATAAGGGGGTAAACACCCCAGAAGTGAATATTTTGGAGGCCACAAGTTGCAGAATCTAGTGCAGTGTTTTTTCTCTGTCTAATTTATCGGGACGTCCAGGTTTATTAAAATGTGGGAAAGGTCTTATAAAACCCGAAGACCTTCCACCTCCACCGTCTGCAGAGCGGCGTCTCACCGGAGGCAGAACGTGGCCGGTCACCCACCGCCTGCCTTCTACGGAGCAGGTCTTCAAAATTGCCGATTCTCCTCAAAGTAAAAGCTTATATTGCATGAAACTAGATGAGACTTCAAAGGAGCAAAGTCCAAAACTAATTCCACTCATAGGAGATCTAGTCTATTAGAAGAGACATCCGCTGCCAGACCTGGAGAGCGTCAGCAGGCAGGAAGGAAGCAGAGACATTAATGTATTACTATGGGAATTACCGTACATAATCTGACTCATAACCAGTCACACATCCATGTATATAGTAATATGGACCTTGCTGGTATAACCTGGGCATCTCCTGTATATAATTATATATGTACAGCTGGTATAACCTGGGCATCTCCTGTATATAATTATATATGTACAGCTGGTATAACCTGGGCATCTCCTGTATATAATTATAGATGTACAGCTGGTATAACCTGGGCATCTCCTGTATATAATTATATATGTACAGCTGGTATAACCTGGGCATCTCCTGTATATAATTATATATGTACAGCTGGTATAACCTGGGCATCTCCTGTATATAATTATAGATGTACAGCTGGTATAACCTGGGACTCTCCTGTATATAATTATATATGTACAGCTGGTATAACCTGGGCATATCCTGTATATAATTATACATGTACAGCTGGTATAAGCTGGGCATCTCCTATATATAATTATATATGTACAGCTGGTATAACCTGGGCACCTCCTGTATATAATTATATATGTACAGCTTGTATAACCTGGGCATCTCCTGTATATAATTATATATGCACAGCTGGTATAGCCTGGGTGTCTCCTGTATATAATTATATATGTACAGATGGTATAACTTGGGTATCTCCTGTATATAATTGTATATGTACAGCTGGTATAACCTGGGCATCTCCTGTATATAATTATATATGCACAGCAGGTATAACCTGGGCATCTTTCATATTTCACGAATCCGTTCATTCCTCAACCAAGAATCTGCAAAAACCCTAGTCCATGCCCTCATCATCTCCCGCCTTGACTACTGTAACCTCCTGCTCTGTGGCCTCCCCTCTAACACCCCTCCAATCTATTCTAAACTCTGCTGCCCGACTAATCCACCTGTCCCCCCGCTATTCTCCGGCCTCTCCCCTCTGTCAATCCCTTTACTGGCTCTCCATTACCCAGAGACTCCACTACAAAACCCTAACCATGACGTACAAAGCCATCCACAACCTGTCTCCTCCATACATCTGTGACCTCGTCTCCCGGTACTTTCCTACACGCAACCTCCGATCCTCACAAGATCTCCTTCTCTACTCCCCTCTTATCTCCTCTTCCCACAATCGTATACAAGATTTCTCTCGCGTATCACCCCTACTCTGGAACCCTCTACCACAACACATTAGACTCTCGCCTACCATCCAAACCTTCAAAAAGAACCTGAAGACCCACCTCTTCCGACAAGCCTACAACCTGCAGTGATCACCGATCGACCAAACCGCTGCTGACCAGCTCTATCCTCACCTACTGTATTCTCACCCATCCCTTGTAGATTGTGAGCCCTCGCGGGCAGGGTCCTCTCTCCTCCTGTACCAGTTATGACTTGTATTGTTTAAGAATATTGTACTTGTTTTTATTATGTACACCCCTCCTCACATGTAAAGCGCCATGGAATAAATGGCGCTATAACAATAAATAATAATAATAATAATAATCTCCTGTATATAATTATATATGTACAGCTTGTATAACCTGGGCATCTCCTGTATATAATTATATATGCACAGCTGGTATAACCTGGGCATCTCCTGTATATAATTATATATGCACAGCTGGTATAGCCTGGGTATCTCCTGTATATAATTATATATGTACAGCTGGTATAACCTGGGCATCTCCTGTATATAATTATATATGTACAGCTGGTATAACCTGGGCATCTCCTGTATATAATTATATATGTACAGCTGGTATAACCTGGGTATCTCCTGTATATAATTATATATGTACAGCTGGTATAACCTGGGCATCTCCTGTATATAATTATATATGTACAGCTGGTATAACCTGGGCATCTCCTGTATATAATTATATATGTACAGCTGGTATAACCTGGGCATTTCCTGTATATAATTATATATGTACAGCTGGTATAACCTGGGCATCTCCTGTATACAATTATATATATACAGCAGGTATAACCTGGGACTCTCCTGTATATAATTATATAAGTACAGCTGGTATAACCTGGGACTCTCCTGTATATAATTATATATGTACAGCTGGTATAACTTGGGTATTTCCTGTATATAATTATATATGTAGAGCTGGTATAACTTGGGCATCTCTTGTATACAATTATATATGTACAGCAGGTATAACCTGGGACTCTCCTGTGTATAATTATATAAGTACAACTGGTATAACCTGGGACTCTCCTGTATATAATTATATATGTACAGCTGGTATAACTTGGGTATTTCCTGTATATAATTATATATGTACAGCTGGTATAACCTGGGCATCTCCTGTATATAATTATATATGTACAGCTGGTATAACCTGGGCATCTCCTGTATATAATTATATATGTACAGCTGGTATAACCTGGGTATCTCCTGTATATAATTATATATATATACAGCTGGTATAACCTGGGCATTTCCTGTATATAATCATATATGTACAGCTGGTTTAACCTGGGTATCTCCTGATCTCCTGTATATATTTATATATGTACAGCTGGTATAACCTGGGCATCTCCTGTATATAATTATATATGTACAGCTGGTATAACCGTATAACCTGGGACTCTCCTGTATATAATTATATATGTACAGCTGGTATAACCTGGGACTCTCCTGTATATAATTATATAAGTACAGCTGGTATAACCTGGGCATCTCCTGTATATAATTATATAAGTACAGCTGGTATAACCTGGGTATCTCCTGTATATAATTATATATGTACAGCTGGTATAACCTGGGCATCTCCTGTATATAATTATATATGTACAGCTGGTATAACCTGGACATCTCCTGTATATAATTATATATATACATCTGTTATAACCTGGGCGTCTCCTATATATAATTATATATGTACAACTGGTATAACCTGGGTATCCCCTGTATATAATTATATATGTACAGCTGGTATAACCTGGGTATCCCCTGTATATAATTATATATGTACAGCCGGTAAACCTGGGTATCTCCTGTATATAATTATATATGTACAGCTGGTATAACCTGTGCATCTCCTGTATATAATGATATATGTACAGCTGGTATAACCTGGGCATCTCCTGTATATAATTATATACGTATCGCTGGTATAACATAGGCATCTCCTGTATATAATTATATATGTACAGCTGGTATAACCTGGGCATCTCCTGTATGTAATTATATATGTACAGCTGGTATAACCTGGGCATCTCCTGTATATAATTATAAATGTACAGCTGGTATAACCTGGGCATCTCCTGTATATAATTATATATGTACAGCTGGTATAACCTGGGTATCTCCTGTATATAATTATATATGTACAGCTGGTATAACCTGGGTGTCTCCTGTATATAATTATAGATGTACAGCTGGTATAACCTGGGTGTCTCCTGTATATAATTATATATGTACAGCAGGTATAACCTGGGTGTCTCCTGTATATAATTATATATGTACAGCTGGTATAACCTGGGTGTCTCCTGTATATAATTATATATGTACAGCAGGTATAACCTGGGTGTCTCCTGTATATAATTATATATGTACAGCTGGTATAACCTGGGTGTCTCCTGTATATAATTATAGATGTACACAGGGGCTGGCTGGCAAATTTTAGCCTGGGGGGCAACCACACAGCAGTGGCCCATGAGTCGCGGCCCATCCTTAAAGGGGTTGTCGGATCTTAAGCTACATGTCTCACTGTGTGTGAATCCCCATATCGTGCACACTGTGAGGATTCTCTGGTGCCGGGAACAGGTGGTCTTGTGACTGCAAGCATGCGAATGAATATATATTATATATATATACACTCACTGGCCACTTTATTAGGTACACCTGTCCAACTTCTTGTTAACACTTAATTTCTAATCAGCCAATCACATGGCGGCAACTCAGTGCATTTAGGCATGTAGACATGGTCAAGACAATCTCCTGCAGTTCAAACCGAGCATCAGTATGGGGAAGAAAGGTGATTTGAGTGCCTTTGAACGTGGCATGGTTGTTGGTGCCAGAAGGGCTGGTCTGAGTATTTCAGAAACTGCTGATCTACTGGGATTTTCACGCACAACCATCTCTAGGGTTTACAGAGAATGGTCCGAAAAAGAAAAAAAATCCAGTGAGCGGCAGTTCTGTGGGCGGAAATGCCTTGTTGATGCCAGAGGTCAGAGGAGAATGGGCAGACTGGTTCGAGCTGATAGAAAGGCAACAGTGACTCAAATCGCCACCCGTTACAACCAAGGTAGGCCTAAGAGCATCTCTGAACGCACAGTGCGTCGAACTTTGAGGCAGATGGGCTACAGCAGCAGAAGACCACACCGGGTACCACTCCTTTCAGCTAAGAACAGGAAACTGAGGCTACAATTTGTACAAGCTCATCGAAATTGGACAGTAGAAGATTGGAAAAACGTTGCTTGGTCTGATGAGTCTCGATTTCTGCTGCGACATTCGGATGGTAGGGTCAGAATTTGGCGTAAACAACATGAAAGCATGGATCCATCCTGCCTTGTATGGAGCATCTTTGGGATGTGCAGCCGACAAATCTGCGGCAACTGTGTGATGCCATCATGTCAATATGGACCAAAATCTCTGAGGAATGCTTCCAGCACCTTGTTGAATCTATGCCACGAAGAATTGAGGCAGTTCTGAAGGCAAAAGGGGGTCCAACCCGTTACTAGCATGGTGTACCTAATAAAGTGGCCGGTGAGTGTATATATATATTATATATATATATAATATATATATATATATATATATATATATATATATATATATATATATAAAAAACACACAGTCCTACTGTATACAGTGACAGTCACACACACAACCCCACTGTATAATGACAAGCACAGCCTCACTGTATAATGACACACACACGCACAACCCTACTGTATAATTAATGACACACACACAGCCCCACTGTATAGTGACACACACGCACGCACAGCCCCACTGTACAATCTCACACACAGCCCCACTGTACAATCTCACACACAGCCTCACTGTATAATCACACACACAGGGCCGGACTGGGACAAAAAAAAACAGCCCTGCCACACAAACCCCACCAGCCCACATACTATAACACTCCCCATCCCGATCAGTGAATTTTGCTATGCTTTGTCCTGCCCTTCAACACTCCTCTTAAAGGCGTTATTTGAAGAGCCACATGTGAATGGCGCCGCAGTGCACATGATCGAACACAGGTCCATTTACATGGTGCTCTTTACACTGCAGGCAGGCATCAGGGACACCCTGGGGATGAGGAGAGCCCAGAGGATGGCAGAGGACTGAGGAGGACAGCGCCCAGTGACCGCTCTGCAGAGGACTCACAGCAGAGGCGCCATCACCCTCACAGGGGACCAGCGCTCCTCCTGCCGCCCAGCAGTATCTGCTCCGGAGCCAGGCGCCTCCTCCTCTCCTTTATTAGTGCCCCCGGCGCCTGCGTTGTAAGTTGGAAGGGCAGCGCAAGCTGCGCATGTCCGAAAAAAACCTTACAGCGCAGGCGCTGGAGACGCTAATGAAGGAAGAAGAGGTGGCGCCTGGCACACAGAGTACTGAGGGAGGCGTTTGTGTCAGGGGGGAAAAGACATGCCCCCCTGACAAACTACAGGTATGACAGGCAAATTCTAAAAACGATTACTTCAGCGTTGGTAGGGACCAGAACTAAAAGAGCCACCTTCACAGAATGCAGCATTAGAGCTGCACAAGATGGCTTTTTTAGTTAAAAACGCCGGGGGGGGGGGGGGGGGGCGGGGTTGAGGTTCCCTTTAATACAGGTGCTCATTAGGGTGGAATAACACTAGCATATGGCATTGGAAGTGATCTGCCAATGCTACTTGGCTCCTGCTCTGCTGTGAGCATGATCCGAGTGTCCGTGCTCCAATGCTCTCGCAGCACAAGTGTGGAGGAGACGGAGAAATTAATTTCTCCATCTTCTCAATGGTCTGACTCGCCGTGTATCAGACTGCAACATCTGCTGAGGAAAAAAAAAACGACTGCACACGGACAGCAAGTGAGAAGAGAATCGTACCACTTTTGTGGAAGAAAATGGAACCGATTTTTTTTATACACTATATTAGTCCATGTGGCAACATTTCACTTCCATATCAGAGAAATGTGCAGTTACGGATCCAAAACGTTGCCACATGAGCCAATAAGGAGTACGCTACTTTTCTCACAATTAATCAGAGTGATAGATAGACAGATACACACACATACATAATAAGAATAGATACTGAGAATTACACCATTTATGCAGGACAGTAGAAGTATACACAGCTCCACAATATACCGTATATACTTGAGTATATGTCGACCCAAGTATATGCCGAGGCACCTAATTTTGCCAGAAAAAAACTGGGAGAGCTTATTGAGTCGAGTATAAGCCAGGTATGCATTGTCCCCACATCCCCGTCCTTGTATCCATGGCTCCCCTGTCCCTGTATGCATGGCTCCTTATCCCCGTCCTTGTATGCATAGCTCCTCATCCCTGTCCTTGTATGCATGGTCCCCCCATCCCTGTCCTTGTATGCATTGCTCCTTATCCCAGTCCTTGTATGCATGGCTCCTCATCCCCATCCTTGTCTGCATGGCTCCCCCGTCCCCGTCCGCATGGCTCCTCATCCCCGTCTTTGTATGCATGGCTCCTTATCCCCATCCTTGTCTGCATGAGCTCCTTATCCCAGTCCTTGTATGCATGGCTCCTTATCCCCGTCCTTGTATGCATGGCTCCTCATCCCCGTCTTTGTATGCATGGCTCCTTATCCCCATCCTTGTCTGCATGGGCTCCTTAGCTCCTTATCCCCATCCTTGTATGCATGACTCCTTATCCCCGTCCTTGTATGCATGGGCCTCTTATTCCCATTTTTGTATGCATGGCTCCTTATCCTCGTCCTTGTATGCATGGCTCCTTATCCCCGTCCTTTTATGCATGGCTCCGTCCTTGTTCATGTATGCATGGTTCCGATAAAAAAAAAAAAACACATCCTACTTACCTTCCCTGCATGCCCTCGCAGCATCTCGTTTTGGTGCCAGCAGCTCCTGTGGCTGGGTGATCACGTGTCCCCCACTCATTAAGATAATGAATATTTAGGCCGGAGACACACTGCTGCGAGATACGGCCGAGTCTCGCTGGTTAAAAGCAAGCTGTGGCACCTGCACTCCGGAGCGGAGCGTGCAGCTGCATAGCAATACATGGAGCCGCACGCTCCGCTCCGGAGTGCAGGTGCCACAGCTTGCTTTTAACCAGCGAGACTCGGCCGTATCTCGCACCAGTGTGTCTCCGGCCTTTACCCACGCCTATGGGAGTGGAGAGGGGTGAATACTCATTACCTTAATGAGAGGCAGACACATGATCGCTCGGTCTGAAGAGCTGCTGGCGCCAGAACAAGATGCAGCGAGGGAGCGCAGGGAAGGTAAGTAGGATGTGTGCTGGAAGCCAGCAGCTGTGGCTGTGAACCCTATAAGAGAAATGAATATTCACGGCACTGGAATATTCTGTGACTCGCTGCTCCCCCTCCGTTTTTCTGGGACAATGACTCGTGTATAAGCTGAGGGGGGTGTTTTCAGGACAAAAAAAAATATGCTGAAAAACTCGGCTTATACATGAGTTTATACGGTATACTACAATCTATTATATACACAGAGGCATATTATATACCGTGTTAAGGAATATAGAGCGGTGTATATATTATATTAGATGGTGACCCGATTCTAACGCATCGGGTATTCTAGAATATGCATGTCCACGTAGTATATTGCCCAGCCACGTAGTATATTGCCCAGTGACATAGTATATTGCCCAGCCACGTAGTATATTGCCCAGTGACGTAGTATATTGCCCAGCGACGTAGTATATTGCCCAGTTACGTAGTATACAGCACAGAGCCACGTAGTATATTGCACAGCGATGTAGTATACAGCACAGAGCCACGTAGTATATTGCACAGCAATGTAGTATACAGCACAGAGCCATGCAGTATATTGCCCAGCCACGTAGTATATTGGCCAGTCACGTAGTATATTGCCCAGCTACGTAGTATATTGCCCAGCAACGTAGTATATTGCCCAGCCGCGTAGTATATTGCCCAGCCGCGTAGTATATTGCCCAGCCATGTAGTATATTGCCCAGCCACGTAGTATATTGCCCAGCCACGTAGTATATTGCCCAGCCACGTAGTATATTGCCCAACCACGTAGTATACAGCACAGAGCCACGTAGTATATTGCACAGCGATGTAGTATACAGCAGAGCCACATAGTATATTGCACAGCGATGTAGTATACAGCACAGAGCCACGTAGTATATTGCCCAGCCACGTAGTATATTGCCCAGTTACGTAGTATACAGCACAGAGCCACGTAGTATATTGCCCAGCCACGTAGCATATTGCCCAGCCACGTAGCATATTGCCCAGTGACGTAGTATATTGCCCAGTGACGTAGTATTCAGCACAGAGCCATGTAGTATATTGCACAGCGACGTAGTATACACCACAGAGCCATGTAGTATATTGCCCAGCTACGTAGTATATTGCCCAGCCATGTATGTCACAGGTTAAAAAATAAAAAATAAACATATACTCACCTTCCGAGGGGTCCCTTGTAGTTCTGTCGCCTGTGTGCCGTGCAGGCGGCAGCTTCCGGTCCCAGGGTGTGATGACGTCGCAGTCACTTGACCGTGACATCATCGCAGGTCTTTCTCGCGCAGGCACTCAGGACCCGTGATGACGTCGTGGTCACATGACCGTGACATCACGGCAGGTCCTTCTCGCAGACCATCCTTGCCAACGGAACCTGCCGCTTGCATGGACCGGTCACCGGAGCGTTGCGAGGAGTGGGAAAGGCGGCAGAAGGTGAGTATATAATGATTTTTAATTTTTTTTAAATTATTTTTAACATTAGATCTTTCTACTATTGACGCTGCATAGGCAGCATCAATAGTAAAAAGTTGGTCACACAGGGTTAATAGCGGCGGTAGCAGAGTGAGTTACCCGCGGCATTAACCCTGTGTGCGGTGACTGCGGGGAATATGGAGCGGGCGCCGGGCATTGACTGCAGGGGAGTAGGGATGGACTAATCGGACTGTGCCCGTCGCTGATTGGTCTCGGCAGCCATGACAGGCAGCTGGCGAGACCAATCAGCGACTTGGATTCCATGACAGACAGAGGCCACGACCAATGAATATCCGTGACAGACAGACGGAAGTGACCCTTAGACAGTTATATAGTAGATAGTGTAGAGATGTGGCAGCAGTGTATATATAGTGTGTGTACACCAGTCACAGTATCACATACAATATATAGGTGATACTACAACTATACACATCAGTCGCAGTGTCAACTATATATTGTATATATATATATATATATACATAGCGCCATACTATACAAACATCTCTACACTCTCTCTCTCTCTATGTAATATATATATATATATATATATATATATATATATATATATATACTGTATATATATATATTCAAAAAATATATACACACACACACATCTCTACAATATACGGTAATTAGGACAGAATTGTACTATGTTATGATGCATACATCACGTAGGAGACACAGAGGCTGATGTACATAGGAGACACCGCGACTGCTGAATATATATCACATTGAAGCTACTGTATATACAATATATAGTTGACACTGCGACTGATGTGTATAGTTGTAGTATCACCTATATATTGTATGTGATACTGTGACTGGTGTACACACATTATATAGATGAAACTGATAAAATAAAATATATATATATATATATATATATATATATATATATATATATATATATATATATTAGACACAGATAGATAGTGCTGCTATACACAGCAGTATCACCTATACAACGTATATGCAGTAGTATATACATTATACAGGTGATACTGCAAATGTTGGATACACGATATATAGGCGATACTGCTACTGCTGTATATAATGATAGTATCACCTATATATCATGTATACAGCAGTCTATATACATTATATAGGCAATACTGCTACTGATGTGTATATATGTTATATATAGGTGATACTGTTGTGTATATATGTACGTGTGTGTGTGTGTGTATACACACACACACACACCAGTATAGCCTATATAACGACATATATACACAGCAGTATCACCTATATACACATCAGTAGCGGTATTGCCTATATAATGTGTATAGACTACTAAATATACATTATATAGGTGATACTGATGTATATAATCACTATACTACCTATATAATGTATGTATAGCAGTCTACATCTTATATAGGTAACACTGCTACTTATGTGTATATACTTTATATAGGTGGTACTGCTGTGTATACATGTACATATATGTGTAAACATACATGTGTGTGTACAGTATACTGTATATACAGTATGTATACACACACACTGCAGTGTCACCTATATAAGGTATATATGCATCAGTAGCAGTGTCACCTATATAAGATATAGGCTGCTATACATACATTTTAGTGGTATAGTGATTATATACAGCAGTATCACCTATATAACGTGTATATATAGCAGTCTATACACATTATATAGGTGCAACTGCTGTATATACATTAAAAAATCATCTTGGGACTCACCCAGGTCCCTGAGATTGGGGGGGGGGAGGTCGGGAGGATGAAGGGCTGAGATGTGTTGGGTCCTCTCCAGCGTCGGCAGTGAAGAGGATCCCAGGCATTGGTGAGCAGTCTTCTCTGACGCTGGTACAGGCGGGCCAGCGTCAGACACAGTCAGGTCAGGTGGAGGCGTCCTATGCGCGCCGGCCTTTTCAAATGTGCGCGCGTGGTCTCCTGCTTGCCCGCGCTGACACGGGCAGCAGACGAGCACGCGCAGGAGCTAGGACCGCGGCCGTGCTCGCGCACTAGCGTGGGCCGCCGCGGCACTTATCAGCGCGGGCAACGCGCGCACACAGGACCTGGCTTAGTTTTAAAGGGCCGGCTGGAGGGATGCGGCGCGCTATGTATTAAAATCGCTGCCGGTCCTCCAGCGGCCCTGTGCAGCTGCTCAGGCACCGGCCCGGGGGGCATATGCACTCCTGCCACCTGGCCCAGTCCGCCCCTGGATGTACAGCTGGTATAACCTGGGTGTCTCCTGTATATAATTATATATGTACAGCAGGTATAACCTGGGCATCTCCTGTATATAATTATATATGTATAGCTGGTATAACCTGGGCATCTCCTGTATATAATTATATATGTACAGCCGGTATAACCTGGGTGTCTCCTGTATATAATTATAGATGTACAGCTGGTATAACCTGGGCATCTCCTGTATATAATTATATATGTATAGCCGGTATAACCTGGGTGTCTCCTGTATATAATTATAGATGTACAGCTGGTATAACCTGGGCATCTCCTGTATATAATTATATATGTACAGCCGGTATAACCTGGGTGTCTCCTGTATATAATTATAGATGTACAGCTGGTATAACCTGGGCATCTCCTGTATATAATTATATATGTACAGCCGGTATAACCTGGGTGTCTCCTGTATATAATTATAGATGTACAGCTGGTATAACCTGGGCATCTCCTGTATATAATTATATATGTACAGCTGGTATAACCTGGGCATCTTCTGTATATAATTATATATGTACAGCTGGTATAACCTGGGCATCTCCTGTATATAATTATATATGTACAGCAGGTATAACCTGGGTATCTCCTGTATATAATTATATATGAATAGCTGGTATAACCTGGGCGTCTCCTGTATATAATTATATATGTAGAGCTGGTATAACCTGGGCATCTCCTGTATATAATTATATATGTACAGCTGGTATAACCTGGGCATCTCCTGTATATAATTATATATGTATAGCTGGTATAACCTGGGCATCTCCTGTATATAATTATATATGTATAGCTGGTATAACCTGGGCATCTCCTGTATATAATTATATATGTATAGCTGGTATAACCTGGATATCTCCTGTTTATAATTATATATGTACAGCCGGTATAACCTGGGCGTCTCCTGTATATAATCATATGTACAGCTGGTATAACCTGGGCATCTCCTGTATATAATTATATATGTACAGCTGGTATAACCTGGGTGTCTCCTGTATATAATTATATATGTACAGCTGGTATAACCTGGGCATCTCCTGTATATAATTATATATGTATAGCTGGTATAACCTGGGCATCTCCTGTATATAATTATATATGTATAGCTGGTATAACCTGGGCATCTCCTGTATATAATTATATATGTATAGCTGGTATAACCTGGATATCTCCTGTTTATAATTATATATGTACAGCCGGTATAACCTGGGCGTCTCCTGTATATAATCATATGTACAGCTGGTATAACCTGGGCATCTCCTGTATATAATTATATATGTACAGCTGGTATAACCTGGGTGTCTCCTGTATATAATTATATATGTACAGCTGGTATAACCTGGGCATCTCCTGTATATAATTATATATGTACAGCTGGTATAACCTGGGCATCTCCTGTATATAATTATATATGTACAGCCGGTCTAACCTGGGTATCTCCTGTATATAATTATATATGTACAGCTGGTATAACCTGGGCATCTCCTGTATATAATTATATATGTACAGCTGGTATAACCTGGATATCTCCTGTTTATAATTATATATGTACAGCTGGTATAACCTGGGTGTCTCCTGTATATAATTATATATGTACAGCTGGTATAACCTGGGCATCTCCTGTATATAATTATATATGTACAGCTGGTATAACCTGGATATCTCCTGTATATAATTATATATGTACAGCTGGTATAACCTGGGCGTCTCCTGTATATAATTATATATGCACAGCTGGTATAGCCTGGGTATCTCCTGTATATAATTATATATGTACAGCTGGTATAACCTGGGCATCTCCTGTATATAATTATATATGTACAGCTGGTATAACCTGGGTGTCTCCTGTATATAATTATATATGTACAGCTGGTATAACCTGGGTATCTCCTGTATATAATTATAGATGTACAGCTGGTATAACCTGGGCATCTCCTGTATATAATTATATATGTACAGCTGGTATAACCTGGATATCTCCTGTATATAATTATATATGTACAGCTGGTATAACCTGGGTATCTCCTGTATATAATTATAGATGTACAGCTGGTATAACCTGGGCATCTCCTGTATATAATTATATATGTACAGCTGGTATAACCTGGGCATCTCCTGTATATAATTATATATGTACAGCTGGTATAACCTGGATATCTCCTGTATATAATTATATATGTACAGCTGGTATAACCTGGGCGTCTCCTGTATATAATTATACATGTTCAGTTGATGAGGTCGCTCACAGAGGGATGGCGGGGTATCTGTGAACGGCTGATGATGTGACTGTAGAGCTTTCCTGTCTCATTGTAAAGTGGATTGGGGCAGTGTTACTGATAATTGTCTCCAGAAATATACAATAATATAAACTATTAATGACAAAGAATATTAAGAACTCCCTTATATTTATATACCTGATGGAGGTGTCATATAATTCTTTACTCCATTCAGCAGAGAATCATTTATGACCCCAGGATGTAGCATGACCCTAATGGTTCATCTCTATAGATTTGCTCAGAATGTCTCTTTAAATCGCAACTTTTTTCATTCTCATAATTTAGGTTCTAGAGTTGAGAAGATTCGGCGTAAGAGAGAGATGACTATGGCCACATTTCCCTAGAGAGCGGTCTTCTTAATGAAGAAGTCGCGAGTCTGCACGGAACAGATGACAAAGCAGAAAAAGTGAGAGAACGTTCCGTGAGTCATTACTTTTCATGAAACTTTTCCTATCATCAACCAGAGACACAGGACGGAGACGTTCACCCGAGAGTCGCTGGTTTACACGACTGGCGGTCTTAAAATAAACCTACGAGTTTTATCAGGGGCCAAGAGCTGACTAAATTCTGGATTTCTTCAGTCATTGACATCCTTCCTTCCTGCTGCCGCGGGACATTGATCAGATGTTGACGACTGCAGATAAGATTTCCATTAAAGGTGAAAATATGAAAATATTCCAATTAGCCTTCCAGATCTTATGAAGATATATGTATTCACCGCTCTCATGTAATAATGTCCCCTATCTTGTAATAATGTACCCTATACCGGCCTCGTCCTGAAATAATGTCCCACATCCTGGCCCCCTCCTGTAATAATGGCCCTCATCCTGGCCCCTTCCTGTAATAATTCCCCTCTTCCTGGTCCCATTCTGTAATAATGTCCCCCCCATGCTGGCCCCCTCCTTTAATAATGTCCCCCATCCTGGCGCACTCCTGTAATAATGTCCCCATCCTGGCCTCTTCCTGTAATAATGTCCCCCATCCTGGTCCCCTCCTGTAATAATGTCCCCCATCCTGGCGCACTCCTGTAATAATGTCCCTCATCCTGGTGCACTCCTGTAATGATGTCCCCCATCCTAGCCCCTTCCTGTAATAATTCCCCTCTTGCTGTGCCCTCCTTGTAATGATGTCCCCCATCCTGGCCCCTTCCTCTAATAATTTCCCCCATCCTAGCGCACTCCTGCTATAATGTCCCACATCCTGGGCCCTTCCTGTAATAATGTCCCCCATCCTGCCCCCTTCCTGTAATAGTGTCCCCCATCCTGCCCCTTTCCTGTAATAATGTCCCCCATCCTGGCACCTTCTTGTAATAATTCCCCTCTTCCTGGTCCCTTCTTGTAATGATGCCCCCCATTCTGACCCCTTCCTTTAATAATGTCCACAATCCTAGTGCACTCCTGTAATAATGTCCCCCATCCTGGCGCACTCCTGTAATAATGTCCCCCATCCTGGGCCCTTCCTGTAATATTGTCCCCATCCTGGCCCCCTTCTGTAATAATTTCCCTCATCCTGGTCCCATCCTCTAACAATGTCTCCAATCCTGGTCCACTCCTTTAATAATGTCCCCCATCCTGTCCCCCTCTTGTAATAATGTCCCCCATCCTGGCCCCCTCTTGTAATAATGTCCCCCTCCTGACCCCTACTAGTAAGAATGTCCCAGTTCTGCGACTCTTCTCCAACAAATGTAGATTAATAAAAGGACTCTTCTTACCTTCCCCTGCTCCCACATCGTGCGGCGTCCTCGTCTACAGCTGGCGCAGAAGCTGTCAAATGATTTTGGCGTGCAAGTGAAGGACACAGCGTGGCTCATTATACTATGGGGGCTCCATACTATGTATGGGGGTATATGGTCAGGGCCCAGGGGCACATAATGTGTAAGGGAGCACTATGGGGGGTCATTGTACTGAGTGGGGGGGGGGCACTGCTGAGACACCACTCTATGGAAGAAAAGCACTTTTGGGTCATATTTTGGGGGTTTATTATGGACTGTGGGGGCATTATTCTGTTTGAGGAGGGAGGTCTGTGGGGGGATCATGTGTGGGGGGGAGCACTTTGGGGGTACTGTTGGAGCCTCTAGCAGTCATAAAAAAAACTGTATGAATGCAGCAACATTAGTTAGGGACAACATAAAAGGAATACTGAATCTTTTCCTACATGCAATTTTTGGTGTCCCAGAGCCGAACATGACCTGTCACTGCAAAGGTAAAAATCCACTGCATTTCCTCAGCACATCCACAGATTTTTGCAGTGAATTTTACACAGGCTTTAAAAGGATCATCAGAAAATGACCTATTGTTTAATTTTAAATTTTTCTGTTACATTTAATTTTTAAACATTTTTGTCCTTTTTTTATATTCATTTAAAAAAACAACTTAGAATACTTGTAAGTTTTACACTGGCGACTGGGGGCTTTTTTAGACCCATTCTTCTTGTCCTTTTCAGGAAGTATTTTTAGCATCCTCATTATCATCAGAGACATAATCACAATAATCACAATAATAGGTAACACCACCTACACCCAGGTGATAGCACAGGATCCGGAACTCACAATAGGCGATGCCACCTCTGTTTCTGATCTCCTTTCCTTGACAATGATCTTTGCACACGCTCATTAGATGCTTCAATAGAAAAGCTAGCAGTCAGGGGTTTTTAATTTCTGCTAATGTACATGTTCACTTCCTGAAACAACAGGAAGCTAGAGTCTAAAAAAATCCCCAGTGGCCGGTGTGAGAATTGCAGATTTGCAGCCTTCAGTATGTTTATTCATGTTGCGCCATAAAAGGTGAAATCTGAGCCAAATCTGAAGCATTTAGGCAAATTTTTGCTGCAAAAATCCTCTACTTTTGATATCAGCTTATTTGTGCCTGTATTGCCATTATTTGCGATATATTTATGATGATTCATTAATTTAGCGCCTCTTTAGACATTACACTTTTTATGCCATTTCCTTACCGGAGTGACTTTCCAACTTTTCATAAATCTGGCTTCAATCTTATTTAAAAATTACAACTTTTTGGGGCCCAAAAAAAAATAGTGTAAAAATCCCAATAAATCCCCTTTCCCACAATAACTCTGCTTCCTGACCCTTTCTGGGATTTATAAAACATATATTAGTAGCAACTGTTCATTTTCCTCTGGCATTAGAACTTTTTCTGGAAAACTTTTACATTACGGGAGGAAATTATTAAGATTTCTATGCCAATTTTTTTGTGCAAAATATTTGCAAATTTTGGGGCAGGCTATTTTTTTTGCTGAAAAATCTGCAACTTTTTGCTATTTTACACCACTTTTACTACGTTTATAAAGTGGTTGTTACCAGCGCATGGTTAGCTGTACAAATAGATTTATCAATGGCGACTTTTTAAAAAACTCACAAAAAAGTTGCAATTCTCACTCTAGAAGGAGGGTGATAAATCCTGGAGAAACATCTCTAGACAGAAGTTTTATATGTAACGAGGCACCAAGTTAATGACGTTGTGCAACACTTTGATAAATTTTGCGTTAATAATAACGGATTTCAAAAATTCCCCTTGTGATAAATTCCTCCCTACGTCTAAAGAAAAGTCTCTTTCTCCGCAGACTCCGGGTCAGACAGATGACATCTGGACTCCAGGATAATAAGTGTCCTATGAAGATGGGCGAGATGGAAGCCACTTGACTCTTCAGACTCAGACGCGAGTCCTTGTACATATCAAACAGGACTTGGCAGCGAAGCTGCGTTAACATGAGTGACAGTGAGCAGACGGAGCTGACGTTCCTCCAGAAGGAGATGTCACTTGTAGCAGCTCTTGGGTCTGAATAGCAAGGAGAACATTAGTAAAAATGCTGGCCTCTTCCGCATCGAGACATCTGGGTTTAGTTAAGATGAGGACTCCCATCGTCCATGGTAGCAAAGAACAAATGCGCTCTCTTAGATGTCTTTAATCAATTCATTCCTGGTGTTTAGAAGAGACGGGGGAGTCTAATCTGAAGACATGTGGACTTCTTAAGAAGAGACCAGCAGTGGGGGCGGATTCAGACATCGGTTTGGCTCTCCTGTAGACCAGACTGGAAAAAAAAAGTTTTCTTTGGATGAAGATTTTAGTAAACAGTCACCGAACGAGTCAATGTGGAGTCTATAAAGCCCTGGTCACAAGACCGTAGGAGGCTCAAGTCAAGGTTCCAACATTGAGTGAAGGAAGATGTCAGCAATGAAGGACGAATGTAGGAGACGTTTTACCACCCATTATGGCATAGGCACACCCGCTTACTTTCCCTCGTCTGTCGAGGTATTTAGTTAGATCTATTTAGTTAGAGGTTATTGTCTCTTAAGGTCAGTGTCTTGCGGAGGTGGAAGCATCTGACACAGGGATGAGTTGGCGGGCTGGTGCACGGGGCAACGACAGCAGAAAGTCAATGTAAGATCGAACCACGGAGGGTGGACGGCGAGCTGGGAATACGGGACCACAGTGCAACAAAGCCAGAGACCGGGTAATGGATAGAAGGCAGAAGTGAGCACTTTGTGCCACAACCCAGCCAATAGGTGTCATATAATAGGCAGAACCAAGGAGTTGGTACCATGGAGTAGGCAGGAACCAAGGGCCTGGTAATAGAAGATAGGCAAAACTGAGTGTATGGTTAAGCGGAACAGGCAAAAGTGTCCTCCAACAGGCCAGAGGTCACCTAAGTGATGGCAAGCAAAATTGCATATGAGATGATACTATAAAGCAGGTAGACACATAGTCCAGGGGTCTTGTTAAAGGGGTCTGGTAAAATTGGGTATGTGGTGCTGTAACAAGGTGGACCGGAGGGGGGTAGTTATGGCTGACTTATTTAAAGGCACAATTCACAGACAGAGTCCACTGAGCATATGGTCAGCGAGCACCCCAGACCCCTTGTACATAAATAGACGGGACCAACACAGCTTTTCCCACAGTTTACCTTGTTCTCTCTCCGGCCACGATAGTGCAGGCAAATTAGAGTCCTACAAGGCAACTGTTGTCCAACAGGGAATAACTTTTTATGAGCAGGGATGAAATATAAGGAGAAGAGTGCAACACTGGATTCCTGATCTCTCCGACACTCTCCACAGCCGCACCCACAGCAGCTGCAGCAGCCGAAGATTCACAGTAGTTCACTCGCTGGGATCTGGGTGCTTAAAACCCCTTCAGCTGGGGGCCCTTCCAGACTCCTGCGGCCCACATTGCAGTCTTTAGTCCTTTTTAGTCATTGGGACCCCTCTTGAGTCCTTTTGTATCCTTTCAAGCTTCTCTGAGTCCCTTGGGGCAACAGATCTCTCCCCGTCTGGGAGTCTGGCAATGCCCCGGCTGTTACTATTCATCTGCTCAGGGCTGACTGGGGACAGCAGCTTCCTGTCGCCTTTCCTGCTGCTGACCCAGCCCACAATTTAACTATCAACTGTCCCTAACTGTCACGAGAAGACTAGGTGAGCGAGAGCTAATAACCCGGGCCCCTGCAATTTCCCTCAGACTAGGGAAATCCTGACTGACCCTCTACCTGGAGTTTACACTGATGATGTGCATGTCCAGGCCTCGAACCTCACCCTGTCTCCTGTTTCAACCCTAGGCTGAAACTTCCGCCCACCACCCAGTGAAGAGGTAATACACCAATACCCACTGTTAGCACAGACAAGGATAAAGGAAAATATACACCATGCCGCAGTAACTCAGGAATACACTATAAATGTGCAGGGCAAAATAAACACAAATATAGGAAGGAGTAAATAAGACTAAGGAATATACACCACCAGCAACGAATCTCCAACAACCAGCTCTCCACTCCAGACCGAGATAACAACGCACAACACAGAAGCTATAATCGGCGACGCCCAATGTTCAGGAGAACTATTTAAAGGCAATGGGCATGGCCCAGCTTCCAATCCGAGGATTAGGTAAATTAACCCTGAAACAGCTAGATAAAATCTAGCCGACGCCAATGAGCAAATAGTGGTCAAAAGCGGAATTACCGCTGTCTGTCGAACGACCTGGTCTGAACAGCGTCCGACATGACACTAACTTAATGCAACAAATACATACTTAAAGGGGAACTCCCCACATTACGCCATATGAATACAGTGCAGTGTAATACACAAGGGGATAACATTAAATGGTACATAGCATTACACATGACAATACACAGACATTTTACAATAAGGTACGCAACATATTTATATACGCACGGGGGCCACACTGAGAAGGAGAAGGCGAAACTGAGGGGACCTGCTACGTCCTTACAGTACCATGGAGAAAGCAAGAGCGCAGTACAAAAATCAGGTTAATAGGGTTAGGCAGGAACGTAGTCCTGAGGTAAGATAAAGTGGTCAGGCAAAACTCAGTGGTGATACCATGGAGCAGAACAGGGCGTTGTTTTACAAATCAGAGATCAGGTTAAAAGGATCAGACAGGACAGTCTGGATTTTATGGTGGAAGAAAAATAGAGTCAAGCAAGGCAGAGGTCAGACAGAATCAGATATATGGTAACTTGGAGCAGCAGGATCATGGTGTAACCAGCCATCGGTCAGATAACAGTGGTCAGACAGAATGGGAAATATGATACCGTAGAATAGGCAGGAGCATAGCCGAATAAGCTAGAAAGTAGGGTAATTGAGATGGGCAGAACTAGGTATGTGGCGCCATGGCATAGGCGGAAGTATTGTCCAACAAGTAGACCAAGTAAAGCAAAACTGAAACGTGGTACAAGCGCGCAGTCGAAAAAAACAACGGTTAAAGAAGAACTGGATTTGTGGAACCATCGAGAAGACAGAATTGTGGTCTGGGGTCAGTTAATGGAGGTGAGACGGAACCAGGAATGTGATACAGTGGAAAAGTCAGGAAGAGTGATGGGTTTACCTGTGGATGTTCAGGTCCGTCGGGTTCTGTCGAACTTTAAAAAAAGTTTGGTTTGGGTTATAGAATGGTGCCGAACTCGAACCTCGCACCCCAAATGAATGGGGGCCCAAATATCCAGCGTTTCCCATGCTGTCATCTGTATGACATCTCGAGAAATGTCGGCTCTGATCGGCGGTAACCTTACATGTTACCGTCGGTCACAGAACTACGATTCCCACCCTGTAACAGAGATGATAGCATGTGAGCCAGCAGCTGTGACTGGTGGTGAAAAGGTTACCGCCGATCACAGGCATCAGTTGATGGGAGTACTACTTTCATCATCATATGCCTGGTCTTGCTGATAGCTCGTGAGAGTATTCACCAGCCGGCATCTGTCCATTTAGCTAATAAATAAAAATAAAAAAGATGTGGGGTCTCCTCTATTCTTGATAACCAGCTCAGGCAAAGCTGACCATGGTGGCAAGTGGGGGTAATAGTTTTGGGGTTGATGTCAGCTTCGTAATGTCAGCTAACATCAAGCCCAGGGGTTAGTAATGGACAGGCATCTGTCTGACACCCCCATTTCTAACCTTGTTGTCAAATTTAATTAAACCATGCACAGAGTAGAGTCCTTTAATTGAAATAAACACTGCCTGACCCACCTTTACCCATTTATGAATGTAAAAATAAAAAATCAAACTTACATTCACTCTTCATACCTTCCCTGTTGTGATGGCAAGTGGAGTAATAGTTGTGGGGGTGATGTCAGCTGTTTTATGTCCGCTATCATCAATCCCAGGGGTTAGTAATGGAGAGGTGTCTATAAGACACCCCCATTACTAACTCAAGTCAAAAGTAAAAAAAGTCCTTTAATTGAGATAAGCACTCCCCGACCCTCTTTTACTCTTTTATTAATGTAACAATAAAAATATAAACTCAAAGTTATACAGTTACCTGTCCGGCAATAATCCATAATGCTGATGCCCCCGACAATCCCCAGCTCTGCTACATCTAGTTGCATTGCTGAGCAGTGACAAATGTTAACGCTCAGCAAGACAACCAGCTAACACTGAGCGTGAGAACGTGACCGCATGTGACCGTCAGTGACGTCATTAAAGTTACTGCTGGTCACACTCAGCCGCGTTCTTACGCTCAGCTCAGTGTTTCCTGGATGCCAGGCTGAGGAGTCGCATTAGTTATGTCACCACTCAGCAATGCATCCAGATATAGCTGAGCTGAAGGTCGTCGTGGGACATATGGATTATCAGTGGATAGGTGAGTGTAACTTTGATTTTTTATTTTTACATTAATAAGTGGGTAAAAGGGGGTTGGGAGAGCTTATTTTAATTAAAGGACATTTTCTTTGTTTGTCTTTATTACATTTGACTATGGAATTAGTAATAGGGGTGTCTTATAGACACCTCTCCATTACTAACCCCTGGGCTTGATGTCATATTAAAAAGGCTGACATCAACCCCAAAACTATTACTCCACTTGCCACCGCAACAGGACAAGTGGGAACAGCCAAGGAAAAGTGGATCACCCCCCAAGGGCAGTGGGGTACTCGGTACCGGGTCCTTCGGTTCACAGGGGGATGTCACAGTGGCTGACCCGGTCCATGGCCCTGGGACGTCCGTATAAAAGGGAAAGGTCTTTAAAGGGATAAAGTTTATGTTCGTGACGCCACCTGTGGTATTCGGTCAGTGGGGACGGACGCTGCTTTAAGGGGTCCGCTGGGGTGATGTTATGGCAGCTAGATGGTATATCTTCCCACAGGTGAAGTATATCCCCAGAGCTTCCCAGTGTGTAGATGGTGGTATGGTGAGAGGTGCAGAGAAGAATGAGGACACAAGGTTGCAGTCTCTTTACCTTAACTGAAGACTTCAGCATCCACAGTCCAGGGCACCAGATCACAGGGCAGGCAAAGTCCGGCCGGTTTGGAGGCAAATCCAGAGTTCCCTTGTCCACGTGGAAATCAGTAGCCTTCCCTTGCGCTGCGGTGGTTAGTCCGTTACTGCCTATGGCTTCACTTAACAGTCTCACAAATGTGATGTTTCGCTCTCTCTGTCCCCCATATAGGATAGGACAAAACCCGTATGACTGTTGACTTGAGCCTGTTTATAAAGTCTCTTAAAAAACCTGGCTCTGTAGGTGTCACCGTGCCTCCTGGGTGTAGGTGCGGACAGGTAACCTGCAATTAGCTGTCCTGCCGGTCTCTGAATTAAGGTGTAGAGGTCCCTACTCCCTCGGTGTTCCGGCTACCAGGATGTTGCACCTCAGAAGGAGACAGCTTGAGCGGGGCTGGTCCCCTTCTGGTATCCTCTCCTTTGCTTCGACTTCCTTCACGCTCACTGCAATACAATTCTGCCTTTCAATGTCTCTTTCTGGGAGCTGCAGCTCTGAGGGCATGCACAGCTCCATTGACCTTCTGTCCTCCTCAGACTCTGGTCTGGAACTCCCTCCAGAACTCCTGTCTGGAGCTCTGTCAGGAACTGACTCCTGTCTGGAACTGACTAACTTTCCTAACAGACTACCAGTTATATATATATATGGGGAGTGACCTAATAAATAGGAGCAGAAGCTCCTCCTGGTGGCCTGGAGTGTGAATGTATTACATGTTTGTGATACCTGGATGCAGTTATCCTTCTTTGCCTCCAAAAGTAGCATCACTCTTCCCGAGAGGAAAGCAATACCAATGCGACGACCAGGACCCTGGGGCGCAGCAAAAGCGTCAGAATTGGTGCATCTAATAAATGTGCCTTTTCTGATTGGCTGTGGGCTGCTATTTTTAGACTGGGGAGGGCCAATATCCATGGCCCCTTAGCAGCCTGAGAACACCAGCCCCCAGCTGTCTGCTTTAGCTTGGCTGGCTATCAAAAATGAAGGGCACTCCACACAATTTAAAACTCATAGCTGGGAGTTGCAGCCCGCAGCTGTCAGCTTTGCCTGTGCTGGTTATCAAGAATAGAGGACACCCTGTCTTTTTTTTTTTTACACAGTGTGCCGGCCAATCACAGCCATGCCAATACTTGACATGGCTGTGATTGAGCCGGAAGTGCCCGCACAGGAAAGCTTGTTGATTGGCTTTCCACAAGCTTTGTTCACGTTGCCAAACCTGAACAGTAACACGGACTTCGAGGAGAGGTCTGTTTTCGAGGTCCGTGCATGGACATTAGGTGTCCGGTACTTACCTCGAACTTTAAAGTTCAGTTTCGCCCATGTCTAGTCAGGAAATATGCAGAAAAACTGGGTTGGAAGGCCTCTTAAATCTAACATAACTTGTACATTTACACTGTCTGTAGTGTTGTACTGGGGTGCCAAAGGCCCACCATTGACCAACTCCAGGGCCCCACTTTTCAAATACAGGCAAGTGTGACATTATCGTCAAGCCCAAATTATATAACAATGAGCTGAATAGATTGCTAAACGAATAAGACGCTGCCAGAGAAGGACAAGAGGAGAAAGAAGATATTGTCAAAGATCAGCCTGTTTGGGTGCCTTTCCATCATAAAGGATAATCCTGACTATCTTCTCCAACGTTGGTCAGATAATCCCATGTATCCACTGGGCTTAAGTTTTTCATTTTTGGCCCACTTTATCTCAGTCTATACTGTAATTAACGACTTTTGCAAGTTTGCAATGATTCTTACATGTCTTCACAAGCGATGTATTATCATGGGAGGTAATGAATGAATCTGTATGAAGACTATGCAGATGTTAGGACTACAAAAAAAGTGTCAATTAAGAAGAGGCCTTTGAGATCAGAAGCGTAACTAGATGCAAAATCTGTCAGTCTTCCTGCGTGCCATCTGCCATTGAAAACAGGTTTGGGTGCACCCAGTGACCAGGACCCCGGGTGTGACTGCCACGACTCCAGGCTGGAGTAGGACTGGCTGAACTTACAGGCCTAAAGTCTGAGGCTGCACTACTGCTGCTCGAATCAATATACGAGCCTGAAGAAGCAGTACATGCGCTCACAGTTAAAGGGCTTGAGCAAGATAAGAAAAAATGGTCACGTGCTATCACAATGTGATATGACCACCCAGTGACTCAACACTGCCATGCGGGAATGGCGGTGGTCTAATAATAAATATAGAATAGTTCTTCTGATAAGCTATGTTCCTTACCCCATGTGCAGTGCATTGCAGTAGCATAGGTATCCATGGTTATGACCAGTAACAACTATCTAACTGTCACTATATGAGAGGTGGTAACCATGGATACCTAAACTACTGCAATGCCCTAAATGGAGAAAGCAACATAGCTTATCAGAAGAACTATATTATATTTCTAATTGGAGGTAATTGATAATATTATTATTATTATTATTATTACACCTATTACATATTGGAATAGGATCTTGGAGATGGGAATACCAATTTAAGTCTAAATATACTTAAAGGATATGTTTACTTTTGCAAACTTTTTTTTCTGGAATTACAAAAATGATGTAAATGTACAAACAGCAATGTTCGTCAAGGATGACAGGGGGGGAAATTGCGCAGATCCCACTGCTGCAACCAATATGCCATGGATAACAACCTGGGGGGTCACGTAGATCCCACCTCTGTCACCAATTAGTCGGGGAGATGCAGCTCTGCTGCTTCCAATCGTTAGGGCAGTTACGCAATTGACTGACGCACGATGGACGAGGCCACGGCTGCTTCCACTACAAGGAAGGTTATTGGGGAATTCATTGAGCGTATGGTATATACTCCTCTGATTCAAATGCATAGAATATATATATGTGGTAGATATTGTCGTCATGTTTCTTCTTGCGATTTTACCTGTCTATAGAAATGAAGCATGACATGGATAGCACCATCCATTGGGCTGATATTAAGTTGGAGGGTCTCTACTAGCCTTAAGGTAATGTGAGTGAATGTGTTCTGTTCGTCTCTTCGCTATGACATCGACAGTATATATATCAGATAGATGCAAAACCCCAATATTCATCACTGTCCATCGTCTTCAATAAATATCGGATAGATGCAAAACCCCAATATTCATCACTGTCCATCGTCTTCAAAAGTTCTGCGATCGATGCTTTGATCAGAGAAAGCTTATGCCTGTGAAGTGTATTTCCCCACCTCTGTGTAAACGAATCTCAGTCTGGGTGACTTTTTTCCAGAATAGACCTCTGGTAATTACCTGGTCATTGCAGGAGGTTCCTACAGCCATGGAGGTTGAAATGTTAGTTCCTTTTCTCACTTCCCTAGTTCTAATTAGTTTATCTCTTCTCCAGCTATAATTAATCCCATATGTTCAATGTGAGGGGGAAATGTCCCCTCTCCAGATATGTCTTATGGATTACAATAATTTTCTATGACAATCTTGATTATAAATGCTATACTGTTATATGTACTCAGCTCCTGTTCAGACTTACAGTGGGGGAAACAAGTATTTGATCTGTTGCTGATTTTATAAGTTTGCCCACTGACAAAGACATGAACAGTCTATAATTTTAAGGGTAGGTTAATTTTAACATTGAGAGATAGAATATCAAAAATAAAATCCAGAAAATCACATTGTATAAATTATATAAATGTATTTGCATTTTGCAGTGAGAAATAAGTATTTGATCCCCTACCAACCATTAAGAGTTCTGGCTCCTACAGACCAGTCAGATGCTCCTAATCAACTTGTTACCTGCATTAAAGACAGCTGTGTTACATAGTCACCTTTATAAAAGACTCCTGTCCACAGACTCAATTAATCAGTCAGACTCTAACCTCTACAACATGGGCAAGACCAAAGAGCTTTTAAGGTGTCAGAGACAAAGCTGGAATGAGCTACAAAACCATAAGTAAGACGCTGGGTGAGAAGGAGACAACTGTTGGTGCAATAGTAAGAAAATGGAAAAAATACAAAATGACTGTCAATCAACATCGATCTGGGACACCATGCAAAATCTCACCTCGTGGGGTATCCTTGATCATCAGGAAGGTGAGAGATCAGCTTAAAACTATATGGGGGAACTTGTTAATGATCTCAAGGCAGCTGGGACCACAGTCACCAAGAAAATCATTGGTAACACATTACGCCGTAAAGGTTTAAAATCCTGCAGTGCCCGTAAGGTCCCCCTGCTCAAGAAGGCACATGTGCAGACCCATCTGAAGCTTACCAATGGACAGCTGGATGATTCTGTGAGTGATTGGGAGAAGGTGCTGTGGTCAGATGAAACAAATATTGTGGTCTTTGGCATTAACTCAACTCGCCGCACTTGGAGGAAGAGAAATGCTGCCTATGACTAAAAGAACACCATCCCCACTGTCAAGCATGGAGGTGGAAACATTATGTTTTGGGGGTGTTTCTCTGCTAAGGGCACAGGACTACTTAACCACATCAATGGGAGAATGGATGGAGCCATGTGCCTTAAAATCCTGAGTGACAACCTCCTTCCCTCCACCAGGACATTAAAAATGGGTTGTGGTTGGGTCTTCCAGCAAGACAATGGCCCAAAACATACAGCCAAGGCAACAAAGGAGTGGCTCAAAAAGAAGCACATTAAGGTCATAGTGTGGCCTAGCCAGTCTCCAGACTTTCATCCCATAGAAAACTTATGGAGGGAGGTGAAGCTCCGAGTTGCCAAGCAACAGCCTCAAAATCTTAATGATTTAGAGATGATCTGCAAAGAGGAGTGGAGCAAAATTCCCCTGGATATGTTCCCAAACCTCATCATCAACTACAAAAAACGTCTGACTGCTGTGCTTGCCAACAAGGGTTTTGCCACCAAGAATTAAGTCTTGTTTGCCAGAAGGATCAAATACTTATTTCTCAGTGCAAAATGCAAATAAATTTATATAATTTATACAATGTGATTTTCTGGATTTTATTTTTGATATTCTATCTCTCAATGTTAAAATTAACCTACCCTTAAAATTATAGACTGTTCACGCAAAACTGGCTGGAGATTTTTAATCTAAACAATTTGCAAAGTTGCCCAGTTTTGACTTTTAAATGTATTCGAGCCATTTTGGTTACTAACATGTACATGTGAATAAGTAACTCTTATTTTTGGACCAGCACACATGCTTCGTACTTTATTATATGAGGGGTCATTCATTAGTATGTACCCTCTATGAAGGAATGTAGTGGGAGTCCCATCACTTCAACATACAATTACCTGCAGATCCCTAACACTCACCGATCCAGGCGGCACGGACTCGCAGTATGTGCGGAATTCTGAACAGTCAGTAAAATGAGACATGGAGGCTGAGAGTGTATCTGGAGAAGAAGTGCAGAACCAGGTCTGGGAGGACAGGCCTCCACGCTCAGGACAGCTCGGAGCTTCAAATCTTTGAAGACGAGACCGTGTAAACAATCGGGTGCGGGACGCTTCACCGGCCAAAAGATTGTGTTGTTATATGGTCAAATTAAATAATCATGCAAAAGACTCCTGCTTCCTACGCCTGCCTGCTGACTGATCCCAACTGTTAGAGTATTAAAAAAATCCGGCAGATCATCCATTTTAGGGGTTGTCCATCTTTAGGGACTTTATTTATCTTATGTAAATTCCCAATGTTTTTCAATAAAAATATTTTTTGTAATTTTGATTCCATCCATTGAGTCGTGTCTGACCCTTGTTTATTCTGTAGGCCTTTTCTCGCCATGTTTCCTTGTTTTCCACAGCGTTTTTCAATTGCTTGATGTTCATTCCTATGGTATTCTTGATGGCCCTCCATCTTCAGGATCAGCATCTTCAGATCCTCCTCACGCTCTGCCAACCGGGTAGTATCATCTCCGTGAGTCGCCCACCAGGGCAATGGGGATACTTGGTACCGTGTCCGGTCGCTCTTAAAAGGGAATGTCACGGTGGCTGCAACCCGGTCCGGGGCCCTAGAACTCAATAAAAGGGAATGGTCTTTAAAGGTTTTTTTTATAAAGTTTGTCGTGACGCCACCTGTGGTGTTTGGTCAGTGGGGACCGACGCCACTTAAAGGGGTCCTCTGGGGCGATGGTATGGCGGCTGGATGATGATGATTCCCACAGGTGAAGCGGGTCCCCAGGGCTCCCAAGGTGTGTGGCGATGATGGTGTATGCCGGTGAATGAGTAAAGGACACAGCGTTGCAGTCTTTACCTGGTTTACTGAAGATGTAACAGGCATCAGTCCAGGGTACCGGCAACAGGTACATTAGGAGTCCAGGCAGCCCAGAAACAAGTGAAATCCCTTTGACAAGTCAGGTTGGGAGCGTTCTACTTCCACTAACAAGGTCCTGGTCCTTTTTCTGTCCTGGGACAGTGCCTGTATGATAGGCAGCTTGAGCCGTCCTTTCTGGGGCCTCTGCACGGTGACTCTAGGCTCCAGAATGCTGCTGTACCACAGGCTGAATATGAGCAGTATATGTATCGTCCTATGCCTTCCGGTTCTGCTATGGGGCTTGCAGCTCCCCACAGCCTCGGGCTCCCGGTACCTGATCTCTGCGCTATGGCTCACAGGAGGCCCACTGGCAGCCTCCCTTAGCCCTGAAACTCTCCTCTGCTCCTTTCCCTTCACTGTCTGCTCCAGACTGAACTGGTCTCCTGGGACCAACTGTCTGACTCCTCCTCCAGACCAGGATCTTTATTCAGGGAAGCTGCCCTGAAACCGGATTTAGAGCTCCACCTCCTGGCCTGGATTCAGATGGTGTTGTGTGCGTGGTTTACCTGCCAAAGAAATCCCTCTTGTTTCCAGGCATAGCACTACCCTCCCCGAGAGGAAGACAGCACTACTGTGGTACCCAAACTCCTGGGGTGCCACATCCGTGTCTCAGATTGTTGATGGTTCTTCCTCCTATTTTCACCCTGACACCCCAATCATGTAATTCCAGCTTCCTCTTCCTCATGATTACTTCTGCATAGAGAGGACACATTCTTGTCTTGTGTCTTTTTTTAATCATGAATGATTCTGTATCTTCTTATCTGGTTCGCACTGCGGCTACTTGATCTTATTAGAGTGACCTGATATCATACGCACTGGCGCTCCTACATTACTCAAGTGTTTCCCAAAGCTTATCATGAACACAGTCAAAAGCCTTGGCATAATCAATGACGCACAGGCAGAGCTTCTTCTGGGGTTCCCTCGTCTTTTATATGATGTACCTCAGGTTTACGATGTGTTCACAAGTCCCTCTGCCCTTACAGAGTCCAGCCTGGGCATCACAAAGTTTTCTATGTAATCCAAGCACTTCTGAATGATCTTTAGAAGGATCTTGCTGGCTTGGAGGATAGTTGGCACAGTCCCTGGGGTCAGTTTTCTTCAGCAGTGGCATAAAACCTTAACATTTCCAGTCCTTTGGTCCTTGGTCAAGTGTAAGTCCTTCGGATCTGACATAATGCTGTCAGTGTGGCTCTTGGGACTGGTTTGAGCAGCTCTACAGGGATACCATAAATGCCAGGTGCTTTGTTCTTTGGCATCTGCCTCAGCGTTCAAACCACTTTACTTTCCAGTAGGCCTAGTTCTGGTTCCTTTAGGTCTTCATGACAGTCAGTGCTGGCCCTGGCACATAGTTCCTCTGTGCATTCCTTCCATCTCTGCTTGATGTCCTGCTCTTGCTAATTGCATTCCCGTCACAGTCTTTGGCAGCTGTTTGGCGTGCTTAGAAAGGCTTCTTCACTTGCTTCACTATGGCAAATAATTCCCTGGTGTGGCCTTTCTGATAGACATCTTCAAGATTTCTGCATCGAGCATTTAGGAAGTTGCTCTTGTCGTTTCTGGCTTCTCTTTGGAAGTCGGCATTGCCTATCCCCATTATACTTGCTCTTAGCCTCTCGCCTCTTACTAGAGATCTGGACAGGGGTTGTAGTAATCCAATTCCACCAGGTACTGGCTTCTTGAATGACACATGCTTTTGAGCAGTTTCAGTGATGGTTGCTTTGATCTCTGCCCACAGTTAATCTGGGTGCCCTTCTTCCTGGCTGTTACTCCGTTTGAATATTGGGCAAAAGATCTTACCGACCTTAAACCTCCTCCGCAGGGTGCAGGCTTGATAGCGCATAGTCTGAAGCTGACTTTAGCTACATGGAATTGGTGATCTGAACCACAGTCTTTGCCTGGTAGAGAAAATTGATCCCTTCCGGTAGTGATGGGCGAGCGTGCTCGGCACTGCTCGTTATTTGATTGAGCATTAGGGTGCTCGGGGACACTCGCTACTCGCTCTAGTCCCTGTCCCGCATGTTTTGTGGCTCTTTGACAGCCAATCAACATGTGAAGATTGTCTGCCATACACAGTAATGCAGTAGCCATGTTGGATACTGGCATTACTGTGATTGGCCAGCCGCATAGGGTCATCGGGTCTATCTAAGACCTGGGGATCCAATACTCTGCAGATGAGACAGGCAAGTTATTTAAAAACAAATAAACACAAAAGTCCTATTTTTAAAAATATTCCCCAACAATTCCCCTCATTTACCTATTAATTAGAAACTAAAGGTCCTGCACAGATCTGATGTAGTCCATGGCACCACGATCACCGCTCTGACGTCCGCAGCATATGACGCTTGGTTCACAGGCTTGATCTGCTGGTTCTCATGCTAAGCGTACTGCGACAGCCGGCCGATGTGACAAGCGGTGACGTCAGGAATGTTACCGCCGGCCACAGCCGTCAGTTCCCACGCTGCCCTCATTGTGACTGGCGGTAACCTTCCTGACAGCTGCCGAATCTGGCAGACTCATGGATCATCATGGGACCTCAATGTTGACTACGTTGGACCTGCGGGGGAGCGTTTTTGGGGTAATAAATTGGTGAAAAATGGGATTTGTCTGGGAGTATTTTTTTTTTATATATAAAGGACTTTTCTGTGTGTGTTTTCTTTCTTTTTACTTACGGGGTTAGTAATGGGGGTGTCTGAGTGACGCTTCTCCATTTCTAGCACGTGGACTTGGTGTCAGCGGCAGCTGCTCACATCAATCCCAAAAACAATTACCCCAATTATCTATCTATCTATCTATCTATCTATCTATCTATCTATCTATCTATCTATCTATCTATCTATCTATCTATCCATCTATCTATCTATTATATATTATCTATCTATTATCTATCTATCTATTAGCTATGTATCTATTATCTATTGCCATTATCTTGCCATTTGGTACAATAGCCACATTTTTTTTCACCCTTAACTGGTGTGCTGCCTTTGTTTTTTGACTGTATATGAAGGTTTGGCCATTGCCTTGGAGGCACGGCACCCAGGAACGCTATCTGCTTGTGCTGCTGCAGCGCCCCAGAGTCCTGGTCATTGCAGTACTGATGCTCCGCCGCTAAGGGGAGCTATGGTACGTCTGATGGCACTGAAGGAGTTCACCTGACCAGGTATCACAGTCACCAATACACTTCACAGTCTGGCCTCCAGGGGGAGCTAAGGGCGCTATGTATTAGGCCACTCCTCACAATCTGGTAAAACTGGGGGTTAGGCAGGAAGTTAGAAGAGAAAGCTGACTGGGTTGGAACCAGGCAACATCCTGTGGCAGAGGGTGTTGCAGGGGAAGATTCAGGGGGGTCCCTGTCAGGGGTGGGATCCTGACAGAGGCCTAGCGAACAGAGAGAACGTTACGGGACCGCGCCTGCACCTGATCGCGGCGGTACCCTAAGAAAGGACAAGCGAGGTTTATTGTGCTGAGTGAGAAACGAGATCAACGCAACAAGGAGAAACACCAGTAGGAGTCGTGCTGTAAGATCGAGGCAACATCCTACTGAGGCGCGCAGCCGGTGGCCGGAACGCCGAGGAAGTATAGAGCTCCAGGCCTAACTTCAAACCTACGGCAGGACAGTCAGTTATAGGCGGGCTGTCTCACCCAAATCACCTAAGAAGACATAGGGGGGTAACAACAGGAGAGGGGCGACACTAGGGTCCAGGAAGAGCTCCGAGCCTACCCGTCATACGGGTGCGTCCTAGCCATATGATCTGGGGGACGAAGCAGAACATCATAATCGAGTTGTGAGGGAACTTCAGAAACAGACACAACAGTTGTGGGGACTATCCCGTAAGCACAGCAGGGGAGGACCACAACACACAAGCGCTAGAAGGTAGGCACAGATTTCCACCTGCAAAGGGAACTCTGGAGGTGCCATCAGACCGGCCGGACTCACACAGCCTGGTTAACCGTATTCCGGACTGAGGATCCTGAAGCCTTCAGTAAAGAGGTAAAGAGACTGCAACCTGGTGTCCTCGTTATCTACTGCGACCTGCACCACATCATAACATCATCACCACCCACACCTTTCATTGGGCGCCCCTCAGCAGGGTCACGGATCGGATCTAGCCACCGTGACAACCCCAGGACAGAGACTCCGAGGCCCGGTACCGGGTACCCCTCGGCCCTGCGGCAGTGGGGGCGCTACACTGCTATTATCTATCTATTATCTATATATCTATTATCTATCTATTATCTATTATCTATGTATTATCTATCTAGATATTATCTATTATCTATCTTTCTAAATATTATCCATTATCTCATCTATTATCGATCTATTATCTATCATCTATCGATTATACAGTATATCTATTACTGGTATCTATCTATTATCTATCTATCACATGAAAACGCTACAAAACGCATAAAAAAGCTGTGTTTTTCATGCCAACACATACAGAAATTTCTGTACCACATTCTTTACGTGTGCACACCCTAATTACCCCTTAAGTTTTTGGTGCAGATTTTCATTTAGTATCTGTGAAACCTGCAGTAAAAACATACCTGTGCAAATATAAAGTATTTTGGGCAGAAATTTTAATACCATTTTTGCATCTCTTCGCAGAAAATACGCTGCTTACACTAGGTGCTTTATTGACACCGTTTTTGCAGTAGCTTTTGATGCCTTTATTACAAGCGTATTTGGTGCAGATTTCCCCACTCTTAAGGTTATACTGCCTTTTATTGAACTCAGGTAAATCCTCTGTGTTCTCTGAACCATGGGATTTACCGCATTCTATACATTGTATTAAACAATTAAATTGACATGCTGCGTTCTGGAAAGACGCGCTGGAAGTCCATCTCCGAGGATGATCAACAGGTGTCTGTGGACGCATAGTGGACATGAGATTTCTAGAAATCCCATCAACTATGCTATAACATCTGGCCATTGTGGGTTTGATGCTGCACAAATACACAGCGTCAAACCAGCAGCAGTTCCTGATCGTGAGCAACATGGGAAAGTAGTAACTAGTTTAATTTAGACCTCTGCTGTAGGACAATATCCTGCTGCTGAACTTAAGAAGAACATAAGAAAGTTAGAAGATTGAAACCTAAATCATAGTGGTCGTACTGGAGGGTTTGTGGTCGATGACACCTGATAACCAAAGACAACCACCAACTACAAAGGACTTTATGTACTTCCAGATATCTCCACACCCACCTCCGACTGGTGCACGGACTTCAGAAGATCTTATCCCTAAGACACCAGCTTGAGACCAGCTGCTTAATAACCCAAACCATGAGGAATCAGACAAGAGATTTATCTGGACTTATCCTGCAAGAGTTGCGAGGACATCCGAAATCAATTATTTTTTTTTTATGCAGAGTGACCCTAGATAAAGGGAGTTCATTCTCTTTGTAGAACATTTGCATCATCACCCTCCACTGAGCAGTGTACAAAGGTGAGCACATTATCATCATGTATCCTGACTCTACTGGACAGCAGATGTTAGAGGAAAACGAGGATCAAATATGGCGGATTTCATAATGCCCATCCTTTGATCACCCAGAGATAACTCACTAACAGAAACGTATGTCACTGTGTTATTCACACTCCGTCACACTTAGAACTCACCGAAGTCAAAAAGGTCAAGATGCAGTAAAAACTGTCATAAAAATAATCACTTCACTCACTGACAGCTTACAGTGTCCTAAGAATATATATGCTGTAATACTTAACCTGTGAACAAGAATATAACTTTTAAATTCCTATTTTGCATTCCCTCAGAAAAGAAATGTAACATCAACTGATCTTCACTGTCCTATTAAAGGAATAAAAGAATCCAGGATATCTATAAAGAGAAAGATAGTGAGGAAGAACTTAGCTAACATAAAAAAATTCAAGTCTCCAGGTCCAGATGAATTACACCCCAGAATATTGAAGGAGATAGTAGAAGAAATTTTTGAACCACTCTCCATAATCTTTGAAAATTCATGGAGAACAGGAGAAGTCCCAGAAGACTGGAGAAGAGCAAATGTTGTTCCTATCTTCAAAAAGGTGAAGAAGATGGGCCCAGGGAACTATAGACCAGTGAGACTGACTTCCATACCAGGAAAGATCTTTGAACAAATTATTAAACAACATGCATGTAAGTACCTGGATAAGAAAGAAGTGATTAACCAGAGTCAGCATGGGTTTGTAACTAATAAGTCATGTTAGACTAACATCATTTCCTTCTATGACAGAATCACTGACTGGGTGGATCAGGGAAATGCTGTAGACAGAGCAGTAGCTAGGGTTTTGGTTCAAGGTGGGCAAAACTTCTGAGTAACCAGGTAACCTTCATTACAACTCAGTGATGTGCCCAATAGTGGAGGAGAACCTCAGCAGATGACCGCGCTGTTATTGAAGATAATCTCTATATAAAGACCAATATGGATATTTATAATAATAATAATAATTTTTATTTATATAGAGCCAACATATTCCGCAGCACTTTACAATTAAGCGGGGACATGTACAGACAATAAATTCAGTACAAGTTAAGACAATTTAGGAGTGAGGTCCCTGCTCGCAAGCTTACAATCTGCAAGGAAATGGGGGGACAAAATAGGTGAAAAGTGCTTGTTATTTCAGGTCTGGCAATTATAATAAACTAGATGGCAGCCCGATTCTAAAGAATCGGGAGTCTAGAATCCATATATACTTTATTTATTCAAATGTAAGAATAATTTGGTGGGCAGGGACCCTCGGCTTCCGATTTGGTTGGTGGGGCCCCACGGCCTCCGATTTGGTGGGCGGGGTCCCTCTGCCTCTGCTTTGGTGGGCGGGGCCGCTCGGCCTTCGATTTGGTGGGCGGGGCTCCTCGGCCTCCGATTTGGTTGGTGGGGCCCCTCGGCCTCCGATTTGGTGGGCGGGGCCCCTCGGCCTCCGATTTGGTGGGCGGGGCCCCTTGGCCTCCGATTTGGTGGGCGGGGCCCCTCGGTCTCCGATTTGGTGGGCGGGGCCCCTCGGCCTCCGATTTGGTGGGCGGGGCCCCTCGGCCTCCGATTTGGTGGGCGGGGCCCCTCGGCCTCCGATTTGGTGGGCGGGGCCCCTCGGCCTCCGCTTTGGTGGGCGGGGCCCCTCGGCCTTCGATTTGGTGGGCGGGGCCCCTCGGCCTCCGATTTGGTTGGTGTGGACCCTCGGCCTCCGATTTGGTGGGCGGGGACCCTCGGCCTCCGATGTGGTGGGCGGGGCCCCTCGGCCTCCGATGTGGTAGGTGGGGCCCCTCGGCCTCCGCTTTGGTGGGCGGGGCCGGGCCCCTCAGCCTCCGCTTTGGTGGGCGGGGCCGCTCGGCCTTCGATTTGGTGGGCAGGGCTCCTCGGCCTCCGATTTGGTTGGCGGGGCCCCTCGGCCTCCGATTTGGTTGGCGGGGCCCCTCGGCCTCCGATTTGGTGTGTGCTCTGCCTGGGGCCACTGTGCTCTGCCTGGGGCCCCATATGCTGCCTGGGGCCCCTGTGCTCTGCCTGGGGCCCCATATGCTGCCTGGGGCCCCTGTGCTCTGCCTGGGGCCCCATATGCTGCCTGGGGCCCCTGTGCTCTGCCTGGGGCCCCATGTTCTGCCTGGGGCCCCTGTGCTCTGCCTGGGGCCACTGTGCTCTGCCTGGGGCCCCATGTTCTGCCTGGGGCCCCTGTGCTCTGCCTGGGGCCACTGTGCTCTGCCTGGGGCCCCATGTTCTGCCTGGGGCCACTGTGCTCTGCCTGGGGCCCCATAAGCTGCCTGGGGCCCCTGTGCTCTGCCTGGGACCACTGTGCTCTGCCTGGGACCACTGTGCTCTGCCTGGGGCCCCATATGCTGCCTGGGGCCCCTGTGCTCTGCCTGGGGCCACTGTGCTCTGCCTGGGGCCCCATATGCTGCCTGGGGCCACTGTGCTCTGCCTGGGGCCCCATATGCTGCCCCTGGGGCCCCTGTGCTCTGCCGGGGGCCCCATATGCTGCCTGGGGCCCCTTTGGTCTGCCTGGGGCCCCATGTTCTGCCTGGGGCCCCTGTGCTCTGCCTGGGGCCACTGTGCTCTGCCTGGGGCCCCATATGCTGCCTGGGGCCCCATATGCTGCCTGGGGCCCCTGTGCTCTGCCTGGGGCCCCTGTGCTCTGCCTGGGGCCCCATGTTCTGCCTGGGGCCACTGTGCTCTGCCTGGGGCCCCATATGCTGCCTGGGGCCCCTGTGCTCTGCCTGGGGCCCCATATGCTGCCTGGGGCCCCTGTGCTCTGCCTGGGGCCACTGTGCTCTGCCTGGGGCCCCATAGGCTGCCTGGGGCCCCTGTGCTCTGCCTGGGACCACTGTGCTCTGCCTGGGGCCCCATATGCTGCCTGGGGCCCCTGTGCTCTGCCTGGGGCCACTGTGCTCTGCCTGGGGCCCCATATGCTGCCTGGGGCCCCTGTGCTCTGCCTGGGTGTAGGACACTGGTGACGTCACTTATCTCCGGACATTAGCTCCGGACATTAGCTCCGGACAAAGCCACGGAAGTTGGCACAAATTGCAGGAAGTAGTATTCTAGGCAATCATATATTAGATAGGGATTTTCATATAAAGCTGCATGATCCGGTCATCAGCCCGTGTGTTTAAGTGCAATAGTCAAGTATCAAGTGCAGTTATCATGTGCGTGGAGGGTGTGGAGACAGATGTATAGTAGGGTGCAGATTCACATGCAGATAATATTTGGAAGGAGGGAACAGGACAAAGTTAGTAGTTGATGTGGTAGGCTTGTTTGAAGAGATGGGTTTTTAGAGCGCGCTTGAATAGGTTGGGGCTAGATATCAGTCTGATCGTCTGGGGAAGTGCATTCCAGAGAGCTGGCGCAGCACGAGAGAAGTCTTGTAGACGGAGGTGCGAGGTTCGGATTACGGGGGATGTTAGCCTTAGGTCGTTTTTAGAACGGAGGGCACGTGTAGGACGATAGACAGAGATGAGAGAGGAGATATAAGGCGGTGCAGAACTGTGGAGGGCTTTGTGGGTGAGAGAGATGAGTTTATACTGGACCCTGTAGCGAATGGGTAGCCAGTGATATTACCGCTATATGGTTAGTGGTAGATACCAGCCCTACAGAACATATAAGATTACAGCACAGTTACAGATAATCTCTTACCACTGACGTCCTTACTGATGGAATCGTTCATTTTTCCCGTCTTTTCCATCTGGCCCAGACCGACATGACAACATCTTCCAGCAACTACTCTCCTGCAGAGAATACAACAAAGACACATTTAACTTCTCATATTCCAGCCCCATCACCATCTATTCCCAACCTGCACAAACTCCTTATCCTGCTGATACCCCAATACTGAGCCGCTGCTGCCGTTTGTGTCCCTATTACTGCCCCTGATACCCCAATACTGAGCTGCTGCTGCCATATGTGTCCCTATTACTGCCCCTGATACCCCAGTACTGAGCCGCTGCTGCCGTATGTGTCCCTATTACTGCACCTGATACCCCAATACTGAGCCGCTGCTGCCGTATGTGTTGTGAACTCTATTTCTGGGCTCCCTCTTGTGGTCACAAGTGGTACTGTGTGAGTGCTGTCTTTCTGCAGGTTTGTGACTGGCATCAGCTGTCTCGTTATCCGTGGGCTGGTTTTCTATTTAAGCTCACTTGGACTCTCAGTTCATGCCTGCTGTCAATGTATTCAGTGCTATTCTGATTCCTTCTGACTACCTTGCTACCAGTCTCTTCAAGAGAAGCTAAGTTTCCGTTGGGGGCTTCCTATATCTTTGGGGTGATTTCTCTTGAGGCAAGTGAGGTCTTGCTTTCTCTCTCTAGGGGTAGTTAGTTTCTCAGGTTGCGTCGAGACGTCCAGGATTTTAGGCACGTTCACCGGCTACCTTTAGTGTGTTTGGATAGGATCAGGATTGCGGTCAGTCCAGTTACCACCTCCCTAGAGCTTGTTCTATGTTCAGTTACTTAGCTGGTATTTTTGTGATCCTCAGCCACTGGGATCATAACACGTATGTGTCCCTATTACTGCACCTGATACCCCAATACTGAGCTGCTGCTGCCGTATGTGTCCCTATTACTGCCCCTGATACCCCAGTACTGAGCCGCTGCTGCCGTATGTGTCCCTATTACTGCACCTGATACCTCAATACTGAGCCGCTGCTGCTGTATGTGTCCCTTTTACTGCCCCTGATACCTCAATACTGAGCCGCTGCTGCCGTATGTGTCACTATTACTGCACCTGATACCCCAATACTGAGCCACTGCTGCCGTATGTGTCCCTATTACTGCACCTGATACCACAATACTGAGCCGCTGCTGCCGTATGTGTCCCTATTACTGGCCCTGATACCCCAGTACTGAGCCGCTGCTGCCGTATGTGTCCCTATTACTGCACCTGATACCCCAATACTGAGCCGCTGCTGCTGTACGTGTCCCTATTACTGCACCTGATACCCCAATACTGAGCCGCTGCTGCTGTACGTGTCCCTATTACTGCACCTGATACCTCAATACTGAGCTGCTGCTGCCATATGTGTCCATATTACTGCGCCTGATACCCCAATACTGAGCCGCTGCTGCCGTATGTGTCCCTATTACTACACCTGATACCCCAATACTGAGCCGCTGCTGCCATATGTGTCCCTATTACACCTGATACCCCAATACTGAGCCGCTGCTGCTGTATGTGTCCCTATTACTGCACCTAATACCCCAATACTGAGCCGCTGCTGCCATATGTGTCCCTATTACTGCACCTAATACCCCAATACTGAGCCGCTGCTGCCATATGTGTCCCTATTACTGCCCCTGATACCCCGATACTGAGCCGCTGCTGCCGTATGTGTCCCTATTACTACACCTGATACCCCAATACTGAGCCGCTGCTGCTGTATGTGTCCCTATTACTGCCCCTGATACCCCAATACTGAGCCGCTGCTGCCGAATGTGTCCCTATTACTGTACCTGATACCCAAATACTGAGCCACTGCTGCCGTATGTGTCCCTATTACTGCCCCTGATACCCCAATACTGAGCCGCTGCTGCTGTATGTGTCCCTATTACTGCCCCTGATACCTCAATACTGAGCCACTGCTGCCGTATGTGTCCCTATTACTGCCCCTGATACCCCAATACTGAGCCGCTGCTGCCGTATGTGTCCCTATTACTACACCTGATACCCCAATACTGAGCCGCTGCTGCTGTATGTGTCCCTATTACTGCCCCTGATACCCCAATACTGAGCCGCTGCTGCCGAATGTGTCCCTATTACTGTACCTGATACCCAAATACTGAGCCACTGCTGCCGTATGTGTCCCTATTACTGCCCCTGATACCCCAATACTGAGCCGCTGCTGCTGTATGTGTCCCTATTACTGCCCCTGATACCTCAATACTGAGCCACTGCTGCCGTATGTGTCCCTATTACTGCCCCTGATACCCCAATACTGAGCCGCTGCTGCCGTATGTGTCCCTATTACTACACCTGATACCCCAATACGGAGCCGCTGCTGCTGTACGTGTCCCTATTACTGCACCTGATACCCCAATACTGAGCCGCTGCTGCCGTATGTGTCCCTATTACTGCACCTGATACCTCAATACTGAGCCGCTGCTGCTGTATGTGTCCCTTTTACTGCCCCTGATACCTCAATACTGAGCCGCTGCTGCCGTATGTGTCCCTATTACTGCACCTGATACCCCGATACTGAGCCGCTGCTGCCGTATGTGTCCCTATTACTGCCCCTGATACCCCAATACTGAACTGCTGCTGCCGTATGTGTCCCTATTACTGCACCTGATACCCCAATACTGAGCCGCTGCTGCCGTATGTGTCACTATTACTGCCCCTGATACCCCAATACTGAGCTGCTGCTGCCGTATGTGTCACTATTACTGCCCCTGATACCCCAATACTGAGCCGCTGCTGCCGTATGTGTCACTATTACTGCACCTGATACCCCAATACTGAGCCACTGCTGCCGTATGTGTCCCTATTACTGCACCTGATACCCCAATACTGAGCCGCTGCTGCCGTATGTGTCCCTATTACTGCACCTGATACCCCAATACTGAGCTGCTGCTGCCATATGTGTCCCTATTACACCTGATACCCCAATACTGAGCCGCTGCTGCTGTATGTGTCCCTATTACTGCCCCTGATACCCCAATACTGAGCTGCTGCTGCCGTATGTGTCCCTATTACTGCACCTGATACCACAATACTGAGCCGCTGCTGCCGTATGTGTCCCTATTACTGCACCTGATACCCCAATACTGAGCCGCTGCTGCCGTATGTGTCCCTATTACTGCACCTGATACCCCAATACTGAGCTGCTGCTGCCGTATGTGTCCCTATTACTGCCCCTGATACCCCAATACTGAGCCGCTGCTGCCATATGTGTCCATATTACTGCACCTGATACCCCAATACTGAGCCGCTGCTGCCGTATGTGTCCCTATTACTGCACCTGATACCCCAATACTGAGCCGCTGCTGCCGTATGTGTCCCTATTACTGCACCTGATACCCCAATACTGAGCTGCTGCTGCCATATGTGTCCCTATTACACCTGATACCTAGTGTTGAGCGATACTTTCCGATATCGGAAAGTATCGGTATCGGAAAGTATCGGCCGATACCGTCACAGTATCGGAATCCAATCCGATACCGATACCCGATCCCAATGCAAGTCAATGGGACGAAAATATCGGAATTAAAATAAACCCTTTATACACTTGTAGGTTCATTCTACATGCAGGAAAACAACTAAGAATATTGTAGGATGTATTGGGGGACGTGGCGGAGATATTAAAGGGACAGAGGTTTAGCCCAATGTAATAGAATAGCAGGACTTTTTATTTTTTTTTATGAAGTTCGGCGTTAGAAAGAATTTGACTATGTTTTTTTTTTTTTTTTTATGTCAGATATTGATGTTTCACTACTTCCACGCCCTTCACCTTCTTTTTTACTTCTCCCACGCTTTCTTCTTAATTATCCTCATCATCAGCTTCTTTGACATCAACTTCTTCACCTTATTCATCTTCTTCTTCATCTTCTACCTATTATTTTTTGGGTTACATTGTTCATATTCTTTTTATTTTACTATTATCTTCATCATATTCAACTTCTTCATCATATTCTTATTTGTGACAGGCATTCCCGTAGTTGTTATCTATAAAAGTTTGAAGATTACACCTTCCGTTCTGCCTGTCACAAAACAGTTACATTTGTCCGCGTTCAGTTTGGCCTGCAGCATCAGGCTTTATCCAGGGGCACCACGAGGAGGAACGGACTCACCCCCATACACTGCTTAGTCTTCTTCTGCTTATAATTTACATAATATTTTTTGCTCTGATATTTTGTGTTATGCTTAATGTCCTTCTGCTCTTTGTTCTGCAGCCTCTTGTTCTTCTGCTTCTCGGTCTTCCAGGTCGTCGTCGTCTCCAGGGTCGTCGTCTCCGGGGTCGTCGTCATCGGGGTGGTCTTCAGGGTCGTCGTCTCCGGGGTCGTCGTCATCGGGGTGGTCTTCGGGGTCATCGTCTCCAGGGTCGTCGTCATCACGGTGGTTGTCGTCTCTGGTGTCGTCGTCATCTTAGGGGTGGTCTTCTGGGTCATTGTGTTTAGTCTCTTGAACTTGGAAATGTAGCAGAAGGTACAAGAAGGCTGAGAAAATGCCGAGAACCAGCTGATGGAACTGGAACTCGGATGGCTACCCGAAGGTCCAAGAGCCAATGGAACTACCGAGGACCAGCTGACGTTACTGGAACCCGGTTACTAAGCAGGAGGTACCTGTGCTGAAAGCACTACCAAGGACCACCTGACGTTGGTGGAACTCGGATACCCAGAGGGAGGCACCTAAGCCAAAGGCTCTGCCCGGAACCAGCTGACGGTACTGGAACCAGGATGGGGAGCAGAAGGTACAAGAGCAAAAGACACTGCCGAGAACCAGCTGACGGTGCTGGAACCCGGATGGGTAGCCGAAGGTCCAAGAGCCAATGGAACTACCGAGGACCAGCTGACGTTACTGGAACCCGGTTACTAAGCAGGAGGTACCCGTGCCTGAAAGCACTACCAAGGACCACCTGACGATGGTGGAACTCGGATACCAAAGGGAGGCACCTAAGCCAAAGGCTCTGCCCGGAACCAGCTGACGGTACTGGAACCAGGATGGGGAGCAGAAGGTACAAGAGCAAGTGTCTGCGTGGCTTTTGCAGGACACGATGCCGGCTGCACAGCAGGGGAACAGCTGGCGGTGCTGGACCCCACTGACACATTGGCGAGGTGTTTTTCTCTGTGCAGCTAGCACATCTGGGCCCCAACTGGCGGTTTGTTAGAGCCCAGGGTCAGCAGGAGGAGGAGCAGGAGGAGGAGGAGCAGGGGGAGGGGAGTGTAGGCCGAAGCCTGCACTGGCGGCAGCTTTGGGTCTGTTGTGTCTGCGTGGCTTTTGCAGGACACGTTGCCGGCTACACAGCAGGGGAACAGCTGGCGGTGCTGGACCCCACTGACACATTGGCGAGGTGTTTGGCTCTGTGCAGCCAGCACTTCCGGACAGCAACTAGCGTTGTTGGAGCCCGGGCTCTGCAGGTGGAGCAGAGTGTAGGCCGAAGCCTAATTGAACCGATTTCAAAAGTCACCTTTAACCCCCCCTCAGGGGTTAGAAAGTAGAAGAGCCACAGCTTATGCAGCAGTAGTGCTGCACAAGTCAAAGGTTGCTCTTTTAATTTTTCTCCTTGCACACGCTGAATGAAACACGTATAACATTTAGCCCTTTATACAGTCAAACTGTGTTGGAGGCGCGAGTTCCCTTTGTAATGAGACGCAGCACAGATGTCAAGAATCCCACCTTGGTGCTGGGTGCAGCCTCCCGAGCGTTGTTATTTGCTGTACAGGAGTCTGCGCTGTCGTGTTATCCCCTGGCCTAGCGCCGTTAGCGCTGCCCATCTTCTGGCATCATGTAATGTCGGCCGGTGCGGTTCGCGATGCCCATGAATCCCAGCCCCGCAGTGTCTTAACATTGTTAAAACACTGCGGGGCTGGGATTCAGGGCCTGGCGCAGCACATATGTTGGCCTCTCACACTCGGGTCCTTACACCCGCTTCAGACTGTGCGGCGTCATCTGATCCCTTATCGCATGCCACGGCCATGAAGCCGCACAGTCCGAAGAAGGCGGAAGGAGAGGAGGGACAGGCGAACTGATGCACTGATCCTGCCCATGAATCACACCCTCGCAGTCCCAATAAATAAGACACCGAGGGGCGTTGTGTGGGTCAGGGCGGCCGCAGAGGCGCAGGCAGCCAAACAATGATGCCAGAAGACGGGCAGCGCTACCAAGGGGGTTGCAGCGTGTCATTACAAAGGAAAGTCACACCACCGGGACGGTTAAATGGTCACACAGAGGACACATTTCAGACGTGTTTTCAGTTCCACATGTGCGAGGAGAATACGTTTCTGAGCCACCTTGCACACATGCAGCATTACCGCTGTACAAGGTGGCTGGATAACGTAAAAACGCCTGGGGGAGGGGGGACAGGTTCCCTTCAATTTCAGTTCTTGTGTCTGCGTGGCTTTTGCAGGACACGTTGCCGGCTGCACAGCAGGGGAACAGCTGGCGGTGCTGGACCCCACTGACACATTGGCTGGTGTTTTTCTCTGTGCAGCTAGCACATCTGGGCACCAACTGGCGGTGTGTTAGAGCCCAGGGACAGCAGGAGGAGGAGCAGGAGGAGGAGGAGCAGGGGGAGGGGAGTGTAGGCCGAAGCCTGCACTGGCGGCAGCTTTGGGTCTGTTGTGTCTGCGTGGCTTTTGCAGGACACGTTGCCGGCTACACAGCAGGGGAACAGCTGGCGGTGCTGGACCCCACTGACACATTGGCGAGGTGTTTGGCTCTGTGCAGCCAGCACTTCCGGACAGCAACTAGCGTTGTTGGAGCCCGGGCTCTGCAGGTGGAGCAGAGTGTAGGCCGAAGCCTAATTGAACCGATTTCAAAAGTCACCTTTAACCCCCCCTCAGGGGTTAGAAAGTAGAAGAGCCACAGCTTATGCAGCAGTAGTGCTGCACAAGTCAAAGGTTGCTCTTTTAATTTTTCTCCTTGCACACGCTGAATGAAACACGTATAACATTTAGCCCTTTATACAGTCAAACTGTGTTGGAGGCGCGAGTTCCCTTTGTAATGAGACGCAGCACAGATGTCAAGAATCCCACCTTGGTGCTGGGTGCAGCCTCCCGAGCGTTGTTATTTGCTGTACAGGAGTCTGCGCTGTCGTGTTATCCCCTGGCCTAGCGCCGTTAGCGCTGCCCATCTTCTGGCATCATGTAATGTCGGCCGGTGCGGTTCGCGATGCCCATGAATCCCAGCCCCGCAGTGTCTTAACATTGTTAAAACACTGCGGGGCTGGGATTCAGGGCCTGGCGCAGCACATATGTTGGCCTCTCACACTCGGGTCCTTACACCCGCTTCAGACTGTGCGGCGTCATCTGATCCCTTATCGCATGCCACGGCCATGAAGCCGCACAGTCCGAAGAAGGCGGAAGGAGAGGAGGGACAGGCGAACTGATGCACTGATCCTGCCCATGAATCACACCCTCGCAGTCCCAATAAATAAGACACCGAGGGGCGTTGTGTGGGTCAGGGCGGCCGCAGAGGCGCAGGCAGCCAAACAATGATGCCAGAAGACGGGCAGCGCTACCAAGGGGGTTGCAGCGTGTCATTACAAAGGAAAGTCACACCACCGGGACGGTTAAATGGTCACACAGAGGACACATTTCAGACGTGTTTTCAGTTCCACATGTGCGAGGAGAATACGTTTCTGAGCCACCTTGCACACATGCAGCATTACCGCTGTACAAGGTGGCTGGATAACGTAAAAACGCCTGGGGGAGGGGGGACAGGTTCCCTTCAATTTCAGTTCTTGTGTCTGCGTGGCTTTTGCAGGACACGTTGCCGGCTGCACAGCAGGGGAACAGCTGGCGGTGCTGGACCCCACTGACACATTGGCTGGTGTTTTTCTCTGTGCAGCTAGCACATCTGGGCAAAAACTGGCGGTGTTAGAGCCCAGGGTCAGCAGGAGGAGCAGGGGGAGCGGAGTGTAGGCCGAAGCCTGCACTCGAGCAAGTTGAAAGGAAACCTTTAAACCCCCCCCCCCCCCCCAGGCGTTTGTAGCTGAAAGAGCCATTGTGTACAGCACTAATGCTGGAAAAGGTAAACTTAGCTCTTTTAATTATGGTCCTTGTACATGCGGAACCTAACATTTATGAAATGTGTCTCCTCACAGCGTTAAACCGTCCGGTAGGTGGAACTTTCCTTTGTCGTGTGACGCAGCACAGCCATCATTTTTACCCCCTTGGCGCCGTGCGCCGCCTCCTCAGCGTTGTTTGAATCTGTCCCGGAGCCTGCGCTGTTAGGTTAGCCCTTGGCCATGCACACATGTTGCGCTGCCCGTCTTCTGACCTCATTTGGTGTCAGGCTGGCTGCGCCTGTGCGGGTGCGCTGGCCGAGATCCCGCCTCGCAGTGTCGTCTAATGTAATCCCACCGCGGGCCTGTGATCCGTGCCCGTGCGCAGTGCATATCCTCTCCTCTCACTCCCCTCCCTACGGCTTTTTCAGACTGTGCGGTGTCACGGCCGTGGCATGCTATTAGGGACCAGCTGACATCGCACAGTCTGAAGAAGCCGTAGGGAGGGGAGTGAGAGGAGAGGATATGCACTGCGCACGGGCACGGATCACAGGCCCGCGGTGGGATTACATTAGACGACACTGCGAGGCGGGATCTCGGCCAGCGCACCCGCACAGGCGCAGCCAGCCTGACACCAAATGAGGTCAGAAGACGGGCAGCGCAACATGTGTGCATGGCCAAGGGCTAACCTAACAGCGCAGGCTCCGGGACAGATTCAAACAACGCTGAGGAGGGGGCACACGGCGCCAAGGGGGTAAAAATGATGGCTGTGCTGCGTCACACGACAAAGGAAAGTTCCACCTACCGGACGGTTTAACGCTGTGTGGGGACACATTTCATAAGTGTTAGGTTCAGCATGTGCAAGGAGCATCACGAAAAGAGGCACTTTTTCCCTTTGCATCATTACTGCTGCACAAGGTGGCTCCTTCAGTAACAAACGCCTGGGGGGGGGGGGGGGTCAGGTTCCCTTACATTTAACTTGTTGTGTCTGCGTGGCGGTCGCAGTACACGTTGCCGTATACACAGCAGGGGAACAGCTGGCGGTGCTGAACCCCACTAACACATTGGCGAGGTGTTTGGCTCTGTGCGTACAGCACTTCTGGACGGCAACTAGCGGTGTTGGAGCCCAGGGACAGGTGGAGGAGGAGGAGGTTGGAGGAGGTTGGAGGAGGTAGGAGGGATTGCCACACACACAGCAGGGGAACAGCTGACGTTACTGAACCCCAATAACAGAGGAGGGACTGTTGACTGTGCGTACAGCACTTCTGGACGGCAACTGGCGGTGTTGGAGCCCAGGGACAGGTGGAGGAGGAGGAGGTTGGAGGAGGTAGGAGGGATTGCCACACACACAGCAGGGGAACAGCTGACGTTACTGAACCCCAATAACAGAGGAGGGACTGTTGACTGTGCGTACAGCACTTCTGGACGGCAACTGGCGGTGTTGGAGCCCAGGGACAGGTGGAGGAGGAGGAGGTTGGAGGAGGTAGGAGGGATTGCCACACACACAGCAGGGGAACAGCTGACGTTACTGAACCCCAATAACAGAGGAGGGACTGTTGACTGTGCGTACAGCACTTCTGGACGGCAACTGGCGGTGTTGGAGCCCAGGGACAGGTGGAGGAGGAGGAGGTTGGAGGAGGTAGGAGGGATTGCCACACACACAGCAGGGGAACAGCTGACGTTACTGAACCCCAATAACAGAGGAGGGACTGTTGACTGTGCGTACAGCACTTCTGGACGGCAACTGGCGGTGTTGGAGCCCAGGGACAGGTGGAGGAGGAGGAGGTTGGAGGAGGTAGGAGGGATTGCCACACACACAGCAGGGGAACAGCTGACGTTACTGAACCCCAATAACAGAGGAGGGACTGTTGACTGTGCGTACAGCACTTCTGGACGGCAACTGGCGGTGTTGGAGCCCAGGGACAGGTGGAGGAGGAGGAGGTTGGAGGAGGTAGGAGGGATTGCCACACACACAGCAGGGGAACAGCTGGCGTTACTGAACCCCAATAACAGAGGAGGGACTGTTGACTGTCCGTACAGCACTTCTGGACGGCAACTGGCGGTGTTGGAGCCCAGGGACAGGTGGAGGAGGAGGAGGTTGGAGGAGGTAGGAGGGATTGCCACACACACAGCAGGGGAACAGCTGACGTTACTGAACCCCAATAACAGAGGAGGGACTGTTGACTGTGCGTACAGCACTTCTGGACGGCAACTGGCGGTGTTGGAGCCCAGGGACAGGTGGAGGAGGAGGAGGTTGGAGGAGGTAGGAGGGATTGCCACACACACAGCAGGGGAACAGCTGACGTTACTGAACCCCAATAACAGAGGAGGGACTGTTGACTGTGCGTACAGCACTTCTGGACGGCAACTGGCGGTGTTGGAGCCCAGGGACAGGTGGAGGAGGAGGAGGTTGGAGGAGGTAGGAGGGATTGCCACACACACAGCAGGGGAACAGCTGACGTTACTGAACCCCAATAACAGAGGAGGGACTGTTGACTGTGCGTACAGCACTTCTGGACGGCAACTGGCGGTGTTGGAGCCCAGGGACAGGTGGAGGAGGAGGAGGTTGGAGGAGGTTGGAGGAGGTAGGAGGGATTGCCACACACACAGCAGGGGAACAGCTGACGTTACTGAACCCCAATAACAGAGGAGGGACTGTTGACTGTCCGTACAGCACTTCTGGACGGCAACTGGCGGTGTTGGAGCCCAGGGACAGGTGGAGGAGGAGGAGGTTGGAGGAGGTAGGAGGGATTGCCACACACACAGCAGGGGAACAGCTGACGTTACTGAACCCCAATAACAGAGGAGGGACTGTTGACTGTGCGTACAGCACTTCTGGACGGCAACTGGCGGTGTTGGAGCCCAGGGACAGGTGGAGGAGGAGGAGGTTGGAGGAGGTAGGAGGGATTGCCACACACACAGCAGGGGAACAGCTGACGTTACTGAACCCCAATAACAGAGGAGGGACTGTTGACTGTGCGTACAGCACTTCTGGACGGCAACTGGCGGTGTTGGAGCCCAGGGACAGGTGGAGGAGGAGGAGGTTGGAGGAGGTAGGAGGGATTGCCACACACACAGCAGGGGAACAGCTGACGTTACTGAACCCCAATAACAGAGGAGGGACTGTTGACTGTGCGTACAGCACTTCTGGACGGCAACTGGCGGTGTTGGAGCCCAGGGACAGGTGGAGGAGGAGGAGGTTGGAGGAGGTTGGAGGAGGTAGGAGGGATTGCCACACACACAGCAGGGGAACAGCTGACGTTACTGAACCCCAATAACAGAGGAGGGACTGTTGACTGTGCGTACAGCACTTCTGGACGGCAACTGGCGGTGTTGGAGCCCAGGGACAGGTGGAGGAGGAGGAGGTTGGAGGAGGTAGGAGGGATTGCCACACACACAGCAGGGGAACAGCTGACGTTACTGAACCCCAATAACAGAGGAGGGACTGTTGACTGTGCGTACAGCACTTCTGGACGGCAACTGGCGGTGTTGGAGCCCAGGGACAGGTGGAGGAGGAGGAGGTTGGAGGAGGTTGGAGGAGGTAGGAGGGATTGCCACACACACAGCAGGGGAACAGCTGACGTTACTGAACCCCAATAACAGAGGAGGGACTGTTGACTGTGCGTACAGCACTTCTGGACGGCAACTGGCGGTGTTGGAGCCCAGGGACAGGTGGAGGAGGAGGAGGTTGGAGGAGGTAGGAGGGATTGCCACACACACAGCAGGGGAACAGCTGACGTTACTGAACCCCAATAACAGAGGAGGGACTGTTGACTGTGCGTACAGCACTTCTGGACGGCAACTGGCGGTGTTGGAGCCCAGGGACAGGTGGAGGAGGAGGAGGTTGGAGGAGGTAGGAGGGATTGCCACACACACAGCAGGGGAACAGCTGACGTTACTGAACCCCAATAACAGAGGAGGGACTGTTGACTGTGCGTACAGCACTTCTGGACGGCAACTGGCGGTGTTGGAGCCCAGGGACAGGTGGAGGAGGAGGAGGTTGGAGGAGGTAGGAGGCAGGGGCGGACACAGACTGCTTGGGGCCCCTGTGCAGGAAATGTGCCTGGGCCCCCCTCCTTTTAAGGCGACAAAGCTAAGGGACTGTGCTATACATAAGTGAGTACACTTTATACTAAGGGAGTGTGTTAGACATAATAATCGATAATAATGTTTTCCTCCACCTCCCCCTGTTCTTAAACCCATTATAAATCCCCCGCATCCCATTATTGCCCTCTCCCCCACCCCCCATGATTGACCTCTTCACCACCTTCATTATTGCTTTCTCCTCCACCACCCCATATCATTGCCCATTCCACCACCTCCATCATTGCCTCCTCCCCACCACCCCCATCATTGTCCTTTCCACTGCCACCATCATTTCCTCCTGCCCCACCACCCCTATCATTGCCCTCTATATCAACCCATTCATTGCCTTCGGCCCCATCACCCCCATCATTGCCCTCTCCTCCACCTACACACACACACAGCACCATTCACCTCTCTGCACACACACACCTCACCTCTGCTCACACAGTATCCTGAAGCCGCACCATCGCTGGCAGCTTCCTGTCTCACACAGCCGTGGCGCTAAATGATGATGTCATTCAGCTGCTGCTGTGTGGCAGGAAGCAGGATGGATCCATTCCCTGCAGCTCCGCTGCCTTTTTCTCTTGCAGGCAGCGAAGCTGCAATCCCATGATGGCAATCTGGCCAGGGGCCCCCCGGAGATGGATAAACTGGCCAGATTGCCCTCATTATTAGCCACCCTGCAGGCAGGGATGGTTTTAGGCAAAGTGGGGCCCTAGGCAAAGTTTAAAATGGGGCATCAAATCCTAACATATTGCACATCACACAGAAGCATTTCTGTTGTATTTACAAGTGCTGAGTTCAGGCCACTAAAAGAATGTGATCGCCAATACTGAAGTTGTTCAACGCTTGTTTCCCGGCCTCTTTACACCGTCTGAGAAAGAATGATGGGAACAGAACAATCACTAATAGATCACTAACAGATCACCATACAGTATCATGTTACCAGCAGCACACCTACAGTTTACAACGGCGATGTGCTGCTGAGAACAATGATTTCTGTTCCGGCATAACCAATCCAATCAATGGATGAATAGACAGCATTTTACTTGTTTAGTATAATACACCTCATAGTCCTCAATATATTATAATGTGCACCACAGTCCTCCATATTGTAAAATACACACCGCATAATCCTCCATATAGTATAATACACTCCTCAGTCCTATAATTCACTTCCCACAGTATAATGCACCCCATAGTTCTTCATATAGTATAATGTATTCCCCATAGTCCTTGATACAGTATAATGCAGCCCACATATAGTATAATGCAGCCACCCCATAGAGCATAATGCAGCCACCCCACAGAGTATGATGTAACCCCCATGGAATATAATGCAGCCACAATCATATAGTATAATGTAGCCCCCCCATAAAGTATGATGCAATCACCCCTCATCTATATATATAATTGTCTAAGGGTTTTTCTGTCTGTCCTGGAAATCCCGCGTCTCTGATTGGTCGAGGCCGCCTGGGCCTCGACCAATCAGCAACGGGCACAGTATCGACATAGAAATCCCGCGTCTCTGATTGGTCGAGGCCGCCAGGCCTCGACCAATCAGCGACGGGCACAGTATCGACGTAGATGTCATAATGTTTGCCATGGCGACCATGATGATGACAAACAAACAACAAAGCTTGTCTCGACCAATCAGCGACGGGCACAGTCTGCCGCGAATTCTGGAATCATCATTGTCCATATACTACGGGGGACATGCATATTCTAGAATACCCGATGCGTTAGAATTGGGCCACAATCTAGTAGAATATAAATATAATACAGCCCCCCATAGAATATAATACAGCCCACCTCCCCATAGAATATAATGTAGCCCCATCAAAGAGTATGATGCAATCCTCCCTCATAAAATCTAATACAGCCCCCATAGAATATAATACAGCCCACCTCCCCATAGAATATAATGTAGCCCCCATAGAATATAATGCAGCCCCCCATAGTATATAACACAGCCTCCCCCATAGAAGATAGCGTTTAATATACCCACCTTAGTATACAACACAGCCTGCATAGTATACAGCACTGCCCGCATAGTATACAGCACTGCCCGCATAGTATACAGCGCAGCCTCATAGTATACAGAACAGCCTCATAGTATACAGCGCAGCCTCATAGTATACAGAACTGCCCGCATAGTATACAGCGCAGCCTCATAGTATACAGCGCAGCCTCATAGTATACAGGGCAGCCTCATAGTATACAGTGCAGCCTCATAGTATACAGCGCAGCCTCATGGTATACAGCACACAGTCTCATGGTATACAGCACTGCCTCATAGTATACAGCGCAGCCTCATGGTATACAGCACACAGCCTCATGGTATACAGCACACAGCCTCATGGTATACAGCGCAGCCTCATAGTATACAGCACACTGCCTCATAGTATACAGCGCAGCTCTCCCCCCCAGAATGGCCCCACAGTCCAGTACTCACTGTTATAGAGGAAAAAAAAAACAACAAACAACACAGCACACTCCTCACCTCTCCTCGTGCCCGCGCTGCTTCCAGTTCCTGCTCCTGCCGGCACACAGTGAGTGCGCGGCAGTGTCTGTCAGAGGCAGAGCGGGGAATGATGAGAGAGGGAGCGTCAGCTGACACTCTCTCCTCCATCATTGCTTTGAACTGTACCGGCAGATGCCGGTATAGTTAAATGATGCGGGGGAGTCGGCGCTGGCGGCAGGTGGGCCCCCTGCCTCACAGGGGCCCCATAGCAGCTGCGTGATGTGCCGCTAGCTGGAGGCCCCTGGGGGAGCGAGGACCTAGGCAGCTGCCTGCCCCTAATGCCGGCCCTGCCTGCAGGGGCCCCCTGGAGCCTCCAGGCCCCTGTGCAGCTGCACAGGTTGAACAGGCGGTATGTCCGCCCATGGTAGGAGGGATTGCCACACACACAGCAGGGGAACAGCTGACGTTACTGAACCCCAATAACAGAGGAGCGACTGTTGACTGTGCATACAGCACTTCTGGACGGCAACTAGCGGTGTTGGAGCCCAGGGGCAGGTGGAAAAGCAGAAGAACACAATGTAGGCCGAAGCCTGAGAAAGTCGAAAGGGAACCTTTAACCCCCCCCCCAAGGCGTTTGTAGCTGAAAGAGCCAGCTTGTGCAGCACAAAAGATGCAAAAGGAAAAGGTGGCTCTTTTCATCATGCTCCTTGCAAACACAGAACTAAACACTTATAAAATGTGTCCCCTGAAGCCGTGAAACCGTCCCGGAGGTGGGACTTTCCTTCGTAATATGACGCAGCACAGCCATCATTACTACCCCCCCGCCGCCGTGCCCCGGCTCCTCAGCGTTGTTTGATTCTGTCCCGGAGCCTGCGCTGTTATGTTATCCCGTGGCCAGGCACACTTAGCGCTGCCCATCTTCTGACATCATTTGGTGTCAGGCTGGCTGCGCCTGTGCGGCCGCGCTGGCCGAGAGCCCGCCTCGCAGTGTCTTCTGATGTAATCCCACTGGGGGCCTGGGATCCATGGCCATGCGCAGTGCATATCCTCGCCTCTCACTCCCCTCCCTACGGCTTCTTTTCCAGACTGTGCGGTGTCACGGCCGTGGCATGCTATTAGGGACCAGCTGACACCGAACAGTCTGAAGAAGCCATAGGGAGATGAGTGAGAGGTGGAGGTTCAGATATGCACTGCGCATGTCCATAGATCCCAGGCCCCCAGTGGGATTAAATCAGAAGACACTGCGAGGCGGGCTCTCGGCCAGCGTGGCCGCACAGGCGCAGCCAGCCTGACACCAAATGATGCCAGAAGACGGGCAGCGCTAAGTGTGCCTGGCCACGGGATAACATAACAGCGCAGGCTCCGGGACGGAATCAAACAACGCTGAGGAGCCGGGGCGCGGCGCCGGGGGGGTAGGAATGACGGCTGTGCTGCGTCATATTACGAAGGAAAGTCCCACCTCCGGGACGGTTTTACGGTATCAGTGGACACATTTTATAAGTGTTAAGTTTTGCGTGTGCAAGGAGCAAAACCAAAATAGCTACCTTTTTCCTTGTGCAGCATTACTGCTGCACAAGGTGGCTCTTTCAGTAACAAACGCCTTGGGGGGGGGGGGACAGATTCCCTTACATTTCAGTTGTTGTGTCAGCGTGGCGGTCGCATGACACATTGCCGGCTACACAGCTGGGGATCAGCTGACGTTACTGAAACCCAATAACACTGGGTCGTATGTTTTGACTGTGCAGACGGCACGTCTGAGCCTCAACTGGCGGTGTTGGAGCCCAGGAATTTAAGTTCAGGTGGTAGAAAGATGAACACAACAGGAGACCTGGATAACGTATACAGTGACCTAATTATTTAATCAGGAGGAGGAGTGGCAAATTCCTGCGAGATCCAGGCCTTGTTCATTTTCAGGAAAGTAAGCCGGTCAACGTTATCGGAGGATAGTCGCATGCGACGGTCAGTTAGTACACCACCTGCAGCACTAAAGACACGTTCCGATAATACACTGGCCGCAGGGCAAGACAGCACCTCCAATGCATACTGGCTTAGCTCTGGCCATGTATCCAGCTTTGAGACCCAAAACTTGAAAGGGGAAGAGCCGTCTGGGAGTACAGCAAGAGGGCAAGACATGTAGTCTGTCACCATCTGACGGAACCGTTGCCTCCTGCTGACTGGAGCCGTCTGTGATGGTGTAGACTTTTGTGGGGGGCACACAAAACTGTGCCACAGTTGGGCCATACTGGTCTTGCCTTGGGCAGAGGCACTGCTTCTGCTCCCTCTTTGTGCAGAGCCTCCACCACTGCCTGGACGCACTGAGCTGCTTTGGAATGCAGTAGCAGCACTTCTCTCAGTTGGAATGGAGAAGATGATGGAACTGACCAGTGTCTTGGTACTCCCGCATTTTTCGCTCCCGGTTCAACGGTGTGATGAGGCTTTCTACGTTGTCCCGGTAGCGAGGATCGAGGAGGGTGAACACCCAATAATCAGACATGTTGAGAATGTGGTCGATGCGGCGGTCGTTTCTCAGGCACTGCAGCATGTAATCCACCATGTGCTGCAGACTGCCAACTGCCCAAGAAACGCTGTCCCCAGCTGGAGGCGTGATCTCTGCCCGCTCGTCATCACCCCACCCTCGCTGTACACACTGAGTACTGGACAATTCGGGAACTCCCTCCTCTGGACGGATGTCTTCCTCCTCCATTGACTCCTCCTCATCCTCCTCACAAACTGTCCCCTGCCTACGCGTTTGTGAGGAACCACGTGGCGCTGACTGTCCAGAAGATGATGGAAGTGGTGAATCCTCATCCTCCACCTCTTCCACAACATCATCCCTTAGCGCTTGCAGTGATTTTTCAAGCAGGCAGATAAGGGGGACAGTCATGCTGACTAGTGCATCATCTGCACTCGCCATCCGCGTGGAATAATCAAAGGGACGCAAAACCTGGCAGACGTCATTCATAGTGGCCCACTCTGTGGTTGTGAAGTCTGTACGGCGCTGACTGCGACTTTTTTGCGCCTGATACAGCTGGTACTCCATTACAGCTTGCTGCTGCTCACACAACCGCTCCAACATATGTAACGTGGAATTCCACCTGGTAGGTAGGTCACATATGATGCGATGTTCCGGCAGGCGGTGTCGGCGCTGCAGAGCCGCAATGCGCGCTTTTGCCGTGCTGGAACGCCGCAAGTGAGCACACTCTAGGCGGACCTTGTGCAGCAGTGCATCAAGATCCGGATAGTCCCTCAAAAAACTCTGCACGACCAAATTGAGCACATGTGCCAGACATGGGATGTGAGTGAGGTTGCCGAGGCCCAGGGCTGCCACCAGATTTCGGCCATTATCACACACTACCATGCCTGGCTGGAGATTCGCTGGCTCAAACCACACATCGCTCTCCTGCTTGATGGCATTCCAGAGCTCCTGCGCTGTGTGGCTACGATTCCCCAAAAAAATTAATTTCAAGACGGCCTGTTGACGTTTGGCCACGGCTGTGCTCATGTCGGTCGTAACAGGTACACGTTCATCACGGGTCCATGTGGAGGTGGACTGTGACGGCTCCTGCAGCGATGATTCTGAGGAACTGGTGTAAGAGGAGGAGTCAATGCGTACAGAATGGATTCCTGCAATCCTTGGAGTGGGCAGGACACGTCCTGCGCCACTCGCACGGTCTGTACCCGGCTCAACTACATTAACCCAATGGGCAGTGAGGGAAAGGTATCGCCCCTGTCCATGTTGACTGGTCCACGCATCGGTGGTGAGGTGGACCTTGCTACTGACGGCGTTCAGTAGCGCGTGTTTTATGTGTCCCTCCACATGCTTGTGCAGGGCAGGGACGGCTTGCCTGCTGAAGTAAAAGCGGCTGGGCACACTGTACTGTGGGACTGCCAATGACATCAAGTCACGGAAGCTGTCAGTCTCCACCAGCCTGAATGACAGCATTTCCAGTGACAGAAGTTTGGCAATGCCTGCAGTCAGAGCCTGTGCTCGTGGGTGGTTTGACGAGAAAGGCCGCCTTTTCTCCCATGCCTGTACTACCGATGGCTGTACACTGGGCTGGGAGTGTGTGGTTGACTGGGAAAGTGGTGCTGCGGGTGGAATGACAGCGGGTCTCTGGACAACAGGGCCAGAGGTTCTTCCACGGCGATCCTGGGAGGAAGCCGAACCAGCTGCGTGTGAGCTAGAGGAAGAGGCAACACGAGCTGAAGAGGTGGTAGCTGCCGCTGTTGGTTGGCCTAGCTCTTCAGTGTGTTTGTCTAACTCCGCCGGGTGCCTGTTGCGCACATGTTTCCACATGTTGGAGGTATTGAGGTTGGCGACTTTTTGACCTCTTTTGATTTTTTGATGACACACCTTGCATCTGACATAGCAAATGTCATCTGCAACTGTGTCAAAAAAGGACCAGGCACTGCAAGTCTTGGGAGCCCCCCTTTTGACTTTTGGAAGAGACATGCTCCTTACGGGTGCCAAAGCGGAGGCTGCAGGATCCGCAGTCTTCCCCCTCCCTCTCCCTCTTTGGGCCGTACGGGGAATCTCTTCCTCAGAGCTGCTCCCACCACCTTCCTGTCCCTGACGCCAAGATGGGTCAAGGACCTCATTATCTACACTACCCTCTGCCCCCAACTGCTCCTCCTGGGTAGTCTCAGCAGCAGAGCACGCACCAGTAAGTGGCACCTGAGTGTCATCATCAGCTGATGCGGCCTGCGAGGTGGTGACCGGAGCCACTGGCCCACCCGCCTCTTCAGAGGAAGACAGAAAAAGCGGTTGGGCATCACTGCACCCTGCCTCTTCTTCCATTTCTCCAATGCTGCTTGGCTGGCCCCCTGTTTCCAAGCCAAGAGATGATTCAGAGAACAGAAGTAGAGACTGCTCCTGTCCTGGGATCTCTGTCTGCCTGGGCAATTTTGCAGGTGGTGAAGAGACAGATGGCTGCTCTCCAGTGCTCTGTGTCTGAGAGGATGTGGCACTAATGGAAGTTGATGCATTAGCTGCCATCCATCCCACAACGGCTTCAATTTGGTCTTGACGCAGCAGCGGTGTACGGCGCTCGGCGACAAAGCTGCGCATGAACGACTGTTCCCTTGTGAAAGTGGGTGCTGATGACTCACCGGTGCCCGCAGCAGGCACAGAATCCCCACGTCCCCTCCCTGCTCCGCGCCCACGCCCACGCCCACGTGCCTTACTCACTGCCTTCTTCATCTTGGTTGACTGATAAAGATAAGCAGAAAAGTACTAACGGCTTTGTGTGCTTATTCCTGAGCAACTCCTCCTAACAGGTATAAGACACACTAATTTTCTAAAGTGTGGACTAGACTTGAATATGAGCTAATGTGGCCTACACAAATATAAAGTGGTGTAACTGGTGTGTTTGGTGAACTTTATTATTTATTTATTTTTTTGGGGCTGAACTGACAACGGATAGAGCTGCAGTCACACGGAGACCGTGCAGACAGACGTAAACGGCGCTGCAAGGCCCAAAAACCCTCCTCTACTTTATCCTATGTAGTGTTTTTCCACAAATTAGCTGGAGACGGGTGGAAAGACACTAATAGGATTTTTTTAAATTAATTAGCAGCAGACTACACTACTTGAAAACAAAATGAAAATTGATTTGGCGGTATGACGCAGTGAACAACCCTGAGCTGGAGACAACCAAGCTACGGCTGCTCACAGACTACAGGGCGAGCTGCAGTCACACGGAGACCGTGCAGACAGCCGTAAACGGCGCTGCAAGGCCCAAAAACCCTCCTCTACTTTATCCTATGTAGTGTTTTTCCACAAATTAGCTGGAGACGGGTGGAAAGACACTAATAGGAATTTTTGGAAAAAATGTGCAGCAGCCTGCACTACTTCAAAAAAAAAAAAAAAAAGGACAGTATGAGGCAATGAACCACCCTCCCTGAACTGAATACAACCAGCTATGGATGGCCTATGTGGCTGCACTCAGACTAGAGAGTGGGCTGCACTCACACACACACACAGAGAGACCTTGCAGATCGCTGTGAAAACAGCGCTACAAGGCAAAAGGAAGGTGATTAGTAGGTGAACACAGCGGTTGCTAAATTAGCCTTTGGAAAGCACAAAGAAGCAAATCGCTATCTCTAAACTGTCCCTCAGTCAGCAAACAGCGTCCTGTCACTAACTGAATTCACAGCAGAGTGATCGCAAAATGGCGCCAGCGACTTTTAAACTGCATCATGACATCATTTAAGCAGCCAATCACAGCCTTGCCAGTAGTTTCATGCCCTCCATGCTAAACAGGATGTGCCCACACTTGGAATCTTTCTCATTGGCTGAATTTCTGAATTTTGAATCATGGAACTTCCGATTCCGGTATCCGATACGCGCCAAGTATCGGAATCCCGGTATCGGAATTCCGATACCGCAAGTATCGGCCGATACCCGATACTTGCGGTATCGGAATGCTCAACACTACTGATACCACAATACTGAGCCGCTGCTGCTGTATGTGTCCCTATTACTGCCCCTGATACCCCAATACTGAGCCGCTGCTGCCGTATGTGTCCCTATTACTGCACCTGATACCCCAATACTGAGCCGCTGCTGCCGTATGTGTCCCTATTACTGCACCTAATACCCCAATACTGAGCCGCTGCTGCCGTATGTGTCCCTATTACTGCACCTGATACCCCAATACTGAGCCACTGCTGCCGTATGTGTCCCTATTACTGCCCCTGATACCCCAATACTGAGCCGCTGCTGCTGTATGTGTCCCTATTACTGCACCTGATACCCCAATACTGAGCCACTGCTGCCGTATGTGTCCCTATTACTGCCCCTGATACCCCAATACTGAGCCGCTGCTGCCGTATGTGTCCCTATTACTGCACCTGATACCCCAATACTGAGCCGCTGCTGCCATATGTGTCCCTATTACTGCACCTAATACCCCAATACTGAGCCGCTGCTGCCATATGTGTCCCTATTACTGCCCCTGATACCCCGATACTGAGCCGCTGCTGCCGTATGTGTCCCTATTACTACACCTGATACCCCAATACTGAGCCGCTGCTGCTGTATGTGTCCCTATTACTGCCCCTGATACCCCAATACTGAGCCGCTGCTGCCGAATGTGTCCCTATTACTGCCCCTGATACCTCAATACTGAGCCACTGCTGCCGTATGTGACCCTATTACTGTACCTGATACCCAAATACTGAGCCACTGCTGCCGTATGTGTCCCTATTACTGCCCCTGATACCCCAATACTGAGCCGCTGCTGCCGTATGTGTCCCTATTACTGCACCTGATACCCCAATACTGAGCCGCTGCTGTCGTATGTGTCCCTATTACTGCCCCTGATACCCCAATACTAAGCCGCTGCTGCTGCTTTATGTGCCCCTATTACTCCACCTGATACCCCAATACTGAGCCACTGCTGCCGTATGTGTCCCTATTACTGCACCTGATACCCCAATACTGAGCCGCTGCTGCCGTATGTGCCCCTATTACTCCACCTGATACCCCAATACTGAGCCACTGCTGCCGTATGTGTCCCTATTACTGCCCCTGATACCCCAATACTAAGCCGCTGCTGCTGCTTTATGTGCCCCTATTACTCCACCTGATACCCCAATACTGAGCCACTGCTGCCGTATGTGTCTCCATATACAGTAGCATAATGCACCAAATAGTCCACAATATAGTATAATGCACTCCCCATAGGCAGACTCTATAGCATAAGGCAGCCCCCATAGGCAGACACTGTAATAAGGCAGCACCCCATAGGCAGACCCTGTAATAAGGCAGCACCCCTATAGGCAGACCTTGTAATAAGGCAGCACCCCCATAGGCAGACCCTGTGTTATGAGCTGGTGGTTTAGGAGCAACATGTGACATGCTCTGGAGGAGGTGGTACCTGTACTGACCGCAGTTCCTAAGATTAACACAACACTAGAAGTAGCCGTGGGATGTTCCTGTCACTCCCTAGACACCTCGTCACAGCCGGAGGACTAACTACCCCTAAAGATAGAAACAGGAAAGCTATCTTGCCTCAGAGAAAATCCCCAAAGGATAGGACAGCCCCCCACAAATATTGACTGTGAGTGGAGAGGGAAATGACATATGCAGAATGAAACCAGGATGCAGCAAAGGAGGCCAGTCTAACTAGATAAATAGAACAGGAAAGAATACTGTGCGGTCAATATTAAAAACTAGAAAAATCCACCACAGAGTTTACAAAAATCTCCACACCTGACTAAAGGTGTGGAGGGTAAATCTGCTTCCCAGAGCTTCCAGCTAAACTGAATAAATCCATACTGACAAGCTGGACTAGAAAAAACATAGAAAGTGCAGAAAGATTAAGTCCACAACAAGTGGACTGCAAAAGAACAAAGCAAGGACTTATCTTTGCTGAACTGGTCAGAATATCAGGGAAATCCAAGCAGAGATGTGAATCCAACCAGGAACCATTGCCAACTGGCACAGGCTGAAGGATAGAACCAGGCTAAATAGTCGAGCCAGAAAGACAATCAGTGGAAGCAGCTGCTGACTACTAAATCCAAGGAGCAGCAGTACCACTTAAAACCACCGGATGGAGCCCAAGAGCAGAACTCGCAAAAATGCCACTTTCAACCACCGGAGGGAGCCCAAGAGCGGGATTCACAACACCCTGTAATAAGGCAGCCCCCATGAAAAATAAATAAATACTCACCTCTCTTCTTCCTAGTTACTGCGCTGCTCCCGCTGATCTCCTGACAGCGGGCGCCGGGCAGTTACGTCATCGCGCCTGCTGTCAGTGTCGGCGATGTCAGATGCCGACTCTGACAAGGGGATGATGGGAGAAGGAGCGTAGCGCTCCTTCTCCTATCAATGCGATCAGCTGTATCAGCTAAATGCTGGTACAGCTGATCTTCCGATGACGGCGGGGGCCCACTGCTGGCACTGGTGCCCCCCCGCCTGCTCAGGGGCCCCATAGTAGCCGGGCGGCAGAGCAGGGAGATTGAATCTCCCTGCTCTGCTGCAGAATGTAACTGTACAGTTACAGTAGCGTAGCTCCGGGTGGGCCCCCTCAGAGCACCAGGCCCGGAGCGCCCGCACCCTCTACCCCCCGGTAGCTACGCTACTGGCTGTAGATATAGTATATCTTGACTTCAGCAAAGCATTTGACAAAGTATCTCACACCATCCTTATTGAAAAAATTACTAAGTATGGAATGGACAAGGCAACTGTTAGGTGGATTCATAACTGGCTTAGTGATCGGACCCAAAGAGTGGTCGTAAATGTCTGCACATCCAGTTGGAACAATGTCTCAAATGGGGTACCACAGGGTTCTGTCCTGAGCCCTGTATTGTTCAAGATCTTTATCAATGATTTAGATGAAGGAATTGAGAGTTTACTGATTAAATTTGCTGATGACACAAAGCTAGGAGGGATAGCTAATACTAGAGAAGAGAGAGGATTCAAAAAGATATAAATAAACTGGAGCAGTGGGAAACAACTAACAGAATGGTTTTTAAACAGGGAAAAATGCAAAGTACTACATCTGGGCAATAAAAATGAAAAAAATATACAAAATGGGAGGAATAGGGCTAAGCAACAGCACATGTGAAATAGACTTGGGTATACTAATAGATCACAGACTGAACATGAGTCAACAGTGTGATGCAGCAGGAAAAAAGACAAATGCAATCCTGGGATGTATTAACAGAAGCATGCAGTCTAGATCACGTGAAGTCATTATCCCCCTCTACTCCTCTTTGGTCAGACCTCATCTGGAATACTGTGTCCAGTTTTGGGCACCACATTCTAAAAAAGACATCAACAAACTAGAGCAAGTTCAGAGAAGAGTGACCAGAATGGTGACCGGTCTGCAAACCATGTCCTATGAGGAACGGTTACAGGATCTGGGAATGTTTAGCTGCAAAAAAGAAGACAGAGAGGAGACTTAATAGCTGTCTGCAAATATCTCAAGGGCTGTCACATTGTAGAAGGATCATCTTTATTCTCATTTGCACAAGGAAAGACTAGAAGCAATGGGATGAAACTGAATGGGAGGAGACACAGATTAGATATTAGAAAAAACTTTTTGACAGTGAGGGTGATCAATGAGTGGAACAGACAGCCACGAGAGGTGGTGAGTTCTCCTTCAACAGAAGTCTTCAAACAGAGGCAGGACAGACATCTGTCTGGGATGATTTAGTGAATCCTGCTTTGAGCAGGGGTTGGACCAGATGAACCAGGAGGTCCCTTGCAACTACCACTCTATGATTCTATACTATAATACTGCCCCTATGTACAAGAATATAACTACTATAATACTGCTCCTATGTACAACAATATAACTACTATAATACTACTCCTATGTACAAGAATATAACTACTATAATACTGTCCCCTATGTACAAGAATATAACTACTATAATACTGCCCCTATGTACAAGAATATAACTACTATAATACTGCAAATGTAACTACTATAATACTGCTCCTATGCACAACAATATAACTACTATAATACTGCCCCTATGTACAAGAATATAGCTACTATAAATACTGCCCCCATGTACAAGAATATAACTACTATAATACTGCCCCTATGTACAAGAATATAACTACTTTAATACTGCAAATGTAACTACTATAATACTGCTCCTATGCACAACAATATAACTACTATAATACTGCCCCTATGTACAAGAATATAGCTACTATAAATACTGCCCCTATGTACAAGAATATAACTACTATAATACTGCTCCTATGTACAAGAATATAACTACTATAATACTGCTCCTATGTGCAAGAATATAACTACTGTAATACTGCCCCTATGTACAAGAATATAACTACGATAATACTGCTCCTATGTACAAGAATATAACTACTATAATACTGCCCCTATGTACAAGAATATAACTACTATAATACTGCTCCTATGTACAGGAATATAACTACTATAATACTGCTCCTATGTACAGGAATATAACTACTATAATACTGCCCCTATGTACAAGAATATAACTACTATAATACTGCCCCTATGTACAAGAATATAACTACTATAATACTGCTCCTATGTACAAGAATATAACTACTATAATACTGCCCCTATGTACAAGAATATAACTACTATAATACTGCTCCTATGTACAAGAATATAACTACTATAATACTGCTCCTATGTGCAAGAATATAACTACTGTAATACTGCCCCTATGTACAAGAATATAACTACTATAATACTGCCCCTATGTACAAGAATATAACTACTATAATACTGCCCCTATGTACAAGAATATAACTACTATAATACTGCCCCTATGTACAAGAATATAACTACTATAATACTGCTCCTATGTACATGGATATACCGTATTTTCCGGTGTATAAGATGACTTTTTAACCCCTAAAAATTGTCCCAAAAGTCGGGGGTCGTATTATACGCCGGGTACGGGTGCACAGAGCGATCCTGGATGGTTCCCAGGGTCTGAAGGAGAGGAGACTCTCCTTCAGGCCCTGGGATCCATATTCATGTAAAAAATAAAGAATAAAAATAAAAAATATGGATATACTCACCCCTCCGACGGACCCTGGACCTCAGCGGTGCAAGCGTCTGCCTCCGTTCCTAAGAATGCAGTGAGTGAACAGGACCTTCGATGACGTTGCGGTCACATGAGCGGTCACTTGAGCGGTCGCGTGACCGTGACATCATTGCAGGTCCTTCACTCACTGCATTCTTAGGAACGGAGGCAGACGCTTGCACCGCTGAGGTCCAGGGTCCGTCGGAGGGGTGAGTATATCCATATTTTTTATTTTTATTCTTTATTTTTTACATGAATATGGATCCCAGGGCCTGAAGGAGAGTCTCCTCTCCTCCAGACCCTGGGAACCACACGCCGTATAAGATGACTGGGCGTACAAGATGACCCCCGTCTTATACGGCGGGTATATCCCAAATTCCATATTTTATATGGAAAAGTTGGGGGTCGTCTTATACGCCCAGTCGTCTTATACACCTGAAAATACGGTAACTACTATAATACTGCCCCTATGTACAAGAATATAACTACTATAATACTGCCCCTATGTACAAGAATATAACTACTATAATACTGCCCCTATGTACAAGAATATAACTACTATGATACTGCTCCTATGTACAAGGATATAACTACAATAATACTGCCCCTATATACAAGAATATAACTGCTATAATACTGCTCCTATGTACAAGAATATAACTGCTATAATACTGCTCCTATGTACAAGAATATAACTACTATAATACTGCCCCTATGTACAAGAATATAACTAATATAATACTGTCCCCTGTGTACAAGAATATAACTACTATTATACTGCCCCTATGTACAAGAATATAACTACTATAATACTGCCCCTATGTACAAGAATATAACTACTATTATACTGCTCCTATGTACAAGAATATAACTACTATAATACTGCCCCTATGTACAAGAATATAACTACTAGAATACTGCCCCTATGTACAAGAATATAACTACTATAATACTGCCCCTATGTACAAGAATATAACTACTATAATACTGCCCCATGTACAAGAATATCACTACTATAATACTGCTCCTATGTACAAGAATATAACTACTATAATACTGCCTCTATGTACAAGAATATAACTACTATAATACTGCCCCTATGTACAAGAATATAACTACTATAATACTGCTCCTATGTACAAGAATATAACTACTATAATACTGCCCCATGTACAAGAATATAACTACTATAATACTGCTCCTATGTACAGGAATATAACTACTATAATACTGTCCCTTATGTACAAGAATATAACTGCTATAATACTGCTCCTATATACAAGAATATAACTACTATAATACTGCCCCATGTACAAGAATATAACTACTATAATACTGCTCCTATGTACAAGAATATAACTACTATAATACTGCCCCTATGTACAAGAATATAACTACTATAACACTGCTCCTATGTACAGGAATATAACTACTATAATACTGTCCCCTATGTACAAGAATATAACTGCTATAATACTCCTATGTACAAGAATATAACTACTATAATACTGCTCCTATGTACAAGAATATCACTACTATAATACTGCTCCTATGTACAAGAATACAACTACTATAATACTGCCTCTATGTACAAGAATATAACTACTATAATACTTCCCCTATGTACAAGAATATAACTACTATAATACTGCTCCTATGTACAAGAATATAACTACTATAATACTGCCCCATGTACAAGAATATAACTACTATAATACTGCTCCTATGTACAAGAATATAACTTCTATAATACTGCTCCTATGTACAAGAATATAACTACTATAATACTTCCTCTATGTACAAGAATATAACTACTATAATACTGCTCCTATGTACAAGAATATAACTACTATAATACTGCCCCATGTACAAGAATATAACTACTATAATACTGCTCCTATGTACAAGAATATAACTACTATAATACTGCCTCTATGTACAAGAATATAACTACTAGAATACTGCTCCCTATGTACAAGAATATAACTACTATAATACTGCTCCTATGTACAAGAATATAACTACTATAATACTGCCCCTATGTACAAGAATATAACTTCTATAATACTGCTCCTATGTACAAGAATATAACTACTATAATACTGCCCCATGTACAAGAATATAACTACTATAATACTGCTCCTATGTACAAGAATATAACTACTATAATACTGCTCCTATGTACAAGAATATAACTACTGTAATACTTCCCCCTATGTACAAGAATATAACTACTATAATACTGCCTCTATGTACAAGAATATAACTACTATAATACTGCTCCTATGTACAAGAATATAACTACTATAATACTGCTCCTATGTACAAGAATATAACTACTATAATACTGCCCCATGTACAAGAATATAACTACTATAATACTGCTCCTATGTACAAGAATATAACTTCTATAATACTGCTCCTATGTACAAGAATATAACTACTATAATACTGCCTCTATGTACAAGAATATAACTACTATAATACTGCTCCTATGTACAAGAATATAACTACTATAATACTGCCCCATGTACAAGAATATAACTACTATAATACTGCCTCTATGTACAAGAATATAACTACTAGAATACTGCTCCCTATGTACAAGAATATAACTACTATAATACTGCTCCTATGTACAAGAATATAACTACTATAATACTGCCCCTATGTACAAGAATATAACTTCTATAATACTGCTCCTATGTACAAGAATATAACTACTATAATACTGCCCCATGTACAAGAATATAACTACTATAATACTGCTCCTATGTACAAGAATATAACTACTATAATACTGCCTCTATGTACAAGAATATAACTACTATAATACTGCTCCTATGTACAAGAATATAACTACTATAATACTGCTCCTATGTACAAGAATATAACTACTATAACACTGCCCCATGTACAAGAATATAACTACTATAATACTGCCCCATGTACAAGAATATAACTACTATAATACTGCCCCATGTACAAGAATATAACTACTATAATACTGCCCCTATGTACAAGAATATAACTACTATAATACTGCCCCTATGTACAAGAATATAACTACTATAATACTGCTCCTATGTACAAGAATATAACTACTATAATACTGCTCCTATGTACAAGAATATAACTACTATAATACTGCTCCTATGTACAAGAATATAACTACTATAATACTGCCCCATGTACAAGAATATAACTACTATAATACTGCCCCTATGTACAAGAATATAACTACTATAATACTGCTCCTATGTACAAGAATATAACTACTATAATACTGCCCCATGTACAAGAATATAACTACTATAATACTGCCCCATGTACAAGAATATAACTACTATAATACTGCCCCTATGTACAAGAATATAACTACTATAATACTGCCCCTATGTACAAGAATATAACTACTATAATACTGCCCCTATGTACAAGAATATAACTACTATAATACTGCTCCTATGTACAAGAATATAACTACTATAATACTGCCCCTATGTACAAGAATATAACTACTATAATACTGCTCCTATGTACAAGAATATAACTACTATAATACTGCCCCATGTACAAGAATATAACTACTATAATACTGACCCCTATGTACAAGAATATAACTACTATAATACTGCTCCTATGTATAAGAATATAACTACTATAATACTGCCTCTATGTACAAGAATATAACTACTATAATACTGCCTCCTATGTACAAGAATATAACTACTATAATACTGCCCCATGTACAAGAATATAACTACTATAATACTGCCCCTATGTACAAGAATATAACTACTATAATACTGCTCCTATGTACAAGAATATAACTACTATAATACTGCTCCTATGTACAAGAATATAACTACTATAATACTGCCCCATGTACAAGAATATAACTACTATAATACTGCCCCATGTACAAGAATATAACTACTATAATACTGCCCCTATGTACAAGAATATAACTACTATAATACTGCTCCTATGTACAAGAATATAACTACTATAATACTGCTTCCTATGTACTAGAATATAACTGCTATAATACTGCTCAATGGTTTATATCTTTTTTCATCTTCATATGGTTACTTTATTATTGTTTAAGTGATATTACTCCTTGGTTGATGATAGTTTCTGTCTTTGATCTTGATTTCCTGTGATAATACATAATAATTAATAAATAACGTTTTCACATAATTAAACAATGTTTCAAGTTTAGATTTTTAGGAAACTATAATCCCATTATTTATGACTCTTATGAAGAATTTTCCCTTTTGGCAGGAGACAATGTAGAACTATTTTATCTGTAAATATTTAGCGATTTAGTTGTTTGTGTATAACAGCAATTAGACTGAAACTAAATTTGGACAGTGTAACATTTCCATTTTCCAGTCTACTTAGAAAGCAATGAGGGAGCTCATAAAACATGGATGGGTCACCACAGTTCATACCCAGATTTGGGTCAATATTGGGGCCGATTGTAGACAATCATTTTCGTCCAATCTGATAATGTCTCTTCATACTTTGGGAGGAGCAGATATTATACAGTGCAAATGAAACTATTGCAAATTGCTTTTCAAATAGCTCCCCCTAGTGGTGGCTACAGAGAGCTAGAATTTTGCTCCCTTGCTATGGCTAAAATATGGATTTGGAGCTTTGTTTCAAAAATTCACAGCTCTTAACTCTATGATGATTTCAATGCCTATTTAGATTCCATAAGTTTTTGGTCTTCCATTTTTCATTGTGTGGATGAGCGATTATGCCACATCCATCATGGGCTCTAAAACAGCTAATTTGCAATATCCTATGTTTTGCCCCTGGCTTTAGTCATAAAGGGACCGAATGTAGGATTTTACAAAATACAAACTAAACAGTGGGGACACACAACTTCTGCAGCCATTTGCCTTACTGACAGATTGTGAGGAGGGATTGGGGAAAAGGGCTAATCTCGTGAGATTAAAAGAATCTATTCTTATATATATTTTTAAGTATTATCTTAGTGGAAAGTTGCATCTAACTTTCCTTCCATACACTTCCTTTTTCTAAAAATGAAAAATACCGTAGAAAAAATAGTACATTAAAAAAAGAAGAGGAGTAGGGGGATGCAGGTGAAGTTTCTCACTCTCAGTTTAATTGCAGTAGCACAAATGACCTGAAAGTTCTTGGTTGTAACTACATTTTGGTAAATTATGAGGAAATCCATCAGAGAAGACATTTAGGTTCTGTAGAGGGAGAGTGGTAAGAAAATGACCAGAGAAAAGATGCATGTAAAAAGGTGAAGATGTAACTGAAAAATAGGGATAGTGAGGGGGGCTAGACATGTTCCCTAGTTTTTGGGAACAAGTGCCATGTGCTACTTATGAAGGTCACTAATGCTGCACCCTGTTACATGGGCAACTTGCACGCCTTCTAAAAGCCTCTCTACTCACCACGTGTTCTGTTCTGCTACACCCAGTACCTGTCCATCGCTCTCCTGCACTGTTTAGAAACACTTCACCTTTATGTTAAACCGTGCAGATATCTTTTAGCATTGCTGGGGTTAATCTTCTCAGTTGAGAGCTCTTGGAAGCTTTCCTGCATTAAGGCTCTCAGCTGTTCACTGTAAGCCATTCCCATCCCCTATATAATCTGGGCCCTGGCTAGCACTCATTGCCAGAGCTAGCTTATGCTGCATGGTTAGGAGATGGTGGTTTGTGGTTGTTGTTTGAGAAGGCATTTGTTGGATTTATCTGAGACTGTTTCTTTGTTTTGGGTGAGTGCACTAATTCCCCTCCTTATCCTACATTGCTTTTACCCCATCCTCCACTCCCCGCTGTTAACCTCTGTTGTTTGTGTGTGTATATTTATATGATTGGTATTTTCCTTTATCCTTGTTTGTATTACCTTGTTAGTCTGGTTGGTGTATTATGGTACACTACTACTCTCCTCTTGTCTGGGTGGGGGTAGGGTACAGACTGAGGCTGGATTCAGGAGCTAAGGCTCCTGGGACACCCAACAAGAGTCGTGACAGCTGCCTTGTGTATCACTTTCAACTCTACTGTTTCTGCCTGTTGCTGTGAGTTTCCACCCGCTTATAGGGAGGCACTGCAAAACTGTGCAGGAATTTGTTTCTACTCTGTCCTAGTAGCTTGTCTCTAGTTCTTGTTGTGCATGATCGTTCTGTCTCACTTGTTATTGACCTGGCTCATTTACCGTTTATCCTGATTTTTCCGCTCCTGACCTCGGCTTCGTATATTGAACCTGTGCTGCCTGCCTTGACCTTGGATTGTCTGATCCCAATTTTGCATTCATCCTTCAGTACTTCGTATCCGTGGCTCAAACCATCTGGTCAGCTGCAACAGACCCAGGGACTGCCTTGTAGTGATACCTGGTGTCTACCGGCGGCCCAGCCTAACCTCACCATCAGAGGCTCTAGTGAATCCCCGGTAGTCACTTAGTCACACTCCTTCAGGGAAAGCCCGGTCCATAGCGCAGTAGGTCCACTCTTCATCCGAGCTACCACGTCCTACATCTGAACCCCTTTATGCTACGCTCTTAGAGCACCCAAAGAGAAAACGGCAGAGGAGTAACTTGAAGAACTTTCCCACTTCCAATGAGATATGTGCTACATCTGAACACGTAGACACGGTACATGTAGGGTTGGTCAGTGGAACAGATTGTCTTTCCCAATGTCGGGATTCACTGCCCATGATACATTGGCTTCCTGATATCAGCTACCACCATGTGGTCGTGCGATGCTCATTCCAAACCTGACAACTCACATAAAGCATAACAATAACCATCAAATATATGACTGGCAAAATGGCATAATAGTAGAATCCCCCCATCCTGGTCCATAGATCATAGGCTCAGCCCACACAATGCACTCACGTAGCAGAGACTCGTGACGGCAGATCTTTACGACTTGTTTCCATTACACCCTATGAATCAGACTTGTAAAAACTTTAAACGTGTAAACAACTTTCTTCTTTTCTGTCATTCTGACATTTCCCACGGTGAAGAAAACAGCTAAAAATAAGTAAAAAACTAAACAGATGAAAGGGATTGTCCCCGATATGGGGAGACTTCATAGAGGAGATCTCTGAGTAAATGTCAAAACTGCTCAGAAATACATGACGTGTTCTTCGTGTGAGGTATGAATATTTTTTTTACATCTTTTTATAGACTTTTTAATGAGGGTGTGAACAATTTTGCAATCCATTTCTTTATCGCTGACTCATAACAACTGCACAACGAGATGTATAACATGAGTGATAGTAGATGAGCAGGACAACGGCTGGAACTTGTAGTGTGATAAAAGGCGAACGGACAAAATCAGCATGATAGTGCATGACACTTTTTTTTCCCATTATTCATGACTATATCCAGGAAAAATTCATTTTCCCTGGTTTTTATCACTGTTTTTGATGTGGTTTGTTGGCAAGGTTTTTGCAGCAGAAATGCAGCAAGGACATATCCTTCCTAATTCCTACAATATAATTAACGATGCACCAAAAACCCTGTTAAAAAAATGCATTAAAAAAGTGTAAAAAAATGTCTGTTTTTACAAAACCAAACATATGTGTCTTTTTTAAAGTGATTTTAGATGTGGCACACATTATGAAGCCCCAACACCTCATACTCTATAATGCCCCCACTGTCCCTGCACTTTTTTAATGCACTCACACTTCCCTTTCCCACTATGATGCCCCCACAGTTACCCCCCACATTATGATGCCTCGACGGTTCCAACATTATGATGCCTCCACAGCCCCCCACAGTATGATCCCCCCACAGTTAACCCACCACATTATGATGCCCCCACGTATTGATGCTCCCACAGAACCCCCACATTTTGATGCCCACCTACAGTTTCTGCCCATTTGATTCCTCTATAGTCCTCCCATACTATGTTCCCCCCATACTATGTTCCCCCCAAGCTGCCCCCACATTCTGATCACAGTCCTCTCCACACAATGAAGCCCCCACATTCTGATGCCATCACAGTCCCCATCACAGTCCTCTCCACACAATGAAGCCCCCACATTTCCTCCACACAGTTTTATGCTCCTCACAATCTCCCACCCACAGTATGATGCCCCAGAGTCCTCCCCCACACAGTATAATTCCACCAGTTTTCTTCCCCCGCTATAATGCCCCCCAGTTCTACTCACAATGATGCCTCTACAGTTCCCCAACCAATGATACTACCACAGTCCCCCCCTACACTGATAGCCCCAAAGCTCTCCCGACACAGTATGATGCCCTTACAGTCCCTCCACACAAAATGTTACCCCATAGTCCTCACCATTTTTAATACCCCCTCAGACAACCCTCCTTGTTAATACTCCCATAGTTTTCCCCATTACATTGTGATACCTGCATAGTTCCCAAGTACAGTATTATGCATCAACAGTGCCCACTTTTTAATTTTCCCACACTATGATGCTCCTACAGTCCCCGCACAATATGATGCCCCAGTACCCCCAAAACTATGATGCCCACACAGTTCCCCAATATACTACGATGCCCCACGTTCCTCCCCACAGTATAATGCTTGCATAGTTCTCCCCCATCATGATGCCCCAGAGTTCCCCGATACACCATCATACCCCCATAGTTTACTTACAAACTAAGATGCCACGCACAGTCTCTCCCCCCACACTATGATGCTTGCACAGTACTCCCACATTATGATGCCCTCGCAGTCCCCCTCACACTATGCTCCCCGATACATCATCATGCCCCCACAGTTTACCCACAGGTTATGCTGCACCAACAGTCCCTCAATATGCTATGATGCCCCCACAGTTCCCTGACATGATATGATGCCGCCATAGTTCACCCCACACTATGATGCTTGCACAGTTCTCCCACACTATGATTCCCCAGAGTTCCCCAATACACCATCATGCCCCACAGTTTACTTACAAACTATGATGCCCCAGTCTTCCCCACACTATGATGCTTGCACAGTTCTCCCACACTATGATGCCCCCACAGTCCCCCCACACTGTGATGCCCCCACAGTCCTGCCGCACTATGATGCTCTCACAGTCCCCCCCACACTGTGATGCATGCGCAGTTCTCCCACACTATGATGCCCTTAGAGTCCCCTCCACACTATGATAGGCTGGTTTCACACTTGCGTTTTGATCTGCAGCGTTTTAAAAAAAAACGCATGTGGTGAAAAAACGCACGTAAACGCGGCAAAACGCATGCGTTTTTTAGCGCTAAAATGCTGCAGATCAAAACGCAAGTGTGAAACCAGCCATACTTGCACAGTTCCCCCCAAACTATGATGATTTCACAGATCCTCCCACACTGTGATGCATGTGCAGCGCCCCAGAGTCCTGGTTGCTGCAGTAATGTCATTCTTCCACCAGGGGGAGTGATATTACGTCTGAGGGTAATAAAGGAGTTCATTTTTCCAGGTATCACCAAATATACACCACACTTCACACTCCAATCCACCAGGGGGAGCTACGTTCCTATCTAGTAGGGCACTCCTCACAGAAGGGTAAAACTGGTGGTTTGGATAGATAGTCAGACGCTGCCTGGGTTTGACCCAGAGAGGACCTGTCAGGCAGACAGGGGGAAAAGAGGAACATCTGAGCTGCAGACAGAGGGTCCCTGTCAGGGGTGGGATCCTGTCAGAGGCCTAGAGGGATAGAAAGCTACGGAGCTGCGCCTGCCCCATGTGTGGCAGCATCCTAAGAAAGGACACGAAGAGAACTGTGTTGTAGAGAGTGAGAAACGAAGTCACAGCACAAGGAGAAAACTCCGGGAGGAGTTCTGCCCTGTAAAGGCTGCCTCCTTCTGAGGCGCGTAATAGGTGGCCGGAACACCGAGGGAGTAATTGACTCTACGCTTTACTTCAGAGACCGGCAGGACAGTCAATTCCAAGTTGGCTGCCCGACCTAAATACCTTTGAAGACACAGTGGCAAATTGTCACTGGGGTTCTGGGTAGACTACAGCTGATTACCCGGGCCCCTGCAATATCCCTCAAACTAGGGAAACCCTGTCTGTCCCTCTCCCAGAGTTTACACTGAAGGTGTGCATGTCTGGGCTGCCAGGCCTGACCCTGAGTCCTGTTTCAGTACTAAGCTGAAACCTCCACCCGCCACCCAGTGATAAGACCTCTCACCAACCCCTACAGAAAGCACAGACAGGGAAAACTAAAAACGCACCACGCCGCAGATACACAGGAAAACACTATAATGTGCACAGGACAAAACAATACAAATATAGGAAGGAGAAAAATAATGAAGGATAATACACCACCAGATACGTTATTTCCTCTCCTAGACCACCACTCCAGACCGAGATCACGAGGCACAAGACACAAGCTATAATCGGCGACGCCCAAAGCCCAGCAAAACTATTTAAAGGCAATGGGCATGACTAAGCCTCCAACCCGAGTACCAGCCAGATTAACCCCGAGCAAGCTGGATCAATCTAGCCGGCGCCACTGAGCATATAGTGGACGAATGAGGAATTACCGCTGCTTGTCGGACGCCCTAGTGTGAACAGCGTCCGACATGACACAAATTGTGCGGGTCGGGGCGTCTCTAGGGTCCCTATAAACAAGCCTCAGGCCATCAGTCAAACGGGTTTGTCCTATCCACACCATCTGGGGGACAGAGAGGAAGAAACAACATCTAGAACATCCACGAAAGTTGTGAGGACCTTACCGAGTTGCTCAGCAGGGAGGTACTACAACACACAGGCGCTAGTAGGAAGGCTACTGATTTCCACCTGGATAAGGGGTCTCTGGATTTGCCTTCAGACTGGCTGGACTCTGCCTGCCCTGTGGTCCGTACCCTGGACTGTGGATGCTGAAGCTTCCAGTAAAAGGTAAAGAGACTGCAACCTTGTGTCCTCGTTATTCACCGTGCCTTACATCATCCACCATCTCCATCTACACTTCTGGGAAGCCCTGGGGATACACTTCGCCTGTGGGAAGGTATACCATCTAGCTGCCATAACATCACCCCAGCGGACCCCTAAGCAGCGTCGGTCACCCTGACCGAATACCACAGGTGGCGTCACGAACATTATACAAACTTTCCCCTTTATTGGACACCCCTCAAAGGGCCACGGATCGGGTCGGGCCACTGTGACATCCCCCGAACCGAAGGACCCGGTGCCGAGTACCCCATTGCCCTGACGTGGGGGAGCTCCACATGCACAGTTCTCTCACATTATGATGCCCCCACAGTCCCCCCCACACTATGATGCCCCCAGTCCCCCCACTCTATGATGCCCCCATAGTCACCCCACACTATGATGCCATCACAGCCCCCCCACACTATGATGCTCGCACAGTTCTCCCACACTATGATGCCCTTACAGTCCTCCACACACTATGATGCCCCCATAGTCCCCCCCACTCTATGATGCCCCCACAGTCCCCCCACACTATGATGCTTGCACAGTTCTCTCACACTATAATGCCCTCACAGTCCCCCCACACTATAATGCTTGCACAGTTTCCCCAAACTATGATGCCCTCACAGTCCCCACACTATGATGCCCCCACAGTCCCCCCACACTATGATGCCCCCACAATCCCCCCTCCCCAACACACCATGATGCCCCCACAGTAGCCCTCATACAAGAATCCCACTCTGCATGCCTGCATCCCTGCTCCTATGACTAAGCTGGTCTCTGCTTCCTATTCATATGACCTGAAAATGTTTCATGACATGAAGGTCCTTGCAGATCCTTCACTCTCTACATAGATGAAATGGTGGAGCAGAGATCTGACGGCTCCCTCCCCCACCGTTATATTACACGGTGTCTGTGTCCTAAAGATGCATTGTTGAATTTGGGACATAGACCTCCCAGGACTGGGGGAAACTCAGGACTATCCCTCTGGAACCAGAACCGGTGAGAGGTAAGACTTTTTTTGTCTATTATTGCCCATTCATTGCAGCTGCCATAAAGCACACACATCCTGCTGTACTGCCCATACAGAGACTACAAGAAAGACATGAATTCTAATATGTCCACCACCTGGGATATTTTTTTAAAAAATAAAGAGAGTAAATATCTGCAACACTAAAAACAAACAGAATAATTACATCTGGGCTGATATTGGAAGATATCTGGGCCCATAGCAACCAATCACAGCCCTGCTCTCTTTTCTCAAACAGCTCTGGTAAAATGAAAGCTGCTCTGTGATTGGCTGCTGCGGGCAACAAAGCCAGTGTGATGATTGAGGCCTAGCGTTCCTCTTCTGCGGTCTGACATCTAATAAATAGGAGTAAAGCGAGATATTCCCCGAAGTCGCTCGCACACCTGTGCTCGATTAGGACGCAGCCTCTCATTCCTCCTTGTAAATGGACCTCGCGGTGACAACCCGGGGCGAACACTGAGTTATGACTCCTCGTACAAACATCTACAGGTTATAAAACACTGGGATCAGAGGAAGAAAGCCAATGCCTCCATCGCGATTTAACCCCTTAAATGCCATGACCAATGGTACCTGCAGCAATAAGGCGGTCACCTGTCGCCATTCCCTTCACCCACTTCTTCTACACGACATGTATTTTTATCTACAATTTAATTGTCTAAGGCTGCTTTCACACTAGCGTCGGCACGGGGCCGTCGCTATGCGTTGGCCCAACGTGCCGACGCGCGTTGTGAAAATAATGCCCGACGTGGGCAGCGGAAGCAGTCTTACGACACTTCCGCTGTCCCATTGTAAGGTCCGGGGAGGAGGGGGCGGAGTTTCGGCCGTGCATGCGCGGTCGAAAATGGCGGACACGACGCGCAAAAAAAGTTACATGTAACTTTTTTTGTGCCGACAGTCCGCCAAAACACGACGCAACCGTCGCACGACGGTTGCGACGTGTGGGCATACGTCGCAATGCCTCGCTAATGTAAATCTATGGGGAAAAAACACATCCTGCGGACAACTTTGCAGGATGCGTTTTTTCTCCTAAACTACGCATTGCGACGTATGCAAAACAACGCTAGTGTGAAAGTAGCCTAAGGGTCACTCCCGTCTGTCTGTCATGTATATTCATTGGTCGCGGCCTCTGTCTGTCATGGAAATCCAAGTCGCTGATTGGTCGCGACAAAACAGCCACGACCAATCAGCGACGGGCACAGTCTGGCGGCAAAATGGCCGCTCCTTGCTCCCTGAAGTCAGTGCCCGGTGCCCGCATACACCCCTCCAGTCACCGCTCACACAGGGTTAATGCCGGCGGTAACGGACCGCGTTATGCCGCGGGTAACGCACTCCGTTACCGCTGCTATTAACCCTGTGTGTCCCCAACTTTTTACTATTGATGCTGCCTATGTGGCATCAATAGTAATAAGATCCAAAGTTTAAAATAATAAAAAAACTAAAAACCTGCTATTCTCACCCTCCGTCGTCCGACGATGCGCTCGTGACTGCCGCCAGCTTCTGTTCCCTGAGATGCATTGCGAAATTACCCAGAAGACTTAGCGGTCTCGCGAGACCGCTAAGTCATCTGGGTAATTTCGCAATGCATCCTGTGAACGGAAGATGGTTGCAGCCAAGCGCGTATCGCCGGAGCTTCGCTGGATCCCAGGGGGTGAGTATATAACTATTTTTTATTTTAATTACTTTTTAACAGAGATATGGTGCCCACACTGCTGTATACTACGTGGGCTGTGTTATATACCATGTGGCTGCTATATACAACCTGGCCAGTGTTACATACTATGTGGGCTGTGTTACGTACTGCGTGGGCTGTGCTATATACTACGTGGCTGCTATATACTTCATGGGCAGTGTTATATACTGTGTGGGCTGTGTGGTACACTGCGTGGCCTGTGTTATATACTGTGTGGGCTGTGTTATATACTGCGTGGGCTGTGCTATATATTACTTGGCCAGTGTTATGTACTGCATGGCCTGTGTTATATACTACGTCGCCTGTGTTATATACTGCGTGGCTGCTATATACTGCATGGGCTGTGTTATATAGTACGTGGGCTGTGTTATATAGTACGTGGGCTGTGTTATATACTGTTTGGGCTGTGTTATATACTGCGTGGCCACTGTTATATACTGTGTGGCCTGTATTAACGCATCGGGTATTCTACAATATGTATGTATGTATATAGCAGCCACATAATATATAGCACAGTATTTGTCTGCTATATACTACATGGCTCCTATATACTACGTGGCCTGTGCTATATACTATGTGGCTGCTATATACATACATAAATAGATATTCTAGAATACCCGATGCGTTAGAATTGTGCCACCATCTAGTCAGATATAATGTTCCCCCTGCATTGAGGAAAAACCCAAAGAACTTCCAGCAGTCCTGCCCAGGAGCTCCCCCGATCCTCCCGGGATCCCCCTATATGCCGCCGCTACAAAATTTTGGGCAGGGTTTACATAACCCCCTCCCCTTTAATATAGCATGAGCTCCCCCTGTTTTCAGTGTCGCCCCCTGCTGGATTATTGTACCCTTCCAACAGCTGGATAAGTCACAACGGCTGAAATACTCTGTGCCCCTGGGGGATGTGCTAGTTCCACTATGTAATTCCCATACTCTAAAATCCCAAAATATTGCTTAAATATTCTGTGCTCCTGGGAGACTTTCAACGTTCTCCCACTTAGTCACATTCTTCTGTCCTAACATCATTAAATGTCTGTATGTGTGACCGCCCTAAAATGAGCGCACTCGTCTCCTGAAATACTCTGTGCTGCAGAGAATCCCTGCATGTCTTTCGTCCCCCATCCCCTCCGCCTGCCCCTGCCATGTCACATGCATTCATGACCCCATCATTTGAGAGGACGGGACAGTGCCCCCTTCCCCCTTACGTAAGATTCATCCTGAAATACTCTGTGCTCATTCCCATGTTCTGGCTTCAGATAACTTTTATACATATTTCGGAGAATTTTACATTAAAATAATGAGAAGTAAAGATTTATGGGATCTCGTCCTGTGGGGAGGTTTCCTGCCTCTGACATATATATATGATATACTGAGCAGCCTAAAACATGAGCAAGCGTCTTATTGATTCAGCATGGGGGTCCGCATGCCGCAGCGCTGACTCCATAACCTGACTTATAAGGAATGTGAACAATTAGAGGGGGAAAAAAATCAAATTCTGCAATAAATGAAGAAATCTTTGCAGAAACGTGAATCATTGTCCAGACCGGGGCGGACTCATCATCAGGACGCTGAGACAATTACAGTAACTGCTTCCATATGATGGGACGAAACCAGGGACCAGCCATGTGTCCTCTATGGGGAGGAAAAGGAAAATGTACAAGGTCGTGGAGGTCACAGAGCAGATCCCTATGGGGGGGAGGTTGTTATCTCAGCCTTGAAATATGATGAGGCCATAAAAGTCACAGCCACTTATGTATGAGCTGATAACCTCTCTCCATCCTGGAGTCGTCCTTTTCTATCAAGTCATATCCGACACTGGGAAAGCTGGGTGAGCCTGACCAAGCTTTCCAAGAGTCAGCGGATCTTATATTTGGCCCATTTTACTCCTTTGTTTAGTTTTTTTTCTCAGAATTTTCTAACTTTAGTTTTATTTTCCTGATACGTCGGAGGGCTTGTTTTCTGCAGGATAATGTACTGGAAAAAATGGGAAAAAAAGAATAAAATTATAAACTAAAAACTCAATTCCATGGTCTTTTTTTATATATTGCTTTTACGGCGTTCACTTTACAGTAAAAATGCCCCGACGACGTGATTGTACAATCAGTCTGATTGCAATTTACATTCTTTTTTTTTATATTTTGCTGCTTAAAGGGAACTTGTCACCAGGTTTGCCCAATATAAACTAAAGACGCCGCCTTTAATGCCTCTTTTATCACAGTCCAGCAATCTGTAAATAAAACTTCAACCCCCTCCTTATAAAAAAAAATAACTTTTATAATCCCCCCATATAGCGCAGTCCAATGGGCATCACTGGTCTTGCTCAGCACTTCCTCTATAGCCACAATCCTCCTGCCCTGGAGGAGGTGCTGAGCATGACCAATGGCATCCATCAGACTGCGCCTTATGGGGGGATGATAAAAGGTTTTTTTCAGCATTCTAAGATAATTGGGGGCTTATATACAGGATTTCCATAAATTACATGGACTGATACTCTGAAGGGTTGCCATGTTAAACCACAATCCCCTGAAATAGAGGAGACTTTCCCACCAAAATCAGCCATTTGACTGGGGTTCCAAGAAGACCCATGGCAGTCCCCTGAAGCTTTCCTGGGAAAACCTGGTAACAGGTTCCCTTTAAAAAATAAAAATCCTAAAAGATTGTTGGTTTGTGTGGTCCAATTCGGAGAATTATAATTTTTTCTTTTCGACAGGTAGAGCTGCATGAGTTTTTTGTTATTCTATTTTGTGGTACTAGTTACAGTCATTATTGGCACCATTTTGGGATTCATACAACTTGGGGTCTATTTTCAAACCATTTTTAAGGGGAGATGTAACCAAAAACAGCACTTCTGTTAATTTTTTTTAGGGGGGGACAAATATTGTGACATTTTATTAATTCGGACTCTTATGGATGTGGCAATATTAAACATTAATTTTATTTTTACATCTTAGATTTATTTTATTTATGTTTTGAAAAAAGCAGGGGTAATTTGTTATTTTATATTTTTGTTTTGTTTGTTTTTTAGATATAATTTTAAACATATTTTTATGTCTTTTTACATTTTTTATTACTTTTCTTCAGGATTTGAACTTTGGATCGGTTTCACAATACCATAATATTGCAGTCTATTGTATAATTCAAGATCTGCTATAAACCCCAGCCACTAGATGCTGTCCAACCGCTTATATGCCTCTTTCTAAGGGGGCAGTTACAGTCAGGTGTCGGTTGTATAATACATCCTGAGCCTGCTACATACAGTGCCTTGCGAAAGTATTCGGCTCCCCGGAACTTTTCACCCTTTTCCCACATATCACGCTTCAAACATAAAGATACCGAATGTAATTTTTTGGTGAAGAATCAACAACAAGTGGAACACAATTGTGAAGTTGAATTAAATTTATTGGTTATTTTAAATTTCTGTGGAAATTCAAAAACTGAAAAGTGGGGCGTGCAATATTATTCGGCCCCTTTATTTTCAGTGCAGCAAACTCAATCCAGAAGTTCATTGTGTATCTCTGAATGATCCAGTGTTGTCCTAAATGCCTAATGATGATGAATATAATCCACCTGTGTGTAATCAAGTCTCCGTATAAATGCACCTGCTCTGTGATAGTCTCAGGGTTGGGTTTGAAGCACAGAGAACATCATGAAGACCAAGGAACACAACAGGCAGGTCCGTGATACTGTTGTGGAGAAGTTTAAAGCCGGATTTGGATACAAAATGATTTCCAAAACTTTAAACATCCCAAGGAGCACTGTGCAATCGATCATAATGAAATGCCACATACCACTGCAAATCTACCAAGACCCTGCCGTCCCTCTAAACTTTCTTCTCATACCAGGAGAAGACTGATCAGAGATGCAGCCAAGAGGCCCTGATCACTCTGGATGAACCGCAGAGATCTACAGCTGAGGTGGGACTGTCTGTCCATAGGACAACAATCAGTCGTACTGCACAAATTTGGCCTTTATGGAAGAGTGGCAAGAAAAAAGTCATTTCTCAAAGATATCCATAAAAAAGTGTCTTTTAAAGTTTGCAACAAGCCACCTGGGGGACACACCAAACATGTGGAAGAAGGTGCTCTGGTCAGATGAAACCAAAATCAAACTTTTTGGCAACAATGCCAAACGATATGTGTGGCATAAAGGCAACACAGCTCATCACCCTGAACACACCATCCCCACTGTCAAACATGGTGGTGGCAGCATCATGGTTTGGGCCTGCTTTTCTTCAGCAGGGACAGGAAAGATGGATGGAGCCAAATACAGGACCATTCTTGTAGAAAACCTGTTGGAGTATGCAAAAGACCTGAGACTGGGACAGAGATTTGTCTTCTAACAAGATAATGATCCCAAACATAAAGCAAAATCTACAATGGAATGGTTCGCAAATAAACGTATCCAGGTGTTAGAATGGCCAAGTCAGAGTCCAGACCTCAATCCAATCGAGATTCTGTGGAAAGAGCTGAAAACTGCTGTTCACAAACGATCTCCATCCAACCTCACTGAGCTTGAGCTGTTTGCCAAGGAAGAATGGGCAAGAATTTCAGTCTCTCGATGAACAAATCTGATAGAGACATATCCCAAGCGACTTGTAATCGCAGCAAAAGGAGGCGCAACAAAGTATTACGTTAAAGAGGCTGAATAATATTGCACACCCAACTTTTCAGCTTTTGAATTTCCACAAAAATTTAAAATAACCAATAAATTTCATTCAACTTCACAGTTGTGCTCCACTTGTTGTTGATTTTGCACCAGAAATTTACATTTGGTATCTTTATGTTTGAAGCATGATATGTGGGAAAAGGTTGAAAAGTTCCAGAGGGCCGAATACTTTCCAAGGCACTGTATATAGTGCACAAGGGGTTAAAATGGTGGTAGCAGCAGTAACAACCTCTACCAATTGGATTTTACTAAATGTTCAGGGGGACCGCCATGGGTCTTCTTGGAACCCAAGGCAAATGGCTGATTTTGGTGGGGAAGTCTCCTGTACTGCAGAGGATTGTGGTTTAACATGGCAACCCTTCAGAGTATCAGTCCATGTAATTTATGGACAGCGGTAATCCTCCCGAATGGGAGCTGCTCCTGCAAGAACCCATTTTTGTGATTTTCTTTTCTCCCAAATAGGCCATCAGGACAGGGAGTTATGAGTAAAGTTTCACTTCTTACACCACAATTTGTGGATATATGATTCATAGAATCTCACAAACCAAATGTTGTCATGCAGATGATGAGAATCCTGTAATTGGACCACACAGGAGAGGTGAATTTTTGATGAGCCGTGGTTAGGACTTTATGTGAAAGTCATCTTTCACCACTGCCCCTCCAAAACCCTCAAATAAATTCTCAGGGTATTTTGTGCTGCCAGACGTTTGTTGCACCATTATAAATCCACTATATAAAAAAAATGAAGAATATTTGATATTTACACGCTGCGAAAAGATCCAGTGACAAGTTATATTTTCTTGTGTGGTCCTGCACCACCTGGTGGTTAAGGGGTACAGTAATGAGCAGGTCCATCTAATGAACTGAGCGCTGCTGATCACAGTTCCTCTGTTACTCCCCTATAGCCAATAGAAACAGCAAGCCAGGCGGAAAGCGATTTCCATTGGCTGCTCTATATGCACTGACCTCGCTGTCCGGAGGTAACTGAGCATGTGTGACCAGTAGCAACATTTCAGTATGTAGCACAAGTACTCGAACAATCAATCATTCCTGTCCCATAAAAGATTTAAAAAAAATAAAAATAAATTAAATACAATTTTATCAATTAAAAAATTAACATATTTGATATCAAAGTCTAATTTATAAATAATAATAATAATTTATTATTATTATTATTATTATTATTATTATTAATCCACATGGTTAACTCCATGAACAAAAAAAAATTATCTAAAACCTGAATTGCTGTTTTCCGTCATTTCTCATCCTTTAAGTCAATGGAATAGAAAGCATTGAAAATATCATATGTACCCCAAAACTGTATCAAAACTACAGCTCGGCACACAAAAAACAAGCCCCATCGATGGAAAAATTCTACATGCTTTACACTGCAGCTCTTCTTTGTGTACAAACATAAGGTTACTAGCATTAGGGTGTCTGTCAATCTAACACATGTAATAACACTCAAAAACTAAAAAAAAGTCAATCAAAGAGCGCTGAAGGCAAAGAGAGAAGAAAGAAGGAATGACTGACAAAGCGAATAATTACTGCTTAGTATGAGGATCGTCAAAATATACAAATCTTATATCTTCTCATAGTCAACAAGTACAATGTATAGGGTCAAAACCAAAAAAACTAATGTGCGTAATGGTAGCTATGGACCACCATCTAGTGAATGTAAGGGGGAACTACATTAATGGAAGCAGGGTTATAGTAAAAATACACTTGTACATAGAGAACAGTAATATTTTAGTCATATTTTTGTATATAGGAGCAGTATTATAGTAATTATATTCTTGTACATAGGGGCAGTATTATAGTAGTTATATTCTTGTACATAGGGGCAGTATTATAGTAGTTATATTCTTGTACATAGGGGCAGTATTATAGTAGTTATATTCTTGTACATAGGGGCAGTATTATAGTAGTTATATTCTTGTACATAGGAGCAGTATTATAGTAGTTATACTCTTGTACATAGGGGGAAGTATTACAGTAGTTATATTCTTGTACATAAGAGGCAGTATTATAGTAGTTATATTCTTCATAGATTGTAAGCTTGCGAGCAGGGCCCTCATTCCTACTGGTATCTGTTTTGAACTGTGATTTCTGTTATGCTGTAATGTCTATTGTCTGTATAAGTCCCCTCTATAAGTTGTAAAGCGCTGCGGAATATGTTGGCGCTATATAAATAAAATTATTATTATTATTATTATTATTCTTGTACATAGGGGCAGTATTATAGTAGTTAAATTCTTGCACATAGGAGCAGTATTATAGTAGTTAAATTCTTGCACATAGGGGGAAGTATTATAGTAGTTATATTCTTGTACATAGGGGCAGTATTATAGTAGTTATATTCTTGTACATAGGAGCAGTATTATAGTAGTTATATTCTTGTACATAGGAGCAGTATTATAGTAGTTATATTCTTGTACATAGGAGCAGTATTATAGTAGTTATATTCTTGTACATAGGAGGAAGTATTACAGTAGTTATATTCTTGTACATAAGAGGCAGTATTATAGTAGTTACAGTATATTCTTGTACATAGGGGCAGTATTATAGTAGTTAAATTCTTGCACATAGGAGCAGTATTATAGTAGGTAAATTCTTGCACATAGGAGCAGTATTATAGTAGTTATATTCTTGTATATAGGGGGAAGTATTATAGTAGTTATATTCTTGTACATAGGAGCAGTATTATAGTAGTTATATTCTTGTACATAGGAGCAGTATTATAGTAGTTATATTCTTGTCCATAGGAGCAGTATTATTGTAGTTATCTTCTTGTACATAGGGGCAGTATTATAGTAGTTATATTCTTGTACATAGGAGCAGTATTATAGTAGCTATATTCTTGCACATAGGGAGCAGTATTATAGTAGCTATATTCTTGTACATAGGGGCAGTATTATAGTAGTTATATTCTTGTATATAGGGCCAGTATTATAGTAGTTATATTCTTGTACATAGGAGCAGTATTATAGTAGTTATATTCTTGTACATAGGAGCAGTATTATAGTAGCTATATTCTTGCACATAGGGAGCAGTATTATAGTAGCTATATTCTTGTACATAGGGGCAGTATTATAGTAGTTATAATCTTGTATATAGGGGGCAGTATTATAGTAGTTATATTCTTGTACATAGGAGCAGTATTATAGTAGTTATATTCTTGTAGATAGGAGCAGTATTATAGTAGTTATATTCTTGTACATAGGAGCAGTATTATATTAGTTATATTCTTGTACATAGGAGCAGTATTATAGTAGTTATATTCTTGCGCATAGGAGCAGTATTATAGTAGTTATATTCTTGTACATAGGAGCAGTATTATAGTAGTTATATTCTTGTACATAAGAGCAGTATTATAGTAGTTATATTCTTGTACATAGGGGCAGTATTATAGTAGTTATATTCTTGCACATAGGAGCAGTATTATAGTAGATATATTCTTGTACATAGGAGCAGTATTATAGTAGTTATATTCTTGTACATAAGAGCAGTAATATAGTAGTTATATTCTTGTACATAGGAGCAGTATTATAGTAGTTATATTCTTGTACATAGGGGCTGTATTATAGTAAATATATTCTGGTACATAGGAGCAGTATTATAGTAGTTATATTCTTGTACATGGGAGCAGTATTATAGTAGTTATATTCTTGTACATAGGGGCTGTATTATAGTAAATATATTCTGGTACATAGGAGCAGTATTATAGTAGTTATATTCTTGTACATAGGGGCAGTATTATAGTAGTTATATTCTTGTATATAGGAGCAGTATTATAGTAGTTATATTCTTGTACATAAGAGCAGTACTGTAGTAGTTATTATAGAATTATAGAATCCTAGAATATTAGAGATGGAAGGGACTTTAAGAGTCATCATGTCCAACCCCTTGCTCAATGCAGGATTCACTAAACCATCTCATACAGATGTATGTCCTGCCTCTGTTTGAAGACTTCCATTGAAGGGACCCCTTGAAGAGTTTGCACGCAAAACGGCCATCGTCCTTTCTCCCACGTATGCCTTGTTGAACCTGCACATCCGAAAACTTTGTCTAAGCCACTGATGGCGAAATAAATGACATTGAAATCTTGCAACTTGGTGAGTGCCGCATCATTTTTTTTTCTCGCATATATGTATATATATTTGTACTCTTCAATGCTGAGCACCAGATACCGTTTGTTTGTTACCGCCAGTCTTCAGTCAAATAGGATCAACCACCTGCATGTGTTTGAACACATTCCCCTAGTGCCGTTCACATGTTTTTTCTTATTTTTGAACTCAGTTAATGTTTTATTAACATAGATGCAAAATAGGAATTTAAAAGTTCGGCCTTCTCAACATCATTTTTTACCACTTCACCCTTTTTATCGTAAACGTACAAAAAAGCAAAATGATCATAAACCCTGCTGTAGCTAAATATGTGAAAAGCAAAAGTGCATTTACCGTATTTTTCGGACTACAAGACGCACTTTTTCCCCCCAAAAAAAGGGGGGAAAATGGGGGGTGCGTCTAATAGTCGCAATGCAGGCTTACCGTGGCGGCAGAGGTGCGGTGGCAGAGGTGTGGCGGCAGAGGTGTGGCGGCAGACGTGCGGGGATGAGGAGGCGCAGTGAGCGGGGTCCCTTTCCCCGGTGAGGTGATGCAGCAGCCCGGTAAGCAGCAGAGCCGGGTGAATCCTGTTGTTAGCGGTGGTGGCGGCCATCTTCCGGAGTTCCGGAGTTCTTGGCTTCAGGAAAATGGCCGCCGCGATCTCCATCTGCGCACGCGCAGCCTCCCGCGGCCATTTTCCTGAAGCCCCGGGAAGCAGAGCGCTTCATCTGCGCACGCGCGGCCTCGGGAAGATGGCCGCCACCACCGCTAACAACAGGATTCACCCGGCTCTGCTGCTTACCGGGCTGCTGCATCAAGCTCAAAAGAATATATATATTGTAACACGGGGGAATCAAATAATAATCATGTAGAAATGCCCTAACTAGAAAACTTTATTATAAAAAACCAAGGCAAACTCAAAAGTGAAAAAAAGACACAAAAAGTGCTCAAACACAAAAAACAAATACCCTTAACCTAAAGGGGATAGCTAGAAGACCCTAGCAAGAAGCTATGTATAGGCCCCTACCTGGCTGCGGAGGTTGACGCCCTAGGGGGATCGTTGTGGCGCCCCCGCTCAACGATGGCTGACCCTGCACGCCCTGATGTGACCTACAGCCACTAGTGAGACCCCTACCCACAGGCTAAAGGGTCCTCTATCACTATACAGAGAAATTCTAAGCTAAGGAAATACTAGGTCCCCAGTGAGTATAAAAACATAGTATGAACACATGGCGGGTTTATAAAGGATATAGTACCGTTCCATTGATGAACACATCTATTCCAGCCAGAGTGATTTACACAGCACAAGCATTTGTTAAATACTCCACTTTATAGACCCAAAAGGGGAGCCAATAACCTATACCTTTCAGATACTAAGGAGACCTCTCTTATACTTTATCCTGATAATTGATTAGACAGTATACGTCTCCTGCAGGTAGAACCAGTACTAATACCAAGCAAGTACTGCATGGAAGAAAAATAATCAGTGGAATAGGTGAATAACAATACTCATCTCTGGTCGTGTTAACGGTAACTCTCCACCTGATATTGCTTATTGACGCCTCAATGCGTTTCGCCCACTTAGGCTCCTCAGGAGGCCCGATATTTCGATGATATGTGTCATATCTTAATGATAGATGGCTGCTGCATCACGTCACCGGGGGAAGGGACCCCTCTGACGCCATACCGCTCACTGCGCCTCCTCATCCCAGCACCTCCTCATCCCAGCACCTCCTCATCCCAGCACCTCTGCCGATAACCACTGCTGCAACCCTCCCATGGACACCAGGCTGTGGCGTCGCCCACCTAAGCAGGAAGGGACCCTGCTCAGGTGCACGCCGTACCGCATCACCCCACCTCTGCCGACACCATGCCTCCTGTGACCCTGCTCTGCCACCGCCAGCCCTCAGGTAAGATACTGTAAATTCGGACAATAAGACGGACCCCCATCTTATAAAAAATCTTTTTTTCTGCAATTTTCACTCCAAATTTGGGGTGCGCCTTATGGTCCGGTGCGTCTTATAGTCCAAAAAAATATGGTAAGTAATACTGTTTTTGATCAAAAATATCATAAAAGCTATCCCACCGTAGACAATTTTTTTTTTCTCAGTATTTTTGCATTCTGTGCAAGCCGGGGTGTGGCCTCCCTCTCCTGAGCTGGAAATTACATTTAAAGGCTTCCCCAGACAGGTGTCCATAGACTGGGACCTGGTCCTTTTGTCTGCCCTTATTCACACACTGAGGTCAACTCTGAAACATGGTAAGGTTTTTAATATTAGACAGTGTAGGACCGTCCCAATCAGGGTCACCTTGTCGATGGTGGGATGGTTTTATGCTATTTTTTTTATCAAAAACAGTATTACTAAGAACCCTGTGTTATTTAAGTGCACTTTTGCTTTTTTCTTATCTAGTTACAGCAGGGTTTTTGTTCATTTTGTTTTTTGTAGGTTTTGTGCGCTTTATGGCCAATGTGAACATGTGTTTATGTGCTGCATGTAAACCAACTTAAACCAAGCTCAATTTTTTTTTACCCTTTTCATCCTGCAAAAGTCCTGTAGCATCCTTGACTTTTATTTTGCTTTTGACATACCACCAAAATCCTTTTTTACTGCTTTTGGTCTCCCTTGCAAGCTTTACTTCATTACTGGCTTTAGCTCTTCTAACTCTTCCCTGCATTCCCTGCAGACAGCATTACATTCTTCTTTAGATATGTCCTCCTCTTTCCATTTGATATACATTTATTTTGTCCTTTTTAGCAAGTGCTTATGTTCTGACCATCAACCATCCTGGTCTCTTTAAATGCTTCCAATTCTTTCTTCTTTTCGGAATTGTTACCGATTATGCGGTGAGAATTTCATTTAGCAATATTTCCCTTCCTTCTTGGACATTTCTGTCCTGTACAACATCTGGCCATGGGACTTTTCCTACCCTCTTTCTGAACTCATTAAAATCTGCAGATAGAGGTGCTTCTCACAAAATTAGAATATCATCAAAAGTTAATTTATTTCAGTTCTTCAATACAAAAAGTGAAACTCCTATATTCTAGAGTCATTACACACAGAGTGATCTATCTCACGTGTTTATTTCTGTTAATGTTGATGATCATGGCTTACAGCCAATGAAAACCCAAAAGTCATTATCTCAGTAAATTGAATACTTTATAACACCAGCTTGAAAAATGATTTTAACATCCGAAACGTTGGCCTACTGAAATGTATGTTCAGTAAATGCACTAAATACTTGGTCGGGGCTCCTATTGCATGAATTACTGCATCAATGCGGTGTGGCCTAGAGGCGATCAGCCTGTGGCACTGCTGAGAGGTTATGGGAGCCCAGGTTGCTTTGATAGCAGCCTTCAGCTCGTCAGTATTGTTGGGTCTGGTGTCTCATCTTCCTCTTGACAATACTCCATAGATTCTCTATGGGGTTAAGGTCAGGCGAGTTTGCTGCCACTCAAGCACAGTGATACTGTTGTTTGTAAACCGGGTATTGGTACTTTTGGCAGTGTGGACAGACTGCAGTGACCCAGTAAACTATTCTCCCACAAAGTGACGCCACACATGAATATTTAAAATATAACTTGTTTATTTTTTATGACATAACTTGTTCATATAAACTTCAAATTTTTCTTTTGGCTTAAATTTAAGGTCGCAGCTTAAAACCGGCAAAAATTTGCCAACCAATCGGGTGTAGGGAGATTGTCTGCCTTCCGGTCTCCCGGTGCAGGTATCATCACCACCATAATCTCCACCCATTCCGCGGCTGCGACTGAAAAACCAAAAAACCAAAGACACAAGGGAGGGAGGGAGGGAAACAGGTCCGGGTCCGAGTGAGCGGATCCGGATTAAGCAGAGCGGCACGCCCGCCCCTTTTCAAATGAGGCCACGCCTCCCGGCGGCGCGGCCTCCAAAACCCCAGCGCCGTCACCCCGTGGGAGACCGGGTAAGAGCCATGTAAAAGGCCCTGCAGTCAGGGGACAGCGGGACTACCGCAGTGTCCCACAGACTGCAGCGACCCAGTAAACTATTCTCCCACAAAGTGACGCCACACATGAATATTTAAAATATAACTTGTTTATTTTTTATGACATAACTTGTTCATATAAACTTCAAATTTTTCTTTTGGCTTAAATTTAAGGTCGCAGCTTAAAACCGGCAAAAATTTGCCAACCAATCGGGTGTAGGGAGATTGTCTGCCTTCCGGTCTCCCGGTGCAGGTATCATCACCACCATAATCTCCACCCATTCCGCCACGGAGTAGCCCGTGACACGAGCTACGACCCACCCAAAGAATGGAGTGCCTGAACCACCCCCTCCCGAAGACCATCCAGGAAGATATCTAAACCGGCGTCATTAAGATGGACCCCATCCGATAGGAGAAAACCGGAATTATCCCCCTCTAATCGGTGGTGCCTCACCACCACACCATTCTTGAACCTGATGAAGCGAGATATCCGCTGGTTTAAAGTGCGTCTAGATCTTTCCATGGCGCTCAGCTCCCTGGCGCCTCGCCAAACCAATCTAGGAATCAACTCCGACCAGACTAAACGCATCACCGGAAAGAAACCTGGAAGTTTGTCCAAATCAGCTCTCATCAGGGTCAACAGCTCAGCGAGAGGAAAAGAAGCCAGGTCGTTCCCTACGGCATGAATAACCACCACTGTCGGCGAAAACACCACTCTTGCGATACGCACAACTTCCAGAAGGACTTGGGACCACGTAAGACCCCTCGTTCCACGCCAGATGACGTCCATTCCTGCAAGACCAAGCGAACGACCTCCAGGGCATAATTCCGTGCTGCCCAATATATGTAAGAATGGCCCACCAGCCATATGCTGGGCCGCATACCATCTGAAACCAAAAAACAAAAGTGTTGTTAAGCAAGGCGAAAAACAATCTAGGAAAAAACAAACGTCCGTACCCCGCATAACAGTGTATCCTTGACGAAAAATCTTACAGAACTAATTCGGGCCTGAAATACCTGGTGAAACAGCGGGACCTCCATCTACAAACCCTCTGAATATCCAAATCAAAAAGACCCGCCCTGGAGGCTTCCGTCACTGCGCCGATTCTAAACGAATGGGACCAAAATCTGCCGCGGGCAGACCTAAAAATGACAGCGCATGTCTAAGGACCGCCAAAAACTGGCACGAAAAAAGGGGAGAGCCGTTTTCGTGGATGAATAATTGTGACCCGCTGCTCCTGACCTGCATGTAACTTTTGATCAATGCTAATGGGCAAATCGCCCCCTTGATGGCAAAAAGAGGGAACCAAGTGCCCTGCCTTTCTGGTCGGTTTTGGATCTGCGCACCCTCACCCTCAACCCGTCGTCGCAGATCACTATGTCGTTCAGCTGCAGGCTGCCTGCCCTGCAGCGGGACGAGGGGAGTATCTCGCTGACCCGAATGGGCCCGAAAAAAGCCAGGCCGAAAGCCGCTGAAATCAACGTAGCTTCGTAATCAGAGTCGCAAACGGTACCCGAAGCCCTGACCAAACTGGACAGGAGAGGGAAAGAAATGGGCCTTCTTTGGTCGCTCCGCGCGCTTGCCCGATGCCAGCCTTTCAGTACTTGCCCAATCAAAAAATGCTTGGTTGAATCGGGCCAACCGCGTAGTTTAAAATGAAAAGCCACACCCGATATGCGGTTACGAGCCACTGCTCCCGAAACCCCAGAGGCCTGCAAACGCGCCAGGAAAGCCAAAGTGACCTGAAGCCTCAGGCAATCCGAATTACCTACCGGTTTCTCAGCTGCCAAACTGCACCATTCATCCCATGCCATACCGTATGCTCTCCAGGTGGAAGGAGCGATGGAAGACCTTATCAGAGGAATTAACTCTCCAGGACATCCCAAACCGAAGGAGGGCATTCCAGGATTCGCTGTTGTTCCCTCGGCTGCCGACCATATCGCACCTGTGAATCAGACCGAAGTTTGACATTCGTAAAACAGTCATTCATACTGTTATAGGCGCTCGCCTTTAACCATGTGTTGGTCCCCAAGCATTTTAACACGGTGAAACCGATGACCTTTATGACCGGTAAAGAGGAAGATGACAGGAAATTAATGGCATGTATAGCCTTGTCCGTTCTAAGCTGCAGTCGAATACGCTTGTTGCATAAAAAATGACCCCAAAGCTCCATGGCTGCCGCCAGGGGGAACAACTCCGTTAAAACCGGGTCCTGGGTCCAGGCTCTGGCCACCCAAGATTCAGGCCATGTACTAACACACGTCTGATCCCCAAAACTGATGCAGAAACCCGCCGTGCCCGCTGGTCCAAGCCTGAGGCCCAGGCTGTCACTGTCGCATTCATCCTCCTGAAAACACGTTTTGCCGTTGTAGGAAAAGAGAAAACACTGCCATATGGTCAGATCGCTGCGCTGCTGAGCAGTGATCCTAATCCTGTGGTGAGGCTGCCTTGCGCCTCTCGTGGCCAGAATCAACCTGTGAGAAAAGATTCTGCCCATCGGCATTATCTTACAGGCGAAATTCAGAGATCCAAGAAGAGATTGCATTTGGACTAGGGTTACCTTACCGACCGCTAAACACCCCGCAATTAGGTCTAACAGCTTTGCAATCTTGTCTTGGGGCAACCTGAATTCCATGGCGACCGAGTCAATTTCGATCCCAAGGAAAGTGATTACGGAGACAGGACCGATCGTTTTTTCCGGGGACAGGGGAACACCGAACCGGGACATGACATCTTTAAATAGGACCAGGGCCTGAGAACACGATTCCGAATTAGCCGGACCCACGAGTAAAAAGTCATCAAGGTAGTCCGTAATCGATGGCAAACGCGTTACCTTGCGGGCAACCCATTCCAGAAATGTGCTAAACATTTCGAAATAATGGCAGGAAATTGAGCATCCCATAGGGAGGCATGTGTCGAAGTAGTATTTGACCTCGACCATGGCTCCTAACAAGTGGTAGCAGTCCGGGTGAACCGGGAGCAGCCGGAATGCGGACTCGATATCTGATTTGGCCATGAGGGCACCTGGCCCAGCTTTTCTGACCATTTCAACGGCTCTGTCAAAAGGTATATACGTTACCGCGGTGTCGTCTCCGGGGATGCCGTCGTTCACCGATCTGCCCTTTGGGTAGGACAAATGGTGAATTAGCCGGTATTTACCCGGTTCTTTCTTGGGAACAATGCCCAAAGGGGAAACCCGTAAGTTATAAAAGGGGAGGGCGTCGAAAGGGCCCCGAAAGCGTCCTGCTTGAATTTCCTTATTCAATTTGTCGTACAGGATAACTGGGAAGTCCCTGGCAGATTTTAAATTAGGGGCCGACTGGGGTTTATTCGAAAAAACGAAAGGGATGAAAAAAACGAAAGAAAAACCGAAACTGAGCTGTGCCGCAGCCGGTTTATTGGGGTATCTGGCCAGCCACGGTTCCATGCTTTTTACGCTCACCGGTGTCAGATGGTTCACCCCCTGCGAGTGTCTTATTGCTATTCGCTTTTTGAGGGGGTCTGGAGCATTTTGATGCAGAGTGGGTTCCCCCACACACGGAACTGTTGTGAATCCGCTTTTGGGCTCCCATGGTGGTTGCTGGTGGTACTGGTGACTTGTGTGTCTTTGCTGTCTCAGTTCACCTGCTCCCATCAGTGTTTGGGAGTTTCCTATTTAGCCTTGCTCTCCAGTCATTTCCTTGCCGGTCATCATTGTAACCAGAGCCTTCGGTTGCATGTTCCTGCTACTAGTCTGCTGATCACTAAGTGGACTTTGTCCTTTTGTTTTGTATCTTTTGTCCAGTTTGCAGTTTTGTTTTTCTCTGTAGCTGGAAGCTCTTGTGGGCTGAAATTGCCACTCCTGTGTCATGAGTTGACACAGGAGTCTTAAAGTAATTTCAGGATGGTTTTTTGAAAGGGTTTTCAGTTTGACCGTGAAGTCCTCTTTTGTATCTTTCTGCTATCTAGTAAGTGGACCTCTCTTTGCTAAATCTACTTTCATACTGTGTATGTCTTTTCCTCTTAACTCACCGTTATTACATGTGGGGGGCTGCTATCATCTTTTGGGGTATTTCCTTAGAGGTAAGCCAGGTCTGTTCCTTCCTCTACTAGGCGTAGTTAGTCCTCCGGCTGGCGCGTGGCATCTAGGGTTAATCAGGTATGCTCCCTGGCTACTATTAGTTGTGTGGTAGATTTAGCTCACGGTCAGCTAGAGATTCCATCACCCAGAGCTCGTCCGTTATTTTTGTGTTCTGATGTTTCCCTGACATTGGGAATCATGACACGGAACATTCGTGCTTGTATTTGCACAATCCGTAAAATTTGCAGTGACCCTCGTTGAACAGCCAACAAGTGCCAGGTCTTCGTATGACCGCCGACCCTGCATTGTTGGCAAAGCGGGCGACCCGGGAAAGGGCTGCAGGGTTTTCTGGGCCATCATCAAACGCAACCATGAATCGGTGGCTTTTACCCCCCACCCCAAGTGTGGGTTGACGGCTAGCCGGCGGCAGAAATCTTCGTCATATTTCCACCATGCGGAACCGCCGTGGGACTTATATGAACTGTAGATGCTGTCTAAATAAATGAAGAGCTCGGAACAGCGTTCCGGGTGTTTCTCTCCCATCACGCAGCCTAAAACCGCGAAAGCCTGCAGCCAATTGTTAATAGTTTTGGCTACTTTCGGCTTCCTGTCGTACGCTTTTTCGCCTACCCGTCTCTCTTTATCCACCGAGTGCTGCTCGGTGGATATGAGGGACCAAATGTCGATGAACTCGTTAGCCCAAATTTGTTCCTTTACGCTAATTTCTAGGTGTGAACCTAGGGGTGGAACGCCGCAGAAAAGACCATCTTTGTAAATATCCGGGCGGGGAGGGGGGGGGGTTTTGGCGGCGCCGCAGGTTGCAGCAACCTGGGATTTACAAAAATTCTGCCACCGCCCGTACTAAACGGGACCGCATCCGCTAGATTCCCAGTATTACCCCTATCTCCGCCCCAAGCACCAGTAAAGGCGTACTCACTGGGTTATACACTGGGTTCCGAGCGACTCTGTTCCTGAGATCCGTGGGTTGTAGCACTTCGCCGTTCCAACCGGGAGGTGGACCTGTGTTCGTGCTGAATCGTGTCGACGAGACCGGCTGGATGAACTATCCGACGAGGATGGGGAGCGCCACCTTGACGCCCTAGACCACCTGCTGCGACGGCTAGATCTGGACCTATGGGAATGCCCCCTGCTACCGTAGTGCTCCCTACGCCTTTTCCGGCGTCAGCGACAACGTTCGGATGACGACGAAGAGGAGAGGCTGCGCGTGGAGCGGTTACCCGCGCTCTGAACGCCAACCAGAGCCGGGGTGCCAGCACCCTGTGTGGGAGGTCCAACATCGGTTGCCACCAGCGATACAGCTGCTGAGGCGCTCTGATGTTCTCCTGATCGTGCTGCTAATTGTGATGACACTACTTGCCCCCCAGGAATTAGTGAAGGGGGTGTTGTAAAAATCACTGGGCATGAGGGGAAAGGGGACAACTCTGATCCCTGTGTGCCCAGCTACAGTTTGCTGCCCCAATACTGAGGCAGACGTACCTGCTGCTGGGCCGCTATTGAAGCCTCCCACCCCCTCCCTGTGCTATTGCAACCGTCCCCCGTTGGTTGTGGAGTCCGGGAAAATAACTCCTGTGAGTCTCCTACTACTTCAGCCTCCTGCGACGACGCAGAAAACCCCTGCACTCCCCCCATACCCGCAGCAGTTAACGGCCCTGACCCAGCTGTGGTGCCCGGCGGCTGTTGCTGTGTACACCCTCCCCAGGAAACTACCAGCCGAGAGAGCAGTGCTGATAGTTTTCAGTATGGCCCCCTCCTGTGCCTTCCCGACCGCTGCAACTGAGACGCGCTGTCTGCCCACGTGTGAGGAAGCGCGCGCGCTTGAACCGCGCGCGCTCCTCTTCAAATGTAATGGCGGGCTCAGGCGAGACGGCGGTCGGGAAGCTCTGCCAGATCGCCGCCCGCCTGACGGCATAGCCTGGCTCACCGCAGGGAGGGAGTCACTCCCGGCCAATAGCGCCGCTAGCCAGTCGCTGCCCTCCCTGCTAATCTTCTCCCTAACCGCCTCCTGGAGCGGGTCCATGGTGCTGGCAGCCCCAAAACAGGTCCGGGTCCGAGTGAGAGGATCCGGAGGAAGCAGAGCGGCGTGCCCGCCCCTTTTCAAATGAGGCCACGCCCCCCGGCGGCGTGGCCTCCAAAACCCCAGCGCCGTCACCCCGTGGGAGACCGGGTAAGAGCCATGTAAAAGGCCCTGCAGTCAGGGGACAGCGGGACTACCGCAGTGTCCCACAGGGGCCAAGTCCTGCTAGAGAATGACATTTCCATCTCCGAAAAGCTTGTCGGCAGAGGGAAGCATGAAGTGCTCTAACATTTCCTGGTAGACGGCTGCGCTGACTTTGGTCTTGATAAAACACAGTGGGCCTACACCAGCAGATGACTTGGCTCCCCAAACATCACTGATTGTGGAGACTTCACACTAGACCTCCAGCAGCTTGGATTGTGGCCTCTCCACTCTTCCTCCAGACTCTGGAACCTTGATTTCCACATGAAATGCAAAATTTACTTTCATCTGAAAACAACACCTTGGAGCACTGACAACTAGGGTTGAGCGACTTTCATTTTTTTAAGATCGAGTAGGGTTTTGGGAAACCCGATTTTGTCCAGAGTCGAGTCGAGTGCAGTCGGCCGATTATCGCTAAAAGTCGGGGATCGACCGAAACACGAAACCCAATGCAAGTCAATGGGGAAGCATAGTCGGCAGTGAGTGGAGGCCAGGAAAACACCTACAGTGCCCATTTTAATGCCAAAAACATCCATTCTTGTTTCTGAAGCTTGCCAATCTTAATTAACTGTATAATAATAGTTGGGCATAGGGAATTGGGGGAAAGTTGTGGGGGGAGTAGGGCTGGCTCAAGTTTTTCGTGGGCCCAGGAAATGCGGACTACGTCACGGCGGTGTTGCAGGGAAAGGTAAGTATTTAAACGTTGCAAGTGCTGTGATCCTGAGCAAGCAGGGGGGGGCCCACTCGTTCGCATTGCCACTGGCACAGGGCCCCTCAAAGTACGGCGGTGTGTTTGCATGGCGGGGGCGCCTCCCACCAGCAGCGACACTTTTGCGTACTCTGAGGGGCCCTGTGCCAGTGACGTCGCCAACGAGTATGCCCCCCCACCTGATGAAGGAACCTGCACTTTCATCTGCACCTTCCTCTTTGTCCCTGTGTAAGGTGGTATAACATGCGGGAAGGGGAACCTTACTTTCAGCAGGGTCAGATTCTGGCTGTGTAGAGTACAAGGGGAATGTAGTGGTCTAGGTCAATGTACCAGCAGACTCATTTAGCAGTGGCTGGGCAATGGGCAGGATGAGGAGGAAACAGATATAGGGCCAAAGAATAAAGTAGGCTAAATGCAGTTCAAAATTGGTAACAGGACTAAACAGGCGGCATTGCTTTGTTCAGTGGAGTAGCAAACCCAAGAGCAGCAGACACTGTTTCAAGGGCCTAACCACACTAGTAGGCCAAATGCAGTTTAATATCTGATAGTATAGGGCGAAAGCCAGAATGTGGAAGCTCAGCTTTGTTCAGTTGAGGACAACACCAGGGAGGGGCAGACACCTTTAGTAGGCCGGAAAAGCCTATTGCATTTTTTAAAATGGTAATTTGGAGCAGAAGGTTGAAGCTCAGCTTTATTTAGTTGAGGACAACACCAGGCAGGGGCACACAGACAGACACCTTTAGTAGGCCGGAAAAGCCTATTGCATTTTTTAAAATGGTAATTTGGAGCAGAAGGTTGAAGCTCAGCTTTATTTAGTTGAGGGCAACACCAGGGAGGGGCAGAAGCCGTTAGTAGGCCCTAACCACCATTTTTTTTTTTTAAAACCACTTAATGAGAGCCGGAAGGTTGAAGCTCAGCTTTATTTAGTTGAGGACAACACCAGGCAGGGGCACACAGACAGACACCTTTAGTAGGCCGGAAAAGCCTATTGCATTTTTTAAAATGGTAATTTGGAGCAGAAGGTTGAAGCTCAGCTTTATTTAGTTGAGGACAACACCAGGCAGGGGCACACAGACAGACACCTTTAGTAGGCCGGAAAAGCCTATTGCATTTTTTAAAATGGTAATTTGGAGCAGAAGGTTGAAGCTCAGCTTTATTTAGTTGAGGACAACACCAGGCAGGGGCACACAGACAGACACCTTTAGTAGGCCGGAAAAGCCTATTGCATTTTTTAAAATGGTAATTTGGAGCAGAAGGTTGAAGCTCAGCTTTATTTAGTTGAGGACAACACCAGGCAGGGGCACACAGACAGACACCTTTAGTAGGCCGGAAAAGCCTATTGCATTTTTTAAAATGGTAATTTGGAGCAGAAGGTTGAAGCTCAGCTTTATTTAGTTGAGGACAACACCAGGCAGGGGCACACAGACAGACACCTTTAGTAGGCCGGAAAAGCCTATTGCATTTTTTAAAATGGTAATTTGGAGCAGAAGGTTGAAGCTCAGCTTTATTTAGTTGAGGACAACACCAGGCAGGGGCACACAGACAGACACCTTTAGTAGGCCGGAAAAGCCTATTGCATTTTTTAAAATGGTAATTTGGAGCAGAAGGTTGAAGCTCAGCTTTATTTAGTTGAGGGCAACACCAGGGAGGGGCAGAAGCCGTTAGTAGGCCCTAACCACCATTTTTTTTTTTAAAAACCACTTAATGAGAGCCGGAAGGTTGAAGCTCAGCTTTATTTAGTTGAGGACAACACCAGGCAGGGGCACACAGACAGACACCTTTAGTAGGCCGGAAAAGCCTATTGCATTTTTTAAAATGGTAATTTGGAGCAGAAGGTTGAAGCTCAGCTTTATTTAGTTGAGGACAACACCAGGCAGGGGCACACAGACAGACAGACACCTTTAGTAGGCCGGAAAAGCCTATTGCATTTTTTAAAATGGTAATTTGGAGCAGAAGGTTGAAGCTCAGCTTTATTTAGTTGAGGGCAACACCAGGGAGGGGCAGAAGCCGTTAGTAGGCCCTAACCACCATTTTTTTTTTTTAAAACCACTTAATGAGAGCCGGAAGGTTGAAGCTCAGCTTTATTTAGTTGAGGACAACACCAGGCAGGGGCACACAGACAGACACCTTTAGTAGGCCGGAAAAGCCTATTGCATTTTTTAAAATGGTAATTTGGAGCAGAAGGTTGAAGCTCAGCTTTATTTAGTTGAGGACAACACCAGGCAGGGGCACACAGACAGACACCTTTAGTAGGCCGGAAAAGCCTATTGCATTTTTTAAAATGGTAATTTGGAGCAGAAGGTTGAAGCTCAGCTTTATTTAGTTGAGGACAACACCAGGCAGGGGCACACAGACAGACACCTTTAGTAGGCCGGAAAAGCCTATTGCATTTTTTAAAATGGTAATTTGGAGCAGAAGGTTGAAGCTCAGCTTTATTTAGTTGAGGGCAACACCAGGCAGGGGCACACAGACAGACACCTTTAGTAGGCCGGAAAAGCCTATTGCATTTTTTAAAATGGTAATTTGGAGCAGAAGGTTGAAGCTCAGCTTTATTTAGTTGAGGACAACACCAGGCAGGGGCACACAGACAGACACCTTTAGTAGGCCGGAAAAGCCTATTGCATTTTTTAAAATGGTAATTTGGAGCAGAAGGTTGAAGTTCAGCTTTATTTAGTTGAGGGCAACACCAGGGAGGGGCAGAAGCCGTTAGTAGGCCCTAACCAAAGTTGAAGGCCAAATGCAGTTTAATTTCTGATACTATAGGCCGAAAGCCAGAAGGTGGAAGCTCCGATTTAGACAGTGGAGGACAATTTGAATTAGGGACTGCAGACAGACTTAGTAGGCTGTCCCCTGTGGACCATGCATCCACCACATTAACCCATTGCGCCGTAATGGACACGTAATCTTCCGTGGCCATGCCTACAGGTCCATGCGTCTGTTGTCAGGTGCACCTTTGTACTCACAGATTGCCAGAGTGCATGGACAATGCGGTCTTCTACATGCTGGTGGAGGGTTGGGATGGCTTTTCTCGCAAAAGAAGTGTCGACTGGTTAGCTTGTAGCGTGGTACAGTGTAGTCCATCATGGCCTTATTAATAGTAAATAAAATATATAACTAGGCTCTATGAACTTTTAAATAGGTTCCAGGGGTACACGGGCAGCATTGGTGTGGTCAGTGGAGGAGTATTGCAAGTAGGGGCTGCAGACAGGCTATCAAAGGCCTAAAATAACAAACAGTAGGCAGTCATGGCAGTTTTACATCGGTTACATGGATACACAGGCAGGCACTCCAGGCAGCATTGTGGTCAGTGGAGGAGTATTGCAAGTAGGGGCCGCAGACAGGCTATCAAAGGCCTAAAATAACAAACAGTAGGCAGTCATGGCAGTTTTACATCGGTTACATGGATACACAGGCAGGCACTCCAGGCAGCATTGTGGTCAGTGGAGGAGTATTGCAAGTAGGGGCCGCAGACAGGCTATCAAAGGCCTAAAATAACAAACAGTAGGCAGTCATGGCAGTTTTACATCGGTTACATGGATACACAGGCAGGCACTCCAGGCAGCATTGTGGTCAGTGGAGGAGTATTGCAAGTAGGGGCCGCAGACAGGCTATCAAAGGCCTAAAATAACAAACAGTAGGCAGTCATGGCAGTTTTACATCGGTTACATGGATACACAGGCAGGCACTCCAGGCAGCATTGTGGTCAGTGGAGGAGTATTGCAAGTAGGGGCCGCAGACAGGCTATCAAAGGCCTAAAATAACAAACAGTAGGCAGTCATGGCAGTTTTACATCGGTTACATGGATACACAGGCAGGCACTCCAGGCAGCATTGTGGTCAGTGGAGGAGTATTGCAAGTAGGGGCCGCAGACAGGCTATCAAAGGCCTAAAATAACAAACAGTAGGCAGTCATGGCAGTTTTACATCGGTTACATGGATACACAGGCAGGCACTCCAGGCAGCATTGTGGTCAGTGGAGGAGTATTGCAAGTAGGGGCCGCAGACAGGCTATCAAAGGCCTAAAATAACAAACAATAGGCTCATTGCAGTTTTACAGCGGTTACATGGATAGACGGGCAGGCAGCTTGGTGGTGAGTGGAGGAGTATTTAAAGTAGGGACCGCAGACAGGCTATCAAAGGCCTAACATAACAAACAATAGGCTCATGGCAGTTTTACAGCGGTTACATGGATACACGGGCAGGCAGCTTGGTGGTCAGTGGAGGAGTATTTAAAGTAGGGACCGCAGACAGGCTTCAAAGGCCTAACATAAAAAAATGGGCTGGCTGTAGGCACTTTATAATTGGTTCCAGGGGTACACGGGCAGCAGTGGTCTGGTCAGTGGAGGACTAGTGGAAGGAGGGACCGCAGACAGGCTTCAAAGGCCTAACATAAAAAAATGGGCTGGCTGTAGGCACTTTATAATTGGTTCCAGGGGTACACGGGCAGCAGTGGTCTGGCCAGTGGAGGACTAGTGGAAGGAGGGACCGCAGACAGGCTTCAAAGGCCTAACATAAAAAAATGGGCTGGCTGTAGGCACTTTATAATTGGTTCCAGGGGTACACGGGCAGCAGTGGTCTGGTCAGTGGAGGACTAGTGGAAGGAGGGACCGCAGACAGGCTTCAAAGGCCTAACATAAAAAAATGGGCTGGCTGTAGGCACTTTATAATTGGTTCCAGGGGTACACGGGCAGCAGTGGTCTGGCCAGTGGAGGACTAGTGGAAGGAGGGACCGCAGACAGGCTTCAAAGGCCTAACATAAAAAAATGGGCTGGCTGTAGGCACTTTATAATTGGTTCCAGGGGTACACGGGCAGCAGTGGTCTGGCCAGTGGAGGACTAGTGGAAGGAGGGACCGCAGACAGGCTTCAAAGGCCTAACATAAAAAAATGGGCTGGCTGTAGGCACTTTATAATTGGTTCCAGGGGTACACGGGCAGCAGTGGTCTGGTCAGTGGAGGACTAGTGGAAGGAGGGACCGCAGACAGGCTTCAAAGGCCTAACATAAAAAAATGGGCTGGCTGTAGGCACTTTATAATTGGTTCCAGGGGTACACGGGCAGCAGTGGTCTGGCCAGTGGAGGACTAGTGGAAGGAGGGACCGCAGACAGGCTTCAAAGGCCTAACATAAAAAAATGGGCTGGCTGTAGGCACTTTATAATTGGTTCCAGGGGTACACGGGCAGCAGTGGTCTGGCCAGTGGAGGACTAGTGGAAGGAGGGACCGCAGACAGGCTTCAAAGGCCTAACATAAAAAAATGGGCTGGCTGTAGGCACTTTATAATTGGTTCCAGGGGTACACGGGCAGCAGTGGTCTGGTCAGTGGAGGACTAGTGGAAGGAGGGACCGCAGACAGGCTTCAAAGGCCTAACATAAAAAAATGGGCTGGCTGTAGGCACTTTATAATTGGTTCCAGGGGTACACGGGCAGCAGTGGTCTGGCCAGTGGAGGACTAGTGGAAGGAGGGACCGCAGACAGGCTTCAAAGGCCTAACATAAAAAAATGGGCTGGCTGTAGGCACTTTATAATTGGTTCCAGGGGTACACGGGCAGCAGTGGTCTGGTCAGTGGAGGACTAGTGGAAGGAGGGACCGCAGACAGGCTTCAAAGGCCTAACATAAAAAAATGGGCTGGCTGTAGGCACTTTATAATTGGTTCCAGGGGTACACGGGCAGCAGTGGTCTGGCCAGTGGAGGACTAGTGGAAGGAGGGACCGCAGACAGGCTTCAAAGGCCTAACATAAAAAAATGGGCTGGCTGTAGGCACTTTATAATTGGTTCCAGGGGTACACGGGCAGCAGTGGTCTGGTCAGTGGAGGACTAGTGGAAGGAGGGACCGCAGACAGGCTTCAAAGGCCTAACATAAAAAAATGGGCTGGCTGTAGGCACTTTATAATTGGTTCCAGGGGTACACGGGCAGCAGTGGTCTGGCCAGTGGAGGACTAGTGGAAGGAGGGACCGCAGACAGGCTTCAAAGGCCTAACATAAAAAAATGGGCTGGCTGTAGGCACTTTATAATTGGTTCCAGGGGTACATGGGCAGCAGTGGTCTGGTCAGTGGAGGACTAGTGGAAGGAGGGACCGCAGACAGGCTTCAAAGGCCTAACATAAAAAAATGGGCTGGCTGTAGGCACTTTATAATTGGTTCCAGGGGTACACGGGCAGCAGTGGTCTGGTCAGTGGAGGACTAGTGGAAGGAGGGACCGCAGACAGGCTTCAAAGGCCTAAAATAACAAACAATAGGCTCATGGCAGTTTTACAGCGGTTACATGGATACACGGGCAGCTTGGTGGTGAGTGGAGGAGTAGTGCAAGGAGTGTCTGTCCCAGTACTCCCAAAATATAAATAGATATTAATGTCTCGCAAAACAACCAAAACAAAAAAAAAAGGTGGCATACTTAGGTACAGGGGTGGGCTCATCTGCTGAGTTTCTGACATAGTAATTTGGCAGTAACTATTTAATGGTGCCAATATAGGACACAGACACAGACTACTTTAAGTTGCATCATAGATGTCTACAAATTTGTATTGTCAGTGCCAGACATTGAATGATGTCAGCGAATAGACTAAAGATTGGTGGAGCTGTGCGACATAATTTTGCATGTGGTAGAGCACATTTTGAGCTGGGGTAGGGGGGAACTCTCTAGAGGCCGGCGGGACCGCCCCAGGGCCCCTCATGTTACAACGGTGTGTCTGACGTTGGGTGCGCACCACCACCGCCAGAGACACTACATTGTACTATGAGGGACCCAGTAGCAATGCCGTCAACCAAAAGCGAGCACACCCACCTCTTCAGACAAACAGCAGTCTCACGGGTGCTTGCGCCAAGTCGCGATACCACGGCCCCGTGTGGGGAGTTTGGCCATTTAGGGAGGTGTAAACATGTCGTATGCTGTACAATCAGCTGCAGCAAATTAGACATTAGAAAAGTAATTCACAGGCAAGAGCCTTTCATAGGAAAGCTAGGTGTCGGCCGGGCAAGGTGGGGCAAAAGATTTCGAAATCCAGTTGTGGTTCATTTTAATGAATGTTAGATCGTCAACATTTTGGGTAGCCAGACGAGTCCTTTTTTCGGTTAAGATTGAACCTGCAGCACTGAATACTCTTTCTGATAGGACACTTGCTGCCGGGCAAGCAAGCTCCTGCAATGCATATTCTGCCAATTCTGGCCAGGTGTCTAATTTGGAGGCCCAGTAATCAAATGGGAATGACGGTTGAGGGAGAACATCGATAAGGGATGAAAAATAGTTAGCAACCATACTGGACAAATGTTGTCTCCTGTCACTTTCAATTGATGCAGCAGTACCTGTCCTGTCTGCGGTCATAGCAAAATCACTCCACAACCTGGTCAGAAAACCCCTCTGTCCAACGCCACTTCTGATGTGTGCACCCCTAACACTCCTAGTCTGCTGCCCCCTGGAGCTCGTGTGAGAACGATCACGTGCGCTGTGTGCTGGGAATGCCTGAAGCAAACGGTCAACAAGAGTTGATTGTTTGGTTGCTAATATTAGTTCCAAGTTCTCATGTGGCATAATATTTTGCAATTTGCCTTTATAGCGTGGATCAAGGAGGCAGGCCAACCAGTAATCGTCATCGTTCATCATTTTCGTAATGCGTGTGTCCCTTTTTAGGATACGTAAGGCATAATCCGCCATGTGGGCCAAAGTTCCAGTTGTCAAATCTCCGGTTGTGATTGGTTGAGGGGCAGTTGCAGGCAAATCTACGTCACTTGTGTCCCTCAAAAAACCAGAACCCGGCCGTGACACGCAACCAATTTCCTGTGCCCCCGGGAAAGGTTCGGCATTAAAAATATACTCATCCCCATCATCCTCCTCGTCCTCCACCTCCTCTTCGCCCGCTACCTCGTCCTGTACACTGCCCTGACCAGACAATGGCTGACTGTCATCAAGGCTTTCCTCTTCCTCTGGTGCAGACGCCTGCTCCTTTATGTGCGTCAAACTTTGCATCAGCAGACGCATTAGGGGGATGCTCATGCTTATTACGGCGTTGTCTGCACTAACCAGCCGTGTGCATTCCTCAAAACACTGAAGGACTTGACACATGTCTTGTATCTTAGACCACTGCACACCTGACAACTCCATGTCTGCCATCCTACTGCCTGCCCGTGTATCCTCCCACAAATAAATAACAGCACGCCTCTGTTCGCACAGTCTCTGAAGCATGTGCAGTGTTGAGTTCCACCTTGTTGCAACGTCTATGATTAGGCGATGCTGGGGAAGGTTCAAAGACCGCTGATAGGTCTGCATACGGCTGGCGTGTACAGGCGAACGTCGGATATGTGAGCAAAGTGCACGCACTTTGAGGAGCAGGTCGGAGAACCCAGGATAAGTTTTCAATAAGCACTGCACCACCAGGTTTAAGGTGTGAGCCAGGCAAGGAATGTGTTTCAGTTGGGAAAGGGAGATGGCAGCCATGAAATTCCTTCCGTTATCACTCACTACCTTGCCTGCCTCAAGATCTACTGTGCCCAGCCACGACTGCGTTTCTTGTTGCAAGAACTCGGACAGAACTTCCGCGGTGTGTCTGTTGTCGCCCAAGCACTTCATAGCCAATACAGCCTGCTGACGCTTGGCAGTAGCTGGCCCATAATGGGACAACTGGTGTGCAACAGTGTCATCTGCCGATGGAGTGGTTGGCAGACTGCGTTCTGTGGAAGAGCTGTAGCTTCTGCAGGAGGACGAGGAGGAGGAGGAGGAGGGGGTGCGAACGCCTACAGCCAACTGTTTCCTAGACCGTGGGCTAGGCACAACTGTCCCTAAATTGATGTCGCCTGTGGACCCTGCATCCACCACATTCACCCAGTGTGCCGTGATGGACACATAACGTCCCTGGCCATGCCTACTGGTCCATGCATCTGTAGTCAGGTGCACCTTTGTACTCACAGATTGCCTGAGTGCATGGACGATGCGCTGTTTAACATGCTGGTGCAGGGCTGGGATGGCTTTTCTGGAAAAAAAGTGTCGACTGGGTAGCTCGTATCGTGGTTCAGCGTACTCCATCAGGGCTTTGAAAGCTTCGCTTTCAACTAACCGGTAGGGCATCATCTCTAACGAGATTAGTCTAGCTATGTGGGCGTTAAAACACTGTGTACGCGGATGCGAGGATAAGTACTTCCTTTTTCTAACCAGAGTCTCATGTAGGGTGAGCTGGACTGGAGAGCTGGAGATCGTGGAACTTTCGGGTGTGCCGGTGTACATGGCAGACTGAGAGACGGTTGGAGACGGTATTGTTTCCGCCGGTGCCCTAGATGCAATATTTCCTCCTACAAAACTGGTGATTCCCTGACCCTGACTGCTTTTGGCTGGCAAAGAAACCTGCACAGATACTGCCGGTGGTGCGGAAAATGGTGGCCTTACAGTGACGGAAGGGATGTTGCGTTGCTGACTAGCTTCATTGGCCGAGGGTGCTACAACCTTGAGGGACGTTTGGTAGTTAGTCCAGGCTTGAAAATGCATGGTGGTTAAGTGTCTATGCATGCAACTAGTATTTAGACTTTTCAGATTCTGACCTCTGCTTAAGCTAGTTGAACATTTTTGACAGATGACTTTGCGCTGATCAGTTGGATGTTGTTTAAAAAAATGCCAGACTGCACTCCTCCTAGACTCGGATCCCTTTTCAGGGATTGCAGACTGAGCTTTAACCGGATGGCAACGCTGTGCTCCAACAGGTTTTGGCTTTGACACGCGTTTTGGGCCAGATACGGGCCCGGCAGATGGAACCTGTTGCGATGTTGATGCCTGCTGCGGCCCCTCCTCCACCTCCGCTTCTGAACTACTGCCGCCTGCACCCTGTTCCCCCAATGGCTGCCAATCGGGGTCAATAACTGGGTCATCTATTACCTCCTCTTCGAGCTCGTGTGCAACTTCGTCTGTGTCACTGTGTCGGTCGGTGGTATAGCGTTCGTGGCGGGGTAACATAGTCTCATCAGGGTCTGATTGTGGATCTGTACCCTGAGAGGGCAATGTGGTGGTCTGAGTCAAAGGAGCAGCATAGTACTCTGGCTGTGGCTGTGCATCAGTGCACTCCATGTCAGAATATACTTGTAATGGGCATGGCCTGTTAAATGTTTCACTTTCTAAGCCAGGGACGGTATGTGTAAAGAGCTCCATGGAGTGACCCGTTGTGTCGCCTGCTGCATCCTTCTCTCTTGTTGTAGTTTTTGCTGAGGAGGACAAGGAAGCGACTTGTCCCTGACCGTGAACATCCACAAGCGACGCGCTGCTTTTACATTTACCAGTTTCGGAAGAGGAGGCAAAAGAGCTAGAGGCTGAGTCTGCAATGTAAGCCAAAACTTGCTGTTGCTGCTCCGCCTTTAAAAGCGGTTTTCCTACTCCCAGAAAAGAGAGCGTTCGAGGCCTTGTGTAGCCTGACGACGAAACTGGCTCCACAGCTCCAGACTTAGGTGGAATATTTTTATCCCCACGACCACCTGATGCTCCACTACCACTACCATCATTACCAGCTGACAATGAACGCCCACGACGACCTCTTGCACCAGACTTCCCCATTGTTTTAAAATCTTAACCAAAGTAACTTTATTTGTTGCTGTCAAACAACTTACACGGTGAGCTATAACTTCAGTATGATTTCAATATCCCTTAACAGGTTGGTGAGACCACAAGGAAAATCAGGCACAATGTTACACACTCTGTTTTCTGTGGCACAAAATCACAGAGATGACACACACGCAGGACTGTCACTCAAGCACTAATGTCAATATTAATCTCCCACCTAATTTATTTTTTTTTTTTTCTCAGGGAGACTTTAGAAACCAAATAATATTAAAAAAAAAAAAAAAAAAAGGCTTTCTATGGCCCACAATTAGAGAGAGAGAGGTGGCACACCCAGGAGTCAAGACTGGCGCACAAGCTGAAAGGGCAATATTACTCTCCCACTGTTTTTTTAAGTTTTTTTTTTATTTCAGGGAGACTTTAGAAACCAAATAATATTAAAAAAACAAAAAAAAAAAATAGCCTTTCTATGGCCCACTGAATGAGAGAGAGAGGTGGCACACCCAGGAGTCAAGACTGGCACACAAGCTGAAAGGGCAATATTACTCTCCCACTGTTTTTTTATGTTTTTTTTTTTTTTTTCAGGGAGACTTTAGAAACCAAATAATATTAAAAAAACCAAAAAAAAAATAGCCTTTCTATGGCCCACTGAATGAGAGAGAGGTGGCACACCCAGGAGTCAAGACTGGCACACAAGCTGAAAGGGCAATATTACTCTCCCACTGTTTTTTTATTTTTTTTTTGTTTTTTAAGGGAGACTTTAGAAACCCAATAATATTTAAAAAAAAAAATAAATAGGCTTTCTATGGCCCACTGAATGAGAGGGAGAGAGGTGGCACACCCAGGAGTCAAGACTGGCACACAAGCTGAAAGGGCAATATTACTCTCCCACTGTTTTTTTATGTTTTTTTTTTTTTTTTCAGGGAGACTTTAGAAACCAAATAATAAGAAAAAAAATAAATAAATAAATAGGCTTTCTATAGCCCACTGAATGAGAGATAGCACACACAGCAGTGGCACACAAGCCCTGACTGAGGCCAATATTTTTCTCCCACTGATTGATGTAGTGTTTTTGTGTTGAGGTAGATTTTAGAACACAAATCAAGGAAAAAAAAAAAAATGCTTTCTATGGCCCACTGAATGAGAGAGAGGTGGCACACCCAGGAGTCAAGACTGGCACACAAGCTGAAAGGGCAATATTACTCTCCCACTGTTTTTTTATGTATTTTTTGTTTTTTAAGGGAGACTTTAGAAACCCAATAATATTTTAAAAAAAAATAAATAGGCTTTCTATGGCCCACTGAATGAGAGGGAGAGAGGTGGCACACCCAGGAGTCAAGACTGGCACACAAGCTGAAAGGGCAATATTACTCTCCCACTGTTTTTTTATGTTTTTTTTTTTTTTTTTCAGGGAGACTTTAGAAACCAAATAATATTAAAAAAACCAAAAAAAAAAAATAGCCTTTCTATGGCCCACTGAATGAGAGAGAGAGGTGGCACACCCAGGAGTCAAGACTGGCACACAAGCTGAAAGGGCAATATTACTCTCCCACTGTTTTTTTATGTTTTTTTTTTTTTTTTTCAGGGAGACTTTAGAAACCAAATAATATTAAAAAAAAAAAAAAAAAAAAAAAATAGGCTTTCTATAGCCCACTGAATGAGAGATAGCACACACAGCAGTGGCACACAAGCCCTGACTGAGGCCAATATTTTTCTCCCACTGATTGATGTAGTGTTTTTGTGTTGAGGTAGAATTTAGAACACAAATCACGGAAAAAATAAATAGGCTTTCTATGGCCCACTCAGTGAGAGATGGCACACACAGGGATGGCACTGTAGCAGAAATGCCAATCTTAATCTCCCACAAAAAAAAACAAAAAAAAAACAGGGACTGTCCTACAATTACTATCTCCCTGCAGTAATGTAAGCCAGGTATGGCAGGCAGCAATAGGAGTGGACTGATGCACAAATTAAATAAAAAGTGTGGACAAACAAAAAAGATAGCTGTGCAGAAAGGAAGGAACAAGAGGATATGTGCTTTGAAAAAAGCAGTTGGTTTCCACAGTGGCGTACACACAGCAATACAGCTATCACGGAGCCTTCTAGGGCAGCCCAATGAGCTACAGCGCTGAGGGGAAAAAAAAAAAAAAATAGCTTCCACAGTCCCTGCACACCGAAGGTGGTGTTGGACAGTGGAAATCGCTGCAGCACAAGCGGTTTGGTGGTTAGTGGACCCTGCCTAACGCTCTCCCTGCTTCTGACGAAGCGGCAGCAACCTCTCCCTAAGCTCAGATCAGCAGCAGTAAGATGGCGGTCGGCGGGAACGCCCCTTTATAGCCCCTGTGACGCCGCAGACAGCAAGCCAATCACTGCAATGCCCTTCTCTAAGATGGTGGGGACCAGGATCTATGTCATCACGCTGCCCACACTCTGCGTTCACCTTCATTGGCTGAGAAATGGCGCTTTTCGCGTCATTGAAACGCGACTTTGGCGCGAAAGTCGCGTACCGCATGGCCGACAAGCACAGGGGTCGGATCGGGTTTCATGAGACGCCGACTTAGCCAAAAGTCGGCGACTTTTGAAAATGATCGACCCGTTTCGCTCAACCCTACTGACAACAGTCCAGGTCTTCTTCTCCTTGGCCCAGGTAAGACGCTTCTGGCGTTGTCTATTGGTCATGAGTGGCTGACACAAGGAATGTGACACTTGTACCCCATGTCCTGAATACGTGTGTGTGTGGTGGTGTCACGCTCATGCCCTGACTGGTGGGCGTGAGCTCGGGGGGTTTGTAGCCCCACTGTGCCACAAACCAGACTACCCTGGAAGGGGCGTGACTATGACAGCTGCCTGGGTTTTCACTGGAGCCTCTGATGGTGAGGTCAGGCTTGTGCAGCAGGCAGCTGCCAGGTGCTACTCCAGGGCGGTGTCTGGCTGTGGCTGCTGATCCCACTTCGGAGACAGGAACACCAGGATTGGTGCGGGCATCAGGCACGACTGGCAGAACAGCACGGCTGAAACTCAGACGAGTAGGCTGGCACAGCTGGCAGAGACAAGGCAGAGAACACAGGGCTGGCAGAGACAAGGCAGAGAACACAGGGCTGGCAGGAACACAGGACTGGCAGGGACGGCAGGAAACACACGACTGGCTAGGACGGCAGGAACACAGGACTGGAAGGCACGGCAGAGAACACAGGACTGGTTGATGTGGTTTATGAAGGAACAGGTGGGGACCTGTTCACACTGGAGGTGCAGGTATGTTTATGTAGTGTGGAGGAACAGGTAGGGACCTGTTCACACAGGAGGTGCAGGAAAGGAAACAAGCAGAAAGGAATGAGGTATGAAGGAACAGGTTGGGACCTGTTCACACAGGAAGAGAACCGCAAGGCTGCGAATAGGAATGGTAGAGCAGCAAGAGATAGTGTAGCAACAAAAGCTAAGCAGAGCAGAACCGCAAGGAATACGGAGAGTAGCTGCAGCGAGAGGTTTCTGCAGCAAAGCGGAGCCACAAGGAATGTGGAGAGGAGCTGCAGCAAGGGATAACTGCAGCAGAAGATAAGCAGAGTAGAAAGGAGCAGAACCGCAGGAGTGCGGAGCAGAGGTAAAGCCGCAAGGGTACAGAGCAGGCAGAGCCGCAAGAGTGCGGAGTGTAAGCAGACTGAGAACACGAGGAAAGACACAGCAGGGAAGGAAGCCACAGACAAGGAGACCGAGATAAGACTAAGTTCAGACAAGGAAATGGAACAAGACAAGAAACAAAGACAAAGACACAGGGACCAGGATATTCTGCCTCCTGGAGGGCAGACAACAAGATCAAGGCAATAACACAGAAAAGCCTCCAGAGAGGGAGTAACACAGAGCAAGGCCTGGCAAACTCAGCAGCTAAACACTAACTGAGCTAACACATTGCACAGGCCCAGAACACTGGGTGGAGCTGCACTATATACTGGAGGTCTCTTGGTAATTGGTCAGGAACAGATTAGACAGATGCACCTGATTCCTATAAGAACCAGATAGTTCAGGCGCCGCCCCCCTATACACACAGCCATGAAGCATGCAGAGAGCAGAGACACAGAATATGGAGCTGGCATGAAACAGAAACCACATCATGACCTGGAGCAGTGGGTAAGATAGTGTGAGAGATGTGAGGCCATGCAGAGTTGGTACAGGTGGCTCTTGGAGCAATGACTCCAGCAGCAGTCCACTCCTTGTGAATCTCCCCAAGATTTTTGAATGGCCTTTTCTTCACAATCCTTTCCAGGCTGCGGTTATCCCGGTGGCTTGTGCACATTTCTCTACCACACTTTGTCCTTCCACTCAACTTTCCATTAATATGCTTGGATACAGCACTCTGTGATCAGCTGGCTTCTGTAGCAATGACCTGTTGTGGCTTCCCCTCCTTGTGGAGTGTGTCAGTGACTGCCTTCTGGACATCTGTCAGGTCAGCAGTCTTCCCCATGATTGTGGAGCTACTGAAACAGACTAAGGGACATTTATAAACACTTAGGAGCCTTTCCAGGCATTTTTTTTAGTAATTTTTCTAATTTATTGAGATAAAGACTTTTGGGTTTTCATTGGCTGTAAACCATAATCATCAACATTAACAGAAAGAAACACGTGAAATAGATCCCTCTGTGTGAAATTACTCTATATAATATATGAGATTCACTTTTTGTATTGAGGAGCTGAAATAAATTAACTTTTTGAGGATATTCTAATTTTATGAGAAGCACCTGTGTATTATTCTGCACCACATGCTTTTGCATATTGTCCTTTACAAGCACTTCAAACATTTTATCCCACAATGGATGTTAGGCTTACTGGTCTATAGTTACCCGAGATCAGCGATATAACTAAAGTTTAATGGGCCCTGGTGCAAAATTTGGACCTCGGCCCCACCTGCATGTTGGTCACATGTATGGGCCCCATGTGATAATAATAATAATCTTTATTTTTATATAGCGCTAACATAAATTAGCTAAAACTAAATTCCATATCAGTATGTGTTTGGAATGTGGGAGGAAACCGGACGACCAGGAGGAAACCCAAGCAAACACGGGGAGAATATACAAACTCCTTGTAGATGTTGTCCTTGGTGGGATTTGAACCCAGGACTCCAGCACTGCAAGGCTGCAGTGCTAACAGCTGAGCCACTGTGCAGTGTTCTAGATCCTATAAAGACACACATGTTTTTTTCCCTTCCCCCATGTAATAATGCCCCCCATCCTGTAATAATGACCCCATCCTGGCCCCATCCTATAATGTCTCCTATTCTGGCATCATCCTGTAATAATGCCCCCCCCTCATGGGCCTGTTGCTAGTATAATGTCCCCCATTCTGGGCCCCTTCCTGATACAGTATCCCCAATCCTGGGCTCCTTCCTGGTATATTGTTCCCCATCCTGGGCCTTTTATTGTAATAATATCCCCATCTTGAGCTCCTTCTTGGTATAATGTTCCACATCCTGGGCTCCTTCCTGTAATAATGTCCTCCATCCTGGTCCTGTTGCTAGTATAATGTCCCCCATCCTGGGCTACTTCCTGGTATATTGTCCTCCATCCTGGGCCTCTTCCTGTAATAATGTCTCCATCCTGGGCTCCTTCTTGTAATAATGTCCCCATTCTGGACTCATTTCTGGTATATTGTCCCCCATCCTGGTATATCGTCCTCAATCCTGGACCCATCCCTGATATAATTTGCCCCATTTTGGGCCCCTTCCTGGTATACTGCCCCCCATCCTCAGCCCTTTCTTGGTATAATGTCCCTGATGCTGAGTCCCATTCAGTAATAAAGTCCTCCATTCTGATGCTCTTTTCCAACACATTTAAGAAACAAAACAAAAAATTCTTCTTACTTTCCTCCGCTCTCACGAAATAGGCGCTGGCATTGGCGGGCCCCCCTCCTGCATGGTAGGACCCTGTAAAACCAGACAATTATGACCCTTGCCTGGAAAAGACGAAGACACAAGACCAAGACCGGTCACAAGAGAGTCTCCATACATTTTTTATGCAGCAATAACTGAGCCAAGTTCCCTAAGAACCCTTGGATGAAGCCGAACTTCGGTGACCAAGGCCTTGTTTACATCGATTTTACCTAACTTAGCTTGGACCATATCTACCTTTAACCATCTGTATTTTTTAGATGACATATTGAGAGCACTGGGTTCGGGAACATCCGGCGCTGTTTCTTCTTTGGTTGATACAGAGCTAAAGATCCCAGTCAGTAATTTTGCGTTCTCCTGATCCTTAGTGACAAACTATCCATTATTAATCCCTAAACTGTAAAACTGCCTGTATTTACCAGCTCTATCTGACAATATCTGATTTATGGAGATCATGAATAAAGTCTTGGTCACTGAAGCTCGGCTGCATCCAAGGGTTCTTAAGGAACTTGGCACAGTTATTGCTGCATTAAAAGTTCACCCCTTTGGTCATTGTAAGCTGGAAATGGCCACATGGACTCAGCCAAGAGGAGCTCTGAAGTATCATACATTGGGCTTCTATAGCCACAATGACAAAGCCAATCTCTCTGCACAGTGCCAGGTGGCAGCTCGAGTCAGGTAAAGCCAAAGTTAGTTTGGATCAAGCATATCTCATGATTGGGGTGGATGGTCTGAAGGGTTCAATTTGTCTTGGTTAATCTCAAACCAAAATCTGCTCCCATCTTTTTACCAATACCTTGGAAAAAGCCATTTTCTTTACAATGGGGCTCAGTTGTAGAGAGGGGGCAACCAACTTCCTTGAGCCTTATATATAGCACTAGCATCTTCTTGCGGGGAGTTTGTACCAAGGTCAGGGTTCATCTGCCACTTCTGTGCCCCATATATCCTCTATACTGATCCATGATGAACAGAGTACCGTTGTGGAAATTTATAGAGGTTGTCTAGAAAATCCTGTCCATGGCCCTTTTCCAGCAGAATCTATGAGTATGAGAACATCCATGACCTGCGGGTCCCAGACACCCACCCTCACCTAAACATGGCCATCTCCGAGGACGAAAGATGATTTCCCACAGAAAACTTCAGGCAGCTTTCTAATGGGATTAACCATTTCATCCATAACATCCCATAATGTCAGGGGAATTGTGTATAAAGTGATGCGCTACTGCCGCGCCATATCTAACGTTATACAGAAGTGTAGGGCACTACAACCCCCATAATAATGTGGCGCCCCCACTGCCGCAGGGCCGAGGGGTACCCGGTACCGGGCCTCCGAGTCTCTGCTCTGGGGTTGTCACGGCGGCTAGGCCCCGGTCCGTGACCCTGCCGTGGGGCGCTCAGTGAATAACAGGTGTGGATGATGGTGGTGACGCTGTAGTGGTGCAGTGCAGTAAATAACGAGGACACCAGGTTGCAGTCTCTTTACCTCTTTACTGAAGATCTCTGAGTCCTCAGTCCGGAACACAGTTCACCAGGCTGCGCAAGTCCGGCCGGTCCAATGGCACCTCCAGAGTTCTCTTCACAGGTGGAAATCGGTGCCTTCCTACTAGCGCTATGTGTTGTGGTCCTTCCCTGCTGTGCTTACGGAAAGTCCCCCACAGCTGTTGTGTCTGTTTCTTAAGTTCCCTCACAACTCGATTAGATGATGTTCTGCTAATCCTCCGTCCCTCCCTGATGTTCTGGTCGGGACGGCACCCGTTTGACGGGTAGGCTCGGAGCTCTTCCGGGACCCTAGAGTCGCCCCTCTCCACAAGTTGCCCCCCAAGACTGCATAGGTGATTTAAGGTGAGACAGCCCGCCTTAGACTGACTGTCCTGCCGCTGTTTGGAGTATTGCTTGAAGCTGAATGTTATGATACTCCCTCGGCGTTCCGGCCACCGGTAGTGCGCCTCAGTAGGATGTTGCTTCGGTCTTACAGCACGACTCCTACTGGTATTTCTCCTTTGCGTGATCTCGTTTCTCACTCAGCACAATCTATCTCGCTTCTAATCCTTCCTTGGGCACCGCCGCTACCCAGAGCAGGCACGGTCCCGTTACGTTCGTTCTTGTTGCCAAGCCCCTGTCAGGATCCCACCCCTGACAGAGACCCTACTGTATCTTCCCCTACAACACCCTCTGCCACAAGGTGTTGCCTGGTTCCAACCCAGTCAGCTTTCTGATCTAACTTCCTGCCTGACCCCCAGTTTACCCACTATGGTGGGGAGTGGCCTAATGAATAGCACCCTTAGCTCCCCCCGGAGGCCCAGCTGTGAAATGTATTGGTGTCTGTGATACCTGATCAGATGAACCCCTTCAGTGCCATCAGACGCACCATAGCTCCCCATAGTGGCGGAGCCACAGTACTGCAACGACCAGGACTCTGGGGCGCTGCACTCCCCCCTGGTTAAACACAGTACTCCGGGACTGGGAAGAAAACAACAATACAAGTTAGCAAAAAGACATACAATTTTGTTGAGTGCAATAACAATAAGTATACTTGAACAGGCTTCCCTTTATGGGAGGTAAGGACACTTGAACGTTACAAACATGGTTAAATTTCATAGCAACATGCTATAAATAACTCTTCTTACCCAACCGGGTATTCTACTAAGTGCGAAATTGTTGAACAATAATTTAACATTGCCTTTAAGGACATACACTCTGAATCCACTAAAGACCTTCCTATAATCACATTATAAGGTAATTTAACTTTTTCATTCTCCTTCTTTAGATCTGCAGGACCGCCTGTCCTATCGGCACCAGACCTTCTGCCTCTCCTTTCGGTTACAGGACCGCCCCGTTCAGCCAGGGCCTACTGCCTTTTCAACTACTATACACAGTATAGAACATAACATTACTTTCAGTTTAAGAGCACTGAGCCATCTCTACATGACTCCTATGAGGACTCAGGGTTTACCTTCTATCCAAACTATCTATCAACATTATCAAAACATTTTCTATTGAACATTAAGCCTTCTCATTATCTTTCTTTCTATCATGCATGCTGGACACCACGTCTATCCCTACGGGCCCACTGCATCCTTCTTCTATCTTTCACCTTTTTCTCCTCAGAGAACATCATCAGTATTTCTTCACAATTAACTAATTAAATACATATAACTTTCTCATGTAAACATTATCATCACTTTCTTTTGTCAAGACATTCTTGCTTCCAGTCTTAAAGCAATATCACGGTTTAGGCGCAACAAATGAACATCCCCTTTAAGAGGGGACCAAGTCTCTATGAGGTAGCACGCCTTCTCAAGCTACCAGTCCATACTCAGCAAAGGTTCCAGTGTGGTATCTTCACAAAGAGTCCTTTTTTAAGTAAAACCAGTAGGGAGCGCCTTTAATAAGGTGCAAACTATATACAAGAAGTTCGGATCATGCACTGTTCATGATTTCAGCAGTTCTTTTCAACTATAAACTTGTGCAAAAACTTCAGAAAAATTAAACAAAAGCAAAACAATAGGGATCCCAGGTCAACAGAAGGATCCCTTTAAGAGTTAACCCTGGACGGGTTTAGCAGCAAACAGGAAACCAACAAACAGTCAGAGAACTATTTACATACTCATGGTATCGAGGTTTATCCTTCTAAGTCTGGGGGTAATCTTTGTCCCCCGGCCGACGCAGCACCCGTACTGGTAGTTGGTTTCTCAGATGCCATCAGGTCAGCCAGTGCCTGGATTTGAAGGCTAATCCTGCTTGCGAGTTCGGTAGCCGCTACAAGGCGTACCGTGGTGATAGGAACAAGGTCCGGCAAATCGGGATCAGTCATGATCGGGGCAACAGGGGGCGCTCTCTCAGGCTCGCACCGTCGAACGTTCCGGGCACACCATCCTTGTGCACTCCGATGGCGGGTGTAGGTCACCTGATCCCCCCTTTGTAATGGATCAACATTTTGGCTGCAGCAGGGGGTCTTCACGTTATAGCCAGTAACAAAGACATCAGTTGGTAGCCCCGATTCCTGTATGGAGCCCCATCCCCTCTTCGGGTGGTAGGCCAGCACGGTTCCCCGCTTTACCACGTCTTTCTTGCCGGGAGTAGACTTCTTACGTTGTGTATCAGGTGGTTTGGTCTCGTCTCGATCTTTCCAGTGTTGGATCAAACATTGCTTATACTGTTCCCAGGTAAGTACCGCAAGGGTGAGGCCCTCTTCCCGGGTCCCATCCGGCCCGGTCCAGGGGGTGTCCCACCGAAGGATCACCCCGTCTAGGCCCACATCTATGGGTTCTCCCATCTTGGTTGGTAGCGGAGGCACTAGCTTCCCCATCGCGTTAGAGGTGAGGATCACCCGCTCCACCAAGAAGGAACGATCATCGCTGGGGTGAGGAGCGGTCACAGGAGCGGGATCGGTCAGGGGAGCCGGATCTGTTGGGGGAGCAGAATCAGCCGGGAGAGTAGGGGCGCTTTCCATACCTGCGCCTGATGTGATTCCACCGGTGTCGATCCGTTCCGCCGACAAGGACACTGGAATCGGCTGCAGCCCGGACCGCAGCTCCTCCGAGATGGCCTCCTGATGTGGCTCCGCCCTCCATGGCTCCGTGGTCGGGATAGGTAGGCTCGGCTCCTCCGTCGGCAGCTCCAAGGAGTTCGAATCCTTCACCGGCGGTGGACGCGAGTCCGTCTCTGATGGGTAAGGGCAGGCCGGGATCACCTCGCTGTTGCTCGGGCACTTGCTGCTCATCGTCGCTGTCGGGCATTCGGCGGCAACGCATGCACCTGGCTCCGCCATTTCTCCGAGGTCGGGCTCCTCCTTCACCTCGTTCCCGCCGTTGCAAATCAGGGGGCGGTTCTCCTCTGCTGCAGGGCAGGTCGTCCTCTCGCAGCAGGAGTTGGAGGGGGCGGTCGCTACTTCTGGCGCCGCTTTGGTAGTCTCCTCCCATGGCACGCCCTCCGTCTCCCTCTGTGCTCCCTGTGACGCTGCAATGGCGGCGGTTTTGGCGCGAACTTTTGGCGGCAAGTGACAATCCACAGTCTTTGCAATAAAGTACAGTCCAAGCACAGTAAATCACAGTTCCAAGGCACACATGACCTGATTCTTCAGGCTTAAGTAGATCCTGTTCGTGACGCCAAGTTGTGGCGCCCCCACTGCCGCAGGGCCGAGGGGTACCCGGTACCGGGCCTCCGAGTCTCTGCTCTGGGGTTGTCACGGCGGCTAGGCCCCGGTCCGTGACCCTGCCGTGGGGCGCTCAGTGAATAACAGGTGTGTATGATGGTGGTGACGCTGTAGTGGTGCAGTGCAGTAAATAACGAGGACACCAGGTTGCAGTCTCTTTACCTCTTTACTGAAGATCTCTGAGTCCTCAGTCCGGAACACGGTTCACCAGGCTGCGCAAGTCCGGCCGGTCCAATGGCACCTCCAGAGTTCTCTTCACAGGTGGAAATCGGTGCCTTCCTACTAGCGCTATGTGTTGTGGTCCTTCCCTGCTGTGCTTACGGAAAGTCCCCCACAACTGTTGTGTCTGTTTCTTAAGTTCCCTCACAACTCGATTAGATGATGTTCTGCTAATCCTCCGTCCCTCCCTGATGTTCTGGTCGGGACGGCACCCGTTTGACGGGTAGGCTCGGAGCTCTTCCGGGACCCTAGAGTCGCCCCTCTCCACAAGTTGCCCCCCAAGACTGCATAGGTGATTTAAGGTGAGACAGCCCGCCTTAGACTGACTGTCCTGCCGCTGTTTGGAGTATTGCTTGAAGCTGAATGTTATGATACTCCCTCGGCGTTCCAGCCACCGGTAGTGCGCCTCAGTAGGATGTTACTTCGGTCTTACAGCACGACTCCTACTGGTATTTCTCCTTTGCGTGATCTCGTTTCTCACTCAGCACAATCTATCTCGCTTCTAATCCTTCCTTGGGTACCGCCGCTACCCAGAGCAGGCACGGTCCCGTTACGTTCAATCTTGTTGCCAAGCTCCTGTCAGGATCCCACCCCTGACAGAGACCCTACTGTATCTTCCCCTACAACACCCTCTGCCACAAGGTGTTGCCTGGTTCCAACCCAGTCAGCTTTCTGATCTAACTTCCTGCCTGACCCCCAGTTTACCCACTATGGTGGGGAGTGGCCTAATGAATAGCACCCTTAGCTCCCCCCGGAGGCCCAGCTGTGAAATGTATTGGTGTCTGTGATACCTGATCAGATGAACCCCTTCAGTGCCATCAGACGCACCATAGCTCCCCATAGTGGCGGAGCCACAGTACTGCAACGACCAGGACTCTGGGGCGCTGCAATAACATGATCATAACACATCTACTGTACAGAAGACTACAACTCCCAACATGACCTGAAAACTGGACATGACCATAAGACATATCTAATAGACTTGATATAGAACTCTACAACCCCAACATGAACCAACTACCAACCATATCTAAACAAGAGAAAAAAGGGTGAGCAGCGGCCACAACAACTCATCTATCTATTTACTTGTCTAAGGGTCACTTCCGTCTGTTTGTCTGTCACGGAAATCCCGCGTCGCTGATTGGTCGCGGCCAGTCGGCCGTGACCAATCAGCGATGGGCACATCCGGCCGCGAATTTGCCCTTCCCTACTCCCCTCCAGTCAGTGCCCCCTCCCTACTCCCCAGTCAGTGCCCCATATCGGTTTAGCAGTCCGTTAAACGGACTGCGTTATACCGCGGCATAATGCGGTGTAACGTAGTCCGCAAACGCTGCTATTAACCCTGTGTGACCAACTTTTTACTATTGATGCTGCCTATGCAGACAGCTACATCATCACGTGTTATTGCCGCAAGGCATTACTGGGAACGGAGCGTCGCAAGGAGCATCGCTAAAGGCCTGGGCTAGATCCAGGGGCCGACGGAAGGCGAGTAGGGTTGAGCGATACCGTCCGATACTTGAAAGTATCGGTATCGGAAAGTATCGGCCGATACCGGCAAAGTATCGGATCTAATCCGATACCGATACCCGATACCAATACAAGTGAATGGGACTCAAGTATCGGACGGTAAATCAGCCCTTTCTGTCCTTCTATATGGGGTTCTGGAGGGGGGGGAGAGTGTGGGCGGTGCGTGGGCGGAGACTGCGTGTCTCTGTGCGGGCGGGGTCTGTGCGGGCCTGCCAGGGATCTCATTCTATGCGGCCGGCGCTGTATGCCCAGGCTTGATGCGGCGTGGGAGGGCTCTGCGGCGTGCTGGGGGGGTCTATGCGGCGTGAGGAGGTCTAAGCGGCGTGCTGGGGGGTCTATGCGGCGTGAGGGGCTCTCTGCGGCGTTCTGGGGTGTCTATGCGGCATGCTGGGGGATCTATGCGGCGTGAGGGGCTCTCTGCGGCGTTCTGGGGCGTCTATGCGGCGTGCTGGGGGGTCTATGCGGCGTGCTGGGGGGTCTATGTGGCGTGCTGGGGGGTCTATGCGGCGTGCGGGGGTCTCAGCGGCGTGCGGGGGTCTCTGCGGCGTGCTGGGGGGTCTCTGCGGCGTGGGGGGGGGTCTCTGCGGCGTGGGGGGGGGGTCTCTGCGGCGTGGGGGGGGTCTCTGCTGCGTGCGGGGGTCTCAGTGCGGGCATCGTCCAATGGGACTACAAGTCCCATCAGGCTATGCCTGCTACACTGACAGTGATTGACACATTAGCCAATGATGGGACAGTAGTAGTCCCATCATCCGGCTAATGTGTTGAATGAAAAAAAAAAAAATTCTCCATACATACATTCTACATACATACATACATATAGACATACAGTACATTCATACATTACATACATGACATACATTACATTAAACATAGATTACATACTCACCATTACTTGTCATTTTGATCCCCGAAGCCAGTGTCATCTATAAAAAATGTTAAAAATAACAAACAACCAATATACTCCCTGTCCGCAGAAATCCACGAGTGTCCCACGACGATCTCCCGTGGAGAGCAGCAGCATCAAATAATGCGACCGCTCTCTAGGGGCTCAGAAACACAATGACGGGAGGAAGGTATCCTTCCGCCACTGTATTCCTCCGCCGCTGTAAAAAAAAAAAGTCCCTAGTCTCACTTTATGGCATTGCTGTATGAGACATTTTCCCATGCAGCAATTATATAAAGTGACACTTTGAACTCAGGTAACCTCAGTGATGCACTGCAGGAGCCATTGTCTCCTGTCAGTGTGTCACTGAGGGTCCTATAGAGCAGTGACGTCACCCGATGTCACTGTTCTATAGGGGAGATCGTCGTGGGACACTCGTTATTAATTGGACTACGGCGGACAGGTAGTATGCGGTTTATTATTTTACGTTTTTTGCAGGCGCTGAAGTATGGTAAGTATGGTGAAATGAAGAATATTAAAATACTTTTTCCTAATGTGTGCGTGTTTTATTAACCCTTTTCTTACTATTGGATTAATAATGGATAGGCGTCTTATTGACGCCTCTCTGTTATTAACCCGGCTTAATGTCACCTTACGATAGCAAGGTGACATTAACCCCTTATTACCCCATATCCCACCGCTACACGGGAGTGGGAAGAGAGGGGCTAAGTGCCGGAATTGGCGCATCTTACGGATGCGCCATTTTCGGGGCGGCTGCGGACTGGTATTTGTAGCCGGGGGGGGCCAATATCCATGGCCCCTCTCTAGGCTATGAATATCAGCCCGCAGCTGTCTGTGTAGCCTTTCTGGCTATAAAATATAGGGGGACCTCACGTCATTTTTTTTGGGGGTCCCCCTATTTTAATAGCCAGTAAAGGCTACGCAGACAGCTGCGAGCTGATATTCATAGCAGGCTACAAATATTGGCCCCCGGCCGTCGGCTTTCCCCCTCTGGCGCAGAAAATTGCGCGGGAGCCCACGCCGTTTTTTTCCATTTTTTTTTTTTTTAAATTCAACGCTCATAAAGGCCTCTTTCACCCTTGCGTCAGTACGGGTCCGTCGCTATGCGTCGAGCCGACGTACCGACGCACGTTGTGAAATTTGTACACGACGTGGGCAGCGGATGCAGTTTTTCAACGCATCCACTGCCCATTCTGAAGTGCGGGGAGGAGGGGGCAGAGTTTCTGCTGCGCATGCGCAGTAGAAAATGGCAGACGCGACGGACAAAAAAACGTTCACTTGAACGTTTTTTCGTGCCGACGGTCCGCCAAAACTCGACGGATCCGTTGCAGAACGGACGCGACGTGTGGCCATTCGTCGCGATCCGTCGCTAATACAAGTCTATGGGGAAAAAAATGCATCCTGCGAGCACATTTGCAGGATCCGTTTTTTTCCGCCAGATCCGTTTTTTCAGTCGGATTCGTTGTTTTCCGCCATATCGGTTTTTTTCCACCGGATCCGTTTTTTTCCGCCAGATCCGTTTTTTTTACATTGGATCCGTTTTTTTCTGCCAGATCTGTTTTTTTCCACCGGATCCGTTTTTTTCCACCAGATCCGTTTTTTTTCCGCCAGATCCGTTTTTTCCTGCCGGATCCATTTTTTTCCGCCAGATCCGTTTTTTCTCATAGAGTTGTAATAGCGCCGGATTGCGCCTGATGGCCACACATTTCATCCGTTTTTTGCAGGATTCGTTAAAAAAAACTGTTTCCGCCGGACGGAAAACTCATAGGAACGTTTTTTGTCCGTTATTTTTCATGCATGTTTCCATTCAAATCATGCACATTTTCCGTTTATTTATTTTCCAAAAACCTCATCAAAACCTGCATCAAAACTGCATGAAAAACCGCACCAAAAACCTGCATCAAAAACCGCACCAAAAACCTGCATCAAAAACTGCACCAAAAACTGCATCAAAAACCGCACCAAAAACCTGCAGCAAAAAAGCACCAAAAACTGCATCAAAAACTGCATCAAAAACCGCACCAAAAAACTGCAGCAAAAAACTGCAGCAAAAAAGCACCAAAAACTGCATCAAAAACCGCATCAAAAAGCTACATCAAAAACAGCACCAAAAACAGCACCAAAAAACTGCAGCAAAAAAAGCACCAAAAACTGCATCAAAAAGCTACATCAAAAACAGCACCAAAAACTGCATCAAAAACCGCACCAAAAACCTGCAGCAAAAAAGCACCAAAAACTGCATCAAAAACCGCATCAAAAACTGCACCAAAAACTGCATCAAAAAGCTGGAGCAAAAAAAGCACCAAAAACTGCATCAAATACTGCACCAAAAACTGCATCAAAAACCGCACCAAAAACCTGCAGCAAAAACTGCATCAAAAACCGCATCAAAACTGCACCAGTTTTTTATGCAGGTTTTGATGCAGTTTTTGGTGCAGTTTTTGATGCGGTTTTTGATGCAGGTTTTGGTGCTGTTTTTGATGTAGCTTTTTGATGCAGTTTTTGGTGCTTTTTTGCTGCAGGTTTTTGGTGCGGTTTTTGATGTAGTTTTTGGTGCAGTTTTTGATGCGTTTTTTGATGCAGTTTTTGGTGCTTTTTTGCTGCATGTTTTTGGTGCGGTTTTTGATGTAGTTTTTGGTTCAGTTTTTGATGCAGTTTTTGGTGCTTTTTTTGCTGCAGGTTTTTGGTGCGGTTTTTGATGCAGTTTTTGGTGCTGTTTTTTATGTAGCTTTTTGTTGAGGTTTTTGCTGCAGTTTTTGGTGCTTTTTTTGCTGCAGGTTTTTGATGCCGTTTTTGATGCAGTTTTTGGTGCTTTTTTGCTGCAGGTTTTTGGTGCAGTTTTTGATGCGGTTTTTGATGCAGTTTTTGGTGCTGTTTTTGATGTAGCTTTTTGATGCGGTTTTTGATGCAGTTTTTGGTGCTTTTTTTGCTGCAGGTTTTTGGTGCTGTTTTTGGTGCTTTTTTTGCTGCAGGTTTTTGATGCCGTTTTTGATGCAGTTTTTGGTGCTTTTTTGCTGCAGGTTTTTGATGCAGTTTTTGGTGCAGTATTTGATGCAGTTTTTGGTGTTTTTTGCTGCAGGTTTTTGGTGCGGTTTTTGGTGCAGCAAAAAAGCACCAAAAACTGCATCAAAAACCGCATCAAAAACTGCACCAAAAACTGCATCAAAAACCGCACCAAAAACCTGCAGCAAAAAGCACCAAAAACTGCTTAAAAAAACGCATCAAAAACTGCACCAAAAACTGCATCAAAAACCGCACCAAAAACCTGCAGCAAAAAAAGCACCAAAAACTGCATCAAAAACTGAACCAAAAACTACATCAAAAACCGCACCAAAAACATGCAGCAAAAAAGCACCAAAAACTGCATCAAAAACCGCATGTTTTTGGTGCGGTTTTTGATGTAGTTTTTGGTTCAGTTTTTGATGCAGTTTTTGGTGCTTTTTTTGATGCAGGTTTTTGGTGCGGTTTTTGATGCAGTTTTTGGTGCAGTTTTTGATGCGGTTTTTGATGCAGTTTTTGGTGCTTTTTGCTGCAGGTTTTTGGTGCGGTTTTTGGTGCAGTTTTTGATGCGGTTTTTGATGCAGTTTTTGGTGCTTTTTTGCTGCATGTTTTTGGTGCGGTTTTTTATGTAGTTTTTGGTTCAGTTTCTGATGCAGTTTTTGGTGCTTTTTTTGCTGCAGGTTTTTGGTGCGGTTTTTGATGCTGTTTTTGATGCAGGTTTTTGGTGTGGTTTTTCATGCAGTTTAGTTTTGATGCAGGTTTTGATGAGGTTTTTGGAAAATAAATAAACGGAAAATGTGCATGATTTGAATGGAAACATGCATGAAAAATAACGGACAAAAAACGTTCCTATGAGTTTTCCGTCCGGCGGAAAGTTTTTTTTTACGAATCCTGCAAAAACCGGATGAAATGTGTGGCCATCAGGCGCAATCCGGCGCTATTACAACTCTATGAGAAAAAACGGATCTGGCGGAAAAAAATGGATCCGGCAGGAAAAAACGGATCCGGCGGAAAAAAACGGATCTAGCGGAAAAAACGGATCCGGTGGAAAAAAAACGATCTGGCGGAAAACAACGGATCCGACTGAAAAAACGGATCTGGCGGAAAAAAACGGATCCTGCAAATGTGCTCGCAGGATGCATTTTTTTTCCCCATAGACTTGTATTAGCGACGGATCGCGACGAATGGCCACACGTCGCATCCGTTCTGCAACGGATCCGTCGAGTTTTGGCGGACCGTCGGCACGAAAAAACGTTCAAGTGAACGTTTTCTTGTCCGTCGCGTCTGCCATTTTCTACTGCGCATGCGCAGCAGAAACTCTGCCCCCTCCTCCCCGCACTTCAGAATGGGCAGTGGATGCGTTGAAAAACTGCATCCGCTGCCCACGTCGTGTACAAATTTCACAACGTGCGTCGGTACGTCGGCTCGACGCATAGCGACGGACCCGTACTGACGCAAGGGTGAAAGAGGCCTTTATGAGCGTTGAATTAAAAAAAAAAAATGGAAAAAAACGGCGTGGGCTCCCGCGCAATTTTCTGCGCCAGAGGGGGAAAGCCGACGGCCGGGGGCCAATATTTGTAGCCTGCTATGAATATCAGCTCGCAGCTGTCTGCGTAGCCTTTACTGGCTATTAAAATAGGGGGACCCCCCAAAAAAAATGACGTGGGGTCCCCCTATATTTTATAGCCAGAAAGGCTACGCAGACAGCTGCGGGCTGATATTCATAGCCTAGAGAGGGGCCATGGATATTGGCCCCCCCCGGCTACAAATACCAGTCCGCAGCCGCCCCCAAAATGGCGCATCCGTAAGATGCGCCAATTCCGGCACTTAGCCCCTCTCTTCCCACTCCCGTGTAGCGGTGGGATATGGGGTAATAAGGGGTTAATGTCACCTTGCTATCGTAAGGTGACATTAAGCCGGGTTAATAACGGAGAGGCGTCAATAAGACGCCTATCCGTTATTAATCCAATAGTAAGAAAAGGGTTAATAAAACACGCACACATTAGGAAAAAGTATTTTAATATTCTTCATTTCACCATACTTACCATACTTCAGCGCCTGCAAAAAACGTAAAATAATAAACCGCATACTACCTGTCCGCCGTAGTCCAATTAATAACGAGTGTCCCACGACGATCTCCCCTATAGAACAGTGACATCGGGTGACGTCACTGCTCTATAGGACCCTCAGTGACACACTGACAGGAGACAATGGCTCCTGCAGTGCATCACTGAGGTTACCTGAGTTCAAAGTGTCACTTTATATAATTGCTGCATGGGAAAATGTCTCATACAGCAATGCCATAAAGTGAGACTAGGGACTTTTTTTTTTACAGCGGCGGAGGAATACAGTGGCGGAAGGATACCTTCCTCCCGTCATTGTGTTTCTGAGCCCCTAGAGAGCGGTCGCATTATTTGATGCTGCTGCTCTCCACGGGAGATCGTCGTGGGACACTCGTGGATTTCTGCGGACAGGGAGTATATTGGTTGTTTGTTTTTTTCACATTTTTTATAGATGACACTGGCTTCGGGGATCAAAATGACAAGTAATGGTGAGTATGTAATCTATGTTTAATGTAATGTATGTCATGTATGTAATGTATGAATGTACTGTATGTCTATATGTATGTATGTATGTAGAATGTATGTATGGAGTATTTTTTTTTTTTTCATTCAACACATTAGCCGGATGATGGGACTACTACTGTCCCATCATTGGCTAATGTGTCAATCACTGTCAGTGTAGCAGGCATAGCCCGATGGGACTTGTAGTCCCATTGGACGATGCCCGCACTGAGACCCCCGCACGCCGCAGAGACCCCCCCACGCCGCAGAGACCCCCCCCCACGCCGCAGAGACCCCCCCCCACGCCGCAGAGACACCCCCCCCCACGCCGCAGAGACCCCCCCCACGCCGCAGAGACCCCCCAGCACACCGCAGAGACCCCCGCACGCCGCTGAGACCCCCGCACGCCGCATAGACCCCCCAGCACGCCGCATAGACGCCCCAGAACGCCGCAGAGAGCCCCTCACGCCGCATAGATCCCCCAGCATGCCGCATAGACGCCCCAGAACGCCGCAGAGAGCCCCTCACGCCGCATAGACCCCCCCTCACGCCGCATAGACCCCCCCAGCACGCCGCAGAGCCCTCCCACGCCGCATCAAGCCCCGGCACGCCGCATCAAGCCTGGGCATACAGCGCCGGCCGCATAGAATGAGATCCCTGGCAGGCCCGCACAGACCCCGCCCGCACAGAGACACGCAGTCTCCGCCCACGCACCGCCCACTTTACATTATAGTGATTTTAGCACTGTGGGGACTTCCGATTCCGATACCCGATACCACAAAAATATCGGATCTCGGTATCGGAATTCCGATACCGCAAGGATCGGCCGATACCCGATACTTGCGGTATCGGAATGCTCAACACTAAAGGCGAGTATATAACTATTTTTTATTTTAATTCTTTTTTTAACAGGGATATGGTGCCCACATTGCTATATACTGCATGGCCTGTGTTATATACTGCGTGGGCTGTGTTATATATTACGTGGCTGTGCTATATACTATGTGGGCTGTGTTATATACTACATGGGCTGTGTTATATACTGCGTGGCCTGTGTTATATACTACGTCACTGTGCTTGTCATGAATCCCAATGGCTAGGGATAGCACAGGACAAGCAAAGTACAAATATATTACGGACGAGCTCTAGGGAGATGGAACCTGGGCTGACCGCTGCCCTACGCCTGACAAACGCAACTAGACATAGCCAGGGAGCGTGCCTACGTTGGTTCTAGACGCCACGCACCAGCCTAAGAGCTAACTAGCACTGCAGAGAAAATAAAGACCTCACTTGCCTCCAGCAGAATGAACCCCAAAAGATATAGTTGCCCCCCACATGTATTGACGGTGAAATGAGAGGAAGGCACACACATAGAGATGATATATATAGTTTTAGCAAATTGAGGCCCGCTGTAAACTAGAAAGCAGAACGATACAAAAGGGGACTGAGCGGTCAGCAAAAAACCCTAATCAAAAAAACCATCCTGAGATTACAAGAACCCATGTGCCAACTCATGGCACATGGGGAGAACCTCAGTCCACTAGAGCTACCAGCTAGCATAGAGACATAATAAGCAAGCTGGACAAAAAACCAAACAACTGAAAATCAGCACTTAGCTTATCCTGAAAGATCTGGGAGCAGGTAGGCAGGAACAAAACAGAGCACATCTGAATACATTGATAGCCGGCAAGGGAAATGACAGAAAGGCCAGGTAAAATAGGAAACACCCAGCCACTGATGTAGCCTGTCCACCACCACGTCCACTCCAGGACAATCCGAAGGCTCCACCTGACCAGAGGAAAAACGAGGATGAAACCCCGAATTACAAAAAAAAGGAGAGACCAACGTGGCCGAACTAGCCCGATTATTAAGAGCAAATTCGGCCAGTGGCAAAAAAGCAACCCAGTCATCTTGATCAGCAGAAACAAAACACCTCAAATAAGTCTCCAAGGTCTGATTAGTTTGCTCCGTCTGGCCATTCGTCTGAGGATGGAATGCAGACGAGAAAGACAAATCAATGCCCATCTTGGCACAAAACGTCCGCCAAAATCTAGACACAAACTGGGATCCCCTGTCAGAAACGATATTCTCCGGAATCCCATGCAAATGAACCACGTTCTGAAAAAATAAAGGGACCAACTCAGAGGAGGAAGGCAACTTAGGCAAGGGCACCAAATGAACCATCTTAGAAAAGCGGTCACACACAACCCAGATAACGGACATTTTCTGTGAAACCGGGAGATCAGAAATAAAATCCATGGAAATGTGCGTCCAAGGCCTCTTCGGGATGGGCAAGGATAACAACAACCCACTGGCCCGAGAACAGCAAGGCTTAGCTCGAGCACACACTTCACAAGACTGCACAAAGGTACGCACATCCCTAGACAAGGAAGGCCACCAAAAAGACCTGGCCACCAAGTCTCTAGTACCAAATATTCCAGGATGACCAGCCAACACAGAAGAATGGACCTCGGAGATGACTCTACTGGTCCAATCATCCGGAACAAACAGTCTTTCTGGTGGACAACGATCCGGTTTATCCACCTGAAACTCCTGCAATGCACGTCGCAAGTCTGGGGATACGGCGGACAATATTACCCCATCCCTAAGGATACCAGTAGGCCCAGAGTCTCCAGGAGAGTCAGGCACAAAACTCCTGGAAAGAGCATCTGCCTTCACATTCTTTGAACCTGGCAGGTATGAAACCACGAAATTGAAACGAGAAAAAAAACAACGACCAACGAGCCTGTCTAGGATTCAAACGCCTGGCAGACTCAAGGTAAATGAGATTCTTGTGATCAGTCAAGACCACCACACGATGTTTAGCACCCTCAAGCCAATGACGCCACTCCTCAAATGCCCACTTCATGGCCAAAAGCTCCCGATTACCCACATCATAATTGCGCTCGGCGGGCGAGAATTTTCTAGAGAAGAATGCACATGGCTTCATCACCGAGCCATTAGAACTTCTCTGTGACAAAACCGCCCCCGCTCCAATCTCGGAAGCATCAACCTCAACCTGAAAAGGAAGTGAAACATCTGGTTGACACAACACAGGAGCAGAAGAAAACCGGCGCTTAAGTTCCTGAAAGGCCTCCACGGCCGCAGGAGACCAATCAGCAACATCAGCACCCTTTTTAGTCAAATCAGTCAAAGGTTTAACAATACTGGAAAAATTAGCAATGAACCGACGATAAAAATTAGCAAACCCCAAGAACTTCTGAAGGCTCTTAACAGATGTAGGTTGTGTCCAGTCACAAATCGCCTGAACCTTGACGGGATCCATCTCAATAGTAGAAGGAGAAAAAATGTACCCCAAAAAAGAAATCTTCTGGACTCCGAAGAGACACTTTGAGCCCTTCACAAACAGAGAATTGGCTCGCAGAACCTGAAACACCTTCCTGACCTGTAGAACATGAGACTCCCAGTCATCAGAAAACACCAAAATATCATCCAAATACACAATCATAAACTTATCCAGATATTCACGGAAAATATTGTGCATAAAGGACTGAAAGACTGACGGAGCATTGGAGAGTCCAAAAGGCATTACCAAATACTCAAAATGGCCCTCAGGCGTATTAAATGCGGTTTTCCACTCATCACCCTGTTTTATCCGCACCAGATTATACGCACCGCGAAGATCTATCTTAGTGAACCACCTAGCCCCCTTAATGCGAGCAAACAAATCAGTCAATAATGGCAATGGATACTGATACTTGACTGTAATCTTATTCAGAAGGCGATAATCTATACAAGGCCTCAGGGAACCATCTTTTTTTGCCACAAAAAAAAAACCTGCTCCCAGAGGGGACGAAGATGGACGAATATGTCCCTTTTCCAAGGACTCCTTAATATAATTCCGCATAGCAGTATGCTCTGGTAGTGACAGATTAAATAAACGACCCTTAGGGAACTTACTGCCAGGAATCAATTCTATAGCACAGTCACAATCTCTATGCGGAGGGAGCGAATTGAGCTTAGGCTCCTCAAAAACATCCCTATAGTCAGACAAAAACGCAGGGATCTCAGAAGGAATAGATGAAGCGATAGAAATCGGAGGTGCATCATCATGAACCCCCTGACATCCCCAGCTTAACACAGACATTGTTTTCCAGTCCAGGACAGGATTATGAGTTTGTAACCATGGCAGACCAAGCACTAGTACATCATGTAAATTATAAAGTACAAGGAAGCGAATCACCTCCTGATGAACGGGAGTCATGCGCATGGTCACTTGTGTCCAATACTGCGGTTTATTCATAGCCAATGGTGTAGAGTCAATTCCCTTCAGAGGAATAGGAACTTCCAGAGGCTCTAGACTAAAACCGCAGCGTTTAGCAAATGACCAATCCATAAGACTCAGGGCAGCGCCCGAATCCACATAGGCATCGACGGAAATGGAAGACAGTGAAAAAATCAGAGTCACAGACAAAATGAACTTAGGCTGCAGAGTACCAATGGCAAAAGATTTATCAACCCTTTTTGTGCGTTTAGAGCATGCTGATATAACATGAGCTGAATCACCACAATAGAAACACAATCCATTTTTCCGCCTATAATTTTGCCATTCACTTCTGGACTGAATTCTATCACATTGCATAGTCTCAGGTGCCTGTTCAGAAGACACCGCCAACTGGTGCACGGGTTTGCGCTCCCGTAAACGCCGATCAATCTGAATGGCCATAGCCATAGACTCATTCAGACCTGTAGGCGTAGGGAACCCCACCATAATATCCTTAATGGCCTCAGAAAGACCATTTCTGAAGTTTGCAGCCAGGGCGCACTCATTCCACTGAGTAAGCACCGACCATTTCCGAAACTTCTGACAATATATCTCCGCTTCATCATGCCCCTGAGAGAGGGCTAATAAAGCCTTTTCAGCCTGAATCTCCAGGTTAGGTTCCTCATAGAGCAATCCCAATGCCAGAAAAAACGCATCCACACTGAGCAATGCAGGATCCCCTGGTGCCAATGCAAATGCCCAATTCTGAGGGTCGCCCCGCAGGAAAGATATTACAATCTTGACCTGTTGAGCAGGGTCTCCAGAGGAGCGAGATTTTAAAGAAAGAAACAATTTACAATTGTTCCTGAAATTCAGGAAGGTAGATCTATCTCCAGAAAAGAACTCTGGAATAGGAATTCTAGGTTCAGACATGGGAGTGTGAACAACAAAATCCTGTATGTTTTGAACTTTTGCCGCGAGATTACTCAGGCTGGAAGCCAAACTCTGGACATCCATGTTAAACAGCTAAGATCAGAGCCATTCAAGGGTTAAGAGGAGGTAAGAAGCAGCTAGACAGCAATTAAGGGCTAGGCAGCAAAACTCTGAAGGGAGAAAAAAAAAAAAAAAAATTTCCCTTAAACACTTCTCTTTCTCCTGCTTCAGCCCAAACAATTAACACTTTGTGGGCCGGCTATACTGTCATGAATCCCAATGGCTAGGGATAGCACAGGACAAGCAAAGTACAAATATATTACGGACGAGCTCTAGGGAGATGGAACCTGGGCTGACCGCTGCCCTACGCCTGACAAACGCAACTAGAGATAGCCAGGGAGCGTGCCTACGTTGGTTCTAGACGCCACGCACCAGCCTAAGAGCTAACTAGCACTGCAGAGAAAATAAAGACCTCACTTGCCTCCAGCGGAATGAACCCCAAAAGATATAGTTGCCCCCCACATGTATTGACGGTGAAATGAGAGGAAGGCACACACATAGAGATGATATATATAGTTTTAGCAAATTGAGGCCCGCTGTAAACTAGAAAGCAGAACGATACAAAAGGGGACTGAGCGGTCAGCAAAAAACCCTAATCAAAAAAACCATCCTGAGATTACAAGAACCCATGTGCCAACTCATGGCACATGGGGAGAACCTCAGTCCACTAGAGCTACCAGCTAGCATAGAGACATAATAAGCAAGCTGGACAAAAAACCAAACAACTGAAAATCAGCACTTAGCTTATCCTGAAAGATCTGGGAGCAGGTAGGCAGGAACAAAACAGAGCACATCTGAATACATTGATAGCCAGCAAGGGAAATGACAGAAAGGCCAGGTAAAATAGGAAACACCCAGCCACTGATGGACAGGTGGAACCAAAGGCCGCAACCCACCAAAGTCACCCAGTACCAGCAGTAACCACCAGAGGGAGCCCACAAACAGAATCCACAACATGTGCTATATACTACTTGGCTGTGCTATATACTACGTGTCTGGGCAATATACTACGTCGCTGTGATATATACTACGTGGGCCGTGTTATATACTACATGGCTGTGCTATATACTATGTGGGCTGTGTTATATACTACTTGGCTGTGCTATATACTACATGGGCTGTGTTATATACTACATGGGCTGTGTTATATACTGCGTGGGCTGTGTTATATGCTACGTGGCTGTGCAATATACTATGTGGCTGGGCAATATACTACGTGGGCTTTGCTATATACTACGTGGCTGTGCTATATACTATGTGGCTGTGTTATATACTGCATGGGCTGTGTTATACACGACGTCTCTGTGCTATATACTACGTGGCTGTGCTATATACTACGTGGCTGCTATATACTACGTGGCTGTTTTATATACTGCGTGGCCTGTGTTATATGCTACGTCTGTGTGCTATATACTACGTGGCTGTGCTATGTACTACGTGGCTGTGCAATATACTACGTGGCTGGGCAATATTCTCCGTGGGCTGTGCTATATACTACGTGGCTGTGCTATATACTATGTGGCTGTGTTATATATACTATGTGGCTGTGCAATATACTACGTGGCTGGGCTATATACTACGTGGCTGTGTTATATACTACGTGGGCTGTGTTATATACTGCGTGGGCTGTGCTATATACTACTATACATATTCTAGAATACCTGATGCGTTAGAATCGGGCCACCATCTAGTTTATAAGGTAACGCTACAATGTAGCAAACCGTGAATTGTTGCAAAGGATGTAACCCTATTAAATATAGTCGGCAGACCTTCTGAGAGTGTCATTGTAGTGGTGTACAGCCAGATCCGGACAGGAAAAAGAGGAGATTGGGGACAGTGATGAGTGTAAGGAGTCTGAAAGTGTATGAGGGTTAATGGCTTGTAGATTTCTGACTGAATGGTAGGTAGGAGAGTGCTGGGGTGGGCGAAGGATTGTGAGTGTGAAGGAGAGAATGTTGTGGACACAATGTGGACACAATGTGAACACAAAAGTAATGAGTGGAAGACACCAGGGAGCTACGGAGAAAGGATCCAACGTGTTTTGCTTCCACCTGGTGCAGCTCCATCAGGGGACCTCTACTCATATATGGGCCATTATATTTCTTCAATAAAATGTTGTATTTTTATGTATGCATGTGGACTATATTCAACGTTGTTCTAGTTTGTGTTTTTACAACCAACCACTGATTGTGACATAACCGTCCCAACCATCACTAAAGGAGAGTTCACTCATCTCCTTCAAATCCCACCTCCTCCCCAACCTCACCACCACACTAATCCCAGCCCTAACCCATCTCTTCAATCTATCATTAAATTCTGACTTCCCTTCTGCTTCAAATATGCCACGATCACGTCTATCTTGAAGAAACCATCCCTCAACCTCTAGGTCCAGCTATCACTCCATATCGCTGCTCGCTTTTGTCTCGGAACTCCACAAATAGTATGTCTGTCACAGCTCTGTTATTGAGTGTCCTCGGACCAGGGGTTTCTTCCCTGTCCCTAACGCTAGGTATATGAAATAAACTTTGGCACTCAACTTGCAATGATATGGAAATTTTTAATGGCAGCCACTTGTACAACAAACGTTTCGGTCAGAGACATTGACCTTCTTCAGTGTACTTAGTCTTTTAGAAACACTATTTGTGTGTGGCTCAAGGTCAGAATAAGGTCCTAAGCATGGATCCCATGTATCAGTATGGATGAGGATACGGTGGCGGGAGCGGGGGGTGTTAGACCGTCCTGCTCCTTGTCTGGGTGATGGAATGTATCCTAATATCCAGGCTAGCAAATGTGGTTGAGAAAAATTATATATATATATCCTCTTCAGGGGTCAGAGTAGTATCATGTGTATATGTGAATAGCGATATTCACATATGGATATAGATCCTAAAGTGGACCAGAGCATAAGGTCCCTGTCGGGAGGTGGCAGAGGTGTGGGTCCAGAACGCGGTGTCCACCGCTAGTTCCAAGGACATTATACAGTATGGAGCATCATGTGTGGTCATTATACAATATGGAGCATCATGTGCGGTCATTATACAATATGGAGCATCATGTGCAGTCATTATACAGTATGGAGCATCATGTGCAGTCATACAGTATGGAGCATCATGTGTGGTCATTATACAGTATGGAGCATCATGTGTGGCCGTTATACAGTATGGAGCATCATGTGTGGCCAATGGCCATTATACAGTATTGAGCATCATGTGTGGCCGTTATACAGTATGGAGCATCATGTGTGTCCGTTATACAGTATGGAGCATCATGTGTGGCCAATGGCCATTATACAGTATGGAGCATCATGTGTGGCCATTATACAGTATGGAGCATCAAGTGTGGCCATTATACAGTATGGAGCACTGTGTGGCCATTATACAGTATGGAGCATCATGTGCAGCCAATATACAGTATGGAGCATCATGTGCAGTCATTATACAGTATGGAGCATCATGTGAAGTCATTATACAGTATGGAGCATCATGTGAAGTCATTATACAGTATGGAGCATCATGTGCGGTCATTATACAGTATGGAGCATCATGTGTGGTCATTATACAGTATGGAGAATCATGTGGGGCCATTATACAGTATGGAGCATCATGTGTGGTCATTATACAGTATGGAGCATCATGTGTGGCCGTTATACAGTATGGAGCATCATGTGTGGCCAATGGCCATTATACAGTATTGAGCATCATGTGTGGCCGTTATACAGTATGGAGCATCATGTGTGTCCGTTATACAGTATGGAGCATCATGTGTGGCCAATGGCCATTATACAGTATGGAGCATCATGTGTGGCCATTATACAGTATGGAGCATCAAGTGTGGCCATTATACAGTATGGAGCACTGTGTGGCCATTATACAGTATGGAGCATCATGTGCAGTCATTATACAGTATGGAGCATCATGTGAAGTCATTATACAGTATGGAGCATCATGTGCGGTCATTATACAGTATGGAGCATCATGTGTGGTCATTATACAGTATGGAGAATCATGTGGGGCCATTATACAGTATGGAGCATCATGTGCGGTCATTATACAGTATTGAGCATCATGTGCGGTCATTATACAGTATGGAGCATCATGTGCGGTCATTATACAGTATGGAGCATCATGTGTGGTCATTATACAGTATGGAGCATCATGTGTGGTCATTATACAGTATGGAGCACTGTGTGGCCATTATACAGTATGGAGCATCATGTGCAGCCAATATACAGTATGGAGCATCATGTGCGGCCATTATACAGTATGGAGCATCATGTGCGGCCATTATACAGTATGGAGTATCATGTGCAGTCATTATACAGTATGGAGCACTGTGTGGCCATTATACAGTATTGAGCATCATTTGTGGCCATTATACGGTATGGAGCACTGTGTGGCCATATTTTTTTGTTTAATTATTGTATATGAAACAGTGTGATCAGCAGTGCTAAATGGGTGTGGTTGGGACGTGGATATGGGTGTGACTAATTATGAATGGGTGTGGTCAGAGGCGTGGCCTAAAATTTGCCGCCGCGCGTTGCGCGCCGCAAACTTTATCCCTCTTTCCCATCCACAAAAGTTGGGAGGTATGCAGTTGCCCTGTCAGAGCAGTGAAAGGATCCATAATGGATTAAAAAAAATGGTTTCAGTCAGAGCTCATATGACGACTCTGTTGTCAGGTGTCTCGGGACCAGGGGCTCCTTCCCTGTCCCTAATGCTAGGGGTGCTCCAGCTCACCCTGTTCCCCGGATTACTTCTGATGGTGAAGACGCTGGGGTCACGTACCTTGCCTTAGCTCCTAAATCTGCCCTCAGTCTGTTTCCTTCCCCCACCCAGGGAAGAGGAGAGTAGTAGTAGTGTAGTAGTACTACACCAACCAGACTAACAAGATAATACAAACAGGGGTCGCGAAAAATACCAAGCATACAAATATACACACATATTATTATTACTAGATGGTGGCCCGATTCTAACGCATCGGGTATTCTAGAATATGCATGTCCACGTAGTATATTGCCCAGCCACGTAGTATATTGCCCAGTGACGTAGTATATTGCCCAGTGAAGTCGTATATATTGCCCAGCCACGTAGTATATTGCCCAGCCACGTAGTATATTGCCCAGCCATGTAGTATATTGCCCAGTTACGTAGTATATTGCCCAGTGACGTAGTATATTGCCCAGTGACGTAGTATATTGTCCAGTTACGTAGTATATTGCCCAGTGACGTAGTATATTGCCCAGTTATGTAGTATACAGCACAGAGCCACGTAGTATATTGCACAGCGACGTAGTATATTGCCCAGCCACGTAGTATATTGCCCAGTTACGTAGTATATTGCCCAGTTACGTAGTATATTGCCCAGCCACGTAGTATATTGCCCAGTTATGTAGTATATTGCCCAGTGACGTAGTATATTGCCCAGTTATGTAGTATACAGCACAGAGCCACATAGTATATTGCCCAGCCACGTAGTATATTGCCCAGTGATGTAGTATATTGCCCAGTTACGTAGTATATTGCCCAGTGACGTAGTATATTGCCCAGTTACGTAGGATACAGCACAGAGCCACGTAGTATATTGCACAGCGACGTAGTATACAGCACAGAGCCACATAGTATATTGCCCAGTGACGTAGTATATTGGCCAGTCACGTAGTATATTGCCCAGCCACGTATGTCACAGGTTAACAAATAAACATATAATCACCTTCCGAGGGTACCCTTGTAGTTCTGTCGCCTGTGTGCGGTGCAGGCGGCAGCTTACGGTCCCAGGGTGTGATGACGTCGCGGTCACATGACCGTGACGTCATGGCAGGTCCTTGTCGCAGACCATCCTTAGCACCGGAACCTGCCGCTTGCATGGACCGGTCACTGGAGCATCGCGAGGAGCGGGAAAGGCGGCGGAAGGTGAGTATATAATGATTTGTTATTTTTTTTAATATTTTTAACATTAGATGTTTTTACTATTGACGCTGCATAGGCAGCATCAATAGTAAAAACTTGGTCACACAGGGTTAATAGTGGCGGTAACGGAGTGAGTTACCCGCGGCATAATGAGGTCCGTTACCGCTGCCATTAACCCTGTGTGAGCCGTGACTGCGGGGAGTATGGAACAGGCTACGGGCACTGACAGCAGGGGAGTAGGGAGGGACTAATCGGACTGTGGCCGTCGCTGATTGGTCGCGGCAGCCATGAGAGGCAGCTGGCGAGACCAATCAGCGACTTGGATTCCATGACAGACAGAGGCCGCGACCAATGAATATCCGTGACAGACAGACAGACAGAAAGACAGGCAGAAAGACGGAAGCGACCCTTAGACAATTATATAGTAGATTATTATTTATTTATATAGCACCATTAGTTTCATGGTGCTGTACATGAGAAAGGGGTTACATACAGAGTTATAGATATCGTTCATACTAAACAAGTTTACAGTGACAGACTGGTACAGAGGGGAGAGGAATGCACCGATGAGTGGAGGATGGGATTAAATCAAAGTAGGAGAAGAAAGGGAATTATCACACACTCAAAACATAGCAACAGTCACAGATAAATCCACCAAACGTCTTGTCCAATAACAACCACCAGCAAACACGTTACGGGGTGTAACGTTAGTCCGCGTCCACGTGGTGCACCCTGGGTAACGCTAAAGGACTAACAATCTTGACGACAAAACAATCAAACTACATCTAGATCTCCTGGTCAATATATTTTACATCATATTTGATAATCAACAAAGGACAACAAAGGATCAAATTTGATAATGTCTACAAATAATGGTACCGTCACAAATGACATTCCTCAAACGAAAGACCTTGGACCCACTGTGAAAATCTGCCAAATTAATATTTAAGGTATCAGCCGCTCAAAATGTGATTTCCTTCACAATTTTCTCACTGCTAACAAAATAGACGTTCTTGTTCTTCAGGAAACTCATGTTGAACATGAAGACCAACTTCTAGCTCGTGGCTCCATTGCTGGTTTTGACCCACACTACAGTGTAGCTACCTATGTGAAAGGCAGCATTGAAAATGTAAAGCTTGTATCTACATCTGTTGAAAATGACATCCATGAAGCTGTGATTAAAGTTGGTGATATCACAATTGTTAATATTTACAAGCTTCGTGCAGTACAATGGCCTACTGAAGTTAGCCATGTCCATCTACATCCTACCGTGTACATAGGAGATTTCAACAGTCACCATGAGCTCTGGCAATATGCTGGTAATGACGACAATGGTGAGCACCTGGTAAACTGGTCTGATGTGCACAACACATTCTTGGTTTTTGATGCAAAGGATTTTCCAACCTTCCAATCAGCAGCCTGGCAGAGAGGATACAACCCTGATTTATGTTTCGTATCACGCAATAGAAACAATCAACCTTTATCTACATCTAGGAGTGTTGTCAAACATTTCCCTCGTAGTCAGCATCGCCCTGTCATCATCACTGTTGGAGTATCCATTTCTCTTGTAACTTCGTACCCACGCCCTCGATGGAATTTTGTTAAAGCCAACTGGAAAAAGTTTGCAGATCATCTTGACAAGTGTATTGGTTGGATACCTCCAATCAGTAAAAACTATGAGCGGTTCTGTAAAGCTGTTATTAAAGCTGCAGAGAAATCAATACCATGTGGCTTCCGCAAAGAATACATTCCAGGCTGAACTGATGAATGTGAACAACTATACAGACAATTTCTTGAGAGTGAAGATGGTGAAATCGGTGATGAGTTGCTGAACAAACTGAATGCAGCACGTTGTGTCAAATGGATGGAAACAGTTGAGAACTTGGACTTTAAAAGGTCCAGTAGAAAGCGTGGTCTCTTTTAAGAAAACTAGAAGGAAACCATAAAGCAAAACAGAAAACGAATGCTGTAACTCCAAATCAAACCGCAGCACACATTGTGAACACCTCAAGAACCCCTAAAGACCGAGCTCATACCATAGAAGTTAAAAATAAGTTTAAGCTACTAAAATCATCTGTGGCATCAACTGAAGAATATTCCCGTCCTTTTACAACTTGTGAAATTGAAATTGCCCTTGTTGATACTAAAAGTAACAAAGCTCCTGGATTTGATGGGATTCATCCCAAATTTCTCAAAAATTTTGGACCTTTTGTGAAAAAATGTCTGGCAAAGTTCTTCTTAGATATCATGGAGAATGCTCAAGTCCCCAGTAAATTAAAACACGCCAAGATCATTGCATTGTTAAAACCTGGGAAGCCTGAAGATAATCCATCAAGCTATAGACCCATTGCTTTACTGAGCTGCCTTTACAAGCTGTTAGAACACTTAATCTATAACAAGATCAATTTAAATATTTTCGACTCAATACCTGTAGAGCCATCCGGCTTTAGACCTGCTCGAAACTGCAGTGACCAAGTTTTAGCCTTGACAACTTTAATTGAAGCTGAATTTCAAAAGAACAAAAAGGTTTCAGTGGCGTTCATCGATCTTTCTGCCGCAAATGACACTGTGTGGAGGGAAGGACTTCTATATACGTTTCTGAAGGTGATTCTGCAGCGCCCCAGAGTCCTGGTCGTTGCAGTACTGTTGCTCCGCCGCTAAGGGGAGTGATGGTATGTCTGATGGCACTTAAGGAGTTCACCTGACCAGGTATCACAGTCACACATTCCACTTCGCACTCTGGCCACCAGGGGGAGCAAAGGGTTCTATGATTAGGCCACTCCTCACAATCTGGTAAAACTGGGGGCTGGATAGGAAGTGAGAGAGAAGCTGACTGGGTTTTGCCCAGGCAACACCTAGTGAGAGAAAGGGTTGCTTGGGAAGATTCAGGGGGTCCCTGTCAGGGGTGGGATCCTGACAGAGGCCTAGCGAAAAGGACAGATCGTTACGGAACCGCGCCTGCACTTCATTGCGGCGGTATCTTAAGAAAGGATAAGAAGCGAGGTTTATTGTGGAGAAGTGAGAAACGAGATCACAGCACAAAGGAGAATAGAACCAGTAGGAGTCGTGCCCCGAGATCGGCAACATCCTACTGAGGCGTGTAGCCGGTGGCCGGAACGCCGAGGAAGTATTGGGCTCCAAGCATTACTTCAAACAGCAGCAGGGCAGTTGACTTTAAGTTGGCTGTCTCACCTAAATCACCTAAGCAGACATAGGAGGCAATTGTGGGAGAGGGGCGACTCTAGGGTCCCGGAAGAACTCCAGGCCTACCCGTCATACGGGTGCGTCCTAGCCATATCATCTGGGGGACGGAGAAGAACATCAGAAGAGAAACGATAGTTGTGAGGAAGAACATCAGAAACAGACACAACAGTTGTGAGGACTATCCCGTGGTGCTCAGCAGGGAGGTACTACAACACACAGGCGCTAGAAGGTAGGCACTGATTTTCACCTGTAAAGGAAACTCTGGATGTGCCTTCGGACCGGCCGGTCTCAGACAGCCCTGTTAGCAGTACTCTGGATTGCGGATCCTGAAGCCTTCAGTAAAGAGACTGCAACCCTGTGTCCTCATTATTCATCGCACCTTGCACCACGCACCATCATCACATCTTTCATTGGACGCCCCTTAGCAGGGTCACGGACCGGGTCTAGCCACCGTGACAACCCAAGAACCGAGACAGAGAGGCCCGGTACCGAGTACTCCACGGCCCTGCGTCTGGGGGCGCTCCAACTTGGCGTCACGAACAGGATCTACTTAAGCCTGAAGAATCAGGTCATGTGTGCCTTGGAACTGTGACTGAATTGTGCTTGAACCGTGATTTATTGCAAAGACTGTGTTTTGCCATTGCCACCAAAAATTCCCCCCGCCAAAATCGCCACCAGTACAGCGCAACGCGGAGCGCAGAGGAAGAAGAAGGGCGTGCCATGGGAGGAGACTATCAAAGCGGCGCCAAAAGTGGCGACCGCCCCCTCCGACTCTTGCTGCAAGATGATGACCTGCCCCGAAGCAGAGGAGAACCGCCCCCTGATTTGCAACGGCGGGAACCAAGACAAGAAGGAGCTCCACCCCCGAGAAATGGCGGAGCCAGGTGCATGTGCAGCTGCCGACTCCAAGACAGTGAAGGTGACCAGCGAGTACCTGAACGACGATGAAGTGATCCTGGACTATCTCCACCGGTCAGAAGTGGCTCCGGACACACCGCAGCTGAAGGGCCCGAACTTCTCGGAGCCGCAGGCGGAGGAGCTGAGTCGACCTATCCTGAACACGGAGCCAGCAGATGTGAAGCAATGGAATGCGGAGCCGTGCCAGAGAGACGCCTGGGAGGAACCGCGGTCCGCACCGCTGCCGACTCCAGTGTCCTCGTCAGTGGAACAGATCGGCATCGATGGAACCACATCAGACGCAGGTATGGAAAGCGTCCCTGCTCTCCCGACCGATCCTGTTCCCGTGACCACTCCCCGTCCCGACAGTGACCGATTCCTCTCCGCTGAGCTGGTAGTGGTAACCCCCGACACTATGGAGAAGCTGGTGCCTCCGCTACCGACGACTATGGGAGAACCGCTAGATGTGAGCTCAGAGGGGGTGATCTTCCAGTGGGATACCCCGAGGATAGGGCCAGACAAGAGGGCCTCAGCATTGCTGTGCTCACCTGGGAACAGTATAAGCAATGCTTAATTCTGCACTGGAAAAACCGAAAAGAGACAGAACAAAGTGACCCACTGAAAGTACAAAGCCCGACTGTACGCGGAAAGAAGGACTTGGTAAAACGGGGGACCGTACTAGCTTTTCACCCGAAAAGGGGTTGGGGCTCTATACAAGAACCGGGACTGCCGACTGAAATCTTCTTCACCAGCTCCAATGTGAAGACCCCGTTCCGCAACAGATGTGACGATCCACTAATATGTAAAGGGGACCAGGTGACATACACTCGCCATTGGAGTGCGCAGGGATGGTGCGCTCGGAACGTCCAGAGATGCGAGCCTGCAGTGGCGCCACCTGCTGCCCTGACTACGACTAATTCGGACTTGACAAATTCTGCTACCATCGCTACTTTGTGCATTATTGCTGCTACTGAGCTTGCAACCAGAGCCGACATTCGAATCCAGACACCGGGTGACCTGACCGCACCTGAGAGACGAACCATTGATACCGATGCCGCATCAGCCAAGGGCAGGGAACCGGAGCTTCCTCGGTCAGGAAGTGTTCACTACCGGCTGGTGTCTTGCAACCTACTGTGAGGAGTAAACCTTGAAACTGGAACCAATGTAAATAGTTAACTGTTTGTCTTCCTGATGTTTTGCTGCTTTAAACCCGACCAGGGTTATTCTTAAAGGGGTCCCTTTGTTTACCCGGGATCCCTATTGTTTTTGCTTTTTGTTTTTTTTTTGCTTTTGTTCATTACTGTTTTAAAGACTGCCGAATCATGGATGGTGAATGCTTCACAAACTGTGTTGTAAATAGTTTGCACCTTCTTAAAGGTGCCCCCTACTGGTTTTACAAGAAGGAGAACTTTTTTAAGAGACTGTTCTTGAATACAGCGCAGAAGTTCTTGCCTTAAACGGGCTTGCAGATAGAGAGTCTGTACTGCCTTAAAGAGACTTGAGTCCCTCTTAAAGGGAATGTTCATATGTTGCACTTAAGTATAATGTTACTTTGAGAATGTTGAATGATAATAGATAGTGTGTAGTTATTTAAAATAGAAAATGTTCAATGATGTTATTAGAGATTGAGGACAGGAAAGAATTGAAAACCGAATTTCAATGAAAGTGAACCCGTAGGGGTTAGTGAGTCCTCCTGGAAACCATAGAGAGATGGTTGATTGATCTTATACTGTGAATAAAGATTAAGCTTGCAAAAGAAAAGAGGCAGTAGGCCCGGACCAGTAGCCAGGCGGTCCTGCATGTTCAACGTCAGACAGTAAAGAGAAAGAAAAGAAAAATAAAAGACCAAGTTAATTTATATTTTCGAGTTTTATAGTAAGCCTTTAGTGGGTTCAGCCTATACGCCCTTAAAGGAAAAGTTAAATTATTGTTCCAGAATTTGCACTTAGTAGATAGAATACCCGGCTGGGTAAAGATGGTTGTTTATAGTCAGTCATTTAATAAGTGTTATTTAAAAACTTTAAATATGTTTCCGTTTGTAACGTTCAAGTGTCCTCACCTCCCATAAAGGGAAGCTCTGTTATATTTACTTGTTCATTGCATTTCAAAATTTTGTATGTCTTTTGCTAACATGTATTGTTGTTCTTCTTCCCAGTCCGGGAGTACTTGATTTAACCGGGGGGAGTGCAGCGCCCCAGAGTCCTGGTCGTTGCAGTACTGTTGCTCCGCCGCTAAGGGGAGTGATGGTACGTCTGATGGCACTTAAGGAGTTCACCTGACCAGGTATCACAGTCACACATTACACTTCACACTCTGGCCACCAAGGGGAGCAAAGGGTTCTATGATTAGGCCACTCCTCACAATCTGGTAAAACTGGGGGCTGGATAGGAAGTGAGAGAGAAGCTGACTGGGTTTTGCCCAGGCAACACCTAGTGAGAGAAGGGGTTGCTTGGGAAGATTCAGGGGGTCCCTGTCAGGGGTGGGATCCTGACAGAGGCCTAGCGAAAAGGACAGATCGTTACGGAACCGCGCCTGCACTTCATTGCGGCAGTATCTTAAGAAAGGATAAGAAGCGAGGTTTATTGTGGAGAAGTGAGAAACGAGATCACAGCACAAAGGAGAATAGAACCAGTAGGAGTCGTGCCCCGAGATCGGCAACATCCTACTAGGGCGCGTAGCCGGTGGCCGGAACACCGAGGAAGTATTGGGCTCCAAGCATTACTTCAAACAGCGGCAGGGCAGTTGACTTTAGGTTGGCTGTCTCACCTAAATCACCTAAGCAGACATAGGAGGCAATTGTGGGAGAGGGGCGACTCTAGGGTCCCGGAAGAACTCCAGGCCTACCCGCCATACGGGTGCGTCCTAGCCAAATCATCTGGGGGACGGAGAAGAACATCAGAAGAGAAACGATAGTTGTGAGGAAGAACATCAGAAACGGACACAACAGTTGTGAGAACTATCCCGTGGTGCTCAGCAGGGAGGTACTACAACACACAGGCGCTAGAAGTTAGGCACTGATTTCCACCTGTAAAGGAAACTCTGGAGGTGCCATCGGACCGGCCGGTCTCAGCCAGCCCTGTTAGCAGTGCTCTGGATTGCGGATCCTGAAGCCTTCAGTAAAGAGGTAAAGGGACTGCAACCCTGTGTCCTCGTTATTCATCGCACCTTGCACCACGCACCATCATCACATCTTTCATTGGATGCCTGTTATGATCCCAATGGCAGAGGATCTCAAAGATTACAGCAAAGTCTGCAAACATAAAACCAGCTCATAGGGAAGTGGTAACTAGGCTGACCATATACCTGATCCTAGCACAAACAACTAACAGTAGCCGGGGAACGTGCCTACGTTGATTCTAGACGTCTCGCGCCAGCCGGAGAACTAACTAACCCTATCAGGGAAAATAAGACCTCTCTTGCCTCCAGAGAAAAGACCCCAAAGTTATAATACAAGCCCCCAACAAATAATAACGGTGAGGTAAGAAGAAAAGACAAACGTAAGAATGAACTAGATTTTAGCAAAGAGAGGCCCACTGACTAATAGCAGAAGATAGTAAGATGACTTATATGGTCAGCAAAAAACCCTGCAAAATATCCACACTGAATATCCAAGAACCCCCGAACCGACTAACGGTGAGGGGGGAGAATATCAGCCCCCTAGAGCTTCCAGCGATATCAGGAATCACATTTTGTACAAGCTAGACAAAAATATGAACAATGCAAATAAACAAAAATAAGAAAGCAGGACTTAGCTTATCTTGCAAAGAACCAGGACCTGAAGACAGGAGCAAACAGAAATGAACTGATTACAACGATGCCAGGCACTGGACTGAGAATCCAGGAAGTTTAAATAGCAACACCCCAGGCCTAACGAACCAGGTGAGTACCAACCTGGGAAAAGACAATCCAAGTGCCAAACCACTAGTGACCACAAGAGGGAGCCAAGAAGTATAGTTCACAACAGTACCCCCCCTTTAAGGAGGGGTCACCGAACCCTCACCAAGACCACCAGGGCGATCAGGATGAGCAGCGTGGAAGGCACGAACCAAATCGGCCACATGAACATCAGAGGCGACCACCCAGGAATTATCCTCCTGACCATAGCCCTTCCATTTGACCAAATACTGAAGCCTCCGTCTAGAGAGACGAGAATCCAAGATCTTCTCCACCACATACTCCAACTCGCCCTCAACCAACACCGGAGCAGGAGGCTCAACAGCAGGAACCACAGGCACAACGTACCGCCGCAACAAAGACCTATGGAACACGTTGTGAATGGCAAACGACACCGGAAGATCCAAACGAAAAGAAACCGGGTTAAGAACTTCCAAAATTTTATAAGGACCAATAAAGCGAGGCTTAAACTTAGGAGAGGAAACCTTCAGAGGGACATACCGAGAGGACAACCAAACCAATTCCTCAACACGAAGTCGGGGACCCACACCGCGGCGGCGGTTGGCAAAACGCTGAGCCTTCTCCTGTGACAACTTCAAGTTGTCTACCACATGATTCCAAATCCGCTGCAACCTATCCACCACGGAATCCACCCCAGGACAGTCAGAAGACTCAACATGACCCGAGGAGAAACGAGGATGAAAACCAGAGTTGCAGAAGAATGGCGAAACCAAAGTAGCGGAACTAGCCCGATTATTAAGGGCAAACTCAGCCAATGGCAAGAAGGTCACCCAATCATCCTGGTCCGCAGAAACAAAACATCTCAAATAAGCCTCCAGTGTCTGATTAGTTCGCTCCGTTTGGCCATTAGTCTGAGGATGAAAGGCAGATGAAAACGACAAATCAATGCCCATTTTAGCACAAAAAGATCGCCAGAATCTGGACACAAACTGGGATCCTCTGTCGGACACGATATTCTCAGGAATGCCGTGTAAACGAACCACATTCTGAAAAAACAAAGGAACCAGATCGGAAGAGGAAGGCAACTTAGGCAAGGGCACCAAATGGACCATCTTGGAAAAACGATCACACACCACCCAGATGACAGACATTCCTTGAGACACCGAAAGATCAGAAATGAAATCCATGGAAATGTGTGTCCAAGGCCTCTTCGGGACGGGCAAGGGCAAAAGCAACCTGCTAGCACGAGAACAACAAGGCTTAGCCCGAGCACAAGTCCCACAGGACTGCACGAATGACCGCACATCCCGTGACAAGGAAGGCCACCAAAAGGACCTAGCCACCAAATCTCGGGTACCAAAAATTCCCGGATGCCCTGCCAACACCGAGGAATGAACCTCGGAAATAACTCTGCTGGTCCACTTATCAGGAACAAACAGTCTGTCGGGTGGACAAGAGTCAGGTCTACCAGCCTCAAATCTCTGCAACATATGTCGCAAATCAGGAGATATGGCCGACACGATTACTCCCTCTTTAAGAATACCAGCTGGCTCCGAGACTCCAGGAGAGTCAGGCACAAAGCTCCTAGAAAGAGCATCAGCCTTAACATTCTTCGAACCAGGCAGGTACGAGACCACAAAGTCAAAACGAGAGAAAAACAATGACCAACGAGCCTGTCTAGGATTCAGGCGCTTAGCAGACTCGAGATACATCAGATTTTTGTGATCAGTCAAGACCACCACACGATGCTTAGCACCCTCGAGCCAATGACGCCACTCCTCAAATGCCCACTTCATGGCCAACAACTCCCGATTACCAACATCATAGTTCCGCTCAGCAGGCGAAAACTTCCTAGAGAAAAAAGCACATGGTCTCATCACAGAGCAACCAGAGCCTCTCTGCGACAAAACAGCCCCAGCACCGATCTCAGAAGCATCCACTTCAACCTGAAAGGGAAGTGCGACATCAGGCTGGCACAAAACAGGCGCCGAAGTAAACCGGCGCTTCAGCTCCTGGAAGGCCTCCACGGCTGCAGGAGCCCAATTACATACCTCCCAACCGTCCCGATTTCAGCGGGACAGTCCCGCTTTGGCACCGGGGTCCCGCTGTCCCGCTTCGGGCATTTAAAATCCCGAATTTGCGGCCGCCGGTGAAGCCCCGCCCACTTCCGGGACGTAGAGAGAGCCCGATTAGGTTTGTGGCTGTTTTTTTTTTCTTATACATGCTGGGTCTCCTCCCGACCGATTCCCTCCCCCGCCCCCGCCCCCTGTGTGTGCCACGCTGAGGAAGAGAGCCAGCAGCGATCAAGATGAGAGGTCAGCGACTCACTACCTGAGGTGTGTGCACAGAGCTCCGGCGTCTCCTGCTCTTAGCTGCTATCCCGGCAGAGAAGGAGAGACGGGGGAGGTGCCGGGACAGTGCAGAGCTGTGAGCAGCCGGAGAAACTGAAGAGCTGCACATGGACAGATCAGCCGCCCCTGCACCACAGAGGAGATTGTGTGTGTGTGTGATGTGTGTGTGTGTGTGAGATGTGTGATGCTGCATTTGTGTGTGTGTCATGTGTGTATGAGGTATCTGGTGTGTGTGATGGCTGGGTGTGTGTGTGATGGCTGGGTGTGTGTGTGTGATGGCTGGGTGTGTGTGTGTGATGGCTGAGTGTGTGTGTGTGATGGCTGGGTGTGTGTGTGTGTGTGTGTGATGGCTGGGTGTGTGTGTGATGGCTGCATGTGTGTGATGGCTGCGTGTGTGTGTGTGTGATGGCTGCGTGTGTGTGTGTGTGTGATGGCTGCGTGTGTGATGGCTGCGTGTGTGTGTGTGATGGCTGCGTGTGTGTGTGTGATGGCTGCGTGTTTGTGTGATGGCTGCGTGTGTGTGTGTGATGGCTGCGTGTGTGTGTGATGACTGCGTGTGTGTGTGATGGCTGTGTGTGTGTGATGGCTGCATGTGTGATGCATTTGTGTCAAAGCTGCATGTGTTTGTGAGCTGCGTTTGTGATGCTGCGTGTGTATGTGTGATACTGTGTGTGTGTGATGCTGCATGTGTGTGAGCTGCGTGCCTGTATGTCATTATACAGTATGGAGAACTGTGGCCATAATACAGTATGGAGCATCATGTGCAGCCAGTATACAGTATGGAGCATCATGTGCGGTCATTATACAATATGGAGCATCATGTGTGGTCATTATACAGTATGGAGCATCATGTGCGGTCATTATACAGTATGGAGCATCATGTGCAGTCATTATACAGTATGGAGCATCATGTGCGGTCATTATACAGTATGGAGCATCATGTGCAGCCAGTATACAGTATGGAGCATCATGTGCGGTCATTATACAATATGGAGCATCATGTGTGGCCATTATACAGTATGGAGCATCATGTGTGTTCATTATACAGTATGGAGCATCATGTGCAGCCAGTATACAGTATGGAGCATCATGTGCGGTCATTATACAATATGGAGCATCATGTGCAGTCATTATACAGTATGGAGCATCATGTGCAGCCAGTATACAGTATGGAGCATCATGTGCGGTCATTATACAGTATGGAGCATCATGTGCGGTCATTATACAGTATGGAGCATCATGTGCGGCCAGTATACAGTATGGAGCATCATGTGCGGTCATTATACAGTATGGAGCATCATGTGCGGTCATTATACAATATGGAGCATCATGTGTGGCCATTATACAGTATGGAGCATCATGTGTGTTCATTATACAGTATGGAGCATCATATGCAGCCAGTATACAGTATGGAGCATCATGTGCGGTCATTATACAATATGGAGCATCATGTGCAGCCAGTATACAGTATGGAGCATCATGTGCGGTCATTATACAATATGGGGCATCATGTGCGGTCATTATACAGTATGGAGCATCATGTGCGGTCATTATACAGTATGGAGCATCATGTGCGGCCATTATACAGTATGCATGCGGTCATTATACAGTATGGAGCATCATGTGCGGCCATTATACAGTATGGAGCATCATGTGCGGTCATTATACAGTATGGAGCATCATGTGCGGTCATTATACAGTATGGAGCATCATGTGCGGCCATTATACAGTATGCATGCGGTCATTATACAGTATGGAGCGTCATGTGTGTTCATTATACAGTATGGAGCGTCATGTGTGGTCATTATACAGTATGGAGCACTGTGTGGCCATATTTTTTTGTTTATAACTATTGTATATGAAACAGTGTGATCAGCAGTGCTAAATGGGTGTGCTTGGGACGTGGATATGGGTGTGACTAATTATGAATGGGTGTGGTCAGAGGCGTGGCCTAAAATTTGCCGCGGCGCGCTTTGCGCGCCGCTAACTTTGTCCCTCTTTCCCATCTTCAAAGGTTGGGAGGTATGCAATTAGCCACATCAGAACCTTTCTTGGTCATATCCGTCAAAGGTTTAACAACGCTAGAAAAGTTAGCGATAAAACGACGGTAGAAATTAGCAAATCCAAAGAACTTCTGAAGACTCTTAACAGACGTAGGTTGAGTCCAATCATGAATAGCTCGGACCTTGACTGGGTCCATCTCCACAGCAGAAGGGGAGAAAATAAAACCCAAAAAGGAAACCTTCTGCACTCCAAAGAGACACTTTGAGCCCTTCACAAACAAAGCATTATCACGCAAAACCTAAAACACCATCCTGACCTGCTTTACATGAGAATCCCAATCATCAGAAAAAAACAGAATATCATCCAGATAAACAATCATAAATTTATCTAGATACTTCCGGAAGATATCATGCATAAAGGACTGAAACACTGAAGGAGCATTAGAGAGCCCAAAGGGCATCACCAAGTACTCAAAATGACCTTCGGGCGTATTAAATGCAGTTTTCCATTCATCTCCCTGCCTAATGCGCACAAGGTTGTACGCACCACGAAGATCTATCTTGGTGAACCACTTGGCACCCTTAATCCGAGCAAACAAGTCTGACAATAGTGGCAAAGGATACTGAAATTTAACAGTGATTTTATTCAGAAGCCGATAGTCTATACAAGGTCTCAAAGACCCGTCTTTCTTGGCCACAAAAAAGAATCCCGCACCAAGAGGGGAAGAGGATGGACGAATATGCCCCTTCTCCAAAGACTCCTTGACATAAGAACGCATCGCGGCATGCTCGGGTACAGACAAATTAAATAATCGTCCCTTAGGAAATTTACTGCCAGGAATCAAATCTATAGCGCAGTCACAGTCCCTATGAGGAGGAAGAGCACTGGACCTGGACTCACTGAATACATCCTGATAGTCACACAAATACTCAGGAACTTCTGAAGGAGTAGAAGAAGCAATAGACACCGGCGGAGAATCGCAATGAATTCCCTGACAACCCCAACTCGACACAGACATAGCCTTCCAATCCAAAACTGGATTATGGGTCTGTAACCATGGCAGACCCAAAATGACCAAATCATTCATTTTATGCAGAACAAGAAAACGAATCACCTCCCGATGTTCAGGAGTCATGCACATGGTCACTTGTGTCCAATACTGTGGTTTATTTTCCGCCAGTGGCGTAGCATCAATTCCTCTGAGAGGAATAGGAACTTTTAAAGGCTCCAGGACAAAACCACAGCGCTTGGCAAACGACAAGTCCATAAGACTCAGGGCAGCACCTGAATCCACAAACGCCATAACAGGGTAGGAAGACAATGAGCAAATTAAAGTCACAGACAAAATAAATTTAGGCTGCAAATTACCAATGGTGACAGGACTGACAACCTTGGTTAGGCGTTTAGAGCATGCTGATATAACATGTGTAGAATCACCACAGTAAAAACACAGCCCATTCTGACGTCTATGATTTTGTCGTTCGGTTCTAGTCAGGATTCTATCACATTGCATTGAGACAGGTGTCCGTTCAGACAACACCGCCAGAGGATTAGCGGATTTGCGCTCCCGCAACCGCCGATCAATCTGAATAGCCAGCGCCATAGAATCATTCAGACTTGTAGGAATTGTGAAACCCACCATCACATTCTTAATGGCTTCAGAAAGGCCATTCCTGAAATTTGCGGCCAGAGCACATTCATTCCATTGAGTAAGCACGGACCATTTCCGAAATTTTTGACAATACACTTCAGCTTCATCCTGGCCCTGAGAGATAGCCAGTAGGGCTTTTTCTGCCTGAATTTCAAGATTAGGCTCCTCATAAAGCAGAAAAAACGCATCAACATCCGCCAATGCCGGATCTCCTGGCGCCAACGAGAAAGCCCAATCCTGAGGGTCGCCACGCAAGAAGGAGATAACAATTTTAACTTGCTGAGCTGAATCTCCAGACGAACGAGGTTTCAAAGATAGAAACAATTTACAATTATTCCTAAAATTCCTAAATTTAAATCGATCTCCAGAGAACAGCTCAGGAATAGGTATCTTAGGCTCTGACATAGGACTGCTAACAACAAAATCCTGAATGCCCTGCACTCGTGCAGCAAGCTGATCCACACTAGTAATCAAGGTCTGAGCATTCATGTCTGCAGCAAAGCTTCAAGCCACTCAGAGAAAAAGGGGAAGGAAGAAAGAGAAGAAAAAAAAAAACTCAGAACTTCTTTTCTTTTAATCCCGCTTCTGCAATGCATTAACTATTCACTGGGTCTGGCATACTGTTATGATCCCAATGGCAGAGGATCTCAGAGATTACAGCAAAGTCTGCAAACATAAAACCAGCTCATAGGGAAGTGGTAACTAGGCTGACCATATACCTGATCCTAGCACAAACAACTAACAGTAGCCGGGGAACGTGCCTACGTTGATTCTAGACGTCTCGCGCCAGCCGGAGAACTAACTAACCCTATCAGGGAAAATAAGACCTCTCTTGCCTCCAGAGAAAAGACCCCAAAGTTATAATACAAGCCCCCAACAAATAATAACGGTGAGGTAAGAAGAAAAGACAAACGTAAGAAAGAACTAGATTTTAGCAAAGAGAGGCCCACTGACTAATAGCAGAAGATAGTAAGATGACTTATATGGTCAGCAAAAAACCCTGCAAAATATCCACGCTGAATATCCAAGAACCCCCGAACCGACTAACGGTGAGGGGGGAGAATATCAGCCCCCTAGAGCTTCCAGCGATATCAGGAATCACATTTTGTAGAAGCTGGACAAAAATATGAACAATGCAAATAAACAAAAATAAGAAAGCAGGACTTAGCTTATCTTGCAAAGAACCAGGACCTGAAGACAGGAGCAAACAGAAATGAACTGATTACAACGATGCCAGGCACTGGACTGAGAATCCAGGAAGTTTAAATAGCAACACCCCAGGCCTAACGAACCAGGTGAGTACCAACCTGGGAAAAGACAATCCAAGTGCCAAACCACTAGTGACCACAAGAGGGAGCCAAGAAGTATAGTTCATAACAGACGCCCCTTAGCAGGGTCACGGACCGGGCCTAGCCACCGTGACAACCCAAGAACCGAGACAGAGAGGCCTGGTACCGAGTACCCCGCGGCCCTGCGTCTGGGGGCGCTCCAATTCCATGTAAGAAAATTATGTACCTCTTGAATAATATGATTACATATCGAACCTTTCAACTTATCATGGGTGATTCAACCAGTTGTAAGAAAACCTTAAACAATGGTTTTGCCCAGGGATCAGTGCTGGCACCTCTCCTGTTTGCTTTGTACCTAGCTGACATTCCTGACACAATATCACGGAAATTTGGATACGCCGATGACTGGGCACTTGCTACAGTGAGCAAAACAATGGAGGAAGCAGAGGGGGTTCTAACAGAAGATCTTAATGTAATGAGAAAGTATTTTCGACAATGGAGGCTAAAGCCCAATCCATCAAAAACGGAAGTATGTTGCTTTCATTTACACAACGCAAGTGCTAAGATTGAACTCAAAGTACGTTTTGAAGGTCAACTTGTCAAACACAACTTCAATCCCAAGTATTTAGGCATAATCCTTGATAGAAGCCTAACCTTCAAATCTCACTTGGAAAAGACAGCACAGAAACTGAAAGCACTCAATAATATTATTCAGAAACTCTGCGGATCCTCCTGGGGTTCCTCCACACCTGTCTTGCGAACGTCTACCCTTGCCTTGGTGTACTCAACGGCAGAATATTGTGCTCCAGTATGGCTGAATAGTTGTCATGTGAATGCAATCGACAATCAGTTGAACAACTCTATGCGCATAATTTCTGGTGCTATCAGTCCTACGCCCGTCCATTGGTTACCTGTCTTGAGCCATATCGCGCATGCAAATCTGAGAAGACAAAAGCTCCTACTTAAAGAATACACCAAAGTAGTGAAAAATGAAAATCTCCCAATACATCAAAATATCCAAGATGTTCAAATACAGCGACTGAAATCAAGACATCCACCCATCCGAACCGCAATTACCCTGTATGAACATGATTTCAATCTAGAAGAGAAATGGCGTGAACTTTGGGTCTGTGCAGTAGACGGTGAGCCTCAAACGTTTCCTCACTTCAATCTGCCAAGGAAAACCTGGGTTGAATCGTATCAGAACAAACTTTGGTGTCTGTGCAGATTGTAGGGTTTCACTCACTCAGGTGCGACGGGTGACACATAGGAGGCAAGTTCCAACAAAAGTTCAGAAGTTTATTGCTCCATAAACCAAGTAGAAAAACAGAAAACAAATAGCCTTTAGCTTAGGCAATGAAAAAAACAAGTGTCCATTCCTTCAGGCTCAGTCCTGGAGCCTTCACACACACTGGAGGCTAGCACCTCCAGACACATCTGCTGTATAAAGCATTAGCCTGTCTTATATAGAGCTAACCACACCCAGGAACCGATCACATGATTAGACATGTGGTCTGACATCACCACAGGTCCTGAAACAGACATATATATATATACATGGTTATGTGCAATAAAGAAAACACTCCAGGCTACATCACAGCGACAAGCCAACTATGTGACACATACCTCCCGTTGATTACACAGCCTTTAGCCATGCTACAAGATCTTATGCATAAGTGCGGAAAATCTGACTCTCCTGCCTGTGACTGTGGAGCTGACCATAAAACAATTCAGCACATTGTCGAGGAATGTTCCCTCAGATCTTGTACTGGTGACAAGAATGATTTCTATACTGGAAATGACAATGTTATTGCATACAAAGAAAATCTCGATATCCGACGCTGATTTCTGTTCCTTTGTTCTTTTCAATCACTGTTTATCGTTTATTTATTCTTATATGATGTTTAAATATATGTTCATACAATTAAATAAATAAGCAAACACCAGCCATGCAGCATAAGCAAACTCTGACAATGAGTGCTAGCCAGGACCCAGATTATATAGGAGATGGGAGTGGCTAACAGTGTACAGCTGAGATCCTTAATGCAGGAAAGCTTCCAGGAGTTCTCAGCTGAGCAGCTTAACCCCTGCACTGCTAAAAGAAATTTACACCATCTATTATGAAGATGAAGTGCTTCTAATCAGTGCAGGAGTAAGAGAAATCAGATGCTGCGGTCTTCTGGCTCCTCTGTGTCGTAGTAAACCCATGACAATTTCCATGCTGAACTTTACTTCCACCTTTCATTTAACTCACTCTTTGACAATTCACAATCCGGCTTGTGCCCCCGCCGAAACTGCCCTCACCAAAATTACTAACGACTTACTGCCAAAGCTAACAAACAATTTATACTCCTGCTTCTAGACCTGTCCTCTGCCTTCAACACAGTCAACCACTCCCTGCTACTGCACATCCTCTCTTCCTTTGGCATCAAAGACCTCATCCTCTTCGGAGTAACCCTCGACTCTGCCCTGTCTTTCACACCGCACATCAAAGCTCTTTCCACCCCCTGCCGCCTCCAACTCAAAAATATTTCCAGAATCCGTCCTTTCCTCAACCCTGAATCATCTCCCGAGGCTGCAGTATCCTCCTCTGCGGCCTCCCTGCTAACACTCTCACACCTCTCAAATGTGTCCTTAACTGCCTGACTAATCCACCTCTCTTCTCGCTACCCCTCTGCTTCTCCCCTCTGCAAATCCCTTCAATGGCTCCCAATTCCCCTACTAATCCAGTTCAAACTACACTGCTTAAAAAAAATAAAGGGAACACTTACATTGTGTGTTTAACTCCAAGTCAATCACACTTTCGATTTCTCCTGCTGTTCCGCAAATGGAACAGACAGCAGGTAGAAATGATAGCAATTAGCAAGACAGCCCCTATAAAGGAGTGGTTCTGCAGGGGGTGACCACAGACCATTTCACTGTGCTCATCCTTTTTGGCTGTGTTGGTCACTTTTGCATTTTGTCATTGCTCTCACCCCTAGAGGTACTGTATAGTAGCATGAGGCAGTGTCTACAACCCACAAAAGTTGCTCAGGTAGTGCAGCTCATCCAGGATGGCACATCAATGTGAGCTGTGGCAAGAAGGGTAGCTGTGTCTGTCAGCTTAATGTACAGAGCATGGAGCAGACACCAGGAGACGTGGAGGGGGCCATAGGAGGGCAACAACTCAGCAGTGGGCATCTACCTCACCACCACTGGAGCTGCTGCAACCCCCAACCTGCTGTTTCCTTCCCCATTATCTTGCAGTGTGTAAGCCCCCGAGGGCAGGACTCTCTTCCCTCTGTACCAGTCTGTCACTAATAGTTTGTTCACCGTACTTTATATTTGTATTTTGTATGTTGCCCTTTCTCATGTACAGCATTATGGAATCAATGCTGCTCTAAAAATAAATAATAATAATAATATTCATACATAGAATACTACAACCCCCACCATGATTGATCAGTAGTGTTCACGTGGTGGCCTCACCAGCCCTGGTGGGTGAAGACCGACTATCTCACATGTCCGGCCTAATCTGTGTTTTTATAAAGATGAGCGAATAATTGGGCAACAGAGAGCGGAGCGATCTCCTGATGGATCGCTGAGCGCAGAATAAAGATGGCGTCAGGGAGCATAAGAATGGAACAAAAAGATGAACGTCATCCGATTTTCTGCAGCTATCCAGAAATGTTTGGATCAGTGAATATTATACACTTATATCAACAGGAATTACACATAAATTACAGCTCGTCAAATTGCTGCCGCCGGTAACGTCAGTCTGCCATGTCCTTGATACTTTACGCTGGAGGCTGTATCCAGAAAACAATGCAAAATAGAAACAAAGTTTATCTTATAATATTTGTGCTTGGGTTTTTTTTTTACAAATTTTCTGATGAGCAGCTTTACTTTTTTGTGGGCCACAAAAATGAAGTAAAACTACGAGACTTAAAAAAAACATTATTTTGCTGGAAAAGGATGAAAGTTCTAAAGAAGTTCAGGAGTTGATACATGAAATCATTGGTGACCGGTCAGGAAGGCACAGGGGACTGGTGCTGAGGTCAGGCTTCCAGTAACTAAGTGCTGATTACCAGACATACTGGGGAAAGAAATCTGCAAAATGAGTCATGAGAGACCCCACCGGGGGAGGAAATGGAGTCTGGAGCCCCAAAAACCACACAGAGAGCTATAGGAGAGCCCTAGAGACCCGCTCCTAGCTCTCATGCATTGCAAGGGTTTGTTCACACGTAGCATTTTGGCAACATTTTTTCATTGCTTTTTTAGAGTTGTCATGGACGTTGCAGCCACAAGTTGCTACGTTGTAGATCCCATATTGTAGCAGGGACTGCAGAGCGCACAGGGGCACACGGTGCAGGTGAGGGGTCTCCAATATTGGAGCAGAGCCCCCATATATAGCAGATCTCACACATTATAATCACCGCACACAAGAAATGCTTTGCTGCTGTTTATTACTGATGGGTTATTCCCGCTGCTCATCTACAATCAGAGGTCCCACGTGAAGATCAGGAAATCCAGCGGGTCCAGATTTCTGGTGCAGGTCTTCTTCACCGGTGTCCATGAGCAACTAATGATTGTCAGCAGCGGGTTCTGTGCATCTATCCCAACACTCTGTAGTAATAGTAGAAACGTTGTCTCCTCTCTGCAAAAAAATAAGACAAAGTCCGGTGAGAGATGTAGCAAAGCTGGATATGTGATAAGGCCGTAGGTTTCCCTGCAGTCCTATGTAAAAGTGACCCATGGGGACGTGATAATGACTATTGCCTGATACATTGAGAATAGTTATAGTGGACCCGCTGGATTTCCTGATCTTTACGTGGGACCTCCGATTGTAGATGAGCAGCGGGAATAACCCATTAGTAATAAACAGCAGCAAAGCATTTCTTGTGTGCGGTGATTATAATGTGTGAGATCTGCTATATGTGGGGGCTTGGCTGTAATAATGGAGACCCCTCACCTGCACCGTGTGCCCCTGTGCGCTCTGCAGTCCCTGCTACAATATGGGATCTACAATGTAGCAACTTGTGGCTGCAATGTCCATGACAACTCTGTTCCCACAGGAGCAAATAGTTGTCAGTCTCTTCTCACTCTTGCCTCCTGGATGACCGGCCGCTGCACGGAAAATTAAAGAAAGTCAGCCCTCACAGTTCATTTTTTCCACAGGTCTTCATGAAAAATCTTCTACCGTTTCTGATTTACAGTTGCCATTCAGACTTCTATATTTCCATGGAACCAGACAACAAATAAACCCACTGTAGTCTGAACCCTGCAGTCATGTGTTATGGACCTGGTGGTTTGGAGCACCCGGAATGACCTGATGAGTAAACTAGAAATCGGAACAAGCTCTGGGAAAGTGGGAACTCTGCTGACCGCAAACACTACTCCTATCACACACACTAGAAATAGCCGTGGAGCGTACCTAACTCTCCCTAGACGCCTCTTCACAACCTAAGAGCTAACTACCCCTAGAGATAGAAATAGAAGCCTAACCTTGCCTCAGAGAAATTCCCCAAAGGTAAAGGCAGCCCCCCACATATATTGACTGTGAGTTAAGAGGAAAGTCACAAACACAGGAATGAAACAGGTTTTAGCAAAGGAGGCCAGACTTCACTAATTTAGTCAGAGGATAGAAAAGGGAACTATGCGGTCAGCACAAAAGACTACAAAAAACCACGCAGAGTAAGCAAAAAGACTCCCCACACCGACTCACGGTGTGGAGGTGCCACTCTGCACCCCAGAGCTTCCAGCTAGCAAGGGAATATCATGATAGCAAGCTGGACTAGAAATAGCAGTACTAAGAAATATATTCAGGAAGCAGTAACAAAAAATGAACTAGCAAAGACTTAGCTTCTGCTGGAGTAGACAGGTCCTCAGAGAAGTCCAAGAGAGATCTGAACCAATACTGAACCATTGACAGCTGGCATGAAGTAACGATCTGAGTGGAGTTAAATAGGGAAGCCAGCAGCAATAAAGGAGAGCAGCTGACAAAGCCAACCTCAGTGACCAGCAGTTCCGCTCAAAGCCACCAGAGGGAGTCCAAGAGCAGAACTAACCAAAGTACCATTCATGACCACAGGAGGGAGTCCGAGAACGGAATTCACAACAGTCATGTGCACTCCTGTCTGACCCTGACGTACAGTAGTGTTCAAAATACTAGCCATCCAATATGGCTGACCAGATTAATCAGTGTTTTTGGTATAAATTCTATCATCACATATCACACAATTTACTATTTGGTGCAGGAGATTCTAAGAAAACCCCCAGACTCCGCATTCATGATCTGCAGCTTTTGAGTCTTTGGATTAGAATAATTAATTGAAAGGTGAAAGTGTTCACAATAATATCAATATGGAGAACTGGTACCATGGAAGAACCAGAGCAGGCATTGCGATGGCTTTTGGATCTCGAGACCGAACAAGTAACTCAAGTACATTGGCATTCAGTCTGGACGTCAACCGATCTACATCTGGAGTACTCCAGTGAAGGCAGACCTGATGGAAGACTTCCGGTTGAAGTTCCCACTCACTTGACGTGAGACCCTGACGGCAGAAGAAGTCTGCCGCCCAGAGTTCTACTCCTGGGATGTGTACTGCCGAGATCGCCGAATTATAGATCTCAACCCATCAGAGAATGTGAGGTACCTCGGCCATGGCGCCTGACCGCGGGTATCTGTTAGATGATTGACATATGGCACAGCCGTGGCATTATCCGATTGAATTTGGATGGGGTGACCCTCCAGAAGGCAGTGGACCTGCTGTAGGACTAGCCATACTGTTTGGATCCTCAGAACAATGATCGGGAGACTGGATTCCTGAGATGACCGGCGGCCGTGAGCAGTGAGAAGAAGACTGGCATCGGTAATCACTAATAACCATTGAACCAGGAAAAAGTATCTCCCCTGTTTGAGGAAGGAGCTCAGAGACTAACCTCTGGAAGCCTGTTTGACCTGCAGAAAAAAAGAGCGGAGAGTGTTATGGTTCTCAATGGCAAGAGAACATAGCCCAGCAAACATACGAACTAGCTCTTGGAAGGATGGAAACTAAACTGACCATGAACTAAACCTGCCGCACAACTAACAGTAGCCGGGTAGCGTAGCCTGCGTTTTATCCCTAGACGCCCAGCGCCGGCCGGAGGACTAACTAATCCTGGCAGAGGAAAATATAGTCCTGGCTCACCTCTAGAGAAATTTCCCCGAAAGGCAGACAGAGGCCCCCACAAATATTGGCGGTGATTTTAGATGAAATGACAAACGTAGTATGAAAATAGGTTTAGCAAAATTGAGGTCCGCTTACTAGATAGCAGGAAGACAGAAAGGGCACTTTCATGGTCAGCTGAAAACCCTATCAAAATACCATCCTGAAATTACTTTAAGACTCTAGTATTAACTCATAACATCAGAGTGGCAATTTCAGATCACAAGAGCTTTCCAGACACAGAAACGAAACTACAGCTGTGAACTGGAACAAAATGCAAAAACAAACAAGGACTAAGTCCAACTTAGCTGGGAGTTGTCTAGCAGCAGGAACATGCACAGAAAGGCTTCTGATTACAATGTTGACCGGCATGGAAGTGACAGAGGAGCAAGGCTAAATAGCGACTCCCACATCCTGATGGAAACAGGTGAACAGAGAGGATGATGCACACCAGTTCAATTCCACCAGTGGCCACCGGGGGAGCCCAAAATCCAATTTCACAACAGTACCCCCCCCTCAAGGAGGGGGCACCGAACCCTCACCAGAACCACCAGGGCGATCAGGATGAGCCCTATGAAAGGCACGGACCAAATCGGAGGCATGAACATCAGAGGCAGTCACCCAAGAATTATCCTCCTGACCGTATCCCTTCCATTTGACCAGATACTGGAGTTTCCGTCTGGAAACACAGGAGTCCAAGATTTTTTCCACAACGTACTCCAACTCGCCCTCAACCAACACCGGAGCAGGAGGCTCAACGGAAGGCACAACCGGTACCTCATACCTGCGCAATAATGACCGATGAAAAACATTATGAATAGAAAAAGATGCAGGGAGGTCCAAACGGAAGGACACAGGGTTAAGAATCTCCAATATCTTGTACGGGCCGATGAACCGAGGCTTAAACTTGGGGGAAGAAACCCTCATAGGGACAAAACGAGAAGACAACCACACCAAGTCCCCAACACAAAGTCGAGGACCAACCCGACGCCGGCGGTTGGCAAAAAGCTGAGTCTTCTCCTGGGACAACTTCAAATTGTCCACTACCTGCCCCCAAATCTGATGCAACCTCTCCACCACAGCATCCACTCCAGGACAATCCGAAGATTCCACCTGACCAGAAGAAAATCGAGGATGAAACCCCGAATTACAGAAAAAGGGAGACACCAAGGTGGCAGAACTGGCCCGATTATTGAGGGCAAACTCCGCTAAAGGCAAAAAAGCAACCCAATCATCCTGATCTGCAGACACAAAACACCTCAAATATGTCTCCAAGGTCTGATTCGTCCGCTCGGTCTGGCCATTAGTCTGAGGATGGAAAGCAGACGAGAAAGACAAATCTATGCCCATCCTAGCACAGAATGCTCGCCAAAATCTAGACACGAATTGGGTACCTCTGTCAGAAACGATATTCTCCGGAATACCATGCAAACGGACCACATTTTGAAAAAACAGAGGAACCAACTCGGAAGAAGAAGGCAACTTAGGCAGGGGAACCAAATGGACCATCTTAGAGAAACGATCACACACCACCCAGATGACAGACATCTTCTGAGAAACAGGAAGATCCGAAATAAAATCCATCGAGATGTGCGTCCAGGGCCTCTTCGGGATAGGCAAGGGCAACAACAATCCACTAGCCCGAGAACAACAAGGCTTGGCCCGAGCACAAACGTCACAAGACTGCACGAAGCCTCGCACATCTCGAGACAGGGAAGGCCACCAGAAGGACCTTGCCACCAAATCCCTGGTACCAAAGATTCCAGGATGACCTGCCAACGCAGAAGAATGAACCTCAGAAATGACTTTACTGGTCCAATCATCAGGAACAAACAGTCTACCAGGTGGGCAACGATCAGGTCTATCCGCCTGAAACTCCTGCAAGGCCCGCCGCAGGTCTGGAGAAACGGCAGACAATATCACTCCATCCTTAAGGATACCTGTAGGTTCAGAATTACCAGGGGAGTCAGGCTCAAAACTCCTAGAAAGGGCATCCGCCTTAACATTCTTAGAACCCGGCAGGTAGGACACCACAAAATTAAACCGAGAGAAAAACAACGACCAGCGCGCCTGTCTAGGATTCAGGCGTCTGGCGGACTCAAGATAAATTAGATTTTTGTGGTCAGTCAATACCACCACCTGATGTCTAGCCCCCTCAAGCCAATGACGCCACTCCTCAAAAGCCCACTTCATGGCCAAAAGCTCCCGATTCCCAACATCATAATTCCGCTCGGCGGGCGAAAATTTACGCGAGAAAAAAGCACAAGGTCTCATCACGGAGCAATCGGAACTTCTCTGCGACAAAACCGCCCCAGCTCCGATTTCAGAAGCGTCGACCTCAACCTGAAAAGGAAGAGCAACATCAGGCTGACGCAACACAGGGGCGGAAGAAAAGCGGCGCTTAAGCTCCCGAAAGGCCTCCACAGCAGCAGGGGACCAATCAGCAACATCAGCACCCTTCTTAGTCAAATCAGTCAATGGTTTAACAACATCAGAAAAACCAGCAATAAATCGACGATAAAAGTTAGCAAAGCCCAAAAATTTCTGAAGACTCTTAAGAGAAGAGGGTTGCGTCCAATCACAAATAGCCTGAACCTTGACAGGATCCATCTCGATGGAAGAGGGGGAAAAAATATATCCCAAAAAGGAAATCTTTTGAACCCCAAAAACACACTTAGAACCCTTCACACACAAGGAATTAGACCGCAAAACCTGAAAAACCCTCCTGACCTGCTGGACATGAGAGTCCCAGTCATCCGAAAAAATCAAAATATCATCCAGATACACAATCATAAATTTATCCAAATAATCACGGAAAATGTCATGCATAAAGGACTGAAAGACTGAAGGGGCATTTGAAAGACCAAAAGGCATCACCAAATACTCAAAGTGGCCCTCGGGCGTATTAAATGCGGTTTTCCACTCATCCCCCTGCTTAATTCGCACCAAATTATACGCCCCACGAAGATCTATCTTAGAGAACCACTTGGCCCCCTTTATGCGAGCAAACAAATCAGTCAGCAGTGGCAACGGATATTGATATTTAACCGTGATTTTATTCAAAAGCCGATAATCAATGCACGGCCTCAAAGAGCCATCTTTCTTAGCCACAAAGAAAAAACCGGCTCCTAAGGGAGATGACGAAGGACGAATATGTCCCTTTTCCAAGGACTCCTTTATATATTCTCGCATAGCAGCATGTTCAGGCACAGACAGATTAAATAAACGACCCTTAGGGTATTTACTACCCGGAATCAAATCTATGGCACAATCGCACTCCCGGTGCGGAGGTAATGAACCAAGCTTAGGTTCTTCAAAAACGTCACGATATTCAGTCAAGAATTCAGGAATCTCAGAGGGAATAGATGATGAAATGGAAACCACAGGTACGTCCCCATGCGTCCCCTTACATCCCCAGCTTAACACAGACATAGCTTTCCAGTCAAGGACTGGGTTATGAGATTGCAGCCATGGCAATCCAAGCACCAACACATCATGTAGGTTATACAGCACAAGAAAGCGAATAATCTCCTGGTGATCCGGATTAATCCGCATAGTTACTTGTGTCCAGTATTGTGGTTTATTGCTAGCCAATGGGGTGGAGTCAATCCCCTTCAGGGGTATAGGAGTTTCAAGAGGCTCCAAATCATACCCACAGCGTTTGGCAAAGGACCAATCCATAAGACTCAAAGCGGCGCCAGAGTCGACATAGGCATCCGCGGTAATAGATGATAAAGAACAAATCAGGGTCACAGATAGAATAAACTTAGACTGTAAAGTGCCAATTGAAACAGACTTATCAAGCTTCTTAGTACGCTTAGAGCATGCTGATATAACATGAGTTGAATCACCGCAATAGAAGCACAACCCATTTTTTCGTCTAAAATTCTGCCGTTCACTTCTGGACAGAATTCTATCACATTGCATATTCTCTGGCGTCTTCTCAGTAGACACCGCCAAATGGTGCACAGGTTTGCGCTCCCGCAGACGCCTATCGATCTGGATAGCCATTGTCATGGACTCATTCAGACCCGCAGGCACAGGGAACCCCACCATAACATCCTTAATGGCATCAGAGAGACCCTCTCTGAAATTCGCTGCCAGGGCGCACTCATTCCACTGAGTAAGCACAGCCCATTTACGGAATTTCTGGCAGTATATTTCAGCTTCGTCTTGCCCCTGAGATAGGGACATCAAGGCCTTTTCCGCCTGAAGTTCTAACTGAGGTTCCTCATAAAGCAACCCCAAGGCCAGAAAAAACGCATCCACATTGAGCAACGCAGGATCCCCTGGAGCCAATGCAAAAGCCCAATCCTGAGGGTCGCCCCGGAGCAGAGAAATCACAATCCTGACCTGCTGAGCAGGATCTCCAGCAGAGCGAGATTTCAGGGACAAAAACAACTTGCAATTATTTTTGAAATTTTGAAAGCAAGATCTATTCCCCGAGAAAAATTCAGGCAAAGGAATTCTAGGTTCAGATATAGGAACATGAACAACAAAATCTTGTAAGTTTTGAACTTTCGTGGTGAGATTATTCAAACCTGCAGCTAAACTCTGAATATCCATTTTAAACAGGTGAACACAGAGCCATTCCAGGATTAGAAGGAGAGAGAGAGAGAAAGGCTGCAATATAGGCAGACTTGCAAGAGATTCAATTACAAGCACACTCAGAACTGAGGAAAAAAAAAAAAAAATCTTCAGCAGACTTCTCTTTTCTCTCCTTTCTCTGTCAATTAATTTAACCCTTTCTGGCCGGTCAAACTGTTATGGTTCTCAATGGCAAGAGAACATAGCCCAGCAAACATACGAACTAGCTCTTGGAAGGATGGAAACTAAACTGACCATGAACTAAACCTGCCGCACAACTAACAGTAGCCGGGTAGCGTAGCCTGCGTTTTATCCCTAGACGCCCAGCGCCGGCCGGAGGACTAACTAATCCTGGCAGAGGAAAATATAGTCCTGGCTCACCTCTAGAGAAATTTCCCCCGAAAGGCAGACAGAGGCCCCCACAAATATTGGCGGTGATTTTAGATGAAATGACAAACGTAGTATGAAAATAGGTTTAGCAAAATTGAGGTCCGCTTACTAGATAGCAGGAAGACAGAAAGGGCACTTTCATGGTCAGCTGAAAACCCTATCAAAATACCATCCTGAAATTACTTTAAGACTCTAGTATTAACTCATAACATCAGAGTGGCAATTTCAGATCACAAGAGCTTTCCAGACACAGAAACGAAACTACAGCTGTGAACTGGAACAAAATGCAAAAACAAACAAGGACTAAGTCCAACTTAGCTGGGAGTTGTCTAGCAGCAGGAACATGCACAGAAAGGCTTCTGATTACAATGTTGACCGGCATGGAAGTGACAGAGGAGCAAGGCTAAATAGCGACTCCCACATCCTGATGGAAACAGGTGAACAGAGAGGATGATGCACACCAGTTCAATTCCACCAGTGGCCACCGGGGGAGCCCAAAATCCAATTTCACAACAGGAGAGAAAGAAACTGCTTGCATTGCTATCACCATTTTTCCTCCGGACCCTCCTAGCAAATCGAATGGAATGAGGGGATGAGTGGTCAAGTGCACGAGCTCCCTGTTGAAGGGCCATGACCTTGTGTCAAGGGAGAAATACCGACCCTCTGGAGGTGTCCAGGATCATCCTCAAAAAGGATATCTGCTGGGTTGGAAATGAGGAAGACTTGTCTAAGTTTAGCTGCCAGCCCAGATGAGAAAGGGTATCGCAAGGGATATAAAGGGACTCAGCGCAGTCCTGGAAGAACAGCTAGAAAGTAAATCAGAGAGGCAGTACGACCACGCTTAGTGTAAGAGGGACATGACAGCCGCCATGATCCTTGCGAACACTTTGGGTGCGGTAGCATGGCCGAAGGGCAAGGTCGTGACCTGAAAATGTTGCCCACGAATGGAAAAGGGACTTTTGAAGAGAGGAAAAATAGGAATGAGAAGGTAAGCATCCCGAATGTTGATGGATGCCAGAAACTCCACCTTTTTCCATGGTAGTAATGGGCGAGTGGAGGAACTCCAACCGAAGGAGGACCTTGTCAAGCTTATTAGAAGTTTGAGGTCCAGGATCGGTCTTACTTTTCATCCCCTTTTTGGAAACAAGATCCCTTAGATCTAGGCTGTCCGGTACAACCCTTCCACTGCATGTTGGGTCTATATGACACCTGCGATCTTTTGTTCCTGTGTGGGGAACGCTCCCAACCTCTCACAGAATAACCGACCACTTTGGCAAGAGTGATGTCGGAGGCATTTTGAACGCGGGGTAAGCTTCTGTTCTCGGAGTCATAATGCCCTTCTGTATTGAACGGTATTTGCTGCTGACAGCACCGCGCAACTAGCCGCATCCAAAGAGGCGTGAACTACATAGTCTCCCGCTGAAGAGAATTGAATGGCCAGCTGTACTGTCACCGGGGAAAGGTTACTGTTGTAAATCAAAGTAGTTATACCACCGGAGACTCTACCCAGTTAAGCTGCCAGGTGGCAAAATAGTAACATAGTAACATAGTTATTAAGGTTGAAGGAAGACTTTAAGTCCATCTAGTTCAACCCATAGCCTAACCTAACATGCCCTAACATGTTGATCCAGAGGAAGGCCGCAGAGGAAAATGCGCGGCTGCATCCAGTAGGTGAGGAAAAAACCATCTCTTGCTATTGCTGCCATCTTTGGATGGTGCAGAGTTAAAAGGATGAACCCTCGATCCACCATCCTCTTAACAAGGAAGTGGAGAGGGATCTTCCGCCAATCTTGCATCATCCGCTAAATAGTGGCGGTGCAGAGGAGGGATGCTCGGACGCCAAAAGTGGGGTGCCTCTGTACATCCACAGAGTTAAGGTCACTGGGTGGCCAGGGGTGGTTGTCTGGCCTTAGGCCTAGCTGAAGAAGAGGATACATGGAAGCGACACTCCATGTGCTTGTCTGTTAATGGTGTGGGGAGATTGGAGTCCTTTAAAGGACCCGTTGCCCTTAAAAATCAGACCAGGCGTGGCATCCTATGTTCGACGGTATACATGGAGAGGCACTCAACATGATTGCATATTGCTGACAAAGGATACCGCGCTTGAAGAGGCTTCTGTTTCTAGAGCAAATCCATTTGCAATTTCTCATGGTGGGGCTAGAACCCTGGCCTCCCATGCTGTGAAGCATCAGCACTTTCCACTGGGCAGCTGTGGTGCTCGCCAGTGAATCGCTTATCCGGACACTCGCTGTCCGAGTGAATGGCAAATGCACTACTAGGGAGTTTAGTCTTCGTTCTGAGGGACACTGCGTGATCTAGAGCAGAACAGGAGACCTCGTTAATCTACTGAGATTGGTTGATGGCCTAAATAGGCTAATCCATCGAGTACTGAAGCTCTGGCGAGTCCAGATCCAAGGCAGAGGCTTGTTCTCAGCAAATCAATGGTGAGGGAGATCAAGAAATGAAGCTCCCATTTTCTAGACGCCTGTACGTTTCTAGATGCCTGTACGTTTGTAAAATACTTGCGGCCCCTGCTAGCCGACGGCTCCCATGTATAAGAGGATCCATCTATATTGGTCCAGTGAGCACTCCGAACCACAGAGGGTTAACGGAGGGCTTCAATCTGTTGGTCAGAGAAGCCATGGATTGCGGCAGAGACGAAGTCCAATCAGGGGAACTAGGTACTCTGGGAAAGCTGGAGGTCGCCGGCAGCGGGAGACTCCTGAACTCATTTGAAGTGACCGGTTTCGGACTGGTTATGTGCCTTTAAGACCAGGGAATACTGGTCATGTGCCTTTAATACTAGGGACTACTGGTCATAAGCCTTTAATACCAGGGACTACTGGTCATGTACCTTTAAGACCAGGAAATGCTCGTCATGTGCCTTTAAGACTAGGGAATACCGGTCATAAGGTTTTAAGACCAGAGAATACCCGGTCAGGTGCCTGTAATACCAGGGACTACTGGTCACGTACCTTTAAGACCAGGGAATGCTGGTCATGTGCCTGTAAGACCAGGGAATACTGGTAATAAGTAGTGTTGAGCATTCCGATACCGCAAGTATCGGGTATCGGCCGATATTTGCTGTATCGGAATTCCGATACCGAGATCCGATACTTTTGTGATATCGGGAATCGGTATCGGGATCCGGTATCAGGATCGATATTAATGTGTAAAATAAAGAATAAAAATAAAAAATATTGATATACTCACCTCTCCGACGCAGTCTGGACCTGTTGTGGATTCTGTTTGTGGGCTCCCTCTGGTGGTTACTGCTGGTACTGGGTGACTTTGGTGGGTTGCGGCCTTTGGTTTCCACCTGTCCATCAGTGGCTGGGTGTTTCCTATTTTACCTGGCCTTTCTGTCATTTCCCTTGCCGGCTATCAATGTATTCAGATGTGCTCTGTTTGGTTCCTGCCTACCTGCTCCCAGATCTTTCAGGATAAGCTAAGTGCTGATTTTCAGTTGTTTGGTTTTTTTTGTCCAGCTTGCTTATTATGTCTCTATGCTAGCTGGTAGCTCTAGTGGACTGAGGTTCTCCCCATGTGCCATGAGTTGGCACATGGGTTCTTGTAATCTCAGGATGGTTTTTTTGATTAGGGTTTTTTGCTGACCGCTCAGTCCCCTTTTGTATCGTTCTGCTTTCTAGTTTACAGCGGGCCTCAATTTGCTGAAACTATATATATCATCTCTATGTGTGTGCCTTCCTCTCATTTCACCGTCAATACATGTGGGGGGCAACTATATCTTTTGGGGTTCATTCCGCTGGAGGCAAGTGAGGTCTTTATTTTCTCTGCAGTGCTAGTTAGCTCTTAGGCTGGTGCGTGGCGTCTAGAACCAACGTAGGCACGCTCCCTGGCTATCTCTAGTTGCGTTTGTCAGGCGTAGGGCAGCGGTCAGCCCAGGTTCCACCACCCTAGAGCTCGTCCGTAATATATTTGTACTTTGCTTGTCCTGTGCTATCCCTAGCCATTGGGATTCATGACAGTATAGCCGGCCCACAAAGTGTTAATTGTTTGGGCTGAAGCAGGAGAAAGAGAAGTGTTTAAGGGAAATTTTTTTTTTTTTCCCTTCAGAGTTTTGCTGCCTAGCCCTTAATTGCTGTCTAGCTGCTTCTTACCTCCTCTTAACCCTTGAATGGCTCTGATCTTAGCTGTTTAACATGGATGTCCAGAGTTTGGCTTCCAGCCTGAGTAATCTCGCGGCAAAAGTTCAAAACATACAGGATTTTGTTGTTCACACTCCCATGTCTGAACCTAGAATTCCTATTCCAGAGTTCTTTTCTGGAGATAGATCTACCTTCCTGAATTTCAGGAACAATTGTAAATTGTTTCTTTCTTTAAAATCTCGCTCCTCTGGAGACCCTGCTCAACAGGTCAAGATTGTAATATCTTTCCTGCGGGGCGACCCTCAGAATTGGGCATTTGCATTGGCACCAGGGGATCCTGCATTGCTCAGTGTGGATGCGTTTTTTCTGGCATTGGGATTGCTCTATGAGGAACCTAACCTGGAGATTCAGGCTGAAAAGGCTTTATTAGCCCTCTCTCAGGGGCATGATGAAGCGGAGATATATTGTCAGAAGTTTCGGAAATGGTCGGTGCTTACTCAGTGGAATGAGTGCGCCCTGGCTGCAAACTTCAGAAATGGTCTTTCTGAGGCCATTAAGGATATTATGGTGGGGTTCCCTACGCCTACAGGTCTGAATGAGTCTATGGCTATGGCCATTCAGATTGATCGGCGTTTACGGGAGCGCAAACCCGTGCACCAGTTGGCGGTGTCTTCTGAACAGGCACCTGAGACTATGCAATGTGATAGAATTCAGTCCAGAAGTGAACGGCAAAATTATAGGCGGAAAAATGGATTGTGTTTCTATTGTGGTGATTCAGCTCATGTTATATCAGCATGCTCTAAACGCACAAAAAGGGTTGATAAATCTTTTGCCATTGGTACTCTGCAGCCTAAGTTCATTTTGTCTGTGACTCTGATTTTTTCACTGTCTTCCATTTCCGTCGATGCCTATGTGGATTCAGGCGCTGCCCTGAGTCTTATGGATTGGTCATTTGCTAAACGCTGCGGTTTTAGTCTGGAACCTCTGGAAGTTCCTATTCCTCTAAAGGGAATTGACTCTACACCATTGGCTATGAATAAACCGCAGTATTGGACACAAGTGACCATGCGCATGACTCCCGTTCATCAGGAGGTGATTCGCTTCCTTGTACTTTATAATTTACATGATGTACTAGTGCTTGGTCTGCCATGGTTACAAACTCATAATCCTGTCCTGGACTGGAAAACAATGTCTGTGTTAAGCTGGGGATGTCAGGGGGTTCATGATGATGCACCTCCGATTTCAATCGCTTCATCTACTCCTTCTGAGATCCCTGCGTTTTTGTCTGACTATAGGGATGTTTTTGAGGAGCCTAAGCTCAATTCGCTCCCTCCGCATAGAGATTGTGACTGTGCTATAGAATTGATTCCTGGCAGTAAGTTCCCTAAGGGTCGTTTATTTAATCTGTCACTGCCAGAGCATACTGCTATGCGGAATTATATTAAGGAGTCCTTGGAAAAGGGACATATTCGTCCATCTTCGTCCCCTCTGGGAGCAGGTTTTTTTTTTTGTGGCAAAAAAAGATGGTTCCCTGAGGCCTTGTATAGATTATCGCCTCCTGAATAAGATTACAGTCAAGTATCAGTATCCATTGCCATTATTGACTGATTTGTTTGCTCGCATTAAGGGGGCTAGGTGGTTCACTAAGATAGATCTTCGCGGTGCGTATAATCTGGTGCGGATAAAACAGGGTGATGAGTGGAAAACCGCATTTAATACGCCTGAGGGCCATTTTGAGTATTTGGTAATGCCTTTTGGACTCTCCAATGCTCCGTCAGTCTTTCAGTCCTTTATGCACAATATTTTCCGTGAATATCTGGATAAGTTTATGATTGTGTATTTGGATGATATTTTGGTGTTTTCTGATGACTGGGAGTCTCATGTTCTACAGGTCAGGAAGGTGTTTCAGGTTCTGCGGGCCAATTCTCTGTTTGTGAAGGGCTCAAAGTGTCTCTTCGGAGTCCAGAAGATTTCTTTTTTGGGGTACATTTTTTCTCCTTCTACTATTGAGATGGATCCCGTCAAGGTTCAGGCGATTTGTGACTGGACACAACCTACATCTGTTAAGAGCCTTCAGAAGTTCTTGGGGTTTGCTAATTTCTATCATCGGTTCATTGCTAATTTTTCCAGTATTGTTAAACCTTTGACTGATTTGACTAAAAAGGGTGCTGATGTTGCTGATTGGTCTCCTGCGGCCGTGGAGGCCTTTCAGGAACTTAAGCGCCGGTTTTCTTCTGCTCCTGTGTTGTGTCAACCAGATGTTTCACTTCCTTTTCAGGTTGAGGTTGATGCTTCCGAAATTGGAGCGGGGGCGGTTTTGTCACAGAGAAGTTCTAATGGCTCGGTGATGAAGCCATGTGCATTCTTCTCTAGAAAATTCTCGCCCGCCGAGCGCAATTATGATGTGGGTAATCGGGAGCTTTTGGCCATGAAGTGGGCATTTGAGGAGTGGCGTCATTGGCTTGAGGGTGCTAAACATCGTGTGGTGGTCTTGACTGATCACAAGAATCTCATTTACCTTGAGTCTGCCAGGCGTTTGAATCCTAGACAGGCTCGTTGGTCGTTGTTTTTTTCTCGTTTCAATTTCGTGGTTTCATACCTGCCAGGTTCAAAGAATGTGAAGGCAGATGCTCTTTCCAGGAGTTTTGTGCCTGACTCTCCTGGAGACTCTGGGCCTACTGGTATCCTTAGGGATGGGGTAATATTGTCCGCTGTATCCCCAGACTTGCGACGTGCATTGCAGGAGTTTCAGGTGGATAAACCGGATCGTTGTCCACCAGAAAGACTGTTTGTTCCGGATGATTGGACCAGTAGAGTCATCTCCGAGGTCCATTCTTCTGTGTTGGCTGGTCATCCTGGAATATTTGGTACTAGAGACTTGGTGGCCAGGTCTTTTTGGTGGCCTTCCTTGTCTAGGGATGTGCGTACCTTTGTGCAGTCTTGTGAAGTGTGTGCTCGAGCTAAGCCTTGCTGTTCTCGGGCCAGTGGGTTGTTGTTATCCTTGCCCATCCCGAAGAGGCCTTGGACGCACATTTCCATGGATTTTATTTCTGATCTCCCGGTTTCACAGAAAATGTCCGTTATCTGGGTTGTGTGTGACCGCTTTTCTAAGATGGTTCATTTGGTGCCCTTGCCTAAGTTGCCTTCCTCCTCTGAGTTGGTCCCTTTATTTTTTCAGAACGTGGTTCGTTTGCATGGGATTCCGGAGAATATCGTTTCTGACAGGGGATCCCAGTTTGTGTCTAGATTTTGGCGGACGTTTTGTGCCAAGATGGGCATTGATTTGTCTTTCTCGTCTGCATTCCATCCTCAGACGAATGGCCAGACGGAGTGAACTAATCAGACCTTGGAAACTTATTTGAGGTGTTTTGTTTCTGCTGATCAAGATGACTGGGTTGCTTTTTTGCCACTGGCCGAATTTGCTCTTAATAATCGGGCTAGTTCGGCCACGTTGGTCTCTCCTTTTTTTTGTAATTCGGGGTTTCATCCTCGTTTTTCCTCTGGTCAGGTGGAGCCTTCGGATTGTCCTGGAGTGGACGTGGTGGTGGACAGGCTACATCAGGTTTGGAATCAGGTGGTGGACAATTTGAAGTTATCTCAGGAGAAGACTCAGCAGTTTGCTAATCGCCGTCGCCGTGTGGGTCCCCGACTTCTTGTTGGGGATTTGGTGTGGTTGTCTTCTCGTTTTGTCCCTATGAAGGTCTCTTCTCCTAAGTTCAAGCCTCGGTTCATCGGTCCTTATAGGATCTCGGAGATTCTTAACCCTGTATCTTTTCGTTTGGATCTCCCAGCATCGTTTGCTATTCATAATGTGTTCCATCGGTCGTTGTTGCGGAGGTATGAGGTGCCCGTTGTTCCTTCGGTTGAGCCTCCTGCTCCGGTGCTGGTGGAGGGAGAATTGGAGTATGTTGTTGAGAAGATCTTGGATTCTCGTGTTTCCAGACGCAAACTCCAGTATTTGGTTAAGTGGAAGGGTTATGGTCAGGAGGATAATTCCTGGGTGGTCGCCTCCGATGTTCATGCGACTGATTTGGTCCGCGCCTTCCATAGAGCTCACCCTGATCGCCCTGGGGGTTCTCGTGAGGGTTCGGTGACCCCTCCTCAAGGGGGGGGTACTGTTGTGGATTCTGTTTGTGGGCTCCCTCTGGTGGTTACTGCTGGTACTGGGTGACTTTGGTGGGTTGCGGCCTTTGGTTTCCACCTGTCCATCAGTGGCTGGGTGTTTCCTATTTTACCTGGCCTTTCTGTCATTTCCCTTGCCGGCTATCAATGTATTCAGATGTGCTCTGTTTGGTTCCTGCCTACCTGCTCCCAGATCTTTCAGGATAAGCTAAGTGCTGATTTTCAGTTGTTTGGTTTTTTTTGTCCAGCTTGCTTATTATGTCTCTATGCTAGCTGGTAGCTCTAGTGGACTGAGGTTCTCCCCATGTGCCATGAGTTGGCACATGGGTTCTTGTAATCTCAGGATGGTTTTTTTGATTAGGGTTTTTTGCTGACCGCTCAGTCCCCTTTTGTATCGTTCTGCTTTCTAGTTTACAGCGGGCCTCAATTTGCTGAAACTATATATATCATCTCTATGTGTGTGCCTTCCTCTCATTTCACCGTCAATACATGTGGGGGGCAACTATATCTTTTGGGGTTCATTCCGCTGGAGGCAAGTGAGGTCTTTATTTTCTCTGCAGTGCTAGTTAGCTCTTAGGCTGGTGCGTGGCGTCTAGAACCAACGTAGGCACGCTCCCTGGCTATCTCTAGTTGCGTTTGTCAGGCGTAGGGCAGCGGTCAGCCCAGGTTCCACCACCCTAGAGCTCGTCCGTAATATATTTGTACTTTGCTTGTCCTGTGCTATCCCTAGCCATTGGGATTCATGACAGTATAGCCGGCCCACAAAGTGTTAATTGTTTGGGCTGAAGCAGGAGAAAGAGAAGTGTTTAAGGGAAATTTTTTTTTTTTTCCCTTCAGAGTTTTGCTGCCTAGCCCTTAATTGCTGTCTAGCTGCTTCTTACCTCCTCTTAACCCTTGAATGGCTCTGATCTTAGCTGTTTAACATGGATGTCCAGAGTTTGGCTTCCAGCCTGAGTAATCTCGCGGCAAAAGTTCAAAACATACAGGATTTTGTTGTTCACACTCCCATGTCTGAACCTAGAATTCCTATTCCAGAGTTCTTTTCTGGAGATAGATCTACCTTCCTGAATTTCAGGAACAATTGTAAATTGTTTCTTTCTTTAAAATCTCGCTCCTCTGGAGACCCTGCTCAACAGGTCAAGATTGTAATATCTTTCCTGCGGGGCGACCCTCAGAATTGGGCATTTGCATTGGCACCAGGGGATCCTGCATTGCTCAGTGTGGATGCGTTTTTTCTGGCATTGGGATTGCTCTATGAGGAACCTAACCTGGAGATTCAGGCTGAAAAGGCTTTATTAGCCCTCTCTCAGGGGCATGATGAAGCGGAGATATATTGTCAGAAGTTTCGGAAATGGTCGGTGCTTACTCAGTGGAATGAGTGCGCCCTGGCTGCAAACTTCAGAAATGGTCTTTCTGAGGCCATTAAGGATATTATGGTGGGGTTCCCTACGCCTACAGGTCTGAATGAGTCTATGGCTATGGCCATTCAGATTGATCGGCGTTTACGGGAGCGCAAACCCGTGCACCAGTTGGCGGTGTCTTCTGAACAGGCACCTGAGACTATGCAATGTGATAGAATTCAGTCCAGAAGTGAACGGCAAAATTATAGGCGGAAAAATGGATTGTGTTTCTATTGTGGTGATTCAGCTCATGTTATATCAGCATGCTCTAAACGCACAAAAAGGGTTGATAAATCTTTTGCCATTGGTACTCTGCAGCCTAAGTTCATTTTGTCTGTGACTCTGATTTTTTCACTGTCTTCCATTTCCGTCGATGCCTATGTGGATTCAGGCGCTGCCCTGAGTCTTATGGATTGGTCATTTGCTAAACGCTGCGGTTTTAGTCTGGAACCTCTGGAAGTTCCTATTCCTCTAAAGGGAATTGACTCTACACCATTGGCTATGAATAAACCGCAGTATTGGACACAAGTGACCATGCGCATGACTCCCGTTCATCAGGAGGTGATTCGCTTCCTTGTACTTTATAATTTACATGATGTACTAGTGCTTGGTCTGCCATGGTTACAAACTCATAATCCTGTCCTGGACTGGAAAACAATGTCTGTGTTAAGCTGGGGATGTCAGGGGGTTCATGATGATGCACCTCCGATTTCAATCGCTTCATCTACTCCTTCTGAGATCCCTGCGTTTTTGTCTGACTATAGGGATGTTTTTGAGGAGCCTAAGCTCAATTCGCTCCCTCCGCATAGAGATTGTGACTGTGCTATAGAATTGATTCCTGGCAGTAAGTTCCCTAAGGGTCGTTTATTTAATCTGTCACTGCCAGAGCATACTGCTATGCGGAATTATATTAAGGAGTCCTTGGAAAAGGGACATATTCGTCCATCTTCGTCCCCTCTGGGAGCAGGTTTTTTTTTTTGTGGCAAAAAAAGATGGTTCCCTGAGGCCTTGTATAGATTATCGCCTCCTGAATAAGATTACAGTCAAGTATCAGTATCCATTGCCATTATTGACTGATTTGTTTGCTCGCATTAAGGGGGCTAGGTGGTTCACTAAGATAGATCTTCGCGGTGCGTATAATCTGGTGCGGATAAAACAGGGTGATGAGTGGAAAACCGCATTTAATACGCCTGAGGGCCATTTTGAGTATTTGGTAATGCCTTTTGGACTCTCCAATGCTCCGTCAGTCTTTCAGTCCTTTATGCACAATATTTTCCGTGAATATCTGGATAAGTTTATGATTGTGTATTTGGATGATATTTTGGTGTTTTCTGATGACTGGGAGTCTCATGTTCTACAGGTCAGGAAGGTGTTTCAGGTTCTGCGGGCCAATTCTCTGTTTGTGAAGGGCTCAAAGTGTCTCTTCGGAGTCCAGAAGATTTCTTTTTTGGGGTACATTTTTTCTCCTTCTACTATTGAGATGGATCCCGTCAAGGTTCAGGCGATTTGTGACTGGACACAACCTACATCTGTTAAGAGCCTTCAGAAGTTCTTGGGGTTTGCTAATTTCTATCATCGGTTCATTGCTAATTTTTCCAGTATTGTTAAACCTTTGACTGATTTGACTAAAAAGGGTGCTGATGTTGCTGATTGGTCTCCTGCGGCCGTGGAGGCCTTTCAGGAACTTAAGCGCCGGTTTTCTTCTGCTCCTGTGTTGTGTCAACCAGATGTTTCACTTCCTTTTCAGGTTGAGGTTGATGCTTCCGAAATTGGAGCGGGGGCGGTTTTGTCACAATGAAGTTCTAATGGCTCGGTGATGAAGCCATGTGCATTCTTCTCTAGAAAATTCTCGCCCGCCGAGCGCAATTATGATGTGGGTAATCGGGAGCTTTTGGCCATGAAGTGGGCATTTGAGGAGTGGCGTCATTGGCTTGAGGGTGCTAAACATCGTGTGGTGGTCTTGACTGATCACAAGAATCTCATTTACCTTGAGTCTGCCAGGCGTTTGAATCCTAGACAGGCTCGTTGGTCGTTGTTTTTTTCTCGTTTCAATTTCGTGGTTTCATACCTGCCAGGTTCAAAGAATGTGAAGGCAGATGCTCTTTCCAGGAGTTTTGTGCCTGACTCTCCTGGAGACTCTGGGCCTACTGGTATCCTTAGGGATGGGGTAATATTGTCCGCTGTATCCCCAGACTTGCGACGTGCATTGCAGGAGTTTCAGGTGGATAAACCGGATCGTTGTCCACCAGAAAGACTGTTTGTTCCGGATGATTGGACCAGTAGAGTCATCTCCGAGGTCCATTCTTCTGTGTTGGCTGGTCATCCTGGAATATTTGGTACTAGAGACTTGGTGGCCAGGTCTTTTTGGTGGCCTTCCTTGTCTAGGGATGTGCGTACCTTTGTGCAGTCTTGTGAAGTGTGTGCTCGAGCTAAGCCTTGCTGTTCTCGGGCCAGTGGGTTGTTGTTATCCTTGCCCATCCCGAAGAGGCCTTGGACGCACATTTCCATGGATTTTATTTCTGATCTCCCGGTTTCACAGAAAATGTCCGTTATCTGGGTTGTGTGTGACCGCTTTTCTAAGATGGTTCATTTGGTGCCCTTGCCTAAGTTGCCTTCCTCCTCTGAGTTGGTCCCTTTATTTTTTCAGAACGTGGTTCGTTTGCATGGGATTCCGGAGAATATCGTTTCTGACAGGGGATCCCAGTTTGTGTCTAGATTTTGGCGGACGTTTTGTGCCAAGATGGGCATTGATTTGTCTTTCTCGTCTGCATTCCATCCTCAGACGAATGGCCAGACGGAGCGAACTAATCAGACCTTGGAAACTTATTTGAGGTGTTTTGTTTCTGCTGATCAAGATGACTGGGTTGCTTTTTTGCCACTGGCCGAATTTGCTCTTAATAATCGGGCTAGTTCGGCCACGTTGGTCTCTCCTTTTTTTTGTAATTCGGGGTTTCATCCTCGTTTTTCCTCTGGTCAGGTGGAGCCTTCGGATTGTCCTGGAGTGGACGTGGTGGTGGACAGGCTACATCAGGTTTGGAATCAGGTGGTGGACAATTTGAAGTTATCTCAGGAGAAGACTCAGCAGTTTGCTAATCGCCGTCGCCGTGTGGGTCCCCGACTTCTTGTTGGGGATTTGGTGTGGTTGTCTTCTCGTTTTGTCCCTATGAAGGTCTCTTCTCCTAAGTTCAAGCCTCGGTTCATCGGTCCTTATAGGATCTCGGAGATTCTTAACCCTGTATCTTTTCGTTTGGATCTCCCAGCATCGTTTGCTATTCATAATGTGTTCCATCGGTCGTTGTTGCGGAGGTATGAGGTGCCCGTTGTTCCTTCGGTTGAGCCTCCTGCTCCGGTGCTGGTGGAGGGAGAATTGGAGTATGTTGTTGAGAAGATCTTGGATTCTCGTGTTTCCAGACGCAAACTCCAGTATTTGGTTAAGTGGAAGGGTTATGGTCAGGAGGATAATTCCTGGGTGGTCGCCTCCGATGTTCATGCGACTGATTTGGTCCGCGCCTTCCATAGAGCTCACCCTGATCGCCCTGGGGGTTCTCGTGAGGGTTCGGTGACCCCTCCTCAAGGGGGGGGTACTGTTGTGGATTCTGTTTGTGGGCTCCCTCTGGTGGTTACTGCTGGTACTGGGTGACTTTGGTGGGTTGCGGCCTTTGGTTTCCACCTGTCCATCAGTGGCTGGGTGTTTCCTATTTTACCTGGCCTTTCTGTCATTTCCCTTGCCGGCTATCAATGTATTCAGATGTGCTCTGTTTGGTTCCTGCCTACCTGCTCCCAGATCTTTCAGGATAAGCTAAGTGCTGATTTTCAGTTGTTTGGTTTTTTTTGTCCAGCTTGCTTATTATGTCTCTATGCTAGCTGGTAGCTCTAGTGGACTGAGGTTCTCCCCATGTGCCATGAGTTGGCACATGGGTTCTTGTAATCTCAGGATGGTTTTTTTGATTAGGGTTTTTTGCTGACCGCTCAGTCCCCTTTTGTATCGTTCTGCTTTCTAGTTTACAGCGGGCCTCAATTTGCTGAAACTATATATATCATCTCTATGTGTGTGCCTTCCTCTCATTTCACCGTCAATACATGTGGGGGGCAACTATATCTTTTGGGGTTCATTCCGCTGGAGGCAAGTGAGGTCTTTATTTCTCTGCAGTGCTAGTTAGCTCTTAGGCTGGTGCGTGGCGTCTAGAACCAACGTAGGCACGCTCCCTGGCTATCTCTAGTTGCGTTTGTCAGGCGTAGGGCAGCGGTCAGCCCAGGTTCCATCACCCTAGAGCTCGTCCGTAATATATTTGTACTTTGCTTGTCCTGTGCTATCCCTAGCCATTGGGATTCATGACAGGACCTTACCGATGTAACCGGCAGCTTCCGTTCCTAAGAATGAGCGCTTGAAAGACCTTAGATGACGTCGCGGCTTGTGATTGGTCACGTGAGCGGTCACGTGACCGCCACGCGACCAATCACAAGCCGCGACGTCATCTAAGGTCTTTCAAGCGCTTGAAAGACCTTAGATGAAGTTGCGGCTTGTGATTGGTCGCGTGGCGGTCACGTGACCGCTCACGCGACCAATCACAAGCCGCGACATCATCTAAGGTCTTTCAAGCGCTCATTCTTAGGAACGGAAGCTGCCGGTTACATCGGTAAGGTCCATGCTGCGTCGGAGAGGTGAGTATTTCAATATTTTTTATTTTTATTCTTTATTTTACACATTAATATCGATCCCAGGGCCTGAAGGAGAGTTTCCTCTCCTTCAGACCCTGGGAACCATACACGATACCTTCCGATACTTGGTGTCCCATTGACTTGTATTGGTATCGGGTATCGGTATCGGCGATATCCGATACTTTTCGGGTATCGGCCGATACTATCCGATGCCGATACTTTCAAGTATCGGACGGTATCGCTCAACACTAGTCATAAGCCTTTAAGACAAGGGAATACTGGACAAGTGTCTAAGACCAGGGACTACTGATCATGTGCCTTTAAGACCAGGTACTACTGGTCTGATCATGGCTTTATGCTGCTGGAGGTAGTGTGGTGCAGGGGGAGGAAGCGGTGACTCCTTACCCGGATTCTGAGTCCCCCGAGTCCACGTTTTATTAGCGCTGTTTTCGGCGCTGAATACCGCTGAGTCCTATGGAGCAGCCGCATCCGGGTGGCGCTGGTGTCCAGAAGCGGCAGGAGAATGAAGATGGCCGCCGAGAATTGCAGGTGCTGAACGAGAAGTGCTTGGATAGGGGGGCGGAGCCAAGAAGCGCGGCATAGAGTAGGCGGAGGCTCCAGGTTTGACTGACCATCATCTCCATCATTGGTATCTGGTGACCGTCCGTCGTCTCCATCATCAGTATCTGGTGACTGCCCGTCGCTTCCATCATCAGTATCTGGTGACTGAACTTTATCTTCAAAACAGCATCAAATCATCAACATTTCTCCATCTTTATTGCATTTGTGGAAAGCCCAGGATCCGGCTCTCTCTCCCGACTGCACTAAAATATGACTAAAAGATACCACAAAAAAGTGCCCTGGGATGTGTTCAGTTATAACCCTCTCCTACAGGAGAAAGGACCGCCCAAGACCGTTCCCTGTCTCTCCAAACCAGAAGGCCATAGTGAAGACCAGGGACAAGTAGCCTCCTTTAGCCGAAGCCGATGGAGACCCAATCTCGCTCCAAGCATTCTCCTAGACTCCCACCCAAGCGAGAACTAGGAGCCATCGACTGTCAACTCCCCTCCCGGGAGAGGAGAGTCAGGGGTGAGGGGGAGTGGAGCCTGATGGCCTCACACCCTGGACCTATCAGAAGGGAACCGCATCCGGCAAATCCAAGCACACCGACCCAGTAAAATGACACACAGTGAAACAATCAAAAGAGTGAAAGGTTTTCCAGTGTTATTCTGGCCGGACCTTCGACTGGGAATTTAAAAATTCCGGAAAAGGGTGTGTGCTCAAAAAGTGAGAACATTTGAAGGGCTAAGGTGCCAAAATTCAACTGGGGTTCCCAATTCCAGTGGATTAAGGCACCCCAGGGTCACCACTCCTGGAGCTCTTTGCACCTCGGGCTTTCAAATTTACTGGAACCTAGTGTCTTCCATCCCGGTGGGGTCATGCTTCCCACTGGATGACTCCATAAGTCACCCGGCATAATAACAAGCGCACCAAACCCAGTGTGTGTAACGTATCAATCTACAAGAGTGGACGGAGCGGAGCCACTTTTACAAAAGATACTACACTTAATCTTAGCCAAAAGGCTGACCCATCATGTAATCCCATCAGGGCAGTCGCCAGATACTGATGATGGAGGTGAGGGGTGGTCACCAGATACTGATGATGGAGATGAGGGGTGGTCACCAGATACTGATGATGGAGGTGATTGTTGGACACCACACACTGATGATACTAATGATGGTCGGTTAACAGATACTGATGGGATTAAGATTTTTCTTTTGTTCATTCACTTGATAAAAAAAACTGTTAACACTTCCACAGATTCTATTCAGGATCTCTTGAGGGATAGTAACACTTATAAAAACAAGAATGTGAACAAAAATCCCAGTGCGAAAAATCTGGATGTTTTTATACCCATTATTACGGAATACAATTCCAACTCCCATATTCTAACTAGAATAGTGTGAAAACATTGGGATGTATTAAGAGATGACAAAACCATAGGACCACTAGTTCCTAAAGATACGAGATTTGTGTACAAAAAGGCTTGCAATCCTATTGCACCCACTGTACAATCTAATTGTTCAAAAAAGCCTTCAGCTTCGTTCCTAAATTACCTCAAAGGGTTTTTTCCTTGTAGGAAATGTAGAATGTGTCAGCAAACAAAAACTTTTAAACAACTGACATTCAGGGAGGGTAATAGAGACTATAAAATCTATAACTATATTACCTGCACTACTGAAAGTGTGATATATACTATGTGCAGAATTATTAGGCAAGTTGTATTTTGATCACATGATACTTTTTAGACATGTTGTCCTACTCCAAGCTATTCAGGCTGAGAGCCTACTACCAATTAAGTAAATCAGGTGATGTGCATCTCTGGAATGAGGAGGGGTGTTGTCTAATGACATCAACACCCTATATAAGGTGTGCTTAATTATTAGGCAACTTCCTTTCCTTTGGCAAAATGGGTCAGAAGAGAGATTTGACGGGCTCTGAAAAGTCCAAAATTGCGAGATGTCTTGCAGATGGATGCACCAGTCTTGGAATTGCCAAACATTTGAAGGGTGATCACTGAACAATCAAGTGTTTCATGGCAAATAGCCAACAGGGTCGCAAGAAGCGTGTTGAGCAAAAAAGGCAAAATAACTGCCCAATAATTGAGGAAAATCAAGCGTGAAGCTGCCAAGATGCCATTTTGCCACCAGTTTTGCCATATTTCAGAGCTGCAACGTTACTGGAGTAACAAAAAGCACAAGGTGTGCGATACTCAGGGACAGGGCCAAGGTAAGGAAGGCTGAAAAACGACCACCTTTGAACAAGAAACATAAGATAAAACGTCAAGACTGGGCCAAGAAATATCTTAAGACTGACTTTTCAAAGGTTTTATGGACTGATGAAATGAGAGTGACTCTTGATGGGCCAGATGGATGGGCCAGAGGCTGGATCAATAAAGGGCAGAGAGCTCCACTCCGACTCAGACACCAGCAAGGTGGAGGTGGGGTACTGGTATGGGCTGGTATCATCAAAGATGAACTTGTGGGACCTTTTCGGGTTGAGGATGGAGTGAAGCTCAACTCCCAGACCTACTGCCAGTTTCTGGAAGACAACTTCTTCAAGCAGTGGTACAGGAAGAAGTCGGTATCGTTCAAGAAAAACATGATTTTCATGCAGGACAATGCTCCATCACATGCCTCCAACCACTCCACAGCGTGGCTGACCAGTAAAGGTCTCAAAGAAGAAAACATAATGACATGGCCCCCTTGTTCTCCTGATCTGAACCCCATAGAGAACATCTGGTCCCTCATAAAATGTGAGATCTACAGGGAGGGAAAACAGTACACCTCTCGGAGCAGTGTCTGTGAGGCTGTGGTGGCTGCTGCACGCAATGTTGGTCGTAAACAGATCAAGCAACTGACAGAATCTATGGATGGAGGCTGCTGAGTGTCATCATAAAAAGGTGGCTATATTGGTCACTAATTTTTGGGGCTTTGTTTTTGAATGTCAGAAATGTTTATTTCTAAATTTTGTGCAGTTATATTGGTTTAACTGGTGAAAATATACAAGTGAGATGGGAATATATTTGGCTTTTATTAAGTTGTCTAATAATTCTGCACAGTAATAGTTAGGCGGGAGTCACACTAGACTGTAATACGGCCGAGTGCAATGTGATAAAAAATCGCATAGCACTCTGCTCAATGTTAATCTATGGGGCAGCTCCTATTATCCATAATAGCAGCAGCAGAAGAAACAAGGAACGCCAAAGCACTCACCGGTCTTGCAGCTCAAAATTTCTTTATTGCTTCACGTACAACATAAAATCTTCACGGCACAGAGAAGGGGAGGACAAAGTGCAAAAAGTGCGACGGACGAGACAACGGCCGTTTCGCGCTTGAAACCAGCGCTTAAACGGGTCTGAATCAGAGGGGAAGTGACGCCGGTATACAAAGGTGAGTATAATCAAACCCCACCTGTGTCAACATCCCACCTGACAGAAAAAGTGCACAGTGCTATTAAAATCAATTTAAAATAATCACTTATAACATCAGGGCATATATTAGATACAGATAATATGAACTACTACTCGGAAACAAACACTTTCATATTGCTTATCATGACTCATAAGAAAATAACATGCGATGTTATTATGAAGCATTATAAACTTTCTTCTTGTCATCGTGTTCAATAGATTCAAAACAATCTGTCAGAGAAAGAAAGGGGGAGACAAGCATGCAAAATCTGGAGCTACTCCATCAATATAACTAATACAAAAATGATGATAATCATAACCAGACAAAAAATATATATACATATGCATAGAAAGTTGCTTTGACAGCCCAGAATAGTGCTAATAGCAGTAAAAAAAACCTCACAGGAAAATAGACATATCTACCCTGTCGTTCATCCCAGCTGGGCCAGTGGCTTGAGTACGCATAATCCATCTGGCTTCCGTACGTAGTAGTAACTTATGGAGATCGCCCCCCTGTATAGGGAGAGAAACTCTTTCTACTCCTGCAAAAGTAAGTACTCCCGGATTTCCTCCATGGCTCTCTCTTATGTGTTGAATCAATCTAGGGACACCTTTCCCTGTAGAGATTGATCTCAGATGTTCTCTAAAACGAACATATAATTTACGGATAGTTTTGCCAATATAATATCTCTTGCAGGGACAGAACAGGACATATACCACGTAATCTGTCCTGCAAGAGATAAATTGTTGTACAACATGCACAATGGGGCCAATATTGAGAGTCTGGCTAACAATGTGTGAGCAACAGTATTTACAATGACCGCAACGGAAATTACCTTTAGGAACAGCACGTTATAACCAAGTAGCGTGTTTGTTAGTTAACCTATTGTGTACCAAAGTATCTCTTAGGCGGGCACCTCGTCTTGTAGAAACTAAAGGACCTCCAATGGTTTTATCTGTGAGTTCTCTATCTCTCTCGAGAACATGCCAATGTTTATGAATTGCGGATCTAATCTCTCGGTCTAATGGACTATATTGAAAGCAGAACAAAAATCGCTGCTCCGAGGTGGAAGGAACCGCAATGGAAGGATGCGATATCTCATTCTCAACTCGGCTGACTGCTGATTCCAATATATCCTCTGGGTACCCCCTCTCTCGGAACCTAGAGAGGAGCTCTTTAGATTGTATCATGTAACCCTCTTGTGTATTATTAGTCCGTTTAGTTCTTACTAACTGACTATATGGCAAAGCCCTCCTAGTGTGATGTGGGTGGAAGCTTTTGTAATGTAGGAAGGAATTTACCGCAGTAGGTTTCCTAAAAACCGACGTTTTTAACCCATTAGCTGACACCTCCACTGAGACATCCAAAAAGTCGAGACTGGCCCCTCCAAACTTGTGGGTAAATGACAAACCCATAGTATTGCAGCTGTTCAAATAAGTGACAAATGATTCAAATTCAATTTCTGTCCCGTCCCAGACTACAAATAAGTCATCAACAAACCTCACAAAAAATTGTATGTGTCTTAGGAACCTATTTTTCCCCGAGTAGAGGTAATCCTCTTCAAAGACAACCATATAGAGGTTGGCAAACGTACATGCGACCGGGGTCCCCATGGCAGTCCCCGTGTACTCAAGCCACTGGCCCAGCTGGGATGAACGACAGGGTAGATATGTCTATTTTCCTGTGAGGTTTTTTTACTGCTATTAGCACTATTCTGGGCTGTCAAAGCAACTTTCTATGCATATGTATATATATTTTTTGTCTGGTTATGATTATCATCATTTTTGTATTAGTTATATTGATGGAGTAACTCCAGATTTTGCATGCTTGTCTCCCCCTTTCTTTCTCTGACAGATTGTTTTGAATCTATTGAACACGATGACAAGAAGAAAGTTTATAATGCTTCATAATAACATCGCATGTTATTTTCTTATGAGTCATGATAAGCAATATGAAAGTGTTTGTTTCCGAGTAGTAGTTCATATTATCTGTATCTAATATATGCCCTGATGTTATAAGTGATTATTTTAAATTGATTTTAATAGCACTGTGCACTTTTTCTGTCAGGTGGGATGTTGACACAGGTGGGGTTTGATTATACTCACCTTTGTATACCGGCGTCACTTCCCCTCTGATTCAGACCCGTTGAAGCGCTGGTTTCAAGCGCGAAACGGCCGTTGTCTCGTCCGTCGCACTTTTTGCACTTTGTCCTCCCTTTCTCTGTGCCGTGAAGATTTTATGTTGTACATGAAGCAATAAAGAAATTTTGAGCTGCAAGACCGGTGAGTGCTTTGGCGTTCCTTGTTTCTTCTGCTGCTGCTATTATGGATGTCTATGCTCCACGCTAGCACCTCCGTTCTTTGCTGTATTCTGATATACCTTGACAGACTCCACGTTACATCGTCTCTACATTTAGGGGGGCTGTGCTGCTTTGATTTTTTCTCCTGTTATTATTAGCTCCTATTATCCGTTGTTTTCTCGGCCGTACTCAGGATCCGAGTGAAATCGCAGCAGGCTGCGAATGTCAGCGTATCTCGGCCGAGAATCGCCAATGAAAGTCTATGGGGGTGAGAAAAAATCGGATTACACACGGACCATCAGTGTGACTTGCGAGAAATACGCACCAGTGTTCTATAGAAAAGCCGGCAATTCAGCGCAGTGTACAGTAAAATCACACTGACAGGTTTGAATAGAACAGATAAAATTAATGTCTACACATAGTATAGGTATATATATATATATATATATATATATATATATATATAATATATATATGTCAGTGAGACACATATATATATATATATTTATATTTCATACAGCGCTAGATAGCAGAAAAGCCGGTAATTCAATTGCCGACTTTTGCTATCTCCTTCCCAAACCCAACAGGATATGAGACATGGTTACATACGGTAAACCGTTTCATATCCCTTTTTTTTGGCATATTCCTCACTACTAATGTTAGTAGTGTGTGTGTGCAAAATTTGGGGGCTCTAGCTGTTAAAATAAAGGGGTAAATCACGGAAAAAATTGGCATGGGCTCCCGCGCAATTTTCTCCGCCAAAGTGGTAAAGCCAGTGACTGAGGGCAGATATTAATAGCCTAGAGAGGGACCATGGTTATTGCCCCCTGGCTAAAAACATCTGCCCCCAGCCACCCCAGAAAAGGCACATCTGTAAGATGCGCCTATTCCGGCACTTAGCCACACTCTTCCCACTCCCGAGTAGCGGTTGGATATGGGGTAATAAAGGGTTAATGCCACCTTGCTATTGTAAGGTGACATTAAGCCAGGTTAATAATGGAGAGGTGTCAATAAGACAGTTGTGGTCAAAAGTATTGACACCCCTGCAATTCTGTCAGATAATACTCAGTTTCTTCCTGAAAATGATTGCAAACCCAAATTCTTTGTTATTATTATCTTCATTTAATTTGTCATAAATGAAAAAACACAAAAAGAATTGTCCTAAAGCCAAATTGGATATAATTCCACACCAAACATAAAAAAGGGGGTGGACAAAAGTATTGGCACTGTTCGAAAAATCATGTGATGCTTCTCTAATTAGTGTAATTAACAGCCCCTGTAACTTACCTGTGGCACCTAACAGGTGTTGGCAATAACTAAATCACACTTGCAGCCAGTTGACATGGATTAAAGTTGACTCAACCTCTGTCCTGTGTCCTTGTGTGAACCACATTGAGCATGGAGAAAAGAAAGAAGACCAAAGAACTGTCTGAGGACTTGAGAAACCAAATTGTGAGGAAGCATGCGCAATCTCAAGGCTACAAGTCCATCTCCAAAGACCTGAATGTTCCTGTGTCTACCGTGCGCAGTGTCATCAAGAAGTGTAAAGCACATGGCACTGTGGCTAACCATCTCTAGATGTGGACGAAAAAGAAAAATTGACAAGAGATTTCAACGCAAGATTGTGCGGATGTTGGATAAAGAACCTCAACTAACATCCAAACAAGTTCAAGCTGCCCTGCAGTCCGAGGGTACAACAGTGTCAACCCGTACTATCTGTCGGCGTCTGAATAAAAAGGGACTGTATGGTAGGAGACCCAGGAAGACCCCACTTCTTACCACCGAGACATAAAAAAGCCAGGCTGGAGTTTGCCAAAACTTACCTGAAAAAGCCTAAAACGTTTTGGAAGAATGTTCTCTGGTCAGATGAGACAAAAGTAGAGCTTTTTGGGCAAAGGCATCAACATAGAGTTTACAGGAGAAAAAAAGAGGCATTCAAAGAAAAGAACACTGTAATAATTATAGGGGATAACTGAGGAGACTCTTTGCGTTGAACAAGACAACTACAGGACACAGTTTTATAAGTGGTAAAGTCTATATTATCACACGGTGATTCAAACAGGTGCAGAGAGAAACTCAAGTCCACAACACTTGGTGCAAATATCAAATGCAGCTCAGCAGTCTATAGGAAACTTCAGAGGAAAATGCAATCACGCAGAAAGTCTAAGAAGCACAGTTATTCTTGAGGATACTTGACACGAATAAATCCTTGTCTTAGTCCAAACACAGATAGATAAGCTTATAAGGCAGTTCAAATCATATCTTAGCTCAACCAGGGAGGCCTGGTTAATAGTCTCAGGTTTTTGCAGAGCAGAAACAGCTTACATGTCCAGCAAATGCAGATGGGAGTAAACACAAGCAGCAGATGAAGGAGGATTACTGAACACTGGTGTGTGCAGCAGGAACTCAGAGCAGAGTAGCAGGATCACCACACAGGTTCACAGGAGCAGGTATATAGCCAGGGAGTAATCAGAGGTCAGGAGCTGGATGCAAGACAGAATACTCTAGCACTGACTGAAGGCTGGGGTGGAGTTTTATAGCAGGAAGACAAAGTGCACATGAGACCAAAGATGCCATCTTGGAAAAGGGCAGTAATGCACAAAAGGTAAAACATGTTCAGAGTCCTGACAAACACGGTCCCTACAGTCAAACATGGCGGAGGTTCCCTGATGTTTTGGGGTTGCTTTGCTGCCTCTGGTACTGGACTGCTTGACCGTGTGCATGGCATTATGAAGTCTGAAGACTACCATCAAATTTTGCAGCATAATGTAGAGCCCAGTGTGAGAAAGCTGGGTCTCGCTCAGAGGTCATGGGTCTTCCAGCAGGACAATGACCCAAAACACACTTCAAAAAGCACTAGTAAATGGTTTGAGAGAAAGCACTGGAGACTTGTAAGGTGGCCAGCAATGAGTCCAGACCTGAATCCCATAGAACACCTGTGGAGAGATCTAAAAATGGCAGTTTGGAGAAGGCACCCTTCAAATATCAGGGACCTGGAGCAGTTTGCCAAAGAAGAATGGTCTAAAATTCCAGCAGAGCATTGTAAGAAACTCATTGATGGTTACCGGAAGCGGTTGGTCGCAGTTATTTTGGCTAAAGGTTGTGCAACCAACCAAGTATTAGGCTGAGGGTGCCAATACTTTTGTCTGGCCCATTTTTGGAGTTTTTTGTGAAATGATCAATGTTTTGCTTTTTGCTTCATTCTCTTTTGTGTTTTTTCATTTAAGACAAATTAAATGAAGATAATAATACCAAAGAATTTGTGATTGCAATCATTTTCAGGAAGAAACTGAGTATTATCTGACAGAATTACAGAGGTGTCAATACTTTCGGCCACAACTGTATATGTGTCTCACTGACATATATATATATATATACACTATGTTCCAAATTATTATGCAAATTGGATTTAAGTGGGATAAAGATTTAATCGTTTTGTTTTTCAAATAAACTCGTGGATGGTATTGTGTCTCAGGGCTCAATGGATCACTGAAATCAATCTTAAACACATGTGATAATTGGTTTTCCAGGTGATTCTAATTAAAGGAGAACTACTTAAAAATGATGTTCCACATTATTAACCCCTTCCTGTCATTGGACGTACTATTCCGTCCATGTGGGGTGGGCCCTAATTCCCAAGGACGGGATAGTACGTCCAGAGCGATCGGCCGCGCTCACGGGGGGAGCGCGGCCGATCGCGGCCGGGTGTCAGCTGTCTATCGCAGACGGACCGCCCCTGGCACATTAACCCCCGGCACACCGCGATCAAACATGATCGCAGTGTGCCGGCGGTATAGGGAAGCATCGCGCAGGGAGGGGGCTCCCTGCGTGCTTCCCTGAGACCCCCGGAGCAACGCGATGTGATCGCGTTGCTGCGAGGGTCTCTTACCTCCTATCCCTGCAGGCCCCGGATCCAAAATGGCCGCGGGGCTGCATCCGGGTCCTGCAGGGATTACTTCCGGGTGCAGACCAGGCTCTGGTAAGCCTGCAGCGCTGGAACTCAGATCGGTGATCTGACAGAGTGCTGTGCAAACTGTCAGATCAGTGATCTGTGATGTCCCCCCCTGGGACAAAGTTAAAAAAAAAATTTCCACATGTGTAAAAAAAAAATAAAAAAAAAAATCCTACATAAAGAAAAAAATACATATGTTATTCCCATAAATACATGTCTTTATCTAAATAAAAAAAAATCAAGCAATAAAAGTACACATATTTAGTATCGCCGCGTCCGTAACGACCCCACCTATAAAACTATATCACTAGTTAACCCCTTCAGTGAACACCGTAAAAAAAAAAAAAAACGAGGCAAAAAACAACGCTTTATTCTCATACCGCCAAACAAAAAGTGGAATAAAACGCGATCAAAAAGACTGATATAAATAACCATGGTACCGCTGAAACCGTCATCTTGTCCCGCAAAAAACGAGCCGCCATACAGCATCATCAGCGAAAAAATATAAAAGTTATAGTCCTCAGAATAGAGTGATGCCAAAATAATTATTTTTTCTATAAAATAGTTTTTATCGAATAAAAGCGCCAAACATAAAAAAAGATATAAATGAGATATCGCTGTAATCGTACTGACCCGAAGAATAAAAGTGCTTTATTAATTTTACCAAACGCGGAATGGTATAAACGCCTCCCCCAAAAGAAATTCATGAATAGCTGGTTTTTGGTCATTCTGCCTCACAAAAATCGGAATAAAAAGCGATCAAAAAATCTCCCGTGCCCAAACATGTTACCAATAAAAACGTCAACTCGTCCCGCAAAAAACAAGACCTCACATGACTCTGTGGACTCAAATATGGAAAAATTATAGCTCTCAAAATGTGAGAACGCAAAAAATATTTTTTGCAATAAAAAGCGTCTTTCAGTGTGTGACGGCTGCCAATCATAAAAATCCGCTAAAAAACCCGCTATAAAAGTAAATCAAACCCCCCTTCATCACCCGCTTAGTTAGGGAAAAATAAAAAAAATAAAAAAATGTATTTATTTCCATTTTCCCATTAGGGTTAGGGTTAGGGCTAGGGTTAGGGCTAGGGCTAGGGTTAGGGTTGGGGCTAGGGTTAGGGCTAGGGTTAGGGTTATGGTTGGGGCTAGGGTTAAGGCTACAGTTAGGGTTGGGGCTAAAGTTAGGGTTAGGGTTTGGATTACATTTACGGTTGGGAATAGGGTTGGGATTAGGGGTGTGTCTGGGTTAGAGGTGTGTTTATGGTTACCGTTGGTATTAGGGTTAGGGGTGTGTTTGGACTAGGGTTTCAGTTATAATTGGGGGTTTTCACTGTTTAGGCACATCAGGAACTCTCCAAACGCGACATGGCATCCGATCTCAATTCCAGCCAATTCTGCGTTTAAAAAGTAAAACCGTGCTCCTTCCCTTCCGAGCTCTGCCGTGCGCCCAAACAGGGGTTTACCCCAACATATAGGGTATCAGCGTAGTCGGAACACATTGGAGAACAACTTTTGGGGTCCAATTTCTCTTGTTACCCTTGGGAAAATACAAAACTGGCTGCTAAAAAATAATTTTTGTGGAAAAAAAAATATTTTTTATTTGCACGGCTCTGCGTTATAAACTGTAGTGAAACACTTGGGGATTCAAAGCTCTCACAACACATCTAGATGAGTTGCTTAGGGGGTCTACTTTCCAAAATTGTGTCACTTGTGGGGGGTTTCTACTGTTTAGGTACATTAGGGGCTCTGCAAACGCAATGTGACGCCTGCAGACCATTCCATCTAAGTCAGCATTCCAAATGGCGCTCCTTCCCTTCCGAGCCCTCCCATGCGCCCAAACGGTGGTTCCCCCCTACATATGGGGTATCAGCGTACTCAAGGCAAATTGGACAACAACTTTTGGGGTCCAATTTCTCCTGTTACCCTTGGGAAAATACAAAACTGGGGGCTAAAAAATAATTTTGGGGGGAAATGTTTTATTTTTTTATTTTCACGGCTCTGCGTTATAAACTGTAGTGAAACACTTGGGGGTTCAAAGCTCTCACAACACATCTAGATCAGTTCCTTAGGGGGTCTACTTTACAAAATGGTGTCACTTGTGGGTTTTTTTTTTTACTGTTTAGGTACATTAGGGGCTCTGAAAACGCAATGTGATGCCTGAAGACCATTCCATCTAAGTCTGCATTCCAAATAGTGCTCCATCCCTTCCGAGCCCTCCCATGCACCCAAACGGAGGTCCCCCCACATATAGGGTATCAGTGTACTCAGGACAAATTGGACAACAACTTTTGGGGTCCAATTTCTCCTGTTACCCTCGGGAAAATACAAAACTGGGGGCTAAAAAATAATTTTTGTGGGAAAAAATATTTGTTTTATTTTTACGGCTCTGCATTATAAACTTCTGTGAAGCACTTGGTGGGTCAAAGTGCTCACCACACATCTAGATAAGTTCCTTAGGGGGTCTACTTTCCAAAATGGTGTCACTTGTGGGGGCTTTCAATGTTTAGGCACATCAGGGGCTCTCCAAACGCAACATGGCGTCCCATCTCAATTCCAGTCAATTTTGCATTGAAAAGTCAAATGGCGCTCCTTCCCTTCCAAGCTCTGCCATGCGCCCAAACAGTGGTTTACCCCCACATATGGGGTATCGGCGTACTTAGCACAAATTGTACAACTTCTTTTGGGGTCCATTTTCTCCTGTTACCCTTGGTAAAATAAAACAAATTGGAGCTGAAGTAAATTTTGTGTGAAAAAAAGTTAAATGTTCATTTTTATTTAAACATTCCAAAAATTCCTGTGAAACACCTGAAGGGTTAATAAACTTCTTGAATGTGGTTTTGAGGGGTTCAGTTTTTAGAATGGTGTCACACTTGGGTATTTTCTATCATATAGACCCCTCAAAATGACTTCAAATGAGATGTGGTCCCTAAAAAAAAATGGTGTTGTAAAAATGAGAAATTGCTTGTCACTTTTTAACCCTTATAACTCCCTAACAAAAAAAAATGTTGTGCTGATGTAAAGTAGACATGTGGGAAATGTTACTTATTAAGTATTTTGTGTGACATATCACTGTGATTTAATTGCATAAAAATTCAAAGTTGGAAAATTGCTAAATTTTCCAAATTTTCGTCAAATTTCTGTTTTTTTCACAAATAAACGCAGGTAATATCAAAGAAATTTTACCACTATCATGAAGTACAATATGTCACGAGAAAACAATGTCAGAATCACCAGGATCCGTTGAAGCGTTCCAGAGTTATAACCTCATAAAGGGACAGTGGTCAGAATTGTAAAAATTGGCCTGGTCATTAATGTGCAAGCCACCCTTGGGGGTGAAGGGGTTAAGCAGGTCACAGTTTTCAAGTAACATCTGAAAGAAAAAGGATCTCTCTGCTGCCAAAAAGCATCAAATAGTGCAATGCCTTGGTGAAGGGATGAAAACATTAGAAATTTCCCGAAAACTTAAGCGTGATCATCAAACTGTTAAGAGATTTGTGGCTGTATCTGAGCACAGATGTGTTTGTGCTGATAAAGGCATAATGAGGAAGATTTCTGCCAGGCAAGTTCATCGGATTAAGAGAGCAGCTGCTAAAAAACCATTACAAATCAGCAAACAGATATTTGAAGCTGCTGGTGCCTCTGGAGTCCCTCGAACCTCAAGGTGTAGGATCCTTCAAAGGCTTGCTGTGGTGCATAAACCTACTATTCGGCCATCCTTAAACAGTGTTCACAAGCAGAAATGGTTGCATTGGGCCCACACATACACGAAGACTAATTTCCAAACAGTCTTGTTTACTGATAAGTGTTGAGCAACCCTGGATGGTCCAAATGGATGGAGTAGTGGATGGTTAGTGGATGGCCACCATGTCCCAACAAGGCTGCAACGTCAGCAAGGAGGTGGAGGAGTCATGTTTTGGGCCGGAATCATGGAGAAACAGCTGGTAGGGCCCTTTAAGGTTCCTGAAGGTGTGAAAATGACCTCTGCAAAGTATATAGAGTTTCTGACTGACAACTTTCCTCCATGGTATAAAAAGCAGAAACGTGCCTTCAGGAGCAAAATCATCTTCATGACAATGCACCATCTCATGCTGCAAAGAATACCTCTGAGTCATTGGCTGCTATGGGCATAAAAGGAGATGAACTCATGGTGTGACCACCATCTTCCCCTGACCTCAACCATGTAGAGAACCTTTGGAGTATCATCAAGCAAAAGATCTATGAGGGTGGGAGGCCGTTCACATCCAAACAGCAGCTCTGGGAGGGAAGAAATACAAGTAGAAACTCTCCAAAAACTCACAAGTTCAATGGATGCGAGAATTGTGAAGGTGACATCAAAGAAGGGTCCTATGTTACATGTAACTTGGCCTGTTAGGATGTTTTGGAGTTAAATAGCTTTTTTGTTCAGTGAATGTGACCTCCTAATGCTGCAAATTCCACAAATGAGCATTTTCAGTTCTTTAAAACATTTCAAATGTTTAGAAATTATACTGTGCCTAATAATTTGGAACAGCGCATTGTGAGTTTTTATTCATTTTGGAGATTATACTGTTATCATTGGGAGGTTTCTTCACTAAAATTTGATGTATAATCTAACGGGTGATGACTTTTATTAGACTGACTGTCATTTGCACCGACCATTTAGGAAAATCCGATAAAAATGTCATTTGCATAATAATTTGGAACATAGTGTATATTTAGACTGTATATATGTTTTTACTAATATTTGAGGCCATTCTATGTCCGTTTTGCGAGTCGGCGAGTAAATCTCACCGTACGGATGCCATACACATGTCACACAGATAATTTGATGCGAGGAAATCACATCCTTGCACTGCACACGGATCACTGTTTTGTAAACATTTGTGTGATTCTCGTCCGTGTAAAACGGACCATATTTTTATACGTTGTGTGTGTCCCCGGCCTTACCTGCACAAACAGATATCCTCCTAAGATAGCCAAATCTAAAAAAAAAAACACTCCAACTTCCTCCAAAAATATTAAGCATTGATATTTATGAGTCTTTTGGGTTGATTGAGAACATAGTTGTTGATCAATAATAAAAATAATCCTCTAAAATACAACTTGCCTAATAATTCTGCACACAGTGTATACCACTAAATGTCCTTGTAATAAGTTATATGTGGGACGTACTAAACGTCCACTGAAGGTTAGGATAAATGAACATATTAGGAATATAAAGAAGAAATTTGTGGGTCATCCTTTGTCCAAGCACTTTGCTGAATACCATGAGGGTTCTGTACGTAATATGGTGGTCACTGGTGTGGAATATGTACAACCACTAGGGTTGAGCGACTTTCATTTTTTTAAGATCGAGTAGGGTTTTGGGAAACCCGATTTTGTCCAGAGTCGAGTCGAGTACAGTCGGCCGATTATCGCTAAAAGTCGGGGATCGACCGAAACACGAAACCCAATGCAAGTCAATGGGGAAGCATAGTCGGCAGTGAGTGGAGGCCAGGAAAACACCTACAGTGCCCATTTTAATGCCAAAAACATCCATTCTTGTTTCTGAAGCTTGCCAATCTTAATTAACTGTATAATAATAGTTGGGCATAGGGAATTGGGGGAAAGTTGTGGGGGGAGTAGGGCTGGCTCAAGTTTTTCGTGGGCCCAGGAAATGCGGACTACGTCACGGCGGTGTTGCAGGGAAAGGTAAGTATTTAAAAGTTGCAAGTGCTGTGATCCTGAGCAAGCAGGGGGGGGCCCACTCGTTCGCATTGCCACTGGCACAGGGCCCCTCAAAGTACGGCGGTGTGTTTGCATGGCGGGGGCGCCTCCCACCAGCAGCGACACTTTTGCGTACTCTGAGGGGCCCTGTGCCAGTGACGTCGCCAACGAGTATGCCCCCCCACCTGATGAAGGAACCTGCACTTTCATCTGCACCTTCCTCTTTGTCCCTGTGTAAGGTGGTATAACATGCGGGAAGGGGAACCTTACTTTCAGCAGGGACAGATTCTGGCTGTGTAGAGTACAAGGGGAATGTAGTGGTCTAGGTCAATGTACCAGCAGACTCATTTAGCAGTGGCTGGGCAATGGGCAGGATGAGGAGGAAACAGATATAGGGCCAAAGAATAAAGTAGGCTACATGCAGTTCAAAATTGGTAACAGGACTAAACAGGCGGCATTGCTTTGTTCAGTGGAGTAGCAAACCCAAGAGCAGCAGACACTGTTTCAAGGGCCTAACCACACTAGTAGGCCAAATGCAGTTTAATATCTGATAGTATAGGGCGAAAGCCAGAATGTGGAAGCTCAGCTTTGTTCAGTTGAGGACAACACCAGGGAGGGGCAGACACCTTTAGTAGGCCGGAAAAGCCTATTGCATTTTTTAAAATGGTAATTTGGAGCAGAAGGTTGAAGCTCAGCTTTATTTAGTTGAGGGCAACACCAGGGAGGGGCAGAAGCCGTTAGTAGGCCCTAACCACCATTTTTTTTTTTAAAACCACTTAATGAGAGCCGGAAGGTTGAAGCTCAGCTTTATTTAGTTGAGGACAACACCAGGCAGGGGCACACAGACAGACACCTTTAGTAGGCCGGAAAAGCCTATTGCATTTTTCAAAATGGTAATTTGGAGCAGAAGGTTGAAGCTCAGCTTTATTTAGTTGAGGGCAACACCAGGCAGGGGCACACAGACAGACACCTTTAGTAGGCCGGAAAAGCCTATTGCATTTTTTAAAATGGTAATTTGGAGCAGAAGGTTGAAGCTCAGCTTTATTTAGTTGAGGACAACACCAGGCAGGGGCACACAGACAGACACCTTTAGTAGGCCGGAAAAGCCTATTGCATTTTTCAAAATGGTAATTTGGAGCAGAAGGTTGAAGCTCAGCTTTATTTAGTTGAGGGCAACACCAGGGAGGGGCAGAAGCCGTTAGTGGGCCCTAACCAAAGTTGAAGGCCAAATGCAGTTTAATTTCTGATACTATAGGCCGAAAGCCAGAAGGTGGAAGCTCCGATTTAGACAGTGGAGGACAATTTGAATTAGGGACTGCAGACAGACTTAGTAGGCTGTCCCCTGTGGACCATGCATCCACCACATTAACCCATTGCGCCGTAATGGACACGTAATCTTCCGTGGCCATGCCTACAGGTCCATGCGTCTGTTGTCAGGTGCACCTTTGTACTCACAGATTGCCAGAGTGCATGGACAATGCGGTCTTCTACATGCTGGTGGAGGGTTGGGATGGCTTTTCTCGCAAAAGAAGTGTCGACTGGTTAGCTTGTAGCGTGGTACAGCGTAGTCCATCATGGCCTTATTAATAGTAAATAAAATATATAACTAGGCTCTATGAACTTTTAAATAGGTTCCAGGGGTACACGGGCAGCATTGGTGTGGTCAGTGGAGGAGTATTGCAAGTAGGGGCTGCAGACAGGCTATCAAAGGCCTAAAATAACAAACAGTAGGCAGTCATGGCAGTTTTACATCGGTTACATGGATACACAGGCAGGCACTCCAGGCAGCATTGTGGTCAGTGGAGGAGTATTGCAAGTAGGGGCCGCAGACAGGCTATCAAAGGCCTAAAATAACAAACAATAGGCTCATTGCAGTTTTACAGCGGTTACATGGATAGACGGGCAGGCAGCTTGGTGGTGAGTGGAGGAGTATTTAAAGTAGGGACCGCAGACAGGCTATCAAAGGCCTAACATAACAAACAATAGGCTCATGGCAGTTTTACAGCGGTTACATGGATACACGGGCAGGCAGCTTGGTGGTCAGTGGAGGAGTATTTAAAGTAGGGACCGCAGACAGGCTTCAAAGGCCTAACATAAGAAAATGGGCTGGCTGTAGGCACTTTATAATTGGTTCCAGGGGTACACGGGCAGCAGTGGTCTGGTCAGTGGAGGACTAGTGGAAGGAGGGACCGCAGACAGGCTTCAAAGGCCTAAAATAACAAACAATAGGCTCATGGCAGTTTTACAGCGGTTACATGGATACACGGGCAGGCAACTTGGTGGTGGTGAGTGGAGGAGTATTTAAAGTAGGGACCGCAGACAGGCTATCAAAGGCCTAAAATAACAAACAATAGGCTCATGGCAGTTTTACAGCGGTTACATGGATACACGGGCAGGCAGCTTGGTGGTCAGTGGAGGAGTATTTAAAGTAGGGACCGCAGACAGGCTTCAAAGGCCTAACATAAGAAAATGGGCTGGCTGTAGGCACTTTATAATTGGTTCCAGGGGTACACGGGCAGCAGTGGTCTGGTCAGTGGAGGACTAGTGGAAGGAGGGACCGCAGACAGGCTATCAAAGGCCTAAAATAACAAACAATAGGCTCATGGCAGCTTTACAGCGGTTACATGGATACACAGGCAGCTTGGTGGTGAGTGGAGGAGTAGTGCAAGGAGTGTCTGTCCCAGTACTCCCAAAATATAAATAGATGTTAATGTCTCGCAAAACAACCACAACAAAAAAAAAGGTGGCATACTTAGGTACAGGGGTGGGCTCATCTACTGAGTTTCTGACATAGTAATTTGGCAGTAACTATTTAATGGTGCCAATATAGGACACAGACACAGACTACTTTAAGTTGCATCATAGATGTCTACAAATTTGTATTGTCAGTGCCAGACATTGAATGATGTCAGCGAATAGACTAAAGATTGGTGGAGCTGTGCGACATAATTTTGGACGTGGTAGAGCACATTTTGAGCTGGGGTAGGGGGGAACTCTCTTGAGGCCGGCGGGACCGCCCCAGGGCCCCTCATGTTACAACGGTGTGTCTGACGTTGGGTGCGCACCACCACCGCCAGAGACACTACATTGTACTATGAGGGACCCAGTAGCAATGCCGTCAACCAAAAGCGAGCACACCCACCTCTTCAGACAAACAGCAGTCTCACGGGTGCTTGCGCCAAGTCGCGATACCACGGCCCCGTGTGGGGAGTTTTGCCATTTAGGGAGGTGTAAACATGTCGTATGCTGTACAATCAGCTGCAGCAAATTAGACATTAGAAAAGTAATTCACAGGCAAGAGCTTTTCATAGGAAAGCTAGGTGTCGGCCGGGCAAGGTGGGGCAAAAGATTTCGAAATCCAGTTGTGGTTCATTTTAATGAATGTTAGATCGTCAACATTTTGGGTAGCCAGACGAGTCCTTTTTTCGGTTAATATTGAACCTGCAGCACTGAATACTCTTTCTGATAGGACACTTGCTGCCGGGCAAGCAAGCTCCTGCAATGCATATTCTGCCAATTCTGGCCAGGTGTCTAATTTGGAGGCCCAGTAATCAAATGGGAATGACGGTTGAGGGAGAACATCGATAAGGGATGAAAAATAGTTAGTAACCATACTGGACAAATGTTGTCTCCTGTCACTTTCAATTGATGCAGCAGTACCTGTCCTGTCTGCGGTCATAGCAAAATCACTCCACAACCTGGTCAGAAAACCCCTCTGTCCAACGCCACTTCTGATGTGTGCACCCCTAACACTCCTAGTCTGCTGCCCCCTGGAGCTCGTGTGAGAACGATCACGTGCGCTGTGTGCTGGGAATGCCTGAAGCAAACGGTCAACAAGAGTTGATTGTTTGGTTGCTAATATTAGTTCCAAGTTCTCATGTGGCATAATATTTTGCAATTTGCCTTTATAGCGTGGATCAAGGAGGCAGGCCAACCAGTAATCGTCATCGTTCATCATTTTCGTAATGCGTGTGTCCCTTTTTAGGATACGTAAGGCATAATCCGCCATGTGGGCCAAAGTTCCAGTTGTCAAATCTCCGGTTGTGATTGGTTGAGGGGCAGTTGCAGGCAAATCTACGTCACTTGTGTCCCTCAAAAAACCAGAACCCGGCCGTGACACGCAACCAATTTCCTGTGCCCCCGGGAAAGGTTCGGCATTAAAAATATACTCATCCCCATCATCCTCCTCGTCCTCCACCTCCTCTTCGCCCGCTACCTCGTCCTGTACACTGCCCTGACCAGACAATGGCTGACTGTCATCAAGGCTTTCCTCTTCCTCTGGTGCAGACGCCTGCTCCTTTATGTGCGTCAAACTTTGCATCAGCAGACGCATTAGGGGGATGCTCATGCTTATTACGGCGTTGTCTGCACTAACCAGCCGTGTGCATTCCTCAAAACACTGAAGGACTTGACACATGTCTTGTATCTTAGACCACTGCACACCTGACAACTCCATGTCTGCCATCCTACTGCCTGCCCGTGTATCCTCCCACAAATAAATAACAGCACGCCTCTGTTCGCACAGTCTCTGAAGCATGTGCAGTGTTGAGTTCCACCTTGTTGCAACGTCTATGATTAGGCGATGCTGGGGAAGGTTCAAAGACCGCTGATAGGTCTGCATACGGCTGGCGTGTACAGGCGAACGTCGGATATGTGAGCAAAGTGCACGCACTTTGAGGAGCAGGTCGGAGAACCCAGGATAAGTTTTCAATAAGCACTGCACCACCAGGTTTAAGGTGTGAGCCAGGCAAGGAATGTGTTTCAGTTGGGAAAGGGAGATGGCAGCCATGAAATTCCTTCCGTTATCACTCACTACCTTGCCTGCCTCAAGATCTACTGTGCCCAGCCACGACTGTGTTTCTTGTTGCAAGAACTCGGACAGAACTTCCGCGGTGTGTCTGTTGTCGCCCAAGCACTTCATAGCCAATACAGCCTGCTGACGCTTGGCAGTAGCTGGCCCATAATGGGACAACTGGTGTGCAACAGTGTCATCTGCCGATGGAGTGGTTGGCAGACTGCGTTCTGTGGAAGAGCTGTAGCTTCTGCAGGAGGACGAGGAGGAGGAGGAGGAGGGGGTGCGAACGCCTACAGCCAACTGTTTCCTAGACCGTGGGCTAGGCACAACTGTCCCTAAATTGATGTCGCCTGTGGACCCTGCATCCACCACATTCACCCAGTGTGCCGTGATGGACACATAACGTCCCTGGCCATGCCTACTGGTCCATGCATCTGTAGTCAGGTGCACCTTTGTACTCACAGATTGCCTGAGTGCATGGACGATGCGCTGTTTAACATGCTGGTGCAGGGCCGGGATGGCTTTTCTGGAAAAAAAGTGTCGACTGGGTAGCTCGTATCGTGGTTCAGCGTACTCCATCAGGGCTTTGAAAGCTTCGCTTTCAACTAACCGGTAGGGCATCATCTCTAACGAGATTAGTCTAGCTATGTGGGCGTTAAAACCCTGTGTACGCGGATGCGAGGATAAGTACTTCCTTTTTCTAACCAGAGTCTCATGTAGGGTGAGCTGGACTGGAGAGCTGGAGATCGTGGAACTTTCGGGTGTGCCGGTGTACATGGCAGACTGAGAGACGGTTGGAGACGGTATTGTTTCCGCCGGTGCCCTAGATGCAATATTTCCTCCTACAAAACTGGTGATTCCCTGACCCTGACTGCTTTTGGCTGGCAAAGAAACCTGCACAGATACTGCCGGTGGTGCGGAAAATGGTGGCCTTACAGTGACGGAAGGGATGTTGCGTTGCTGACTAGCTTCATTGGCCGAGGGTGCTACAACCTTGAGGGACGTTTGGTAGTTAGTCCAGGCTTGAAAATGCATGGTGGTTAAGTGTCTATGCATGCAACTAGTATTTAGACTTTTCAGATTCTGACCTCTGCTTAAGCTAGTTGAACATTTTTGACAGATGACTTTGCGCTGATCAGTTGGATGTTGTTTAAAAAAATGCCAGACTGCACTCTTCCTAGACTCGGATCCCTTTTCAGGGATTGCAGACTGAGCTTTAACCGGATGGCAACGCCGTGCTCCAACAGGTTTTGGCTTTGACACGCGTTTTGGGCCAGATACGGGCCCGGCAGATGGAACCTGTTGCGATGTTGATGCCTGCTGCGGCCCCTCCTCCACCTCCGCTTCTGAACTACTGCCGCCTGCACCCTGTTCCCCCAATGGCTGCCAATCGGGGTCAATAACTGGGTCATCTATTACCTCCTCTTCGAGCTCGTGTGCAACTTCGTCTGTGTCACTGTGTCGGTCGGTGGTATAGCGTTCGTGGCGGGGCAACATAGTCTCATCAGGGTCTGATTGTGGATCTGTACCCTGAGAGGGCAATGTGGTGGTCTGAGTCAAAGGAGCAGCATAGTACTCTGGCTGTGGCTGTGCATCAGTGCACTCCATGTCAGAATATACTTGTAATGGGCATGGCCTGTTAAATGTTTCACTTTCTAAGCCAGGGACGGTATGTGTAAAGAGCTCCATGGAGTGACCCGTTGTGTCGCCTGCTGCATCCTTCTCTCTTGTTGTAGTTTTTGCTGAGGAGGACAAGGAAGCGACTTGTCCCTGACCGTGAACATCCACAAGCTGCTTTTACATTTACCAGTTTCGGAAGAGGAGGCAAAAGAGCTAGAGGCTGAGTCTGCAATGTAAGCCAAAACTTGCTGTTGCTGCTCCGCCTTTAAAAGCGGTTTTCCTACTCCCAGAAAAGAGAGCGTTCGAGGCCTTGTGTAGCCTGACGACGAAACTGGCTCCACAGCTCCAGACTTAGGTGGAATATTTTTATCCCCACGACCACCTGATGCTCCACTACCACTACCATCATTACCAGCTGACAATGAACGCCCACGACGACCTCTTGCACCAGACTTCCTCATTGTTTTAAAATCTTAACCAAAGTAACTTTATTTGTTGCTGTCAAACAACTTACACGGTGAGCTATAACTTCAGTATGATTTCAATATCCCTTAACAGGTTGGTGAGACCACAAGGAAAATCAGGCACAATGTTACACACTCTGTTTTCTGTGGCACAAAATCACAGAGATGACACACACGCAGGACTGTCACTCAAGCACTAATGTCAATATTAATCTCCCACCTAATTTATGTATTTTTTTTTTTCAGGGAGACTTTAGAAACCAAATAATAAGAAAAAAAATAAATAAATAAATAGGCTTGCTATAGCCCACTGAATGAGAGATAGCACACACAGCAGTGGCACACAAGCCCTGACTGAGGCCAATATTTTTCTCCCACTGATTGATGTAGTGTTTTTGTGTTGAGGTAGATTTTAGAACACAAATCACGGAAAAAATAAATAGGCTTTCTATGGCCCACTCAGTGAGAGATGGCACACACAGGGATGGCACTGTAGCAGAAATGCCAATCTTAATCTCCCACAAAAAAAAACAAAAAAAACAAAAAAACTGTCCTACAATTACTATCTCCCTGCAGTAATGTAAGCCAGGTATGGCAGGCAGCAATAGGAGTGGACTGATGCACAAATTAAATAAAAAGTGTGGACAAACAAAAAAGATAGCTGTGCAGAAAGGAAGGAACAAGAGGATATGTGCTTTGAAAAAAGCAGTTGGTTTCCACAGTGGCGTACACACAGCAATACAGCTATCACGGAGCCTTCTAGGGCAGCCCAATGAGCTACAGCGCTGAGGGGAAAAAAAAAAAAAAATAGCTTCCACAGTCCCTGCACACCGAAGGTGGTGTTGGACAGTGGAAATCGCTGCAGCACAAGCGGTTTGGTGGTTAGTGGACCCTGCCTAACGCTCTCCCTGCTTCTGACGAAGCGGCAGCAACCTGTCCCTAAGCTCAGATCAGCAGCAGTAAGATGGCGGTCGGCGGGAACGCCCCTTTATAGCCCCTGTGACGCCGCAGACAGCAAGCCAATCACTGCAATGCCCTTCTCTAAGATGGTGGGGACCAGGACCTATGTCATCACGCTGCCCACACTCTGCGTTCACCTTCATTGGCTGAGAAATGGCGCTTTTCGCGTCATTGAAACGCGACTTTGGCGCGAAAGTCGCGTACCGCATGGCCGACAAGCACAGGGGTCGGATCGGGTTTCATGAGACGCCGACTTAGCCAAAAGTCGGCGACTTTTGAAAATGATCGACCCGTTTCGCTCAACCCTAACAACCACACATCCGCCAAGGAGACCACATCAAATTAATGTCACGCGTAGAGAGCCGCTGGATATTTGATCTGGACACTCTAATCCCAAGGGGACTGAACAGTGAATTTGAGGTATTCAACAGTAAGAACGGGAACGCTCACTGACTCCCCTCCTCATGATCTACAAAGGTATTGTTCCCCGAGGAAAAGTCTATCCTCTGTGTGATTAATTAGGGGTTTGAAGGACGATATCCCATTGCTGACTGGGGTATGCTGCCTATTTAGTTGACTGACATTTACTTAGCACTCTTATGACAAAAAAACCCATATTGGTAACTACGATTATCATTTCCTTTCATTTTTTAATGTGGATCAATATTACTTAGCACTTTTATTTGTTTATTTCTTATTGCGTAACCCCTTAACGACCGCCGATACGCCTTTTAACGGCGGCCGCTAAGGGTACTTAAACCACAGCGCCGTTAATTAACGGCGCTGTGGAAAAAGTGAATAGCGCCCCCCAGAGTCGGATTTTCTCTGGGGTCTCGGTTGCCGAGGGTAGCCGAGACCCCAGAGAACATGATTCGGGGGGTTTTTACCGACCCCCGAGTTGCGATCGCCGGTAATTAACCGTTTACCGGCGGTCGCAACAAAAAAAAAAAAACGCGATTTGCCGTTTAATTTCTCTGTCCTCCGATGTGATCGCACATCGGAGGACAGAGAAATGTGGTCCCCGATGGCCCCCAATAGCCCCCCAATACTTACCTACCTCCCCCGGTGCTCCTCGTGTCTCCCCATGGGCGCCGCCATCTTTTTTCCGGGAAAAAATGGCGGGCGCACGCGCAGTGCGCCCGCCGCCCGGCACCCGGATGTTCTTTGGGGTCTCGGCTGCCGGGGGTAGCCGAGACCCCAAAGAACATGATCGGGGTCGGTTTGCACCGACCCCTGCTTTGCGATCGCCGGTAATTAACAGTTTACCGGCGACCGCAAAAAAAAAAAAAAAAAAAAGCGATCAGTTATCTGTCCTCTGATGTGATCGCACATCAGAGGACAGAGAAATAGGGGGATTCGGGGACCCTATCATACTCACCCGGGGTCCCTGGGTCCTCTTCTGTCTTCTCCTGCCAGCCGGCTTTTTCATCATGGCGGGCGCATGCGCAGTGCGCCCGCCATCTGCTGCCATCTGCCGGCCGGCAGGAGAAGACAAGTTGGGGCTAAAATTAGGGTTAGGGTTAGGGTTAGGGTTAGGGTTAGAGTTAGGGTTAGAGTTAGGGTTAGGGTTGGGGCTAAATTAAGGGTTAGGGCTAGGGTTAGGGTTAGGCTACTTTCACACTAGCGTTTTTTGGCTTCCGTCGCAATGCGTCGTTGGAGAAAAAACGCATCCTGCAAAAGTGCTTGCAGGATGCGTTTTTTCTCCATTGGCTTGCATTAGCGACGCATTGCGACGGATTGCCACATGTCGCATCCGTCGTGCGACGGATGCGTCGTGCTTCGGCGGACCGTCGACACAAAAAAAACTACATGTAACTTTTTTGTGCGACGTGTCCCACATATTTCAGTGCCACGTGCCACGTATTTAAGTGACACGTGCCACGTATCAAAGTGCCACGTGCCACATATTTCAGTGCCACGTATCAAAGTGCCACGTGCCACGTATCAAAGTGCCACGTGCCACGTATCAAAGTGCCACGTGCCACGTATCAAAGTGCCACGTGCCACATATTTCAGTGCCACGTATCAAAGTGCCACGTGCCACGTATCAAAGTGCCACGTGCCACATCTTTCAGTGCCACGTGCCACGTATTTAAGAGACACGTGCCACGTATCAAAGTGCCACGTGCCACATATTTCAGTGCCACGTGCCACGTATCAAAGTGCCACGTATCACGTATTTCAGTGCCACGTATTTAAGTGACACGTATCACGTATAAGTGCCACGTGTCACGTATTTAATTGCCACATATTTAAGTGCCACGTATCAAGATTTTCCATGGAGAACAGACACATCCAGAGATATGTCTGCTCTCCACGGCTGCAGCAACACACTGACAGGAGCCATAGTTCCTGTCGGTGTGTCACTGCGCATGCGCGAGCGAGTTTACCGGCGGTCATTGACCCCGGCACTCTCGCTTAACGGCAGTGCTGCGTGGGAAAGTTCAACGCAGCTGTACTGCTGTTAACCGAGACGCCGGAGTCATTGAACTCCGGAACAGTACGCGATACACTGCTAGGAGCTTCGCTCCTGGCAGTGTATCGCCGGAGAGCAGCCGATCGGCGTGGGACACTCGTTTTATGGATTCTGCGGACAGGGAGTATGAATTTGGTTTATTATTTTTGGATTTTTTCCTGGAGGATCGAGGGCTTCGCCTACAAGTGTGCTGTTGGTGAGTATATACTCTGTGTTATATGTTGTATGTACTGTGTGTCATGTATGTGTATTGTGTGTAGGTGTTTTGTGTAACTTTACAATTGTGCTAAGTCGCCGGACACAGGGACAACTCTCCCATCCTAATACCGGATGGGAGTAGTAGTCCCATACGGCGACTTAGCACAATGGTGGCACTAGCGTCGCATGGGGACACACACACGCACACACACGCACACACACGCACACACACACACACAGAAGGACTCCATGCTGCTTCAGTGGGGGGCGGGGGCTTCCCTCTTCCTGTCCGACGTCACGTCCAGTCCTGGGTGTCAACCCCTCCGTACAAAGACGCCGACACCCAGGACAAAGGCGCTGTGTGTGGAAGGTAATATGGGGCCCTAGGGGGATACGCAGACACGCCGCTGCGTAAAGAATTGACATGTCAATTCTTTTTACGCCGGCGTGTTTGCAGACAAAAGCGCCGCGTTTTTTTGCGGTGTGTCTGAACGGCAAAGTGAATTTCTCATTCACTTTGCCGGCAGACGAAAATGACATTGCGCATTTTTGAAAAGCGCCCGCAAAATAGCGCTCAAAAATGCGCTATGTCTGAAAGTAGCCTAAGGCTTCTTTCACACTTGCGTCGGTACGGGGCAGTCGCAATGCGTCGGCCCGATGTACCGACGCACGTTGTGAAAATTGTGCACAACGTGGGCAGCGGATGCAGTTTTTCAACGCATCCGCTGCCCAGTCTATGTCCTGGGGAGGAGGGGGCAGAGTTACGGCCACGCATCCGCGGAAATGGCGGACGCGACGTACAAAAAAAAGGTTACATTGAACTTTTTTTGTGACGACGGGGGCTAAAGTTATGGTTAGGGTTGGGGCTAAAGTTAGGGTTGGGGCTAAAGTTAGGGTTAGAGTTGGGATTAGGGTTAGGGTTTGGATTAGGGTTGGGATTAGTGTTACGTTTGGGATTAGGGTTGGGATTAGGGTTAGGGTTGGGATTAGGGTTAGGGGTGTGTTGGATTTAGGGTTTTGATTAGGGTTATGGTTAGGGTTGAGATTAGGGCTGTTTTGGGGTTAGGGTTGTGATTATCGTTAGGGTTGTGATTAGGATTATGGATCGGGTTGAGATTAGGGTTAGGGCTGTGTTGGGGTTAGGGTTGGAGTTAGAATTGGGGGGTTTCCACTGTTTAGGTACATCAGGGGGTCTCCAAACACGACAGCCAATTTTGCGCTAAAAAAGTCAAATGGTACTCCCTCCCTTCTGAGCTCTGCCGTGCGCCCAAACAGTGGTTTACCCCCACATATGGGGCATCAGCGTACTCGGGATAAATTGGACAACAACTTTTGGGGTCCAATTTCTCCTGTTACCCTTGTGAAAATAAAAACTTGGGGGCTAAAAATCTTTTTTGTTGGAAAAAAATATATTTTTTTATTTTCACTACTCTGCATTATAAATTTCTGTGAAGCACTTGAGCTTTCAAAGTTCTCACCACATATCTAGATAAGTTCCTTAGGGGGTCTAGTTTCCAAAATTTGGTCACTTGTGGGGGTTTCTACTGTTTAGGTACATTAGGGGTCTGCAAACGCAACATAACGCCCGCAGACAATTCTATCAAAGTCTGCATTGCAAAATGGCGCTCCTTCCCTTCCGAGCTCTGCCGTGCGCCCAAACAGTGGTTTACCCCCACATATGGGGTACCAGCATACTCAGGACAAATTGGACAACAACTTTTGGGGTCCAATTTCTCTTGTTACCCTTGTGAAAATAAAAATTTGGGGGCTAAAAAAATCTTTTTTGTGGGAAAAAAAATATTTTTTATTTTCACTACTCTGCATTATAAACTTCTGTGAAGCACTTGGGCATTCAAAGTTCTCACCACATATCTAGATAAGTTCCTTGGGGGGTCTATTTTCCAAAATTGGGTCACTTGTTGGGGGTTTCTACTGTTTAGGTACATTAGGGGTCTGCAAAGGCAACATAACGCCCGCAGACAATTCTATCAAAGTCTGCATTCCAAAATGGCACTCCTTCCCTTCCGAGCTCTGCCATGCGCCCAAACAGTGGTTTACCCCCACATATGGGGTACTAGCATACTCAGGACAAATTGGACAACAACTTTTGGGGTCCAATTTCTCTTGTTACCCTTGTGAAAATAAAAACTTGGGGGCTAAAAAATCTTTATTGTTAAAAAATATATATTTTTTATTTTCACGACTCTGCATTATAAACTTCTGTGATGCACTTGGGCATTCAAAGTTCTCACTACACATCTAGATAAGTTCCATGGGGGGTCTAGTTTCCAAAATGGGGTCACTTTTGGGGGGTTTCTGCTGTTTAGGCACATCAGGGGCTCTCCAAACGCGACATGGCGTCCGATCTCAATTCCAGTCAATTTTGCATTGAAAAGTCAAATGGCGCTCCTTTGCTTCCGAGCTCAGCCATGCGCCCAAACAGTGGTTTACCCCCACATATGGGGTGTCGGCGTACTCAAGACAAATTGTACAACAGCTTCTGGGGTCCATTTTCTCCTGTTACCCTTGGTAAAATAAAAATTTGGAGGCAAAAAGATCATTTTTGTAGAAAAAATGCGATTTTTTTATTTTCACGGCTCTACGTTATAAACTTCTGTGAAGCACCTGGGGGTTTAAAGTGCTCACCACACATCTAGATAAGTTCCTTAAGGGGTCTAGTTTCCAAAATGGTGTCATATGTGGGGGTCTCTACTGTTTAGGCACATCAGCGGCTCTCCAAACGTGACATGGCGTCCGATCTCAATTCCAGCCAATTCTACATTGAAAAAGTAAAACGACACTCCTTCTCTTCCAAGCTCTGCGGTGCGCCCAAACAGTGGTTTACCCCCATATATGGGGTATCGACGTACTCAGGAGAAATTGCACAACAACTTTTGTGGTCTAATTTCTCCTGTTACCCTTGTGAAAATAAAAATTTGGGGGCAAAAAGATCATTTTTGTAGAAAAAATGAGATTTTTTATTTTCACGGCTCTACGTTATAAACTTCTGTGAAGCACTTGGGGGTTCAAAGTGCTCACCACACATCTAGATAAGTTCCTTGGGGGGTCTAGTTTCCAAAATGGTATCACTTGTGGGGGGTTTCCACTGTTTAGGCACATCAGGGACTCTCCAAACGCGACATGGCATCCGATCTCAATTCCAGCCAATTCTGCATTGAAAAAGTCAAACGGTGCTCCTTCACTTCCAAGCTCTGCGGTGCGCCCAAACAGTGGTTTACCTCCACATATGGGGTATCGACGTACTCAGGAGAAATTGCACAACAACTTTTGTGGTCTAATTTCTCCTGTTACCCTTGTGAAAATAAGAATTTGTGGGCGAAAAAATCATTTTTGTGAAAACAAATGCGATTTTTTATTTTCACGGCTCTACGTTATAAACTTCTGTGAAGCACTTGGGGGTTCAAAGTGCTCACCACACATCTAGATAAGTTCCTTGGGGGGTCTAGTTTCCAAAATGGTGTCACTTGTGGGGGGTTTCCACTGTTTAGGCACATCAGGGGCTCTCCAAACGCGACATGGCGTCCGATCTCAATTCCAGCCAATTCTGCATTGAAACAGTCAAACGGTGCTCCTTCACTTCCAAGCTCTGCGGTGCGCCCAAACAGTGGTTTACCTCCACATATGGGGTATCGGCGTACTCAGGAAAAATTGCACAACAAAATTTGTGGTTAAATTTCTGTTTTTACACTTGTGAAAATTAAAAAAAATGGTTCTGAAGTAAAATGTTTGCAAAAAAAAGTAAAATGTTAATTTTTTTCTTCCACATTGTTTTAGTTCCTGTGAAGTACGTAAAGGGTTAATAAACTTCTTGAATGTGGTTTTGAGCAGCTTGAGGGGTGCAGTTTTTAGAATGGTGTCACACTTGGTTATTTTCTATCATATAGACCCCTCAAAATCACTTCAAAGGTGATGTGGTCCCTAAAAAAAACATGGTGTTGTAAAAATGAGAAATTGCTGGTCAACTTTTAACCCTTATAACTCCCTAACAAAAAAAAAAATTGTTTCCAAAATTGTGCTGATGTAAAGTAGACATGTGAGAAATGTTATTTATTAACTATTTTTTGTGACATATCTCTCTGATTTAAGGGCATAAAAATACAAAGTTTGAAAATTGCAAAATTTTAAAAATTTTCGCCATATTTCCATTTTTTTCATAAATAATCGCAAGTAATATCGAAGAAATGTTACCACTAACTTGAAGTACAACATGTCACGAAAAAACAGTCTCAGAATCAGCGGGATCCGATAAAGCGTTCCAGAGTTATAACCTCATAAAGTGACACTGGTCAGAATTGTAAAAATTGGCTCGGTCATTAAGTACCAAATTGGCTCTGTCACTAAGGGGGTAAACGACATTAAATTAGCTCTTTTCTATAAAATCCTTGTTACAGGGACGAGTTTCTATTATTGTGATAATTATTATTATTATTATTATTGCATTCCTACTAACTAGATGTTTTGAGCCCAAATTCTTTCTACTATAACATTTTTCAACACCTGCCTAATACTTTTGCACACTTCTGTATATTCACAGATGAGCATTCCAGATTGGTTATGTATCATTGCATAAATAATGATGGAATTTAGAACACTGATGATGTCATGCGATGATGTCACAGACCCCTAGAACCAGTCAGCGGCGAGGCCCCATCAGTCATTTCTCCCCGCTCTTTTGTGTTGGCCACTACCATCGCTAGAATGGGCCGCAGGCGGAGAAGACATGGACATAAACGCAGGGGACGATCTCCAACCAGGAGGAGGCGAGGAAACAGAGAACACCAGAGAGGTAACCAACTGCTGGCCGCTTATCTCCAGACAGAATGACCTGAGAACAAAGGTTCTGATAAATCTCATGGAGGCTCCAAGTCAATCTGAGGGACAGAACCTGAACCGTGTGAGGAGACTGTAGTGCTATTTCACATCTCTTCCCCCAATATTATAGGAGTCGCCCACATTAGCGCCATTTCTAGCAGTGTTGGCCATAATCCCTGACCTAAATGGTGAAAATCTCCCTCCTCACAGACCTAAATGGCTCCGCTGATTGAGTCCTATAAGACAAGTGCTGGGTTTTCTCACCGCAAGGAAAAGTGTCTCCCCCTTGTGTTCAGTAGTGGAGAAGTATAGAGAACGTGCTCCATATTCCGGATACACTGTGTCACTTGTTAGGAATCTTTTTCTGGAATCATGTGTCATGTAAGACCCCTAACCCTATAGACATGTGAAGCCCCCCTGACCCAGTTGTATACTTGTCTTACATGGCTGCCTCTCCACTATAACTATTCTCAATGGATCAGGCAATAGTCATTATCACGTCACCATTAGTGTTGAGCGATACCTTCCGATACTCAAAGGTATCGGTATTGGATGGTATCGGCCGATATCTGAAAAATATCGGATATCGCCGATACCGATACCCGATACCAATGCAAGTCAATGGGACACAAGTATCGGAAGGTATCCTGGATGGTTCCCAGGGTCTGAAAGAGAGGAAACTCTCCTTCAGGCCCTGGGATCCATATTCATGTAAAAAATAAAGAATTAAAATAAAAAATATGGATATACTCACCCCTCCGGCGGCCCCTGGACCTTACCGATGTAACCAGTAGCCTCCGTTCCTAAGAATGAGCGCGTGAAGGACCTTCGATGACGTCGCGGCTTGTGATTGGTCGCGTGACCGCTCATGTGACCGCTCACGCGACCAATCACAAGCCGCGACGTCATCGAAGGTCCTTCACGCCCTCATTCTTAGGAACGGAGGCTGCCGGTTACATCGGTAAGGTCCAGGGGCCGCCGGAGGGGTGAGTATATCCATATTTTTTATTTTAATTCTTTATTTTACACTTGAATATGGATCCCGATACCGATTCCCGATATCGCAAAAATATCGGAACTCGGTATCGGAATTCCGATACCGCAAATATCGGCCGATACCTGCGGTATCGGAATGCTCAACACTAGTCACCATGGGTCACTTTTACATAGGACTGCAGGGAAACCTATGGCCTTATCACATATCCAGCTCTGCTACATCTCTCACCGGACTTTGTCTTATTTTTTGCAGAGGAGACAACGTTTCTGATACTACTACTGAGTGCGCTGAACCTGCTGCTGACAATAATTATCGCTCATGAACTCTGGTGAAGAAGACCTGCACAAGAAATCTGGACCCGCTGGATTATATGATCTTCACGTGGGACCTCCAATTGTACTGTAGATGAGCAGCGGGAATAACCCATCTGTAATAAACAGCAGCAAAGCATTTCTTGTGTGCGGTGATTATAATGTGTGAGATCTGCTATATGTGGGGGCTCGGCTGCAATAATGGAGACCCCTCACCTGCACCGTGTGCCCCTGTGCGCTCTGCAGTCCCTGCTACAATATGGGATCTACAATGTAGCAACTTGTGGCTGCAACGTCCATGACAACTCTGTTCCCACAGGAGCAAATAGTTGTCAGTCTCTTCTCACTCTTGCCTCCTGGATGACCGGCCGCTGCACGGAAAATTAAAGAAAGTCAGCCCTCACAGTTAATTTTTTTCCACAGGTCTTGATGAAAAATCTTCTACCGTTTCTGGTTTACAGTTGCCATTCAGACTTCTATATTTCCATGGACCCAGAAAACAAATAAACCCACTGTAGTCTGATCCCTGCAGTCATGTGCACTCCTGTCTGACCCTGACGTACAGTAGTGTTCAAAATACTAGCCATCCAATATGGCTGACCAGATTAATCTGTGTTTTTGGTATAAATTCTATCATCACGTATCACACAATTTACTATTTGGTGCAGGAGATTCTAAGAAAACCCCCAGACTCCGCATTCATGATCTGCAGCTTTTGAGTCTGTGGATTAGAATAATTAATTGAAAGGCGAAAGTGTTCACAATAATATCAATGTGGAGAACTGGTACCATGGAAGAACCAGAGCATGCATTGCTATGGCTTTTGGATCTCGAGACCGAACCATAAACTCGAGTACATTGGCATTCAGTCTGGACGTCATCCGATCTACATCTGGGGTACTCCAGTGAAGGCAGATCTGATGGAAGACTTCTGGTGAAGTTCCCACTCAATTGAGGTGAGACCCTGACGGCAGAAGAAGTCTGCCGCCCAGAGTTCTACTCCTGAGATGTGTACTGCCGAGATTGCCGAATGATAGATCTCGGCCCATCAGAGAATGTGAGGTACCTCGGCCATGGCGCCTGACCGCGGGTACTGTTAGATGATTGACGTATGGCATTATCTGATTGAATTTGGATGGGGTGACCCGCCAGAAGGCAGTGGACCTGCTGTAGGACTAGCCATACCGTTTGGATCCTCAGAACAATGATCGGGAGACTGGATTCCTGAGATGACCGGTGGCCGTGAGCAGTGAGGTGACGCTCCCCAGTCCAGAAGACTGGCATCGGTAGTCACTAATAACCATTGAACCAGGAAAAAGTATCTTCCCTGGATGAGGAAGGAGCTCATAAAGGATATCTGCTGGGTTGGAAATGAGGAAGACTTGTCTAAGTTTAGCTGCCAGCCCAGATGAGAAAGGGTATTGCAAGGGATATAAAGGGACTCAGCGCAGTCCTGGAAGAACGGCTAGAAAGTAAATCAGGTAGGGCAGTACGACCATGCTCTTAGTGTAAGAGGGACATGACAGCCGCCATGACCCTTGCGAACACTTTGGGTGCGGTAGCAAGGCTGAAGAGCAAGGTTGTGACCTGAAAATGCTGTCCGCGAAGGGAGAAGCGCAGGGACTTTTGAAGAGGGGAAAAATAGGAATGAGAAGGTAAGCATCCCGAATGTTGATGGATGCCAGAAACTTCACCTTTTTCCAAGGAAGTAATGGGCGAGTGGAGGAACTCCAACTGAAGGAGGACCTTGTCAAGCTTATTAGAAGTTTGAGGTCCAGGATCGGTCTTACTTTTCATCCCCTTTTTGGAAACAAGATCCCTTAGATCTAGGCTGTCCTGTACAACCCTTCCACCGCAGGTTGGGTCTATATGACACCTGCGATCTTTTGTTCCTGTGTGGGGAACGCTCCCAACCTCTCACAGAAAAACCGACCACTCTGGTAAGAGTGATGTCAGAGGCATTTTGAATGCGGGGTACGCTTCTGTTCTCGGAGTCATAATGCTCTTCTGTATTGAATGGTATTTGCTGCTGACAGCGCCGCACAACTAGCCGCATCCAAAGAGGCGTGAACTACATAGTCTCCCGCTGAAGAGAATTGAATGGCCAGCTGTACTGTCACCGGGGAAAGGTTACTGTTGTAAATCAAAGTAGTTATACCACCGGAGGCTCTACCCGGATAAGCTACCAGGTGGCAAAATAGTAACATAGTTATTAAGGTTGAAGGAAGACTTTAAGTCCATCTAGTTCAACCCATAGCCTAACCTAACATGCCCTAACATGTTGATCCAGAGGAAGGCCGCAGAGGAAAATGCGCGGCTGCATCCAGTAGGTGAGGAAAAACCATCTCTTGCTATTGCTGCCATCTTTGGATGGTGCAGAGTTAAAAGGAAGTGGAGAGGGATCTTCCACCAATCTTGCATCATCCCCTAAATAGTGGCGGTGCAGAGGAGGGATGCTCGGACGCCAAAAGTGGGGTGCCTCTGTACATCCACAGAGTTAAGTTCCCTGGGTGGCCAGGGCTGGTTGTCTGGCCTTAGGCCTAGCTGAAGAAGAGGATAAATGGAGGCGACACTCCATGTGCTTGTCTGTTAATGGTGTGGGGAGATTGGAGTCCTTTAAAGGACCCGTCACCCTTAAAAATCAGACCAGGAATGGCATCCTATGTTGGAGGGTATACATGGAGAGGCACTCAACATGATTGCATATTGCTGAAAAAGGATACCGCGCTTGAAGAGGCTTCTGTTTCTAGAGCAAATCCATTTGCAATTTCTCATGGTGGGGCTAGAACCCTGGCCTCCCATGCTGCGAAGCACCAGCGCTTTCCACTGGGCAGCTGTGGTGCTCGCCAGTGAATCGCTTATCCGGACACTCGCTGTCCGAGTGAATTGCAAATGCACTACTAGGGGGTTTAGTCTCCGTTCTGAGGGACACTGCGTGATCTAGAGCAGAACAGGAGACCTCGTTAATCTACTGAGATTGGTTGATGGCCTAAATAGGCTAATCCATCGAGTACTGAAGCTCTGGCGAGTCCAGATCCAAGTCAACATCTAGTCCATATGCAGAGGCTTGTTCTCAGCAAATCATTGGTGAGGGAGATCAAGAAATGAAGCTCCCATTTTCTAGACGCCTGTACGTTTCTAGATGCCTGTACGTTTGTAAAATACTTGCGGCCCCTGCTAGCCGACGGCTCCCGTGTATAAGAGGATCCATCTATATTGGTCCAGCGAGCACTCTGAACCACAGAGGGTTAACAGAGGGCTTCAATCTGTTGGTCAGAGAAGCCATGGATTGCAGCAGAGACGAAGTCCAATCAGGGGAACTAGGTATTCTGGGAAAGCTGGAGGTCGCCGGCGGCGGGAGACTCCTGAACTCATTTGGTGTGACCGGCTTCGGACTGGTCAGGGAATACTGGTCATGTGCCTTTAATACTAGGGACTACTGGTCATAAGCCATAAGCCTTTAAGACCAGGGAATACTGGTCATGTGCCTTTAATACCAGGGACTACTGGTCATGTACCTTTAAGACCAGGGAATGCTGGTCACGTGTCTTTAAGACGAGGGAATACCGGTCATAAGCTTTTAAGACCAGAGAATACCCGGTCAGGTGCCTGTAATACCAGGGACTGGTCATGTACCTTTAAAGAAGTTGTCCACTACAATAAACTTTTTTTTTTTTTTTTCCATAAATCTTACTATTATGTGCCACTGAAAACATCCACTGTCTTTATTTTAGCAATATTACCTTTTATCATACTGTAGCAGCACATTTTCAGTGCTGGATCCAGCTCTCATGGGGTTAATCGACAACTTCCTTTCTCCTGAGTTATTGTGCTCTAATACTACAAGTTCCATGATGCATTGCACTGCTACTAAGCACGAATCTACCGCACCCCCTCCAAAACACACCCCAACCCCTCCCTCCTCTCCCCCCTCTAGCTTCAAAAAGATTTGTGATGTCATTTCTGTCCAACCTCCTGTTTTACATCTGTCCAACCCACACTCCATTACACACAGATAGATAGATAGATAGATAGATAGATAGATAGATAGATAGATAGATAGATAGATAGACGGATGGATAGATAGATAGATAGATAGATAGATAGATAGATAGATAGATAGATAGATAGATAGACAGATGGATAGATAGATAATAAATAGATAGATAGATAGATAGATAGATAGATAGATAGATAGATAGACAGATGGATAGATAGATAGATAGATAGATAGATAGATAGATAGATAGATAGATAGATACAGATATATCTATATATCTATGTCTATTTCCATAGATATGTCCATATCCATGTTTCTAAACTCCTTCACCCCTGGAGCTTTTTTGTTTTCGTTTATCGCTCCCCTTCTATCCAGAGCCATAATTTTTCCGTCAATATGGCCATGTGAGGGCTTATTTTTTGCAGGACAAGTTCTACTTTTGAACGACATCATTGGTTTTAGCATGTCGTGTAACAGAAAATGTGCAAAAAAAGGCAAAGTGCAATGAAATTGCAAAAAAAGTGCAATCCCACATTAGTTTTTTGCTTGGCTTTCTTGCTAGGTTCCCTAAATGCTAAGGCTGTGTGCACACGTTGCGGATTTGATTGCAGATCCGCAGGGTTTTTTGCAGCACAGAATTGCATCAAATCCGCAGTTTAGTGCACAACAACCAATGTAAGTCTATGGGAGCCGCAGACTTGTTGTACACATGCTGCGGAAAAGGCCGCACCGAAACGCAGCTTTTTTTTTCTCTGCAGCATGTCGCTTCTTTTGTGCGCAACTGCAGCGTTTCTGCACCCATAGACTTTTATGGAGTCGGGCACATCCGCTGCAAAACCGCCGATGTAAAAAAGATCTGCAGTTTAGATGCGGATGTGGGTCCGAGAAACGCTGCTGCTCGGGAGGAGGGAAGTGTGTGGGCGGCAGGGCCGGACTGGGACTAAAATTAAGCCCTGGCATTTGAAGTTACACAGGCCCACTTGTCACATGGTGACTGTATAATATCTTTGTACGCTTGTAGGCAGGGCCGGTTTTAGGCAAAGTGGGGCCCTAGGCAAAGTTAAAAATGGGGCCCAAAATGCTAACATATTGCACATCACACAAAAGCATTTCGGTTGTATTTACATGCGCTGATCTCAGGACGCTAAATGAGTTTGATCGACAATACTGAAGTTGTTCAACGCTTGTTTCCCGGCCTCTTTCCACCGTCTGAGAAAGAATGATGGGACAGAACGATCACTAACAGATCACTAACCGATCCCCATACAGTATCATGTGTTCAGCAGCACATCTACAGTTTACACCGGCGATGTGCTGCTGAGAACAAGGATTTTTGTTCCGGCAAAAACAATCTGAATATGCATCATTTTACTTGTTTAGTAAAATACACCCCATAGTCCTCCATATATTATAATGTGCTCCACAGTCCTCCATATAGTATAATACACTCCCTATAGTCCTCCATATATTAAAATACACTGCTCAGTCCTCCACATAGTATAATACACTCCTCATAGTCCTCCATATAGCATAATACACTCCTCATAGTGCTCCATATAGTATAATGCACCGCCATAGTCATCCATGTAGTACAATTCACATCCCATAGTATAATGCACCCCATAGTCCTTCATATAGTTTAACGTATTCCCCATAGTCCTCGATACAGTATAATGCAGCCCACATATAGTATAATGTAGCCACCACCCTACAGAATATAATGCGGCAACCACAGAGTATAATGCAGCCACCCCACAGTATAATGCAACCACCCCACAGTATAATGCAGCCACCCTACAGTATAATGCAGCCACCCCACAGAGTATAATGCAGCCACCCCACAGAGTATAATGTAACCCCATAGAAAGCCCACCTCCCCATAATATATAATGTAGCCCCCCATAGAATATAATGCAGCCCCCCATAGTATATAACACAACCTCCCCCATGGTATATAACCCAACCTCCCCCATAGAATATAATATACCCCCACAATAGTATATACCACAGCCACATAGTACATAACATGGCCTCCCCATAGAAGATAATATACTCCCCATAGTATATAGCAAAGCCCACACAGTATATAGCACAGCCCGCATAGTAGATAACACAGCCCACACAGTAGTATATACAGCACAGCCAACACAGTAGTATATACAGCACAGCCCGCACAGTAGTATATACAGCACAGCCCGCACAGTGGTATATACAGCACAGCCCGCATCTCTCCTCCTCCACCCCCCCCCCCCCCGAGAATGTCCCCACAGTCCAGTAAAAAAAAAAAACACTCCTCACCTTTCCTCTTGCCCGCGTTGCTTCCTGCTCCTGTCTCGGCGGCTGCAGTCTGCCCGGGATACAGCAGGTGCGCGATGATATGACGTCATCGCGCACCCGCAGTGTCAGAGGCAGAGCGGGGAATGATGGGAGAGGAAGCGTCTGTAGACGCTCTCTCCTCCATCATTGCATTCAACTGTACCGGCGAGTTGAATGCGACGGCAGGGGGGTGACTCGGCGGCGGCAGGGGGAGGCGGATCGAGCGGCCCGCGACTGGCACCGGCCCTTCTGGCATTTGCCAGAAGTGCCCGATGGCCAGTCCGGCCCTGGTGGGCGGAATGTGGGCAGTGACAGTGTGCGTGTATGTGTGTGCTGGGTTTGCGGGCTGTTCGGATGTGTGTGGCGCTGTGCGGGACTGTTCAGGTGTGTGCGGGGTCTGCGGGCTGTTCGGATGTTTGTGGGGAACTGTTTGGATGTGTGTGACGCTGTGGGGGACTGTTCGGGTGTGTGTGGGACTGTTCGGGTGTGTGTGACGCTGTGGGGGACTATTCGGGTGTGTGTGGGACTGTTCGGGTGTGTGCGGGGATCATCCAATGGGACTACAAGTACGCAGCATCCAATCTGCAGCTAATTCTGATGTAATCCTGACAGTGGACACGCACCCTACACTATCCATACATCTATCAATAGATATATCTATCCACATATATCTATATATAGATATAGGAATAGATAGATGTATGCATCTATAGATCTATCTATATGTAGCTCTGTCTATCCATTTAAGCTATCATCTATATGTCTATCTATCTGTGTGTAATTGAGTGTGGGTTGGACAAATGTAAAAGAGGAGGTTGGACAGAAATGACATCACTCAATAATGTTCAATAATACATCTTTAGCTTTCAAAAACGCACACAAAAACGCACAAAAAACACGCAAAAACCTCACCCAAAAAATTAAAAAATGCATCAAAAGCGCGCAAAAACTGCACCAAAAACTGCATCATAACCGCACCAAAAACTGCATCAAAACCGCACCAAATACTGCATCAAATCTTCACCAAAAACTGCATAAAAAAGCATCAAAACCTGAATCAAAACCACGCAAAAAAACGCACCAAATACTGCAGCAAAAACTGAATCAAAACCGCGCAAAAACCACACCAAAAACCGCACCAAGAACAGCATCAAAACCACACAAAAAACCCGCATCAAAACAGCGCAAAAAAACATGAAAAAAAGTGAAAAAAATGCATCCAAAACGCAGCTGCGTTTTCTGCAAGGAGATGCAGATTTGGTGCAGACAATTCTGCACCCAAATCTGCAACGTGTGCATACAGCATAAAACTGGCCTGCCATTATGATTCTCCAGGTCATTACGAGTTCATAGACACCAAACATGTCTAGGTTATTTTTTATCTAAGTGGTAAAAAAAATTTCAAAACTTTGCTAAAAAGAAATAAAATAATTGTGCCATTTTCTGATACCTGTAGCGTCTATATTTTCTGAGATATCATGTCGGGTGAGGGCTAATTTTTTGCGCGCCGAGCTGACGTTTTTAATGATACCACTTTTGTGCAGATACGTTCTTTTGATCGCCCATTATTGCATTTTAATGCAATGTCGCGGCGACCAAAAAAACATAATTTTGGCTTTTGATTTTTTTCTCTCGCTATGCCGTTTAGCGATCAAGTACATTTTTTATTTTTGTATTGAAAACAGCTGACATATTGCGGCTTTGAAGTGGGCTCACCGCGAAGCCCACCTCAAAGTGGTGGATACTGCCAGCTGACGTACTATTCCGTCAGCTGGCAGAAAGGAGTTAATAAACAATATGTTTATGTAATTTTAAAAAAAAAACGGCGTGTGCTCCAGCGCAATTTTCTGCGCCAGAGGGGGAAAGCCGACGGCCGGGGGCCAATATTTGTAGCCTGCTATGAATATCAGCCTGTAGCCTTTACCGGCTATTAAAATAGGGAGACCCCCCCAAAAAAAAATGACGTGGGGTCCCCCTATATTTTATAGCCAGAAAGGCTACGCAGACAGCTGCCGGCCGATATTCATAGCCTAGAGAGGGGCCATGGATATTGGTCCCCCCCCGGCTACAAATACCAGTCCGCAGCTGCCCCGGAAATGGCGCATCTGTAAGATGCGCCAATTCCGGCACTTAGCCCCTCTCTTCCCACTCCCGTGTAGCGGTGGGATATGGGGTAATAAGGGGTTAATGTCACCTTGCTATTGTAAGGTGACATTAAGCCGGGTTAATAACGGAGAGGCGTCAATAAGACGCCTATCCATTACTAATCCAATATTAATAAAGGGTTAATAAAACACACACACATTAGGAAAAAAGTATTTTAATATTCTTCATTTAACCATACTTACCATATTTCAGAGCCTGCAAAAAAACGTAAAATAATAAACCGTATACCACCTGTCTGCCGTAGTCCAATTAATAACGAGTGTCCCACGACGATCTCCCCTATAGAACAGTGACATCGGGTGATGTCACTGCTCTATAGGACCCTCAGTGACACACTGACAGGAGACAATGGCTCCTGCAGTGCATCACTGAGAGGTTACCTTAGGACAAATCTCACTTTATGGCAATTGCTGCCTGTGAAAATTTCTCAACAGCAATGGCATAAAGTGAGACTAGGGTCTATTTTCTCACAGGGGTGTAGGAATACATTGTGGGGAATACATTGTGGAAGGATACCTTTCTCCCCTCATTGTGTTCCTGGAGCCCCTGGAGAGTGGTTGCATCATCTGATGCTCCTGCTCTCCACGGGAGATCGTCGAGGGACACTCGTTTTAATTGGATTTCTGCGGATCAGGGAGTATAGTGTTTGTTTATTATTTTAATATTTTTTACAGATGACACTGGCTTCGGGGAACAAAGTGACAAGTGATGGTAAGTATGTACTGTATGTTACATGTACTGTATGTCTGTTGTATGTTGTATGTATGTACGTACTGTATGTGGCATGTTTCATGTCACATGTCACATGTTGCATGTCATCGCATGGTGCATGTCGTCGCATGGCGCATGTCGTCGCATGGTGCATGTCGCATGTCGATGCATGGTGCATGTCGTCGCATGGTGCATGTCGTCGCATGGTGCATGTCGTCGCATGGTGCATGTCGACGCATGGCGCATGTTGTCGCATGGTGCATGCCGCATGTCGTCGCATGGTGCATGTCGTATGTTGCATGTTTTTGCATATCGCATGGTGCATGTTGTCACATGGTGTGTGTTGTATGTATGTATGTACTTTATGTGGCATGTTTCATGTCGCATGTCACATGTTGCATGTTGTCGCATGTTGCATGTCGTCGCATGGTGCATGTCGTCGCATGGTGCATGTAGTCGCATGGTGCATGTAGTCGCATGGCGCATGTCGGCGCATGGCGCATGTCATCGCATGGCGCATGTCGTCGCATGGTGCATGTCGTCGCATGGTGCATGTCGCATGGTGCATGTAGTCGCATGGTGCATGTCGATGCATGGCGCATGTCATCGCATGGCGCATGTCGTCGCATGGCGCATGTCGTCGCATGGTGCATGTCGTCGCATGGTGCATGTCGTCGCATGGTGCATGTAGTCGCATGGTGCATGATGGCGCATGTCGTCGCATGGTGCATGTCGTCGCATGGTGCATGTCGTCGCATGGCGCATGTCGTCGCATGGCGCATGTCGTCGCATGGTGCATGTCGTATGTTGCATGTTTTCGCATATCGCATGGTGCATGTTGTCACATGGTGTGTGTTGTATGTATGTACGTACTGTATGTGGCATGTTTCATGTCGCATGTCACATGTTGCATGTCGTCGCATTGTGCATGTCGTCGCATTGTGCATGTCGTCGCATGGTGCATGTCGTCACATGGTGCATGTCGTATGTTGCATGTTTTCGCATATCGCATGGTGCATGTTGTCACATGGTGTGTTGTATGTATGTATGTACTGTATATGTGTATTTATTTATTTATTTTTACATTCAACACATTAGCCGGATGATGGGACTACTACTGTCCCATCATTGGCTAATGTGTCACTCACTGTCACTGTAGCAGGCAGAGCCCGATGGGACTTGTAGTCCCATGGAACGATGCCTGCACACAGGGACACACACACAAACACACACCAAACACCACCCCCCAGCAGACCCCAGCACATACCGGCGCCGGTCCGCACAGCAGCGGCGCCGGGGACCGCACAGCAGCGGCGCCCGAACAATCATCATTCCCTGCCTAGCCTCGCCCGCCCCCAGCAGGCAGCCACCAGCCCCGCCCACAGCCCAGTCACTCTTGATGAGTGACTGCTGACTGTGAGGCTGGCTCACGCCTGCTACTGACGTCACGTCAATTTCCAGAGTCTGAAAATTGACGTGACGTCGGCGGAAATAAGCGGTGGCTGCAGCCTGGGGGTCACGTGACCCAGACTCAGCCGCTGCCATAGCGCCGCTCACAGGCGAAAACGGCAACGCAAGGTAATTACACAATTCATCAGGGGCCCCGGGGGGATACATTGGGGGGTTAATTGAAAGTAGTGGACAACCCCTTTAAGGGTATGTGCACACGTCAGGATTTTGTCAGGATTTTGTCAGGATTTGGTCAGGATTTGGTCAGGATTTTCCATCAGTATTTGTAAGCCAAAACCAGGAGTGGGTGATAAATGCAGAAGCGGTGCATATGTTTCTATTATACTTTTCCTCTAATTGTTCCACTCCTGGTTTTGGCTACAAATCCTGATGAAAAATCCTGACAAAATCCTGACAAAATCCTGACGTGTGCACATACCCTAAGACCAGGGAATACTGGCCATAAGCTTTTAAGCCCAGGGAATACTGGACAAGTGTCTAAGACCAGGGACTACTGATCATGTGCCTTGAAGACCAGGTACTACTGGTCTGGTCATGGCTTTATGCTGCCGGAGGTAGTGTGGTGCGGGGGGAGGGAGCGGCATCTCCTTACCCGGATCCTGAGTCCTCCGAGTCCACATTTTATTAGCAATGTCTTCGGCGCTGAATACCGCCGAGTCCTATGGAGCAGCCGCTTCCGGGTGGCGCTGGTGTCCAGAAGCGGCAGGAGAATGAAGATGGCCACCGAGAATTGCGAGTGCTCTTGTCCTGAACGAGAAGCGCCTGAATAAGGGGGTGGAGCCAAGAAGCGCGGCATAGAGTGGGCGGAGGCTCCGGGTTTGCGGCCTACACAAACCTGAAACCAGGGACTACATTTTCGGTGCCAATCGGCGCTGAGCAGGAAAAAGGAAGGCGACCCCCCGCTGTAAAAATCAGCCTCCGCCGATTGCGCAGAGCCCTCCAGACGCTCCAGTCCCGGCACTTACCCAAGAAGCCGCTGGAAGGCAGAGTACACAGCTCTCTTCAGCAGGTCAGAGATCCTCTGATGTCACTGCTGTTTGGACGGTGCGGTGATAAAGACAAGCTCTCAATCCATCATCCCTTTAGTAGGGAGATGGAGAGGGACCGTCCGCCTCCTTGTACCATCCGCTTTCAACAGTGGTGGTGCAGTGGGGGCTGATCGGATGCCACGAGGTGTGTAATTACAAAGGGTTAATCCTCTAGGGTGGGATCTGGCAATAGGCCTGGCTGGGGAAGAGGGTACGTGGAGGCGACACTCCATGTGCTCGTCCGTTCAGGGTGCGGGGAGATCGGTGCCCTTGAAGGGACCTGTCGCCCCTAAGAATCAGCCCATGCTTGGCACGTCGCAGGAGAGGATACGGAGAGGCGACACTCCCCGTGCTGGTCTGTTGATGGTTCGGGCAGATCGGAGCCTTGAAAGGATCCGACACCCCTTCGTTCGTTGTAAAATCAAAAATGTAAAAGGTAAAAAATAAAATAATAAAGAGTTTTGGGTCTGAATAGCAGACCAGTCATTGTGCCTCCTACGGACACTAAGCAAGAACTGGTTAGCTGAGAGCCAGCAGGAGGGAGTATACTGCAGGGGAGGAGCTGAGAGCCAGCAGGAGGGAGTATACTGCAGGGGAGGAGCTGAGAGCCAGCAGGAGGGAGTATACTGCAGGGGAGGAGCTGAGAGCCAGCAGGAGGGTGTATACTGCAGGGCAGGAGCTGAGAGCCAGCAGGAGGGTGTATACTGTAGGGGAGGAGCTGAGAGCCAGCAGGAGGGTGTATACTGCAGGGGAGGAGCCGAGAGCCAGCAGGAGGGTGTATACTGTAGGGGAGGAGCTGAGAGCCAGCAGGAGGGAGTATACTGCAGGGGAGGAGCTGAGAGCCAGCAGGAGGGTGTATACTGCAGGGGAGGAGCTGAGAGCCAGCAGGAGGGTGTATACTGCAGGGGAGGAGCTGAGAGCCAGCAGGAGGGTGTATACTGCAGGGCAGGAGCTGAGAGCCAGCAGGAGGGTGTATACTGCAAGGGAGGAGCTGAGAGCCAGCAGGAGGGTGTATACTGCAGGGCAGGAGCTGAGAGCCAGCAGGAGGGTGTATACTGTACGGGAGGAGCTGAGAGCCAGCAGGAGGGTGTATACTGCAGGGGAGGAGCTGAGAGCCAGCAGGAGGGTGTATACTGCAGGGGAGGAGCTGAGAGCCAGCAGGAGGGAGTATACTGCAGGGGAGGAACTGAGAGCCAGCAGGAGGGTGTATACTGCAGGGGAGGAGCTGAGAGCCAGCAGGAGGGTGTATACTGCAGGGGAGGAGCTGAGAGCCAGCAGGAGGGAGTATACTGCAGGGGAGGAGCTGAGAGCCAGCAGGAGGGTGTACACTGCAGGGGAGGAGCTGAGAGCCAGCAGGAGGGTGTATACTGCAGGGGAGGAGCTGAGAGCCAGCAGGAGGGTGTATACTGCAGGGGAGGAGCTGAGAGCCAGCAGCAGGGTGTATACTGCAGGGGAGGAGCTGAGAGCCAGCAGGAGGGTATATACTGCAGGGCAGGAGCTGAGAGCCAGCAGGAAGGTGTATACTGCAGGGGAGGAGCTGAGAGCCAGCAGGAGGGTGTATACTGTAGGGGAGGAGCTGAGAGCCAGCAGGAGGGTGTATACTGCAGGGGAGGAGCTGAGAGCCAGCAGGAGGGAGTATACTGCAGGGGAGGAGCTGAGAGCCAGCAGGAGGGTGTATACTGTAGGGGAGGAGCTGAGAGCCAGCAGGAGGGAGTATACTGCAGGGGAGGAGCTGAGAGCCAGCAGGAGGGAGTATACTGCAGGGGAGGAGCTGAGAGCCAGCAGGAGGGTGTATACTGTAGGGGAGGAGCTGAGAGCCAGCAGGAGGGTGTATACTGCAGGGGAGGAGCTGAGAGCCAGCAGGAGGGTATATACTGCAGAGGAGGAGCGAACTTTCTTTGTATCACGTAGTGGCAGCCTCCTAGTGGCAGCAGCATACACCCACGGGCTGTGTCCCCCAATGAGGCGAAGGAGAAAAGTATTTTCTTTATCGCTTCATTGGGGGACACAGGTAACCATGGGTGTATGCTGCTGTCGCTCGGAGGCTGACACTATGCAAAAAAGGAAAATAGCTCCTCCTCCGCAGTATACACCCTCCGACAGGCAGGAAGTACCTCAGTTTAAAGAAGTTGTCCACTACAATAAACTTTTTTTTTTCTTTTTTTTTTCATAAATCTTGCTATTATGTGCCACTGAAAACATCCACTGTCTTTATTTAGCAATATTACCTTTTATCATGCTGTAGCAGCACATCTTCAGTGCTGGATCCAGCTCTCATGGGGTTAATCGACAACTTCCTTTCTCCTGACTTACTGTGCTCTGATACTACAAGTTCCATGATGCATTGCACTCGCCTGTAACTCTGCACCTACCACACTCACTCCAAAACACACCCCAACCTCTCCCTCCTCTGCCTCCTTTCTCTTCAAAAAGATTTGTGATGTCATTTCTGTCTAACCCACGCCACACTCCATTACACATGGATAGATAGATAGATAATAGATAGATAATAGATAGATAGATGTCTATTTCCATATATATGTCCATATCCATGTTTCTAAACCCCTTCACTCCTGGAGCTTTTTTTCGTTTATCGTTCCCCTTCTTTCCAGGGCCATAATTTTTCCGTCAATATGGCCATGTGGGGGCTTATCTTTTGCGGGACAAGTTCTACTTTTGAACGACACCGGTGGTTTTACCATGTCGTGTAACAGAAATGTGAAAAAAAGTCAAAGTGCGATGAAATTGCAAAAGTGCAATCCCACACTTGTTTTTTGCTTGGCTTTCTTGCTAGGTTTGCTAAATGCTAAGGCTGTGCACACGTTGTGGATTTGATTGCAGATCCGCAGCGTTTTTTGCCGCACAGAATTGCATCAAATCTGCAGTGTAGTGCACAACCATTGTAAGTCTATGGGAGCCGCAGACTTGTTGTACACATGCTGCGGAAAAGGCCGCACCGAAACGCAGCTTTTTTTTTTCCGCAGCATGTCACTTCTTTTGTGCCAAACAGCAGCGTTTATGCACCCATAGACTTTCATTGAGTCGGGCACATCCGCAGCAAAACCGCCGATGTAAAAAAGATCTGCAGTTTAGATGCGGATGTGGCTCCGAGAAACACTGCAGTTCGGGAGGATGGAAGTGTGTGGGCGGTGACTGGGTGCGTGTATGTGTGTGCGGGCGGGGTCTGCGGGCTGTTCGGATGTGTGTGGCGCTGTGTGGGACTGTTCAGGTGTGTGTGGGGTCTGCGGGCTGTTCGGATGTGTGCGGCGCTGTGCGGGACTGTTCAGGTGTGTGCGGGGTCTGCGGGCTGTTCGGATGTGTGCGGCGCTGTGCGGGACTGTTCAGGTGTGTGCGGGGTCTGCGAGCTGTTCGGATGTGTGCGGCGCTGTGCGGGACTGTTCAGGTGTGTGCGGGGTCTGCGGGCTGTTCGGATGTGTGCGGCACTGTGTGGGTCTGTTCAGGTGTGTGCGGGGTCTGCGAGCTGTTCGGATGTGTGCGGCGCTGTGCGGGACTGTTCAGGTGTGTGTGGGGTCTGCGGGCTGTTCGGATGTGTGCGGCGCTGTGCGGGACTGTTCAGGTGTGTGCGGGGTCTGCGGGCTGTTCGGATGTGTGCGGCACTGTGCGTGACTGTTCAGGTGTGTGCGGGGTCTGCGAGCTGTTCGGATGTGTGCGGCGCTGTGCGGGACTGTTCAGGTGTGTGCGGGGTCTGCGGGCTGTTCGGATGTGTGCGGCGCTGTGCGGGACTGTTCGGGTGTGCGGGGTCTGCGGGTGTGTGTGGGACTGTTCAGGTATGTGCAGGGCTGTGCGGGGGGTCTTTTGGGGTGTGTGTGCAGGAATCATCCGATGGGACTACAAGTACGCAGGATCCAATCTGCAGCTAATTCTGATGTAATCCTGACAGTGGACACGCACCCTACACTATCCATACATCTATCAATAGATATACCTATCCACATATATCTATAGATAGATATAGGAATAGGTAGATGTATGCATCTATAGATCGATCTATATGTAGCTCTGTCTATCCATTTCATCTATCATCTATATGTCTATCTGTGTGTAATTGAGTGTGGGTTGGACAATAATGACATCACAAATCTTTTTTTTTTGTTCAATAATACATCTTTATTTAGCTTTCAAAAACGCACAAAAAGCATGCAAAAACCACCCCAAAAACCACACCAAGAACAGCATCAAAACCACACAAAAAACCCGCATCAAAACCGCGCAAAAAACATGAAAAAAACGTGAAAAAAATGCATCCAAAACACAGCGGCGGTTTCTGCAAGGAGATGCAGATTTTGTGCAGAAAATTCTGCACCCAAATCTGCAACGTGTGCACACAGCCTAAAACTGAGCTGCCATTATGATTCTCCAGGTCATTACGAGTTCATAGACACCAAACACGTCTAGGTTATTTTTTATTTAAGGGGTGAAAAAAAATTCCAAAGTTTGCTAAAAAGAAATAAAATAATTGCGCCATTTTCCGATACCTGTAGCGTCTATATGTTCTGAGATATCGTGTCGGGTGAGGGCTAATTTTTTGCATGCCGAGCTGACGCTTTTAATGATACCATTTTTGTGCAGATATGTTCTTTTGATCGCCCATTATTGCATTTTAATGCAATGTCGCGGCGACCAAAAAAAACATAATTTTGGCTTTTGATTTTTTTTTTTTTGCTATGCCATTTAGCGATCATGTACATTTTTGTTTTGTATTAAAAACAGCTGACATGTTGCGGCTTTGAAGTGGGCTCACCGCCGAAGCCCACCTCAAAGCGTGGGGGATACTGCCAGCTGACGTACTATTCCGCCAGCTGGCAGAAAGGGGTTAATGAACAATATGTTTCAGTTAAAAAAGAAAAAAAATGGTGTGGGCTCCCGCACAATTTTCTGCACCAGAGGGGGAAAGCCGACATCTGGTGGCCAATATTTGTAGCCTGCTATGAATATCAGCCCGCAGCTGTCTGCGTAGCCTTTACTGGCTATTGAAATAGGGGGACCCCCCCAAAAAATGACATGGGGTCCCCCTATATTTTATAGCCAGAAAGGCTACGCTGACAGCTGCGGGCTGATATTCATAGCCTAGAGAGGGGCCATGGGTATTGGTCCCCCCCCCCGGCTACAAATACCAGTCCGCAGCCACCCCGGAAATGGCGCATCTGTAAGATACGCCAAATCCGGCACTTAGCCCCTCTCTTCCCACTCCCGTGTAGCGGTGGGATATGGGGTAATAAGGGGTTAATGTCACCTTGCTATTGTAAGGTGACATTAAGCCGGGTTAATAACTGAGAGGCGTCAATAAGACGCCTATCCATTACTAATTCAATATTAATAAAGGGTTAATAAAACACACACACATTAGGAAAAAGTATTTTAATATTCTTCATTTAACCATACTTACCATACTTCAGCGCCTGCAAAAAACGTAAAATAATAAACCGTATACTACCTGTCCGCCGTAGTCCAATTAATAACGAGTGTCCCACGACGATCTCCCCTATAGAACAGTGACATCGGGTGATGTCACTGCTCTATAGGACCCTCAGTGACACACTGACAGGAGACAATGGCTCCTGCAGTGCATCACTGAGAGGTTACCTTAGGACAAAGTCTCACTTTATGGCAATTGCTGCCTGGGAAAATTTCTCAACAGCAATGGCATAAAGTGAGACTAGGGTCTATTTTCTCACAGGGGCGTAGGAATACATTGTGAGGAATACATTGTGGAAGGGTATCTTCCATCATTGTATTCCTGGAGCCCCTGGAGAGCAGTCGCATCTGCTGATGCTCCTGCTCTCCACGGGAGATCGTCGAGGGACACTCGTTTTAATTGGATTTCTGCGGATCAGGGAGTATATTGGTTGTTTATTATTTTAATATTTTTTACAGATGACACTTGCTTCGGGGATCAAGGTGACAAGTGATGGTGAGTATGTACTCTATGTTATATGTACTGTATGTCTGTATGTATGTACTGTGTGTGGCATGTTGCATGTCACATGTTGCATGTCATTGCATGGTGCATGTCGTCGCATGCTGCATGTCATCGCATGTTGCCGCATGTCACATGTTGCATGTCGTCGCATGTCATCGCATGACATTGCATGCTGCATGCCGCATGACATGTTGCATGTCATATGTTGCATGTCGCTGCATGGTGCATGTCGCATGGTACATGTCGTTGCATGTCGCATGGTGCATGTCACATGGTGCATGGCGCATGGTACATGTCGTTGCATGTTGGCGCATGGTGCATGTCGCATGGTGCATGTTGCCGCATGGTGCATGTTTCATGTTGTCGCATGGTGCATGTCGCCGCATGGTGCATGTCACATGGTGTATGTCGTTGCATGGTGCATGTCACATGGTGTATGTCGTTGCATGGTGCATGTCGCATGTTGTCACATGTCATTGCATGGTGCATGTCGCATGGTGCATGTCACATGTTGCATGTTGTCGCATGTCGTATGTTGCATGTCGCCGCATGTTGCATGTTGTCACATGTCGCATGTTGTCGCATGCCATCGCATGTTGCATGTCACATGTTGCATGTTGTCACATGTCATTGCATGTCGTATGTTGCATGTCGCATGTTATTGTATGTCGTATGTTGCATGTTGTCGCATGATGTCACGTTACATGTCACATGGTGTGTGTTGTATGTATGTACTGTATATGTGTTTTTTTTTTTTTTTACCTTCAACACATTAGCCGGATGATGGGACTACTACTGTCCCATTATTGGCTAATGTGTCACTTACTGTCACTGTAGCAGGCATAGCCCGATGGGACTTGAGGTCCCATCGGACGAAGCATGCACACAGAGACACCCCCGCCGCCACCACCACCGCAGCAGACCCCAGCATGGCCAGCAGACTGCAGCACCGCCCGCACATCCTGGCGCCGGCACGCAGACCCCCGCACATACTGGCACCGGCCCGCACATACCGGCACCGGCCCGCACATACCGGTATGTGCGGGCCGGCGCCGGTATGTGCGGGGGTCTGCGTGCCGGCGCCGGGGGTCTGCGTGCCCGCACAATCATCCCTGCCTAGCCCCGACCGCACATCCCTGCCTAGCCCCGCCCGCCCCCAGCACAGCCCCGCCCGCCCCCAGCACAGCTCCGCAGGCAGCGCCCCAGCCCCGCCCACAGCCCAGTCACTCTTGATGGGTGACTGCTGACTGTGCGGCTGGGTCACGCCTGCTCATGACGTCACGTCAATTTCCAGAGTCTGGAAATTGACGTGACGTCGGCGGAAATAAGTGGTGGCTGCAGCCTGGGGGTCACGTGACCCGGACTCAGCCGCCGCTATAGCGCCGCTCACAGGCGAAAACGGCAACGGAAGGTATTTGCACAATTCATCAGGGGCCCCGGGGGGATACATTGGGGGGTTAATTGAAAGTAGTGGACAACCCCTTTAAGCTTAGTGTCTGTAGGACGCAGACCTGGATCTGATCCCAGATCAATCTTTTCCTTTTCAGGTCACCTGTTGTGTTTTATTAATCTTTTTCCTTTGTCTTTCAGGTTTCTTCAGCTTCAGGGTAACAGGGTGTAATGTCTCACCCTGTTTTCCCACACTTATGCGACCGAGAGAGCAGTGTGGTGTCACCCACATCGCCCACTCTCGGACCCGCAGACAGGACTTTATCCCCTGTCACCTTTACTGGTGTTTCAGGGTGATTACTGGTGGCCAGTAGTGTTGAGCGATACCGTCCGATACTTGAAAGTATCGGTATCGGAAAGTATCGGCCGATACCGGCAAAGTATCGGATCTAATCCGATACCGATACCCGATACCAATACAAGTCAATGGGACTCAAGTATCGGACGGTATCCCTGATGGTTCCCAGGGTCTGAAGGAGAGGAAACTCTCCTTCAGGCCCTGGGATCCATATTAATGTGTAAAATAAAGAATTAAAATAAAAAATATTGCTATACTCACCTCTCCGACGCAGCCTGGACCTCACCGAGGGAACCGGCAGCGTTCTTTGCTTAAAATGCGCGCGTTTCCTGCCTCCCGTGACGTCACGGCTTGTGATTGGTCGCGTGCCGCCCATGTGGCCGCGACGCGACCAATCACAGCAAGCCGTGACGTAATTTTCAGGTCCTGAATGCCTAATTCTAGGCATTCAGGATTTTAAAATTATGTTACGGCTTGTGATTGGTCGCGTCGCGGTCACATGGGCGACGCGACCAATCACAAGCCGTGACGTCACGGGAGGCAGGAAACGCGCGCATTTTAAAATTACGTCATGGCTTGTGATTGGTTGCGTGCCGCCCATGTGACCGCGACGCGACCAATCACAGCAAGCCGTGACGTAATTTCAGGTCCTGAATGCCTAATTCTGCAGTGTCACTTGTGGCTCTCCAAAAGCAACATGGCGTCCCATCTCAATTCCAGTCAATTTTGCATTGAAAAGTCAAACGGCGCTCCTTCCCTTCCGAGCTCTCCCTTGCGCCCAAACAGTGGTTTACCCCCACATATGGGGTATAAGCGTACTCAGGACAAACTGTACAACAACTTTTGGAGTCCAATTTCTTCTCTTACCCTTGGGAAAATAAAAAATTGGGGGCAAAAAGATCATTTTTGTGAAAAAATATGATTTTTTATTTTTACGGCTCTGCATTATAAACTTCTGTGAATCACTTAATGGGTCAAAGTGCTCACCACACATCTAGATAAGTTCCTTAGGGGGTCCACTTTCCAAAATGGTGTCACTTGTGGGGGGTTTCAATGTTTAGGCACATCAGGGGCTCTCCAAACGCAACATAGCGTCCCATCTCAATTCCAGTCAATTTTGCATTGAAAAGTCAAATGGCGCTCCTTCGCTTCCGAGCTCTGCCATGCGCCCAAACAGTGGTTTACCCCCACATACGGGGTATCGGCATACTCAGGACAAATTGTACAACAAATTTTGGGTCCATTTTCTCCTGTTACACTTAAAATAAAACAAATTGGAGCTGAAGTAAATTTTTGGTGTAAAAAAGTTAAATGTTCATTTTTATTTAAACATTCCAAAAATTCCTGTGAAACACCTGAAGAGTTAATAAACTTCTTGAATGTGGTTTTGTGCACCTTGAGGGGTGCAGTTTTTAGAATGGTGTCACACTTGGGTGTTTTCTATCATATAGACCCCTCAAAATGACTTCAAATGAGATGTGGTCCCTAAAAAAAAAATGGTGTTGTAAAAATGAGAAATTGCTGGTCAACTTTTAACCCTTATAACTCCCTAACAAAAAATAATTTTGGTTCCAAAATTGTGCTGATGTAAAGTAGACATGTGGGAAATGTTACATATAAAAATTAAAAGTTGGAAAATTGCAAAATTTTTGCCAAATTTCCATTCTTTTCACAAATAAACGCAGGAAATATTAAAGAAATTTTACCACTATCATGAAGTACAATATGTCACGAGAAAACAATGTCAGAATCACCAGGATCCGTTGAAGCGTTCCAGAGTTATAACCTCATAAAGGGACAGTGGTCAGAATTGTAAAAATTGGCCCGGTCATTAACGTGCAAACCACCCTTGGGGGTAAAGGGGTTAATGGGCTCCTAGCTTCTAAGTTCACTACTGCCGTGGAGGCATTCCGCGTTCAGGACAGACAGCCTCTTCCGGAGGTGAAGGATTTGGTTTTCCAGACTGTAAGGCCACAACCTGGTCACCTTTGCACTCCTTTGTGAGTTTTTACAGGGTTCATACCCATGCCTCGTCTGATGCAGGCCTGGGGAGGAAGGTGCTGCAGGTGGTGGTTTTGCACCGGCTGACCCGAGGCCATTTATTCCTTGAATCTTCCTGTTTCCCACCCTAGGGACTGCTTTGGGATGTCCCATGGTTACCTGTGTCCCCCAATGAATCGATAAAGAGGGATTTTTGGTACTCACCGTAAAATCTCTTTCTTGGAGCCTTCATTGGGGGACACAGCACCCTCCCTAACTGTTGGTACCACTATTTGATCTATGTGCCTTCGCTGTTGGATTGGTACATATGTTGAGTGCTCTAACACTGAGGTACTTCCTGCCTGTTGGTGGGTGTATACTGCGGCGGAGCCATTTTCCTTTTATGCATAGTGTCAGCCTCCTAGTGACAGCAGCATACACCCATGGTTACCTGTGTGCCCCAATGAAGGCTCCAAGAAAGAGATTTTACGGTGAGTACCAAAAATCCCTCTTTTGTAAGGAGCTAGTGAAACATTGATTTACCTTTCATTAAAGTTGCACTGGCGTGAAAAAAATAATACTGCGAGGGTAGACGCAACTTTTAAACATTATATATGAAGGATCTTGTTCACATCCAGTTACTTAAAATCCATCCTAATTAGTGATGAGCGAGTATACTCGTTGCTCAGGTGATCTCCGACTATTTGTGAGTGCTCGGGGAATTAGTTTTTGTCGACGCAGCAGAATTGGCGGCTGCTACCCAGCCTGAGTACATGTGAAGGTTGCCTGGATGCTAGGGAATCCCCACATGTATTCAAGCTGTCTAGCAGCCATAAATCATGCAGCTGTGTGAACAAACACTAAATCCCCGAGCACTATCAAATACTCGGAGATCACCCGAGCAACGAGTACACTCGCTCATCACTAATCCATTACTTCCATAGTTTTATATATTCCAGGTAATTCTAAGGTAAGTAGGTAACCGATTTCCTCCCTCCCCGATAGTTTGTTACCAAGTATCGGTCTGTAACATTATGCATAGAATGTCTAGAATGAATGCAACTGTAACGAAGCAACAGCTGTGAGAAGTCGTTCAGTACAGATTACAAATTTAAAAATGTATACTCAAGACAGGAAAAAAGTAATAAAAACAGCATTTTTTTTTTGTGACGGATCTTTAATATTCTGCATCCACAATGGTTTTCCGGGTTTGGGATGAGATGATGGATTCCGTCTCTATGAGGAAATCATAGCAAGATCTTATCTTCTCCGGCTCTTGTGCTCAGGTACCGGTGGGAAGGGGGGGGGATGTGGATGGGGAGGGTCTGACCTATGTACAAATAATATACAATACAAAGCTTCGCGAGTGATCAGGAAACCGTTATTTATAATTTCTGTACAAAAACAGCTGCAAAAAAAACGGCAGTCCATATATATATTATATACACGCGCACGCTAAAAACGGAATTAAATAGTCGCACCTCCTCAATGGTTAGTTTTAAAAAGTCTCAAGAAAGTTCAGGGAAGTTTCAGCAGCCGGGAACAAGAAAATAAAAAACACAAAGTTTTTGAAATGTCCGACTGTCGCCTAAATTAGTAACGTCCATTTACTTCCTTGTGGAAATATAAATTCTGCACCTAAAGCCAATCGTGAATGCAAACATTTCCAACCAATCAGATGAGTCGTCCAATCCATATTCCAGAAGTTTCCCTCCACGCTAACAAAGTGAAATTGCGCTAATAATGTTTTTTTTTTTGCTGACTTCAAATATGACGCTTTCACCACAAACAAGTCTCTCTGCCGTCACGAATGACAAATCTGCAGCATTTTTCTAGTCCTACTCCTGGTCACCCTGTTTAACCCTTTGAAGATCACAAGACCGAGCAGTATTTTTAGTTTCCCAGCAACCCGCCTCCTATCGCATTTCAAGATCCTCATAATATTTATAAAAAAAAAAAAAAAAAAATTATATATATATATATATATATATATATATATATATATATAGGATTTCCGCCTCTCTAGGGATTGTCCATCACTGAAACCTATTTTTCTTATACTTGCAAACATTAATTTTAACCAATATATACTTTTAATTGCATTGTTGGGAGTTCCGTGTCTTCTGTTATCTATTCCTTGCTGCAGGATGAGTAAACTGAGAATCTGTCAGTGACCACCTCCTTCTGACAGTCCAATAGTAGCGTTTTTCTTAGCTCCTCTCACAGCCAAATTATGACCACAGCAAAATTTTTAACAAAAGCCAAAAAATATTTTTAAGCCCAAAATACATTCATTTAAATAATAAAAAAAAGTCCCCAGAAGGTGGACAGCCCGCTACACCAGTGTAGTAACAAAACAAAACAAAAAAATGAAAAAAGTAATAGGAAAAGAATAAGAAAAAAAAAAGTTTAATAGGTAGAAGCTATAAATTTTTCTTCATCCAAAAAGAACATAAACAAAAATTGTAAAGAGTGACAAAAAGTGGGTCCAGCATGCTGAGATAACAGCCGGACTGAGAAAAAACTACTGATGCGTGAAAGCGGCCTCAAGCATCGCACTCCTGTCAGCCTAACCCCATAGATGCCACTGAACGCAACATCTAAGGGGGTTAAAATGATCGGTGACCAATTTGCAGCGACGTGGGACGAGACTCGGCAGCACAAAGGACCCTTAAATGCAGCTATAAAGTCTCTATACAGGGGTGATAAAAAAGGTTAAGATGATCACAATGGATCCTGTTTGATCAGCTGTAATCTGTAAAAGAACCCGGATGCAAACGCCCAATTTCACTGCAGCGGTCCCTACAGGAGCATGACAACTCATCAGTCCACATTAGGAACAGCCCAGGGTGGGGAATGGTTACATGGTACAGATAACTGGTGCCCACTCCTCTCGCAAATGGTGGCTAAAAGCAATATTTGCGAATATGTATGGCCGGCATCACAATGCAAAGGTTGTCATCATGATTTCTGGACACGGGGCTGTCCAACCTCATGTGAAGTCTGGGACCGAATAAGACGGCTGTAAGGGGGGGGGAAAAAGGCAAAAAATATGGATATTTCTGATGACAGGTCTGAGCTGCAGTACTGGCCACAACCCACACATTGATGTGGAGCTGTTCCAGCAATAAAAAAAAAAATAAGCAGCCATAATTTTCTAATACTCGGACCCTTTATATTACAGTTGTCCTTTAAGGTGATATGATAAAGTTAATTGAAACAACAGGACGTGCTCAAAATTAGCGTCATCCAACTGTTTGGACGTCAAATCTCTTATCTGAGAGACTGATGAATATTGGTACAAATGCGCCCTGTCCACGTAAACAAATATGGCGGCTCTCATAACTCCCCCTCTTAGGCTGTGTGCACACGTTGCAGATTTTAATAAAAATGAGACAAAAACTCATACATTATGCATCCCATCGTTTAGAATGCATTCTGCAATTTTTGTGCACATGATGCGAAAAAACGCATTGCGGAAAAAAACGCAGCATGTTCATTAATTTTGCGGATTTCCCACTGTATTATTGCATTGGGAACCTCCGGAAAAATCCGCAAAAAAAACCAAAACACCAAAAACGCGGTAAAAACGTGAGAAAAACACTCAAAAAACGCACGCGGATTTCTTGCAGAAAATGTCCGGTTTTGCTCGGGAAATTTCGGCAAGAAATCCTGAACGTGTGCACATAGCCTTACGGGCGCAGCACATGAGCGCGTCCTGCGTTGTCCTCAATAAAACTCTTATAATTCTGATTATTTGGGCTTTTTTTTTTTTTTTTTCAGGCTCTGCTGGGACATGTAGAAGAATAATAAGATTTCCCATTCGTGACTAGGATATGTTCACATTACATGAGACCGAGACGCCATGATGGCTGTGGGCTCGGCCCCTACAGGTGGCTCTGATCTGCTCCCAATCTAGATTTTTCTTATACGTCCTGTTACTACAGAGTCAGTAATCACCGTGAAATATTTGCGGTTTCACCACATTTTTTCTTGTACTCTAAAAACCCCCTCACTAGGCTTTATTAGAAACGAAGGCCTCGTTGCCCATAGCAACCAATCAGAGCTCAGCTTTCATTTCAAAATCTTCAGTGAAAACATGAAAGCAGAGCTGTGATTGGTCATTTGTAAGAAGATACCAGGTTCATGTTGGTTGCCATGAGCAACGCGGCCTACATGTCTGAAGTAATTCTGGCAAACAAGGCCCAAGAAGCTGCACTGTAAATATGACCAGGAAGACAGAACGTGTTCCCTTAATATTCACTCCCAGCCTCCGCATCTATCGGGGGTAACGCTTCGGTGGACTGGAGGCAGCCGTTATGGTTTTTACTGATTGTATAAAATATTTAAAAGAAAAATGGTTCCTGTGAAATGTGCAGATCCCAATGCCGTTCCATGATTAGTCGGGGCAGATCTTGGTCACAAGAGTTTCCTCACTGGCATAAAAAAGAAAAATACTGTGCTCATAGAGAAAGTCGTCCTGTGGCGTGAAACGTGACGGTGTCGCCACACGGGTGGCGGCTTGGAGGGCATGTCGCTACGCATGCTCAGTATTCAGGGATGGTTTACACTGTGTCCTCTCATCCGTGATGTCGTCATGTATGATCACCGTGTCTTCATCTCCGAGCCGCTGACTGGTGAAGTTATTCATCTCCAAGAGACCGCTCGGCTCCACCACCACGTTAGAGCTGGAGTGACAGGGGATGGGATACTGCGGGATGGTCTGCAAGGAAAGCCAAGGACGGAAATGTAACATGGAAGGTACCAGACTCATAGTACACAAACTACACAGATGTTCCTGTACACAGGGGCGGCATTATAGTAGTTATATTCTTGTACATAGGGGCAGTATTATAGTAGTTATATTCTTGTACATAGGGGCAGTATTATAGGAGTTATATTCTTGTACATAGGGGCAGTATTATAGTAGTTATATTCTTGTACATAGGAGCAGTATTATAGTAGTTATATTCTTGTACATAGGGGCAGTATTATAGTAGTTATATTCTTGTACATAGGGGGCAGTATTATAGTAGTTATATTCTTGTACATAGGGGCAGTATTATAGTAGTTATATTCTTGTACATAGGAGCAGTATTATAGTAGTTATATTCTTGTACATAGGGGCAGTATTATAGTAGTTATATTCTTGTACATAGGGGCAGTATTATAGTAGTTATATTCTTGTACATAGGAGCAGTATTATAGTAGTTATATTCTTGTACATAGGGGCAGTATTATAGTAGTTATATTCTTGTACATAGGAGCAGTATTATAGTAGTTATATTCCTGTACATAGGGGCAGTATTATAGTAGTTATATCCTTGTACATAGGGGCAGTATTATAGTAGTTATATTCTTGTACATAGGGGCAGTATTATAGTAGTTATATCCTTGTACATAGGGGCAGTATTATAGTAGTTATATTCTTGTACATAGGAGCAGTATTATAGTAGTTATATTCCTGTACATAGGAGCAGTATTATAGTAGTTATATTCTTGTACATGGGGGCAGTATTATAGTAGTTATATTCTTGTACATAGGGGCAGTATTCTAGTAGTTATATTCTTGTACATAGGGGCAGTATTCTAGTAGTTATATTCTTGTACATAGGGGCAGTATTCTAGTAGTTATATTCTTGTACATAGGGGCAGTATTATAGTAGTTATATTCTTGTACATGGGAGCAGTATTATAGTAGTTATATTCTTGTACATAGGGGCAGTATTCTAGTAGTTATATTCTTGTACATAGGGGCAGTATTCTAGTAGTTATATTCTTGTACATAGGGGCAGTATTATAGTAGTTATATTCTTGTACATAGGAGCAGTATTATAGTAGTTATATTCTTGTACATAGGGGCAGTATTATACTAGTTATATTTTTGTACATAGGAGCAGTATTATAGTAGTTATATTCTTGTATATAGGAGCAGTATTATAGTAGTTATATTCTTGTACATAGGAGCAGTATTATAGTAGTTATATTCTTGTACATAGGAGCAGTATTATAGTAGTTATATTCTTGTACATAGGAGCAGTATTATAGTAGTTATATTCTTGTACATAGGAGCAGTATTATAGTAGTTATATTCTTGTACATAGGAGCAGTATTATAGTAGTTATATTTTTGTACATAGGGGCAGTATTATAGTAGTTATATTCTTGTACATAGGAGCAGTATTATAGTAGTTATATTCTTGTATATAGGGGCAGTATTATAGTAGTTATATTCCTGTACATAGCAGTATTATAGTAGTTATATTCTTGTATATAGGGGCAGTATTATAGTAGTTCTATTCCTGTACATAGGAGCAGTATTATAGTAGTTATATTCTTGTACATAGGGACAGTATTATAGTAGTTATATTCTTGTATATAGGGGCAGTATTATAGTAGTTATATTCTTGTACATAGGGGCAGTATTATAGTAGTTATATTATTGTACATAGGGACAGTATTATAGTAGTTATATTCTTGTATATAGGGGCAGTATTATAGTAGTTATATTCTTGTACATAGGAGCAGTATTATAGTAGTTATATTCCTGTACATAGGAGCAGTATTATAGTAGTTATATTCTTGTATATAGGGGCAGTATTATAGTAGTTATATTCTTGTATATAGGGGCAGTATTATAGTAGTTATATTCTTGTACATAGGAGCAGTATTATAGTAGTTATATTCCTGTACATAGGAGCAGTATTATAGTAGTTATATTCCTGTACATAGGAGCAGTATTATAGTAGTTATATTCTTGTATATAGGGGCAGTATTATACTAGTTATATTCTTGTATATAGGGGCAGTATTATAGTAGTTATATTATTGTACATAGGGACAGTATTATAGTAGTTATATTCTTGTATATAGGGGCAGTATTATAGTAGTTATATTCTTGTACATAGGAGCAGTATTATAGTAGTTATATTCTTGTATATAGGGGCAGTATTATAGTAGTTATATTCTTGTACATAGGAGCAGTATTATAGTAGTTATATTCCTGTACATAGGAGCAGTATTATAGTAGTTATATTCTTGTATATAGGGGCAGTATTATAGTAGTTATATTCTTGTATATAGGGGCAGTATTATAGTAGTTATATTCTTGTACATAGGAGCAGTATTATAGTAGTTATATTCCTGTACATAGGAGCAGTATTATAGTAGTTATATTCCTGTACATAGGAGCAGTATTATAGTAGTTATATTCTTGTATATAGGGGCAGTATTATAGTAGTTATATTATTGTATATAGGGGCAGTATTATAGTAGTTATATTATTGTACATAGGGACAGTATTATAGTAGTTATATTCTTGTATATAGGGGCAGTATTATAGTAGTTATATTCTTGTACATAGGAGCAGTATTATAGTAGTTCTATTCTTGTACATAGGAGCAGTATTATAGTAGTTATATTCTTGCACATAGTAGCAGTATTATCGTAGTTATATTCTTGTACATAGGGGCAGTATTATAGCAGTTATATTCTTGTACATAGGGGCAGTATTATAGCAGTTATATTCTTGTACATAGGAGCAGTATTATAGTAGTTATATTCTTGTACATAGGGGCAGTATTATAGTAGTTATATTCTTGTACATAGGGGCAGTATTATAGCAGTTATATTCTTGTACATAGGAGCAGTATTATAGTAGTTATATTCCTGTACATAGGAGCAGTATTATAGTAGTTACAGTCTTGCATGTTTACCTGTATGATGATTTCAGAAGGCATCTCTTCCACTCTCTTTGGGGGCTGTGGGACATTCTGGATCTGTATAATCTGACTGGCAACTGGAACATCTACCTTTCTTGTAAGCGGAGGAGGCGGTGGCAATGGTACTGGTAGAGCGGTGGAAGATGTTGCGGTAATGATGGGTGCTGGGAAGCATTTAGGAAGTGGTGGTACGGCTGAAGTCACTGAACTTGGTATACATAGCCTCTGCACCTGAGGAGGTATGGCCGCTTCTGTCAACACTGGCATAGGTTTAATAAGAGGAGTTACTTTAATCGGGGTATCCAGAATCATGGGTTCAATGTTCGGATCTATGTCGGCTTCCAACATGGACATTTTCAGTATATCCGCAATGGTCTTGTCTGTCACAGACATGCTGGGGACGATATTGGTCATAGCAGGAGTGAGTTTTGGCAGACATTCACTTAATGTTGCTTTCGAAACAGTGGGCGGCTGATGGCCCTCAAATGTGATCTTTGTAACCGAAGAACCCTGCGTTACAAAGGGCTGCGACAGGGAAGAAAAGAAAAAACAAGTGTAAGTGACACAGTGTGAGGAAAAAAAAAAACACAGACCCTATATTCCTCATCCTATACATCCTGTACTTGAGTAGAATAGTGAGTGCAGCTCTGGGGTATAATACATACAAGATGTAACTCAGGGTCAGTAATGTAATGTATGTATACAGTGACTGCACCAGCAGAATAGTGAGTGCAGCTCTGGGGTATAATACAAGATGTAACTCAGGATCAGTAATGTATGTACACAGTGACTGCACCAGCAGAATAGTGAGTGCAGCTCTGGGGTATAATACAGGATGTAACTCAGGATCAGTAATGTAATGTATGTACACAGTGACTGCACCAGCAGAATAGTGAGTGCAGCTCTGGGGTATAATACAAGATGTAACTCAGGATCAGTAATGTATGTACACAGTGACTGCACCAGCAGAATAGTGAGTGCAGCTCTGGGGTATAATACAGGATGTAACTCAGGATCAGTAATGTAATGTATGTACACAGTGACTGCACCAGCAGAATAGTGAGTGCAGCTCTGGGGTATAATACAGGATGTAACTCAGGATCAGTAATGTAATGTATGTACACAGTGACTGCACCAGCAGAATAGTGAGTGCAGCTCTGGAGTATAATACAGGATGTAACTCAGGATCAGTAACGTAAAGTACACAGTGACTGCACCAGCAGAATAGTGAGAGCAGCTCTGGAGTATAATACAGGATGTAACTCAGGATCAGTAATGTAATGTATGTACACAGTGACTGCACCAGCAGAATAGTGAGTGCAGCTCTGGGGTATAATACAGGATGTAACTCAGGATCAGTAATGTAATGTATGTACACAGTGACTGCACCAGCAGAATAGTGAGTGCAGCTCTGGAGTATAATACAGGATGTAACTCAGGATCAGTAATGTAATGTATGTACACAGTGACTGCACCAGCAGAATAGTGAGTGCAGCTCTGGAGTATAATACAGGATGTAACTCAGGATCAGTAATGTAATGTATGTACACAGTGACCCTACCAGCAGAATAGTGAGTGCAGCTCTGGGGTATAATACAGGATGTAACTCAGGATCAGTAATGTAATGTATGTACACAGTGACTGCACCAGCAGAATAGTGAGTGCAGCTCTGGGGTATAATACAGGATGTAACTCAGGATCAGTAATGTAATGTATGTACACAGTGACTGCACCAGCAGAATAGTGAGTGCAGCTCTGGAGTATAATACAGGATGTAACTCAGGATCAGTAATGTAATGTATGTACACAGTGACTGCACCAGCAGAATAGTGAGTGCAGCTCTGGGGTATAATACAGGATGTAACTCAGGATCAGTAATGTAATGTATGTACACAGTGACTGCACCAGCAGAATAGTGAGCGCAGCTCTGGGGTATAATACAGGATGTAACTCAGGATCAGTAATGTAATGTATGTACACAGTGACTGCACCAGCAGAATAGTGAGTGCAGCTCTGGAGTATAATACAGGATGGAACTCAGGATCAGTAATGTAATGTATGTACACAGTGACTGCACCAGCAGAATAGTGAGTGCAGCTCTGGAGTATAATACAGGATGGAACTCAGGATCAGTAATGTATGTACACAGTGACTGCACCAGCAGAATAGTGAGTGCAGCTCTGGAGTATAATGTAGGATATATGAAGTAGCATACTTCCCAAGCATTTAGTGAATGTATAAGACTGTATAAAAGATACATGTAAATATCAGCGGATTGAGCCCACCCTATCCGGCATGCATACCTGGCTGGTGGGCTGCTTCTCCGAGACTGGGATGTGTATTGGGGTCTGTGAGAGCTGGGACTGCATGTAGATCTTCTGCTGGCCTGGTATCTGCTGCAGTTTGGGCAGCTGCTGGGTGGTTTTCACGGCCAGCACCTGCACCACGGTCTGCTGCGGCTGAGACAGTAGTGAGGGGATGTGCCGCTCTTTCACCAGCATGTGGCGCTGCTGGAGGTGCTCTTGCTGCAGGGGGGTGATCTTCTGCTGTCTGATCGACAGCTGAGCCGTCTGCTGGATCTTGTGCTGGATCTGCTCCGGCTGGAGCTGGATGATCTGCTTCTGTTTGGTCTGCAGGGACTGGACAGTCTTCACTTGGAGGTGCGCCCCCTCCTGGTGCAGGTGGATCTGTTTCTGCTGCCTTTGAGCCAGGGCAGATCTGTAGAAGAGACCAGTCTGGGGGTCCAACGTGTCCATTTCTTCCACTTCGCCCTCTTCCGTCACGGTCTCTTCTGTTCTCTTGAACGCAGTGTGGCTGCTCAACGCCTGCAAGTTTATCATCAAAGGGGTCACATAAATAAGAGAATGCCTGTGAGAGTAGGTGTATGGGGGTGTGCGCCCGGGCCACCATGCCCATACACCACGGTAATGGCGGGCCACGCTCTGATGAACCTACCTGGTGCATTATGTGAGTAATGGCCCCGCTGGAGGACAAGGGGAGCGACTTCACCACCACGGACGTCTGGGCCGCGCTCTGAGCCTGGGAGACGTGCTGCAGCAGGGCGCGGGAGGACTGCGAGGTCTGCAGCTGGTGGTGCTGCGACGACGGGTGGCTGACCTGGAGGAGAGACGCCAGGGGGACCTCGCCGGAACCCACGGTGGTGGTGGTGGACGCCACAGGCCTCGCTTTACCTGGAGGGATGGGACAAAACAAACTAAATTGCAACCCATCTTCGATTTCAAGATAGTCAGTGAACAATGGCAGCATGGCTCTTTAAATGCTGAAAGTTTGCTAGAATTAAAATCCTCCATATTTTTCACTTAGCCTTTTTTTTTTTTTTGCTTTGTTTTTTTTTGTAAGGGAAGATGTTGTGTCCCAAGAAAAAAAAAGACCAAAATTTAGATCGGGTTAATTTTATATTTTGATAGACCAGACTTTTATGGACGAGGCGACACCAAATACGCCTGTTTATTTTGTAATTTGTTTAAAAAAAAAATGTTAATTTAATAAAGTAATGAAATTTTAATATCTAATTACAAAATTAAAAAATATATATGTAATTGTATTATTAGATATTATCTCATTTAATTAACTATATATATATATATATATATATATATATATACCTATATATATATATACTATATATATATATATATATATATATATATATATATATATATATATATATATATATATATATATATATACATATACACACACGCACATATACATACACACAATAAGAAAAATATGTAAGAAAAATATAAAAATAAAAAAATTATATATTGCATAATACATCAAGATTATTGACTTGATGGCAGTGAAGGTGCCTTCGAGCACCGACAACCGCACCACTGTCTTTGTCAGCTGCATTTATATCGATAGCAGCAGCGTTCGGGGCCCTGCACCAGCCGCCAGGGACCCCCACATAAAGAGGGCAGCTCGGGTCCTCTCCACACACGGGTACCCAGAAATCACGTACGTTCACAACAATTTGCATTTAGGGGTCAGCGCAGTTCTACGCTTTGGACCATCAATACTTGTTAGAAGGTTCCCCTGAACAAAGGTCAATCACAAAGTATCACCGTAGTGTGACCACCCACGATCAGCGGTGATTAGTAGGGAAACCTGGTATTAAGTGGTCCGGTTCCATACAGCGCCTCCACAGGAGAAATTAAGCATTACACCGTGTCCATTCAGATTAATAGGCAGTGCATGGATGGTAAAGCAGGATGGCTGCTCCAAAGACGACGCTTTATGACCCTTCTACACTCTGGACCCCCGAGACCCCTCTGGATTCTTCTCCTATTCATTAACTCCTGTAATAGGATCAATGAAACTGGATTTTATAAACCGGATAAAGCACAAATTCAGAAAGAACCACAAAAGGCCGTCTATTCCAATAAGTAAGAGAAATGAAAACACATTTCCCACTCACTAATTTCATTAAGTTACCGTAGTTATGAGCCTATAAATGACCCCGGGAAAAGTGCGACCACAGGAATGAGCTGAGTCTGAAGTCACAGCACCGCAGCCACAGGATTACTGGAAGACGGCAACATAATACAGCCAAGACTTCACAGGCCTCCAGAAGGGGCAGTCACCGTGCACATACATTACTAAGGCGGTATTACACCCCAGAGCTGCACTCGCTATTCTGCTGGTGCAGTCACTGTGTACATACATTACTGATCCTGAGTTACATCCTGTATTATACTCCAGAGCTGCACTCACTATTCTGCTGCTGTAGTCACTGTGTACACATACATTACATTACTGATCCTGAGTTACATCCTGTATTATACTCCAGAGCTGCACTCACTATTCTGCTGGTGCAGTCACTGTGTACATACATTACTGATCCTGAGTTACATCCTGTATTATACTCCAGAGCTGCACTCACTATTCTGCTGGTGCAGTCACTGTGTACATACATTACAATACTGATCCTGAGTTACATCCTGTATTATACTCCAGAGCTGCACTCACTATTCTGCTGGTGCAGTCACTGTGTACATACATTACTGATCCTGAGTTACATCCTGTATTATACTCCAGAGCTGCACTCACTATTCTGCTGGTGCAGTCACTGTGTACATACATTACTGATCCTGAGTTACATCCTGTATTATACTCCAGAGCTGCACTCACTATTCTGCTGCTGTAGTCACTGTGTACACATACATTACATTACTGATCCTGAGTTACATCCTGTATTATACTCCAGAGCTGCAGTCACTATTCTGCTGGTGCAGTCACTGTGTACATACATTACTGATCCTGAGTTACATCCTGTATTATACTCCAGAGCTGCACTCACGATTCTGCTGGTGCAGTCACTGTGTACATACATTACATTACTGATCCTGAGTTACATCCTGTATTATACCCCAGAGCTGCACTCACTATTCTGCTGGTGCAGTCACTGTGTACATACATTACATTACTGATCCTGAGTTACATCCTGTATTATACCCCAGAGCTGCACTCACTATTCTGCTGGTGCAGTCACTGTGTACATACGTTACATTACTTATCCTGAAATACATCCTGTATTATACCCCAGAGCTGCACTCACTATTCTGCTGGTGCAGTCACTGTGTACATACATTACATTACTGATCCCGAGTTACATCCTGTATTATACCCCAGAGCTGCACTCACTATTCTGCTGGTGCAGTCACTGTGTACATACATTACATTACTGGTCCTGAGTTACATCCTGTATTATACCCCAGAGCTGCACTCACTATTCTGCTGGTGCAGTCACTGTGTACATACATTACATTACTGATCCTGAATTACATCCTGTATTATACCCCAGAGCTGCACTCACTATTCTGCTGGTGCAGTCACTGTGTACATACATTACATTACTGATCCTGAGTTACATCCTATATTATACTCCAGAGCTGCACTCACTATTCTGCTGGTGCAGTCACTGTGTACATACATTACATTACTGATCCTGAATTACATCCTGTATTATACCCCAGAGCTGCACTCACTATTCTGCTGGTGCAGTCACTGTGTACATACATTACATTACTGATCCTGAGTTACATCCTGTATTATACCCCAGAGCTGCACTCACTATTCTGCTGGTGCAGTCACTGTGTACATACATTACATTACTGGTCCTGAGTTACATCCTGTATTATACTCCAGAGCTGCACTCACTATTCTGCTGGTGCAGTCACTGTGTACATACATTACATTACTGATGCTGTACTGATCCAGAGTTACCTACTGTATTATACTCCAGAGCTGCACTCACAAAAATATCCATTTCTACTGGAAACCGTCTCCGAGATTGACATCAGACACTCCTAGTAAATTGGGTCATTGCTATGCATGGACTTGGTGTAACGCTCTCACTACCCTGTGGAGGCGCTGCAGGGCAGTTGAGCACAAGCTGTCACGTTCCTGCAGTTAGCGCGGATCACGGGGGCACAGGAATCTTCAATGCTGCAGCGGGATGAGCCCAGGAGTGACGAGGATGGCGGACGGCCCACCCTACTCATATCACGCTGCAGCCCCTATAAGGATACGGCGCCATGAACTTAGAGGGGACGTCATGTGCACACGGAGGCGGCATCAGTACTAAGAATACACGGATCAGTGATGGCGCCAGGAACCATCAGATCTAGGTGGAAATGGTACAGAAAGCAGGATGACCCTAGCAGAAGGTCGGGCCATGCTGGGGGTTGTAGTGTCCTAGGAGTAGAGTATATAAGGATTGTATTGAGGTCATATCCAGAGGTCGGGCCATGCTGGGGGTTGTAGTGTCCTATGAGTAGAGTGTGTAAGGATTGTACTACGGTCATATCCAGAGGTCAGGCCATGCTGGGGGTTGTAGTGTCCTAGGAGTAGAGTATATAAGGATTGTACTACTGTCATATTCAGAGGTCGGGCCATGCTGGGGGTTGTAGTGTCCTAGGAGTAGAGTATATAAGGATTGTATTACTGTCATATTCAGAGGTCGGGCCATGCTGGGGGTTGTAGTGTCCTAGGAGTAGAGTATATAAGGATTGTATTACTGTCATATCCAGAGGTCAGGCCATGCTGGGGGTTGTAGTTTCCTAGGAGTAGAGTATGTAAGGATTGTACTACGGTCATATCCAGAGGTCGGGCCATGCTGGGGGTTGTAGTGTCCTATGAGTAGAGTATGTAAGGATTGTACTACGGTCATATCCAGAGGTCAGGCCATGCTGGGGGTTGTAGTGTCCTAAGAGTAGAGTATATAAGGATTGTATTACGGTCATATCCAGAGGTCGGGCCATGCTGGGGGTTGTAGTGTCCTAGGAGTAGAGTATATAAGGATTGTATTACTGTCATATTCAGAGGTCGGGCCATGCTGGGGGTTGTAGTGCCCTAGGAGTAGAGTATATAAGGATTGTATTACTGTCATATTCAGAGGTCGGGCCATGCTGAGGGTTGTAGTGTCCTAGGAGTAGAGTATATAAGGATTGTACTACGGTCATATCCAGAGGTCAGGCCATGCTGGGGGTTGTAGTGTCCTAGGAGTAGAGTATATAAGGATTGTACTACGGTCATATCCAGAGGTCAGGCCATGCTGGGGGTTGTAGTGTCCTAGGAGTAGAGTATATAAGGATTGTACTACGGTCATATCCAGAGGTCGGGCCATGCTGGGGGTTGTAGTGTCCTATCAGTAGAGTATATAAGGATTATATTATGGTCATATCCAGAGCTCGGGCCATGCTGGGGGTTGTAGTGTCCTATGAGCAGAGTATATAAGGATTCCATTACGGTCATATTCAGAGGTCGGGCCATGCTGGGGGTTGTAGTGTCCTATGAGTAGAGTATATAAGGATTGTATTACTGTCATATTCAGAGGTCGGGCCATGCTGAGGGTTGTAGTGTCCTAGGAGTAGAGTATATAAGGATTGTACTACGGTCATATCCAGAGGTCAGGCCATGCTGGGGGTTGTAGTGTCCTAGGAGTAGAGTATATAAGGATTGTATTACGGTCATATCTGGAGCTCGGGCCATGCTGGGGGTTGTAGTGTCCTTTGAGTACAGTATATAAGGATTGTATTACGGTCATATCCAGAGGTCGGGCCATGCTGGGGGTTGTAGTGTCCTAAGAGTAGAGTATATAAGGATTGTATTACGGTCATATCCGGATCTCGGGCCATGCTGGGGGTTGTAGTGTCCTATGAGTAGAGTATATAAGGATTCCATTACGGTCATATTCAGAGGTCGGGCCATGCTGGGGGTTGTAGTGTCCTATGAGTAGAGTATATAAGGATTGTATTACGGTCATATCTGGAGCTCGGGCCATGCTGGGGGTTGTAGTGTCCTTTGAGTACAGTATATAAGGATTGTATTACGGTCATATCCAGAGGTCGGGCCATGCTGGGGGTTGTAGTGTCCTAAGAGTAGAGTATATAAGGATTGTATTACGGTCATATCCGGATCTTGGGCCATGCTGGGGGTTGTAGTGTCCTATGAGTAGAGTATATAAGGATTGTATTACGGTCATATCCGGATCTCGGGCCATGCTGGGGGTTGTAGTGTCCTATGAGTAGAGTATATAAGGATTCCATTACGGTCATATTCAGAGGTCGGGCCATGCTGGGGGTTGTAGTGTCCTATGAGTAGAGTATATAAGGATTGTATTACGGTCATATCTGGAGCTCGGGCCATGCTGGGGGTTGTAGTGTCCTTTGAGTACAGTATATAAGGATTGTATTACGGTCATATCCAGAGGTCGGGCCATGCTGGGGGTTGTAGTGTCCTATGAGTCGAGTATATAAAGATTGTATTAAGGTCATATCCAGAGGTCAGGCCATGCTGGGGGTTGTAGTGTCCTATGAGTAGAGTATATAAGGATTGTACTACAGTCATATCCAGAGGTCGGGCCATGCTGGGGGTTGTGGTGTCCGATGAGTAGAGTATATAAGGATTGTAATACGGTCATATCCAGAGGTCAGGCCATGCTGGGGGTTGTAGTGTCCTATGAGTCGAGTATATAAGGATTGTATTAAGGTCATATCAAGAGGTCAGGCCATGCTGGGGGTTGTAGTGTCCTATGAGTAGAGTATATAAGGATTGTACTACAGTCATATCCAGAGGTCGGGCCATGCTGGGGGCTGTAGTGCCCTGAGTAGCGTATATAAGGATTGTACTACAGTCATATCCGGAGCTCGGGCCATGCTGGGGGTTGTAGTGTCCTATGAGTAGAGTATATAAGGATTGTACTACAGTCATATCCAGAGGTCGGGCCATGCTGGGGGTTGTAGTGTCCGATGAGTAGAGTATATAAGGATTGTATTACGGTCATATCCGGAGCTCGGGCCATGCTGGGGGTTGTAGTGTCCTATGAGTAGAGTATATAAGGATTGTACTACAGTCATATCCAGAGGTCAGGCCATGCTGGGGGTTGTAGTGTCCTATGAGTAGAGTATATAAGGATTGTACTACAGTCATATCCAGAGGTCGGGCCATGCTGGGGGTTGTAGTGTCCTAAGAGTAGAGTATATAAGGATTGTATTACGGTCATATCCGGAGCTCGGGCCATGCTGGGGGTTGTAGTGTCCTATGAGTAGAGTATATAAGGATTGTACTACAGTCATATCCAGAGGTCGGGCCATGCTGGGGGTTGTAGTGTCCTTTGAGTACAGTATATAAGGATTGTATTACGGTCATATTCAGAGGTCGGGCCATGCTGGGGGTTGTAGTGTCCTATGAGTAGAGTATATAAGGATTGTATTACGGTCATATCCGGATCTCGGGCCATGCTGGGGGTTGTAGTGTCCTATGAGTAGAGTATATAAGGATTGTATTAAGGTCATATCCAGAGGTCAGGCCATGCTGGGGGTTGTAGTGTCCTATGAGTAGAGTATATAAGGATTGTACTACAGTCATATCCAGAGGTCGGGCCATGCTGGGGGTTGTAGTGTCCGATGAGTAGAGTATATAAGGATTGTATTACGGTCATATCCGGAGCTCGGGCCATGCTGGGGGTTGTAGTGCCCTATGAGTAGAGAATATGTGGATTGTACTATGGTCATATCCAGAGCTCGGGCCATGCTGGGGGTTGTAGTGGTCTAGTGGCAGCTAGATGTGGCTACTACCTGACAATCACAGCAGTGGTCCCAGGAGCGGTCGCCTCATTACAGGATGGTAACATAGCTGCTAGCGCCCCCTACCTGTTGAAATGTATTCTGCCACCAATTCTGACTCCACCACAGCGATGGAAGCAGCTTCGGCCTGAAGCTTATCTGGGGCCATCTGGATGGGAACGGCCATCTGACTGAGGTCAATAGTCGCCTGCCGGGGCTTACACTCCACCTTCTCCTTCACTGAAGAATAAAAGGGCAATCATGAACAGAATGGCCGGCCCTGGGAGTAGCTGGGGGTCCCTGGGGATCGCGGGGGGCTTGTATGTAAGAAGAGGAATGTACAGGACTGAACCACTGCCAGATTGTCGACTACCATGAGAAATGTATGGAAGTGGTGACATGCAGAACTATGGACCACAGCTCCACAACTGGGGGGCACGGATGCCCCTCAATCCCAGGAGGGCGATAAAGAGGAGTGTCTGAGCATTACACTCCAGTCACATCCAAAGCTGCATCCAACTGCCTCAATCTTCAACTCTGAGATTGAGCAGCACAACCTCCGAGAATCCTGTCATCATCAAAGCAGTGTATGAAGGGGGCTGGCTTAGCTATACAAATGCGCAGACTCTAGCCCCATCACACACAGAGAAGGAGGCTGGCTTAGCTATACGAATAAGCAGCCACTCAGCCCGATCACACAGAAGGAGGCTGGCTTAGCTATACAAATGAGCATCCATGGAGCCAGAACACAGAAGGGAGCTTGCTTAGCTATTTGAATGAGCAGACAATGGGCAGCATCACACGCAAAAGGAGGCTGGCTTAGCTATACGAATGAGCAGCCACAGCCCATCACACACAGAAGGGGGCTGACATAGCTATACAAATGAGCAGCCACTCAGCCCCATCACACACAGAAGGAGGCTTGTTCAGCTATACGAATGCGCAGCCACTAAGCCCCATCACACACAGAAGGAGGCTGGTTCGGCTATATGAATGAGCAGCCACTAAGCCCCATCACACACAGAAGGGGGCTAGTTCAGCTATACAAATGAGCAGCCACTAAGCCCCATCACACACAGAAGGAGGCTGGTTCGGCTATATGAATGAGCAGCCACTCAGCCCCATCACACACAGAAGGAGGCTTGTTCAGCTATACGAATGCGCAGCCACTAAGCCCCATCACACACAGAAGGAGGCTGGTTCGGCTATATGAATGAGCAGCCACTAAGCCCCATCACACACAGAAGGGGGCTGGTTAAGCTATACAAATGATCAGCCACTCAGTCCCATCATACACAGAAGTGGGCAGGCTTAGCTATACGAATGAGCAGCCACTCAGCCCCATAACACACAGAAGGGGTCTGCCTTAGCTATACAAATGAGCAGCCATTCAGCCCGGTCACACAGAAGGCTCGCTTAGCTATACGAACGAGCAGCCACTTAGCCTGATCACACAGAAGGGGGCTGGTTTAGCTATATGAATGAGCAGACGATAAGCCTCATCATACACATTAGGAGGTTGGCTTAGTTATACGAATGAGCAGCCACACAGCCCCATCACACACAGAAGGTGGCTGGCTTAGTTATATGAATGAGCTGCCACTCAGCCCAATCCCATACAGAAGGGGGCTGGCTTAGCTATATGAATGAGCTGCCATTAAGCAGCATCACACACAGAAGGGGGCTGGCTTAACTATAAGAATGAGAAGTCACTCAGCCCCATCACACACCAAAAGGGGCTTGTTTCATTAGCCAAGCCAGTCCTCTGGCTTCAATATTACAATAAACAAGCAGGCGGCCCCCTTCACGCAAAGCTCTGATAATGTGGTAAACACAGGAAACAAATAGAAAGCAGAGCTGTGCAGAGCCAGAGGGCATAAATGGGATGATAGAAGCATAGCAGCAAGCTGTATAAATTACTATTTATGGGCGACCCCTTTAATTTAAATCTACTGTATAACCCCCAGCGTTTACTGTTCAGCACAGAAACTGAATCAGCAGGCGATGGGAAAGAAGTGCGAGCTCAGAAACCAGCAAACGTTAGCAAAGTGTCCAATCCAAACAGCAGAACTCAGACTGCAGCTCTGGATGTGAGCGGAGTATACGAGCAGCAGACCGTTACATGTTATAACGAGCGTTATATCGCCGCCCGCACTCACCACTGGTTTGCTGCAGCTCCATCAGGGCCTTGATGGTGGACGTTGCAGACTGGGACTCCCCGACGAGGTCTTGGTAGATGATGGTGGGGGTGGTGTCCATCGCTATTTCATGCTCTGACCAGTCTTGACCCCGAGATGCAATGACATGGACCACCGGCTGGGAATCTGAAGGGGTCAAGAAAATGGAAGAATTGTCAATCAACCCAAAACCGATGATCCAAGGGCAAGAGAAACCAGTATGGAGGGGTAAGGGCGGGGGATTCATCCATGTTAAGCTCTGGTGTGTAATACCCCACTTTTCCTCAAGAGGTCACTGCAGGGAAAGCCTACGCTCTGCCAGTGATCGGAGCAGGTCTGCAGCCACTGAATTAAGGGTAGAGAATCGCCTAGGGCCCCCCTTCATGGAGGATTCAGGGGGGAGAATGTCGAAAGCGCGCTTTGTTTCTTGGCTTAACTTGACATGTAGACAACGGCACCTTGGGAGCTTTGGGAGGACTCGGTGGAGGACGAGCTGCTCTCAGTGTCTTCCTTAACTTCCTGGATGGTGGCACTCGTGGTCTCCACCACCCGAGACGCCTGCTGCAGGGTTTCAGTAACCAGCTGCCGGGTCTGTTCACTCATCACCGTGGCCTGAAACGTCACCGGCTTCGGCTTTATAAGGACCTAAAAAAGGAAGGAAACACAAGCTTCAGCCAAAGACATGGCGGCTTCCTCCACACTCATCCAAAGAAAGTGCGCGGTAACAACACCTCAGCTCAAAAGTGAGCGCAGCTCCGGAGTATAATGCAGGATGTAACTCAGGATCAGTAATGTATGTACACAGTGACTGCACCAGCAGAATAGTGAGTGCAGCTCTGGGGTATAATACAGGATGTAACTCAGGATCAGTAATGTAATGTATGTACACAGTGACTGCACCAGCAGAATAGTGAGTGCAGCTCTGGGGTATAATACAGGAGGTAACTCAGGATCAGTAATGTAATGTATGTACACAGTGACTGCACCAGCAGAATAGTGAGTGCAGCTCTGGGGTATAATACAGGATGTAACTCAGGATCAGTAATGTAATGTATGTACACAGTGACTGCACCAGCAGAATAGTGAGTGCAGCTCTGGGGTATAATACAGGAGGTAACTCAGGATCAGTAATGTAATGTATGTACACAGTGACTGCACCAGCAGAATAGTGAGTGCAGCTCTGGGGTATAATACAGGATGTAACTCAGGATCAGTAGTGTAATGTATGTACACAGTGACTGCACCAGCAGAATAGTGAGTGCAGCTCTGGGGTATAATACAGGAGGTAACTCAGGATCAGTAATGTAATGTATGTACACAGTGACTGCACCAGCAGAATAGTGAGTGCAGCTCTGGGGTATAATACAGGATGTATCTCAGGATCAGTAATGTAATGTATGTACACAGTGACTGCACCAGCAGAATTGTGAGTGCAGCTGTGGTAAAATATACAAGATAACTTATGATCAGATTTAATGATTGCAGAGACTTGTACAATACTTGTGAGAAGGAGCAGATGATGAGCAGCTCTGTACCTGGGTTTTCCCCTGCTGACCGTACACTATTTTGGTGGGGATGATCTTGGTCGTTGGCTGTACGGCCGAGCTGATGCCCTTGGGTTGTGTGACGATCATCTTGGTGATGGGCCGGGTGGCGGTGATGATTGCCGGCTTTGTGCCCACTGGCATGGCCTGGAGAGCTTTTTCACCCTAGAATAAGAAAACAATCGTTTCCATTCTGCCCGGAACTTGCTTTCGTCCTTTGCTTTGGTGATGACGACAAGCAGAGAGCGAAACCACTTTCCCCAATTTTTTCTCTGCTGTAGGACACTTAAGGTAATCTTGGCACGGGATTAATTTTGCCGTCACTGTTCAGTACTAGGCCATGTTAGGTCTTCAGATAGTAAATCTGCCCAGACCCTGTCCTGCTTGCACAGCTGAGATTTTTTAACAATGTGTTAGCACTGAACAGAGGAGCACAATCCTCTCTGCCCTCAATATATCAGCCCTGAGATCAATCCTCTGCTCCATCTGGAAGCCGAGACCATGGTGCAAAATATACCCTCTACTCCATCTGGAAGCAGTGGCCACGAGAACTCGGTGCAAGATAAATCCTCTGCTCCATCTGGAAGCAGTAACCACGAGACCACAGTGCAAAATATACCCTCTGCTCCATCTGGAAGCAGTGACCACGGTGCAAGATAAACCCACTGCTCCACCTGGAAGCAGTGACCATGAGACCTTGATGCAAGATAAACCCTCTGCTCCATCTGGAAGCCGTGACCACAAGACCCCAGTGCACTTACCCCTGCATTCAGCAGTGTCGTCACCACGTTTTTCCCCGGGATCCCCTGTATGGTTGTGCCTTTGCCGGTCGTTTTTTGCACCACGATGACATTCGGTTTAGAAGTCATAGGGATGGTGGTGATCTTCGTGGTTGTACCTGTAAGAAAAAAAAAAGTGACGTGAGTCACCCGACTATGTATTATATTACTAAACCAGGGGAGGATCCCATCACTGACACTTTATAAAGGGGCCGCAGAGGATTTACAGGGGCCCTACAACACTGACCGGAGCCAGCGGGGTCCCCAACACCTCGTAAGGACAGAGGTTTGTGCCGCTGATGTGTTTACCCTAATGGATTACAATTGTAACAAACTGTCGGCCCCCGCGGACAAACACGAGACCTCCTCCTCCGTGGACCTACACGAGCCCGCTCCTCACCCCCCCGTGGACCTACACGAGCCCGCTCCTCACCCCCCCCGTGGACCTACACGAGCTCGCTCCTCCCCCGCCCGTGGACACACACACGCCCTCTTCTCCTCCAATACGCGCACACACGCACGCACATACACACACAGCCCCCTTCCTCCCCCCCATACTTACATACACACGCCCTCTTCTCCTCCAGCACACACGCCCTCTCCTCCTCCCACACACACGCCCTCTCCTCCTCCCACACACATGCCCTCTTCTCCTCCTCCCACACACGCGAGTCCTCCCCAATACTCACCAGATACAATGTTGCTGCTGATGATCTTGCCTCCCAGTGTAGCCAGTGACTTTGGCACCACGGTGATAATACTTCCACTGGTGGTCTTCACATACGTGGCCCCTGGAGTAGCCGCCATGCGAGCCCCGAGCGCGGAGCTGACAGCCGGACGCGTGTACGTGGCCTGTGTCCCTGCGGATAGAAGGTATACAGAGCACAGCTCAGCACTAGTTCTAGGGGGTCCATCAGCATCTCCTTGTACAAGACGACGCCTGGTGGGCCCCCAACAAATGTACTCGCAGTTTAGGGTGAGATCGGTCCAATAAGCGAAATTCCGGCTTCTATCACCTATGAGTTCACAGGGGCTCAGACTCCTCAACGTAACCCTGCTCCGGGAGGGGGGGCACACTTCAGCTGTGATATCTCACACACACGCCGTGGTGTCCCAGGGCAGTTATCTCGTGTAGCCCCCCATGATCCATCCAGGGTCAGACTTTACCAGATCTGGGGGTGTCCTAATCATCATAAGTCTACGTTCACATTTGCGGTCTGCGCCGCAGCGTCAGGCGCTGCAGCGTCGCCGCATGCGTCCCTATATTTAACATGGGGGCGCATGGACATGCGTTGCACTTGCGTTTTGCGACGCATGCGTCACTGCGGCGCACGCGTCCGGGCGCAGAGGACGCAGCAAGTTGCATTTTTGCTGCGTCCAAAATCAACCAAAAAAAGGACGCATGCGTCGCAAAACGCAGCGTTGTGCATGCGTTTTGCTGCGTTTTTGTTTGCGTTGTGCGTTGCGTCGCCGACGCTGCGGCGCACAACGCAAATGTGAACGTAGCCTAACCTCTGCACTGTGGAAGAAGCGGACACTTACCGCTGGGAGCGGTGACCAGCTTGGTGGTCATTATCGCCCCATTGCTGCTGACCACCATGATTGGGGTGTTGCTGCTGTTCGGCAGGGAGGCAGACATTGGTTTAGGGAGGATCTTACTGGGCTGGACTTGTTGTGTGATTATTTTGACACCTGAAGAATAAAAAAGAAAAGTAAAATGAGAAATGTTTGGTGAGTAGGCGGCCATCACTGGTGAGGAGCAGATCCTTCCCTGCCATATTCCCTCCACCCAAACCATTTGCTGAAATGCCAACATACTGCAGCTGCATACCCCTCTTCTCTGCTCCCCCCCCTCTCATTTACTCCTTTCATCCCCCTCTTCTCCCCTCCCATTTACTCCTTTCATCCTCTTCTCCCCTCCCATTTAGTGCAATTTCATCCCCCTCTTCTCCCCTATTTACTCCTTTCATCCCCCCTCTTCTCCCCTCCCATTTACTCCTTTCACCCCCCTTTTCTCCCCTCCCATTTACTCCTTTCACCCCCCTCTTCTCCCCTCCTATTTACTCGTTTCATCCCCCTCTTTCTCCCCCTATTTACTCCTTTCATCCCCATCTTCTCCCCCTATTTACTCGTTTCATCCCCATCTTCTCCCCCTATTTACTCCTTTCATCCCCTCTTCTCCCCTATTTACTTTCATCCCCCTCTTCTCCCCCAATTTACTACATTTTAATACTCCTCCTCACCCGATTTTAATGCAGTTTAATCCCCTTCCTCTCCCCTCCTCTTTACTGCTGTTGTATCCCCCAGTACTCTGCTTCTCCCCTATTTGCGATAGCTACATCCACCGTAATGTAGGTGAATCCCTCCCACCTGTTTACTGCAGCTCCATCCCCTTCTTCTCCCCTCCTTTATCTTGTACTATTTTACACCAGATGTTTTTGCTGACTGAGGAGATGACGAAGATGACTTAGTACTCACCGGACTCCTGCTTAATCTGTATGGTGGGTTTGAGGCCCGGGGGCATCGGCTGCTGTGAGGAAGGGGCCGGGTGGGACAAGGTGGATGGCTGGGCCAGCGGAGGGGCCTGCTGCGATATCTGATGGATCTGGTGTTTGGGCGACTGCTGGTATTGCTTGGGAAACTGTGCCAGGATTTGGCCGGGAGACGATATCAGGCTCTTCGGGGAGGGAAGTCTGTTGGACGCGGCTTTCACTGTGGACGTTGAGACACCTGATCCATAAAGGCAACACGTCAGTGGTCGTATGGAGTCTGTGCCGCCAGTTTACACCTCTTAATACAGAACAATAGATCATTCTGAGATCTACAAGTGACCCAGATCCTCTACAAGTGACCCAGATCCTCCTCTACAAGTGACCCAGATCCTCCTCTACAAGTGACCCAGATCCTCCTCTACAAGTGACCCAGATCCTCCTCTACAAGTGACCCAGATCCTCCTCTACAAGTGACCCAGATCCTCCTCTACAAGTAACCCAGATCCTCCTCTACAAGTGACCCAGATCCTCCTCTACAAGTAACCCAGATCCTTCTCTACAAGTAACCCAGATCCTCCTCTACAAGTGACCCAGATCCTCCTCTACAAGTAACTCTCCTAGTTTCTCTATGTCTGCTGAGCACCGAATCCCTCGATACATTTCTGATTCTCAGCACTGAACACTAGAGGGCGCTCCGGAGATTTCTGCACAATGTTGTATCAAGGATACTTGGTCCTGGTTACAGTGCCCCCCCTCCCCCGACATATCCGGCTGCCACCCATCTACTGTGAGCCGCCTGACCTAACGAACACTACTACATCCCTGTATTCTGCTCCTTCGCTGGGCTCTGCTCCATTGCTGGTGACCCCCAGATCTACTCAACTCTGCTACATCGTTGGGTACTGTTCATTGCTACAATGAAGTCTCCTGAAGCTCTGCTACATCACTACAATAGTGAAGTCTCCTGACCTACGCAGCTCTGCTATATAGCTACAGTGAAGTCTCCTATCTTACTAAGCTCTGCTACATTATTAGTGATGTCTCCTGACCTACCCATCTCCGCTACATCCCTACAGCGAAGTCTTCTGACCTACCCATCTCCGCTACATCCCTACAGCGAACTCTCCTACCCTGCTAATCTCTGCAGTGAAGTCTCCTGACCTACCCATCTCCGCTACATCTCTGCAGTGAAGTCTCCTACCCTGCTAATCTCTGCTACATCTCTACAGCGAAGTCTCCTGACCTACCCATCTCTGCTACAACCCGACAGCGAAGTCTCCTGACCTACCCATCTCTGCTACAACCCGACAGCGAAGTCTCCTACCCTGCTAATCTCTGCAGTGAAGTCTCCTGACCTACCCATCTCCGCTACATCTCTGCAGTGAAGTCTCCTACCCTGCTAATCTCTGCTACATCTCTACAGCGAAGTCTCCTGACCTACCCATCTCTGCTACATCTCTACAGCGAAGTCTCCTGACCTACCCATCTCTGCTACAACCCGACAGCGAAGTCTCCTACCCTGCTAATCTCTGCTACATCTCTACAGTGAAGTCTCCTGACCTTCGCAGCTTTGCTATGTTGCTTCCATCCTACTAAGCTCTTCTGCATCACTACAGTGAGATCTCCTAATCTACTGAACTCTGCTACATTGCCATCTTCTGACCTGCCCAACATTACTACATCCCTACAGCAAGGTCTTGTAGCGTACTAAGCTCTGCTACATTGCTGGTCAGTACTACTCCGGACCTGCCCATCCCTGCTATATCAGCACAGCGAGTCTCCTGACCTATTCCATTCTGCTACACTGCGGTTCAGTGACATATTCCGCCCTGCTACACTGCCGAGTCTTCTCTGCTGTGCACTCGGCTCTGCGACACCCGTCTCACTTTGCTGGGCCTCTGACGTCACACTTCCACTGCCGTCCAGTCACTACAGCTTCCTATGCTTCCACCTATTGGCCTCCTCTGGCCCCAGGGCCAAGGATCCACCTCACCAGGTGAGACACAGCAATGACCAGTCTGCTGCCAGCGCCCCCTAGTGGCGGCTGCAGGGAACCACATCCTATCATGTAGCTATAATCATGGAGGCGAGACATCCGCTCCTAGAAGGAAGCATCTCTAACGGCCGGTCACATCATGGAGCAGAGGTAGATCAATGAAACGGTGGAAGGGCCTCCTACCTTGCGCCATGGTGGACATAACGAGGGATGGGGTTGAGGACACCACGGTGGTGACGGCGATGCTTCCTGCGGACACCGCTGTGGAGGTGCCACCGCTGCTGCTGCTGGTGGTGAGAGCAGAGTAATGGGCCGCGGTGGCCACCACGGCCGGCTTCTGCGTGGTGGAGGTAATGACGGAGGTGGGGACCAGCTTTGTGACCGCTGCGTAGTTGTGAGACTTGGATAAAATGTTCGGGACAAACGTGGAGCTGGGGGAGGTTGTAACAATGATCACCTGTCATGGAGGGAGAGAAGAACGGTCAGAAAAGCAAAAACGCCAAGATCTCTGCTTGCTGTCAAACCACAGGTCCATTACAATTGTATCCAGTGCAGAGGAGGCGTCTCTCAGAAGTGCTGATCGTTTGTTACATTGTATCAGTCTGATCCGTTACCGGACAATGTTGAGGTCCCAGTCAGGAGGGTCTTAGCAACAAATGGGGTCTATTCACAGCCACGCAACAGCACGCAGATTTAACCCCTTGGAAAATTGGCCTTTTTTTTTTCTTTTTGCCTTTCAAGAGCCATAACACTTTTTCCCCCCATCACTACTGCAAGGACTTGTTTTCTGTGGGACAAGAGTTGTCGTTTTGAATAACACTGTTCATTTTACCAAAATTAAAAAAAATATATAATAATAATAATAATAATAATAATAATAATAAATAATAATAAAAATAATAGGGAAACAAAATTTAAAGCTGGGTAAAAGATTAAAAGAAAAAAAAGTCATTTAGGTTTTGTTTTTACGATGTTCGCTAAAAGCAACAGGGAACTTTTGTTCTAAGGTTATGATAAACTTAAACTTTTAAAATTGGATAAAAAAAATAAATTCAATAATAAAAATAAAATATAAAAAAAATCAAAACAGTAGATAAATAAGAAAAATAATAGGTTCAAAACAGTAAATACAACTAAAATTGTAAATAAAAATAAAATATTTATTTTAAAAATAAAATATATATTATAAAAATATATTTTATCAGTTATGTGTACTATTGATTTTATTGAACGTATTATTTTTATTATAATCTACTATTTTGAGAATATATATATATATATATATATATATATATATATATATATATATATATATATATATATATATATATATATATATATATATATATATATATATATACACACACACACACACATATACATACACACTATATGATTGTCTAAGGGTCACTTCCGTCTGTCTGTCACGGATATTCATTGGTCGTGGCCTCTGTCTGTCATGGAATCCAAGTCGCTGATTGGTCTCGCCAGCTGCCTGTCATGGCTGCCGCGACCAATCAGCGACAGCCACAGTCCGATTAGTCCCTCCCTACTCCCCCGCAGTCAGTGCCCGGCGCCCGCATACACCCCTCCGGTCACCGCTCACACATGGTTAATGCCAGCGGTAACGGACTGCGTTATGCCGTGGGTAACGCACTTCTTTACCGCTGCTATTAACCCTGTGTCACCAAGTTTTTACTATTGAGGCTGCCTATGCAGCGTCAATAGTAAAAAGATCTAATGTTAAAAATAATAAAAAATCATTATATACTCACCTTCCGCCGCCTTTCCCACTGCTCGCGACGCTCCAATGACCGCTCCATGCAAGCGGCAGGTTCCGGTGGCAAGGATGGTATGCGAGAAGGACCTGCCGTGACCTCACGGTCATGTGACCGTGACGTCATCACACGCTGGGACCGGAAGCTGCCGCCTGCACCGCACACAGGCGACAGAACTACAAGGGGCCCTCGGAAGGTGATTATATGTTTATTTTTTAACCTGTGACATACGTGGCTGGGCAATATACTACGTGTACATGCATATTTTAGAATACCCGATGCGTTAGAATCGGGCCACCATCTAGTATATATATATATATATATATATATATATATATATATATATATATATATATATACATATACACACACACATATACACTCACTGGCCACTTTATTAGGTCCACCTGTCCAACTTCTTGTTAACACTTAATTTCTAATCAGCCAATCACATGGCGGCAACTCAGTGCATTTAGGCATGTAGACATGGCCAAGACAATCTCCTGCAGTTCAAACCGAGCATCAGTATGGGGAAGAAAGGTGATTTGAGTGCCTTTGAACGTGGCATGGTTGTTGGTGCCAGAAGGGCTGGTCTGAGTATTTCAGAAACTGCTGATCTACTGGGATTTTCACGCACAACCATCTCTAGGGTTTACAGAGAATGGTCCGAAAAAGAAAAAAAATCCAGTGAGCGGCAGTTCTGTGGGCGGAAATGCCTTGTTGATGCCAGAGGTCAGAGGAGAATGGGCAGACTGGTTCGAGCTGATAGAAAGGCAACAGTGACTCAAATCGCCACCCGTTACAACCAAGGTAGGCCTAAGAGCATCTCTGAACGCACAGTGCGTCGAACTTTGAGGCAGATGGGCTACAGCAGCAGAAGACCACACCGGGTACCACTCCTTTCAGCTAAGAACAGGAAACTGAGGCTACAATTTGTACAAGCTCATCGAAATTGGACAGTAGAAGATTGGAAAAACGTTGCTTGGTCTGATGAGTCTCGATTTCTGCTGCGACATTCGGATGGTAGGGTCAGAATTTGGCGTAAACAACATGAAAGCATGGATCCATCCTGCCTTGTATGGAGCATCTTTGGGATGTGCAGCCGACAAATCTGCGGCAACTGTGTGATGCCATCATGTCAATATGGACCAAAATCTCTGAGGAATGCTTCCAGCACCTTGTTGAATCTATGCCACGAAGAATTGAGGCAGTTCTGAAGGCAAAAGGGGGTCCAACCCGTTACTAGCATGGTGTACCTAATAAAGTGGCCGGTGAGTGTATATATATATATATATACACACATACGGCCCCCTCTCCGTCCATCAGGCGGTCGGCCGATGCATCTAATGTGAACCCCGGTCTGACTTCAGATCTCAGCGTTCACATCTCACCGCTGCCCTCTCCTGGTACGGTGTGGTAATACACGCAATTGCATTTTTTTTTTTGGGGGGGGGGGGGGGAATACATCAAGGGTCTCTTTCTTTTCGCGTATCTTTAGGTTCTCTTTTAAGCCAGAAAACCCCCCCACAAAAACAAAGTGTCTCGTCCATTCAGGACCCTTAGAAACTGTGCCTAGCATGCATTACAAGGCATCTTGTGGAAAGGACGGATGCGGTGCGGTTGGCGACACTCACCTTCTGCGTGGACGTGTTTGTGGTCTGGGTGGCAGGTTTGGAGAATGTGATTTTCACCGGGGACATGTGCGGCGGTAAGGAGTTAGCGATGCTCTGCATGATGCTCATTTTCGGGCTGCCGGTGACCGGCACGGTGATGGTTTTCGAGACCGGTGTCGCAGGTTTGGGAACATCTTTTAGGACCACCGGCGAGGAGCTGCTGGAGTTGGTTCGCCGTCGCTTGCGTGGCTTCTCGTCGTCGTCCGAACAGTTGACGCCTGTTGAGAGATTCAGGAAGGACGCAATGCAACGGTGCAGAAATAATAGCTGCTTGAATGGTGGGGGTCTCACTGCTGGGACCCTCAAAAACACCGGAATGTGGGGGGGGGGATGTTCAGCACATGTGCGGGGCTTCATCAGTCTGACAGACTTTGAATACTGCACTGACATTGATGAAAAGGGGTCTGGTGATGGGTGGGCCACTCGGAGGTTGGAGCCCCATCGATCTAGCAAGTACAGGAGGTGACTGATTAGTCAGTGCGGGGACCAATAAGGTTCTCAGTGGCCAGACCCCCCACTAATAATCCAGCAATCATCACCTATCCGGGGCTAGGCAATAAGTCAGGGTACGTTATAACCAAAACACCCCATCAAAGGGGGCTGTACAAGACACGGCTGCTTTCTTCTCCAAACAGCTTCACTCTTGTCCCCAGGCCGTGCCTGGTACTGCAGTTATGTGAAGCCCACCCCACAGACAGCAGCGATGCCATGTGGAGAAGGAAGCCACAGGGTTCCCCATAAAGTTACAGGTCTCTCACTTTTTACGTAGACGGTGCTGCCGCTGGGCAGGACGACCACATTGGATGCGGGACTAGCGGGTCGGGGCGACTTGACGGTGGCGACGCTCCCACTGGGGACCGGCGTGGATGTCGGGGTGGACGTTGTACTCGTGTAGGAGTAGCACACGACCACTAGAGAAGAAGACATGGAGGTCAGGGTACAACACATGCGGTGTCACACCATGATGCACAATCCGTCCAGCACCCACCTTCCTTGTTCCCAGTCTCGGCCGGGTCAGGCAGCGACGAGTTGTGCTGTCCTGCGGAGTTGGCGATGGCGTTGGCGGCAGCCGTGAACGCCGTCTGTGGGACCAGACGAGGCATGAGAGGGATTAACCGCCGGCCTTCGATCGACCACTCGGAAGAACTGTTCGGACCGGACATACTGAAGAAAGAAAAACAAGAGCGGGGCATAAACAACAATTCTTATCGCCTGCAAAAAGAAATAAACTTTAGCCTGCGTTTTCCTCCAGAGCTGCATTCATAATTCTGCTACTGACTCATCTTTTTTTCTCCCAGTAGACCAAACTGCCAGTCAGAAAAAATCAGCGCCTAATTCTATACTTAAGTAGATGATGGATTTCTGAAATATCTTCACAGGTAAAGAGCAGGGAGGCCTACTCACTTGTGAGCGATGGTAGTGAGGCGCTCATCGTTCACCGCTCTGCGGACTTCTGCCCGATGCCGCTCCGTGGAAATGCTACAGATAAACAACAAGAGCGTTCATATAATGGTCAATGAAAGTGATATTTAAAGTCAGGACGACCCCTTTAAGGATTGCTCTCTTTTTGTAACATCGCATTATGACGCCTTCTCTCCACCAGGGGGCAGCACTTTACATGGAAGGAAACATTGCTCCCTCCTTACAGAGGAAAAATGAATCACTCACCTCAACACTTTAGAAAGTTCTCCAAGAAGGTCCTTCTTCTCCTTACTGAGGTCGCCCTGCGCGCGGAGGGCACTGATGACACCCGCATAGGCCTCCAGCTCTGAGAAAAGCAAAAACCATCAACGGGAGAAACTCAGGATCGAGTCACAGAGGTTGTGCTGAAATGTCATTCCGGAGCTGCATTCACAATTCTGCTCATCAGCGCCAAAAATGAAATATTTCCCAGAATCTCCAGGATTTGACGCTGAACAGAAGCAGAGAATGCTGGGAGATTTCAGCTCTGGTCTCTGCGCCGTCCCTGACGATCACTACAATCAGCGTCTCCCCGGCCGGAAACTGCTGAGAAACGGATGAAATAACAATGGACAAGAAGAGACGCTGCAGGCGAGAGCGGCCCACGATTATCAGATATATGAGGAACATGGCGACAATGGAAGCCTGGAGTCTGAACGACTGAATCATGGTTTCTCATTCAGTCCCATTGCCCCTGGTGTAGACAATTCGGCCCCTTGTCCTCCAGTGTGTAACCTCCGACCCTCACCCCTGGTATCTAACCTCCGACCCTCACCCCTGGTATCTAACCTCCAGCCCATCATCCACTGTGTGTAACCTTTGACCCTCACCCCTGGTATATAACCTCTGGCCCCCTGCCATGTCGTCTGCCTTTACTACCATGTGACAGAGAGGCTGATTCCAGTGCGGTCCTGTAATAGAAGCCACCGGGGTAACAAGTCCGTCCATGACATTTCTTCCCCCATCACCTGTGACTGATATTATTGATAAGTGGAAGGAACCGCAGCAACTCAGCCACAGAGTGGAAACCCCGTAATGCTATAGAGTGGGGATCGAGTGCTGAGGAGCAGAAGAGAGAAAAGACCACCGCTCTGCTGACGCCATAACTGCAGAGTCCAGACCTCCTCCGGTATCAGCACAAACACTGCGCCCCCACCAGGAGCTTCATGGCTGAGCAGCTGCATGCGGCCGTACATCACCAAGCACAATGCCGAGCGTCGGATGGAGTGGTGTAAATCCGCCACCACTGGACTCTGGAGGAGACGTGTTCTGTGCAGTGATGGATCGCACTTCTCTATCTGCGTCTGATGGAGGAGTCTGGGTTTGGTGATTCCAGGAGGACGTTACCCCCTGACTGCATTGTGCCCCCTGTACAGATGGTGGAGGGGGATGATGCTATGGGCTGTTATCAGGGAGCGGCCTCGGACCCTCAGCTCCAGTGATGGGAAATCTAAATCTAGAGCACAAGACACTGAGGACAATTGTAGCTTCAGCTTTGTGGGAACAGTTTGGTGTTCGCCCTTCTCTGTCCCCCATGACTGTGCCCAGTGCATCAGCTCCATACAGACATGGAGGGGAGAACATGAGCGGCCGCACAGAGCCCGGACCTCAGCCCCACCTGGACCGGAGATTGTGAGCCCGGACCCCCAACATCAGGGTCTGACCCCACAAATGTCTTCTGGATGAAGGATGCAGAGGGGTGACTCCATCTTAATGTCTATGGATGAAAGATGGGAGGTCACAAAAGCTCCTGTAGGCGGGATGTGGAGGGGGGGCACATACTTTTCTCCATACATAGAGGACTATTACATGCCCCTATAAATTCCATTCCCCTTCATAAAAATGATCCGACACAAAGCAAATTTCAGCAACAATAAGCAAAATGAGCATAAAAAACAAGGGGTGAGCTGTAAAATCGATTGCAATCCACAGTGGCTGATAACAGCGAGCAGCAGCCTGCACAGCAGACGGGAGGAACCACCAGCGATACAATGTATTGGACCTGGCTGCACAGGCGCGCCCTCTACTGGAGCAGCGCCGCACTGCAGACAGGCGGAACCACCAGTGGATACATTGTATTGGACCTGGCTGCACAGGCGCGCCCTCTGCTGGAGCAGCGCCGCACTGCATTTGAAATGTTTACAATCACACAGGCAGCGCGCTGACGTCAGAAGGGGGCGTGTCCTACACAATTCACACACAAAAGCAAGACGCGCATGCGCAGAAATAAACAGAGAGCAATAGCGGAATAACGGAGGGAAAACGTACCGAGTTTTCGCAGGATCCTTTTACATTCATCGCGGCTGAAGTCCAGGAGGGTGGGCCACACCACTGGCATCCTGTCCTCCTGCAGTCACAGAGCCCTGCCGGGGAGAACACTAGAAGGCATCACTCCCTGCAGCTCCTCACGAGCAGTGAGGCCTCCGCTTAATCCGGGCACGGCGGCCTTTCCTCCAGCTGTATAATAAACGGCACACGGAGCGCTCCAGCCAGCACAGATCCGGTGGGTTTGACTGCGGCTCCCGCTGTCAAGATGGCGCGCCGGTGACATTGCGCATGCGCGGAGAACGCCGGGAATTGTAGTCTTCGTACCCGATTGGCTGATTTCGCCGATGACGTAAATATATCATAAACAAAGGAGGAATCGGCGCCGGATAAGCTTCCTACGGCGGGCGAGAGGGGACAAACAGCAGGAGGCGAACAGCGCCACCTGGCGGGATGTGACAGCCTTGGAGGACCGAACAGTAAACAATGTCGGGAAACAAAGAGCGATGACCTTAACCCCTTAGTGACTGAGCCAATGTTAATGACCAGGTCACATGTTACAATTCTGACCACTGTCACTTTAATCCCACTGATTCCGAGACTGATATATTGTTTGTCGTGACATTTCTCAGATATGACTTGTGTTTATTTGTGAAAATATTAGAAATTTGGCAAAAATTGTGAAAATTTCACAATTTTCAAACGTTTAATTTTTATGCCCTTGAGTCACAGAGATATGTCACACAAAACAATAAATAACATTTCCCACATGTCTACTTTACATCAGCACAATTCCGGAAAATATTTTTTTGTTAGGGAGTTCTAAGGGTTAAAAGTTGACCAGCGATTTCTCATTTTTCCCAAAAATTCTTACAAGATCAGGGACCACATGACATGTGAAGTGACTTTGAGGGGTCGTTATGAAAGAAAATACCCAATAATGACCCCATTCTAAAAACTGCACCCCTCAAGGTGCCCAAAACCGCATTCAAGAAGCTTATTAACCCTTCAGGTGCTTCACAGGAATTAATGGAATGTGGAAGGAAAAATGGACCCCAAAATGTGTTGTGCAATTTCTACTGAATACACGTTTGGAGACCCCTGATGTGCCAAAACAGTGAAGACCCCCACAAGTGACACCATGCTGGAAACTAGACCCCTCAAGGGTTTTATCCAGGTGTAGAGTGAACATTTTGAACCCCCAGGTATGACACAGAATTTGTTAATATTAGGTTGTCATATTGAATATGTCGTCATTAGTGCTGAGCGCACGTGCTCACTGCTCCAACTTGCATCGGGTGCTCAGGTATTCACCCAATATCGCAGGTGCTGGAGCGACTTGCTGAAGTCCCTGCTCCGTATGTTTCACAGCTGTTAGACACCCAAAAAAACCCAACCAAAACCGTAACACAACCCCAACCCTAACACAACCATAACTCCAACCATAACTCTAACCCCAATCATAACCCTAACACAACCCCAACCCTAACACAACCCCAACCGTAATCCTAACACAACCCCAACCGTAACACAACCCCAACCCTAACAACCCAAACCCTAACACAACCATAACACTAACACAACCCCAACCGTAACACAACCCCAACCCTAACAACCCAAACCCTAACACAACCATAACACTAACACAACCCCAACTCTAACCCAACCCAAACCATAACCCCAACCAAAACCCTAACACAACCCCAACCGTAACACAACCCCAACCCTAACACAACCATAACTCCAACCATAACCCTAATCATAACCCTAACACAACCCCAACCATAACCCTAACCCCAACCATAACCCTAACACAACCCCAACCGTAGCACAACCCCAACCCTAACACAACCCCAACCATAACCCTAACACAACCCCAACCCTAACACAACCCCAACCATAACACAACCCCGACCCTAACACAACCCCAACCGTAACACAACCCCAACCCTAATATAACCCCAACCATAACCCTAACCCCAACAATAACCCTAACACAACCCCAGCCCTAACACAACCCCAACCCTAATATAACCCTAACCCCAACCATAACCCTAACACAACCCCAACCATAACCCTAACACAACCCCAACCCTAACACAACCCTAACTCCAACCATAACACAACTCAAACCCCAACTGTGAGCAGATTGCGGGATGCAGTAATGGACAGGAGGCAGATCAAGAGTTAACAGATTTATTAATGGGGTATGCTCCACGCAGGGAGGTAATGGGTTAAGCAGGGGGTAGAAGAGGTGATATTAGCACAGTATGAGTGCAGGGTGAGGTAACGAAGTAAACAACTTCATGAAACAGTTAACTTATCCATTCGCTGGTTTCCTGACTGCAGAACCTTGGGTTCCAACGGTGGCGCCTATGCAACTGGCGCGTGATGACTCCGGTGTCATCCTGAAGAAGCTGGAGGTCCAGTTCCCGGCAATGGCGATGAGTCCTTGTTGTACCAAGCGGGGTCCTGGAGCCAAGGTTTGTCGTATGGGGTGCAGTAGTCTGTAACACTGCCGGAGTGTAACTCAGCTCGGCAGTAGTAAGTGGGTAAGGAATGGCACAATTCTCTATCAGTCACCAGGTCTGTCTTAGGCACCACGTGCGCAGTTACCACTGGCCAGGAGCATCTGTAGCTTTTGGTCACGGAAGACAACGGGCACACGGCAGATGTCTGTCCACAGTCAGTATATCTGAACGCAGGGAATCTACAGTGCGAGCCTGCACTATCACGATGCTCAGAGGATGGAGCCTCAAACTTCTCCTGCTGCCCGCTCTGTCTGACCCCTCTTTTCCGCACACAGGACCTTTTATTATCGTCATGCCACCTGCTGTCAAGTGCAAAGGTTGCTCCGGGTTGGAAAGCTTTCCCCTGGGCAACAATGGTGAAAGCCCTGACAGTTCTGGAACCAGCGCAAGAGAGGTACCCCCCGGTCCGGTCCATCTTCTTTCACAACCATAACCCTAACTCCAACCCCAACCCTAAAACAACCCCAACCCTAACCATAACCCTAACACAACCATAACCCTAACAAACCCTAACCCCAACACAACTCCAACCCTAACACAACTGTTGTGGATTCTGTTTGTGGGCTCCCTCTGGTGGTTACTGCTGGTACTGGGTGACTTTGGTGGGTTGCGGCCTTTGGTTTCCACCTGTCCATCAGAGGCTGGGTGTTTCCTATTTTACCTGGCCTTTCTGTCATTCCCTTGCCGGCTATCAATGTATTCAGATGTGCTCTGTTTGGTTCCTGCCTACCTGCTCCCAGATCTTTCAGGATAAGCTAAGTGCTGATTTTCAGTTGTTTGGTTTTTTGTCCAGCTTGCTTATTATGTCTCTATGCTAGCTGGTAGCTCTAGTGGACTGAGGTTCTCCCCATGTGCCATGAGTTGGCACATGGGTTCTTGTAATCTCAGGATGGTTTTTTGATTAGGGTTTTTTGCTGACCGCTCAGTCCCCTTTTGTATCATTCTGCTTTCTAGTTTACAGCGGGCCTCAATTTGCTGAACCTATATATATCATCTCTATGTGTGTGCCTTCCTCTCATTTCACCGTCAATACATGTGGGGGGCAACTATACCTTTTGGGGTTCATTCCTCTGGAGGCAAGTGAGGTCTTTATTTTCTCTGCAGTACTAGTTAGCTCTTAGGCTGGTGCGTGGCGTCTAGAACCAACGTAGGCACGCTCCCTGGCTATCTCTAGTTGCGTTTGTCAGGCGTAGGGCAGCGGTCAGCCCAGGTTCCATCACCCTAGAGCTCGTCCGATATTTTGTATTACTTTGCTTGTCCCTTGCTATCCCTAGCCATTGGGATTCATGACAGTATAGCCGGCCCACAAAGTGTTAATTGTTTGGGCTGAAGCAGGAGAAAAAGAAGTGTTTAAGGGAAATTTTTTTTTTTTTTTTTTTTCCTTCAGAGTTTTGCTGCCTAGCCCTTAATTTCTGTTTAGCTGCTTCTTACCTCCTCTTAACCCTTGAATGGCTCTGATATTAGCTGTTTAACATGGATGTCCAGAGTTTGGCTTCCAGCCTGAGTAATCTCGCGGCAAAAGTTCAAAACATACAGGATTTTGTTGTTCACACTCCCATGTCTGAACCTAGAATTCCTATTCCAGAGTTCTTTTCTGGAGATAGATCTACCTTCCTGAATTTCAGGAACAATTGTAAATTGTTTCTTTCTTTAAAATCTCGCTCCTCTGGAGACCCTGCTCAACAGGTCAAGATTGTAATATCTTTCCTGCGAGGCGACCCTCAGAATTGGGCATTTGCATTGGCACCAGGGGATCCTGCATTGCTCAATGTGGATGCGTTTTTTCTGGCATTGGGATTGCTCTATGAGGAACCCAACCTGGAGATTCAGGCTGAAAAGGCTTTATTAGCCCTCTCTCAGGGGTATGATGAAGCGGAAATATATTGTCAAAAATTTCGGAAATGGTTAGTGCTTACTCAGTGGAATGAGTGCGCCCTGGCTGCAAACTTCAGAAATGGTCTTTCCGAGGCCATTAAGGATGTTATGGTGGGGTTCCCTACGCCTACAGGTCTGAATGAGTCGATGGCTATGGCCATTCAGATTGATCGGCGTTTACGGGAGCGCAAACCCGTGCACCAGTTGGCGGTGCCTTTTGAACAGGCACCTGAGACTATGCAATGTGATAGAATTCAGTCCAGAAGTGAACGGCAAAATTATAGGCGGAAAAATGGATTGTGTTTTTATTGTGGTGATTCAGCTCATGTTATATCAGCATGCTCTAAACGCACAAAAAGGGTTGATAAATCTTTTGCCATTGGTACTCTGCAGCCTAAGTTCATTTTGTCTGTGACTCTGATTTTTTCACTGTCTTCCATTTCCGTTGATGCCTATGTGGATTCGGGCGCTACCCTGAGTCTTATGGATTGGTCATTTGCTAAACGCTGCGGTTTTAGTCTGGAACCTCTGGAAGTTCCTATTCCTCTGAAGGGAATTGACTCTACACCATTGGCTATGAATAAACCGCAGTATTGGACACAAGTGACCATGCGCATGACTCCCGTTCATCAGGAGGTGATTCGCTTCCTTGTACTGTATAATTTACATGATGTACTAGTGCTTGGTCTGCCATGGTTACAAACTCATAATCCAGTCCTGGATTGGAAAACAATGTCTGTGTTAAGCTGGGGATGTCAGGGGGTTCATGATTATGCACCTCCGATTTCAATCGCTTCATCTACTCCTTCTGAGATCCCTGCGTTTTTGTCTGACTATAGTGATGTTTTTGAGGAGCCTAAGCTCAATTCGCTCCCTCCGCATAGAGATTGTGACTGTGCTATAGAATTGATTCCTGGCAGTAAGTTCCCTAAGGGTCGTTTATTTAATCTGTCACTGCCAGAACATACTGCTATGCGGAAATATATTAAGGAGTCCTTGGAAAAGGGACATATTCGTCCATCTTCGTCCCCTCTGGGAGCAGGTTTTTTTTTCGTGGCAAAAAAAGATGGTTCCCTGAGGCCTTGTATAGATTATCACCTTCTGAATAAGATTACAGTCAAGTATCAGTATCCTGTTGTGAAATTGGATTCTGGGCTCCCCCGGTGGCCACTTGTGGAATTGAACTTGTGTGCATCATCCCCTCTGTTCACCTGCTCCTATCAGGATGTGGGAGTCGCTATATAACCTTGCTCCTCTGTCAGTTTCTTGCCGGTCAACAATGTAATCAGAAGCCTTTCTGTGCTTGTTCCTGCTACTAGACAACTCCCAGCTAAGTTGGACTTTTGTCCTTGTGTGTTTTTGCATTTTGTTCCTGTTCACAGCTGCTGTTTCGTTACTGTGTCTGGAAAGCTCTTGTGATCGGAAATTGCCACTCTGGTGTTATGAGTTAATGCTAGAGTCTTAAAGGAATTTCTGGATGGTGTTTTGATAGGGTTTTCTGCTGACCATGAAAGTGTCCTTTCTGTCTTCCTGCTATCTAGAAAGCGGACCTCGATTTTGCTAAACCTATTTTCATACTACGTTTGTCATTTCATCTTAAATCACCGCCAATATATGTGGGGGCCTCTGTCTGCCTTTTGGGAAAATTTCTCTAGAGGTGAGCCAGGACTGTCTTTTCCTCTGCTAGGATTAGGTAGTTCTCCGGCTGGCGCTGGGCATCTAGGGTTAAAAAACGTAGGCATGCTACCCGGCCACTTCTAGTTGTGCGGCAGGTTTAGTTCATGGTCAGTATAGTTTCCATCTTCCAAGAGCTAGTTCTCATATATGCTGGGCTATGTTCTCTCGCCATTGAGAATCATGACAGTTTGACCGGCCCAAAAAAGGGTTAAATTACTGGCTGAGAAAGGAGAGAAAAAAGAAGTCTGCTACAATTTTTTTTTTTTTTTTTTTTCCTCTAGTTCTGAGTGTGCTCTTAATTGAATCACTTGCTAGTCTGCCTATACTGCAGCCTTCCTCTCTTTCTCTCCTTCTAATCCTTGAATGGCTCTGTGTTCACCTGTTTCAAATGGATCTTCAGAGTGTAGCTACAGGTTTGAATAATCTCGCCACAAAGGTACAAAATTTGCAAGATTTTGTTGTTCATGCACCTATGTCTGAGCCTAGAATTCCTTTGCCTGAATTCTTCTCGGGGAATAGATCTCACTTTCAAAATTTTAAAAATAATTGCAAATTGTTTTTGTCCCTGAAGTCTCGCTCTGCCGGAGACCCTGCACAGCAGGTCAGGATTGTAATTTCCTTGCTCCGGGGCGACCCTCAAGACTGGGCTTTTGCATTGGCACCAGGGGATCCTGCGTTGCTCAATGTGGATGCGTTTTTTCTGGCCTTGGGGTTGCTTTATGAGGAACCTCATTTAGAGCTTCAGGCGGAAAAGGCCTTGATGTCCTTGTCTCAGGGGCAAGATGAAGCTGAAATATACTGCCAAAAATTCCGCAAATGGTCTGTGCTTACTCAGTGGAATGAGTGCGCCCTGGCGGCGATTTTCAGAGAAGGTCTCTCTGATGCCATTAAGGATGTTATGGTGGGGTTCCCTGTGCCTGCGAGTCTGAATGAGTCCATGACGATGGCTATTCAGATCGATAGGCGTCTGCGGGAGCGCAAACCTGTGCACCATTTGGCGGTGTCTACTGAGAAAACGCCAGAAAATATGCAATGTGATAGAATTCTGTCCAGAAGCGAGCGGCAGAATTTTAGACGAAAAAATGGGTTGTGCTTCTATTGTGGTGATTCAACTCATGTTATATCAGCATGCTTTAAGCGTACTAAGAAGCCTGACAAGTCTGTTTCAATTAGCACTTTACAGTCTAAGTTTATTCTATCTGTGACCCTGATTTGTTCTTTGTCATCTATTACCGCGGACGCCTATGTCGACTCTGGCGCTGCTTTGAGTCTTATGGATTGGTCCTTTGCCAAACGCTGTGGGTATGATTTGGAGCCACTGGAGGCTCCGATACCTCTGAAAGGGATTGACTCCACCCCATTGGCTAGTAATAAACCACAATACTGGACACAAGTGACTATGCGTGTTAATCCGGATCACCAGGAGGTTATTCGCTTTTTGGTGCTGTATAATCTACATGATGTTTTGGTGCTGGGATTGCCATGGCTGCAATCTCATAACCCAGTCCTCGACTGGAGAGCTATGTCTGTGTTAAGCTGGGGATGTAAAGGAACTCATGGGGACGTACCTTTGGTTTCCATTTCATCATCTATTCCCTCTGAGATTCCTGAATTCTTGTCTGACTATCGTGAAGTTTTTGAAGAACCCAAGGTTGGTTCACTACCTCCGCACCGGGAGTGCGATTGTGCCATAGACTTGATCCCGGGTAGTAAATACCCTAAGGGTCGTTTATTTAATCTGTCTGTGCCTGAACACGCTGCTATGCGAGAATATATAAAGGAGTCCTTGGAAAAGGGACATATTCGTCCTTCGTCATCTCCCTTAGGAGCCGGTTTTTTCTTTGTGTCTAAGAAAGACGGCTCTTTGAGGCCGTGTATTGATTATCGACTTTTGAATAAAATCACGGTTAAATATCAATATCCGTTACCACTGCTTACTGATTTGTTTGCTCGTATAAAGGGGGCCAAGTGGTTCTCTAAGATTGATCTCCGTGGGGCGTATAATTTGGTGCGAATCAAGCAGGGGGATGAGTGGAAAACCGCATTTAATACGCCCGAGGGCCATTTTGAGTATTTGGTGATGCCTTTTGGTCTTTCAAATGCCCCTTCAGTCTTCCAGTCCTTTATGCATGACATTTTCCGCGATTATTTGGATAAATTTATGATTGTGTATCTGGATGATATTATGATTTTTTCGGATGACTGGGACTCTCATGTCCAGCAGGTCAGGAGGGTTTTTCAGGTTTTGCGGTCTAATTCCTTGTGTGTGAAGGGTTCTAAGTGTGTTTTTGGGGTTCAAAAGATTTCTTTCTTGGGATACATTTTTTCCCCCTCTTCCATCGAGATGGATCCTGTCAAGGTTCAGGCTATTGGTGATTGGACGCAACCCTCTTCTCTTAAGAGTCTTCAGAAATTTTTGGGCTTTGCTAACTTTTATCGTCGATTTATTGCTGGTTTTTCTGATGTTGTTAAACCATTGACTGATTTGACTAAGAAGGGTGCTGATGTTGCTGATTGGTCCCCTGATGCTGTGGAGGCCTTTCGGGAGCTCAAGCGCCGCTTTTCTTCCGCCCCAGTGTTGCGTCAGCCTGATGTTGCTCTTCCTTTTCAGGTTGAGGTCGACGCTTCTGAAATCGGAGCTGGGGCGGTGTTGTCGCAGAGAAGTTCCGACTGCTCCGTGATGAGACCTTGTGCTTTTTTTTCCCGTAAATTTTCGCCCGCCGAGCGGAATTATGATATTGGGAATCGGGAGCTTTTGGCCATGAAGTGGGCTTTTGAGGAGTGGCGTCACTGGCTTGAGGGGGCCAGACATCAGGTGGTGGTATTGACTGACCACAAAAATTTAATTTACCTTGAGTCTGCCAGGCGCCTGAATCCTAGACAGGCGCGCTGGTCGTTGTTTTTCTCTCGGTTTAATTTTGTGGTGTCGTACCTACCGGGTTCTAAGAATGTTAAGGCGGATGCCCTTTCTAGGAGTTTTGAGCCTGACTCCCCTGGTAATTCTGAGCCCACAGGTATCCTTAAAGATGGAGTGATATTGTCTGCCGTTTCTCCAGACCTGCGGCGGGCCTTGCAGGAGTTTCAGGCGGATAGACCTGATCGTTGCCCACCTGGTAGACTGTTTGTTCCTGATGATTGGACCAGTAGAGTCATCTCTGAGGTTCATTCTTCTGCGTTGGCAGGTCATCCTGGAATCTTTGGTACCAGGGATTTGGTGGCAAGGTCCTTCTGGTGGCCTTCCCTGTCACGAGATGTGCGAGGCTTTGTGCAGTCTTGTGACGTTTGTGCTCGGGCCAAGCCTTGTTGTTCTCGGGCTAGTGGATTGTTGTTGCCCTTGCCTATCCCGAAGAGGCCTTGGACGCACATCTCGATGGATTTTATTTCGGATCTGCCTGTTTCTCAGAAGATGTCTGTCATCTGGGTGGTGTGTGACCGTTTCTCTAAGATGGTCCATCTGGTTCCCTTGCCTAAGTTGCCTTCTTCTTCCGAGTTGGTTCCTCTGTTTTTTCAAAATGTTGTTCGTTTGCATGGTATTCCTGAGAATATCGTTTCTGACAGAGGGACCCAATTCGTGTCTAGATTTTGGCGGGCATTCTGTGCTAGGATGGGCATAGATTTGTCTTTTTCGTCTGCTTTCCATCCTCAGACTAATGGCCAGACCGAGCGGACTAATCAGACCTTGGAGACATATTTGAGGTGTTTTGTGTCTGCGGATCAGGATGATTGGGTTGCTTTTTTGCCTTTGGCGGAGTTCGCCCTCAATAATCGGGCCAGCTCTGCCACCTTGGTGTCCCCGTTTTTCTGTAATTTGGGGTTTCATCCTCGATTTTCCTCCGGTCAAGTGGAATCTTCGGACTGTCCTGGAGTGGATGCTGTGGTGGAGAGGTTGCATCAGATTTGGGGGCAGGTGGTGGACAATTTGAAGTTGTCCCAGGAGAAGACTCAGCTTTTTGCCAACCGCCGTCGTCGTGTTGGTCCTCGGCTTTGTGTTGGGGACTTGGTGTGGTTGTCTTCTCGTTTTGTCCCTATGAGGGTTTCTTCTCCTAAGTTTAAGCCTCGGTTCATCGGCCCGTACAAGATATTGGAGATTCTTAACCCTGTGTCCTTCCGTTTGGACCTCCCTGCATCCTTTTCGATTCATAATGTTTTTCATCGGTCATTGTTGCGCAGGTATGAGGTACCGGTTGTGCCTTCCGTTGAGCCTCCTGCTCCGGTGTTGGTTGAGGGTGAGTTGGAGTACGTTGTGGAAAAGATCTTAGACTCTCGTGTTTCCAGACTGAGACTCCAGTATCTGGTCAAATGGAAGGGATACGGTCAGGAGGATAATTCTTGGGTCACTGCCTCTGATGTTCATGCCTCCGATCTTGTCCGTGCCTTTCATAGGGCTCATCCTGATCGCCCTGGTGGTTCTGGTGAGGGTTCGGTGCCCCCTCCTTGAGGGGGGGGTACTGTTGTGAAATTGGATTCTGGGCTCCCCCGGTGGCCACTTGTGGAATTGAACTTGTGTGCATCATCCCCTCTGTTCACCTGCTCCTATCAGGATGTGGGAGTCGCTATATAACCTTGCTCCTCTGTCAGTTTCTTGCCGGTCAACAATGTAATCAGAAGCCTTCTGTGCTTGTTCCTGCTACTAGACAACTCCCAGCTAAGTTGGACTTTTGTCCTTGTGTGTTTTTGCATTTTGTTCCTGTTCACAGCTGCTGTTTCGTTACTGTGTCTGGAAAGCTCTTGTGATCGGAAATTGCCACTCTGGTGTTATGAGTTAATGCTAGAGTCTTAAAGGAATTTCTGGATGGTGTTTTGATAGGGTTTTCTGCTGACCATGAAAGTGTCCTTTCTGTCTTCCTGCTATCTAGAAAGCGGACCTCGATTTTGCTAAACCTATTTTCATACTACGTTTGTCATTTCATCTTAAATCACCGCCAATATATGTGGGGGCCTCTGTCTGCCTTTTGGGAAAATTTCTCTAGAGGTGAGCCAGGACTGTCTTTTCCTCTGCTAGGATTAGGTAGTTCTCCGGCTGGCGCTGGGCATCTAGGGTTAAAAAACGTAGGCATGCTACCCGGCCACTTCTAGTTGTGCGGCAGGTTTAGTTCATGGTCAGTATAGTTTCCATCTTCCAAGAGCTAGTTCTCATATATGCTGGGCTATGTTCTCTCGCCATTGAGAATCATGACAGTATCCATTGCCATTATTGACTGATTTGTTTGCTCGCATTAAGGGGGCTAGGTGGTTCACTAAGATAGATCTTCGCGGTGCGTATAATCTGGTGCGGATAAAACAGGGTGATGAGTGGAAAACCGCATTTAATATGCCTGAGGGCCATTTTGAGTATTTGGTAATGCCTTTTGGACTCTCCAATGCTCCGTCAGTCTTTCAGTCCTTTATGCACAATATTTTCCGTGAATATCTGGATAAGTTTATGATTGTGTATTTGGATGATATTTTGGTGTTTTCTGATGACTGGGAGTCTCATGTTCTACAGGTCAGGAAGGTGTTTCAGGTTCTGCGGGCCAATTCTCTGTTTGTGAAGGGCTCAAAGTGTCTCTTCGGAGTCCAGAAGATTTCTTTTTTGGGGTACATTTTTTCTCCTTCTACTATTGAGATGGATCCCATCAAGGTTCAGGCGATTTGTGACTGGACACAACCTACATCTGTTAAGAGCCTTCAGAAGTTCTTGGGGTTTGCTAATTTTTATCGTCGGTTCATTGCTAATTTTTCCAGTATTGTTAAACCTTTGACTGATTTGACTAAAAAGGGTGCTGATGTTGCTAATTGGTCTCCTGCGGCTGTGGAGGCCTTTCAGGAACTTAAGCGCCGGTTTTCTTCTGCTCCTGTGTTGTGTCAACCAGATGTTTCACTTCCTTTTCAGGTTGAGGTTGATGCTTCCGAGATTGGAGCGGGGGCGGTTTTGTCACAGAGAAGTTCTAATGGCTCGGTGATGAAGCCATGTGCATTCTTCTCTAGAAAATTCTCGCCCGCCGAGCGCAATAATGATGTGGGTAATCGGGAGCTTTTGGCCATGAAGTGGGCATTTGAGGAGTGGCGTCATTGGCTTGAGGGTGCTAAACATCGTGTGGTGGTCTTGACTGATCACAAGAATCTCATTTACCTTGAGTCTGCCAGGCGTTTGAATCCTAGACAGGCTCGTTGGTCGTTGTTTTTTTCTCGTTTCAATTTCGTGGTTTCATACCTGCCAGGTTCAAAGAATGTGAAGGCAGATGCTCTTTCCAGGAGTTTTGTGCCTGACTCTCCTGGAGACTCTGGGCCTACTGGTATCCTTAGGGATGGGGTAATATTGTCCGCCATATCCCCAGACTTGCGACGTGCATTGCAGGAGTTTCAGGTGGATAAACCGGATCGTTGTCCACCAGAAAGACTGTTTGTTCCGGATGATTGGACCAGTAGAGTCATCTCCGAGGTCCATTCTTCTGTGTTGGCTGGTCATCCTGGAATATTTGGTACTAGAGACTTGGTGGCCAGGTCTTTTTGGTGGCCTTCCTTGTCTAGGGATGTGCGTACCTTTGTGCAGTCTTGTGAAGTGTGTGCTCGAGCTAAGCCTTGCTGTTCTCGGGCTAGTGGGTTGTTGTTATCTTTGCCCATCCCGAGGAGGCCTTGGACGCACATTTCCATGGATTTTATTTCTGATCTCCCGGTTTCACAGAAAATGTCCGTTATCTGGGTTGTGTGTGACCGCTTTTCTAAGATGGTTCATTTGGTGCCCTTGCCTAAGTTGCCTTCCTCCTCTGAGTTGGTCCCTTTGTTTTTTCAGAACGTGGTTCGTTTGCATGGGATTCCGGAGAATATCGTTTCTGACAGGGGATCCCAGTTTGTGTCTAGATTTTGGCGGACGTTTTGTGCCAGGATGGGCATTGATTTGTCTTTCTCGTCTGCATTCCATCCTCAGACGAATGGCCAGACGGAGCGAACTAATCAGACCTTGGAAACCTATTTGAGGTGTTTTGTTTCTGCTGATCAAGATGACTGGGTTGCTTTTTTGCCACTGGCCGAATTTGCTCTTAATAATCGGGCTAATTCTGCCACGTTGGTCTCTCCTTTTTTTTGTAATTCGGGGTTTCATCCTCGTTTTTCCTCTGGTCAGGTGGAGTCTTCGGATTGTCCTGGAGTGGACGTGGTGGTGGACAGGCTGCATCAGATTTGGAACCAGGTGGTGGACAATTTGAAGTTATCTCAGGAGAAGACTCAGCAGTTTGCTAATCGCCGTCGCCGCGTGGGTCCCCGACTTCTTGTTGGGGATTTGGTGTGGTTGTCTTCTCGTTTTGTCCCTATGAAGGTCTCTTCTCCTAAGTTCAAGCCTCGGTTCATCGGTCCTTATAGGATCTCGGAGATTCTTAACCCTGTATCTTTTCGTTTGGATCTCCCAGCATCGTTTGCTATTCATAATGTGTTCCATCGGTCGTTGTTGCGGAGGTATGAGGTGCCCGTTGTTCCTTCGGTTGAGCCTCCTGCTCCGGTGCTGGTGGAGGGAGAATTGGAGTATGTTGTTGAGAAGATCTTGGATTCTCGTGTTTCCAGACGCAAACTCCAGTATTTGGTTAAGTGGAAGGGTTATGGTCAGGAGGATAATTCCTGGGTGGTCGCCTCCGATGTTCATGCGACTGATTTGGTCCGCGCCTTCCATAGAGCTCACCCTGATCGCCCTGGGGGTTCTCGTGAGGGTTCGGTGACCCCTCCTCAAGGGGGGGGTACTGTTGTGGATTCTGTTTGTGGGCTCCCTCTGGTGGTTACTGCTGGTACTGGGTGACTTTGGTGGGTTGCGGCCTTTGGTTTCCACCTGTCCATCAGAGGCTGGGTGTTTCCTATTTTACCTGGCCTTTCTGTCATTCCCTTGCCGGCTATCAATGTATTCAGATGGGCTCTGTTTGGTTCCTGCCTACCTGCTCCCAGATCTTTCAGGATAAGCTAAGTGCTGATTTTCAGTTGTTGTTTTTTTTGTCTAGCTTGCTTATTATGTCTCTAGGCTAGCTGGTAGCTCTAGTGGACTGAGGTTCTCCCCATGTGCCATGAGTTGGCACATGGGTTCTTGTAATCTCAGGATGGTTTTTTGATTAGGGTTTTTTGCTGACCGCTCAGACCCCTTTTTTATCGTTCTGCTTTCTAGTTTACAGCGGGCCTCAATTTGCTGAACCTATATATATCATCTCTATGTGTGTGCCTTCCTCTCATTTCACCGTCAATACATGTGGGGGGCAACTATACCTTTTGGGGTTCATTCCTCTGGAGGCAAGTGAGGTCTTTATTTTCTCTGCAGTACTAGTTAGCTCTTAGGCTGGTGCGTGGCGTCTAGAACCAACGTAGGCACGCTCCCTGGCTATCTCTAGTTGCGTTTGTCAGGCATAGGGCAGCGGTCAGCCCAGGTTCCATCACCCTAGAGCTCGTCCGATATTTTGTATTACTTTGCTTGTCCCTTGCTATCCCTAGCCATTGGGATTCATGACACACAACCCTAATTCCAACCATAACCCTAACACAACTCCAACTCTAAGACAGCCCTAATTCTAACAATAACCCTAACAGCCCTAACCCCAACCATAACTCTAACACAACCATAACCCCAACCATAACCCTAACACAACCCCAAAACTAACACAACCCCAACCCTAACACAACCCTATCTCCAACCATAACTTTAACACAACCCCAACACTAACTCCAACCATAAGCCTAACACAACCCCAACCCTAACACAACCCCAACCCTAACACAGCCCTAACTCTAGCCATAACCCTAACACAACCCTAATCCCAACCATAACCCTAACCTCAGCACAACCCCAACCCTAACCACAACCCTAAGCATAACCCTAACACAATCCCAACCCTAACACAACCCTAACTCCAACCATAACCCTAACACAACCATAACCCTAACACAACCCTAACCCCAATCCTAACACAACCCTAAACCCAACTCTAACACTAATTCTAACACTAACCCTAACACAACCCTAACCCCAACCATAACACAACCCCAAGCTTAGCACGCCCCAATTCTACCCTAACTCAACCACAACCCCAAACCTAACTGCTAAGAACTAAAAAAAATTGAAAAAAATATATATTTTATATTTTTTTCTAAGGTGGGTTTGATTTACTATTTTTTTTATTTTCATCACTGTGATAGAGTCTATCACAGTGATCTAAATGAACCAATAGGAAAAATCTTCTATTGTTGCCATGAACCGGCTGGCAGATCTCGGCGGGTGCACTGTGCATGCGCCCGCCATTTTTTTCCAGCAAGATGCCGTGGAGGGCCGGGGACGGATCAGGAGGGTTCAGGGATGGTGACGGTATAGGGGGATCGGGGGACTCCATTTCTTTCTTCTCTGATATGTTAGATCATATCAGAATAGAAATTAATTTTTAAATCAGACTTTTATTTTAATTTTTTATTTGATAGCCGTTATAACGGCGATCACATCACAGGGGACCATAAAAACCGTCCCTGATCATGATTTTCTGACGCTGGGGGGCGCTACAGCCATACTTCTCTGTGCCATTAAAAGCGTATTGGCGGTTGTTAATGGATTAAAGGGAGGAAAGTGGAGTAAAAAGAGCAAAAAATAAAACAAAAGGATAAAATGCCCCATCCTAGACCCATATTGCTTTTATTTTTCTGTCCACACAGATATATGAGCGCTTGTTTTTTGCGGGATGAGTTGTACTATTGAATGACACCATTCATTTTACCACATAGTGTACTGGAAAGCGGGAAAAAAATTCTAAATGGGGAGAAATTGTGAAAAAAACCCACAATTCTGCCATTGTGTTTTGGGAATTGTTTTTAAAGTCTACATTTAGTAGTAAATATGACCTCGCAGTGAGATTCTGCTCATCAGTGCGATTACGGCAATTCCCAACATGTCCAGTAATTTTATTGTTTTAGTGGTGAAAAAAAAAATCAAAAGTTTTTTTTTTTTAAATGTAGGTTGTGTTGCCGATTTCCGAGACTCATAAAGTTTTTATTTTTTGGGCGATGGAGCTCTCTGACAGCTCATTATTTGCGGGGCAAGACGACGTTTTTAATCAATACCATTTTGGTCTAGATGTGACATCTTGATTGCTTGTTACAGTATTTTTCATGGAATTACAGCGACCAAAAAAATTTAATTTGGCGTATTTGATTTTTATGGTGTTTATCGGTCGAGTTATTTTTATATTTTGATAGATCGGACTTTTCTGATCCCAGCGACACGACATATGTGCATTTGTAATAATATCTTTTTTTTTTTTTATACCTTTCACTGTTATTGTTAGTCTCCTTAGGGGACTTGAAGCTGCGATCGTCTGATGACTTCTGCTATATTCAGTGAGGCCGCAGCATCAATGTCAGGGCCGGTTTTAAACAAAGTGGGGCCCTGGGCAAAAGTTTAAAGTGGGGCCCCAAATGCTCAAATATTGCACATCACACAGAAACATTTCTGTTGTATTTACATGTGCTGCGTTCAGGCCGCTAAACAAGCGCCGATCCACAATAGTGAAGTGTTTCAATGCATTTTCCCAAGATTCTTTACACCGGCTGAGGAAGAATGATGGGGACAGATAGTCCTCGATACAGTATAATGCAGGTCCCATATATTACATTTAGTATAATACACTCTCCATTGTCCTTGATACTGTCTTCAGAGTATAATGCAGCCTCCTCAGAGTATAATGCAGCCCCCCAGAGTATAATGCAGCCACCTTCAGAGTATAATGCAGCCCCCTCATAGAGTACACTGCAGCCCCCCTCAGAGTATACTGCAGACCCCATCATAGAGCATACTGCATCCCCCTCAGAGTATACTGCAGCCCCCCGCTCAGTGTATAACGCAGCCCCCCTCATAGAGTATAATGCATCCTCCCTCATAGAGTATAATGTAGTCCCCTCATAGGGTATAATGCAGCCCTCCACATAGAGTATAATGCAGCCCCCTCATAGAGTATAATGCAGCCCCCTCATAGGGTATAATGCAGCCCCCCTCAGAGTATAATGCAGCCCTCCACACACAGTATAATGCAGCCGCCACACACACAGTATAATGCATACAAATAAATATATACAATATTCATCTCTCCTCCTTGTTCCCCCACTGCTCCCGTCTCATCAGCTCCACTGCTGGCACAGTGACAAGTGGAACAGCACAATGCGTTATCGAAGAGCCAGTATATAGAGAGCAGGGGAGGACACTAGGATACCGAGCGTGCGGTAGCAGGCAGGGCAGAGCAAAAGTACACGGATAGCAGTGAGGGCGCAAGCGCAGGCGCAGGCCAGGTTACAGAGCAGGCAGCAAGTGAATAACCAGGCACCTCCCCATAGAGGAGGTGTCCAGAAATACTCAATGATTCACCCGGATTGGCTGCCGGGGATACTGAACTGAGGCAACCAAAAAGCATAATTTACACAGAAAATGCGCGTGTGCCCTTTAAGGGACCAGGCGCATGTGCAGACGTCAATTGATCGGGGACGAGTTAATCACTGAACTCTGGTGTGAGAGATGATCGGATCTAGGACTCATGGTGGACGGGTTGTCACCCAGAATCTCTGCTCTACTGACAGCGGTTAGATAGCTCCGTCCCTCCTGTAATAGACGTCCCAGCATTTACTAAGCCCCGCAGAGCCCCCCTGGGGGGACGCGATCGTCTGCAGAGCCTTCATAAACTGTAAAGAAGTGCCTGGAACATTTGACATTCCCTGTCAAAATCAAACATTTTCAATCTGTTTTTTTATTTTTTTTTTCCTCCCGATATCAAATTTTCTCAATAAAACAAACAAAAAAATAATAAAATAAATTCTGGATCTCCCAGATGGAAATCTGTCTGCTAATCATTTACCATCTCTTAAGGTGAGATCCAGTAAGAATCTGCTTCCCGGGTAATAAAAACTGTAACATTTGGAGGAAATGTCACCGAAATGGAATGTCGTAAATCCGAGGTAACACTTTTCTTCTTGTCTGCAGGTACCGAGACGTCCAGCTGTTTCTGACATTCACAGGGGGGTTCAGCCAGCAAAGCCGCTGACGGAGTGTGGCTGGGAGTATAGGAGGAGGATGGGGGTCTTATAAAAGTCTGGGGAAGATGCACGGGCACAAATTAGATGATAAACACAAAATGTTAGGGGGAAAAGACAGCAGCAAAAATAAGACGGAGATGCCTTTACACGGCATTATGATTGCAAGACTGGGACGCTAAGGAAAGCCCCCAAGTCTGCCATCTTTGTGCTGCTATTAGACCCTGCCGGGATTTTTTACTGAAAAGCATACTGTGATGTCCTATTCTTTTGCACGTTTGTCACACTTAAATGCTTCAGATCACCAAACAAATGTAAATATTAGACAAAGATAACACAAGTAATCACAAAATGCAGTTTATATATGAAGGTCTTTCTTATTCAGGGAAAAATAAATCAAAACCTACAGGGCCCTGTGTGAAAAAGTGATTGCCCCCTTAAAACCTAAATTGTGGTTTATCACATCTTTGGGAAGCTGAGTTCACATTCCCTAGCCACACCCAGGCCTGATTACTTCAACGCCTGTTCTCAATCAAGAAATCACTTGAATAGGAACTGCCTGACAAAGTGAAGTAGACCAAAAGAGTCTCAAAAGTTAGACATTGTACAGCGATCTAAAGAAATTCGGGAACAAATGAGAAACAAAGTAACTGAGATCTATCTGTCTGGAAAAGGTTTCTAAAGCTTTGGGACTCCTGCAAACTACAGTGAGAGCCGTTATCCACAAATGGCGGAAACATGGAACAATGGTGAACCTTCCCAGGAGTCTCTAGCCAACCAAAATTACCACAAGAGCGCAGTGACGACGCATCCAAGAAATCACAAAAGACCCCACAACGTCCAGAGAACTGCAGGCCTCATTTGCCTCAGTTAAGGTCAGTGTTCATGACTCCATCATAAGAAAGAGACTGAGTGAGTAAAAATGGCCTGCATGGCAGAGTTCCAAAACAAAAACCACCGCAGAGCAACAACAACATAAAGGCTCGTCTCAGTTTTCCCAGAAGACTTCTTGATGATCCCCAAGACATTTGGGAGAATACTCTGTGGACTGACGAGACAAAAGTTGGACTTTTTGGAAGGTGTATGTCTCATTACATCTGGCGTAGAAGTAACTCAGCATTTCTGAAAAGTAACATCATACCGACAGTAAAATATGGTGGTGGTAGTGTGATGGTCTGAGGCTGTTTTGTAGTTTCAGGACCTGGAAGACAAGATGTGGTAAATGTAACCATGAATTCTGCTACCAAAAAATCCTGCAGGAGAATGTCCGGCCATACGTTCGTGACCTCAAGCTGAAGCGCACTTGGGTTATGCAGCAGGACAATGAACCAAAACACACCAGCAAGTCCACCTCTGAATGGCTTAAGAAAAACATTAAGACTTTGTAGTGTCCTAGGCAAAGTCCTGACCTTAATCCGATTGAGATGCTGTGGCACGACTTTAAAAAGGTGGTTCATGCTCGGAAACCTCCAATGTGGCTGAATTACAACAATTCTGCGAAGATGAGTGGCCAAAATTCCTTCAGAGCCTTGTAAAAGACTCATTGCCAGTTATCGCAAACGCTTGATTGCAGTTGTTGCTGCTAAGGGCGGCCCAGCCAGTTATTAGGTTTATGTGGCAATCACTTTATCACACAGGACCCTGTAGGTTTGGATTTCTTTTTCCCTTAATAATAAAGATCTTCATTTAAAATCTTCATTTTGTGATTACTTGTGTTATCTTTGTCTAATATTTACATTTGTTTGGTGATCTGAAACATTTAAGTGTGACAAGCATGGAAAAGAATAGGAAATCAGGAAAGGGGCAAACACTTTTTCACACAACTGTATATATATATATATATATATATATATATATATATATATATATATATATACACTCAGTGCTCAGCATAAATAAGTCCACCCCTTATAAAAGTAAGATTTGAATCTATCTTACTGAACGCAACAATAATTTCCAAAATTTTGGCAAGACTGAGTTTAATAGAACCTTTTTTTTAACCTATAACATGAAAGGTTAATAATAACACTTTCATAACAAAATCTTCAGTTTAAGTATTTGATACACTGCCAATTTTGCAAGTTTTCCCACCTACAAAGATAAGAGAGGTCTGTAATTTTTATTGTAGGTGCACTTCACCTGTGAGACAGAATCTAAAAATAAAATCCAGAAAATCACATTGTCTACTATTTTGTATGACCTCCAAGATTTTTAAGGATGGCACCAAGTCTTCTAGGCTTGAATTGTTGGCGACATAATGCGACATCGATCTTCTTCCAATCGATTCTGGAGCGAGAATGATGACAATTTGTCTCTTCAGAATTCCCCATAGGTGTTCGATTGGGGTCAGATCAGGAGACATTTGGCCACCGAGAAACTTTCACCCTGTTCTTCAGAAGTGCAACAGATGTATGTTTTGGAAAATTGTTAGTCTACAAAAAAAGCACGAAGTGGTGGCGGTATCTACTCTTTCACTATAAATCTGTGAATTCATAATCCCTTTAATGAAATGCAGCTCCCTGACACTGACCACAATCATGCAGCTGCACGTAAGGACACCATGTTTCGCTGTCAGCACCAGGCATTTAGAAAAATTAAATAAGATAAATTCATGGTGCCTACAGTGACACATGGTGGTGGCCGTGTCCTTATTTGGGCACATCAGAACTGCTGGTGTCGGGAGCTACATCATTGTTGGTATCATGAAATCACAGATGTCCTGCTCTATTTTGAAGAAGCTGCCATCACTCTGTGCCCTTGCTAGATGTGCACTTTTCCAACGTGACAATGATCCAAGTTTTTAAGTTTTTTTTGAGGTTGAAGATAGACATAAGTCCATTGAGTTCAATATGTTGATCCAAGAGGAGGCAAAAACCCCAAGAGGCAAAATCTAATAACTCCATATTAGGGGAAAAATTCCTTCCCGACTCCTTACGACAATCAGACAAGCTCCCTAGACCCACATCCCATCACTGAATCTGTAATATGGCGACTTTTTATTTTATTTTAGGGGCAGAGCGCTTTATTGCATACACATCATGAAGTGTTAGTCTTGTACACAGAACCAGTTACCCAGATGTCTGGCCCAGACCCAGAGCGCATGAGTGTTTACTGTAGTGAAGTTCTCAGGGCTGCAGACCTGAGCCCCCCGACACGTCGTACGCAGCTCCCTGTATCATGTGATTTACGATTTTACAGATTCAGAAAAAGTGGGATCAGCGTGGTGAAAAGGTGAGACCCTGGAAAGATCATTATACACCGCGATGTTATTCCAGCACCTTCTGCATGGAAATTATAAACCAGGGCGAGCGGTGATACATGCACTTCACACTCTACAAAGGGAGCAGTATTACAGTCATGGCCGAAAGTGTTGGCACCCTTGAAATTGTTCCAAAAAAAGAAGTATTTCTCCCAGAACATTATTGCAGTTACACGTTTTGTTATACACAATTTTATTTCCTTTGTGTGTTTTGGAACAACATAAAAAAAACAGAACAAAAGGCAAATTGGACAAAATTTCACACAAAACCCCCAAAATGACCTGGACAAAATTGTTGGCATTCTCATCTTAATATTTGGTTGGACCTTTTGGAATAAATAACTGTAATCAATCGCTTTCTATAACTGGACAGCTCTACACCGAATTATGTCTTCCTAGGTATTGACAATTGATCCAGACCCATGATCTGCTTTTTATTAGCTTCTGGGTTACACCTGCACACCTCCCCTTGATGAAGGGGCTAATTTGTTGGACATTCTCAAACGTTCAGGATTTTATGAAGACCCTAACTTACGAGATATCTTCACATCTGAAGGTTCCAGACAGTCGATATTTATGTCATATTTTTTATCACAATTTTACCTTTACATAGGGAACAAATATGACCGAGTTTGGTCATGGCCATGTGAGGAAATGCGTTACGTCCATCCCTTCACGAAGACACAGAAAATCCATAAAACACAAATATCAGATCGATACACAACCCATATCCCTATCTGGACAATGGAGGCACCACGGCTGGACCCTTATCAGGATGTTTAGATGGGAGGAAGAGCTATCATGGAACAAAGAAGCCACGTATCTTAGACTGTCTGTTTCACACAATAGATTTCCTGTTTTAATCACTTGGTAACTGCAGGCAGTCTCTGATTCAAGGGGGATTTTAATTCGTTTTCCTCACTTCCTAGCTTATACATACATTTTCCTTTATTACCCCATATGTTCCATTGTGAGGTCTTAGAAAAACAAAGAAAATATTTAGCTCACCGGAAAATGTTACACCTGTGCCACGAAGGTGAGGAGATACCACATCGAGCAACTCTCGTCAGGGCTGCAAGAATGTAGAAGAAAATCTTCAGGAGACGAGCTGACAATCTAAACCCCTTTTGGAAGCAAGACCTCACAATTATGGATTTTTGGGTAAGTAAAACGTTTTTATTTGGAAAAAGGTTAAAATATTGGTAATAGAAATAGCAGACCCGACTTCAGAATGCCACAACCTTGTCTGGTATTGTTATTACCAATTTATGTTTTTTAACCTTTTTCCAAATAACCAAGAATCCATTATTGTAAGTGTGATGACACAGCATTTTCCTAATTAACCAGATGTCAGACATCCTAATTATCCAGATTTTCAGAAAATCAGGAGGAATAGACTTATCTATATGTTGACTTTTGAATTTATGTATTTCTTTTTGGTTGGTCAAGAAAACACAGACGTTTGTGTAAGCCTGTAATATTGACTTACAAGTTGACAATTTTTGTAACATATTGTGCTGTTTTCCTGGATGTCTAGAAACACAGGATAATTGAACAATGATGTTTGCTGATATGTTGATTACACATTGTCCAGGCCAGCTAGTTTGTTGACTTGCAAAACAGAGGAGGAAAAACTATGTAAATAGATTACATAATCAAACAATGTGCATTGATCTCGTCACCATTCTTTCTTTTTACATGTGAATGCTGCCTTGAAAGACAGTTAAATATAAAAAGATATATGCCTCAGTAACCTCAGACAGATATAGCCAGACAGCCAAGAGACCCAGACATTCAAAGAACTAGAGACTCTCTACACAACAGCCATGACATCATGGCTCCATCATGAGGGGCACAGATTTCACATTAAACAAGATGTCAGCTTAGGGGACCTAGACCCTAGTTGAAAGAATACAGATCTGCTCCACTGACCATTGCTGAACCCTGGATAAGATTGGGGTAATCAGTAATTGGACCCACCGGTCACCTGGCTCCATGGAGATGTTTGGAGAAGCCAGGTTGTGACCCTCTGGTCAACTGGCATTGTATCTCAATGGACTTTCATCTTCCTAAGCTTGTCATTACCTCCTCTTTGTGTGCGAACCACAGGTGGCGTAGTTGCCCTTGGAAGCTGCTCTTCTCTCAGTGGGTCAGCAGAAGGGTGAGGCTCTGGGACTGTTCTACATGTTATCTGCCTGTTTTGTGGTTCAATAAAGTATTATTTACTGTTTTATCCTCACCCTGTGTTGTCTTAAGTAGTATTATGCCCACAGTAAAAGGAGAGCGGGTGTTTGTGGGATAATCCCTGGTTCATGCGGTTTCAGCTAGCGGACTAGGGCACCCGCTGACGATCCGAGTCACCACAGTACGGTCTTACTTCCAAAAGGGGTTTGGATTGTCAGCTCTGCCTCCTTCTGGAGATGACTTATGCATTTAAATTTTTTCTATAATACTGGCCATTTCATAACACTCCAGTGCTATATTTCCATCCATTTCTGGGCGCTTCTTGTTTGGGATCATGACTTAGGACGCAAACCCAGATTTCTGATACTGGGCACTACATTGCCACCCAAACCCTTTGGTGACCTTCAGATTTCATGATGCCTTGCACACAGTCAAGGCACCCAGTGCCAGCAAAACAACCTTAAAGCATCTTTGAACCTCCACCATATTTGACTGTAGGAACTGTTCTTTTCTTTGTATGCCTCATTCCATTTTGGGTAAACAGTAGAATGATGTGCTGTAGCAGAAAGCTCTATCTTGGTCTCATCTGTTAGCAAAATGCTTTCCAAGAAGGATTTTGGCTTACTCACGTACATTTTGGCAAACTGCAGTCTAGTTTTATGTCTGTGTGTCAGCAATGAGGTCCTCCTGGGTGTCGTGCAGTAACGTTTCATTTCATTCAAATGTTGATGGATAGTTCACATTGACGCCCCGAGCCTGCAGTACAGCTGTTATTTCTTTGGAACGTAATTGGGGCTGTTTATCCACCATCGGGACTATCCTGCGTTACAACCTTTCCTGTTGTGAATTCTGCTCTTGGGTTCCCTCCGGTGGTTGTTGGTGGTATTGCAGTTGTCCCTGGCTTGCAATCCTGGTCAGGTGTTCCTGCTGATTGCAGGCCTGACTGGGGTATTTAGGGCTGCAGCATTCATTAGTCAGTGCCAGTTGTCCATTGTTCTTGGAGGTTTGGATCTCTTTCTGGTCTTCCTGCCCTGCTGCTAAATCTACAAAGATAAGTGTCTGGTTTTTGTTTCTACAGCACACATGCGGTGTGTTTACTATTTTGTGCTATTCATTTGTCTTTTCTTGTTCAGCTTGGACTGTGTCAGGATTTTTACAGTCAAGTTGGATTCTCAGGAGATGCAGATATACGCTCCATGTCTTTAGTTAGATGGTGGAATTTTTGTATTATTCTGCTGTGGATATTTTTAGGGTTTTATACTGACCGCTTAGTATTCTGTCCTATCCTTTCCTATTTAGCTAGAGTGGCCTCTTTTGCTAAATCCTGTTTGCGTATGTCTTTCCTCTAATACTCACAGTCAATATTCGTGGGGGGCTGCCTATCCTTTGGGGTTCTGCTCTGAGGCAAGATAGGATTCCCATTTCCATCTATAGGGGTATTTAGTCCTCCGGCTGTGTCGAGGTGTCTAGGATTGTTAGGTACACCCCACGGCTACTTCTAGTTGCGGTGTCAGTTTAGGGATTGCGGTCAGTACAGGTTCCACCTACTCCTGAGAAAGTCTCATGCAGCTCCTAAGTCACCGGATCATAACAGTACAACTGGCCAACAATGAGTTAAATGCATCTCAGAAGAAGGGAAGAAAGGTGTTGAGCCATTTTTTTTTCTGTAGCCTGCTTTGTCTCTCCTTCCCTCTTTTTCTCTGGGTGGCTGAGGAGTCTTGTGCTAGCATGGATATTCAGGGATTAGCTTCTCGTGTAGACCAGCTTGCTGCTAGGGTACAGGGTATCTCTGATTATATTGTTCAAACTCCGGTTTTAGAGCCTAAGATTCCTACTCCTGATTTGTTTTTTGGTGACAGGTCCAAATTTTTGAGTTTTAAAAACAACTGTAAACTGTTTTTTGCTCTGAGATCTCGATCCTCTGGTGATTCCATTCAGCAGGTTAAAATTGTCATCTCCCTGCTGCGTGGCGATCCTCAGGATTGGGCATTTTCCCTGGAATCTGGGAATCCGGCCTTGCTTAATGTAGACGCCTTTTTTCAGGCTTTAGGATTATTATATGATGAACCAAATTCTGTGGATCAAGCGGAGAAGACCTTGTTGGTCCTGTCTCAGGGTCAAGAAGTGTCAGAATTGTATTGTCAGAAATTTAGAAAATGGTCTGTGTTGACAAATGGAATGATGATGCTTTGGCGGCAATTTTCAGAAAGGGTCTTTCTGAATCCGTTAAAGATGTTATGGTTGGGTTTCCCACGCCTTTCGGTCTGAGTGATTCTATGTCTCTGGCCATTCAAATTGATCGGCATTTGCGAGAGCGCAGAACTGTGCGCACTGTGGCGTTGCCCTCGGAGCGGATGCTGTTATGGCCTGGTGGTTACGGAGCAGTACTGAGATGACCTGGTGGGTAAGACCAATCATGGACAGCAGAGGTGGCAGCTCCACCGACAGTAATCACTGTTATGACCTAGTGATTACGGAGCAGAACTGAAATGACCTGGTGGGTAAAACAAATAAAGTACTAGCTCTGGGGAGGTGGTAGCTTTACTGACCGCAATCCCTACTCCTAACACCAACACTAGAAATAGCCGTGGAGCGTGCCTATCTCTGCCTAGACGCCTCTTCACAGCCTAAGAACTAGCTACCCCTGAAGATGGAAATGGAAACCTATCTCGCCTCAGAGAAACCCCCAAAGGAAAGATAGCCCCCCACAAATATTGACGGTGAGTGGAGAGGGAAATGACAAACTCAGAAATGAAACTAGATTTAGCAAAGGAGGCCAAAACTATTTAAATAGACAGAGATAGAAAAGGCTACTGTGCGGTCAGTATAAAAACTAAAAGTCCACGCAGAGTTTACAAAAAATAACCTCCACACCGACTCACGGTGTGGAGGAGCAAATCTGCGACCCCAGAGCTTCCAACTAGCCGGAATAATTCATAATGACAAGCTGGACAAAAGAGACATAACTTAAACTGAACAGAAGGTCATAAGCAGGGAAACACCCAAAAACTAGCAGAACTTATCTTAAGCTGAAATGGACTGGCCAAGAGAACTTCCAGGAAAGGACTGAATCCACAGGAAGAAACATTGACAGCTGGCATCAACTACAGCCTAAAGCCCAGTTAAATAACAAGGCCAGGGCACCGATTAGTGAAAGCAGCTGCTAAGTTCCACTTGAAACCACCAGAGGGAGCCCAAGAGCAGAACTCCCAAAAATACCATTCATGACCACAGGATGGAGCCCAAGAACGGAATTCACAACAGGATGCCTGAGCCAGTGCAGTGTGATAGGATTCTGTCTAGAACGGAACAACAAGGATTCAGACGTCAGAATAGGTTGTGTTTTTATTGTGGCGATGCTTCTCATGTCATTTCAGTCTGCCCTAAGTGTACAAAGAGGATCGCTAGTTCATTTACCATCAGTACTGTACAACCTAAATTTCTGTTATCTGTGTCCTTGATCTGTTCATTGTCATCATTTTCTGTCATGGCGTTTGTGGATTCAGGCGCCGCCTTGAACTTAATGGACTTTGAGTTTGCCAGGCGTTGTGGTTTTCCCTTGCAGTCTTTGCAGAACCCTATTCCTTTAAGGGGCATTGATGCTACACCTTTGGCTAAAAATAAGCCCCAGTTTTGGACACAGGTGACCATGTGCATGGCGCCAGCCCATCAGGAAGATTGTCGATTTCTGGTGTTGCATAATTTGCATGATGCTATCGTGCTGGGTTTTCCGTAGTTGCAGGTACATAATCCTGTGTTGGATTGGAAGTCTATGTCTGTGACTAGTTGGGGTTGTCAGGGGGTTCATAATGACGTTCCTTTGATGTCAATCTCCTCTTCTGAAGTTCCAGAGTTTTTGTCTGATTTTCAGGATGTATTCGATGAGCCCAAGTCCAGTTCCCTTCCACCGCATAGGGACTGTGATTGTGTGATTGACTTGATTCCAGGCTGTAAGTTTCCTAAGGGCCGACTTTTCAACCTGTCTGTGCCTGAACATACCGCCATGCGGAGTTATATTAAGGAGTCTTTGGAGAAAGGGCATATTCGACCATCCTCTTCACCGTTGGGAGCGGGATTTTTTTTTGTTGCCAAGAAGGATGGCTCCTTGAGACCCTGTATTGATTATCGCCTTTTGAATAAGATCACGGTCAAGTTTCAATACCCTCTTACCTCTGCTTTCCGATTTGTTTGCGAGGATTAAGGGGGCTAGTTGGTTTACTAAAATTGACCTTCGGGGGGCATATAATCTTGTTCGGATTAAGCAGGGTGATGAATGGAAAACTGTGTTTAATACGCCCGAAGGCCATTTTGAATACCTTGTGATGCCATTCGGGCTCTCCAATGCTCCATCTGTTTTTCAGTCCTTCATGCATGATATCTTCCGGACGTATCTTGATAAATTCTTGATTGTATATTTGGATGACATTTTGATTTTTTCCGATGATTGGGAGTCTCATGTGAAACAAGTCAGGATGGTATTTCAGATCCTTCGTGACAATGCCTTGTTTGTGAAGGGGTCTAAGTGTCTCTTTGGAGTGCAGAAGGTTTCTTTTTTTGGCTTCATTTTTTCTCCCTCATCTATAGAGATGGATCCGGCTAAGGTTCAGGCCATTCATGATTGGATTCAACCCACATCCGTGAAGAGCCTTCAGAAATTTTTGGGCTTTGCTAATTTTTATCGCCGTTTCATTGCCAACTTCTCCAGCGTGGTTAAACCCTTGACCGATTTGACGAAGAAAGGCGCTGATGTGGCTAATTGGTCCTCTGCGGCTGTCTCTGCCTTTCAGGAGCTTAAACGCCGATTTACTTCAGCCCCGGTGTTGCGTCAACCGGATGTTTCTCTTCCGTTTCAGGTTGAGGGTGATGCTTCTGAGATTGGTGCAGGGGCCGTTTTGTCCCAGAGGGATCCTGTTGGTTCCTTGATGAAACCGTGTGCCTTCTTTTCCCGTAAGTTTTCGCCTGCTGAACGCAATTATGATGTCGGCAATCGGGAGTTGTTGGCTATGAAGTGGGCGTTTGAGGAATGGCGACATTGGCTTGAGGGAGCTAAGCATCGTATTGTGGTCTTGACCGATCATAAGAATCTGATTTACCTCGAGTCTGCCAGACGGCTGAATCCTAGACAGGCTCGATGGTCTTTGTTTTTTTCCCGTTTTGATTTTGTGGTCTCGTATCTTCCGGGTTCTAAGAATATTAAGGCTGATGCCCTCTCTAGGTTTTTGCCTGATTCCTCTGAGGTTCTTGAACCGGTCGGCATTCTGAAAGAAGGGGTGGTCCTTTCTGCCATTTCCCCTGATTTACGACGGGTTCTTCAGGAATTTCAGGCTGACAAACCTGACCGCTGTCCAGTGGGAAAACTGTTTGTTCCTGACAGATGGACTAGTAGAGTGATTTCTGAGGTTCATTGTTCTGTGTTGGCTGGTCATCCTGGTATTTTTGGTACCAGAGATTTGGTTGGTAGGTCCTTTTGGTGGCCTTCTTTGTCACGTGATGTGCGTTCTTTTGTGCAGTCCTGTGGGACTTGTGCGCGGGCCAAGCCTTGTTGTTCCCGTGCAAGTGGGTTGCTTTTGCCATTGCCAGTTCCTGAGAGGCCCTGGACGCATATTTCTATGGATTTTATTTCTGATCTTCCGGTTTCCCAGAGGATGTCAGTTATCTGGGTTGTTTGTGACCGGTTCTCTAAGATGGTTCATTTGGTGCCTTTGCCTAAATTGCCTTCCTCTTCAGATTTGGTTCCGTTGTTTTTTCAGCATGTGGTTCGTTTGCATGGTATTCCGGAGAATATTGTGTCCGACAGAGGTTCCCAGTTTGTTTCTAGGTTTTGGCGGGCCTTTTGTGCTAGGTTGGGTATTGATTTGTCTTTTTCTTCCGCATTTCATCCTCAGACAAATGGCCAGACCGAGCGAACTAATCAGACTTTGGAAACTTATTTGAGATGCTTTGTGTCTGCTGATCAGGATGATTGGGTGGATTTCTTGCCATTGGCCGAGTTTGCCCTTAATAATCGGGCTAGTTCGGCTACTTTGGTTTCGCCCTTCTTTTGTAATTTTGGTTTTCATCCTCGTTTTTCTTCGGGCAGGTTGTGCCTTCTGACTGTCCTGGTGTGGATTCGGTGGTTGACAGGTTGCAGCGGATTTGGGCTCATGTGGTGGACAATTTGGTGTTGTCTCAGGAGGAGGCTCAGCGTTTTGCTAACCGTCGTCGGTGTGTTGGTTCCTGGCTTCAGGTTGGGGATCTGGTCTGGTTGTCTTCCCGTCATGTTCCTATGAAGGTTTCTTCTCCTAAGTTTAAGCCTTGGTTTATTGGTCCTTATAAGATTTCTGAGATTATCAATCATGTGTCTTTTCGATTGGCGCTTCCGGCCTCTTTTACTATCCATAATGTCTTCTGTTATGATCTGGTGGCCCAGAAGCAGCATGGACGAGCTCTGGAGTAGGTGGCCTCTATACTGACTGCAGACCCTGAACTTAACACCGCAACTATAAGCAGCCGTGGGATGTTCCTGTCACTCCCTCGACACCTCGTCACAGCCGGAGGACTAATTACCCCTAAAGAAAGAAACAGGAAAACTATCTTGCCTCAGAGAAAATCCCCAAAGGAAAGACAGCCCCCCACAAATATTGACTGTGAGAGGAGAGGGAAATTACAAACGCAGACTGAAAACAGAATTTAGCAAAGGAGGCCACGCTACCTAGAAAGAAAAGACAGGACAGAGTACTGTGCGGTCAGTATTAATATACTACAAAAATCCACCACAGAGAATACAAAAATCTCCACACCTAACTAAAGGCATGGAGGGTAACTCTGCGACTCCAGAGCTTCCAGCTTGGCTGAATAAATCCTTACACAGACAAAGCTGGACAAGAAAAAACATAGCAATTCACTGAACTATAAAGTCCACCGCATGTGGACTGCAAAAACAAAGCCAGGACTTATCTTTGATGATTTGGACAATCCAGCAGGAGAAACCAAGCAGAGATGTTAATCCTCCAGAAAACAATGGACAACTGGCACTCACTAAAGAGTGAAGCCAGACTAAATAGCCCCATCCAAAGTGGAAGCACCTGATGACTGCTGTGAAGGACAAACAGCAGCACTACCACTTATAACCACCAGAGGGAGCCCAAGAGCAGAACCCACAACAGAATTCACAACAGTCTTCCATAGATCTTTGTTACGGAAATGTGTGGTACCCGTTGTTCCCTCTGTTGATCCTCGGGCCCCTGTGTTGGTTGATGGGGAGTTGGAGTATGTGGTTGAGAAGATTTTGGATTCTCGTTTTTCGAGGCGGAGGCTTCAGTATCTTGTCAAATGGAAGGGTTATGGATAATTCTTGGGTTTTTGCCTCTGATGTCCATGCTGCTGATTTGGTCCGTGCCTTTCATCTGGCTCATCCTGATCGGCCTGGGGGCTCTGGTGAGGGTTCGGTGCCCCCTCCTCAAGGGGGGGGGGGGGGGTACTGTTGTGAATTCTGCTCTTGGGTTCCCTCCGGTGGTTGTTGGTGGTATTGCAGTTGTCCCTGGCTTTCAATCCTGGTCAGGTGTTCCTGCTGATTGCAGGCCTGACTGGGGTATTTAGGGCTGCAGCATTCATTAGTCAGTGCCAGTTGTCCATTATTCTTGGAGGTTTGGATCTCTTTCTGGTCTTCCTGCCCTGCTGCTAAATCTACAAAGATAAGTGTCTGGTTTTTGTTTCTACAGCACACATGCGGTGTGTTTACTATTTTGTGCTATTCATTTGTCTTTTCTTGTTCAGCTTGGACTGTGTCAGGATTTTTACAGTCAAGTTGGATTCTCAGGAGATGCAGATATACGCTCCATGTCTTTAGTTAGATGTGGAATTTTTGTATTATTCTGCTGTGGATATTTTTAGGGTTTTATACTGACCGCTTAGTATTCTGTCCTATCCTTTCCTATTTAGCTAGAGTGGCCTCTTTTGCTAAATCCTGTTTGCGTGTGTCTTTCCTCTAATACTCACAGTCAATATTCGTGGGGGGCTGCCTATCCTTTGGGATTCTGCTCTGAGGCAAGATAGGATTCCCATTTCCATCTATAGGGGTATTTAGTCCTCCGGCTGTGTCGAGGTGTCTAGGATTGTTAGGTACATCCCACGGCTACTTCTAGTTGCGGTGTCAGTTTAGGGATTGCGGTCAGTACAGGTTCCACCTACTCCTGAGAAAGTCTCATGCAGCTCCTAAGTCACCGGATCCTAACACTTTCCTCAACGTTTCTCTGTCATCCAGGGAGATGAGCTACAGTGCCATGGGTTCTAATCTTTTTGATTATGTTGTGTACAATGGACAAAGGAACATGAAGATCTCTGGAGGTGGACTTTTAACCTTGAGATTGTTGATATTTTTCAACAATTTTTGTTCTCAACTCCTCAGACAGTTCTCTTCTCATCTTTCTGTTCTCCAGGCTTAGTGCAGCACACACAGGCACACAATGCAAACATTGAGTCAACTTCTCAATTTTTTTCTGGTTTCAGGTGTGATTTTCATATTGCCCAAACCTGTTACTTGCCACAGGTAAGTTGGAACAAGCATCACATTTGAAACAAGGTTGTTTACCCACAATTTTGGAAAGGTGCCAATAATTTTATCCTGCCCATTTTGGGCGTTGTGTGTGAAAGCATTAAGCTACTTACGGGTAGCGGCATTTCTCGGAGGCCCATGACAGCACGACGAGAGAGGGGATCCGCCCATTAGGAACAGGAAACCTACAGATACAAAAGGGCGGCACCTCTCCCCTGCATCAGTTGTATTTCAGAGCCTTGAGAGGACTACCGTGGTTAGTGGCACACAAAAATATACTTTATATACAATTTATATACAAAATTTTAACCAATATATTGGAACTGGGTATCATACGTGAGATATATACAATATAGGAAGTGCAACCCCCACGTGAAATAGGGAGGGAACTAAGGGTGCTGTCATGGGCCTCCGAGAAATGCCGCTACCCGTAAGTAGCTTAATGCTTTACTCGGACACCCATGACAGCACGACGAGAGAATTACAGAGATGTAACACTACCTTAGGGAGGGACTATAGCTTGCAGCACCCTTAACCCGAAGGTGAGATCAGAGGAGGCCCCTAAATCCAACCTATAGTGTTTAAAGAAGGTGGACGGGGATGACCATGTGGCCGCCTTACATATCTGGTCGATTGATACTCCAGATTTTTCCGCCCAGGATGTGGCCATGGCTCTGGTGGAATGCGCCCTCAGATTCTGCGGAGTCGGACCCCCACCTGCAGTATAAGCCAAAGAGATAGCCTCCCTAATCCATTTCGCTAGTGTGTACTTTGATACCCTGAGTCCCTTTCTAGGATTTTGGAAAGATAAAAATAACGCATTATCTTTCTTCCATGTATCGGTAACAGAGATGTAGTCTAACAGGCATCTCCTAACGTCTAGTGTATGGAGTAGCTCTTCTTTAGGGTTGGAGGGATTGGGAAGGAAAGATGGTAAAACTATCTCCTGTGACCTGTGAAACCGAGATGATACTTTTGGTAAATAGGCCGGGTCCGGTCTGAGGACTACCCTATCTGGCAGAAACTCTGTATAAGGGGAAATTCTGGAGGGAGCTTGTATGTCTCCTACCCTACGGGCAGATGTTATCGCTACCAGAAATGCTGTCTTAGGGTATGTGCACACGTTGCGGATTTCTTGCAGAAATTTCCTGAAGAAAACCGGAAATTTTCTGCAAGAAATCCGCATTTTTTTTTTGCGTTTTTTTAGCATTCTGCAAGCGTAATTAGCTTGCAGAATGCTAAAGTTTTCCAAGCGATCTGCAGCATCGCTTGGAAAACTGACTGACAGGTTGGTCACACTTGTCAAACATAGCGTTTGACAAGTGTGACCAACTTTTTACTATAGATGCAGCTTATGCAGCATCTATAGTAAAAGATAGAATGTTTAAAAATAAAAAAAATAAAAAAAATGCTTATACTCACCCAGACATCTCCTCAGCGGCGTCCGGCTCCTCTTCCTATAGCTGGTCTGTGCGCACAGGACCTTCCGTGACGTCACGGTCACGTGAGCGGTCACATGACCGCTCACGACCAATCACAGGACAGTGACGTCATCGGCAGGTCTTTCGCCGCACACCAGCTACAGGAACCGAACGGCAGCGTGCAGTGGAGGCGGGAAGACATCGAGGGTGAGTATAGGACTGTTTTTTATTTTAATTCTTATTTTTTGACCACTTATATGGTGCCCAGTGCGTGGAGGAGAGTCTCCTCTCCTCCACCCTGGGTACCAACCGCACATAATCTGCTTACTTCCCGCATCGTGGGCACAGCCCCGTGCGGGAAGTAAGCAGATCAATGGACTCCCAGGTGTGCGGAATCCCCTGCAATTCCGCATTTTAATGAACATGTTGCTTTTTTTTCCGCGATGCGATTTTTTCGCGGAAAAAAAGGCTACATTTGCACAAAAAATGCGGAATAAACTGTAAATAATAGGAGGCATATGTAAGCGTTTTTTTCGCGTTTTTATAGCGAAAAAACGCGAAAAAAACGCAAAAAATACTGAACGTGTGCACATGGCCTCAAGGGATAAGGCCTTAATTGAAGCTGATTGTAATGGTTCAAACGGCTCTCTAGTCAATGCTGACAGGACTAGATTAAGATCCCAAGGCATAGATCTATCCTTATGTATGGGTCTAGCCCTACTAGAAGCTTTAATGAACCTTGAGATCCAATAATTATTGGCGATGTTACAGGAAAACAAGGCCCCTAGGGCCGAGACTTGTACCTTTAGGGTACTAGTGGATAGATCTAGCTCTAAGCCCCTTTGCAGGAATTCTAAGATCTGTTTTATAGGTATTCCCTCTTCTAAATTAAAATCAGAAGAGGCCAGGAATTTCCGCCAGGTTCTAGCGTAGATTGTTGTCTTAATCTGCTTTCTACTTTTTATAAGGGTTTCAATCAAATTTGGGGAGAACCCTTTGTCCTTCAGTAACGCCCTCTCAAACTCCATGCCGTTAAATGGAGATTCTTTACTTGAGGATGGCTGATCGGACCCTGGTAGAGTAAATCTGGAATGTCCGGAAGCACCCAGGGGTCTTCCACTGACATGATCCTGAGCCAGGTGAACCAGGCCCTTCTGGGCCAATCAAAATAACTCTTGCCCGATCCTCTCTTATCTTCCTGATTACCAGAGGTATCAGGCCCAGCGGGGGGAACGCATAAGCCAGCCGAAAGTCCCAACTGATCAGAAAGGCTTCTACCGCCAGAGGATTCTCCCTGGGATTTAGGGAACAGAATTTTATTGTCTTTCGATTGTCCCTGGTGGCAAATAAATCCACCTCTGGATGTCCCCATTTGTGGGCAATCTGGTTGAACACGAGACCGTTTAGAGACCACTCCCCTTGTCTCAGGGTGTTGCGGCTTAGAAAGTCCGCTTTCACATTTTCTTTTCCTCTTATATGCAGTGCGGTTAAAGATAGAAAATGGTTTTCCGCAGTCTGGAATAGACGATCTGTCACTCTCATTAGTGATTCGGAATGAGTTCCACCCTGGTGATTTATGTACGCGACCGCCACCTGGTTGTCCGAGAGGATCTTGACGTGGTGACCCTGCAGATATATGAGTAATTTTTTAACTGAAAGTTCAATTGCCATTAACTCTTTTTGGTTGGAGGAGGCTGATGTTAGGGGGTTCCATAGACCCTGAACTATCATGTCATCCATGTGTGCTCCCCAACCTGAAGGGCTAGCGTCTGTCGTTACAATACGTGTCGCCTGTGTCACCCAGGGAACTCCTGCCGATAAATTGTCATTGATTAGCCACCATCTAAGAGATGTCAGTGCTTCTGGACCCAAAGTAATCTGACTTTGCAAGGACCCTTGTAAGATTCTGTCATTAACCAGTACCTCGGATTGTAAAGGTCTGGTATGAAACTGGGCCCAACGGACAGCGGGAATGCACGAGGTTAGAGATCCTAACAGTGACATAGCTTGTCTAAGTGTCATGGATGGATTATCAGTTGCTCTAGACACCTGTTGTTGGATGTGTAACAACTTGTCGGGCGGAAGACAACACAGTTGGGTTTCTGAATTTAAAAACAGTCCTAAGAATCTCTGTATTTTCTGGGGCTGTAATCGGGATTTTTCATAATTCACAATCCACCCCAGATGCTCAAGTTTGGTTGTGGTTACCTTTAGCTGAGAGAGGCAATGGTCTGCCGAACTCCCAACTATAAGGAAATCATCCAAATAGGGGACAATCAAGATGTCAGACTCTCGTAAGTGCGCCATGACTTCAGCCACTAACTTGGTAAACACCCTAGGAGCTGCTGATAAGCCAAAGGGAAGAGCTCTAAACTGGAAATGACGAATTTGTCCCCCCATTGACACAGCTACCAACAGGAATCTCTGGAAGTCTTCATGTATTGGGACATGATAGTATGCGTCCTTTAAATCTACAACTACCATGAAGCAGTGTTTAAATAACATTTTTATTGCTGAACCAATTGATTCCATTTTGAACGATTCATTGGTCAGAAATTTATTAATGCCTTTGAGATTTATGATCGTTCTAAACGATCCGTCTGGCTTCTTGATCAGAAAAAGAGGAGAGTAAAATCCCCTCCCTCTTTCTGATACTGGGATTTCAATCAAAACATTCTTGGAGCATAAGTTCGTGACTTCTGCTTCCAAGGCTGCTTGCTCAAGGGGGGAGGAACGTAAAGGGGTTAATTTAAATTTATCTCGAGGCCAGTGATCGAAATCAAGTTTTAGACCTTTTGCTATAATGCCTCGGACCCATTTACTGTTCGTAATGTCAAACCAAGCTGAGGAGAATGCTGACAGTCTACCCCCCACAGGGATTGCTAGTCATTGGTCCGTTTTTTTCTGTTCTTTCGAGGAACGGCGAAACATATAGCCCGTACCTCTTCCGCGTCTATCCTCCCATCTAAAACTCTTCCTAGAGGGTGAGGATCCGCGTTTTTTCCCGCGACCAAATCTCCTCTTATTGAAGGGCCGGCGGTAGGATGCTGAAGACGGATTAGGAAATTTCTTCTTATCATCCCCCGCCTTTTCCAGCAACTCATCCAGAGTTGGTCCAAAGAGATATTCTCCTTTACACGGGATGGCGCAGAGCTTAGTTCTGGATTGAATGTCGCCTGACCAGCACTTCAACCATAAAGCCCTACGAGCCGCGTTGGAGAGTCCTGCCGCTCTAGCCGCCATCCTGAGTCCACAGATGCGTCTGACAGAAAGGCCGCAGCATTCTGCATTGTTGGTAAAGCCTTCAGAATGGAATCTCTGGAAGCGCCGTCCTTGAGCTGGGACTCTAACTGATCCAGCCAGACCATTAAAGACCTGGCTGTACACGTCGCGGCAACTGCTGGTCTTAGAGATCCCGCCGTCGTCTCCCAGGTTCCTTTAAGGAAAGTATCTGCCTTTCTGTCAAGGGGGTCCTTGAGGGTCCCCATATCCTCAAATGGCAATGAGGCTTTCTTTGACGCTTTTGCCACCGCCGCATCCAGCTTAGGGGCTTTATCCCATGTTTCCACAACCGGATCATCAAAAGGGTACCTGTGTTTCAATGCTGGCGGTAAGGAACCCTTTTTCTCGGGTTTCTTCCATTCTCGGAGAATCAAGTCTTGGATCTTTTCGTTCACCGGAAAAGATCTATGTTTTTTACGATCCAATCCGCTGAACATCATATCCTGTTTTGAGGGCTGCGGCTTGGGCTCTTCTATACCCATTGTGCCTCTAACAGACTTGACGACTTTGTCAATTCTATCCAGGGGTAGACAGAATCGTCCAGACTCCTCATCTGAAGAAGAGGAGGAAGGACTTGAGTGATAGGCACCCTCTTCTCTTTCTTCCTCCGAAGAATTAGAGTCCAGGGGTGTCCTATGTTTTGAACCTCCCGCTTGGGATAGGGACCGTAGGGATTCCCTTACTTCCAAACGGATCATTTCCTTCAGGTTAGCCGCACTCACAGATTCTTCCGCTACCTAGGGGAGGACAATATAGGTGATAACTACTATCTGACCTAATGTCACTTCCACCCAACCACTCCTGTAGACCTCACCGTCTGTTGTATACAGGGGGCACATAATTTTTTGGGACAAGAATCAGGTAAGGGGACCCCACAGAGGGCACATTCCTTATGCTTTGACTTGTCCGTGCTTTTCTTCCCCTAGAATGATAAAGTATAAGGGGCCTGCGTCACAGAGTGAACTTTCACGTAGATCACTTACCCGTGCGCCAAAGTAAGTACTGGAATACGAGGGGGTTCTTTCCTAGCCGAAGCTCTGGATCCTTTTGCGGATGAGCTTCTTCGACTGGACTGGTCGCTTCTGTCCTTGGGCTTTTGACGCACCTCATCCAGCAGCTGCTGCTGCTCACCACCACTCTCCATGACGACTTGCGACCAAAAGCAGGGCTCTGCAGTCGTCACCTGCTTAAATCCCCCTTGGATCCGGTCAGCAGATAGGCCAGCGCTACCCTATTGGCTCAGAATACAGTAGGGAGGGCAGGAAACCTTGTGGGAAAAGCCGGCATTCAGGATGCGATGGGCGCCGCCATCTTGGATTGACTGTGCATGCGCAGACACCCGGCGACCCGGAAGCGGCTACTAACTCTGCCCCCTCACGTCACCGCACCCGGAAATGCTCCAGCACACGCTGAGAGCGGTGCAGGACGCCGGGGACGGACCGCAGCGCTCCGGGTGTTCACCCACACAGTCCTGACGCCAGCACCCCATATTCGCCGCACCGCTGCACCACCAATGGGATATACTTACCGGCGCTGACGCTGATGGAGGCAGGAAAATCCTCCGGACTCCGCTCCCTGCTGCGAACGCCACCCCATGCAGTCCAGCCAGGACCACCGTGGCGTCTCCAGGGTTCTCCGCACCGGCCGAGGTAGGAGACCCCCCCGCTACCAGATTCGGTCCGGCCGGCCTGGGCTCCTTAAGATCAATCTGTAGGCACCCGTCCCTTTAGGAACAGGAAACCAACTGATGCAGGGGAGAGGTGCCGCCCTTTTGTATCTGTAGGTTTCCTGTTCCTAATGGGCGGATCCCCTCTCTCGTCGTGCTGTCATGGGAGTCTGAGTAAATTATGTCCATTTTGCTTTTTTTCTGTCTTATTTTGTGCTGTTTCAATACACACAAAGGAAACAAAATTGTGTATAACAAAACGTGTAATTGCAATAATTTTCTGGGAGAAATACTTCATTTTCTAGAACAATTTCAAGGGTCCCAACACTTTCAGCTATGACTGTATAGTGGTTATATTCTTGTACATAGGGGCAGTTGTCATGCTCTTGTATATGAACCCTTAAGCCTGTGTTTTGTGGTCAACTTCTCTGTTTGCGGAGCCACAGCAGACACACCTTTTTCTCCGTGAGTTTAGGTTCTGTTGTTCTGGCTGCAGTCTATTTAGCATAACACAGGTGTTTTTATTGGTCTGCCATATCTTTCAGGTGCACCTTTATTTTCTGTCCTCCTTGCTGTTTCTGTTCTTTCCTCTGCACCTACCTCCTGTTTCTTTATAGGAAGTAGTCATCATATAACCAAGCAGCACGTACTGTAATTAGTAATTAGTGGTTTACCTTACTCACTTTGTGATCTTTCCTTTTTCAGCACACTTTCACTGTTGTAGGAAATTCACTCTGCTCTGTTTCTTTAGGAGGAACGTGAAGAGCTTGACGGCTGTACAGGCCGCATTGGTTAGGGCTACCTGTGCTCATGCAGGAACCATTCATTACTGTGGGTCAGGATCTCTATTCTGTACAGGAGGTGGCAGGGTCAGTTGCAGATTTTAGTTTGTTACCTATTTTCCAGAGATAGTTGTTACATTATCAAAACAGCAGTATTATAGTGATCATACTTTGTTATATTAGTTATATTCTTGTACATAGGGGCAGTATTATATTGGGGCAGTATTATAGTAGTTATATTCTTGTACATAGGGGCAGTATTATAGTAGTTATATTTTTGTACATAGGAGCAGTATTATAGTAGTTATATTCTTGTACATAGGGGCAGTATTATAGTAGTTATATTTTTGTACATAGGAGCAGTATTATAGTAGTTATATTCTTGTACATGGGGCAGTATTATAGTAGTTATATTCTTGTACATAGGGGCAGTATTATAGTAGTTATATTCTTGTACATAGGGGGCAGTATTATAGTAGTTATATTCTTGTACATAGGAGCAGTATTATAGTAGTTATATTCTTGTACATGGGGCAGTATTATAGTAGTTATATTCTTGTACATAGGGGCAGTATTATAGTAGTTATATTCTTGTACATAGGGGGCAGTATTATAGTAGTTATATTCTTGTACATAGGAGCAGTATTATAGTAGTTATATTCTTGTACATAGGGGCAGTATTATAGTAGTTATATTCTTGTACATAGGGGCAGTATTATAGTAGTTATATTCTTGTACATAGGGGCAGTATTATAGTAGTTATATTCTTGTACATAGGGGCAGTATTATAGTAGTTATATTCTTGTACATAGGGGGCAGTATTATAGTAGTTATATTCTTGTACATAGGAGCAGTATTATAGTAGTTATATTCTTGTACATAGGGGCAGTATTATAGTAGTTATATTCTTGTATATAGGGGCAGTATTATGGTAGTTATATTCTCGTACATAGGAGCAGTATTATAGTAGTTATATTCTTGTACATAGGAGCAGTATTATAGTAGTTATAGTCTTGTACATAGGAGCAGTATTATAGTAGTTATATTCTTGTACATAGGGGCAGTATTATAGTAGTTATATTTTTGTACATAGGAGCAGTATTATAGTAGTTATATTCTTGTACATAGGGGCAGTATTATAGTAGTTATATTTTTGTACATAGGAGCAGTATTATAGTAGTTATATTCTTGTACATAGGGGCAGTATTATAGTAGTTATATTTTTGTACATAGGAGCAGTATTATAGTAGTTATATTCTTGTACATGGGGCAGTATTATAGTAGTTATATTCTTGTACATAGGGGCAGTATTATAGTAGTTATATTCTTGTACATAGGGGGCAGTATTATAGTAGTTATATTCTTGTACATAGGAGCAGTATTATAGTAGTTATATTCTTGTACATAGGGGCAGTATTATAGTAGTTATATTCTTGTATATAGGGGCAGTATTATGGTAGTTATATTCTTGTACATAGGGGGCAGTATTATAGTAGTTATATTCTTGTACATAGGGGCAGTATTATAGTAGTTATATTCTTGTATATAGGAGCAGTATTATAGTAGTTATATTCTTGTACATAGGGGCAGTATTATAGTAGTTATATTCTCGTACATAGGAGCAGTATTATAGTAGTTATATTCTTGTACATAGGAGCAGTATTATAGTAGTTATAGTCTTGTACATAGGAGCAGTATTATAGTAGTTATATTCTCGTACATAGGGGCAGTATTATAGTAGTTATATTCTCGTACATAGGGGCAGTATTATAGTAGTTATATTCTTGTACATAGAGAGCAGTATTATAGTAGTTATATTCTTGTACATAGAGGCAGTATTATAGTAGTTATATTCTTGTACATAGAGGCAGTATTATAGTAGTTATATTCTTGTACATAGAGGCAGTATTATAGTAATTATATTCTTGTACATAGGAGCAGTATTATAGTAGTTATATTCTTGTACATAGGGGCAGTATTATAGTAGTTATATTCTTGTACATAGAGAGCAGTATTATAGTAGTTATATTCTTGTACATAGGGGCAGTATTATAGTATTAATATTCTTGTACATAGAGGCAGTATTATAGTAGTTATATTCTTGTACATAGAGGCAGTATTATAGTAGTTATATTCTTGTACATAGAGAGCAGTATTATAGTAGTTATATTCTTGTACATAGGAGCAGTATTATAGTAGTTATATTCTTGTACATAGGAGCAGTATTATAGTAGTTATATTCTTGTACATAGGAGCAGTATTATAGTAGTTATATTCTTGTACATAGGGGCAGTATTATAGTAGTTATATTCTTGTACATAGGAGCAGTATTATAGTAGTTATATTCTTGTACATAGGGGCAGTATTATAGTAGTTATATTCTTGTACATAGGAGCAGTATTATAGTAGTTATATTCCTGTACATAGGAGCAGTATTATAATGGCTGCTTTTAATGAACAGTGCTGAAGCTGGCGATAACCCGGAAATGAAAATTTCTCCTTGAGGCTATGTGCACGCTTTCAGGATTTTTTGCGGTTTTTTTCCGGGTTTTTTCGTCCGTTTTCTGCGGGAAAAACACTTAAAAAACGCATACATATGCATCCCATCATTTTTAATGCATTCTGTAATTTTTGTGCACATGATGCGTTTTTTCCACGAAAAAAACGCATCGCGGTAAAAAACGCAGCATGTTCATTAATTTTGCGGATTTTTTTCCCCACTATTTAACGCATTGGGAAGCTCCGGAAAAAAACGCGGGGAAAAAACGCATGCGGATTTCCTGCAGAAAAAGTCCGCTTTTGTTCAGGAAAATTCTGCAGAAAATCCTGACGTGTGAATCACGGCAATCCTGAAAAATGATTTGTTTTTTTTTCCCACTGGAATAGGAATGTGTAACTAGGCATCTAAAAGGTCTAGATCGACCATAAACTCTTCAGGATGCAAGTTGACGGTTGCTTCAATTCGGAATATCGCTTTCTACCAAGGGACGCCTGATTTTAGGCCGGGAAAGACTCATTTTCCATGTTGACGATAAGGCACACATCGGTTTGGTCAGGAATTCTTTAAGATCTGTTAAATGAATCCCTAAGGGTATGTGCACACGTCAGGATTTTGTCAGGCTTTTTCCTCAGGTTTTGTAGCCAAAACCAGGAGTGGGTGATAAATGCAGAAGTGGTGCATATGTTTCTATTATACTTTTCCTCTAATTGTTCCACTCCTGGTTTTGGCTACAAAACCTGAGGAAAAATCCTGACAAAATTATGACGTGTGCACATAGCCTCAGAGTAATCTGTCGGTGGGAACTTGAAGAGATGTACGGAATAGCCTAATTATATGATCTCCACTATCTATTAATTGTTCATTATTTCTGCACAATCCCCTCAGAGCCTGGATCCCCTTCCCTCCCGCCTGTCACAGAAGAAGTGACCAGGCTCCTCGCTTCTTCCAGTGCAACTTGCACCAGTGACCTTATTCCCTCACATCTCCTCCAGTCCCTTTTCCGAGCTGTCACCACTCACCTAACTAAAATATTTAACCTGTGTCTGTCATCTGGTATCGTTACCTCCTCATTTAAACAAGCCATCATAACCCCTTTACTTAATAACCGTCCCTTGACCAAAAGTAAGCCGGTAACTAAAGACCTGTCTCTAATCTTCCCTTCATGTTTAAACTCCTCAAACGCCTGGTCCACTCCCGTCTTACCCGCTATCTCTCAGATAACTCTCTTCTCGACCCTCTTCAATCTGATTTCCGCTCTTTACACTCTTCTGAAACTGCCCTCACTAAAGTCTCTAATGACCTACTAACAGCTAAATCTAATGGTCTCTGCTGATCTCCAGGATCTCTCTGCAGCATTCGACACTGTGGATCACCAGCTCCTCCTCACTATGCTCCGCTCCATTGGACTCACGGACACCGTTCTCTCCTTGTTCTCCTCCTACCTCTCTGACCGCTCCTTCACTGTTCTGTATGGCTCCCATTCCCCTGTCGGGTCCCTCAGGGTTCGGTCCTGGGCCCCTTCTCTTCTATTAACCTCCCATATTGAACAATCAGTAGATTTAGTTTTCAGCACCATCTCTATGCTGATGACAGTAAATTATACACATTGTCTCCTGACACCCCCCCATTACTACAGATACCAGCAATTGTCTGTCCGCTGTCTCTAACATCATGTCCTCCCTCTATCGAAAACGGAATCTCTCCAAAACTGAACTCGTGTTCCCCCCTCTAATAACCTACCTACACCCGACACTGCCATTTCCTTGGGTGGTTCCACCATTACTCCCCCACAGCACGCCCACTGTATTGGGGGTCTTATACGACAGAAATTTCCTTTATTCCCTATAACCGATCACTCCCTCGCTTCTGTCATCTGCAGCTTAAAAACATCTCCAGACTCCGACCTTTTCTCACTTTTCAAACTCTTAGGCCTCTTTCACACTTCCGTCTTTTAGAATCAGTCAAAATCCGTCAAAGTGTTGAAAAGACGGATCCTGTGCAGATTGCAAAAAACGGATGCACTGGATCCTGTTTTTTGACGGATCCGTCGATGCAGCAGCTGCAGGAAAAATGGGTTAAATTAAAGGAATAGAAATCCTTCCAGGCATGCTCAGTGTAAAAAACGGAATCTGTTGCTGGATTCCATCATTTGACGGACAGCAACGGATCCTGCGCCCATAGACTTCCATTCTAGCCAACGACAGACGCCGCAGGATCCGTCGCTGTATGTTTTTTCGACGCAGACAAAAAACATTACATTGAACGTTTTTTCCAGACGACGGTCCGCCAAAACACGACGGATGCGACGTGGCCATCCGTCGCTAATACAAGTCTATGGGAAAAAAAACGGATCCTGTGGGCACATTTGCAGGATCCGTTTTTTTCTCAAAACGACGCATTGCAACGGATCTGAAAAGATGGAAGTGTGAAAGAGGACTTAACACTCATTCTCGTCTGGACTATTACAACTCTACTGATCGGCCTCCTTCTTACCAAACATTCCCCCCTCTCCAATACATCATGAATGAGACAGCCAGGGTCATATTTCAGTCCAGCCTCTACACCGATGCCTCCATCCTGTGCCAGTCATTACACTGGTTACCCATCCACTCCAGAGTACGATATAAACTTATATCCATATACTACGTCTTATATATTATACTTAGATACACGGCTCAGCAGTCAGTATCATACAGGATAGGATTACATACAAGGCTCAGCAGACAGTAACACACAGTATAGGATTAGATACACAGCTCAGCAGACAGTATCACACAGGAGAGGATTAGATACACAGCTCAGCAGACAGTATCATACAGGAGAGGATTAGATACACAGCTCAAAAGACAATATCACACAGGATAGAATTAGATACACAGCTCAGCAGACAGTATCGCACAAGAGAGGATGAGATACACGGCTCAGCAGTCAGTATCACACAGGAGAGGATGAGATACACGGCTCAGCAGTCAGTATCACACAGGAGAGGATTAGATACACGGCTCAGCAGTCAGTATCACACAGGATAGGATTAGATACACGGCTCAGTAGTCGGTATCACACCGGATAGGATTAGATACACGGCTCAGCAGACAGTATCACACAGGATAGGATTAGATACACGGCTCAGCAGACAGTATCACACAGGATAAGATTAGATACACAGCTCAGCAGACAGTATCACACAGGATAGGATTAGATACACGGCTCAGCAGTCAGTATCACACAGGATAGGATTAGATACACAGCTCAGCAGTCAGTATCACACAGGATAGGATTAGATACACAGCTCAGCAGACAGTATCACACAGGATAGGATTAGATACACGGCTCAGCAGTCAGTATCACACAGGATAGGATTAGATACAAAGCTCAGCAGTCAGTATCACACAGGAGAGGATTAGATACACGGCTCAGCAGTCAGTATCACAGGATGGGATTAGATACACAGCTCAGCAGTCAGTATCACACAGGATAGGATTAGATACACGGCTCAGCAGTCTGTATCACACAGGAGAGAATTAGATACACAGCTCAGCAGTCAGTATCACACAGGAGAGGATTAGATACACGGCTCAGCAGTCAGTATCACAGGATGGGATTAGATACACAGCTCAGCAGTCAGTATCACACAGGATAGATTTAGATACACGGCTCAGCAGTCTGTATCACACAGGATAGGATTAGATACACGGCTCAGCAGACAGTATCACAAAGGAGAGGATTAGATACACAGCTCAGCAGACAGTATCACACAGGATAGGATTAGATACACGGCTCAGCAGTCAGTATCACACAGGAGAGGATTAGATACACAGCTCAGCAGGCAGTATCACACAGGAGAGGATTAGATACACGGCTCAGCAGTCAGTATCACAGGATGGGATTAGATACACAGCTCAGCAGTCAGTATCACACAGGATAGGATTAGATACACGGCTCAGCAGTCTGTATCACACAGGATAGGATTAGATACACGGCTCAGCAGTCTGTATCACACAGGAGAGGATTAGATACACAGCTCAGCAGTCAGTATCACACAGGAGAGGATTAGATACACGGCTCAGCAGTCTGTATCACACAGGAGAGGATTAGATACACGGCTCAGCAGTCTGTATCACACAGGAGAGGATTAGATACACGGCTCAGCAGTCTGTATCACACAGGATAGGATTAGATACACAGCTCAGCAGACAGTATCACACAGGAGAGTATTAGATACATAGCTCAGCAGTCAGTATCACACAGGAGAGGATTAGATACACAGCTCATCAGTCAGTATCACACAGGAGAGGATTAGATACACGGCTCAGCAGACAGTACCACACAGGAGAGGATTAGATACACAGCTCAGCAGTCAGTATCACACAGGAGAGGATTAGATACACAGCTCAGCAGTCAGTATCACACAGGATAGGATTAGATACACAGCTCAGCAGACAGCATTACATAGGATAGGATTAGATACACGGCTCAGCAGTCAGTATCACACAGGATAGGATTAGATACACGGCTCAGCAGACAGTATCACACAGGATGGGATTAGATACACGGTTCAGCAGACAGTATCACAGGATAGGATTAGATATACGGCTCAGCAGTCAGTATCACACAGGATGGGATTAGATACACGGTTCAGCAGTCAGTATCACACAGGAGAGGATTAGACACACAGCTCAGCAGACAGTATCACAGGATGGGATTAGATACACAGCTCAGCAGTCAGTATCACACCAGATAGGATTAGATAAACGGCTCAGCAGACAGTATCACACAGGAGAGGATTAGATACACGGCTCAGCAGTCTGTATCACACAGGAGAGGATTAGACACACAGCTCAGCAGACAGTATCACAGGATGGGATTAGATACACAGCTCAGCAGTCAGTATCACACAGGATAGGATTAGATACACGGCTCAGCAGTCTGTATCACACAGGATAGGATTAGAGACACGGCTCAGCAGACAGTATCACACAGGATAGGATAGGATTAGATACACGGCTCAGCAGACAGTATCACACAGGATCGGATTAGATACACGGCTCAGCAGACAGTATCACACAGGAGAGGATTAGATACACAGCTCAGCAGACAGTATCACACAGGATATGATAGGATTAGATACACAGCTCAGCAGTCAGTATCACACAGGAGAGGATTAGATACACGGCTCAGCAGTCTGTATCACACAGGAGAGGATTAGATACACAGCTCAGCAGACAGTATCACACAGGATAGGATTAGATACACAGCTCAGCAGACAGTATCACACAGGATAGGATTAGATACACAGCTCAGCAGTCAGTATCACACAGGAGAGGATTAGATACACAGCTCAGCAGTCAGTATCACACAGGATAGGATTAGATACACGGCTCAGCAGTCAGTATCACACAGGATAGGATTAGATACACGGCTCAGCAGTCAGTATCACACCAGATAGGATTAGATAAACGGCTCAGCAGACAGTATCACACAGGAGAGGATTAGATACACGGCTCAGCAGACAGTATCACACAGGATAGGATTAGATACACAGCTCAGCAGACAGTATCACACAGGATAGGATTAGATACACAGCTCAGCAATCAGTATCACACAGGATAGGATTAGATACACAGCTCAGCAGACAGTATCACACAGGATAGGATTAGATACACAGCTCAGCAGACAGTATCACACAGGATAGGATTAGATACACAGCTCAGCAGACAGTATCACACAGGATAGGATAGGATTAGATACACGGCTCAGCAGACAGTATCACACAGGATAGGATTAGATACACAGCTCAGCAATCAGTATCACACAGGATAGGATTAGATACACAGCTCAGCAGACAGTATCACACAGGATAGGATTAGATACACAGCTCAGCAGACAGTATCACACAGGATAGGATTAGATACACAGCTCAGCAGACAGTATCACACAGGAGAGGATTAGATACACAGCTCAGCAGTCAGTACCACACAGGATAGGATTAGATACACGGCTCAGCAGACAGTATCACACAGGAGAGGATTAGATACACAGCTCAGCAGTCAGTATCACACAGGAGAGGATTAGATACACGGCTCAGCAGACGGTATCACACAGGAGAGGATTAGATACACAGCTCAGCGGTCAGTATCACACAGGATAGGATTAGATACACGGCTCAGCAGACAGTATCACACAGGATAGGATAGGATTAGATACACGGCTCAGCAGACAGTATCACACAGGATAGGATAGGATTAGATACACAGCTCAGCAGACAGTATCACACAGGATATGATAGGATTAGATACACGGCTCAGCAGACAGTATCACACAGGAGAGGATTAGATACACAGCTCAGCAGTCAGTACCACACAGGATAGGATTAGATACACGGCTCAGCAGACAGTATCACACAGGAGAGGATTAGATACACAGCTCAGCAGTCAGTATCACACAGGAGAGGATTAGATACACGGCTCAGCAGTCAGTATCACACAGGAGAGGATTAGATACACAGCTCAGCGGTCAGTATCACACAGGATAGGATTAGATACACGGCTCAGCAGACAGTATCACACAGGATAGGATAGGATTAGATACACGGCTCAGCAGACAGTATCACACAGGATAGGATAGGATTAGATACACAGCTCAGCAGACAGTATCACACAGGATATGATAGGATTAGATACACGGCTCAGCAGACAGTATCACACTACAGCATTAGATACACGGCTCAGAGCCCTCAGTCTGGAGATGTTGCTCTGTACAGGGCCACAGGTGACGCCGTTTGCCAGGTCCTCCCAGCACGTTCCGCTCTATCCCTCCCCTCGCACATCTCTATGGTTTCCCCGATTACTCTGCAGTGAACCACAGAGTGGAGTCTGAGGTTAGAGCGGCCGCGCGGTGCTTTGTGGGATAGGTGTGTGATTCCTCCAGGCCGCGCACAGCAGTGTGGAGCGGCGGCCGCCTGTGTGTCTCCCGGTAGTCAGCGCGCCCCCTGGTGAGGGGAGGATTCCGGGTCATCCCGGTGCTTCCCCTCCCCCCACCAACGAAAAACCGTTACATAAGGAAAATGCCGAATTTCTGCGCAGCCCCGAACTGCACCCGGAAGAGCACCCAGTCCGACCTGGCGTTCTTCAGATTCCCGCGGGACCCGGGCCGGTGAGAGGCGCTCCTGACCGTGCGGGGGTGGGGGGTGTCCTCAGTGTCGGGGTCCTCTGCCGTATATTTGGGGGGGCATCTTTTCTACATCTGTGAGTTAGGGCCCAGTGATGAGACCCCCGCCTTCTCCACACTTGGGGCCCCTCCTCTGTCCTTTATGTGTGATGGCTGATAACAGAGAGCAATAGCCTGTGTTCCCAGCAGCCCCCCGTACATGGCCGATGTCTCCGGACCCCGCGGTCACCTCGGGGGGCATCGCCCTTTATGATCGATTGGTCACATGATCTGCTGTCATAGCGGAATATTCGGGGGTCCGGAGTGCTGCCCGGCCATTATTGGATTTTTTGTTTCACCTTTTATTAATCAGATCCTTATCTGGACCCTCGCCCCTGCGATCAGTGGGGTGAGGGGCTTCTCGTCAGACCCCCATATAAATCGGCCGGCGGCTCTCCCAACCCGAGCCTGACCGCTTCATGGCTCTCTATGGGTCAGGAGAGCCGCCGGCCGGTGCGACCATGGCGGTGCGACCTCGGTGACTGCGCCGTTTACCCCACCGACACCCTGCACTGATACATTGTAACAAACAAGAGGGTCCTGGGTGGATACAATAGTAACAAGGTCCCATCCCTTTGAGACGGTTTCCATTCATTGGATGGAAGCAGAGGTCTTGAAACTTATACGTTTAGACAAAACGTCTGTTATTTTTTTATTATTATTATTTTTTATTTTTTTGAATGTTTTTATTTTTTTGCCCTTTTTTTTATTTATTTTTTTACTTTACATATGAGGGTTTTAGCTTTTCTTTTTACTGTATAATGTGACGAAAAACAGGAAAAATAATTCCACATAGGATGAAATAGTGAAAAAAACCCTCAATTCCACCATTGAGTTTTATTACTACAGCCGTAAAAATTGCCCAGTGATGTGATTCCCGAGTAGCACCAGTACAGCAATGCCAAACAGATAGATATATATATATATATATATATATATATATATATATATATATATATATATATATATATTTTACGTTTTAGTGGTTTTACAAATTTCTAGATTTTTTTTTTTTTAAAGAAAAAATTGGTTTGTCGCTATATATTTGTTTTTTTTGGAAGTGCATCTGAACAGCAAGGTGGATTGCTGTTGAGGGGAGATAGAGAGAAAAAAAAAATCTATAAATCTTCAGCACAGCGAGTGTGACCTGAGCATAAGTGTGAACGGCGGTAAGTGTGTGACTTGTGATTCAGTGACTTTGGAATCAGGGAGTTTCCAAGGGAGGAATTGCTTCTGTTTTTTTTTTTTTTTTTTTAATACTTTGTATTTATTTTTAATTAACGTTTCTGTGTGGTGCAATCCCCATTAGGAAATGTGCTCCACAATTGTTAATGCCATCCAGTGTACATCTTGCCACATGTATGCAGTCCTTGATCAGCCGGTCGAGGGTGCATACTGCTGTGCGAGATGTGAGCACATTGTGCATTTGGAAACCCAGATACTGGATCTAAATGTGCAGCTGGCAACACTGAGATCCATAGACAATATGGAGAGGAGTCTTCTGCTCACAGAGCAGACGCTCAATGGGATAGATGAGGAGGGGGATAGTAGGATGGAGCTGCAGGACAGTGTGGCAGTTAGCTGGGTGACAGATAGAAGGCGGGGTAGAGGGAATAGTGCCAGGGAGGCTAGTCCTGATCTGGCACACCCCAATAAGTTTGCTAAGTTGGCAGATGAGGGGGGTGCCAGTACAGGGGTAGCACTGCTGCAGCCAGGCATGTCCTCTGAAAGCCGGAGGAGTGACTGCTCCAGTAAGGAGGGAAATAGGAGAGCAGGGCAGGCCAGACAGGTGCTGGTAGTGGGGGACTCAATTATTAGGGGAACAGATAGGGCAATCTGTCACAAAGACAGGGATCGTCGGACGGTGTGCTGCCTACCTGGCGCTCGAGTCCGACACATCGCTGATCGGGTGGACAGATTACTGGGAGGGGCTGGTGAGGACCCAGCAGTCATGGTGCACATTGGCACAAATGACAAAGTTAGAGGTAGGTGGAAGGTCCTTAAAGATGATTTCAGGGAATTAGGCTGCAAGCTGAAAGCAAGGACCTCCAACGTGGTATTTTCTGAAATACTGCCTGTACCACGTGCCACGCCAGAGAGGCAACGGGAGATTAGGGAGGTTAATAAGTGGCTCAAGAATTGGTGTAGGAAGGAGGGGTTTGGGTTCCTGCAGAACTGGGCCGACTTCTCAGTTGGCTACAGGCTCTACGCTAGGGACGGGCTGCACCTCAATGGGGAAGGTGCAGCTGTGCTGGGGGAGAAAATGGTTAGAAGGTTGGAGGAGTGTTTAAACTAGGGATTGGGGGGGAGGGTATTCATTTTATAGGTGGGGAAGATAGTGCAGATAGAGACCTGGGCACAAATAAGGAAGTTGGGGGTGGCGGAGGCATGGGGGGTGGGGTTAGAACAGTTAGTAATTTAAGAAAGAATAGAGGTGCAGAGAGGAACATCAAGTTCATGTATACTAATGCCAGAAGCCTCGCCAACAAAATGGACGAATTAGAACTAATGTTGTGGGAACATAATTATGACATGGTGGGGATATCTGAAACATGGCTGGATGAGAGCCATGACTGGGCTGTTAACTTGCAGGGCTATAGCCTGTTCAGAAATGACCGTACAGATAAGCGAGGGGGAGGGATGTGTCTATATGTAAAATCATCCTTAAAACCCATCCTGCGTGATAATATAGGTGAATCTAATGAAAATGTAGAGTCCCTGTGGGTGGAGATAAGGGGAGGGGGAAAAAATAATAAATTACTGATAGGGGTTTGTTATAAATCTCCAAAACTAATGGAAGCAATGGAGAATATCCTCGTAAAGCAAATAGATGAAGCTGCGACTCAAGGAGAAGTCATTATTATGGGGGACTTCAACTACCCTGAAATAGATTGGGGAACAGAAACCTGCAGTTCCAGCAAAGGTAATCGGTTTTTGACAACTATGAGAGACAATTACCTCTGACAACTGGTTCAGGACCCAACAAGGAGGGGGGCACTGCTAGACCTAATATTAACCAACAGGCCAGACCGCATATCAAATATAAGGGTTGGGGGTCACTTGGGGAATAGTGATCACAAAATAATAAGTTTTCATGTAACCTTTAATAAGATGGGTAGTAGGGGGGTGACAAGGACACTAAACTTCAGGAGGGCAAATTTCCAACGGATGAGAGAGGATCTTGGTGCAATTAACTGGGACGATATCCTGAGACACAAAAATACACAAAGAAAATGGGAGACGTTTATTACCATCCTGGATAGGACCTGTGCACAGTATATACCGTATGGGAATAAACATACTAGAAATAGGAGGAAACCAATATGGCTAAATAGAGCTGTAAGGGGCGCAATAAGGGACAAAAAGAAAGCATTTAGAGAATTAAAGGAAGTAGGTAGTGAGGAGGCATTAAATAAATACAGAAAATTACATAAATTCTGTAAAAAGCAAATCAAGGCAGCAAAGATTGAGACAGAGAGACTCATTGCCAGAAAGAGCAAAAATAATCCCAAAATATTCTTTAACTACATAAATAGTAAGAAACTAAAAAATGATAGTGTTGGCCCTCTTAAAAATAATCTGGGGGAAATGGTGGATGAGGATGAGGAAAAAGCCAATATGCTAAATGACTTTTTTTCATCAGTATTTACAAAAGAAAATCCCATGGCGACAATATGACTAGTGATAATAATTCCCCATTAAATGTCACCTGCTTAACCCAGCAGGAAGTACAGCGGCGTCTAAAAATAACTAAAATTGACAAATCTCCGGGCCCGGATGGGATACACCCCCGAGTACTGCAGGAACTAAGTACAGTCATTGATAGACCATTATTTTTAATCTTTAAAGACTCCATAATAACAGGGTCTGTACCACAGGACTGGCGTATAGCAAATGTGGTGCCAATATTCAAAAAAGGGGCAAAAACTGAACTCGGAAATTATAGGCCAGTAAGCTTAACCTCTACTGTGGGTAAAATCCTGGAGGGCATTCTAAGGGATGCTATACTGGAGTATCTGAAGAGGAATAACCTCATGACCCAGTATCAGCACGGGTTTACTATGGACAGGTCCTGTCAGACTAATTTGATCAGCTTCTATGAAGAGGTAAGTTCCGGACTGGACCAAGGGAACCCAGTGGACGTAGTATATATGGACTTTTCCAAAGCTTTTGATACGGTGCCACACAAAAGGTTGTTACATAAAATGAGAGTAATGGGGATAGGGGAAAATATGTGTAAGTGGGTTGAGAGCTGGCTCAGGGATAGGAAACAAAGGGTGGTTATTAATGGAGCACACTCAGACTGGGTCACGGTTAGCAGTGGGGTACCACAGGGGTCAGTATTGGGCCCTCTTCTTTTTAACATATTTATTAATGACCTTGTAGGGGGCATTCAGAGTAGAATTTCAATATTTGCAGATGACACTAAACTCTGCAGGGTAATCAATACAGGGGAGGACAATTTTATATTACAGGATGATTTATGTAAACTAGAAGCTTGGGCTGATAAATGGCAAATGAGCTTTAATGGGGATAAATGTAAGGTCATGCACTTAGGTAGAAGTAATAAGATGTATAACTATGTGCTTAATTCTAAAACTCTGGGCAAAACCGTCAATGAAAAAGACCTGGGTGTATGGGTGGATGACAAACTCATATTCAGTGGCCAGTGTCAGGCAGCTGCTACAAAGGCAAATAAAATAATGGGATGTATTAAAAGAGGCATAGATGCTCATGAGGAGAACATAATTTTACCTCTATACAAGTCACTAGTGAGACCACACTTAGAATACTGTGCACAGTTCTGGTCTCTGGTGTATAAGAAAGACATAGCTGAACTGGAGCGGGTGCAGAGAAGAGCGACCAAGGTTATTAGAGGACTGGGGGGTCTGCAATACCAAGATAGGTTATTACACTTGGGGCTATTTAGTTTGGAAAAACGAAGACTAAGGGGTGATCTTATGTTAATGTATAAATATATGAGGGGACAGTACAAAGACCTGTCTGGTGATCTTTTTAATCATAGACCTGAGACAGGGACAAGGGGGCATCCTCTACGTCTGGAGGAAAGAAGGTTTAAGCATAATAACAGACGCGGATTCTTTACTGTAAGAGCAGTGAGACTATGGAACTCTCTGCCGTATGATGTTGTAATGAGTGATTCATTAATTAAATTTAAGAGGGGACTGGATACCTTTCTGGAAAAGTATAATGTTACAGGGTATATACACTAGATTCCTTGATAAGGCGTTGATCCAGGGAACTAGTCTGATTGCCGTATGTGGAGTCGGGAAGGAATTTTTTTCCCCATGGTGGAGTTAGGCTACGTTCACATTTGCGGTCAGCGCCGCAGCGTCGGGCGCCGCAGCGTCGCCGCATGCGTCATGCGCCCCTATATTTAACATGGGGGCGCATGGACATGCGTTGTGCTGCGTTTTGCGCCGCATGGCCGCAAGCGTTGGACGCAAGAAACGCATCAAGTTGCATTTTTTTTGCGTCCAACTTTCGGCCAAAAAGGACGCATGCGGCGCAAAACGCAGCGTTTTAGCGTGCGTTTGCCGCGTTTTTGTTTGCGTTGTGCGCTGCGGCGCCGACGCTGCGGCGCACAACGCAAATGTAAACGTAGCCTTACTCTTTGCCACATGGGTTTTTTTTGCCTTCCCCTGGATCAACATGTTAGGGCATGTTAGGTTAGGCTATGGGTTGAACTAGATGGACTTGCAGTCTTCCTTCAACCTTAATAACTATGTAACTATGTAACTATTTTCTGAGACCCTAAAGTTTTTAATTATTTTAAGGTCCACGAAGATGTTTTGTTCTTTTTTTGTTTGTTTTCTTTTTGTGCAAAACTGGACTTATTATTTTGGGGATAAACATGGTATTTTTTAAATTCTTTATGGTGTGAAATGTTATCTTTATTTTTTTTGATCAGACTTTTATGGATGCAGCAATACAGGTTTTTGTTTGTTTTTTTTTCTTCTCACTTTCTGAGAGGTAAATGATGGATGGGGTGATTTTATTCATTTTTTTTTCAATAGTTTTTTCAGTTTTTCTCCTATTTTATTTCAATTTTTTACATTTTTTTTCATTTTGTGGTGTTAATTTATTTTTTGCTATTTTAATTTCAATGCAGTTTACATTTTTTATTTTAATTTTTTTTTTTAATCATTCATTTTGTAGGTGTCAGAAGTGGGTGGAGAAATGTTTTTTACATTTTTTTCAGTTTTTCTCTTCTATTTTATTTCAAAACGTTTTACTTTTTTTTTTTTTTGTTTTCATTTTGTGGGGTAATTTTATTTTTTGCTATTTTAATTTCAATGCAGTTTACATTTTTATTTATTTATTTTTTTTTTGTATTTGAATCATTTATTTTGCAGGTGTCAGAAGTGGGTGGAGAACTGTCGGAGATATGATTTGGAGGACAAGACCCCCGATCAGCTGAACAAGCACTACAGATTATGCGCCCAGCACTTTGAGGACTCTATGATCTGCAGAAGTGTGAGTACCAGGCAATCTGCGCACAAGCCACTAGCCCGAGATGAGTTTGATTTCCGTGAGGTCACAATAAACTCGCATTACACCATGCCGCTACAATATAATCCCTAGTGGAGCGCAGCTGCAGTGTAAAGCATGGAGCTATCGAGCAACAGCTTGCGCCACTAATGAGACCAGAGGAAGATTTCGGTTCAGACTTTGATTACGCAGCTAAGCACGAGTCACTTATAGCTGTACAATAAATGAGCAGTGCTGCAATATAAAGCAAGGAGAGACGGCGCTGACACAGGAGGTGCATTGCATTGTACCTACAGTAGAGAATGCAGCAAAGATTTAAGCTTATTCTTAGGATAGATCACCAATATCCGATCAGTGGGGGTGCGACACTTGTCGGGGTACTACCCACCCGCTATTAATTAGATCGATGTGCAGTACCTGGCGATGGAGCTGTCCTGTGCAGCACAAAAACTGATCGTCGGGGGTACCGGGTGTCATATCCCACCGATGAGACATTGGTGACCTCTCCTAAGGATAAGCCATCCGTGTTAAAGTCCTGGACAACCCCTTTAACAACTTGGGATTTTTCGGTTTTGTATTTTCATTTTTTTTTTTTGCGCCCCTTCTTCCCAGAGCCATAATGTTTTTATTTTTCCTTCAATATGGCCGTTTGTAGGCTTGTTTTTTGCGGGACTAGTTGTACTTTTGAACATCACCATTGATTTTACCATATAGTGTAGTAGAAAACTGGGAACAAAATACCAAGTGCGATGAAATTGCAAAAAAAAAGTTCGATTCTACAATATTTTTTTTTTCTCATTACGCCTTTTACCAATTGGATTAATTTTATATATTGATAGATCGGGCGATTCTGAACACGGCGACACAAAATGTGTGTATTTTTTTTTAATTATTTTATTTTGAATGGGGCAAAAAGGGGGGGGGGTGATTGGAACTTTTTAAAATGTGTTGTTTTTTTTTCCTACTTCTTACTTTAATAACATCCTTAGGAGACATCTGATCACTTGTGCTATACATAGCGGGGCTTCAGCTGTGCTGTATGTAGCAAAGATCATCTGCTATGAGCGCCGGCCACTGGGCAGCACTCATAGCAGATCGGCAATGACAAGCATGGGGGTCTCCTGCAGACCCCCGGTTGATCATATGGGGTGCCGATGAGCAAGGTTAATGGCGCGATCATGTTAAATGCTGCTGTCGGAGATTGAGAGCGGTATCTAACATGTTAACAGCTGCGGGTGAATCTCGATTCCACCCACTGCTGTTATTGGCACAGGAGCCTGCATCAAAAGGGGAGACAGGACATGTCGTGGAGGGGTTAATCAGTGATACATCTCTTAAATTGGCTGTGCCAAGTATTAGTCATGGCCAAAAGTGTTGGCACCCTTGAAATTGTTCCATAAAATGAAGTATTTCTTCTAGAAAATTATTGCAGTTACACATGTCTTGTTATACACAGGTTTATTTCCTTTGTGTGTATTGGAACAACACAAAAAAATAGAGGATAAAAAGGCAAATTGGACATAAATTCACACAAAACCACAAAATGGTCTGGACAAAATGTTGGCCCCCTCAGTATAATATTTGGTCACCCCCTTTGGAGTAAATAACTGCAGTCTGTCACTTCCTATAACCATCCACAAGCTTCTTACTCCTCTCAGCTGGGATCTTGGACGACTCTTCTATCACAATCTGCTCCCGGTCTCTCATATTTCACCTTCTCCCAATAGAAATTGTAAGATCTCTCCACTGGTGATCAATGGGATTTAGATTTAGATCCGGACTCATTGCTGCGGACTCCACCTCAGAACTCTCCAGCCCTTTGTTTCCATTCATTTCTGGCGGCTTCTTGAAGTGTTTCAGGTCATTATACTGCTGTAAAACTCATTACCTAGGACACAAACCCAACTTTCTGACACTGGGCACTACATTGCCACCCAAAATCCTTTGGTAATCTTCAGATTTCATGATGCCTTGCACATAGTCAAAGCACCCAGTGCCAAAGGATCCAAAACAACCCCAAAACATCTTTGAACCTCCACCATATTTGACTGTAGGTGCTGTGTTTTCTTTGTAGGCCTCATTCCGTTTTCAGTAATCAGTAGAAAGATGTGCTTTACCAAAAAGCTCTCTCTGTCTCATCCGTCCACAAGACACTTTCCCAGAAGGATTTTGGCTTACTGATGTACATTTTGGCAAACTTCAGTCTTAACATTTTTATGTCTCTGTGTCAGCAGTGGGGTCCTCCTGGGTCTCCTGCCATAGCATTTCATTTCATTCACATGTGGATAGATAGTTCACACTGACATGCCCCCTGAGCCTGCAGGAAGCTTGAATTTCTTTGGACCTGGATTGGGGCTGCTGATCCGCCATCCGGACTATCCTGAATTACAACATTTCATCATTTTTCCTCTGCCGTCCACATCCAGGGAGATTAGCTACAGTGCCATCGGTTGTAAACTTCTTATGTTGCACCCTGTGGACAAAAGGAACATCCAGATCTCTGGAGATGAACTTATAACCTTGAGATTGTGGATATTTTTCAACAATTTTGGTTCTCAAGTCCTCAGACCATTCTCTTCTCCTCTTTCTGTTCTCCATGCTTCACACACAATGCAAAGATTGAGTCACCTTCTCTCCTTTTTATCTGGTTTCAGGTGTGATTTTCATATTGTCCACGCCTGTTACTTGCCACAGGTGATTTTGAACGAGCAGCAGATGCTTGAAGCAAAGTTGTTTACCCACAGTTTTAGAAAGATGCCAACAATTTTGGGGTTGTGTGTTAAATTGTCAAATTTGCCTATTTTTCTCTTTTTTTTTTTTTGTGTTGTTCCAATACACACAAAGGAAATAATCATGTGTAATTGTAATAATTTTCTGAGAGAAATACTTCATTTTCTGGAACAATTTCAAGGGTGCCAACACTTTCAGCCATGACTGTGTGTATGAGATCTCTTATTGATATTTGGGGGTCGCCGGAGGTCATCCTGAGAATGAGGCTCTGCATTCTCTATGGGACGGCCAGAAATTGCTGGACACAGCAGTGTCATAGAGGATAGATGGAGTAGAGGTGCACATGCTCGACTCTGTAGAGCCTAGTTCTTAGTGATCAGTAAGTTACCCCTTATCCTATCAATATGGAATCTCACATAATCCTGGTACAATCCCTTACCAGTATTAGAAAAACATGGCTACGTAAAAAAAAAAAAAACAGCTCCACCACCTGTTTTCATGTTGAGTGTGATATTGCAGCTCAGCACCTTTCACTTTAGCTGAGCTGCAATACCAGACCAGACCCGTGTCACACTCACGCCCTGACTGGTGGGCATGAGCTCGGGGGGTTTGTGGCCCCACTATGCCAACAAACCAGACTACCCTGGAAGGGGCGTGACTATGACAGCTGCCTTGGTCTTCACTGGAACCTCTGATGGTGAGGTCAGGCTTGTGCGGCAGGCAGCTGCCAGGTGCTACTCCAGGGTGGTGTCTGGCTGTGGCTGCTGATCCCACTTGGAGAACAGGAACACTAGGACAGGTGCCAGGTATCAGGCAGGACTGGCAGAAGAACATGGCTGAAACTCAGACAAGTGGGCTGGCAGGTACGGCAGAGACACAGGGCTGGCAGGTACGGCAGAGACACAGGGCTGGCAGGTACGGCAGAGACACAGGGCTGGCAGGTACGGCAGAGACACAGGGCTGGCAGGTACGGCAGAGACACAGGGCTGGCAGGTACGGCAGAGACACAGGGCTGGCAGGCACGGCAGAGGCACAGGGCTGGCAGGCACGGCAGAGGCACAGGGCTGGCAGGCACGGCAGAGGCACAGGGCTGGCAGGCACGGCAGAGGCACAGGGCTGGCAGGCACGGCAGAGGCACAGGGCTGGCAGGCACGGCAGAGGCACAGGGCTGGCAGGCACGGCAGAGGCACAGGGCTGGCAGGCACGGCAGAGGCACAGGGCTGGCAGGCACGGCAGAGGCACAGGGCTGGCAGGCACGGCAGAGGCACAGGGCTGGCAGGCACGGCAGAGGCACAGGGCTGGCAGGCACGGCAGAGGCACAGGGCTGGCAGGCACGGCAGAGGCACAGGGCTGGCAGGCACGGCAGAGGCACAGGGCTGGCAGGCACGGCAGAGGCACAGGGCTGGCAGGCACGGCAGAGGCACAGGGCTGGCAGGCACGGCAGAGGCACAGGGCTGGCAGGCACGGCAGAGGCACAGGGCTGGCAGGCACGGCAGAGGCACAGGGCTGGCAGGCACGGCAGAGGCACAGGGCTGGCAGGCACGGTGTATGAAGGTGTGGTGTATGAAGGAACAGGTTGGGACCTGTTCATACAGGAGATGCAGGTACGGAAACAAGCAGGAAGGAATGGAGTGGGAAGGAACAGGTTGGGACCTGTTCACACAGGAAGAGAACCACAAGGCTGCAGATAGGAGCGGTAGAGCAGCAAGAGAGAGAGCAGCAACAGAAGCTAAGCAGAGCGGAACCGCAAGGAATGCAGAGAGGAGCTTCAGCAAGAGGTCTCTGCAGGAGCAGAGCAAAGTAGAATGGAGCAGAGCCGCAGGAGTGCGGAGCAGAGGCAAAGCTGCAAGAGAGCGGAGCCCAGGCAAAGTCACAAGGGTTCAGAGCAGGCAGAGCCGCAAGAGTGCGGAGCATAAGCAGATGGAGAACACAAGGAAAGACACAGCAGGGAAGGAAGCCACAGACAAGGAGACAGAGATAGGACTAAGTTCAGACAAGGTAATGGAACAAGACAAGGAACAAGAACAAAGACACAGGGACCAGGATATTCTGCCTCCTGGAGGGCGGACAACAAGATCAAGGCAAGAACAGAGAAAAGCCTCCAGAGAGAGAGTAACACAGAGCAAGGCCTGGCAAACTCAGCAGCTAAACACAAACTGAGCTAACACATTGCACAGGCCCAGACCACTGGGTGGAGCTGCACTATATACTGGAGGCCTCTTGGTAATTGGTCAGGAACAGATTAGACAGATGCACCTGATTCCTATAAGAACCAGAGAGTTGTGGCGCCGCCCCCCTATGCACACAGCCAGGAAGCATGCAGAGACACAGAATATGGAGCTGGCAAGAAACAGAAACCACAACATGACCTGGAGCAGTGGGTAAGATAGTGTGAGAGATGAGAGGCCATGCCGTGATGCCAGCAGAGTTGTTACAACCAGCAGATGGCGGTGTTTATTTGCCAAAAGACAGATATTTATACTCCTGAACAATCCCTTTAATTTAGCGGTCAGCAACCTACGTCCCTTCTGCCATTGTGAAACTACAACTCCCAGTGTGCTCTAATTGCAGCGGGCTGCCACTAGTTGCTGACAGTCGCCTTAATCCTGCATCCATGCATAAGCTACATAGATTTATCCAGTCGGCCTCATCCAACGTTAGCACTGCGGTGACTCGTGGCCATTGTGGCATTATGTCTGTAGCACATGTGCCATCAGCATCTGAGATCTCCTAGGGCAGCACGGTGGCTCAGTGGTTAGCACCGCAGCGCAAGGAGCTTGTATGTTCTCCCCGTGTTCGGTGGGTTTCTTCCAGGTTCTCCATTCATCGGGGACAGCGATGATAATGTCTGTACAGCGCTGCGGAATATAAGCAAAGCATAATGATAATATCCTAAGGGTGCCCCTATGCATCAGATGAGGGGTGACACACGGATTTTAGAGGACGAGTTGAAATCCAACGTGCCTGATCTCCACATCTGAGCGCTAATGACGTGGCATCCGTCGGCCATTTGCCAGGTATCCGCATATTAATTGGAAAAGGATGATACCTGCTGATAGCTGCCACGTACTACCAGTCGCCCCCCAATGTGGAATCGACGCGCCTGAGAGCCCTCCTGTGTGAATGTTTAGAACACCAAGAAGGAGGGCAGGGGGTCCCTAATATTAGGAAATGTGGGTCCCTAATAACGGGCAGGGGGATCATAATAGGAGGGGAGGTGAGGGGGTCCCTAATAAGGGGCAGGGAGTTCATAATAGGAGGAGAGGGGTCCCTAATAGGATTGGAGGGGGTCCCTTATAGGAGGGCGGAGCCTCAGTTGGGGGGACCTCAGCAGGGAGGGGCCTTTTAATTTATATCCACGTGTAGCCCCCCTGCATCTTACTGCTCCTCTCCGTCCCACATATCGAACATGTATATAAAAGCCCTAATAATAATTTATGCTCTTTTCCTTTTCAGAGCCCGTACAGGACCGTCCTTCGGGAGAATGCCATCCCAACCATATTTGACCTCACTAGTCACCTCGGAAACCCCGGCAGACGCAGGAAAAGAATAAAGGAGCTGGTAAGGATGTTCCCTGTATCTGCCCCTGAAATAGATCAGAACCGCTTCTCCCCCCCGAGCTCGGCTTGTCCCCTCTTTTTTCCCCCCGAGCTCGGCTTGTCCCCTCTTTTTCCCCCCGAACTCGGCTTGTCCCCTCTTTTTCCCCCGAACTCGGCTTGTCCCCTCTTTTTCCCCCCGAGCTCGGCTTGTCCCACGTTTCTCCCCCCGAGCTCGGCTTGTCCCACGTTTCTTCCCCCCGAGCTCGGCTTGTCCCACGTTTCTCCCCCCGAGCTCGGCTTGTCCCCTGTTCCTTCCCCTGGGCTCGGCTTCTCCCCCGCTGCCCCGCATGGCCCATACATTGATGTGTTGGAGATTTCCTGCGGAGGAGTCTCGGAGCAGCGCTCACGTGGTCGGGGGGCTCAGCAGAGCGACACTATCCTGTTATAATGTAAGTCAGACACCGATCTCATGGAGCAGCCCCAGAATGGCCGTACTCCCCCCCACTTGGGCGCTGTGCGGAACAAAGGGGGCACTGATTTAGCAGCCTGTAGGTGGTCCGTGAGACGGTCCCTGTAAATTTTGGGGAAAAACTGTGTAATGTGTGCAGTGCTGCACCATTAATTCCCAGGATCGGTGGGGGTCCCACAGGTTGGATTCTACCACTGTACCAGATAGACATCCCCCCCTGGACCTTACATTTCATCTATGGGTGACACCTCTGGGGCGGACGGTGCGGGATGAGGATGGATCAGGACTGTATTGGGTCATGTTCCACTCTGCAGAAATGCTGCATGTTTTTCTCCAAATGCATAAAAGCAATCTGTTCGGATTATTGCGTTTTTGCAGAATTTTTTTTATTTCAGAGATGCTGGAAATCTGCACTTAAAAATGAGACTGCGTTTTTTTATGCGTTTATTTTCGGGATCCCTACAGTAGCCTATGGATGGGGGTGGGGGGTATGCAGCACAAAATGCACAGGGGGCCGGGGTCCTCATGGACTCACATCCTCTTCACTTGCACTGTTCTTTACCCAAGAAAGCAAAGGGGAAGAAAAAAACAAACCGACCCAAAACCTGCAGCTTTTCTTCTTTCCTTTCTTGGATTCTCGCTGGATCCTCTGTCTCTGCGGCCGTGTAGAGTAGTCATCATCCTCTGCTCAATCGCTGATGGATCTTTTTTTTAACCTTCTCCTCCCGTCATTCATCTTATTTCATTTCTCCTCAGAGCGAAGAAGAAATCCGGATATTGAAAGAGCGGAAACGTAAGTGATTTCCCTTTTCTGTCTTAGCGTTTATTATGGGGGTCAGTAATCAAATGTGACTGGGTCTGTATCACCGCCGAGGCTTCATTATTGGCACTGGTGATGAGTGAACGTGCTCGGACAAGGTGTTCTCCGCCATGCTCAGGTGCTAAGCGACTGTCTCCGGCGCGCTCGAATAATATGTTTGAGTCCCCGCGGCAGCATGTCTGATTGACATCTGCAACACATGAAGGGTTTCGATTGCCTTACAAACAGCAAATCCCGTCATGTGTTGCAGCTGTCAAAGAGCCGTGAGACATGCAGCCACGGGGACTCAAACATTATTTTTTGAGCACGTCGAAGACACTCGGTTAGCACCTAAGCATGGCGGAGAACGCCTTATCAGAGCACGTTAGCTCATCACTAGCACTTGAGAAACCTTTAGGGCTCTTTCAGATGTCCGTGATAATTGGTCCCATGTCGGCTCGCAATGCCGCACATCTGACTACGACCGTGGTCTGTGCCCGGCTCTTAATTCCCGTCATCGATCATCAGGCCGACTAATCAAAAAAAGAGCAGCGGATGCCATCAGATAAGAGCTGCCCACCCCATTAACCTGAACACCCCCAGGCGATTGTCCGTTTTTCCTCCCCTTCTTCCAGGACCCATACCTTCTTTTTTTTTTTTTTTTTTCCATCAATACAGCCGTATCAGGGCTTGTGTTTTTGCAGGACGAGTTGCACTTTTGAATGGCTCCTTTGATTTTACCATATAGTGTACTGGAAAATGGGGGGAAAAAAAATACAAGTGCGGGGAAATTACAATAAAAGTGCAATTCCACAAATTTTTTTATTTTATTTGCCATGTTCACTATACGATAAAACCGACCTTTCATTATGATTGTCCAGGTCGGTCCGAGTACGCAGATACCAAACATGTCTAGTTTATTATTTGTAAGTGGTAAAAAAAAAAAGTAACAGAATTTTGCATAAAAAAAAAAAAAAAAAGTTTTTGCTTTTGTCGCCATTCTTCGAGACCCGTAGCGTTTCTCTTTTTCGTGATCTGGGTGACGGCTTGTTTTGTGCCCTGAGCAATTTTTATTAATCGCATTTTGGGGAATACGATATTTTGATCGCCCGTTATTACATTTTATTGCAAAGTTGCAGCAGCAAAAAAAACCCCAAAAACGTAATTTTGTCTTTTTTTTTTTTTTCTCTCGTTACACCGTTTACCTATTGGATTAATTTATTTTATATTTTGATAGCTGGGACATTTCTGAACGCAGCGAAACCAAGTCTGTATTTTCTTTTTATTGTCGTATTTTTAACGGGGCAAAAGGGGGTGATTTGAACTTTTTTTTTTTTAAATGGTTTTTAAAACTTTTTTTTATTTTTTTTATTTTCAATAGTCCTTTTAGGCGATTTGAAGCTGCGATCTTCCGGTTATATAGCAGGACTTCATCACTATGGGTAGCAGAAATCACTATGTCTATGAGCCCTGGTTTTCACAGGATTGTGATGAGAGGCATAGGGGTCTTCTGCAGACCCCCGGCTGTTACAACAACACATAGGCGCCCAGCAGTCACATGACAGGGGCGCCGGTTGCGGGTATCAATGACGTGCTTCCTGTCTGCGCTTATTAAATGCCGCCGTCAGTGATTGATGGACCAGATCCTGCAAATCCAATCGCACCAACTCCAGTGATTGGCGTCCATTCATCTTCATCTGTCTCCATCAGTTTCCTACATTAATTCTGGTCGTACGTCACAACAGATAAGCGTAAGTCCCAGCGCCCGTACGGAGGCGGGTATATTTATATCGCCCCCATGGTATAAATACTTTCATCGCGCACATGCTCACCACTGATGAAGAAATAATCAGAATAACTAGTCTGATCTATAAGGTGCCAACATGGCTTCACTCCGTTCTGATTACTGTATATATCTGTATATTGCATTTGCGTGAAAATAATCCTGAGCCCAGGACGACGCCTTCTGGCGCTGCCCCGGTTATCCGCATGGGATCCGTCCAGTGTAAACTGATCCTAGAAAACAGAAAATTGTTGAAGGTTATTTAAAGCAAAGTATGAATCCTGGTTAGGAGCCGAAGCGTCTTCAGAGCAGACAGGCGCTGGTTGTGTTGCACAGTCGGCACCAGCCTGTAACTGCAGATCTGCAACCAGCTCCAATCGCTGCATTTTAACCATTTAACCCCTTCACAATATCCACCGTGCAAGTCGGACGCGGTTGTATGGAGCGGCTCAAGCAGTGAGCCCGCCCCGTACCCGGCAGGAGGTGATGGCTGTGTGTTACAGCCAGGACCTGCCGCTAACAGTTGCGGGTGGATCAGTGCTCCACCTGCTATTGTTAACCTGTTAAATGCCACATTGCAGCGGCATTTAACACGCAACGACTCGCAGGATCAAGTGACCTAGGAAGACTAAGAAAAAAGCTATGAAAGTTTAAATTGCCTCCTTGACCCTCTTCAAAAATTAACGAAATTAAAAAATAAACCTATTTGGTATCGTTCTGTCCAAAATAAAAAGTCTGATCTAACAACATGTGAAATTATTGAAACCGTACTGTATATGCCAAAAAGAAGTGAAATATCAGAACTCTAGAATTGTCTTTTGTTTTTTTGGTCACCGCGCTTCCCGAAAAATTGCAATAAAAAACTTTTAAAAGGTCAAATGTACCGCTGAAAATCCTCAGTCCTTGAGGTCCGATTGAAGTCGATGTCTGCCACCTGACTGCTCAGTGGTCGTATGAAGCTGTAATATGATCGTCATGTAAAGGCCATGGACACCTCAGGTTACATGTGTCAGTGGTTACCTCCAGTGACACCAGTTTTAGCCTGCAGTCGTCATCCCGTCATTTGTTTTTAGCACAAATGATTTGCAGTTTGCAGCCAGATCCAATATTCAGACTTTCCTCCCAGTAATTCATGCTGGATGTGAAGTCTGTGTCTCCAGAGGGCCGGCTGTCTAATAACAGGAGTGCTTTCCTCCCTATATACAGATAGATCTGCCCTTCCTAATAACAGGAGCGCTTTCCTCCCTATATACAGAGTGATCTGCCCTTCCTAATAACAGGAGCGCTTTCCTCCCTATATACAGAGTGATCTGCCCTTCCTAATAACAGGAGTGCTTTCCTCCCTATATACAGAGTGATCTGCCCTTCCTAATAACAGGAGCGCTTTCCTCCCTATATACAGAGCGATCTGCCCTTCCTAATAACAGGAGCGCTTTCCTTCCTATATACAGAGTGATCTGCCCTTCCTAATAACAGGAGCGCTTTCCTCCCTATATGCAGAGCGATCTGCCCTTCCTAATAGCAGGAGCGCTTTCCTCCCTATATACAGAGCGATCTGCCCTTCCTAATAACAGGAGCGCTTTCCTCCCTATATACAGAGCGATCTGCCCTTCCTAATAACAGGAGCGCTTTCCTCCCTATATACAGAGCGATCTGCCCTTCCTAATAACAGGAGCGCTTTCCTCCTTATATACAGAGTGATCTGCCCTTCCTAATAGCAGGAGCGCTTTCCTCCCTATATACAGAGCGATCTGCCCTTCCTAATAGCAGGAGCGCTTTCCTCCCTATATACAGAGCGATCTGCCCTTCCTAATAACAGGAGCGCTTTCCTCCCTATATACAGAGCGATCTGCCCTTCCTAATAACAGGAGCGCTTTCCTCCCTATATACAGAGCGATCTGCCCTTCCTAATAACAGGAGCGCTTTCCTCCCTATATACAGAGTGATCTGCCCTTCCTAATAGCAGGAGTGCTTTCCTCCCTATATACAGAGCGATCTGCCCTTCCTAATAACAGGAGCGCTTTCCTCCCTATATACAGAGTGATCTGCCCTTCCTAATAACAGGAGCGCTTTCCTCCCTATATACAGAGCGATCTGCCCTTCCTAATAACAGGAGCGCTTTCCTCCCTATATACAGAGCGATCTGCCCTTCATAATAACAGGAGCGCTTTCCTCCCTATATACAGAGTGATCTGCCCTTCCTAATAACAGGAGCGCTTTCTTCCCTATATACAGAGTGATCTGCCCTTCCTAATAACAGGAGCGTTTTCCTCACTATCTTCCTAATAACAGGAGCGCTTTCTTCCCTATATACAGAGCGATCTGCCCTTCCTAATAGCAGGAGCGCTTTCCTCCCTATATACAGAGCGATCTGCCCTTCCTAATAACAGGAGTGCTTTCCTCCCTATATACAGAGTGATCTGCCCTTCCTAATAACAGGAGCGCTTTCCTCCCTATATACAGAGTGATCTGCCCTTCCTAATAACAGGAGTGCTTTCCTCCCTATATACAGAGTGATCTGCCCTTCCTAATAACAGGAGCGCTTTCCTCCCTATATACAGAGCGATCTGCCCTTCCTAATAACAGGAGTGCTTTCCTCCCTATATACAGAGTGATCTGCCCTTCCTAATAACAGGAGCGCTAAGAAACCTGTTACAGTTAAGTTGACTGTTGACCTAAAAACTTAAAGGGAAGGTGCCATAAAAAAAATTTTTTTTACAGCAATTGTAAAAATGTAAAGAATTAATGTTTAAATTTTCTTAAAAAATATTTTCATTTGTTTATAATTTAGTAAAATATGAAAAATAATTTGAAAAGTTTTGGAATTTCCACTTTTAAACACTAGGGGGAGCAGCTGCTGAAATTTCAGAAAAACCTCGTGTACAACTAGCTCACATGACAGCACTGCAGTAATTATGGGCGGAGTCTGCTGACGTGTGTGATGTCACTCCTCTCCTTCCATGTGTTTGCTAAGGGATGAGAGGATTCAGGAACCCAGTAAGCAGCCATTTTGTTGGTGACTGCAGAGTAAGGCTGCCGTCACACTAGCAGCATTTGGTCAGTATTTTACATCAGTATTTGTAGCCAAAACCAGGAGTGGAACAATTAGAGGAGAAGTATAATAGAAACATCTGCACCACTTCTGCAGTTATCACCCACTCCTGGTTTTGGCTTACAGATACTGAGGTAAAATACTGACCAAATACTGCTAGTGTGACGGCAGCCTTGTACTGACAAGTAGACAGTCACCGAGGATGGCAGGCAGCAAGGATTCTGGGAGATATGTGGTGGAGGGAGCAGGGTGACAGCAGCACAGAGTATTTCAGGAGAGCAGTGTGCTGGTCTATGGAGGGCACCATGTTCAGTGCGCGGAGCAGCCAGGGATTGTACACAGAGCGCTGTCCTTTATACACATGGATGGACCGTCTGCTCCACAGAAATCCAGGAAACATTTCTGTGGATTGATGGCCTGTTCTGATCCAGACATTGCGTGCAAAGATCCTAATCCCCTCCTCAGATCCTGTCTTCTCCATCCTGTCCTGGCGATGTGTGAAAGTGAGACGACAGGCGAAGTACGGGGTGACGCTGGGAAGGAAATGTAGCCATGTAGTAATGATAAAAATGAGACCCCTCTCTTCAGCTGCCTCACCAGCCCTGACTGCACCTAACTGAAGGTCATGCTGCCCCCTCTATTACCCCAGACCTGCGTGCAGGTGCTCAGCCAGAACCACCATAGAATGGGTCCGCTTTCTGAAGATAATACTGCCATAGTGTTCTCACATAATACCGCTATATAGATCACACATAATACCGCCATATACATCACACACAATACTATCAAATAGATCACACAATACTGTCATACAGTTCTCACATACCACCATATAGATCACACACAATACCGCCATATAATTCTCACCTAGTACTTCCACATAGATCACACATAATCCCACAATATAGTTCTCATATACCACCGTCATAGTTTTTACATCATTCCACAACACTGATCAAACATAATATTGCCATATAGATCACATATAATACCGTCACATAGATCACACAATACTTGGCGGCATAATGTGTGATATTATATATATATTATAATATCCCGGCATAATGTGTGGTCTTTATGGGGATATATATATATATATATATATATATATATATATATATAGGCATTATACGTGATCCATATGGTATTGTGCTGCTCTAGGGAGGTGAGAGACGTATGGTGGAAGGAGCAGGGTGACAGGAGCACAGTATTTCAGGACAGCAGTGTACTGGTCTGTGGGTGGGAGGGTGTGCTCACACTCACACGCTCGCAACTGTATACTTATAGCCTTTACTGGCTATTAAAATGGGGGACACCCCCCAAAAAAAGACGTGGGGCCCCCTATAATTAATAACCATGAAATATTATGCAGACAGCTGCGGGCTTACATTAATAGCCTAGGAAGGGGCCATGGATACTGATCCCCCCCCCCCCAGGCTAAAAACATCAGCTCTCAGCCGCCTTTTACATGCGCCTTTTCTGGCGATTTGCCTGGCAATTTCCACTTACCCTGTAGCGGTAGCAAGTGGGGTTCATGTTTGTGGGGTTAATGTCACCTCCATATTGTCCGGTGACATCAAGCCCACGGCTTAGTAGTGGAGAGGCGTCTATAAGGCACCCATCCATTACTAATCCTATAGTTGTATTGTAAATACTCGGCCAGAATAAAGTCCTTTATTAATCTTTTTTAAACCATACCGAACGCATAATCCTCGACTCCCTCATCTCCCACAACAAAAATAATAAACCACATTGAGGAAAGACACGCAGGGGGGAGAGGAGTGCATAGGAGTGGATTAGATACTGACTGCTGAGCCGTGTATCTAATCCTGGCCTGTGTGATACCGACAGCTGAGCCGTGTATCTAATCCTGTCCTGTGTGATACCGACAGCTGAGCCGTGTATCTAATCCTGTCCTGTGTGATACCGACTGCTGAGCCGTGTATCTAATCCTGTCCTGTGTGATACCGACTGCTGAGCCGTGTATCTAATCCTGTCATGTGTGATACCGACTGCTGAGCCGTGTATCTAATCCTGTCCTGTGTGATACCGACAGCTGAGCCGTGTATCTAATCCTGTCCTGTGTGATACCGACTGCTGAGCCGTGTATCTAATCCTGTCATGTGTGATACCGACTGCTGAGCCGTGTATCTAATCCTGTCCTGTGTGATACTGACTGCTGAGGACACAGTACACGGGACAGTATTAGCTACCCAGGACAGAGGTAGCAGTGGTAGGTGTATATAGAGGCAGGTAGCAGTGGTATATAGAGGCAGATAGTGGTATACAGAGGCAGGCAGGCAGTGGTATACAGAGGCAGGCAGGCAGTGGTATACAGAGGCAGGCAGGCAGTGGTATACAGAGGCAGGCAGGCAGTGGTATACAGAGGCAGGCAGGCAGTGGTATACAGAGGCAGGCAGGCAGTGGTATACAGAGGCAGGCAGGCAGTGGTATACAGAGGCAGGCAGGCAGTGGTATACAGAGGCAGGCAGGCAGTGGTATTCAGAGGCAGGCAGGCAGTGGTATACAGAGGCAGGCAGTGGTATACAGAGGCAGGCAGTGGTATACAGAGGCAGGCAGGCAGTGGTATACAGAGGCAGGCCGTGGTATACAGAGGCAGGCAGTGGTATACAGAGGCAGGCAGGCAGTGGTATACAGAGGCAGGCAGGCAGTGGTATACAGAGGCAGGCAGACAGTGGTATACAGAGGCAGGCAGACAGTGGTATACAGAGGCAGGCAGACAGTGGTATACAGAGGCAGGCAGACAGTGGTATACAGAGGCAGGCAGGCAGGTAGCAGGGGTATGCAGAGGCAGGCAGACAGTGGTATACAGAGGCAGGCAGTGGTATACAGCGGCAGGCAGACAGTGGTATACAGAGGCAGGCAGTGGTATACAGAGGCAGGCAGTGGTATACAGAGGCAGGCAGTGGTATACAGAGGCAGGCAGTGGTATACAGAGGCAGGCAGTGGTATACAGAGGCAGGCAGGCAGTGGTATACAGAGGCAGGCAGACAGTGGTATACAGAGGCAGGCAGTGGTATACAGAGGCAGGCAGGCAGGTAGCAGTGGTATACAGAGGCAGGCAGGCAGTGGTATACAGAGGCAGGCAGGCAGTGGTATACAGAGGCAGGCAGACAGGTAGCAGTGGTATACAGAGGCAGGCAGGCAGTGGTATACAGAGGCAGGCAGACAGTGGTATACAGAGGCAGGCAGACAGTGGTATACAGAGGCAGGCAGACAGTGGTATACAGAGGCAGGCAGACAGTGGTATACAGAGGCAGGCAGACAGTGGTATACAGAGGCAGGCAGACAGTGGTATACAGAGGCAGGCAGACAGTGGTATACAGAGGCAGGCAGACAGTGGTATACAGAGGCAGGCAGACAGTGGTATACAGAGGCAGGCAGACAGTGGTATACAGAGGCAGGCAGACAGGTAGCAGTGGTATACAGAGGCAGGCAGTGGTATACAGAGGCAGGCAGACAGTGGTATACAGAGGCAGGCAGGTAGCAGTGGTATACAGAGGCAGGCAGGCAGTGGTATACAGAGGCAGGCAGGCAGTGGTATACAGAGGCAGGCAGGCAGTGGTATACAGAGGCAGGCAGGCAGTGGTATACAGAGGCAGGCAGGCAGTGGTATACAGAGGCAGGCAGACAGTGGTATACAGAGGCAGGCAGACAGTGGTATACAGAGGCAGGCAGACAGTGGTATACAGAGGCAGGCAGACAGTGGTATACAGAGGCAGGCAGACAGTGGTATACAGAGGCAGGCAGGCAGGTAGCAGTGGTATACAGAGGCAGGCAGGGGTATGCAGAGGCAGGCAGACAGTGGTATACAGAGGCAGGCAGGCAGGTAGCAGTGGTATACAGAGGCAGGCAGGGGTATGCAGAGGCAGGCAGACAGTGGTATACAGAGGCAGGCAGTGGTATACAGAGGCAGGCAGACAGTGGTATACAGAGGCAGGCAGTGGTATACAGAGGCAGGCAGGCAGTGGTATACAGAGGCAGGCAGTGGTATACAGAGGCAGGCAGGCAGTGGTATACAGAGGCAGGCAGGCAGTGGTATACAGAGGCAGGCAGTGGTATACAGAGGCAGGCAGTGGTATACAGAGGCAGGCAGTGGTATACAGAGGCAGGCAGGCAGTGGTATACAGAGGCAGGCAGTGGTATACAGAGGCAGGCAGGCAGTGGTATACAGAGGCAGGCAGGCAGTGGTATACAGAGGCAGGCAGACAGGTAGCAGTGGTATACAGAGGCAGGCAGGCAGTGGTATACAGAGGCAGGCAGGCAGTGGTATACAGAGGCAGGCAGACAGTGGTATACAGAGGCAGGCAGACAGTGGTATACAGAGGCAGGCAGACAGGTAGCAGTGGTATACAGAGGCAGGCAGGCAGTGGTATACAGAGGCAGGCAGTGGTATACAGAGGCAGGCAGTGGTATACAGAGGCAGGCAGTGGTATACAGAGGCAGGCAGACAGTGGTATACAGAGGCAGGCAGGCAGGTAGCAGTGGTATACAGAGGCAGGCAGGCAGTGGTATACAGAAGCAGGCAGACAGTGGTATACAGAGGCAGGCAGTGGTATACAGAGGCAGGCAGACAGTGGTATACAGAGGCAGGCAGGTAGCAGTGGTATACAGAGGCAGACAGTGGTATACAGAGGCAGGCAGTGGTATACAGAGGCAGGCAGTGGTATACAGAGGCAGGCAGGCAGTAGTATACAGAGGCAGGCAGGCAGTGGTATACAGAGGCAGGCAGACAGTGGTATACAGAGGCAGGCAGTGGTATACAGAGGCAGGCAGTGGTATACAGAGGCAGGCAGTGGTATACAGAGGCAGGCAGTGGTATACAGAGGCAGGCAGGCAGTGCTAGGTGCTATATAGGGGCTGGTAGCAGTGGTAGATGCATAAGAAAATAAAAACCCTGTACTTACCTTCCGTCCTCTCCCAGGAAGTGCTGAGTCATGTTCAGGGCAGAGCAGTGTGACGATCTCCCTGCTCTGCTCTGAACAGGTCGGCAGTGATTGCAGCCTGTAATGTAATACTAAGTACAGGCTGCAATCACAGCTCCTCACTGCAGATACTTACCCTGGACCCTCGGCAGCAGCTTCTCCCAGCAGCAGCTTCTGCCATCGCACGCACTGAGCTGTGTGTGCGATGGCAGAGGGAAATAAACAAAATGGCCGCGATCTCCTCTCACAGCTGTGACGCGGCAGCTCAGTGGGCGTGGCCAAGTCACAGCTGAGAGCAGGAGATGCGGTCGGAGCCCGACCATTGGCTCCTATGCCCATGGCTGCCGTAAGTGAGGTGTGCAAGTGTCGTGCCCAGACACTTACACCCACACTAATGAAAATGGCGGCCTCCAGTGGTGAAAGTAAAAGTTAATAAATAAAAAAGTATGAAAGAGGTACATTTACTTTTGTATTAAAAATAATTGATTGTATAATCAATAATTATTAATATAAAAACTAAAATCACGGCACCCTCCCTTTAAGTATAATTAGGAAAATATCATCATTTATTTAATTAGGGTTTCTCCCTAGATTAGGCAATCATTACCAGTGGGGTCCCATTGATCTGCTGATTGAGAGGATCACAGCGCCGTCCCTTAGATAGTGGCGGTGTCTGGTATTGCAGCTCAGTTCCTTAAGTGAATGGGATTGAGCCGCAGTATCGGCCACTGCCAAAAAGATGTTTGGAGAGTGATGATGGTTGGAGTCCATGAATGGCCTCTCCTAGGGATGGAAAGATGTCTCCCTCCCCGCGTCGGACATTTTTTTTTTTTTTGACGCCCTGGCAAATATTTCCTGTCTATACAGGAACGGAGGTGGTATTCGGATTACAACACAGTTTCCTCATGGCGTCCAAATCATTCCTTGATATTGAGCTCCTGATAGCGCTCGTACGTCGGCATCCCGAGCTGTACGACCCTTGGCACGACTCCTACAGCGAGCTGGCGAGGAGAGGGACCGTCTGGAACCAGATCTCCTCCGAGATATTTATGGACTGGGACAGCCTGAACCCGCAGCAACGATCCATGAAAGGTGGGTAGAAAAAAAGTGAAAAGATATCTTAAGATGCAGAACTTCGCAAATACTTCTGCTGCTTCTACTCCAGTCACAGCTAAAGCTGCCTTCAAGTTTCTACTTGCAATCTCTTAAGCTGTCCCTTTTTTAAATTTATTTCCTCCAAGTATTGCACTAATATACTTCACGGGGGGGTCCCAGAACGGCCGTCCACAGACAAGACCCCCTACCTCCAAGGAGTGCGATCATTCCCACCATTCAGTGCCCAATATTGCCAGTGCACGCCATAATATACAGCAGCAGGATACTTACAGAAGTTTAATTGCAGCTCCGGATGTGACTAGAGTACAGGGCATCATTGCAGATATAGCAAAGCATTTGCAAATCTAATTTAAAAAAAAAATATATATATATATGTATATAATCTATTACTTTATTGTATGACTTAATGGGGCAAAACCTGTGGTTTATTTCCAGTGCGGGAGGTGCAGACACAATGGCACTTACTCAAGGAGAATTTTCGACAGGAGCTCCACAGGCAGATGGGCCAAGAATTGCCTCCCCCCGGGGCCGAGGTACCTGCCTGCCCCCATTTCAAGGAGTTAATGTTCCTTCAGCCAGTCGTGGTTGACAAGTAAGTCTCACTTCCAAGTTCTCGATCTTCTTGCAGCCTGGAAAGCGTTCAGAAACCATCCCAAAATCTTGTTTTTTTTAGGAAGGCTGTCCAGCAACCTGCCGCGAGGAGGACAGGCGAGGAGACGGATGATGACCCGGTTCAGGTTGTGTTCATCAAGGAAGAGCCTCCATCACCCCCAGACTTCATAAAGACCGAGTCCGAAGCTGCCGGACCCCATTATACCATCCACCCCCAACATTTCCAAGAGGATCTAGAGGAAGAAGATCCTCACATGGACTTTGCTCGGTGTCTTGTACCTTACTTGGCTCGGGTGCCCGACAGCCAACAAGCGAGTCTTCGAATGGCGCTGACCAATCTCATCTTCTGTTATATCGAACGTAGCCAAGGAGGCGTCCCCACGGTCAGCCCGCGGCTGATGCGCTACATCTCTGCACAAGACGAGCCGCCACCGTGAACCCACCCTTACCTCTTTCACATAGACGACTCTTGTCCATCACCCCCTCGCTCTCTGGTGGTGGCATCTGCTGGAATCCTCCTTGACCCCCCAGTTTTAACACATTTTACCTGCGCTGACACATTGTAACAAACGGGCAGGAGAAAGAGCTGGTTTTCATTGCAGAGATGGCAACTCCAATGTAACAAACCCTCGGCTGTGAGATTCATGGGGTTAATTTAATTTTGTAGCCTCTAGTTGTAAACTTAGTGTTTTTCATTCATCGCCTGGGAAGGGTGCGGAACACAAAGTCTATTAGAAAGACGCACGGATTTTCGTTGTTGTAACGTGATGACCTTTATCCAGGATGATAGGTGGGGAACACAAGAATGAAGGGTTGCAACTCTGGTTTTGAGTGTAGTGCCGGTTTTGCGTCTAAACTGCAGCGCCCCTGGGCAAGGGACAAAACTAGAGGCGGACGCAACATTGCATCAGTGCTGCGCCACTTCATTCTCGGGATCCATGGTCGCCCCATAGGTCGGATCTGTAAGCAGTTACAGCTGGAGGTCACATTCTCCAGAAATGGACTCAGCACCCTCTATAAAGCCGTCTTGGCTCTCGTGGTTCAACAGCAGACAGTGTCTCTGCTAACCGAACGTGAAGCTAACAATGACCTTGAAAATGCGGGAAATGTTTTTCGAATGTCCACCACACAGTCGGACGTCATCGGCATGGAGCGCCGGTGAAAGTCCAGATTATTTTACTGCATTACTAGACTTTCTGGATTATCAGAGGGCAAGTTTGAGAGTTTTTAATTCTACCTTAACCAAGTTCTGGTGAAAATGGACTTGCCCTTTAAAGTTGACTGTCACGCGAATCCACCGCTACCTACTGTTCCTACCTCGTTCACGTGGCATCGGATGACTGGTACAGGAGAAGGCGGCAGACCCTAATGGCCAGAAGCCCGTGGTCAAAAGATCATCACTGTTTAGTTTGGCTTGGCCGCTTCTGGCCATACATGTTCCCAATGAACGTAGCAACCGTTGAAGCGAATGGCTGCCCAAAAAATGCCTGGATGGGCCACGTCCATCAAAACACAAGCCACTCCTTATAAAAGGACTCTGTTTTGGTTTCTGAAGGCCATACGTGAACCTCCCTTATTCCCTATGAGAGTATGAGGACAGTGGTGGTCTTCACGAGAAAAGCCCCCTTCTAAATAATTTTTAAAGATGTTCTCAAAATGACCACCTATAGGTGACTCTAGCAAGATAATTATTTTATTCCTCCTGGAGAACAGCTTATTTGCTTCATTTTCCCAGGTTGCACTGACTGTACAGCTGGCTCTCCACAAGGAGACCCTCAATCAGATACACAGTGGCTCTTCAGAGTTTGTGAACCCTTCTGAATTTTCCGCATTTCTACATAAATTTGACCCAGTGCTGCATCAAATTTTCACACAAGTGCTAAAAATAGATACAGAGAAAAAAAAACCAAAGGACAAGAATTCACTTCTGTGCCTGGCAAGAGTATGTGAACCTTTAGATTTAGCTGATAAATGAAAGTAGACTTTTGGATTTTCAATCAATGGGATAACAATCAGGTGTGAATGGGCGACCTGTTTTATATAAAGAGCAGGGATCAATCAAAATTTGATCTACGCAACACACGTTTGACATGAGCAAAGAAGATCTCTGAGGATCACGGAACTAATTGTTGATGCTCATCGGGTTGGAAAAGGTTACAAAATCATCTCTAAGGAGTTTGTAACTCCAACAATCCACAGATTGTGTACAAGTTATTAACCTACCCAGAAGTGGTCGACTAACAAAGATAACTCCAGTAGCAAGATGAGGTCACAAAGGAACCCAAGGTAACCTCTAAGCAACCAAAGGTCTCTCTCACGTTAACACTGAGGACACTGAACAACAATGATGAGCAATGGAAGCAATGCAAGGAAAAAGCCAAAAAGAACATTGCTCCCTGTCTGCAGTTTGCTCTAGATCCCCTGGACAAGCGAGAAGTCTACCGAAACGATGATTTGTGGTTGCATGAGACCAAGAGTAAAGGGGGTCACATACTTTTACTACTCAGACTTGTGATATTTGATCATTATGACAGTGTAATATTTTTGATTCATTTGTTAGATTTGTTTCTCTTTATTTACTTTTAGGACTTGTTTGAAAATCCTGATGTAGTTTTAGGTCAAATTAATTCAGAAATATGGAATATTCTGAAGGGTTCACAAACATTCAAGATCTACTGTACTAAAGAACACTAATTCACGTGAGAACGACTGTAAAAACAGGGAAGGGTCCTCAGTGGCTTTCCTATCTCACTTAGTCTCTAAAGAAAAGTGACTATGAAGCTGTTACTCCTGCGGATTGGGGCGCGGGCGCTCACATTTTGTTTTGTTTTTTTGTATATGTGCTATCCTGACGAGACTATGTCCGATCATCGATTTTACCGGTTATTATGGCTGCACCCTACCATGTTTTAACCAGTCACCCTGCATATTGGTCGCCAATGCCGCGGTATCTCTTCTATTCTGTGATGGTGCCGGTGTAATGTAAATGTCTTGTAGATTATCCCCAGTAATAGTTAAAGGGGTTATTCCATTTTCACAGATCGGTCGCTCAAAATCTTGAACTGCTTGAAGAAAAAAAAAAAAAAAAGTAATGAAATTCCCTTCTACCACCTCTCTTGCTCTATGCCAGTGATTGGCTGCAGCAGAGACCTCATGTCAACAAGCCCTGCCTTCAGCACGACCACAAAGCCCAGTGATTGGCTGCAGAGGCATCGTAGAAACGGCTGAAGGTAAGTAATGCTCACTTTATTATTTTCAAGCAGTTCCAAACTTTGTACCATTGAACTTTTGAAAAATGGACATCCCCTTTAAGAATGGATCCAACTAGTTTGTAATTGTAATATTATTTTTCTTTTTTTTTATAGAGAAGTAAAGCAAACAAATAAAACTATGTACGTGATCCAGAATTGTGGTCTGATTTGTCGCTGTCTGTATCTACTTTCTGCTGATTTGTATCATTCACCTAAAATCCGCAGCTGATTTACAACAAAATCCTAGTGCGAGGCGGATAGTGGCTGCATTATAAAGAATTAATAAAAAAAATCTAAAATGTCATTAAGACTAAATTCCTAAGTTCCCTTAGTTTTCCAATAACCTTAGTTTTGTCTACGGAGGAGCTCGCTGTAGTGTGAGCATCGGCTCTTCTCCTAACGCTCTACGACAGGTTTCTGGCAGAACAACAAGACCGCGGTCATCTCGCTGTACCGTCGTGATTACCTCCAGACTAAGCCAATGTGATTTACTAATTTATTAAAGATATTCAGGAATTTATTCATGATTACTTTTTTCTTTCCGGGATCTTGCATCGATGGCCTTGATGGAGCGTCACGGTCTAGTCATAGTCTTATCGACAGGCATGGGCCATGCCGATGTATCTAGCACTGCAGGATAGTGAACGGTGCTGCGCTAAGCCACAGAACCAGACACGACCACAAGGCTGTGGTGACTTCTACTTTGTTCCTGTCGATTATTGCCCCTGGGATCAAATTTCCCCCCACGATCACACATCCGATGGTTGTATTAGCATGATTGCAGGAGAGGAGCCAGCTCATCAAGGCACAGGTGTACAGATGCTGTGCGGCACCCGGGGGGATATGCAGCAAAAAAAGAGAAGAAAAGCCAGGACTATTTGGAGAAATAAAAAATAGATGTATAAATTAAAACACTTTTATTAATAGAAAAACAACATTAAAAAAGAAAAAACAAAAATTAAACATGAAAAGGAGACCAAAACCGACGCGCTTCGAACACTGTTCTTGGTCGTAGTCGACCACAAGATTGGCCCCAATAAATGTCCCTATGTAATACATCTGCACCAAATCACCACTATTTGCTTGATTTATTTGTTTGTTTTTTTTAAATCTAAGCGATATGAAAACCCTTTAGGCGTTCGACCTGCTTCTGACTCTAAAAGTGTGAGCAGAGCTTCCATGACTTCTATGGGGGGTGATAAGACACTAGACATAAAATAAAATTGTCGGCAGCTTTAACCACTAACACAAAGTAGACTTTATAATTTGTGGATTGTGGGCCTTGAAGGGAAACACCTGGTAACAAGTGACCTGTAGCCTGTCCAGTCCGGGATCTGGATGCTCCATGGGGGAACATCAAAAAGCAGATTTCTTTTTTTTAATAAATGGGAGCGTCTGGCCACAACTTTTTGCATGTTTTTTTACTTGCAGGAGACATTTGCTACATCGCCGGGATGCGCACAGCATGTCAGACGTTAGGTGTACTTTTTTAGAACTTTTCTGACTTTAGTCACTTCTTGCCCCACTTTCTCAGAGGCATTCAAAAATTTTGGGCATTTTGGTTTGTATGTTGCACAAATTACCTAATTTACTTCTGTTATCCCCAAAGCCATTTCCAGCGTTCGTGTATAAATATGTAGAGCATGTTTGTATGGACTGTCACAAGAGCAGGGCCAAGGAAGGCGATGTCTGACAACTACAATGTAATACAGAATTGTTCTGACTGTGCCAGTAGAGCAGTGAAATTCAGTTTTGGTCACATTGTTTTCTGTCTGATGCAAAACAAAGAAGTCACAAACATTACTTAGAATTCAGGTCCATGCAGTTTTGCCATTGTTCTTTTTAGTTTTACCAGTTTTATTTGCTCTGCATGACATTAAATTAGTTGTCCATATCGCTGTGGAGTCGGTGTCCATTTTGGTGGTGTCGGTATAAAATGGACCGATTCTGACTCCTAAAATATATAATAAATTGGGTACAGTAGTACAATGCAGTAAATGTTTTCATAGAATTTGCGAAAGTTCTGAAATGTCGTATAAATGTCTGTTCTGTTCCTGATCTAAGGATCTCGGCTTTTAGTTGAGATGAATCTGTGCTGCAATTTATGTATATTCTCAGTAGTGAGGTAGGGCTGTGGAGTCGAAAGTTTGGCTTACCGAGTCCACAACCCTGGTTGTCAAAGTCTTGGTTGTCCAGGATAAGTCAACAATATCAGATCAGAAGAGGTCCGACACCCAGCACCACCATCGATCACTTGGTTGTTGAGAGCAAACTCAATTCTGTAGGTCATTCTTGGAAAATTGTGTATCTTCTGTGCAGTAAACAGTTGTTTTTTATCTTTTTCTTTCAGTAGATGCTTCTGTCATGCCTTTGCAAGAAAACCATGAGGGCAACAACAATGATGTAGAAATCCAGATAGAAATTGAAGACTCAGAAGAAAGCACGCCAATGACCGATGAGGAAAGATATAACAAGGACTACGTAAAGTCTTTGTTCGAGATTGTGCTACTGATGGGAAAGCAAAATGTTTCCTTGGAAGGACGAAGTTTTAAAGATCCAGATGGAATTTATTCCCCGGACAACTTCCAGGCCCTTCTTGATTATCGTATAAATTCTGGGGATGAAGTTCTCAGAAAGAGATTTGAGATGCTCGCAGTCAATCAGGAATACTGCTCACGCTTTCAGCAGGAGCAGATCTTGGAAGTTTGCGATAGCTGCATAAGAGAGGAGGTGATGCGGGATGTGCGCAATTCTCAATTCTTTTCAATTATTGTCGAAGACGCGGTTGACTTGGCTGGAGAAGAGCACATGCCTATTTTCATCAGGCATATAGACGACGCCAACAACCTCCACGAAGACTTTGTTGGGTTCCTCTCTTGTGAAGGGGATGCTGAAATCATAGCCATGAGCTTCCTAACGACCATCACAGAAAAATGGAAACTAAATCTGGAATATTGCCGCGGACAGTCGTTCATTGCTTCCAGTAAATTCTCTTCTAAAATGAAAATTGTAGCGTCGCGGCTATTGCAAAAGTGTCCCCAAGCAACATATACGCTCTGTTCTTCTTGTGCCTTGAATATTTGGTTGGCAAAATCAATACCTATTGCTGGTGTTTCGGTGGTGTTGGGGACTTTGGAAGATATTTATTTACTTTTTAGTAAGACGCCCAGCTTACAGTACGAGCTGGAAAATGCCATCACCAATCTTTTTATGGACAATATTGAAAAGGGTAATGAACTGAAGGAAATCCTGAGATCAGAGTGGACAAGTAGGCACGATACCTTTGAAATTATAGTGACTCTCCTTCATTCTCTTGTTTTCTGCTTGGATGGAATAGCCTGCGATAACTCCTCTAGATGGAATACGAGAATCACCGCACGCGCTTTTCAACTGTCCAGTGCCTTGACGGATTTTGACTTTGTCGTCACTATAGTCATATTGAAAAACGCTCTATCGTTTACTCGAGCTTTTGGAAAAAACTTGCACGGGCTGATTTCCGATGTATTTTCTGCAGCCAACAGCTTAACTGCAGTTTTACACGCTTTGAATGAAGTCATGGAGAACATCGAAGTTTATCACGAGTTTTGGTTTGAGGAAGCCACAAACTTAGCCGCCGAGATCGACATCCCGGTAAAACTTCCAAGTCGTTTCCGTAGAATACAGCACACAAACTTGCAACCGGACCTAACGTCAGAAAACTTCTATAAAGAAACTCTTAGCATACCGACCATCGAACACATCATTCAAGGACTGAAGGACATATTTTCTGAACAGCACCTGAAGGCCCTCAAATGCTTGTCACTTGTTCCATCTGTTATGGGCCAGCTAAAATTCAGCACCAGTGAAGAACATAATACAGATCTATATAAATATGACCTTCCCAGTCCCGAAACGCTCTCTGCAGAACTTCACTGCTGGCGTGTCAAGTGGAAACACAGAAGCAAAGATGTTGAGCTTCCATCTAACATCTTCGAGTCTATTCATCTCCCAGACATAAAATTTTTTCCCAACGTTTACGCCCTTCTTAAGGTTTTGTGCATTTTACCCGATTTTAAAGTCGAAAATGAGAAATTTGAAAGTGGACGAAAGCGTCTGAGGTTCTACTTAGAGAGCACACCCATGGAGCAAAGATCAAGTCAACTGGCCTTCGTCAACATAAGCTATGACTCCAAACATGATTTGGATGTAATGGTGGACATGTACATGAAAATTGTGGAAAATAGCGATAAGTTTGAGTCCACATCTCCAAGTTCGGAAATTGTGGTCGAAGTTTGATGCCGATTGCACATAAGTCCAATATTTTTGTTCTTAGTTGTCAATAATTTTGTGTTTTTCCTGCTTTGGAACATAAAATTTGCCATTCTGTTGACCATCTGCCAAAAAAATGCAGTTTGTTACCAAAACTTTATAAAATGATCCATGACTAGGGCATATTCAGTATTTCGACCTAAGTCGACCCTAACATTGTAGTTCTGTACAGAGAATCTTTATACTTGGAGACGTTGCGAAGAAATTTTAATAGATTTGATTTCTGCACTGTATATTAATTACAGGAGTAGTACAGAATAGCCAAGCTATAGAGATGGGGAAAGAAAAGTGTACAAATATTGTACTGTTTGTATTTTTATACTGAAATAGTTGTGGTTTTTTTTCTAAGACTTAACGGAACAAAAATATAATCTTGTTTTCCTTGCAGAAAGTAATTTTTAAACTATTTTCTCAAGTGCCGATTTTACAGTATGTCGATTATCCACCCACTTTGAACAAGGGACTTCTTTATTGTCTATTTTATCCCTTATTTAAAGGTAGACTGGCACAGAATGAATGTTCAACCCAAGTACCGGTGCTTGGTGCACCCTGGGTTTGGCCAAACACTCCAGTATGACTTACCACCTATTTTGTTTTTTTTGTCTAACTCCACCCTTCTCTGGCTCTATAAAACCAAAGATAATCAGAATTGAAGGATGTACAGTTATATGAAAAAGTTTGGGCACCCCTATTAATCTTAAGCTTAATGTTTTTTAAAAATTGTTTTTTTTGCAACAGCTATTTCAGTTTCATATATCTAATAACTGTTGGACACAGTAATGTTTCTGCCTTGAAATGAGGTTTATTGTACGAACAGAAAATGTGCAATCTGCATTCAAACTAAATTTGACAGGTGCATAAGTATGGGCACCCTTATCATTTTCTTGTTTTAAATACTCCTACCTACTTTTTACTGACTTACTAAAGCACTTTTTTTGGTTTTGTAACCTCATTGAGCTTTGAACTTCATAGCTAGGTGTATGCAATCATGAGAAAAGCTACTTAAAGTGGCCACTTGCAAGTTGCTCTCCTGTTTGAATCTCCTCTGAAGAGTGGCATCATGGGCTCCTCAAAACAACTGTCAAATGATCTGAAAACAAAGATTATTCAACATAGTTGTTCAGGGGAAGGATACAAAAAGCTGTCTCAGAGATTTAACCTGTCAATTTCCACTGTGAGGAACATAGTAAGGAAATGGAAGGACACAGGTACAGTTCTTGTTAAGGCCAGAAGTGGCAGGCCAAGAAAAACATCAGAAAGGCAGAGAATAAGAATGGTGAGATCAGTCAAGGACAATCCTCAGACCATCTCCAGAGAGCTGCAGCATCAACTTGCTGCAGATGGTGTCGCTGTGCATCGGTCAACTATACAACGCACTTTGCACAAGGAGAAGCTGTATGGGAGAGTGATGCGAAAGAAACCGTTTCTGCAAGCACGCCACAAACGGAGTCGGCTGAGGTATGCAAAAGCACATTTGGAGAAGCCAATTTCTTTTTGGAAGAAGGTCCTGTGGACTCATGAAACCAAGATTGAGTTGTTTGGTCATACAAAAAGGCGTTATGCATGGCGGCAAAAAAACAGCATTCCAAGAAAATCACTTGCTACCCACAGTAAAATTTGGTGGAGGTTCCATCATGCTTTGGGGCTGTGTGGCCAATGCCGGCATCGGGAATCTTGTTAAAGTTGAGGGACGCATGGATTCCTCTCAGTATCAGATTCTTGACAATAATGTTCATGAATCAGTGACAAAGTTGAAGTTACGCAGGGGATGGATCTTTCAGCAAGACAATGATCCAAAACACCGCTCCAAATCTACTCAGGCATTCATGCAGAGGAACAATTACACTGTTCTGGAATGGCCATCCCAGTCCCCAGACCTGAATATCATTGAACATCTGTGGGATCATTTGAAGAGGGCTGTCCATGCTCGGCGACCATCAAACTTGACTGAACTGGAATTGTTCTGTAAAGAGGAATGGTCAAAAACACCTTCACCCAGGATCCAGGAACTCATTAAAAGCTACAGGAAGCGACTAGAGGCTGTTATTTTTGCAAAAGGAGGATCTACTAAATATTAATGTCACTTTTCTGGTGAGGTGCCCATACTTATGCACCTGTCAAATTTAGTTTGAATGCAGATTGCACATTTTCTGTTAGTACAATAAACCTCATTTCAAGGCAGAAACATTACTGTGTCCAACAGTTATTAGATATACGACACTGAAATAGCTGTTGCAAAAAAAACAATTTTTATAAAACATTAAGCTTAAGATTAATAGGGGTGCCCAAACTTTTTCATATAACTGTATGTGGGATAACACCCCACGAATGTTGCTGAATCTCATATATCGAGGGAATGATGGATCGGGCTGTTTGATTTCATGTTGTTCCCTGTTTGACACTCATGCACACCAAGCCAAGCATGCATGACTGTGGGTGGGATCAATAGAAAGCATATATGGTGGGATCAATAGAAAGCATATGTCCGCTAAACCAACCTCGGTCTAATGTGCATGGCTGGTGTATGACTTTTGCTACTCAACAATATCATAACACAGTTAGGAACACGGTCGTTCAGTCTGTGGTGAACTTTTATAACCAGAAGCGTCCCTGCTAGTAACTTTGAGCCGCTTCTCACCCTGCTTCCTCACCTCCGCATTTGTAAAACAGCTTTATTCCAAAAACAAGACGAAATTCCAGCTCCCTTAGAGATCAAGTTACAGCGACCTATTGAAATCTATGGAGATTGGAGGGGCAGAGAGACACAAACCGTGTTGCTGCTTTCTTAGTGTTTTATCTCACCACAGTGCTGGACTCACAGCCACACTGCTCAGTACTTCAGCATAATGATCTCTGCTGCTTCGGTACATTTGTTACAAAGAGACAGGAGAGCAGGAATCATTCATGTCTATGTATGGGAGACATCATGACAGCTGGTCTACGCCCAATAGCTGAGACAATTCCATAATTACAGCATGCAGATGGAAAAATTAGTGAAAATGCAAGATCCAAACTATTTGTAAGCCATGGAATGATTGTGTAGATGCATGTTTAGCTCAGTATTATATCACTTTGGTAATCGGATACGAAGAAATGTAGGCATTTTTTTTACGTTCCCACCCCAGCCTGCAGCAGCTTTTGTAGTGATGACCGTACAAAAAAATTGGCAGAATGATTCCATAGTTGGTTTAATAACCTTTACAGGATCAGAATAATTCTCTTAAGTCGTCATTACAGAGCCGGGTCTTGGTCATAACCGGTTTCATCAGATGGCATTTCATCAACTCTACGAAGAATAACGGCTCTTCTAGAAGATGTTGCAGGTGGTCTACGATTCCTTTAGGTTTTGGTAAATTCCTTTTAGATTGTCATAGCTGAACATCTGGATCCTTGCAGTAATCCACACCAAATGTTTAATTCTGGCAGAAGAGATTTATAGTGGTATCTAAAAGAGTTAGAGCATGACTTTTCTCATTTCATTCAGTCCGAAGATGTCTTTACCACTCCACGGATCATGCCGTAGTCTGTTTCTAAAGCAACTTTAAAAAGCAAATAGAAATAACGGGCAAATGCATGTGTCTTACTTTTGCTTCCTCTTGACCTGTTGCCCAGAAATTTCCATTGCAAACCTTTATTCATTACGTGCCACCTTCTAAAATGGTCTGCCATGCGGATACATTAGCTATTCAACTGGAGCATTCGAGAACATCAGATCCATTTTCTACAAAAGGACAAAGATTAGAGATTCTTTGAGCTGTGCTGATATTGGGGGACGATGAGTACAGATTCATTGAGCGGAAGCGATGCACAGGGATGAGGAGTACAGATTCAATGAGCTGTACTGATATAAATGACCATGAGTTCTGGTTTATATAAAACTGGGCCGATATAAAGGAATGATGAATACTAATTCATTGACCTGTGTCGATATAAAGGAAGGATGAGTACTGATTTATCCAACTGGGCCGATATAAAGGAATGATGAGTACAGATTCATTGAGCTGTGCCGATATAAAGGATGAGTACAGATTCATTGACCTGTGTTGATATAAAGGGAGGATGAGTACAGATTCATTGACCTGTGTCGATATAAAGGATGAGTACAGATTCATTGAGCTGTGCCGATATAAAGGACAGATGAGTACAGATTCATTGAGCTGTGCCGATATAATGGGACGATGAGTACAGATTCATTGAGCTGTGCCGATATAAAGGGCGGATGAGTACAGATTCATTGAGCTGTGCCGATATAAAGGGCGGATGAGTACAGATTCATTGAGCTGTGCCGATATAAAGGGAGGATGAGTACAGATTCATTGACCTGTGCCGATATAAAGGGCGGATGAGTACAGATTCATTGAGCTGTGCCGATTATAAATGGAGGATGAGTACAGATTCATTGACCTGTGCCGATATAAAGGGCGGCATGAGTACAGATTCATTGAGCTGTGCCGATATAAAGGGAGGATGAGTACAGATTCATTGACCTGTGCCGATATAAAGGGAGGATGAGTACAGATTCATTGAGCTGTGCCGATATAAAGGGAGGATGAGTACAGATTCATTGAGCTGTGCCGATATAAAGGGAGGATGAGTACAGATTCATTGACCTGTGCCGATATAAAGGGAGGATGAGTACAGATTCATTGACCTGTGCCGATATAAAGGAAGGATGAGTACAGATTCATTGAGCTGGGCCGATATAAAGGGCGGATGAGTACAGATTCATTGAGCTGTGCCGATTATAAATGGAGGATGAGTACAGATTCATTGACCTGTGCCGATATAAAGGGCGGCATGAGTACAGATTCATTGAGCTGTGCCGATATAAAGGGAGGATGAGTACAGATTCATTGACCTGTGCCGATATAAAGGGAGGATGAGTACAGATTCATTGAGCTGTGTCGATATAAAGGGAGGATGAGTACAGATTCATTGAGCTGTGCCGATATAAAGGGAGGATGAGTACAGATTCATTGACCTGTGCCGATATAAAGGGAGGATGAGTACAGATTCATTGACCTGTGCCGATATAAAGGAAGGATGAGTACAGATTCATTGAGCTGGGCCGATATAAAGGGAGGATGAGTACAGATTCATTGACCTGTGCCGATATAAAGGAAGGATGAGTACAGATTCATTGAGCTGGGCCGATATAAAGGGAGGATGAGTACAGATTCATTGAGCTGTGCCGATATAAAGGAACGATGAGTACAGATTCATTGAGCTGTGCCGATATAAAGGGAGGATGAGTACAGATTCATTGAGCTGTACCGATATAAAGGGACAATGAGTACTGATTCAATGAGTATTTCCAAAACGATGGGATGATCGATTCTTTGAGCTGTGCCCATTATATACCGACACCAAGTACCGATTTAATTGTTCTTTGTGTTTGCATACTGAGTTGTCGCCAATATTTAGTAAAGTTGAAGAATGGAACAGAAACGGGAGCAGAATTTAAGGAAGTTGGTTCACTTTGTGGGTCAGTCCACAAAATATTTAGGGCTCCAGACAGTAACTTAGAGCTGCAATTTGGCTGCAAAAAAAAAAACTAATTACCGACAGGTCACAGACAAGTTGCAGACAACCTGTATTTAAAAAAAAAAAAAAAAAAAAAGGTTTGGATGTTTTGCGACTGATCTGCCACATCACGGGATCATGTAATATCGTGATACACGTTGCCGTATCGGCTCAGCCTCATTACTAGTTTCCATAAAAAATCACCTTACTGGTGAGTGGATTTGTTAGTTCAGAACCAACCAATTCTGCAAATTTACCAATCTGTTCACAACGTGTGGCCGTTACTACAGATGGCTTCAGGGAATCCTTAGTGTCCAGATTCCTGCTAGAAAAAGTTCCCTAATCAAATGCAAATTGCAAAGCTAAAAAGTCATCCAACGGAGAACTATACAGGGTGTAGAATTAGCAGTCATAACCTTTGATCTGGGGCCTGATTGACCCAAAAGCTCCTTTTCCACGTTAGACACCAGCAGGTGGTCATCATTTTTATTTTCTTTGTTAATGCTCATGAATTACCTTATACCCCCGTTCTTTGCCTCTAAATTTGCTCAAAAAGTTTGAGTATTTTTTTTTTTTTTCATTTTTAGAAAGCAAGAAGTTGGGCAAAAACAAATTCCACAAATCATTTTCCTTGCACAAGAACGACTTAATCCTCGCATCGTCCGTCACTCCGGCTGCTGGATGTTCTGTGTTTTTTCTCCTTCCAATTTCTCCGCTTTTAAATTCATCCTTGAAAGATTGTGACAGCGTTTATCAGCCGCAGCTGCTCAGGAACTGTGATTGCAGACGGCCAATCTGTATGTCATGAAGAAAACATTTCCTCATTACATTCTCATGTGCTTTTCATGTCACCGCAATCCTTCCCATCTCCAACCCAAGTCCAGAAGGAAAAGTCGGGGGAAACAAAAGAAGACAAAGTCGTAACAAATTGGACGGTAATTTGTAAAAAAATGTTTAATCATAAAGATGGCAAATGGTAAAGACTTAATGGATAACATGCTCAACTAATGGGATCTGTCGGAGAGAATTCCGTCAGGTTTTAGGGTGATGAAAGGATGGATAAAGGGAATAGTCTGCATCTAACCGATAATTCAAGAAACAAGGAGCTTTGATCAATGGCGCCAATAAAAACTTTCTTCCACCGTCACTTAGTTGTACGCACAAACCTGGATTTATACCTCAAGAATTCTCACTTTATCGGTGACCTGTTTTAGCCGCCTTCATAGACTATGCTTGCTTGCCATCCTTCCCTTTTAGAAGACAAATGTTTGCAATTTTCAGACATTCAGCATTGGGATTTCCTGCGTACTGCCCAGCATATGGTACATGCATTGTCGAGGATTGAGCTCAGCTGTAACACAACAAGGCTCTTCCAACTAGTGCCCGGATCGTAGATAACCTCGGTCTTGGCAGTCTGACCCATTAGAGATAATAGACAATGTCAACACTACGGATGGGGTGCTCTATGTCAACCCTATCACATACTGACTAGGAATGAGTAGACCCATGGAAGTTTAGGTTCTGGTACCCGAACAAACGTTAGTCCAAAGTATCAGGACTGTACCCAAACCCTATTAAAATCAATGGGGAACCAAACTTTCGAACTAGAATCCCAAACTGCAAAACGGACTTCCACGAGAAGTCAGTGTTCATAGTTCAACACCTGACACTAGGTACCTTATGAACCCCAAACTTTACAGTTTAGGTTCGCTCATCTCTAATAGTAACGATGGGTTACTATTAGTGATGAGCGAACGTGCTCGGATAAGGTGTTATCCGCCATGCTTGGGTGCTAACCGAATGTCTTCGTCATCCTTGAAAAATATGTTCGAGTCCCTGCGGCTCCAGCCTCAACACATGCAGGGATTGCCTGTTTCTTAGGCAGCTGTCGAAATGCCGGGAGACGTGCAGCCGCAAGGGACTCAAACATATTTTTTGAGCATGCTGAAGACTCCCGGTTAGCACACGAGCATGGCGGATAACACATTCGCGCACATTCGCTCATCACTAGTTACTATGAATATTAAGGGCATTTTAAAGATCTGCCTTAAGTTTTTGACTTTGGAAGGATTCTGGCGTCAGTATCTCGTACATGAAAAACAGTCTGGTTTGTTTTTTGAGCGTGCTGGAACCATTTTTTGTGGCAGTTTTATCAATCGTTATTGCACATAGAATGTAATGTGTCAGTGATCTGTCCTTAACAGATGGCAAAAAAAAACTGATGTGAGAAAGAGCACTTACACTGATGAGCAATAATATTTTGGTTTATGAAGTCGGAGTTATAGGAACTTTGATAAAAATAGGGCATCAACCTTTTTCATTGGTGACCAAAGTGAAATCTGTGAATTTTTTGGTGCAGTGCCTGGTACTGAAAATCCTCAGTCTCTTCCAGGTGGACTTGCAGGTGCTTCCTAGATCAGCTGATCGACGCTGGTTGTCGGATTCTCACTATTCCGAGACATAAAAAGGCCTTTTATGTCAAAAACATTCAAAATATAGTTTGGATTCTTTTTTTTTTTTTTGTTCTGAATAAAAAAAAAAAAATGGTTGTAAATATATTATACCTATCTGAAAATAGCGTTGATTAAAACAAGAATTCATCCTGGAAATAATAGTTTAGTCTAATGTGGCCGACTGGTCACTTCAATGGCTAAGCCGGCCCCCATCTCTGACATAATATTTAAAAATACAGTCATGGTGAAAAGTGTTGGCACCCTTGAAATTGTTCTGGAAAATGAAGTATTTCTCCCAGAAAATTATTGCGATTACACATGATTTGTTATACACAAGTTTATTTCCGTTGTGTGTATTTGAGTAACACAAAAAACAACAAAAAAAACAAATTAGACATATCATCACACCAAGCCCCAAAGATGGGCCTGACAAATTTGTTGTCGCCTTCAGCCTAATATATGGTTCCACACGATTTGGAATAAATAACTGCAATAAATCTAGTCTGTGAAGACACACCGTCAACCTGGCCACTGGTGCCAGATAAATTGTTCCTTTGTTCAGTAGGTCAAGAGCCATTGGTTCATGTGTCTGTCATTGACCTTTAGTTATGTTAATTTGTGGAATCCCTGCTGATAACGTATTGCATCAGCCCCCAGTGATGTACTAGTCTGCACAACTTGGATGACAAATATGCAGTCTAATTGAACAATCGAACAATGAGGGATTACCTTCCCTTTCTTTCCTCCAATCCTGTGGGAGAATGCCCTGAATGAGAGCTGTAGAATATAAAAGTTGTCTGCCTCTGTCTTCAGACTGACTCTACAGAACATCAGCCGAGGAACCACATCTCCAGTTTGTGGAATACAGATCTGCTCTACTGTCCATCACTGAAACCATGAAAACATTTGGAGAACCCAGTTTTGGACAATCGGGTCACCTGGCCATCTATTTCACTGTGCTTGGTCCTTCTTTTTAGGTTGCGGCTCCCTTCTCAGTGGGTGCCCACCAAAAGCGGGGTGCTACTAGTTGGAGTAGTTGGCCCTGGATGTACCAAAGTCGCAAAGGTTCTAATCCCCGGTGAGCCAGCAGGAGGGTGACACTCTGACATTTGCACCATCTTGTGTTTTTGCTGCGAATGTACTATATGTTGTTGACTGTTGATGATCGAATAAAGTATTACTGCGGTGTGTCACCCTCAGCCTGTAGTGTCTGAGTCATAGTCTGCCCATGGGGAAGGATTATGGGCTTTGAGTGGGGTGAACTCTGTGCAGTCTTTCTAAAGACAGTGAACAAGAGCAACCACTGACCCTCGTGTCTCCACAGCTTGCTATAACCATCAGCAAGCCTCTTACAACTCTCAACTTGGATTTTGGACCACTATTTTTTTTGAAAACTGCTCCAGGTCTCATGTGAAGCCTTCTCCCAACAGTAATTTTAAGATCTCTCCACAGGTGATCAATTGGATTTAGATCCAAACTAATTGCTGCCAATTCAGAGCTCTCCAGCGCTTTGTTTCCATACATTCATGGGGGCTTCTTGAAGTATGTTTGGGGTTATGGTCCTGCTGGAAGACCCATGTCCTCGGACGCAAACCCAGCTTTCTGACACTGGACACTACATTGCCACCCAAAATCATTTGGTCATCTTCAAACTTCATAATGCCTTGAGCACATTCATGGCACCCAGTGCCAGAGGCAGCAAAGCAAGCCCAAATCATCTTTGAACCTCCACCATATTTGACTGTAGGCAGTGTGTTCTTTTGTTTGTAGGCCTCATTCAGTTTTCAATGAACAGTAGAATGATGTGCTTTATCAAAAAGCTCTATTTTTGTCTTATCTGTCAACAAGACGCTTTCCCAGAAGGATTTTGGCTTACTGACTTACATTTTGTCAAACTGCAGTCTAGCTTTTTTATGTCTGTGTCAGCAATGGGGTCCTCTGGGTTTTCTTGCCATAGCGTTTCATTTATTTTAAATGTCAATGGATAGTTTGCGCTGAAGCTGATGCACCCTGAGCCTGCAGGACAGCTTGAATTTCTTTGGAAAGTGATTGGGGTTTCTTAGGCTCCATCCGGACTACAACCTTTCTTCAACGTTCATGGAGATCAGATACATTGCCATGGGTTGTCAACTTCGTGATTTATGTTGTGCACCGTGGACAAAAGAACATCAAGATGTCTGGAGATGGACTTGTATCTTTGGTGATATTTCTCAACAATTTGGGTTCTCAAGTCCTCATACAGTTCTCTTTCTGTTCTCCATGTCCATGCAAATATTAAGTCAGCTTCTCCACTTTTTATCTGGTTTCAGGTGTGCTTTTCATATTTCCCACACCTGTTACTTGCCACAGGTGAGTTTAAATGAACATCATGTGCTTGAAACAAAGTTGTTTACCCACAATTTTGGAAAGGTGCCAACCATTTTATTCAGTCCATTTTGGGGTTTTTTTTGTGTGAAATTATGTTCAATTTGCTTTTTTTCCTGTATTTTTGTCTTTTTCCAATACACACAAAGGAGGTAAACGTGTATAACAAAATTTGTAGTTGCAATAATTTTTTGGAACAATTTCAAGAGTGCCAACACTTTTGGTCATGAGTGTATATGTTGCAACTTTCACAATACTTCTGGAGGGGTCTAGTATGGGGTCTCAATTCAGGGAGATAGCTGGAGTTTGCATCCATTTGTGCTGCTGTAGAGGTTGGAGATGACTGGTAAAGGAAGGGAAACGGCCTAGAGAAAGAAAATCACAGCAAGTTGCCTTTAGAAGTATGACTTCTGGAATACCTCTGTAACACAGAGCCATACAATGGCACCATATGGCAGCACATAAGTCATTAAAGTCAGGGCACTGGAGTCGGAGTCTGTCATGGAAATTGAGGAGTCGGAGGTTTGGCTTACCAACTCCACAGCCCTGTTAGGGAGTCGGAGCCCATTTTGGTGGAGTCGGAGTCTGTGTCATGGGAATTGAGGAGTCTGAGCCGGAGGTTTGGCTTACCGACTCCACAGCTCTGTCAGGGAGTTGTGGAGTCGGAGCCCATTTTGGTGGAGTCGGAGTCTGTGTCATGGAAATTGAGGAGTCGGAGGTTGGGCTTACCGACTCCACAGCCCTGTTAGGGAGTCGGAGCCCATTTTGGTGGAGTCGGAATCATAGAAATTGAGGAGTCTGAGTCGGAGGTTTGGCTTACCGACTCCACAGCCCTGATTAAAGTTCTCTGCTTTTGTAAAATCTGTGAGCATTAATTAAGCCAATACAACCACCGTTAAACTCCATAGCTATCCTTCCACTTTTCCAGACAAATCTGCCCAGTTTCGTAACCAGATGACCACACTTTCTTTATCGTTTCATGACCAGAGTCAAGAAGTAAGGTGAAAGTTATATATAATGTTGATGTATTGATTATCCTCCTGCAAAAAAAGGTAGACCGGAAAACTGGAACGCCTTAAATATCAAAAACAAAGAAGTGGACTCCTTACTTTCTACTATAGGTGGTGAGAAGTTTTGCTTAAAAATGAAATACTGTGCGAAGACTAACAAGATTTTTATTCTCTTATAGGGATTACCTATCACTTTAGCAGAGACCCCGTAATGTTACAGAGCGGGGGGCCGAGTGCTGAGGAGCAGAGAGAAAAGACCACCGCTCTGCTGACCCCATAACTGCAGAGTCCAGACCTCCTCTGGCATGAACACTAACACCGCGCCCCCGCCAGGAGCTTCATGGCTGAGCAGCTGCATGCGGCCATCACCAAGCACAATGCCGAGCGTCGGAGGGAGTGGTGTAAAGCCGCCACCACTGGACTCTGGAGGAGACGTGTTCTGTGCAGTGATGGATCACACTTCTCTATCTGCGTCTGATGGAGGAGTCTGGGATTGGTGATTTCAGGAGGACGTTACCCCCTGACTGCATTGTGCCCCCTGTACAGATGGTGGAGGGGGATGATGCTATGGGCTGTTATCAGGGGGCGGCCTCGGACCCTCAGCTCCAGTGATGGGAAATCTTAATCTTCAGCACAAAACACTGAGGACAATTGTAGCTTCATGTTTTGGGGAACAGTTTGAGGTTCGCCCTTCTCTGTCCCCCATGACTGTGCCCAGTGCAAGAGATCCATACATACATACATACATGGAGAACATGAGCGGCCGCACAGAGCCCGGACCTCAGCCCCACCTAGACCAGAGAGTGTGAGCCCGGACCCCCAACATCAGGGTCTGACCCCACAAATGTTCTTCTGGAAGAAAGGGCAAAAATTCCCACAGATGCCTTGTAGAAATCTCTTAGCTGCCATGTGGTGAAATCCCAATGCTGTTGACTATATATATTCTCATGTTGCATGTTTTTTTGTTCTGTTCAGTTTTTGGGGACGCCTAAGGAAAATAAAATAAAAAAAAAAAGTCCAATTTGCACCATTTTGACTCCAGAGTCAATTGATATCTTGATACTGTGATAAACTTCCTCCCAATATGTCAGAAACACCTGAGTGTGGCATCCCAACCAGCGACGGACTAAGATCTGCTTCCAATTTTATCTCTGTTTTTGCTCGGAGCCTCTGAAATGTCATTTCCTTTTGCGGTTGATTGATGAAGCTTTTTTTTAATCTTACAAATCAGAGAAGTATCCGTTTCCATGTGTTGATTTAAACCCCTGTGTATTTCATCTGCCAGCCCGATCAATCAGAATTATCTCTAATGGTTTCCTATTCTTCTGGAAGTCATGCAAGACAAAGCAATCCAGGCATCTGTAATGAACCCAGACTGCACTCATGTGTCTATTATTTAAAGTATTCATCATGGCGGGAGGGCATCGTATATACCAGGTAGTGTATAGACCTGTTACATGCTGAGGTTTCATCCATTCCAATTGTGGATTGAATTACTTGCAGCATGCAACCAGGGCCGGCTCCAGGTTTTTGAGGGCCCCGGGCGAAAGAATCTCAGTGGGCCCCCCCTTTAACACATACCACGATTCATGATCGCATATAACACAGCCATGTAGTATATAACAGCCCACATAGTATATAGCACAGCCACATAGCATATAACACAGCCATGTAGTATATAACAGCCCACGTAGCATATAACACAGTCACATAGTATATAGCACAGCCCACGTAGCATATAACAGCCATATAGTATATAGCACAGCCACATATTATATAACACAGCCCACATAGTATATAGAACAGCCATGTATATAGCACAGCCCATGTAGCATATAACAGCCCATATAGTATATAGCACAGCCACATAGTATATAACACGGCCCATGTAGTTTATAGAACAGCCATGTTGTATATTGCACAGCCCACGTAGCATATAACAGCCCACGTAGCATATAACACGGCCCACGTAGTATATAGAATAGCCATGTAGTATATAGAACAGCCCACGTAGCATATAACAGATCACATAGCATATAACATGGCCCACGTAGTATATAGCACAGCCTTGTAGTATATAGAACAGCCATGTATACAGCACAGCCCCCCTCCCCCCAAGAATGGCCCCATAGTCCAGTACTCACTGTTATAGTTACAAAAAAAAACACTCCTCACCTCTCAACGTTCCCGCGCCGCGCTGCTCCCTCCCTGCTCCGGTCTCGGCAGCTGCCGCTTCACTGCCTGACACACAGCGAGTGCGCGATGACATCATCGCGCACCTGCCGCAGTGTCAGAGGCAGAGTGGGTAATGATGGGAGAGGGAGCGTCGGGTGACGCTCTCCATCATTTGCTTTGAACTTTACCAGCAGACGCCGGTAAAGTTCAATGCAGCGGTGGGGGAGTTGGCGCTTGCGACAGGCGGTCCCCCCTGCCTCACAGGGGCTTCATAGCAGCTACGTGATGTGCTGCTAGCTGAGGGCCCCTGGGGGAGCGGGGTCCCTAGGCACTGGCAGCTGCCTGCCCCTAACGCCGGCCCTAAATGGGCCCCCCTGTCTTGCCAGGGCCCCCAGCACTTGCCTGGGTACGCTGGGTGCTGACGCCGGCCCTGCGTGCAACAATCGCCGCAATGATTTTTCTGGCTGCCAACGTACTTTGAGCTCATGCAACGAAAGTCACCAAGATAGTGACCATGTATGGTTTGATCGTGGTTTAGTTAGGGTGTGAAGTCTAAGAAACCTTGCCTATCTACAAACTTATCTCCATATGAAGCCATGGACTTTCTTAGTTGGATCTTAAGTAGGCGAAACTTAGAGGCAGGAGCACCGGAGATGATATCTGGCTCAGACCACAACGTTACGAGGGTCAAGATAAGCAAGTGTCAATACCAGTAAAATAGTATATCTGGTGAGGTCACGTCAACTTCCGGACTCTGGAAGAATCTTAAGTAGACGAAACTTAGAGGCAGGAGCACCGGAGATGACATCAGGCTCAGACCACAACGTTACGAGGGTCAAGATAAGCAAGTGTCAATACCAGTAAAATAGTATATCTGGTGAGGTCACGTCAACTTCTGGACTCTGAAAGCTGAGGTTACCAAACTGAGGAGTGACCCAATGTCACACAGACTGCGACCACTACCCTTGATTGACCGAGCTGTGGGCAATGTTCCACCATAGGGCACGGCCCAATATAGAGCGTATGCTGTACAGGTTCATCTCTCCGTCTCTGCTTTCATTGGCAGAGCTCCGCAAGCAAGAACTCAAACTTGCTGGATGAATCATCAACAATATAAAATGCGCAGATGATACAACATTGATGGCAACAAGCGTAGATGGAATGAAGGATTCATTACGGAGCATCAAGATGGAAACCTGAAACATGGGACTGCTACTCAACACAAAGAAAAACAAAGATGTTGACAACTTCCAGGTACAACCGGGACACATCTGAGATAGAACGCAATGAATGGAAGTTGTAAAGAACTTCAGCCTACTCGAATCGATGATCAATCAAGATGCAGCGACAACACCAGACGTCAATAGGAGAATAGCGATGGGCAAACCAGCAATGAAGTTACCGGACAAGATCTTCAAATCAAGGAACATTTCTCTGGTAATGGAAACACGGCCCATACATAGTTTGGTCTTTAGTGTCCTAACATATGTACAGTACAGACCAAAAGTTTGGACACACCTTCTCATTTAAAGATTTTTCTGTATTTTCATGACTATGAAAATTGTACATTCACACCGAAGGCATCAAAACTATGAATTAACACATGTGGAATTATATACTTAACAAAAAAGTGTGAAACAACTGAAATTATGTCTTATATTCTAGGTTCTTAAAAGTAGCCACCTTTTGCTTTGATGACTGCTGTGCACATTTTTGGCATTCTCTTGATGATCTTCAAGAAGTATTTACCGGGAATGGTCTTCCAACAATCTTGAAGGAGTTCCCAGAGATGCTTAGCACTTGTTGGCCCTTTTGCCTTCACTCTGCGGTCCAGCTCACCCCAAACCATCTCGATTGGGTTCAGGTCTGGTGACTGGAGGCCAGGTCATCTGGCGTAGCACCCCATCACTCCTTCTTGGTCAAATAGCCCTTACACAGCCTGGAGGTGTGTTTGGGGTCATTGTCCTGTTGAAAAATAAATGATGGTCCAACTAAACGCAAACAGGATGGAATAGCATGCAAGATGCTGTGGTAGCCATGCTGATTCAGTATGCCTTCAATTTTGAATAAATCCCCAACAGTGTCACCAGCAAAGCACCCCCACACCATCACACCTCCTCCTCCATGCTTCACGGTGGGAAACAGGCATGTAGAGTCCATCCGTTCACCTCTGCGTCGCACAAAGACACGGTGGTTGGAACTAAAGATCTCAAATTTGGACTCCTCAGACCAAAGCACAGATTTCCACTGGTCTAATGTCCATTCCTTGTGTTCTTTAGCCCAAACAAGTCTCTTCTGCTTGTTGCCTGTCCTTAGCAGTGGTCTCCTAGCAGCTATTTTACCATGAAGGCCTGCTGCACAAAGTCTCCTCTTAACAGTTGTTGTAGAGATGTGTCTGCTGCTAGAACTCTGTGTGGCATTGACCTGGTCTCTAATCTGAGCTGCTGTTAACCTGCGATTTCTGAGGCTGGTGACTCCGATAAACTTATCCTCAGAAGCAGAGGTGACTCTTGGTCTTCCGTTCCTGGGGCCGTCCTCATGTAAGCCAGTGTCTTTGTAGCGCTTGATAGATTTTGCCACTGCACTTGGGGACCCTTTCAAAGTTTTCCCAATTTTTCGGACTGACTGACCTTCATTTCTTAAAGTAATGATGGCCACTCGTTTTTCTTTACTTAGCTGCTTTTTTCTTGCCATAATACAAATTCTAACAGTCTATTCAGTAGGACTATCAGCTGTGTATCCACCAGACTTCTGCACAACACAACTGATGGTCCCAACCCCATTTATAAGGCAAGAAATCCCACTTATTAAACCTGACAGGGCACACCTGTGAAGTGAAAACCATTCCCGGTGACTACCTCTTGAAGCTCATCAACAGAATGCCAAGAGTGTGCAAAGCAGTCCTCAAAGCAAAAGGTGGCTACTTTGAAGAACCTAGAATATAAGACATAATTTCAGTTGTTTCACACTTTTTTGTTAAGTATATAATTCCACATGTTAATTCATAGTTTTGATGCCTTCAGTGTGAATGTACAATTTTCATAGTCATCAAAATCCAGAAAAATCTTTAGATGAGAAGGTGTGTCCAAACTTTTGGTCTGTACTGACGATAAATAAACAAGACAAAAAGAATCGACGGCTTCTAAATATGCTGGAGAAGGATATTATCAATGCCACGGATTGCAAGAAGAACAAACAAATCAATTTTTTTACTAATCAACCAGGCATGTCACCGACGTCATGGATCACCAAGTTATGACTTGCCTACTTAGGACACATCATACGAAGAAAGCAATCACTGGAGAAGGACATTGGGGGGTGCAGCATCGGAGAAACAAGGCGAAGATAATTACTTGCCCTGATAATGATAATGATCCCTATTGATGAACTCTCGTTTTACGCTCAGTTATCGGCTTTCTTCTCCTTCTCGACCTCTTTGAAGTCTCCGCGTCGTGTTCCTGGTATTCCGTGACCTCAGCTTCGCCAGATCCTTCTAACCTTCCATTATTTTACGCCGTCACGTCTCCTCTCGCTCCGATTACCTTCTGCTCGCTCTCAGCCTTGATGACTGAAATAAAAAGCGCCTGTCTGGCCTCGTAAAGTCCTGGGATATTATCGCTTTATGTTCGGCCGCCGCAGGATCGGGGCAGGTTGTCGTTTATGGCAAATAAAAGTATTTTTATACATGGGAAGCATGAGAGACGTAATTGATACAAGGGGGAGGGGAATGTGGTGACCTTCACTGCTTTATTTTTATTAGCCATTTTTAACCCAATATCCCCTGTATTTGATTATGACATATCAGCATCACCTTCTCTAGTCACATCCAAAGCTGCATTTAATTTTTTTGGTGTTAATGTAAGCTCACGTATCACTGCCGCCCCCTGCTGGGGCAGTAGAGCTCATGCCCTATAGGCATATGATGGCAAAGCATTACTGTGAGTACACGTAATTCATCAGGTTGCAGGCAGCTCCATTTTTGAAGCGGCTCTGGATGTGAATAATGCAATTTAAAGGGGTATTCCTTCTTTTATGTAAGTAAAGTTTTATCATATATGATGGAAAGTTTTGCAACTTTTTCGCGTAGTTTGGGAAGAATTCATGAAAACTGGTGTTTCGTTCGTCGGCTCTCACCCTTATCCCACTTAACTGATAACATTTTTTGCCACAAACAGAAAAAAGTAGCAAAACTTTTGTAAAACTTTGCACCATTAGTGAGACTCCTATATTGTCGAGTTTTTCTTTTCCTGAAAAGTGAGGAATTGTTTTCCAGAAGTGTTTTTTTTTCCAGCCTTTTTTTGCCCATGTTCACACGTTACGTTTTTTGCTGCATTTTTATGGAAATTTTCCACTGCAATTCACAGCACCAGAAAAGTCTGAGAGTTCAGAAATCTCATGCACACGTTGCATTAAAAATACATTAAAAATAATAAAGATCAAATAAAGATTTTTTTCCCTGACTGATTTGGAGAAATGCTGCATGTTTGCAAACTGTAGAACGTCACTTCTTACAGAGTTTTTTTCACCCATAGGAAACAATGGGCGAGTGCAAAAAAGCAGCAATAAACGCAGGGATCAGTTTTTGCTGCGTTATCGGTGCAAAAACCTTAAAGAAGTCACTGCACATTTTTTTTCCCCACCGGTTGTTTTTCAAAGCCTGAAGTTGAAAAAAAGTTTAAAAGAAACACAAAATAACAATCACTACTCACAGCTGAACGTTTGTTACAGTTGTATCTAGTGACTATGGCCTCTGACTGCTCACGGCTGAAGGTTTGTTACAGTTGTATCTAGTGAATATGGCCAATGACTGCTCACAGCTGAGGGTTTGCTACTTTTTTTTCCCAATATTGTGCAGCGTCTCTTTAAATCCAGCTTCACACAGGCGTCAGAAGGTCACGGAGCAGAACCGGATACTCAGGTGGCTCGGAGATAGCGGCAAGAAAAATATGCAAAATACCGATTAAATTCCTGAAAACTTCCTGAACGGAAAATGTAACTGAACCCAAAATACACAAAAATGGAAAGGATCCGAAACGGCGGCGCCTCATGAGGTCACCTGTCAGCAGAACCTCGGACCTCAAACCTGTCCAATCAGTTCTGCCATCGCTACCTGTCAGCGTAATGGCAGGCAACACAAGATCCCAAGAGGGCAGAGTCCTCACAGCAGCACAGAGGATTTCAGGAAAGCTGGGTGTTCCCAAGTGGAGAACTTGACGGTAGTCAAACTGGTTTCCATAAGAGAACCCCTCCAAATCTGTACATTCTGCTGATTTTTTGGATTTCAGGGTGAAATGATCTTTGTGACCACTAGATGGCACTGCAGTTATTAGGACCAGTGATCTGCTCTACGGCCGGCCGTGCGTGCGGACTACGCCGGGGCGTTTGCGCAGGACTTCATCTGTTCCTGTTATGTAAACCGCTGTGGGTTTCTAATTTTGGCAGATTTTGTGGCTTTACAGGTTCTAATTTGCTTCATTTGTTTACAGCGGGGAAAATATTAATGAAAGCGATGACTGAGCCGTGAGCGGATTTTCCAAATATGCTCGGTTTGGGCTCAGGTTTCATGACTGGTAGATTTGCATTTGAAGAAAAAGTTTGTGGCGTTAACTTTTTTTAAAAATTTTCTTTTAATTTGTAAATGTATGTGACCCCCCTCCCTCTTCACCACCCACGTTATGCATTCAGGAATCTCATTTGCATGGGGCCAAATCTCCCTTTTCCGCTTTTCTGGGAAGGTTTCCAGCAGAATTTGGGTTAAGACTCAGAATATGTCCTCCTGATGTCTAAAATGTACCCCTAAGATGGGCAAATGCATCTCCACCACAACAGAGACCGGTGATGATGGCTTTACCCTAATCCAGCTGCCGCTTGGCATTGTGCATGGCGGGGTCAGGCTTGAGTATGGTTGTTCAACTTTGGAGGTCATAGCTCTTTTTTTGTTGTATCCAGAGGTGGCATGTTGCTCAGTAATGCACTGGTCTCCTTCAACTGATGAACTATAACTTCCAGCTTTCTCCAAAGCAGGTGCAATTGTGCATTATGATGATCTATCAGACTGAAAAGGGCCCATGTATTGTTCCTGCACAGGGGTCTTTTTCTGCCTGTGTCCACCAGTGATCGTATCCATTTGAAGGCCGGCACATAAAGCTGTCCTCCGCCTGAGTATTCAGGAAGTACAATACCCTGCTTCCACCTTCTTTTTTCCTGGAGATAGCCTCATGTCCTAGGTCTTTTAGCAGATTTTGAGATCCCTAACTTTCAGGATATCTTCGCCCCTGGAGGTCCCAGGCGGAAGATATTGTTGTAATGTTTCCTATCATGATTTTATCTTTCTATAGAGAAGAAACATGACATGGATAGCATCATCCATCAAAACGATTTTAAGTTGGAGCTGTTATGCCGGCCTTACAGTGATGTGAGTGAATGCGTTATGTCTGTTTCTTCCCTACGACACCGAAAATGTATCTCTCATAAATATCGGATCAATGCAATCTCCAATATTCATCACTGACCACTTCCTCCAGAAAGTCTGAGATCAGTCCTTTGAACAGAGGAAGCTCTTGCCTTGGAAGTGCACCATTGTATATCTGAGTCCGAGACCTGTTGGCTGGTCCTCAGAGCAGATCTCTACTGTAATTACCTGTTCACGGCAGGAGGTCCCAGTTCAATGTAGGTTGAAGTGTCAGTACTTTTCACGAACCCAAGTTATAATTAATCCCATAATTTTCAATGTGAGGGTGATATGTCCTTTCTCCAAAGATGTCTTCATGGATGTCACCATTTTTCTCTACGACAATGCTTTAAATGGAACGTGGCAGCAGGCTGTTACACATGGAAGCAGCGGTATGGCTGTATAGGCGATTGAACTCCAATAAAAATGATACCTTATTTGTAAAATTCTGATGCGACAGTCATGAGAAATCTAGAGAGAGATGATCTCTGCGGTGCCCGTCCTGAGATCACAGATAAGTAATGGGTGGGAGCCGCGCTGTGGTTTCCTCAGTTTACTTTGTAGTAACCACAATCAGCGCCGACTTTGATGCTCCCTGAACCACATATAACAAGGATTTCCAAAACTGACTCACATCAGCCCAGATATGTGGTGAAATGAGAAATGCATGACCAGAGAGCCCTAGGAAAGTATGTGAACCCCAGCACATACCGCTTTGGTTACATTTGGGTGATCTCAGAAGTTATCATCCTGCTTTTCCTGGACTGATTATGTACAGGTGCAGTAAAAAATATTCAGTCGCTCACAGTAAATTCAGTTTATTACAAAATTTAAAAACTTTGTTGTTTATGGATTGCCCCCACGTAAGGACAATGGAGTACTCGGTACCGGGTCCTTCGGTTCGGGGGGGCATGTCACGGTGGCCCATTGAGGGGCGTCCAGTAATGACAGGACAAGAGTTTATAGAATGATTGTTCGTGACGCCACCGGTGGTATTCGGTTAGGGTGACCGACCCTGCTTAGGGGTCCGCTGGGGTGATGTTATGGCAGCTAGATGGTGTACCTTCCCACAGGTGAAGTGTATCCCCAGGGCTTCCCAGAAGTTTAGATGGTAATGGTAAATGGTGTGAGGCGCAGGGAAAACGAGGACACAAGGTTGCAGTCTCTTTACCTTTTACTGAAGACTTCAGTGTCCGCAGTCCAGGGCACTGGATCACAGGGTAGGCAGAGTCCGGCCGGTCTGAAGACAAATCCAGAGTCTCCTTATTCAGGTAGAATGCAATAGCCTTCCTATGCGCAGAGTAACACAGTAGGTCCTCACTAGAGATGAGCCACCTCCCTAGTGCTCGGGTTCGGTTCGTCGAACAGGGAGATGTTCGCCGAACTTTTCGTCGAAATGTTCGACGAACACCGTCGAACCCCATTGAAACCAATGGCAGGCAAACACAAACACATACAAACACATGGAAAACACATAGAAAACACCTTAAAAGGTGTCCAAAAGCTGACAAACTGCTCAGAAGACACAACAAACACATGGAAAAGTCACAACTATACATAGTCATGCGAAAAGAAAAGAGGTGGAAGAGTAAAAGGAGGAGGAGACACAGATATAAGCATGTCATGCCCTTCGAAAATCAAGAAAGGCTGGAGTAAAAATCTAAACTCACTCTACCAACACCCAGACGTCTTGACAAAAAAAAAAGAAATATCTTTAGGTAGAATGGCGGCGGGTCCATTCAGAACACTTTCCTTAGAAGACGTAGTGGTACCCCCGTTGGGAGTTGTGCCAAAAAATGAACCCAATACATTCAGACTAATCCACCATTTGTCATATCCAAGGGGCAGGTCAGGAAACGACAACATCGACGTGGAACCAAGTACAGTACTATGTACTGTACCTCCTTTGACGAGGCAATCAGGTGGGTCAAGAAGTTGGTAAGGGGCACCCTAATGGCCAAAACAGACATTGAGGGGGCGTTCCGGTTACTACCTGTGCCTCCGAATAGTGTCCTCCCTGCTTCTGTGAAGGAGCATACTACATAGATCGCTGTTTGCCCATGGGGTGCTCCATATCCTAATCACTATTTGAGGCGTTTAGTTGCTTCCTCGAATGTGTCGTCATGGACGTTTGTAAGGGGGCACATATTATCCATTACCTCAACGACTTCTTATGCCTGGGCCCAAAAGATTTGCCACAGTGTGAAAACACGCGGTAGTCCACCTGTGAGAAGGAGAGAGCTGGAGGGAGAGTGGACACCCCAGAGCCGAGGGGTTAGATTGAGAAAGGAACAAGTCGGTGTAGCTTGCTTCATGGGTGGGGTACTCTGCTGAGTAGCAGAAATTGCTACTAGGCCCAAAAGGATTTCCTTGGCCAAATGCCATTAAAAAATAGTAGTTAGGTAAACAGGCGGTGTAGCTTGCTTCATGGGTGGGGTACTCTGCTGAGTAGCACAAAATGCTATTAGGTACAAAACGATTTCCTGGGCTAGATACCGTTACAAAATAGTAGTTAGGTAAACAGGTGGTGTAGCTTGCTTCATGGGTGGGGTACGCTGCTGAGTAGCACTAAATTCTACTAGGCCCAAAAGGATTTCCCGGGCTAGATGCCGTTACAAAATAGTAGTTAGGTAAACAGGCGCTGTAGCTTGCTTCATGGGTGGGGTACGCTGCTGAGTTGCACCAAATTCTACTAGGCCCAAAAGGATTTCCCGGGCTAGATGCCGTTACAAAATAGTACTTAGGTAAACAGGCGGTGTAGCTTGCTTCATGGGTGGGGTACGCTGCTGAGTAGCACTAAATTCTACTAGGCCCAAAAGGATTTCCTGGGCTAGATGCCGTTACAAAATAGTACTTAGGTAAACAGGCGGTGTAGCTTGCTTCATGGGTGAAGTACGCTGCTGAGTAGCACCAAATTCTACTAGGCCCCAAAGGATTTCCTGGGCCAGATGCTGTTAAAAATAGTACTTAGGTAAACAGGCGGTGGGTGGCTGGGCTACTCTACTGAGTAGCAGACACTGAAGCTTTGGAGCAGACCTCTGAATCCCAGGCCATAGTATGAGTAAACAACTCTGCAGACAACCCCACCCACCTGGAATTGACGATGGCAACGTCATGTAAAACTCAGCAAGGGGACTAAATCAAAGAGTCTCCATTTTTTCCAAAAATTCGGCCACAGACACCACTTAAGCGGCATCAATTTCGCCAGAGTTTTTTAAAACGGTTGGTGAGGTGATTTTCAAAAATCATCAAGCTTTTAGTCTCCCCAAGATGACACAGGGGTAGAAAAGTCCTTGTGGATCCAGGATTTGTTCATCTTGATGAACGTTAGTCTGTCTACGTTGTCACTGGACAGCCGCGTGCGCTTATCTGTCAGCACACCACCAGCAGCGCTGAACACACGTTCAGAGAGAACGCTGGCTGCGGGGCACGACAAGATCTCGAAGGCGTGAGTGGCGAGCTCAGGCCATTTTTCAAGATTGGAAGCCCAAAATGAGCAAGGGTCCAGTTCCACAGTCATGGCATCGATGTTAACTTGGAGATACTCTTGTACCATCCTCTCTAGGCGTTGGCTGTGCGTCAGACTTCTTGTCTCCTGTGGCCTTGCAAAGGATGGTCTAAAAAAAATCTTGAAACGATTGGAAAAAATTGCTGTTACCACGAGATACGATGTTACTGTTACGGTTAGAGTGATGACTCGATAATCCCACGGTTGGCAAGTTAGAACTCAGAGATTGACTACGTGCACCAATGGTGTTTTGTGGAAAAGCAGATGTTAGATTCTGTAACAGTCTCTGCTGATACTCCTGCATGCATGAATCCCTTTCTATGGCAGGAATTATTTCGCCAAATTTACTTTTGTACTGGGGATCTAAGAGTGTGGCAACCCAGTAGTCGGCATTACTTTAGATTCTGACAATCCGAGGGTCATGTTGCAGGTAGTGCAGCAAGAAGGCACTCGTGTCTTGCGCATCCAGGAGGACCTAGTCCTTGTTGTCTTGGTGGTGGCGAGGTGAGAATCATGCTTCCATTGTCTGCCCTCTCCCCCCAACCTCGCACAACAGAAATTTGATCAAGGTCATCTGATGAGTCTTCCATGCCCAGCGCCAGTTCATCCTCCACTTCTTCCTCGCCTCCTGCACCTTCCTCAACAGTTTGGCTGCTACCATGCGCCCTCGGTAATCCCTCTCCCCCAGCCTCCAATGCCAGCTGCCTTGGTGCTGCCAACCTTCTTGACCTTGGAGATATGATCCCTTCCGCATATGACTCCTCCTGTTCCTCCTCCTCCTCTTGTTCCACCACCTGACTCCGAACACTGTGTAAGGTGTGCTCCAGCATGTAAATCACCGGAATGGTCATGCTGATAATGGCATCGTCAGCACTAAACATCTTCGTTGCTATTTCAAAACTGTGCAGAAGGGTGCATAGGTCCCTGATCTGAGACCACTCCTGCAGCGTGATTTGCCCCACCTCTTGAGCTCGTTGGCCCAGGCTATACGTCATAACGTATTGCACCAGGGCTCGTCGGACAGTGCAGACACTGCTCCTAGGCCCAAAACTATTAACTGTATTAGATGCAGTGAAAATAGAGATACACAGGCGGTATAGTTAGTTTCACAGGCGGGCTACTCTGCTGACGTGCAGACACTGCTACTAAGCCCAAAACTATTAACTGGATTAGATGCAGTGAAAATAGAGATACACAGGCGGTATAGTTTGTTTCACAGGCTGGCTACTCTGCTGACGTGCAGACACTGCTCCTAGGCCCAAAACTATTAACTGGATTAGATGCAGTGAAAATAGAGATACACAGGCGGTATAGTTTGTTTCACAGGCGGGCTACTCTGCTGACGTGCAGACACTGCTCCTAGGCCCAAAACCCCAAAACGATTTACTGGATTAGATGCAGTAAAAATTGAGATACACAGGCGGTGTAGCTAGCTTCACAGGCGGGCTACTCAGATGACTATCAGACAATGCTACTAGCCCAAAAGTATTGGCTGAGCTAGATTACACCAAATGCTGTGACTAACACTTGCACAGCACTGGCTCAGACCTGCCTGGCAAACAGTGCTATGAACTGCTGTAACCTACCCTGAAAAGGGCTGATATTACAACTAGTCCCGACTCCTCCCGACTCCCTAAACCCCATCTGCCTCCATCCTGCCCCATGATCCTGCACCATGTTTAGACCCATAGTCCAAACAAACATTCCATTTTAAGCCTTCCTTCCTTCCTTCCTTCCTTTTCATTCTCCCTCTTCCTTTCTTCTTTCCTTTAATTGCACCACCTAATTATTTCCTTTTTTCTCCTCCCAGTTTGGATTTTCTAACTTTTTTCATTTCTTATACAGTAAGATAAGAGCATATTCCACAGGATAAGTAATAACATCTAAAACCGACCGCTGAAACACCCGACTCCCTGAAAGGGGAAGTTCTATCACTGCTCACTGTCACCTCATTCTAAAGAGGAACACCAGCCCCCCACTCTGCAATACAAGGGGATTTCAAAAGATAGACCTCACCAATCTAATATTAAACTATTCTGTGCATACAGTGGGGCAAAAAAGTATTTAGTCAGTCAGCAATAGTGCAAGTTCCACTACTTAAAAAGATGAGAGGCGTCTGTAATTTACATCATAGGTAGACCTCAACTATGGGAGACAAACTGAGAAAAAAAATCCAGAAAATCACATTGTCTGTTTTTTTATCATTTTATTTGCATATTATGGTGGAAAATAAGTATTTGGTCAGAAACAAACAATCAAGATTTCTGGCTCTCACAGACCTGTAACTTCTTCTTTAAGAGTCTCCTCTTTCCTCCCCTCATTACCTGTAGTAATGGCGCCTGTTTAAACTTGTTATCAGTATAAAAAGACACCTGTGCACACCCTCAAACAGTCTGACTCCAAACTCCACTATGGTGAAGACCAAAGAGCTGTCAAAGGACACCAGAAACAAAATTGTAGCCCTGCACCAGGCTCGGAAGACTGAATCTGCAATAGCCAACCAGCTTGGAGTGAAGAAATCAACAGTGGGAGCAATAATTAGAAAATGGAAGACATTCAAGACCACTGATAATCTCCCTCGATCTGGGGCTCCACGCAAAATCCCACCCCGTGGAGTCAGAATGATCACAAGAACGGTGAGCAAAAATCCCAGAACCACGCGGGGGGACCTAGTGAATGAACTGCAGAGAGCTGGGACCAATGTAACAAGGCCTACCATAAGTAACACACTACGCCACCATGGACTCAGATCCTGCAATGCCAGACGTGTCCCACTGCTTAAGCCAGTACATGTCCGGGCCCGTCTGAAGTTTGCTAGAGAGCATTTGGATGATCCAGAGGAGTTTTGGGAGAATGTCCTATGGTCTGATGAAACCAAACTGGAACTGTTTGGTAGAAACACAACTTGTCGTGTTTGGAGGAAAAAGAATACTGAGTTGGATCCATCAAACACCATACCTACTGTAAAGCATGGTGGTGGAAACATCATGCTTTGGGGCTGTTTCTCTGCAAAGGGGCCAGGACGACAGATCCAGGTACATGAAAGAATGAATGGGGCCATGTATCGTGAGATTTTGAGTGCAAACCTCCTTCCATCAGCAAGGGCATTGAAGATGAAACGTGGCTGGGTCTTTCAACATGACAATGATCCAAAGCACACCGCCAGGGCAACGAAGGAGTGGCTTCGTAAGAAGCATTTCAAGGTCCTGGAGTGGCCTAGCCAGTCTCCAGATCTCAACCCTATAGAAAACCTTTGGAGGGAGTTGAAAGTCCGTGTTGCCAAGTGAAAAGCCAAAAACATCACTGCTCTAGAGGAGATCTGCATGGAGGAATGGGCCAACATACCAACAACAGTGTGTGGCAACCTTGTGAAGACTTACAGAAAACGTTTGACCTCTGTCATTGCCAACAAAGGATATATTACAAAGTATTGAGATGAAATTTTGTTTCTGACCAAATACTTATTTTCCACCATAATATGCAAATAAAATGATAAAAAAACAGACAATGTGATTTTCTGGATTTTTTTTTCTCAGTTTGTCTCCCATAGTTGAGGTCTACCTATGATGTAAATTACAGACGCCTCTCATCTTTTTAAGTGGTGGAACTTGCACTATTGCTGAATGACTAAATACTTTTTTGCCCCACTGTAGGTGAAAACATCATCATCCTAACATATCCTTTACTGTAACCAGGGGTGGATTAAGGGTAGCCAGGCTCCCCGGTCATGTGATGGGTCATGCGACGGGGTCACCATATAACTGAACCAGATTATTCCAGAAAAATAGTTGCTGTGTGAAACTATAACCTGTCAAACATCCATTGATCTAGTCAATTTACCCTTCAGTTAGGAAGAAAAAAACAAAACAAAACACAATACTATCACCATCAGTGCCAATATTCACAGGAGATCTGTACTTAGTATGCAGTGTCTGGGTACAGGTAATACAGTGATCACTGGTGACATTATACACAGGAGCTCTGTATATAGTATACAGTGTATAGTGTCAGTGTATAGGTAACACACTGACTCACCAGTGACGTCTCTAGGTGAAGTCCTTCATCTTTCATCCAGCACAGACCGCCATCATGTCTTCCAGCCAGGACTCGTTTGTGCAGGAAATAACAGTTATCTCGAGCTCCGCTTGCAGAACACATTACTTAATTTTTCCCAACTTCTACATTACACCACATGAAGAAAAAAAGGCAACATAGTGTCACTCTACACAGTAACAGGACCGCCCCCCCATTTAAAAGAGTATACTCAAAAAATAAAATAAATACATCACTGCAGTAATAATATCCCTTAATTAGCCCCTATGGTAATAATAATATCCCCCATCCTGGCCCCGTGTATCTCATTCCTGGCATCAACCATATGTTCTCCCATCCTGCCCTCATGAGTATCCATCCTGCCCAATATGATCTCCCCATCCTGCCCCATCAGTCTCCATCGTATCCATCCTGCCCCATGATCCTGCACGATCTATCTCCAATCCTGCCCCATGTCTTTCATTCTGCCCAGTGTCTCCAATCATGCCCCGTATCTACATTCTGCCCATGTCTCCAATCCTGCCCCATCTGTCTCCAGTCCTGCCCCCAGTGTCCAGCATCTCTGCCCCCAGTTTATCCAGCATCCTGCCCCCAGTGTGTCCAGCATCTGCCCCCAGTGTGTCCAACATCCTGCCCCCAGTGTGTCCAGCATATTGCCCCGAATGTGTCCAGCATATTGCCCCCAGTGGCTCTAGCATATTGCCCCCAGTGTGTCCAGCATTCTGCCCCAGTGTGTCCAGCATATTGCCCCCAGTGTGTCCAGCATTCTGGCCCGAGCCCCCCGGATGGTCGTTCAAAATAAAAAAATTTAAAAAACCCGAGTTCTCCTCACCTGCCCGCGATTCTTCGGCGAACCTCCCTCCAGCAGCGCGCACTCGCCGGCGACTGATAATTACATCAGACGCCAGCGACGTGCGCGCTGCTGCTGACGCCTGCTGCCAGCCTCCATTTGGCTGGCGGCTGTTAACTATTGATATAGCGTTAAACTGCCGCAGCGCCGGTAGGGGCGCGGTGAGCAGATGAGACGGGGCCCGATGCGGGGCCCCTCTGCCCGCCACGGGGCCCCTCTGCCCGCTGGGCCCATACGCCAGTCAGGGAAGTAATGCCCTGATGGCAGCGGTCAATCTGAGCGGTAGCCCAGGGCCCAGTGGTGTGGGCCCAGATTGACCTCATTATAATCCGCCACTGACTGTAACTAACCTCCGTTTCATGTATGCAGCTCCTCAACAGCTCTTGTACATAGGAGCAGTATTATAGTAGTTATATTCTTGTACATAGGAGCAGTATTATAGTAGTTATATTCTTGTACATAGGGGCAGTATTATAGTAGTTATATTCTTGTACATAGGAGCAATATTATAGTAGTTATATTCTTGTACATAGGAGCAGTATTATAGTAGTTATATTCTTGCACATAGGGGCAGTATTATAGTAGTTATATTCTTGTACATAGGAGCAATATTATAGTAGTTATATTCTTGTACATAGGGGCAGTATTATAGTAGTTATATTCTTGTACATAGGAGCAGTATTATAGTAGTTATATTCTTGTACATAGGAGCAGTATTATAGTAGTTATATTCTTGTACATAGGAGCAGTATTATAGTAGTTATATTCTTGTACATAGGGGCAGTATTATAGTAGTTATATTGTTGTACATAGAGGGCAGTATTATAGTTGTTATATTCTTGTACATAGGAGCAGTATTATAGTAGTTATATTCTTGTACATAGGGGGCAGTATTATAGTAGTTATATTCTTGTATATAGGGAGCAGTATTATAGTAGTTATATTCTTGTACATAGGGGGCAGTATTATAGTAGTTATATTCTTGTACAGAGGAGCAGTATTATAGCAGTTATATTCCTGTACATAGGGGCAGTATTATAGTAGTAATATTCTTGTACATAGGAGCACTATTATAGTAGTTATATTTTTATACATCGGGGCAGTATTATAGTAGTTATATTCTTGAACATAGGGGCAGTATTATAATACATATATTCTTGTATATAGGGAGCAGTATTATAGTAGTTATATTCTTGTACATAGAGGGCAGTATTATAGTAGTTATATTCTTGTATATAGGGAGCAGTATTATAGTAGTTATATTCTTGTACATAGGGGCAGTATTATAGTAGTTATATTCTTGCACATAGGGGGCAGTATTATAGTAGTTATATTCTTGTATATAGGGAGCAGTATTATAGTAGTTATATTCTTGTATATAGGGAGCAGTATTATAGTAGTTATATTCTTGTACATAGAGGGCAGTATTATAGTAGTTATATTCTTGTATATAGGGAGCAGTATTATAGTAGTTATATTCTTGTACATAGGGCAGTATTATAGTAGTTATATTCTTGTACATAAGAGCAGTATTATAGTAGTTATATTCTTGTACATAGGAGCAGTATTATAGTGGTTATATTCTTGTACATAGGAGCAGTATTATAGTAGTTATATTCTTGTACATAGGGGCAGTATTATAGTAGTTATATTCTTGCACATAGGGGGCAGTATTATAGCAGTTATATTCTTGTACATAGGGGGCAGTATTATAGTAGTTATATTCTTGTATATAGGGAGCAGTATTATAGTAGTTATATTCTTGTACATAGGAGCAGTATTATAGTAGTTATATTCTTGCACATAGGGGGCAGTATTATAGCAGTTATATTCTTGTACATAGAGGGCAGTATTATAGTAGTTATATTCTTGTACATAGGGGCAGTATTATAGTAGTTATATTCTTGTACATAGGGGGCAGTATTATAGTAGTTATATCCCTGTACATAGGAGCAGTATTATCTACTATATAATTGTGTAAGGGTCACTTCCGTCTGTCTGTCCTTCTGTCTGTCTGTCACGGATATTCATTGGTCGCGGCCTCTGTCTGTCATGGAATCCCAGTCGCTGATTGGTCTCGCCAGCTGCCTGTCATGGCTGCCGCGACCAATCAGCGATGGCCACAGTCCGATTAGTCCCTCCCTACTCCCCTGCAGTCAGTGCCCGGAGCCCGCTCCATACTCCCCGCAGTCACGGCTCACACAGGGTTAATGCCAGCGGTAACGGACCGCGTTATGCCGCGGGTAACTCACTCTGTTACCGCCGCTATTAACCCTGTGTGACCACGTTTTTACTATTGATGCTGCCTATGCAGCGTCAATAGTAAAAACATCTAATGTTAAAAATAATAATAATAAAAAAATCATTATATACTCACCTTCTGCCGCCTTTCCCGCTCCACGCGACGCTCCATTGACCGGTCCATGCAAGCGGCAGGTTACGGTGGCAAGGATAGTCTGCGAGAAGGACCTGCCATGACGTCACGGTCATGTGACCGCGACGTCTTCACACCCTGGGACCGGAAGCTGCTGCCTGCACCGCACACTGGCGACAGGACTACAAGGGTACCCTCGGAAGGTGAGTATATGTTTATTTTTTATTTTTTAACCTGTGACATACGTGACTGGCCAATATACTATGTGGCTCTGTGCTGCATAGTACGTAACTGGCCAATATACTACGTAGCTGGGCAATATACCACGTAGACATGCATATTCTAGAATACCCGATGCGTTAGAATCGGGCCACCATCTAGTAGTAGTTATATTCTTGTACATAGGAGCAGTATTATAGTAGTTATATTCTTGTACGTAGCGGCAGTATTATATTAGTTATATTCTTGTACATAGGGGCAGTATTATAGTAGTTATATTCTTGTACATAGGGGCAGTATTATAGTAGTTATATTCTTGTACATAGGAGCAGTATTATAGTAGTCATATTCTTGTACATAGGAGCAGTATTATAGTAGTTATATTCTTCTACATAGGGGCAGTATTATAGTAGTTATATTCTTGTACATAGGGGCAGTATTATAGTTATATTCTTGTACATAGGAGCAGTATTATAGTAGTTATATTCTTGTACATAGGGGGCAGTATTATAGTAGTTATATTCTTGTATATAGGGGCAGTATTATAGTAGGTATATTCTTGTACATAGGGGGCAGTATTATAGTAGTTATATTCTTGTACATAGGAGCAGTATTATAGTAGTTATATTCTTGTACATAGGGGCAGTATTATAGTTATATTCTTGTACATAGGGGCAGTGTTATAGTAGTTATATTCTTGTACATAGGGGGCAGTATTATAGTAGTTATATTCTTGTACATAGGGGCAGTATTATAGTAGTTATATTCTTGTACATAGGAGCAGTATTACAGTAGTTATATTCTTGTACATAGCGGCAGTATTATAGTAGTTATATTCTGTACATAGGGGCAGTATTATAGTAGTTATATTCTTGTACATAGGAGCAGTATTACAGTAGTTACAGTTAGGTCCATATATATTTGGACAGAGACAACATTTTTCTAATTTTGGTTATAGACATTACCACAATGAATTTTAAACAAAACAATTCAGATGTAGTTGAAGTTCAGACTTTTAGCTTTCATTTGAGGGTATCCACATTAAAATTGGATGAAGGGTTTAGGAGTTTCAGCTCCTTAACATGTGCCACCCTGTTTTTAAAGGGACCAAAAGTAATTGGACAATTGACTCCAAGGCTATTTCATGGACAGGTGTGGGCAATCCCTTTGTTATGTCATTCTCAATTAAGCAGATAAAAGGCCTGGAGTTGATTTGAGGTGTGGTACTTGCATTTGGAAGGTTTTGCTGTGAAGTAAACATGCGGTCAAAGGAGCTCTCCATGCAGGTGAAACAAGCCAGCCTTAAGCTGTGAAAACAGAAAAAACCCAACCGAGAAATTGTTACAATGTTAGGAGTGGCAAAATCTACAGTTTGGTACATCCTGAGAAAGAAAGAAAGCACTGGTGAACTCATCAATGCAAAAAGACCCGTGGTGGATGATGGCAGAATAATCTCCATGATGAAGAGAAACCCCTTCACAACAGCCAACCAAGTGACCAACACTCTCCAGGAGGTCGGCGTATCAATATCCAAATCTACCATAAAGAGAAGACTGCATGAAAGTAACTACAGAGGGTTCACTGCACGGTGCAGCCACTCATAAGCATCAAGAATAAAAAGGCTAAAAACATCTAAAAAAGCCAGCACAGTTCTGGAATAACATTCTTTGGACAGATGAAACCAAGACCAACCTCTACCAGAATGATGGAAAGAGAAAAGTATGGCGAAGGCGTGGTACAGCTCATGATCCAAAGCATACCACATCATCTGTAAAACACGGCGGAGGCGGTGTGATGGCTTGGGCATGCATGGCTGCCAGTGGCACTGGGTCACTAGTGTTTATTGATGATGTGACACAGGACAGAAGCAGCCGAATGAATTCTGAGGTATTCAGAGCCATACTGTGTGCTCAGATCCAGCCAAACTGATTGGTCGTCATTTCATACTGCAGATGGACAATGACCCAAAACATAAAGCCAAAGCAACCCAGGAGTTTATTAAAGCAAAGAAGTGGAATATTCTTGAATGGCCAAGTCAGTCACCTGATCTCAACCCAACTGAGCAGCATTTCACTTGTTAAAGAGTAAACTTCAGACAGAAAGGCCACAAACAAACAGCAACTGAAAACCACCGCAGTGAAGGCCGAGCATCAAAAACGAGGAAACACAGCGTCTGGTGATGGCCATGAGTTCAAGACTTCAGGCAATCATTGCCAACAAAGGGTTTTCAACCAAGTATTAAAAATGAACATTTTATTTAAAATTATTGAATCTGTCCAATTACTTTTGGTCCCTTTAATAACAGGGTGGCACATGTTAAGGAGCTGAAACTCCTAAACCCTTCATCCAATTTTAATGTGGAAACCCTCAAATGAAAGCTGAAAGTCTGAACTTCAACTGCATCTGAATTGTTTTGTTTAAAATTCATTGTGGTAATGTCTATAACCAAAATTAGAAAAATGTTGTCTCTGTCCAAATATACACTCACCGGCCACTTTATTAGGTACACCATGCTAGTAACGGGTTGGACCCCCTTTTGCCTTCAGAACTGCCTCAATTCTTCGTGGCATAGATTCAACAAGGTGCTGGAAGCATTCCTCAGAGATTTTGGTCCATATTGACATGATGGCATCACACAGTTGCCGCAGATTTGTCGGCTGCACATCCCAAAGATGCTCCATACAAGGCAGGATGGATCCATGCTTTCATGTTGTTTACGCCAAATTCTGACCCTACCAGCCGAATGTTGCAGCAGAAATCGAGACTCATCAGACCAAGCAACGTTTTTCCAATCTTCTACTGTCCAATTTCGATGAGCTTGTACAAATTGTAGCCTCAGTTTCCTGTTCTTAGCTGAAAGGAGTGGTACCCGGTGTGGTCTTCTGCTGCTGTAGCCCATCTGCCTCAAAGTTCGACGCACTGTGCGTTCAGAGATGCTCTTAGGCCTACCTTGGTTGTAACAGGTGGCGATTTGAGTCACTGTTGCCTTTCTATCAGCTCGAACCAGTCTGCCCATTCTCCTCTGACCTCTGGCATCAACAAGGCATTTCCACCCACAGAACTGCCGCTCACTGGATTTTTTTTCTTTTTCGGACCATTCTCTGTAAACCCTAGAGATGGTTGTGCGTGAAAATCCCAGTAGATCAGCAGTTTCTGAAATACTCAGACCAGCCCTTCTGGCACCAACAACCATGCCACGTTCAAAGGCACTCAAATCACCTTTCTTCCCCATACTGATGCTCGGTTTGAACTGCAGGAGATTGTCTTGACCATGTCTACATGCCTAAATGCACTGAGTTGCCGCCATGTGATTGGCTGATTAGAAATTAAGTGTTAACAAGAAGTTGGACAGGTGTACCTAATAAAGTGGCCAGTGAGTGTATATGGACCCAACTGTATATTCTTGTACATAGCGGCAGTATTATAGTAGTTATATTCTGTACATAGGAGCAGTATTATAGTAGTTATATTCTTGTACATAGGGGCAGTATTATAGTAGTTATATTCTTGTACATAGGGGCAGTATTATAGTAGTTATATTCTTGTACATAGGGGCAGTATTATAGTAGTTATATTCTTGTACATAGGAGCAGTATTATAGTAGTTATATTCTTGTACATAGGAGCAGTATTATAGTAGTTATATTCTTGTACATAGGGGCAGTATTATAGTAGTTATATTCTTGTACATAGGAGCAGTATTATAGTAGTAATATTCTTGTACATAGGAGCAGTATTATAGTAGTTATATTCTTGTACATAGGAGCAGTATTATAGTAGTTATATTCTTGTACATAGGAGCAGTATTATAGTAGTTATATTCTTGTACATAGGAGCAGTATTATAGTAGTTATATTGTTGTACATAGGAGCAGTATTATAGTAGTTATATTCTTGTACATAGGAGCAGTATTATAGTAGTTATATTCTTGTACATAGGAGCAGTATTATAGTAGTTATATTCTTGTATATAGCGGCAGTATTATAGTAGTAATATTCCTGTACATAGGGAGCAGTATTATAGTAGTTATATTCTTGTACATAGGAGCAGTATTATAGTAGTTATACTCTTGTACATAGGGGCAGTATTATAGTAGTAGTTACATTCTTGCACATGGAGTTTAGTGTTATTGCTCCTTTTGCACCCTGATTCTGTGTGCAGCTCTCGGCCTCTTCTTCCGTGCTGTGATGGATCCTGTCCTTGCAGCAGATGGCTCTTTAGTGTGCGGATATGACAGCCCTCCTGTTTACCTTTACATATGATATACGAGGTCTAGAAATGCGTTTCTGATGTCGGAGCGGAATGCGCAATGTTTACCTTTCTCCTTTGAAACTAATGTGTTACATGCAACTTACAGATTGGGGCTTGTTGCGAAGAATCTTATTCCCGATGTGAAATCAAAGTGAAAGGTGTCAGGTTAATGGAAAGTAAATATGGTTTCTGTGGCTCTTTTTATTTCTCCTTATGACATGTGCCGAATGCACTGAGTTATGTGTCAGCGGTGGAGCGGTGCCACGCATTTCATGGGTTTTATGTAAATGTGCCTCATGCTGTCATTCTGAATCTGAGCCAGATGTAGGAGCGACAACATACCAAGAAGAAATGATGAAAATTAGATTTTCCATTTTTAGCCATAATAAAGTTTAGTCTGTGTATAAATAAAAAGTTCTGAAACTTTCTGACTTTGTTTATGTTTCCATTTCTCACCGTTTTCCGGATCTCTGCTTGCGGTCAGTGAATGTGCGCACTATTGCTTCTATTCAGAGGCAGTAACCCTGTAGGTAGCCGGTCAAACAGCTGAACGCATGGACCCCCTTGTAGACCTTCCCCGATCGCTCCCTCCATGGGCGCACTCAATGGTTTATGGATTTGTACATTTTTTTTATTGAGGTTCTACATTAGGTTTGTGGTGCAGAATTTGCGCTCTTCTCTCCCATGGTAAAAGTCCGCTGTTCAGTCCTTTTTTCGTCCACTTTATATCCCGAGGTCCAAAAATTAATTTTAAGTGCAATAAAAATGGTAAAAAAAACCTCCACTATTCTGCAATTTTTTTGCTTTTAACACCTTCAGTGTGTGATAAAAATGTCCTGGTATCCGGATTCTCCTGGTCCATACGATTACGGAGATTAAAAAACGTGGATTGTATTTTTATTTATTTTTTTGTATGTTGTAATAATTATAAAAAAATCAGAATTTTGTAAAAAAAAAAAAAAAAAAAAAAGAAAATTGGTTTCTCAGTATATTTTCTGAGATCTGTAATTTTTTTTACTTTTGATAGATCTGTGTGAGAAGTTTCTTTTGCATTTTAATTGTTTTTTTTTTTTTTAGAGAAGGTGGGCCGCCCAATAAGACAATTGTGGGATTTGATTCTTTTTAATGAGATAATTTTATATTTACTGACACAGCAATAATAAATGTGTGTATGTTTTTATTTTTTACATTTTTGATTTTGGGATTCGATCTTTAAGTTTTTTTTTTTTGTTTTTTTAAATTCGTTTTCTTTTTACTTTGCAGTCCCCCTAGGGGACTTGACCCTGTGATCATTTGATCGCTTGTACTTTATAAAGCAATACCTCAGTTTTGCAGTGCATAGAAGAAATGATGACACCTTATGAAGCTCAGCCATGGACCAGGCTTCACGGGAGTACAAAGATTTATATGGTGGGTGCCCTCAGTAGGTTTCCGGATTTCAGTGTCACCTAATGATCCCAAGGGTACCTTAATCAATGCAGCACTCCGGTCATCTCAGAGATTGACCTCGGAATTTACATTAATAAACAGCAGTGATCAGAGCTAGACCTGGTTGCTGCTGTTAGCGGCAGGCGCTGGCTGTATAATGCAGCCATCACCTGCTCTGTATGGAGTTGGTTCATCTCTGTTCACACCATTATGCATCCTCCACAAAAAGTTAAATCAGCACATGGTGCAAATACCAGTTACTCTTCATCAGCATTCTGCCAGCACTATAGTTGCTGGAACCACCTTTCTTTCTCTTCCCAGCATGCATTATACTACCATTTCCAATGGCCAACCTGCCCCTAACTAAAAGTCTGCCAATCTGTTAATGGACAGGAGGTCACCCAGTCACGGGCACTTTGAAAGGTGTTTATATAATTGAATGACTGTATATTTGCCCGTCTACCACATAAGACCCCAGTGTTAATCTGGGACATGGCAGGTCAGGGCAGCTGGTACTGATTTGCATTGGGGGCCAGGATCCTTAGTTTGTGCTTCTGATTTGCTCAGGACTTTGCTCCCATCTTTCCAGCGGCTGTGAGGAGCAGCTTGGATTTGTCCCTTGGAGGATTTTACAGCTTCATCTCTCTGATAAATCGTCTTCAGACGCAGATCCTGCATGTCCAGCCCATAATCCGGGGTCCGGGGGCCTTTGATGCTGCGCTGGATCCTCTCGGCCCCCGATGCAGGTTTTCCGTTACCATTTGCCTTCCCTCGTTAATGTCTTATGTCTCACACTTTACAGGAGACGACTTCGTGTCTTGGCTGAGATCCCATACATGATTCTTCTTATGAAGATCTCTGGGAATTCCTCGAGATTTGCGGCCGGACAATATCAGAAGGAGACGGTCACACAATGGGAATCTGACTTGGCTGCAAATGAAAAGGCAGAAACTTCCCAGAGAAGCCATGACTGCGTGCCGCCACCTGCTGCTCCGATCAGGGGAAATAAGCTGCGGTGGGTTGGAAGTCACCGATTTCTACACTTAATGTCTCAGCATTATTTACAGTTAGTGATACTTATGTTATGTTACATTACTCAGAGCACTCTAGTTACATCCAGAGCTGCATTCAGAATCCTGACAGTTTCCTTTTGGCTCCAAGACTGATATATTAGATCCAATAAGATAAAATGCTGTTACACTTTGTGAATACATATCCTGTACTGATACTGAGTTACATCCTGTATTATACTCCAGAGCTGCACTCACTATTCTGCTGGTGCAGTCACTGTGTGCATACATTACTGATACTGAGTTACATCCTGTATTATACTCCAGAGCTGCACTCACTATTCTGCTGGTGCAGTCACTGTGTACATACATTACATTACTGATCCTGAGTTACATCCTGTATTATACACCAGAGCTGCACTCACTATTCTGCTGGTGCAGTCACTGTGTACATACATTACATTACTGATCCTGAGTTACATCCTGTATTATACCCCAGAGCTGCAATCACTATTCTGCTGGTGCAATCACTGTATACATACATTACATTACTGGTCCTGAGTTACATCCTGTATTATACCCCAGAGCTGCCTTCACTATTCTGCTGGTGCAGTCACTGTGTACATACATTACATTACTGATCCTGAGTTACATCCTGTATTATACTCCAGAGCTGCACTCACTATTCTGCTGGTGCAGTCACTGTGTACATACATTATATTACATTACTGATCCTGAGTTACATCCTGTATTACATTCCAGAGCTGCACTCACTATTCTGCTGGTGCAGTCACTGAGTACATACATTACATTACATTACTGATCCTGAGTTACATCCTGTATTATATTCCAGAGCTGCACTCACTATTCTGCTGGTGCAGTCACTGAGTACATACATTACATTACATTACTGATCCTGAGTTATATCCTGTATTATACCCCAGAGCTGCACTCTATTCTGCTGGTGCAGTCACTGTGTACATACATTACATTACTGATCCTGAGATACATCCTGTATTATACTCCAGAGCTGCACTCACTATTCTGCTGGAGCAGTCACTGTATACATACATTACATTACTGGTCCTGAGTTACATCCTGTATTATACTCCAGAGCTGCACTCACTATTCTGCTGGTGCAGTCACTGTGTACATACATTACATTACTGATCCTGAGTTACATCCTGTATTATACTCCAGAGCTGCACTCACTATTCTGCTGGTGCAGTCACTGTGTACATACATTACATTACTGATCCTGAGTTACATCTTGTATTATACCCCAGAGCTGCACTCACTATTCTGCTGGTGCAGTCACTGTGTGCATACATTACATTACTGATCCTGAGTTACATCCTGTATTATACCCCAGAGCTGCACTCGCTATTCTGCTGGTGCAGTCACTGTGTACATACTGTACATTACATTACTGGTCCTGAGTTACATCCTGTATTATACACCAGAGCTGCACTCACTATTCTGCTGGTGCAGTCACTGTGTACATACATTACATTACTGATCCTGAGTTACATCCTGTATTATACTCCAGAGCTGCACTCACTATTCTGCTGGTGCAGTCACTGTGTACATACATTACATTACTGATCCTGAGTTACATCTTGTATTATACCCCAGAGCTGCACTCACTATTCTGCTGGTGCAGTCACTGTGTGCATACATTACATTACTGATCCTGAGTTACATCCTGTATTATACCCCAGAGCTGCACTCGCTATTCTGCTGGTGCAGTCACTGTGTACATACTGTACATTACATTACTGATCCTGAGTTACATCCTGTATTATACACCAGAGCTGCACTCACTATTCTGCTGGTGCAGTCACTGTGTACATACATTACATTACTGATCCTGAGTTACATCCTGTATTATACTCCAGAGCTGCACTCACTATTCTGCTGGTGCAGTCACTGTGTACATACATTACATTACTGATCCTGAGTTACATCCTGTATTATACTCCAGAGCTGCACTCACTATTCTGCTGGTGCAGTCACTGTGTACATACATTCCATTACTGATCCTGAGTTACATCCTGTATTATACTCCAGAGCTGCACTCACTATTCTGCTGGTGCAGTCACTGTGTACATACATTATATTACATTACTGATCCTGAGTTACATCCTGTATTACATTCCAGAGCTGCACTCACTATTCTGCTGGTGCAGTCACTGAGTACATACATTACATTACATTACTGATCCTGAGTTACATCCTGTATTATATTCCAGAGCTGCACTCACTATTCTGGTGGTGCAGTCACTGAGTACATACATTACATTACATTACTGATCCTGAGTTATATCCTGTATTATACTCCAGAGCTGCACTCTATTCGCTGGTGCAGTCACTGTGTACATACATTACTGATCCTGAGTTACATCCTGTATTATACCCCAGAGCTGCACTGTATTCTGCTGGTGCAGTCACTGTGTACATACATTACATTACTGATCCTGAGTTACATCCTGTATTATACTCCAGAGCTGCACTCACTATTCTGCTGGTGCAGTCACTGTGTACATACATTACATTACTGATCCCGAGTTACATCCTGTATTATACTCCAGAGCTGCACTCACTATTCTGCTGGAGCAGTCACGGTGTACATACATTACATTACTGATCCTGAGTTACATCCTGTATTATACCCCAGAGCTGCACTCACTATTCTGCTGGTGCAGTCACTGTATACATACATTACATTACTAATCCTGAATTACATCCTGTATTATACTCCGGAACTGCACTCACTATTCTGCTGGTGCAGTCACTGTATACATACATTACATTACTGGTCCTGAGTTACATCCTGTATTATACTCCAGAGCTGCACTCACTATTCTGCTGGTGCAGTCACTGTGTACATTCATTACATTACTGGTCCTGAGTTACATCCTGTATTATACCCCAGAGCTGCACTCACTATTCTGCTGGTGCAGTCACTGTGTACATACATTACATTACTGATCCTGAGTTACATCCTGTATTATACTCCAGAGCTGCACTCACTATTCTGCTGGTGCAGTCACTGTGTACATACATTACATTACTGATCCTGAGTTACATCTTGTATTATACCCCAGAGCTGCACTCACTATTCTGCTGGTGCAGTCACTGTGTGCATACATTACATTACTGATCCTGAGTTACATCCTGTATTATACCCCAGAGCTGCACTCGCTATTCTGCTGGTGCAGTCACTGTGTACATACTGTACATTACATTACTGATCCTGAGTTACATCCTGTATTATACACCAGAGCTGCACTCACTATTCTGCTGGTGCAGTCACTGTGTACATACATTACATTACTGATCCTGAGTTACATCCTGTATTATACTCCAGAGCTGCACTCACTATTCTGCTGGTGCAGTCACTGTGTACATACATTACATTACTGATCCTGAGTTACATCTTGTATTATACCCCAGAGCTGCACTCACTATTCTGCTGGTGCAGTCACTGTGTGCATACATTACATTACTGATCCTGAGTTACATCCTGTATTATACCCCAGAGCTGCACTCGCTATTCTGCTGGTGCAGTCACTGTGTACATACTGTACATTACATTACTGATCCTGAGTTACATCCTGTATTATACACCAGAGCTGCACTCACTATTCTGCTGGTGCAGTCACTGTGTACATACATTACATTACTGATCCTGAGTTACATCCTGTATTATACTCCAGAGCTGCACTCACTATTCTGCTGGTGCAGTCACTGTGTACATACATTACATTACTGATCCTGAGTTACATCCTGTATTATACCCCAGAGCTGCACTCACTATTCTGGTGCAGTCACTGTGTACATACATTACTGGTCCTGAGTTACATCCTGTATTATACCCCAGAGCTGCACTCACTATTCTGCTGGTGCAGTCACTGTGTACATACATTACATTACTGGTCCTGAGTTACATCCTGTATTATACCCCAGAGCTGCACTCACTATTCTGCTGGTGCAGTCACTGTGTGCATATATTACATTACTGATCCTGAGTTACATCCTGTATTATACCCCAGAGCTGCGCTCACTATTCTGCTGGTGCAGTCGCTGTGTACCTACATTACTTTACTGATCCTGAGTTACATCCTGTATTATACTCCAGAGCTGCACTCACTATTCTGCTGGTGCAGTCACTGTGTACCTACATTACTTTACTGATCCTGAGTTACATCCTGTATTATACTCCAGAGCTGTACTCACTATTCTGCTGGTGCAGTCACTGTGTACATACATTACTGATCCTGAGTTACATCCTGTATTATACCCCAGAGCTGCACTCACTATTCTGCTGGTGCACTCACTGTGTACATACATTACATTATTGATCCTGAGTTTCATTCTGTATTATACCCCAGAGCTGCACTCACTATTCTGCTGGTGCAGTCACTGTGTAGATACATTACATTACTGATCTTGAGTTACATCCTGTATTATACCCCAGAGCTGCACTCACTATTCTGCTGGTGCAGTCACTGTGTACATGCATTACATTACTGATCCTGAGTTACATCCTGTATTATACTCCAGAGCTGCACTCACTATTCTGCTGGTGCAGTCACTGTGTAGATACATTACATTACTGATCTTGAGTTACATCCTGTATTATACCCCAGAGCTGCACTCACTATTCTGCTGGTGCAGTCACTGTGTACATGCATTACATTACTGATCCTGAGTTACATCCTGTATTATACTCCAGAGCTGCACTCACTATTGTGCTGGTGCAGTCACTGTGTACATACATTACATTACTGATCCTGAGTTACATCCTGTATTATACTCCAGAGCTGCACTCACTATTCTGCTGGTGTAGTCACTGTGTACATACATTACATTACTGATCCTGAGTTACATCCTGTAGATCTTTTATTATAAAAATGAAAAACATAACAACAATAATAGCAGAAAACATAACAAAAATATTAGCCAGAAAATAATCAGTATACTGAACACTGGTCCAGCCGCTCATTCTCTCCTCTCACACATATTATACAGTATATACAGAACAATAACTTCAGGTCCGGTCACCAAACAAAATAATAATAACAAATAAAATAAACAATGGAAAACAAAGACTATATACAGGAACTTTTTTTTTTTTTTTTTTTTTTTTTAGTTTTAAATAAAATAACTACAAATTAAACAAATATATACAATACTACAAGCTATCCTCCATTCCCAACCCCCCGCACTGACCTGAGAGCTGGTCCTGCGTCTCATGCCTCAGTCCATGTCCAACGTCCATAGGCCAGATCAGGCAGTGCCAGTTTTTCCCCCAAACAACCCAGTGTCCCATAGTCCCACAAGATAATCCCACCTCCCCCCTTTTCCCACCACCCAACCTAACACCTACACCCAAATCTATATCCCCATATACAATATATACATTATATACAGCAGCACACACCACAATAATTACAAAACACGAAGCCCAAGTTCGGCGCCTGCAGCCCTACATCACTGTATAATGATCAAACAAAACAAAAATCTACAGTGTCAGCAGCAGCCCACCACCAGGAAAGGAGATGACCAGACTAGGGCACACTAAAAGAAAAGCCCCTCCAGAGGAGCGCGGCCCTCCGTGCGCCCAGTCTCCCATACTCCAGAGAGCGCACCTTCACCAGGTCACCGAGTATGGTCCTAAACACATCGTCCACTGGGAGGATTTTTCGTTGCGTCGATACTAAGCACCGTGCGTTCCACGTGTGATACCTAACCACTGCGCTAACTAGAAATAAGGTGCTGCGGTCCCGACCACCCAGGTCTCCGAATGCTCCATAGGCCCATTCCGCATAGGAGAGACCGGCCAGCCGAGACCAGCCAATGAAGGCGCCCACCCTGTTGTACACCTCTGTGTTGAAGGGACAATGAAGCAGGAAGTGGTCCATGCTTTCCAGCAAGGTACCACAATGCTCCCGAGGACAATTCCTGTCCTCAGAGCTCCTACACTTCAGATTGTCCCTCACACACAGTTTCCCATGGAAGCAGCGCCAAGCCAAGTCCCAAAACTTCGAGGGGATCCTGATAGAATTCAAAAGATGCAAACCCACCCCAAGATCCCGACTTGGGCAGTCCCTGAGCGCCAGAGGCCTCTGGAAATGGGTCAACAGAACCCTACTGTCAAGTAGTTTCCTTGGCAGAGTCCTGATCTCCCACATTCCCAGACCCCACCGACGAATTACCTTCAGAACCAAGGTAGCGTAAGCCGGAAGATGTCCATGCGGTGTGCGAAGATCCTTCACTTGCCCTCCTGTCTCCCATTCCTGGAAGAAAGGCTGAAACCATCCCCTACAGGAGAATACCCACGGAGGAGCCCTCTCTTTCCAGAGGTTTGCGATATTGATCTTAATGAAGGTATCCACAAGGAATACCACAGGGTTGACCATACCCAACCCTCCTAGTCTCCTCGTACGGTAAGTAACCTCCCTCTTGACCAGGTTCAGTCTATTCCCCCATAACAGTTGGAAGAACAAACTGTAGACCCGAGTCCAGAGAGATTCCGGCAAGATGCACACACTGCCCAGATAAATCAGTAAAGGGAGCAGGTAAGTTTTGCTCAGGTTTACCCTTTCCCTTAGGGTCAAAGACCAACCCTTCCATTGGTTCACCTTCTGAGTGGCGATCTCTAGCCTGCTGTCCCAATTTTGTTTGGGGTAATCCCCCTGGCCAAATTCGATGCCAAGGACTTTTGCAGAGACTTTGGGTCCTGGAAGGGTGTCCGGGAGATCAAAACCAGGATCTCCTCCTCCCAGCCAGAGACTCTCACACTTATCCCGGTTGATCTTGGACCCGGATGCCTCCGAGTAGCGATCTACCTCTGACATCAGCCACCCTGCCTCCTCGTGAGAGGAAGCAAACACAGTGACATCATCGGCATACGCCACCACCCTCAGAGTGGCTTCCGGTGCTGCCTGATCCATCCCGATCCCGGCCAACGGTCCACGCTCCACCCTCCTAAGAAGAGGGTCAATCGCAAACACGTACAGCAGCGGGCTCAAGGGACAACCCTGGCGAACACCGGACCCAACCTCAAAAGAGCTACCAATCCAACCATTCACAAGCGGGAAACTCTCTGCCCCACTGTACAAGGTCTTAAGCCAATCAACAAACCCCCCCGGCAGGCCATATCTCAGAAGGACGGACCAGAGGTACTCGTGATTAACCCGATCAAACGCTTTTGCCTGGTCCAGTGACAGCATGTACCCCTTCCAGTGACCAGCCCTACCCTGCTCCACTGCCTCTCGGACACAGAGCACAGCACTAAATGTGCTGCGGCCTGGAACAGAGCAATGCTGGGCCCCTGAAAGGAGTCGGGGTGCAAATTTCACCAGCCGATTAAACAGCACCTTTGCTAGAACCTTCCTGTCTGCATTGAGAAGCGCTATGGGACGCCAATTCTCAATGCAAGACGGGTCCTTACCCTTTGACAAGATGATCAGAGCAGACCTCCTCATTGACTTCGGCAGAGTGCCCGAGGAAAGACACTCATTGAATACCTCAGTCAAGAGGGGAACCAAAACGTCCTTAAAGGTCTTATAGAATTCAGATGTTAAGCCATCTGGACCAGGCGATTTTTTGGGAGCAAGCCCTTCAATCGCCAACTGAACTTCCTCTTCCCTGATCATTTCTGTCAAAACGTCAAGAGAGGGGTCTACCCCTGGTTCGGGGACAGCTTCTGCCAGAAAAGCCGACATCTCATCCCAATCAAGATCCCTCTTCCCCAAGAGGTGCGAGTAGAAGGATCTGACAACCTCCAGGATCCCTGATCTGGATCGCCTCAGGGACCCCGTAGTGTCGACCAGTCCTGTAACCACTTTACTATTCACTGACATCTTGCAGTTTCTGTAAGGGTCGGGCGAGCGGTACTTCCCGTAATCCCTCTCAAAAACCAAAGATGCATGTCTATCGTACTGACACCTCATAAGCAAAGATTTCACTCTGGAGATCTCCTCGCGGCTACCTCCAGTTGAGACAAGATGCTCGAGTTTCCTCCTCAGACCCTGATACAGGCGGTACCTGCTCAGACTCCTGAGGCTCGAGAGCTGGCGGAAGAATCTCGCCACCCTTTCCTTGAACATCTCCCACCACTCTGACCTACTACTACAAAGATCCAGTAAGGGTACCTGGCTCTGAAGAAAATCCTCAAAGGACTGTCTTATCTCCGCTTCTTCCAAGAGAGACGAATTGAGCCTCCAAAAGCTTCTTCCCATCCGGAGGGTCTCTGTAACATTCAGAGAAAACAAAATTAAACAGTGGTCGGAGAATTCCACCTCAACAACAGACACTGCTGAAGAGACAGCTTCCTCCTTTAAATAAAACCTATCTATTCTGGACCTACAGTTACCTCTATGATAGGTGAACCCCTCGTGGCCTGGGGTGTGCCGAATGTGGACATCCACCAGGCGAGCCTCACTAGCTATACTATTAAGGGCGACGCTATCATAAGTCAGCTTGTCTCTGGAACCTCCTCTATCTCGGGGCCTCGTGACAGCATTGAAGTCCCCTCCAAAGACAACCTGCCGACTTGTAAAAAGGTAGGGCTTGATCCTCATAAAGAGACACTTCCGGTCCCACTTAGATTGGGGACCATAGATGTTAATGAGCCGGAGCTCTTGTCCCTTCATGAGGACATCTAAGATCAGGCACCTCCCCATTTCTAACTCAATAACCCGTCGGCATTCCACCGGTGCGGTAAAAAGGACCGCCACTCCGCTATACGGCTCGGCCGCAAGAGACCAATAGGAGGGCCCGAGTCTCCACTCCCTCTTAGCTTTAAACACATCTGCCATGTTTGGCAGCCTGGTCTCTTGCAAAAAGAGAATGTCAGCTTCAACCCGGCTGAGAAAATCAAAGGCCGCAAATCTAGCTGTATTTGACTTTATGCTGGCGACATTAATGGACGCCAGCGTCAACGGAGTGGGTTCCGCCATCATTGGTGATTGAGTTAGATGGCTTTCTTTTTCCCACTCCCCTTATCCTCTGCCTCAGAGGAGGAATCTTTCCCCCTCTTTAATGACATGGAGGTATCCATTTCCACGCGTTTTTTATTTTTTTCGTCCTCGTCTCTGGACTCTGGGCCAGTCCCTCCCTCCAAGGATCTTACGTTCCCAGAAGGAGGAGACTCGGCGCCTCCTGTGAGCCCCGCCGAAGCCAGAACCTCACCCTCAGCTTCCTCCTCAGAGGAAGAGATGTTTTCAAGGGCTTGGAACCGGTTAGAAAGACCAACCAGAGGGGAGTCGGTTTTTCCTTCCTTAGGTACCTTGGTCAGAGTGTGAGAAGATTTTTTATCTCCCTTCTTTCTCTTCTTTTTGGTGCCGAGCTTACGCTTGTCCTCTAGCCACTGCCTATTATCCTCATCCATACTTTCATAATGGGAGGACTCTGAGGCAGTGGCACTCTCCTCCCTGTGGATCCTCCTGACCTCCTCATCCAACTCATCATCCCTTGGGGCCTCAGCAGCAAGACTGGCATCCAGGACAGGGGCCGCCCCAGTAGCCCGAGGCTCGCCCAGCTCCCTATCCTGTCTGCGCTTGTCTAGACGCCTTAGCTGGGCAGGCGTCTTTTTATTGCTTTTCTTCCTTGGCCCCTCAGCTCCCTCACCCTTGCTAGTCCCTTCCCCAGCAGAATCAGCCTCACGGCTTTCTCCCACCGGGGTCACGACTGCGTTAGCGAAGGAGCGAGGACAACGGCTGAATGGGTGACCTAACTCACCACACAGGTGGCACCTAATCTCCACACAAGATGCAGCAAGATGGCCGACATCCCCACACAATGCACACTTCTGCACAGTGCAGTTTGCGCTGAAGTGTGTGGGGTCACCGCACTTGTGACAGAGCTTCGGTTGCCCCTGGTAGAAGACCAGGATACGATCCCTACCCAGGAAGGCAGATGATGGTATGTGGGCAACCGTACCACCTGAACGCTTAAGTTTTACCATAAACGTCCAGGCCCCTGACCAGATACCAAACTCGTCACGGTTTTTCTTTGGCATCTCCACTACCTCTCCATACCGGCCAAGCCACGTCATGATGTCATAACAAGAAAGCGACTCGTTACATGTCATCACGGTCACTTTCTTGACTTGATTTTGGCGAGACACCGCCTGAACGGCAAAGTCTCGCCAGCCGGGCTCATTTTTTGCCAACTCATAGTTCGACCAGAAAAGTTCAAGCCCCTCCGGCCGAACAAAGCTGACATCAAACTCAGGTGTGGAATAGGGATGTATCAAGGCGTAGATGTCAATCGCCTTGAAGCCCATCCTCAGCAGGAGCTCCACAACCTTCGACCTTGGAGGACACGCATCACTGCCCCTCCACCGAAGACGGACCACATTCCTACGCACACTACCCGGCCCGGCTGTTGGGAGGGACCACACTGTATCCCCCCCTCTTTGCTCTCGGAAGGCCCCGAGGCCATGCCTCTCTATCCAGAAGGATAGATCAACCTCTCGACCCTCTACCATTAGTGATCTCTCTCCCTTCTTTAGAGCCTCCAGGAGACGCCGTTGCAACATGCCGTCCCCAGAGCCCAGAGACGAGGAGGACGCCCTATTTCCCCCGGAGGTGACAGCGGCATAACTCCTGACAGGTGCTGCCACCACCGGGGGGGCAACCGGACCAGTGACCACATCCACACCAACAGTATCACCATTACCCACCTCCATAACCTCCTCACCCTCCACCAAACCAGCAACCACACCACTAGACAAAGAGTTTTCCTCATCCATACCCACCACCACATTCACTCCTGCTGGACCAGTGACAACAGGGGGTGACATTTTGGCCTCCGCATCATCAGGCACAAGGGGCTGAGTCTCCTCCACAGAACTGGAGGTGACCTCACCCCTGGTTTTATGTGTGCCCTCCGCATCATCAGTTGATATTTTCCGCTGCTTCATGGTTGCTACCAGGCGCCGCTGATCTTTCGCTGTTGTGAGGCACCGCTGATCCTTAGCATCAGGATCTTGTTGACCAGCGGCGCCAACACAGAACAGGACTTTGGTGGGAGGACCGGAATGCCCAGCCCCGGTAACCCCCTCACACTGCCGCCGCTTCTCAACTAAGTGATCAGCGGCAACAGCATTCAGGGGCACCGAGGCTACCGGAGCTGCCCCTGACACCGGGCTGCTCCCCCCTCCCACTGGGGAGCGCACCACAGTATCGTGGCCTGATTTTTCGCCCGCCGCCGGGCCGCCCTCACTGTCCAGCCTCTCGGCTGATGCACCTGCTGCTACGTCCCTGCTACTACAAGCAGAAACGGAGCTCTGCGCCTCACTACATTGCTTTGTAGTCTCCCCGCGCCTTTGCACCGGATCCACAGCAGAACCCGGGCTGGGCTGGGCGACGGGGCTTATACAGTGAGCTGACCCTGCAGCCGACTCAGGGGGTACAGGGAGGGGGGCATATACATAGCTTACCGCTTCCTGCAGCTTAGGTTTGATCTTCTTCACCTTTTTTTTCCGGCCCCCAGGTGCCTCCTCTGGCAAATCATCACCAAGATGGAAGTTCTGAAGGCACACTGGGGACTCCAGGAGCTTGATCTCGGCCATTAGTGCCCCTCCCTGGCCGATGTCACTGTCCTCCCCAGAGCCAGCAGAACTGCGACGAGATGTCATTGTCGCCTGTCCAGCAGGGAGCTCGCTGCACGTGGCCTGTGAGTGACTAAGCAGGCTGCCAGGTGGGGCTTTCTGCTGGTCATCATCCTCCTCCTCATCATCATCATCCACCTGGCACTCAGGCTGCAGCCCCATCTGCCTTTGCTCTCTGTTATCAGCCATTTCTCTGAATCGATCTTCATTAATAAGTTTTTCCTTAAATGGTCCACTTTTTTCTCTGATGAAAGCTTTTCTGACTTCAAGCTCATTGATGTCATCCTTCAGTCTCCTTACCTCCGCCTGGAGCTGATTCTTCCTCGGTTTGGAGGAACCTGCAGCTTTGTTGCTTGTGCAGCGCAGCTCCTCTCGGAGCCTCGTGATGGTCTTGCTTGCGTCTTCATACTCACGAAGGTGGCTCATGACCCGGGAGGCATAGGTGGACACAGACTCCCGGGGGCTCTGCAGCGCCCAACCCTCTTCAGTGAGGTCGGCTTTACCTCCGTGAGCACTCAGCTTTCCTCCAGAAGGACCGCCATCTTGCACACTAGCAGGCTTCTCCTCCATGGAAGCCTTGCGGCTTCTCTGGGTCTCTGCAGACCTGGGGGGAGTAGGAGCCACATTGCTGCGACTCCTGGTGGAGCGTCTCACCCCCGAATCCTCTGATGTGCAGGCTGGTTGCTGGTTCCTTCTGCCCCCCGCCAGCCTGGTCCGGGAAGCAGAAGCCTGGGACTTGGCTCCTTCACTCATCCCAGGAAACCCACTCCCTCCCTGGGTAAGAGAGAGAGCAGGTCCCCGGGTGGAGAGGTGGTGGTTCTCAGGAGCTCAGGAGCACACTGCAGGTTCAGCAGCGACCGCACCCACAATCAGCACAGTGAGTAGCAGCTGAGCAGAGCTGCACCCACTATCCTGCTGGTGCAGCCACTGTGCACATACATTACACTACTGATCCTGAGTTACATCCTGTATTATACCCAGAGCTGCGCTCGCTATTCTGCTGGTGCAGTCACTGTGTACATACATTACATTACTGATCCTGAGTTACATCCTGTATTATACCCCAGAGCTGCACTCACTATTCTGCTGGTGCAGTCACTGTGTACATACATTACATTACTGATCCTGAGTTACATCCTGTATTATACCCCAGAGCTGCACTCACTATTCTGCTGCTGCAGTCACTGTGTACATACATTACATTACTGATCCTGAGTTACATCCTGTATTATACCCCTATGTATGTGAGTTATTACCACCAGTCAGGCATTGCTCATTGAGCTCCCGGCAGCAGGTGGATTTTCCCTCATCTGTTCACTACAAGTTTTATTTGGGGAGAATTTACACTTTTCGAAATGAGAATCCCCAGATGAAGCCTTATGTGGAGTGCGGGAGGATTTCATTGCTGAAAGAAGAGACTGACAACTACCCATGACATACATGTTTGTGGCTCATGTGGTTACAGGGGTTGTCAAACTTGTCAGGCTTACAAAGCCCATTTCTATTAGTAGAATACATCTTTAAAAAATAAATAAATATAAGTCTATTAATATTTTTGAATCATTATCCCTGATATCTTAAAATAAATAGTCCTTACAATGTGTCGTTTTCGATGTACAGAATATTTGATAATCCGGCTAATTACAGGACCCTTTCATTCACAGATATGAAGAGTTCTACCGTGTATCGTAAGCCGAAGCGTCTTGATATTTGGGGATAGCTCAGTCCATGGAATAAGACGTCCATATGTTTGTATTTTAGGTTATGGCCTTATTTGGGGAAATTCGGCACAACAAAGAAGCTTCTTATGTCCCAGCAGATGGCAATATCGAAATAGTCATCTCCCCCCCATGTAAAATCATCAGTTTCCTAAATGTAATAGTTTACGGCGAGGCTTTTATTGCTTCTTTTATGTTCACAACAAAGTATTTCAGCCACTCAAAAATTGAAATCCTATCCCATCCCCGCACCATTCCTCCCCCAAAATCCCAAGCTCACACTGAGCACGGCAAATCCCAGCTTTGAAACAAGTCCACGTGCGGCTTCCTACCCTACCCGGATCTAAGGATCTTCTTTTTATTATTTTCATGGCATGTGGCGGTAATACCAATTATGTCCCGGGTTGACATTTTTTTTTGAAGCCTCGCCTGTCCCCCAACCCCAAACCTTTTGTAATTGAGGTCTCAGTAAATTCAAAAATAATCTGTGATCCTTGACCTTTCCTTCAATTCTGGCCGGCATTATTAAGCGAACAAAGAAGGAGAGTGAAAGTTTATCCAGGGTAAAAAAATTTTAGGTGATTTTTTTTTTCTGAGTAGGGGGAGGATGCAGATGGAAGAGATCTAGAGGAGGCGAAGATAATATGGAGCGCATTAGTCGAGAGATGAAAGACAGCTTGTCAAAAACATCTCATCTGAACGTCCATTGCTAGAAAACTTACACTGGGAGTATCTGCTGGCCCAAGGTTTATGACTTTAAGATAAGGATTTCATAAGGGAAGAAATTGTGGGAGAGAAAGTGGAAACATACTGACTGCTGAGAGGGGAAAATCTTTTGAAATTTTTTTCCAAAAGGACAGATTGGAAAAGGTTACCATGATTGAAAGTGGTGAGGTGGCGCGCATAATCATGTCAATGCAACGACCCAAGGTCTTAAAGGGCTTGAGTATGAGCTTGCGCTTATACTCAGTAGCTGGCTTTTCCTTATACTCAGTAACTGGTTTCTCCTCATACTCAGTAGCTGGCTTCTCCTCATACTCAGTAGCTGGCTTCTCCTCATACTCAGTAGCTGGCTTCTCCTCATACTCAGTAGCTGGCTTCTCCTCATACTCAGTAGCTGGCTTCTCCTCATACTCAGTAGTTGGCTTCTCCTCATACTCAGTAGCTGGCTTTTCCTCATACTCAGTAGTTGGCTTCTCCTCATACTCAGTAGCTGGTTCTCCTCATACTCTGTAGCTGGCTTTTCCTCTTACTTAGTAGCTGGCTTCTCATACTGAGTAGCTGGCTTCTCCTCATACTCAGTAGCTGGCTTCTCCTCATACTCAGTAGCTGGCTTCTCCTGATACTTAGTAGCTGGCTTCTCCTCATACTGAGTAGCTGGCTTCTCCTCATACTCAGTAGCTGCCTTCTCCTCATACTCAATAGCTGCCTTCTCCTCATACTCAGTAGCTGGCTTCTCCTCATACTCAGTAGCTGGCTTCTCCTCATACTCAGTAGCTGGTTCTCCTCATACTCAGTAGCTGGCTTTTCCTCTTACTTAGTAGCTGGCTTCTCATACTGAGTAGCTGGCTTCTCCTCATACTCAGTAGCTGCCTTCTCCTCATACTCAATAGCTGCCTTCTCCTCATACTTAGTAGCTGGCTTCTCTTCATACTCAGTAGCTGGCTTCTCATACTCAGTAGCTGGCTTCTCCTCATACTTAGTAGCTGGCTTCTCCTCATACTTAGTAGCTGACTTCTCCTCATACTCAATAGCTGCCTTCTCCTCATACTTAGTAGCTGGCTTCTCCTCATACTCAGTAGCTGGCTTCTCCTGATACTCAGTAGCTGGTTCTCCTCATACTCAGTAGCTGGCTTTTCCTCTTACTTAGTAGCTGCCTTCTCATACTGAGTAGCTGGCTTCTCCTCATACTCAGTAGCTGGCTTCTCCTGATACTTAGTAGCTGGCTTCTCCTCATACTTAGTAGCTGGCTTCTCCTCATACTTAGTAGCTGGCTTCTCCTCATACTTAGTAGCTGACTTCTCCTCATACTCAATAGCTGCCTTCTCCTCATACTTAGTAGCTGGCTTCTCCTCATACTCAGTAGCTGGCTTTTCCTCATACTCCAAAGCTGGTTTCTCCTGATACTCAGTAGCTGGTTCTCCTCATACTCAGTAGCTGGCTTTTCCTGATACTCAGTAGCTGCCTTCTCATACTGAGTAGCTGGCTTCTCCTCATACTTAGTAGCTGGCTTCTCCTCATACTTAGTAGCTGACTTCTCCTCATACTCAATAGCTGCCTTCTCCTCATACTTAGTAGCTGGCTTCTCCTCATACTCAGTAGCTGGCTTTTCCTCATACTCCAAAGCTGGTTTCTCCTGATACTCAGTAGCTGGTTCTCCTCATACTCAGTAGCTGGCTTTTCCTCTTACTTAGTAGCTGGCTTCTCATACTGAGTAGCTGGCTTCTCCTCATACTCAGTAGCTGGCTTCTCCTCATACTTAGTAGCTGGCTTCTCTTAATACTCAGTAGCTGGCTTCTCCTCATACTTAGTAGCTGGCTTCTCCTCATACTTAGTAGCTGACTTCTCCTCATACTCAATAGCTGCCTTCTCCTCATACAAAGTAGCTGGCTTCTCCTCATACTCAGTAGCTGGCTTCTCCTCATACTCAGTAGCTGGCTTCTCCTGATACTCAGTAGCTGGTTCTCCTCATACTCTGTAGCTGGCTTCTCCTCATACTCAGTAGCTGGCTTCTCCTGATACTTAGTAGCTGGCTTCTCCTCATATTTAGTAGCTGGCTTCTCCTCATACTTTGTAACTGGCTTCTCCTCATACTCAATAGCTGCCTTCTCCTCATACAAAGTAGCTGGCTTCTCCTCATACTCAGTAGCTGGCTTCTCCTCATACTCAGTAGCTGGCTTCTCCTGATACTCAGTAGCTGGTTCTCCTCATACTCTGTAGCTGGCTTCTCCTCATACTCAGTAGCTGGCTTCTCCTGATACTTAGTAGCTGGCTTCTCCTCATATTTAGTAGCTGGCTTCTCCTCATACTTTGTAACTGGCTTCTCCTCATACTCAATAGCTGCCTTCTCCTCATACTCAGTAGCTGCCTTCTCCTCATACTCAGTAGCTGGCTTCTCTTAATACTCAGTAGCTGGCTTCTCATACTTAGTAGCTGGCTTCTCCTCATACTCAGTAGCTGGCTTCTTCTCGTACTCAGTAGCTGGCTTCTCCTCATACTCAGTAGCTGGCTTCTCCTCGTACTCAGTAGCTGGCTTCTCCTCATACTCAGTAGCTGGCTTCTCATACTGTAAACTGTGGTGTCTGTTCACATGGGATGCATCTGGATAGCACTGGGCAGCCCGCTTGATCTAATAGTATGGTCATAACTAATAGGCTGTTAACCTGGATGCTGTGCATTTCCATTGTGTGAATGGCACCACATACAAGTCTTCTTTGTGCAATTACATACCAAGCAACCACCTCCCCCATTGGGATTGGCAGGTTGTAAGTGGTTGTCTCATCGGTATTTTTGCACCTGTGTTGCCGCCATCTTTACTACATGGGTCCACTGCATCCTGCCTTTTGCTAGTGTTTTTTTGAATTTTTGGAGGATCTCGGAATCCTCTTTTTGTGCTATATTTGTTTAGTGTAGGACTCGCAAGTGTGGGGACCCTTGACGCGGGTCGCAAGCTTGTGTATTTTGGCCAAAGTGTTAGAGATGCGGGCAGCGTTCTCAGGGATCACTGCATGTTCTGGGTGAAGGTGGCCGTAAGTCAGCAAGCCTTGTCAGTCAGCATGGAGGACCAGGTTAAATAAATGATGCAAGCCCAGCAGCACCACTGGAAACAACTGCGACAGCAGCACCAACAACAACAGCTGGCACAGCAGGAGACGAATAAGTTGCTTATGCAGCACATCCATCAGCAGCACCATCAACAGCAGCAGCAGTTTGATTTACTAATTGACTCGCAGAGGTGGTTCGTGACATGATGGCAGCTCTGACTCCAAGGTCAGCTGATGATTTTTCCATCCAGAAGGCGGTAAGTAGAGCCCTGCAGAAAATGACCAAGGGTGACAACATAAAGGCCTTTTTGACAGTTTTTGAAATGGTCGCCAATAAGGAAAAACTCACGGCAGAGCAATGGGTGGAAGTGCTGGTGCCAAACTTAACGGGGGTGTCCCAGAAGACCTACTTTGACCTAGCCTTACAAGACACCAAGGAGTATGTAAAACTGAAAAATGAAATTTTGGTGCACTTGGAAGTGACATCGACTACCAGGGAACAGTAGGTCCACCGCTGGGCATATCACCTGTTGTGAATTAGACTTTTTTGGCTCCCTCTTGTGGTCACTAGTGATATGACTCTGGGATTGTCTTTCCTCTGTTTGGCACCCACCTGGGTCGTTAGTCCAGGGGTGTTGCTATATAAATTTCCTGAATTCTCAGTCTGGTGCCTGGCATCGTTGTAATCAGTCCTTTCTGTTTGCTCCTGTCTGCTGGTCCTGGTTCTTGCAAAATTAAGCTAAGTCCTGCTTCCTTGTTTTTTGGTTATTTGCATTGCTCTTATTTTTTGTCCAGCTTGTACTAAATGTGATTCCTGATTTTGCTGGAAGCTCTAGGGGGCTGGTATTCTCCCCCCGGGCCGTTAGACGGTTCGGGGGTTCTTGAATATCCAGCGTGGAAATATTGATAGGGTTTTTGCTGACCGTATAAGTCATCTTACTATATTCTGCTATTAGTCAGTGGGCCTCTCTTTGCTAAATACCTAGTTCATTCTTACGTTTGTCTTTTCTTCTTACCTCACCGTTATTATTTGTTGGGGGCTTGTATCCAACTTTTGGGGTCTTTTCTCTGGAGGCAAGAAAGGTCTATCTTTTCCCTTCTAGGGTTAGTTAGTTCTCCGGCTGGCGCGAGACATCTAGAACCAACGTAGGCACGTTCCCCGGCTGCTGCTATTTGTGGTGCTAGGATTAGATATACGGTCAGCCCAGTTACCACTGCCCTATGAGCTGGTTTTTTGTGTTTGCAGACTAGGTATTTATTTCTGAGACCCTCTGCCATTGGGGTCATAACAGTATGCCAGGCCAAAGTTGAATGTTTAATGCATTGCAGAAGTGGGATAATAAGAAAGGAAATTCTGAGTTTTTTTTTTTTTTCCTCTCTTTCTTCCTCCCCTTTACCTCTGAGTGGCTTAAGCTTGCTGCAGACATGAATGTCCAGACTTTGATTACAAGTGTGGATCAGCTTGCTGCTCGTGTGCAGGGCATACAAGATTTTGTTACCAGTAGTCCAATGTCTGAACCTAAAATACCTATTCCTGAACTGTTCTCTGGAGACCGATTTAAGTTTAGGAATTTCAGGAATAATTGTAAATTGTTTCTATCTCTGAGACCCCGTTCATCTGGAGACTCAGCTCAGCAAGTTAAAATTGTTATCTCTTTCTTGCGGGGCGACCCTCAGGATTGGGCTTTCTCGCTAGCGCCAGGAGATCCGGCATTGGCGAATATTGATGCGTTTTTTCTGGCGCTCGGATTGCTTTACGAGGAACCCAATCTTGAAATTCAGGCAGAAAAAGCCTTGCTGGCTATTTCTCAGGGCCAGGATGAAGCTGAAGTGTATTGCCAAAAATTTCGGAAATGGTCCGTGCTTACTCGGTGGAATGAGTGTGCTCTGGCCGCAAATTTCAGAAATGGCCTTTCTGAAGCCATTAAGAATGTGATGGTGGGTTTCTCCATTCCTACAAGTCTGAATGATTCCATGGCGCTGGCTATTCAAATTGACCGGCGTTTGCGGGAGCGCAAAACTGCTAATCCTTTGGTGGTGTTGTCTGAACAAACACCTGATTTAATGCAATGTGATAGAATTCAGACTAGAAATGAACGGAAAAATCATAGACGTCAGAATGGGTTGTGTTTTTACTGTGGTGATTCTACACATGTTATATCAGCATGCTTTAAACGCCTAACAAGGGTTGTTAGCCCTGTCGCCATTGGTAATTTGCAACCTAAATTTATTTTGTCTGTGACTTTAATTTGCTCATTGTCTTCCTACCCTGTTATGGCGTTTGTGGATTCAGGTGCTGCCCTGAGTCTTATGGATCTGTCATTTGCCAAGCGCTGTGGTTTTGTTCTTGAGCCATTGGTAAATCCTATCCCTCTTAGAGGTATTGATGCTACGCCATTGGCGGAAAATAAACCGCAGTTTTGGACACAGGTAACCATGTGCATGACTCCTGAACATCGGGAGGTGATTCGTTTTCTCGTTCTGCATAAAATGCATGATTTGGTCGTTTACTGCCATGGTTACAGACCCATAATCCAGTCTTGGATTGGAAGGCAATGTCTGTGTCAAATTGGGGCTGTCAGGGAATTCATGGTGATTCCCCACCGGTGTCTATTGCTTCCTCTACTCCTTCGGAAGTTCCTGAGTATTTGTCTGATTATCAGGATGTATTCAGCGAGTCCAGGTCCAGTGCTCTTCCTCCTCATAGGGACTGTGACTGCGCTATAGATTTGATTCCAGGTAGTAAATTTCCTAAGGGAAGATTATTTAATCTGTCTGTACCTGAGCATACCGTAATGCGTTCGTATATCAAGGAATCTCTGGAGAAGGGGCATATCCGTCCATCCTCTTCCCCTCTTGGTGCGGGATTTTTTTTTGTGGCCAAGAAGGACGGATCTTTGAGACCTTGTATTGACTATTGGCTTCTGAATAAAATCACTGTTAAATTTCAGTATCCTTTGCCTCTGTTGTCGGACTTGTTTGCCCGGATTAAAGGTGCCAAGTGGTTCACCAAGATAGATCTTCGTGGTGCGTACAACCTTGTGCGCATTAAGCAAGGAGATGAATGGAAAACTGCATTTAATACGCCCGAAGGTCATTTTGAGTACTTGGTGATGCCTTTTGGGCTCTCTAATGCTCCTTCAGTGTTTCAGTCCTTTATGCATGATATTTTCCGGAAGTATCTGGATAGATTTATGATTGTTTATCTGGATGATATTCTGTTTTTTTCTGATGATTGGGACTCGCATGTAGAGCAGGTCAGGATGGTGTTTCAGGTTTTGCGTGAGAATGCTTTGTTTGTTAAGGGCTCAAAGTGTCTCTTTGGAGTACAGAAGGTTCCCTTTTTGGGTTTTATTTTTTCCCCTTCTGCGGTGGAGATGGACCCAGTCAAGGTCCGAGCTATTCATGATTGGACTCAACCCACGTCAGTTAAGAGTCTTCAGAAGTTCTTGGGTTTTGCTAACTTCTACCGTCGTTTTATCGCTAATTTTTCTAGCGTTGTTAAACCTTTGACGGATATGACCAAGAAAGGTTCTGATGTTGCTAACTGGGCTCCTGCAGCCGTGGAAGCTTTCCAAGAGTTGAAACGCCGGTTTACTTCGGCGCCTGTTTTGTGCCAGCCTGATGTCTCACTTCCCTTTCAGGTTGAAGTGGATGCTTCTGAGATTGGGGCAGGGGCCGTTTTGTCGCAGAGAGGCCCTGGTTGCTCTGTAATGAGACCATGTGCCTTTTTCTCTAGGAAGTTTTCGCCTGCTGAGCGGAATTATGATGTTGGCAATCGGGAGTTGTTGGCCGTGAAGTGGGCATTTGAGGAGTGGCGTCATTGGCTCAAGGGAGCTAAGCATCGTGTGGTGGTCTTGACTGATCACAAAAATCTGATGTATCTCGAGTCTGCTAAACGCCTGAATCCTAGACAGGCCCGTTGGTCATTGTTTTTCTCCCGTTTTGACTTTGTGGTCTCGTATTTACCAGGTTCAAAGAATGTGAAGGCTGATGCTCTTTCAAGGAGCTTTGTGCCTGACTCTCCTGGAGTCGCAGAACCAGTTGGTATTCTTAAAGAGGGAGTAATCTTGTCAGCCATTTCTCCAGATTTGCGACGTGTGTTGCAGAGATTTCAGGCTGGTAGACCTGACTCTTGTCCACCTGACAGACTGTTTGTTCCTGATAAGTGGACCAGCAGAGTCATTTCCGAGGTTCATTCCTCGGTGTTGGCAGGGCATCCGGGAATTTTTGGCACCAGAGATTTGGTGGCTAGGTCCTTTTGGTGGCCTTCCTTGTCACGGGATGTGCGGTCATTTGTGCAGTCCTGTGGGACTTGTGCTCGAGCTAAGCCTTGCTGTTCTCGTGCTAGCGGGTTGCTCTTGCCCTTGCCTGTCCCGAAGAGGCCTTGGACACACATTTCCATGGATTTCATTTCAGATCTTCCGGTGTCTCAAGGAATGTCTGTCATCTGGGTGGTATGTGATCGCTTTTCCAAGATGGTCCATTTGGTATCTTTGCCTAAGCTGCCTTCCTCTTCCGATCTGGTTCCTTTGTTCTTTCAGAATGTGGTTCGTTTACACGGCATTCCTGAGAATATCGTGTCTGACAGAGGATCCCAGTTTGTTTCCAGGTTCTGGCGATCCTTTTGTGCTAAGATGGGCATTGATTTGTCGTTTTCATCTGCCTTTCATCCTCAGACTAATGGACAAACGGAGCGAACTAATCAGACTCTGGAGGCGTATTTGAGGTGTTTTGTTTCTGCAGATCAGGATGATTGGGTGACCTTCTTGCCGTTGGCTGAGTTTGCCCTTAATAATCGGGCTAGTTCCGCTACTTTGGTTTCGCCATTTTTCTGCAACTCTGGTTTCCATCCTCGTTTTTCCTCGGGACATGTGGAGCCTTCTGAATGTCCTGGGGTAGATTCTGTGGTGGATAGGTTGCAGCAGATTTGGAATCATGTGGTGGACAACTTAAAGTTGTCACAGGAGAAGGCTCAGCGTTTTGCCAACCGCCGCCGCGGTGTGGGTCCCCGACTTCGTGTTGGGGATTTGGTATGGCTGTCTTCTCGATTTGTTCCTATGAAGGTCTCCTCTCCTAAATTCAAGCCTCGCTTCATCGGTCCTTATAAGATATTGGAAATCCTTAATCCTGTGTCCTTTCGCTTGGATCTTCCGGTGTCGTTTGCCATTCACAACGTGTTCCATAGGTCTTTGTTGCGGCGGTACGTTGTACCTGTGGTTCCTTCTGTTGAGCCTCCTGCTCCGGTGTTGGTTGAGGGCGAGTTGGAGTACGTGGTGGAGAAGATCTTGGATTCTCGTCTCTCCAGGCGGAGGCTTCAGTATCTGGTCAAGTGGAAGGGCTATGGTCAGGAGGATAATTCCTGGGTGGTTGCCTCTGATGTGCATGCGGCCGATTTGGTTCGTGCCTTTCACGCTGCTCATCCTGATTGCCCTGGTGGTCTTGGTGAGGGTTCGGTGACCCCTCCTTAAAGGGGGGGTATGTTATGACCCCAGTGGACAGGGTCTCAGAGGAACGTGTAAGTCTGCAAGATACAAAAATCCAGCTCATAGGGCTGTGGTAACTGGGTTGACCAAATAGCTACTCCTAACGCCAACACTAGAAGTAGCCGGGGATCATGCCTACGGTGATCGCTAGATGACTCGCGCCAGCCGGAGAATCTAACTACCCCTAGGAGAAGAAAACAAAGACCTCTCTTGCCTCCAGAGAAAGGGACCCCAAAGCAAGATACAAGCCCCCCACAAATAATAACGGTGAGGTAAGAGGAAATGACAAACACAGAAATGAACCAGGTTCAGCAAAGAGAGGCCAGCTTACTAATAGCAGAATAAAGCAAGATAACTTATCTGGTCAACAAAAACCCTATAAAAATCCACGCTGGAGATTCAAGAACCCCCGAACCGTCTAACGGTCCGGGGGGAGAACACCAGCCCCCTAGAGCTTCCAGCAAAGGTCAGGATACAGATAGGAACAAGCTGGACAAAAATACCAAACAAAACAAAAGCAAAAAGCAAAGAAGCAGACTTAGCTTGAAAAACAGGAACCAGGATCAGAGGACAAGAGCACAACAGATTAGCTCTGATTTCAACGATGCCAGGCATTGAACTGAAGGTCCAGGGAGCTTATATAGCAACGCCCCTGAACTAACGGCCCAGGTGAGGATATAGGAAAAGACAGACGCTCCAGAGTCAAATCACTAATGACCACTAGAGGGAGCAAAAAGCAAAATCACAACAGGGGTACTGTTGTGAATTAGACTTTTTTGGCTCCCTCTTGTGGTCACTAGTGATATGACTCTGGGATTGTCTTTCCTCTGTTTGGCACCCACCTGGGTCGTTAGTCCAGGGGTGTTGCTATATAAACTTCCTGAATTCTCAGTCTGGTGCCTGGCATCGTTGTAATCAGTCCTTTCTGTTTGCTCCTGTCTGCTGGTCCTGGTTCTTGCAAAATTAAGCTAAGTCCTGCTTCCTTGTTTTTTGGTTATTTGCATTGCTCTTATTTTTTGTCCAGCTTGTACTAAATGTGATTCCTGATTTTGCTGGAAGCTCTAGGGGGCTGGTATTCTCCCCCCGGGCCGTTAGACGGTTCGGGGGTTCTTGAATATCCAGCGTGGAAATATTGATAGGGTTTTTGCTGACCGTATAAGTCATCTTACTATATTCTGCTATTAGTCAGTGGGCCTCTCTTTGCTAAATACCTAGTTCATTCTTACGTTTGTCTTTTCTTCTTACCTCACCGTTATTATTTGTTGGGGGCTTGTATCCAACTTTTGGGGTCTTTTCTCTGGAGGCAAGAAAGGTCTATCTTTTCCCTTCTAGGGTTAGTTAGTTCTCCGGCTGGCGCGAGACGTCTAGAACCAACGTAGGCACGTTCCCCGGCTGCTGCTATTTGTGGTGCTAGGATTAGATATACGGTCAGCCCAGTTACCACTGCCCTATGAGCTGGTTTTTTGTGTTTGCAGACTTGGTATTTATTTCTGAGACCCTCTGCCATTGGGGTCATAACAATCACCGTGACAAACCCCTTGTTCCCAAGTGTTTGATATGCTGCATCTGGTCCTAAAATGGTTGCTGCCAGAGTTTTCTACCCCTGCACAGATGATATAGCGAGTGGTAATGGACCTGTTCGTGCATTCCTTTCCATGGCCAAAACAGACTTGGTTTGCCCAGGGTGGTCCCTGGAATGACGATGACCTAATCAGACTGGTCAAAAGGTATCGGGGTTTAGGGTTCCTTGGGGAGGCAACCCACTCCATACTGGGGGTCCCAACAGGGAATGGAGGCCCAAAAGGGGGTGGGGTGTCCAAAGTGCAAAGGGGCAGGGAATGTCAAAAGTCCCAGCTGGTGATATTATATGATGAAAATGTCATGGCCCAGGCCATATAGCTACCCCTTGTCCCTTGAACTCTGAGCAGATGGACTGTAGCCTGGGATGCAGCTGTTCATACTATACGTATCCGGCCTGTGGTGTGAACTGTCCACCCAGCGAGGGTCCACAGGTTTTTCCCATAAAGGTGAATGGTCGTGAAGTGACTGGACTGCTAGGGTCATGGAGTTTGGTGACCTTCATTTCCTCTGCAGCTGATCCTTGGGAAGAAAGTTGGAGTCCGCTGCATTCACGTGCATGCTAAAGACTATCAAGTAGCCAAAGTGGACATTGAAACTGCCCAAGTTACTGAGTACCATGAGTTGGGGTGGTCTAGGACTTATTGCACCCCATTACAAAAGACAAAAAACTGACTGGCACATCCAGACTATTGTGAATAGGTGCATACCAGAAGAAGCTACCTCCATATACAATATACAAAAAAAGGTTGCACTCTCTCATGCTAAAGCATGTTAATTTGGAATATGTGAAATTTGAATAGCAATATGGCTTTGGAGGATTAGGAAAAAATTTGAGACGCTTAGCATAAAATTTGGCTAAAAATTATGTGCCAATCAACCAGCGTCAAGGTGGTCTCAGCCTGATGGGTCCCTGACCTGTGTGAATACCTCATTTTTTTTGCTTATTGCACTCCAATATCATAGACCCTGACTTTTGTTTGTTTTGGGAATTGTCGGGGAAGGGGACAGGGCTCAGTTGCTTGGACAGGTCGCCCCTAAAGGAGTGTCACCATTCTCAGAGCCTGACAGGTTTCCCTTTTTTTGTCCTTGTGGGGGATGAGGAGGCAGTGTCCCCTGAGGCCAACATTTCGGAGTTAGGAGTGACCAGCAAAAATGTTGGGTTCGCCCAAAGTAGGGACCTAACGCTAAAGGAGGCGTTCAATAATGTAACTGGATAGCGCATGAGCCAGGGGCTAACATAATGTTTCCTTATTTTATGTTGAATGGGGACTTATATTGTACTGGGTTACTAAAGGTAAGGGAGGAGGTGGAGGAATAATTGTTGATACCAGGACCCTATAGACGGATGGTGTTGTACACGGCCCATTCACATGTTTTTTCGTGGCCATCTCAGGATGGACAAAACGAAAGAACGGGTCATGCGGAGGTTCTATTGGCGCTGATTTCACTGGGAAATCTTAAGGTATCGTAGGTCCTGTCCAACCTGCCAGATAACCGCCCCCACCTCTCACTTTCGAAGTCCTCTTGTGCCATTAGTCATGATAGATGTGCCAAGTGAGTAAAATTGCCATGGACTTCATTGGTCCCCTGGTTATATCTGCTTGTGGGCATAAATATATATTGGTCATCCTTGATTATGCAACGTGATAAGTAAGGTGATGTGGGAACTGTGTTAGGCCCTGCAATTTACACAGCTGAGGATGTCAATGTACCATCCCCAGACAGACGGCCTTGAGGAAAGATTCAGTAAAACACTGAAGAGTATTCTTAGGAAGATAATAGAAAAGGACAGTCGAGACTGTGACTGTCTCTTACCATATCTGTTGTTTTCTATCCGGGAGGTTCCACAAGCCTTTACTGGATTCTTTCCATTTGAACTTCTGTATGGCTGAAATCCGCTAGGTCTCCTTGGTGTAGGGAAGGAAACCTGGGAAGCCGAAGTTACGCCCCACCGAAGTGTCATCGAGCATGTCGACCAGATGCAGGAGAGGTGATACATCATAAAAGGATATCTCGTCCAGGCACAAGAGGTACAAGCTAGGATCTTCAACCGGTTAGCCAGGGTGAGGAAGTTCAGCCACTGGGGACCGAGTCCTCGTACTAATTTCCACAGTAGAAGGAAGTACTTGACCAAATCGCAAGGCCCTTATGAGGTGGTGGAGAAGCTTGGTGAAGTTAACTACAAGGTTCATCAACCAGGAAGATGAAAATCATACTAAGTATAACCCTCATGTCCAGGAAGTTGAGGTATGTAGAGCTGTGTGGAGGAGTCCTCACATTGTGGAGCTGACTAAATCATCTATAACTATCCATGGCCAGACTCAGTTGATCACTGGCACTTATCTCAGGCATCCTTTTATAGTGGGATAGGTATTGAGGCAGGTCCATGACTCCATGCTCAAGTGTTGCTGTTGGCTGAATATCGAATTTAGATCCAAATTCTAGATCATTTGTCTTCTGAACCATGAAGAACTGATAGAACCCTGGCCTCTTGGGTAAGGACTGCTTTTTCAGGTACTCAATGTTTTTTAAGATAAGGTCCCAGTCCATTATTTGTACAGTATATATTATATATAAATTATACTGTAAATTATATTTATATATAATGTATTAGATGTTTGCATTTGCTCAGTCCAGAACTTGTAGGCACTCCATGCTGTCCCCTGGATCTGCAACATATTACCAGACCCATGTATCAGCCAAATGTATTTTTAGTATATTTTTGCAATGTAAGAAGCAATATTCATGCAGAGCTGGATGTGTCAAGGAAAGTCTACGTTAATGAAAAATTCATAAATTGATGGTTTGTATTTACATGTGTTCAGGACACTAAACAAGCGTGATCATCAACAATATTAAAGTCGTTTGATGCTTGTTTCACGTCCTCTTTACACCGGCTGAGGGACAATGATGGGGACAGAACAATCACTAGTAGATCAATCCGTCCCCATACAGTACCATGTTGTCATCAGCACATCTGCAGGTTACATGTGGCAATTTGCTGCTGAGAACAGTGATTTTTGTTCCAGCATAAACAATGCAATCTCCATGAATAGGCAGCATTTAGCTGGTTTAGTATAATACACACCATAGTCCTCCACATAGTATAATACCACCCACAGTCCTCCATATAGTATAATGTGCACCATAGTCCTCCATATTGTATAGTGCACATCCCATAGTCCTCCATATAATATAATGTGTGCCATAGTCCTCCATATAGCATAAGGCACTCCCCATAGTCCTCCATATAGTAAAATACACTCCCCATAGTCCTCCATGTAGTATAATACACTCCCCATAGTCATCCATATAGTATAATACACTCCCCGTAGTCCTCCATATTGTATAATACACTCCCCATTGTTATCCATATAGTATAATATACTCCCCATAGTCCGCCATATAGTATAATACACTCCTCATAGTCCTCAATATAGTACAGTACACTCCCCATAGTCCTCCATATATTAAAATACATTCTTCAGTCCTCCATATTGTACAATGCACCCCCATAGACCTCCATGTAGTACTCCATGTGCACTCTCCATAGTATAATGTACCGCATAGTTCTTCATATAGTATAATGCACTGCCTATAAACTCATAAAGTACAATGCAGCCCTCCTCAGAGTATAATGCAGCTACCTCATATAGTAAAATGCATCGACCCCAAAGAATATAATGTAGCCTCCTCATAGAGTATAATGCATCCCCCATAGAGTATAATGCAGCCCCGCATTGAATATAATATAGCCCCATAGAATGTAATGAAGCCCCCTCATATAGTATAATGCAGCCCCCTAGACTATAATGTAACCCCCTCATAGAGTATAATGCAGCCCCCATAGAATATAATGTAACCCCCATAGAATTTAATTCAGCCCCAGTCTAGAATATAATATAGCCCCCTCATAGAGTATAATGCAGCCCCCGTCATATAGCATAATGCAACCACCCCATAGAATATAATGTATCCCCCTCATTTAGTATAATGCAGCCCCACATAGAATATAATGTAGCCCCCTCATATAATTCAGCCTCCTTATATAGCATAATGCAGTTACTTCATAGAATATAATGCAGCCCCTCATATAGTATAACACCGCCCCCCTCATATAGTATAATGCAGCCACCCCATAGAATATAATACAGCCTCCTTATATAGTATAATGCAGTTACTCCATAGAATATAATGCAGCCCCCCATAGAATATAGTGTAGCCCTCCTCATATAGCATAATGCAGCCACCCCATAGAATAAAATGTAGCCCCGTCATACAGTATAATGCAGCTACTAAGTTACTAAGTATCTGAAGAAGTTAAGTAGTTAGCATGAGGACAAGCTATTTTCTAAGAATGAGAACAGCCAAGTATGAGGGGAAGACTGCTACTAAGTATAATGAGAATTTAAGCATGAGGAGAAGCCAGACACTAATTATAAGAAGAAACTAGCTATGAAGTTTGGATAGAAGCTTTTCACCTTATGATACATTAGGTATCTACACTGCTACATTGTATACTTTCTTTCTCCCATCATATTACGCTCTTGGTAACCAATACTGTGGTTCTTGGGTTCTATTTATTTATGGTACCTGGCAACTTCGTATACTGGTTCCTTATTCACTGTCTCTCACTAACTGTTTAGTGTCACTTTTGATTTATTATTTTATTGTTTTAGATGCTAGTTCCATAACTATATTTTGTCTTCATTATCTTTTATGTCTCCAAGTTCATTATTTTATGATACATTACCTATCTATATTTGTACGCTTGTTTGGGATTTCTTCTCCCATTATACTACATCTGTGGCAACCTATTTTGTAGTATATGGGATATATTCATTTTGGATATGCTCCGGTACCTGGCAGTTTTTTCTGCTGGTTTTCCTTATTATATGTTTACTGAGGTTATCCACTGTTGTCTCCCTTTTGGGCATCAACTGCCACTGCTCTAAATGCCATTTTTAGAACTATATTTCGTTTTTATGTGCCCGTTTATAATGTGTCTCCCATGTTATCAAGTTGATTATTATGAGTATTTGTGACACAATACGTGCATATAGCTGCTTGTTCTATATTTGTTGCAGATACCGATGGTCCACGAATAACTCACCGTTTTAAAATTCAGTTCTCTTTCATTTTTTCATGTATCCGTAACAGGAACAGTTGCTTTCTTCAATTTGCGCATGCGCTATTCATATAATACACGTTTATGCCTTTGCTTACCAGCGTACATGCGCTGTTAATGCAGCACATTTCCACCTTTACTTGGAGTTACACTTGCGCATGCGCGTTTTGTATTTTTTCAGTATGTAACTTGGACTCCGGTCTTTTTTGGATTTTGTCTTTACTAAGTGCGTCATGCCTGTAGCGGTCTGCTATGGTGACATGATGCGCAACTGTTTGTCCGTTTGGTATTATGGTTACCTCTTTTGGCGTTGCCTAAGTTTAATGTTGTAGCAAGTGTTGCCTTCCCAGCTATGCGCCTGCGTGTTCTTCTCATTACACTCCAGCCGCTACTTCCGGTTCTCACTTCCTGTTTCGCTTTCCACACACGGCGCACCGTCTTCATCTCAAGTGCCGGTCTTATATGTTTTTGATTACTCCTCTTCTACCATTGGTCATGACCAATATAAAACCCCTATCTGGCCAGTACCCAACCACCCCTGGACGAAGCATTTCCGTGCGAAACGCGCGTCGGGTGTGGTGGGTCTCCCGGGTCTATCCTCGTGGTAACTATGCTTATATATTGTTTTTCACACTTGTGCCTAAGTATATACTTCTGAACTTGTTCTGTTGTTATTTATTGCAGCTTAGTTTGACTTGTTTCTGAGCCTAGTATGTGCAGCAATAGCTAATGCACTAATGCACATTAAAACAATTCAGTAGCATTTATTTGCACTATTTGCACATTAGCACTTTATTGCATTTTGATTATATGTCTCATATGTAGCTCTATTATATGATATATGTATATATATACACTATTCTAGGCTGTATGTCATATCTTTATCCTTGCTGTGTATATACTTGTACTGAGGCTAGGCCCGTGTGTGTCCCACCGTTGTTTCTGCACTGGTGGCCTTTATCATGATTTTATGTTTATGTATGTTTGTCTTTAAATAAACATTTGTATATTTTTCAACAAAGTCTCTGAGTGAAGGTTTTTTCTTTCGGTTTTGCTATATTACATCCTTCATGACCCCGTAAGGGATATTACTTGGTGTTTTCTTTTTTTAAATAAGACAAGAGACAGAGCTACAGTCATGGCCCGAAAGTGTTGGCGCCCTTGACATTTTTCCAGAAAATTGAGTAGAGTGCTCCAAAATTCTAGCTGAGAGGTCTAAGAAGCTTGTGGATGGTTATAGGAAGCGATTGATTGCAGTTATTTATCCCAAAGAGAGTGCAATCGAATATTAAGCTGAGGGTGCCAACAATTTTGTCCGACCGATTTTGGGGTTTTGTGTGAAATTTTGTCCAATTTGTCTTTTTTTCTCAGTTTTTTATTTTTTTTAATTTTGTTGTTCCAATAAACACAAAGGAAATAAACATGTATAATGAAACATGTGTAATTGCAATAATTTTCTGGAACAATTTCAACTGTGCCAACAATTTGGCCATGACTGTAGGATCTGACCATCCTGGTTGGGTACACCTAGTTGCGGTGGGATGGCCTTTATGCATTTTTAATCAAAATAGTATTAACTAAGTACCAGAGGCGTAGCTAGGTATGATGGTCTCTTAGTTGCCCCCACACTGCTTTATTGTTCACATACTGTAGAATATCCCAACTGTAGCCCCCACAATGTATGACGACCCCCACAGTAGTCCACATAGTATATTGGTCCCCTTAGTAGCCAAGACTCTGTAAGATGGCCCCCTTAATAAACCTCACTCTGATGGCCCTACTAGAAGCCCCAACTCTGTAAGAGGGCCCCATTAGTAGCCCCAACACTGTATAATGACCCCTTTAGTAGACTCCATGCTGTATGATGGTCCCCCTTAGGAGCCTCCACATTATATTTTGGTCCTCTTAAAAGACCTCACTCTGATGGCTCCAACTTTGTAGGAGGGTCCCCTTGTTAGCCCCCACTCTGTAGGAGGGCCCCATTAGTAGCCCTCTCACTGTAGGAGGACTCCTTAGTAATCCCAAAACTGTATCATGGTCACTTTAGTAGTCCCCATGCTGTATGATGGTCCCTCTTAGTAGCTCACACACTGTATCATGGCCCCTTAGTAACCCACAATGTGTGTGTGGGCCCACTTTGTGACCCCGTTATCTGTGAGGGCCTACTCAGTAGCCACTACGTTATATGATGGCACTATTAGTATCCTCCATACTATTATGATGGTCCCCTTTAATAGCCCCCATGCTATTATGGCCTCCTTAGTTGTAGTCCCCACTCTATTATGGCCCCCTTAGTAAAATTCCCCAGTCTATTATGGCCCCCTTAGTAGAATTCCCCAGTCTGTTATAGCCCCCTTAGTAGAATTCCACAGTCTATTATGGCCCCCTTGGTAGTAGTCCCCACTCTATTATGGCCCCTTAGTAGAATTCCCTAGTCTGTTATGGCCCCTTAGTAGAATTCCCCAGTCTGTTATGGCCCCTTAGTAGAATTCCCCAGTCTGTTATGGCCCCTTAGTAGAATTCCCCAGTCTGTTATGGCCCCTTAGTAGAATTCCCCAGTCTGTTATGGCCCCTTAGTAGAATTCCCCAGTCTATTATGGCCCCTTAGTAGAATTCCCTAGTCTGTTATGGCCCCTTAGTAGAATTCCCCAGTCTATTATGGCCCCTTAGTAGAATTCCCCAGTCTATTATGGCCCCTTAGTAGAATTCCCTAGTCTATTATGGCCCCTTAGTAGAATTCCCCAGTCTATTATGGCCCCTTAGTAGAATTCCCTAGTCTATTATGGCCCCTTAGTAGAATTCCACAGTCTATTATGGCCCCCTTGGTAGTAGTCCCCACTCTATTATGGCCCCTTAGTAGAATTCCCTAGTCTGTTATGGCCCCTTAGTAGAATTCCCTAGTCTGTTATGACCCCTTAGTAGAATTCCCCAGTCTATTATGGCCCCTTAGTAGAATTCCCTAGTCTATTATGGCCCCTTAGTAGAATTCCCCAGTCTGTTATGGCCCCTTAGTAGAATTCCCCAGTCTGTTATGGCCCCTTAGTAGAATTCCCCAGTCTGTTATGGCCCCTTAGTAGAATTCCCTAGTCTGTTATGGCCCCTTAGTAGAATTCCCCAGTCTGTTATGGCCCCTTAGTAGAATTCCCCAGTCTGTTATGGCCCCTTAGTAGAATTCCCCAGTCTGTTATGGCCCCTTAGTAGAATTCCCCAGTCTATTATGGCCCCTTAGTAGAATTCCCTAGTCTGTTATGGCCCCTTAGTAGAATTCCCCAGTCTATTATGGCCCCTTAGTAGAATTCCCCAGTCTGTTATGGCTCCTTAGTAGAATTCCCCAGTCTATTATGGCTCCTTAGTAGAATTCCCCAGTCTATTATGGCTCCTTAGTAGAATTCCCTAATCTATTATGGCTCCTTAGTAGAATTCCCCAGTCTGTTATGGCTCCTTAGTAGAAGTATCTAGTCTATTATGGCCCCCTTGGTAGTAGTCCCCAGTCTGTTATGGCTCCTTAGTAGAATTCCCCAGTCTGTTATGGCCCCTTAGTAGAATTCCCCAGTCTATTATGGCTCCTTAGTAGAATTCCCCAGTCTATTATGGCTCCTTAGTAGAATTCCCTAATCTATTATGGCTCCTTAGTAGAATTCCCCAGTCTGTTATGGCCCCTTAGTAGAATTCCCCAGTCTATTATGGCCCCTTAGTAGAATTCCCTAGTCTGTTATGGCCCCTTAGTAGAATTCCCCAGTCTATTATGGCCCCTTAGTAGAATTCCCCAGTCTGTTATGGCTCCTTAGTAGAATTCCCCAGTCTATTATGGCTCCTTAGTAGAATTCCCCAGTCTATTATGGCTCCTTAGTAGAATTCCCTAATCTATTATGGCTCCTTAGTAGAATTCCCCAGTCTGTTATGGCTCCTTAGTAGAAGTATCTAGTCTATTATGGCCCCCTTGGTAGTAGTCCCCAGTCTGTTATGGCTCCTTAGTAGAATTCCCCAGTCTGTTATGGCCCCTTAGTAGAATTCCCCAGTCTATTATGGCTCCTTAGTAGAATTCCCCAGTCTATTATGGCTCCTTAGTAGAATTCCCCAGTCTATTATGGCCCCCTTGGTAGTAGTCCCCAGTCTGTTATGGCCCCTTAGTAGAATTCCCCAGTCTATTATGGCTCCTTAGTAGAATTCCCCAGTCTATTATGGCTCCTTAGTAGAATTCCCTAATCTATTATGGCTCCTTAGTAGAATTCCCCAGTCTGTTATGGCTCCTTAGTAGAAGTATCTAGTCTATTATGGCCCCCTTGGTAGTAGTCCCCAGTCTGTTATGGCTCCTTAGTAGAATTCCCCAGTCTGCTATGGCCCCCTTAGTAGAATTCCCCAGTCTGTTATGGCCCCCTTAGTAGAATTCCCCAGTCTGTTATGGCCCCCTTGGTAGTAGTCCCCAGTCTATTATGGCTCCTTAGTAGAAGCATCTAGTCTATTATGGCCCCCTTGGTAGTAGTCCCCAGTCTATTATGGCCCCCTTGGTAGTCGTCCCCAGTCTATTATGGCCCCCTTAGTAGAATCATAGAATCCTAAAATGTTAGAGTTGGAAGGGACCTCCAGGGTCATCATGTCCAACCCCCTGCTCAATACAGAAGTCACTAAACCATCCCAGACAGATATCTATCCAGCCTCTGTTTGAAGACTTCCATTGAAGTAGAACTCACCACCTCTCGTGGCCGCCTGTTCCACTCATTGATCACCCTCACTGTCAAAAAGTTGTTTCTAATCTCCAATCTGTATCTTCTCCCTTTCAGTTTCATTCCTTGTGCAGATGAGAACAAGGATGATCCATAGATCTCTTCTAGTAGTAGCCCCCACTCTACACAGCACACAGTACACAGCAGGGGCACATGCATAAGATTTTCTCAGCACAGGAGCATTTTATTTATTCACATCCAATTGTGGAAATTATTATTATTCCAAAATTAATTGATTAAATTGTCTTTTGTTCGTGGGAACCCCCCCCCCCTCCCTCAATTACCGTAAATACTTGGTTACTGATAAAAATCAATCCAATGTCAAATGGATGTCCATTAGCAGGTAAATGACACAGCAGATACGGGGTAAAGTCTTTCTGTACCCTAGACCACCAGGGAAAATTACATTAACACATTACTTCCCTAGAACACCAAAGATGTGCACATTAACTCTTCACTGCCCAGGTCATCCAGGGACACTGATATTACCTTCTCGCAGCCCTAGACCACCAGAAATGCTGACATATACTAATTACTGTCCTAAAACACCAGGAATATTGGTGTCCGTTCCTTTTCTAGGCCAACAGGGGTTTCCTCCACTGAACTAGACTTCTAGGATAGAATGTATTAAATAACTGTTCCTGCTAAAGTGTCTTTGCATTGAGAAAAGTTCCATTTTTTTGGTGTAAAAGTAGCAACACCAAGTGTCTCTAAGAGGAACCTTTTTTTTTGTTAATTGTGATTAGTTGTCTGGAAGTCCTAAAAGAGGATGCCTGTGACAGGGCGACGGAGAAATTCACTCCGTGATGAAAAATATGGCCGACAGATCGTTACTTACTGTCCTAGAAAAGGAAGAATAAAGCAATCTACAGTACAGATAGTGGCGCTTTGTGACATGAAGAATGACTTTTGCCTCTATATATGTAGCGAATATTGCAGATATAGGAGGAGACAATGTTTTTGCATTTGGCGCCCAGATGTTTACCCGTTAATCCTTCATTTCTTCCCCCGCTGGGGGTTTGGCGTACGGTGCAGTGCGATACATTGTGTCTATTTCTCGTATTGTATATACTGATCGCTTCCTATGTTGTCACTACGACTTTTACTAAATAAATTCAGCTAATAATTGACCGTTGTGAAAATAAGAGATGAAATTTGGTCCGGATCCTCTTCCAGATCAGGAATGTTTCCGTGATCTAGCACATCAAAGACCATTGCAAGCCAAATGGGAGCAGATGGTGCAGATTAACGTCCATAAACACTGGAAACATCGGAGGAGAAATATTGTTTCTTTTCACGATTGCAGTTATGTAATCCTGAAGCCGGGCTGAAGAGATGAGCTGTGGCGTCGGGTGAAACTGTGGCACCACTGTGCAAAAACTGTGTCGGGACAGTCACCTAACCAGGTCGTACAAGATGACGGTCCAGTCGAGTGGTGGGAAACTGGTGTGCACTGCTGGAACATGAAGAAGGACTTTAGGCGCAGGGTGCGATGCTCAAACCAAAGTCTTTGCTTATATTTTTGGTCTGTCAGTCTGTAGCCCACCTTCGGTTTGGACACCCACCATGTGCACATTGCTTTGCCAGGTGCATTTGGAAGACTGGCCCTGGTCATTATCGCAATCATCATATGACCCATGACCCACTCTCACATCCACCATTCATCCTGCTGTATCAGATCTAAATATAAAGAAACAATTATGTATGTCCATAGAGTATGGGCATACTACAGCTATGGGGCGGGTGGTGTCCTTTCTCTGCTCTCCAGAATATTGTCATAGTGGCTACCTGCAGCCACCACAAGAGAGCTCACCACTTACAGATCTCCATGAGTTTACACTAGCGGAGGGGTGTGCTGTCCATAGCGGTAGATCACAGGGTCACTTTCCTTCCCCCACCCATTGTCGCAATTTTAGCATAATTCGCATCCTCAAAAAGTGTATACTGTTAAGTAGAAGGCTAGATCTGGGAGCCAAAGACTGTGGAGGCCATCACATTGAGTGAGTGACTGTCAGGTCTATCATAGTCCCCACAGTCTGCGATGCAGTATTATCCTCACTGGGGGGTTGTGGAGGCCATCAATTTGTGTAAGGGGATATGAGGGCCATCATACTGAGTGGTGGACTGTGAGGGCCATCATTCTGAGTGGGGGTCGTCATACTGAGTGGGGTGCTGTGGGGCTATCATACTGAACGAGGGGCTGTGGAGGTTATCATATTGAGTGAGGGGTTGTGGGGGCCATCATACTAAGTGGTGGACTGTGGGGACCGTCACACTGTGTGAGGGGCTGTGGGCATCATCATACTGAATAAGGGCCATCATACTAAGTGAGGAACTGTGGTGTCCTTTATACTGAGTGGGGGACTATAGGGTTATCAATCTCAGTGGGGCTATCATACTGAGGGGCTAGCATACTGTGTGTCTTAGATCACCAGACACAATGCCAGGTGGCTGCTATAAAGCCATTAGACATAACTATTAGTGATGAGCGAGTGTACTCATTGCTCGGGTTATCCAGAGCATGCTCAGGTGATCTCCGAGTATTTTTAACTGCTCGGAGATTAAGTTTTCATCGCCTCAGCAGCATGATTTGCGGCTACTAGACAGCTTGAACACATGTGTGGATTCCCTAGCAACCAGGCAACCCCCACATGTACTCAGCCTGGCTAGTAGCTGTAAATCATTCAGTTGAAGTGATGAAAACTAATCTCCGAACACTAACAAATACTCGGAGACCACCCGAGTGTGCTCTGGATAACCCGAGCAATGAGTATACTCGCTCATCACTAATAGCTATCCTTTCTTCTTTCTATCTTATAGTAGTTTAACGTGGGAACACGGTTGTCAAGCATAAAGTCATTTGTCTAATGAAGTTTCTCAGTTTTGGATGATTTCTCACATCTATTCCAAATAATGCACTCACAGAATGTTTTTACAGATGCCCTCTTGCCGATTATTGCACGAGACACTTGTCCTAATGAGCCCAAAGCTCTCAGGGTAACACAAATACCATTTGTCTGAAACATAACCAGATGAAAAATAGTCAACCACCAAACTAATAATGATTAAGAATGAGTAATGGGCCCCGTGTGACAGGACGGTCTCGTGGCACAGTGGGTAATCTTCTCAAAACTCATCCATCCCAAAACAGGGGACAACTGGACATACGACTTCTGAGGATATTCAATATGTAAGGCAAACACTGGCCGGCCACCTACTGCATGAAGCCTCACATTGGTCTCGGGCTCCTTGTAATGATTTCAGATAAGAAGACAAAGGAAAAATCCTCATAAAATAATGAAAATTACAATTTTGGGGCTTTTAATTTTCCTCAAGGAGGGACATTTTTAAAGGGGTCGTCCACTACTTGGACACTCACTCACTCTAATGGGCTGTAATTCTCACACTTTTCACAAATGTCCAACTTTTGTTTGAGGGAAGTTTGAGAACTGTAGGCCATTAGCAGCCGCTGATTGGTAGCAGGGCTCTCCATTAGCAGCCGCTGATTGGTAGCAGGGCTCTCCATTAGCAGCCGCTGATTGGTAGCAGGGCTCTCCATTAGCAGCCGCTGATTGGTAGCAGGGCTCTCCATTAGCAGCCGCTGATTGGCAGCAGGGCTCACGTGGTACAACAATGTCACATCACTCCTAGGAGGCCCTGCGCCAACATCGCTGAAACGGTGACCACTGAGTATAAGATTTTTCTTTTTTATTTTACACTGGGCAGGAAAGTCTTTAAAAAGGGATTGTCACAGTAGTGGGGAACCCTTTTAAAGCTAGCTCATGAAGTTCCACAGGCAGTTTATCTTATGCCCCTCACCCCAATGTATAGGAACCCCCAACCTATGGCATTTCAATTGCAAATAGTGCATACGTCTCCCACTATCACAGCCGAAAATACAGACCTTAGATCAGACTCTAACGAATTCAGATCTCAAGCGTGACTCTCTAATGCAGACCCCCTAAATAATATAGACCCCCAGACCTACTAACACACACTTTAGAGTTGATCCCCCTAGCTAATACAAATCCAAGACCTGGCCACTTAACTACCACAGACCCAAACTAATACAGACCCCAGACCAGATCCCCTAATATAGACCACCAAACTGATACAGACTCCAGACCTGACCCCTAAACTAATACAGACCCCAGACCAGATCCGCTAACAAATACAGACCCTCCTAATACAGACCCCAGACCAGATTCCCTAATATAGACCACCTAACTGATACAGACTCCAGACCTGACCCCTAAACTAATACAGACCCCAGACCAGATCCGCTAACAAATACAGACCCTCCTAATACACACCCCAGACCAGATCCGCTAACAAATACAGACCCTCCTAATACACACCCCAGACCAGATCCGCTAACAAATACAGACCCTCCTAATACAGACCCCAGACCAGATCCGCTAACAAATACAGACCCTCCTAATACAGACCCCAGACCAGATCCGCTAACAAATACAGACCCCCCTAATACAGACCTCAGACATAACTCCCTAATACGGATACCAGACATACTAACAAATAAAGAACCCAGACCCGACTAGACGCCCTAAGGTCCTAACCCAGACCCGCTAACTAATACAGACTCCAAACTTGACCCCTAAACTAATACAAACCCCAGAGCAGCTAACAAATACAAACCCCAAACCTGACCCCCCTAACGAATACAGACCCCAGGCCATACCCTGTAATACAAACCTCAGACTTCCAGACCAGAAAGACCCCTGACCAGACCCACAAACTATTTCAGACCCCAGACCAGTACCGCTAATATAGACCACAGGCCAGACCCCCTAATACAGATTCTAGGCCAGACCCTTTAACTAACAAAGACCCCAGATCAGACCCCTAACTAATTCAGACCCCCAACCAGACCCCTAAATAATGCATACCTCAAACCAGAGCCTCTAAAGTAATACAGACCCCAGAGCAGACATGTAGATCCTCTCCATACTATTCACTCCTGGAATTCCTGGAGGAGGAGGTCTGCAGGGCTCCTGTCCGATGGCCGCTGGACCAGGGTCGTGCAAATCGATTTGCCCCACAACTTCATCACTGAATTCGAGTTTCCGTGCCCCGGTGTGTAATATCTGTCCCCGCTGCCCCCGGTTCTAACCTCAAGCCTGACCAGGAAGCCAGGAATGTACACCGGCATGCACATTAGTAAGCTTCGGCGTAAAGACAAAATCACCGACAGTGTTCTTTTTTGCTGGACCCTACAGACGGCAGACAAAAGCACCTGGTTTTTACGGACTGTCAGTAAATTTACGGACTGTTGGTAACCGTGACTACAGAGAAGGGGCCAAGTGCAGTTGAGCAGAGGACAGAAAAGACCACCGCTCTGCTGACCCTATAACTGCAGAGTCCAGACCTCCTCTGGTATCAGTACAAACGCTGCGCCCCCGCAGGGAGCTTCATAACCGAGCAGCTGCATGCAGCCGTACATCACCAAGCACAATACCGGGCGTCAGATGAAGTGGTGTAAAGCCGCCACCCTTGGACTCTGCAGTGATGGGATCGCACTTCCCTATCAGGGTCTGACCCCAAAAATGTCCTTCTGGATGAAGGCGCAAAAATTTCCACAGATGCCTCCAAAATTTTTGTAGAAGAGCAAAAGCCGTTGTCTCCATGGAGACAGACTACATGCTAAGCTTTTGTAGTCTGATCCTAACATTTTTACTAAAATAGTCAGAAACATAATGAACACAGCCTAGTAGTACTGAAACAAGGAGCGTTAGTGGGGTATCCCTCTATCTCATTCCCATGGGCAGAATGGTGGTCTCCTGGCCCCCACTTGGACATCCGACATGGCTGGTAGCCCCAGTGTAGAGTGGGCGCTTCCTTTTCTCTGCATAGATGGCCGCCATGACACTGTGGCTCCCTAATACTCTACATCTGGGGTTTACAAGGAGCGTGTGGGGTTTTATTTGTAGTTTCTGGGGGGGGCGGTGAAGGTTAGCCTTATTCTCAGTGAGATGAATGGTCGCCGCTCACACATTACTCACATGCCGCGGATGACAGAATTTTCATTTAGATTTTAGGAAATTAAATAAATTGTGATCCTAATTTTCCATCACATTTCATCTCTTGTTTATTCCAGCGCAGATCAGACAGATTCAATTAGTAAAACTAATAACATCTTACATCCGGACAGCAGATGTAGCAGAGCTGAAAGTGCCATGATCTGAGGAGGAGGGAGGAAGGTTATAGAATAAAAGTTATCTAGCAGCACAGAGTATTTCAGCAGATGAGTATGTTAATATTGTGGGTCTCCACAGTACCAAGCCTAGTATTTTAGGAGAAGATGGACAGGTTGGAGGACAAAGAAATTTAGATAAATGCGTCGAAAAAGAAAGCTGGCATTCCAGCAGCGCAGAGTATGTAAGCAGAGGAGTGTGCTCATCTTGTGGGAGACCATAGCCTGAGAGTTATAGTGGAGGAGCAAGTCTCTCCGCAGCAGGATGGTCAGCGAACGAGAGTGATGGTGAGGAAAATAGGAAGCATTTGATACTCTGCCGATTTTGCAAGTTTTCCCACCTACATAGAATGGAGAGGTCTGTAATCTCTGGAATATCTGGAATCTAAAAATGAAAACCAGAAAATCACATTGTAGGATTTTTACATAATTAATTTGCATTTTATTGCATTAAAAAAGTATTTCACACAATAGAAAAACAGAACTTAATATTTGGTCCAGAAACCTTTGTTTGTAATGACAGAGGTCAGACGTTTCCTGTACTTCTTGACCAAGTTTGCATACACTGCGGCAGGGATATTGGCCCCCGCCCCCATCCAGATCTTCTCCAGATCTTTCAGGTTTCGGGGCTGTCGCTGGGCAACATTGACTTTCAGCTCCTCCAAAGATTTTCTATTGGGTTCAGGTCTGGAGGCCGGTTAGACCACTCCAGGACCTTGAAATGCTTCTTATGGAGCCACTCTTTAGTTGCCCTGGTTTTGTGTTTCAGGTCATTGTCATGCTGGAAGACCCAGCCACGACCCATTTTCAATGCTCTTACTAAGGAAAGGAGGTTGTTGGCCAAAATCTCGCGATACATGACCCTGTCCATCCTCCCTTCAATACGGTGCAGTCGTCCTGTCCCCTTTGCAGAAAAGCACCCCCAAGGTTCTATTTTGGTCTCATCTGACCTCATGACCTTCTCCCATACCTCCTCTAGATCATCCAGATGGTCATTGGCGAACTTCAAATGGGCCTGGACAAGTCCTGGTGTGAGCAGGGGGACCTTGCATGCCCTGCAGGATTTTAATTGATGACGGCGTAGTGTGTTACTAGTGGTAATGTTTGAGATTGTGGATCCAGGTCATTGACCAGGTCCTCCCGTGTAGTTCTGGACTGATTCCTGACCTGCCTCAGAATCATAGCAGCATAGTAACATAGCTATTAAGGTTGAAGGAAGACTTTAAGTCCATCTAGTCCAACCCATAGCCTAACCTAACATGCCCTAACATGTTGATCCAGAGGAAGGCAAAAAAAACCATGTGGCAAAGAGTAAGCGCCACACTGGGGAAAAAAATTCCTTCCCGACTCCACATACGGCAGTCAGACTAGTTCCCTGGATCAACGCCCTATCAAGGAATCTAGTATACATAACCTGTAACATTATACTTTTTCAGAAAGGTATCCAGTCCCCTCTTAAATTTAATTAATGAATCACTCATTACAACATCATACGGCAGAGAGTTCCATAGTCTCACTGCTCTTACAGTAAAGAATACGCGTCTGTTATTATGCTTAAACCTTCTTTCCTCCAGACGTAGAGGATGCCCCCTTGTCCCTGTCTCAGGTCTATGATTAAAAAGATCAGCAGAAAGGTCTTTGTACTGTCCCCTCATATATTTATACATTAACATAAGATCACCCCTTAGCCTTCGTTTTTCCAAACTAAATAGCCCCAAGTGTAATAACCTATCTTGGTATTGCAGACCCCCCAGTCCTCTAATAACCTTGGTCGCTCTTCTCTGCACCCGCTCCAGTTCAGCTATGTCTTTCTTATACACCGGAGACCAGAACTGTGCACAGTATTCTAAGTGTGGTCGAACTAGTGACTTGTATAGAGGTAAAATTATGTTCTGCTCATGAGCATCTATGCCTCTTTTACTGCATCCCATTATTTTATTTGCCTTTGTAGCAGCTGCCTGACACTGGCCACTGAATATGAGTTTGTCATCCACCCATACACCCAGGTCTTTTTCATTGACGGTTTTGCCCAGAATTTTAGAATTTAGCACATAGTTATACATTTTATTACTTCTACCCAAGTGCATGACCTTACATTTATCCCCATTAAAGCTCATTTGCCATTTATCAGCCCATGCTTCTAGTTTACATAAATCATCCTGTAATATAAAATTGTCCTCCCCTGTATTGATTCCCCTGCAGAGTTTAGTGTCATCTGCAAATATTGAAATTCTACTCTGAATGCCCCCTACAAGGTCATTAATAAATATGTTAAAAAGAAGAGGGCCCAATACTGACCCCTGTGGTACCCCACTGCTAACAGCGACCCAGTCCAAGTGTGCTCCATCAACCCCTTAATCCCATATAACGTACTATCCCGTCGAGGTGGGGTGGGCCTTAATTCCCACCGACGGGATAGTACGTCATATGCGATCGGCCGCGTTCACGGGGGGAAAGCGGCCGATCGCGGCCGGGTGTCAGCTGACTATCGCAGTTAACATCCGGCACTATGTGCAAGGAGCGGTCATGGACCGCCCCCGGCACATTAACCCCCGGCACACTGCAATCAAACATGATCGCAGTGTTCCGGCGGTATAGGGAAGCATCGTGCAGGGAGGGGGCTCCCTGCGTGCTTCCCTGAGACCCTCGGAGCAACGCGATGTGATCGCAATGCTCCGAGTGTCTCTTACCTCCTATCCCTGCAGGCCCCGGATACAAAATGGCTGTGGGGCTGCATCTGGGTCCTGCAGGGAGTACTTCCGGGTCCAGAGCAGGCGCTGGTAAGCCTGCAGTGCTGTAAGTCAGATCGCCGATCTGACAGAGTGCTGTGCAAACTGTCAGATCAGAGATCTGTGATGTCCCTCCCTGGGACAAAGTAAAAAAGTAAAAAAAAAAAAATTCCACGTGTAAAAAAAAAAAAAAATTCCTAAATAAAGAAAAAAAAAATTATTATTCCCATAAATACATTTCTTTATCTAAATAAAAAAAACAATAAAAGTACACATATTTAGTATCGCCGCGTCCGTAACGACCCCACCTATAAAACTGTCCCACTAGTTAAACCCTTCAGTGAACACCGTAAGAAAAAAAAAAACGAGGCAAAAAACAACGCTTTATCATCATACCACTGAACAAAAAGTGGAATAACACGCGATCAAAAAGACGGATATAAATAACCATGGTACCGCTGAAAACGACATCTTGTCCCGCAAAAAACGAGCCACCATACAGCATCATAAGCAAAAAAATAAAAAAGTTATAGTCCTCTGAATAAAGCGATGCCAAAATAATTATTTTTTCTATAAAATAGCTTTTATCGTATAAAAGCGCCAAAACATAAAAAAATGATATAAATGAGATATCACTGTAATCGTACTGACCCGACGAATAAAACTGCTTTATCAATTTTACCAAACGTGGAACGTTATAAACGCCTCCCCCAAAAGAAATTCATGAATAGCTGGTTTTTGGTCATTCTGCCTCACAAAAATCAGAATAAAAAGCGATCAAAAACTGTCATGTGTCCGAAAATGTTACCAATATAAACATCAACTCGTCCCGCAAAAAACAAGACCTCACATGACTCTGTGGACCAAAATATGGAAAAATTATAGGTCTCAAAATGTGGAGACGCAAAAACTTTTTTGCTATAAAAAGCGTCTTTTAGTGTGTGACAGCTGCCAATCATTAAAATCCGCTATAAAAAAGCGCTATAAAAGTAAATCAAACCCCCCTTCATCACCCCCTTAGTTAGGGAAAAATAATAAAATAAAAAAAATGTATTTATTTCCATTTTCCCATTAGGGTTAGGGCTAGGGTTAGGGCTAGGGTTAGGGCTAGGGTTGGGGCTAAAGTTAGGGTTAGGGTTGGGGCTAAAGTTAGGGTTAGGGTTGGGGCTAAAGTTAGGGTTAGGGTTTGGATTACATTTACGGTTGGGATTAGGGTTGGGATTTGTTGTGAATTCTGTTTGTGGGCTCCCTCTGGTGGCTACTGGTGGTACTGGTTGACTTCTGTCTTCTATCTCCAGTGCACCTGTTCCCTTCAGGAAATGGGAGTTTCCTATATAGTCTGGCTTCTCACTCATTTACTTGCCGGCTATCAATGTTACCAGAGCTCCTCTGTTACTTGCTACCTGCTCCAAGTCTGCTGAGTCAGATAAGTTTGATCATTTGTATCTTTTGTCCAGCGTGCATTTATATGAATCTTGCTGCTGGAAGCTCTAGTGAACTGAAGTGACCACTCCGGTGTCATGAGTTGATACCGGAGTTTAAAGTCACTTCAGGATGGTATTTTGTAGGGTTTTGAGTTGACCGCGAAGTCCACTTTTGTATTTTCTGCTATCTAGTTAGTGGGCCTCTCTTTGCTGAACCTGTATTCATACTACGTATGTGTTTTCTTCTTAACTAACCGTCATTATATGTTGGGGGCTACTATTACTTTGGGGTTTTCTCTGGAGGCAAGCCAGGTCTGTGTTTCCTCTATTAGGGGTAGCTAGATCTCCGGCTGGTGCGAGACGTCTAGGGATAAAACGCAGGTACGTTCCCCGGCCACTGGTAGTTGTGTGTGAGGTTCAGCATCGCGGTCAGCTTAGATTCCATCATCCTAGAGCTAGTCCTGTTTTTGCCTATGTCCCTGCCATTGGGAATCATGACAGTATAGCCGGCCCGACTGTGTTAAGTATTGGCTGAAGAAGGAGAGAAAAGAAGTTTCTGACACCTTTTTTTTTTTTTTTACACTGAAGTCTGTCTAGCCATAATTGCAGTCTGCTTCTTTCCCCTCCTCTTAATTCCTGAATGGCTTAGATCTCAGCTGCTGAGAAATGGATATCCAGAGTTTAGCTTCAAATCTGAATAATCTTGCCTCTAAGGTTCAAAATATACAAGATTTCGTTATACATGCTCCTATGTCCGAACCTAAAATTCCTATACCAGAGTTTTTTTCTGGAGATAGATCTCGTTTTTTGAATTTTAAGCACAATTGTAAATTGTATCTTTCTCTGAGACCTCACTCCGCTGGAAACCCTGCTCTGCAGGTTAAGATTGTTGTTTCCTTGCTGCGGGGTGACCCCCAGAATTGGGCATTTGCATTGGCGCCAGGGGATCCTGCGCTGCTCAATGTGGATGCGTTTTTTCTGGCGCTGGGGTTGCTCTATGAGGAACCGAATTTGGAGATTCAGGCTGAAAAGGCCTTGATGGCCCTCTCTCAAGGGCATGATGAAGCTGAAATATATTGTCAAAAGTTTCGTAGATGGTCTGTGCTTACTCAGTGGAATGAATGTGCCCTGGCGGCGAATTTCAGAGAGGGTCTCTCTGACGCCGTTAAAGATGTCATGGTGGGGTTTCCTACGCCCACAGGTCTGAATGAGTCCATGACAATGGCTATTCAGATTGACCAGCGTTTACGGGAGCGCAAACCTGTGCACCATTTGGCGGTGTCTTCTGAGCAGGCACCGGAGAATATGCAATGTGATAGAATTCTGTCCAGAAGTGAACGGCAGAATTATAGGCGTAAAAATGGGTTGTGCTTCTATTGTGGCGATTCTGCTCATGTTATATCAGCATGCTCTAAACGCACAAAAAGGGTTGATAAGTCTTTTGCAGTTAGCAACTTGCAGTCTAAGTTTCTTTTGTCTGTAACTTTGATTTGTTCATTATCATCTATTAATGTGAATGCCTATGTGGACTCTGGCGCCGCCCTGAGTCTTATGGATTGGTCCTTTGCCAGGTGCTGTGGGTTTAGTCTAGAGTCTCTGGAAGTCCCTATTCCTTTGAAGGGTATCGACTCCACACCATTGGCTAGGAATAAACCTCAATACTGGACACAAGTGACTATGTGTATGACTCCAGACCATCAGGAGGTGATTCGATTCCTTGTGTTGCACAACTTGCATGATGTCTTAGTGCTTGGATTGCCATGGTTACAAACTCACAACCCAGTTCTTGACTGGAAAACAATGTCCGTATTAAACTGGGGATGTCAGGGGGTTCATGGGGAAGTACCTTTGGTTTCCATTGCTTCATCTACTCCCTCTGAGGTTCCGGCATTTTTGTCTGACTATTGTGATGTGTTCGAGGAGCCTAAACTTAGTTCGCTCCCTCCTCATAGGGATTGCGATTGTGCTATAGATTTGATTCCTGGCAGCAAATTTCCTAAAGGTCGTTTGTTCAATCTGTCTGTGCCAGAGCATGCCGCTATGCGAGAGTATATTAAAGAGTCCTTGGAAAAGGGACATATCCGTCCATCCTCATCCCCTTTAGGAGCGGGTTTTTTTTTCGTGGGTAAAAAAGATGGTTCCCTGAGGCCTTGTATTGATTATCGGCTGTTGAATAAGATTACAGTCAAATATCAGTATCCTTTGCCACTGTTGACTGATTTGTTTTCTCGTATTAAGGGGGCAAGGTGGTTCTCTAAGATTGACCTTCGGGGTGCGTATAATTTGGTGCGGATTAAGCAGGGAGATGAGTGGAAAACTGCATTTAATACGCCCGAGGGCCATTTTGAGTATCTGGTAATGCCTTTTGGTCTTTCTAATGCCCCTTCAGTCTTTCAGTCTTTTATGCACAATATTTTCCGTGAATATCTGGATAAATTTATGATTGTGTATTTGGATGATATTTTGATTTTTTCCGATGACTGGGAGTCGCATGTTCAACAGGTCAGGAAGGTTTTTCAGGTTTTGCGGGCCAATTCTTTGTTTGTAAAGGGCTCAAAGTGTATTTTTGGGGTTCAGAAGATCTCTTTTTTGGGGTACATTTTTGCCCCTTCTTCTATTGAGATGGATCCTGTCAAGGTTCGGGCTATTTGTGATTGGACGACACCGACTTCCCTTAAGAGCCTTCAGAAATTCTTGGGCTTTGCTAATTTCTATCGTCGATTTATAACTGGTTTTTCAAGTGTTGTTAAGCCTCTAACGGATTTGACTAAGAAGGGTGCTGATGTTTCCAATTGGTCCTCGGTGGCTGTGGAGGCCTTTCGGGAGCTTAAGCACCGCTTTTCTTCTGCTCCTGTGTTGCGCCAACCTGATGTGTCACTTCCTTTTCAGGTCGAAGTTGATGCTTCAGAGATTGGAGCGGGGGCGGTTTTGTCACAGAGAAGTTCCGATTGCTCGGTGATGAGACCATGTGCGTTCTTTTCTCGAAAATTTTCGCCCGCCGAGCTAAACTATGATGTTGGTAATCGGGAACTCTTGGCTATGAAGTGGGCCTTTGAAGAGTGGCGTCATTGGCTTGAGGGTGCTAGGCATCAGGTGGTGGTCTTGACTGATCACAAGAATCTGATTTACCTTGAGTCAGCCAGGCGTCTGAATCCTAGACAGGCGCGCTGGTCGTTATTTTTCTCCCGGTTTAATTTTGTGGTCTCATATCTACCAGGTTCAAAAAATGTGAAGGCAGATGCCCTTTCTAGGTGTTTTGAGCCTGACTCCCCTGGTGATTCTGAGCTTACGGGTATTCTTAAGGATGGGGTGATATTGTCTGCTGTCTCTCCAGACTTGCGACGTGCTTTGCAGGAGTTTCAGGTGGATAGGCCTGATCGTTGTCCGCCTGGGAGACTGTTTGTTCCAGATGAGTGGACCAGTAGAGTCATCTTGGAGGTTCATTCTTCTGTGTTGGCAGGTCACCCTGGAATCTTTGGTACCAGAGATTTGGTGGCCAGGTCCTTCTGGTGGCCTTCCCTGTCTCGGGATGTGCGTACTTTTGTACAGTCTTGTGATGTTTGTGCTCGGGCCAAGCCTTGTTGTTCTCGGGCTAGTGGATTGTTGTTGCCCTTGCCTATTCCAAAGAGGCCTTGGACGCACATCTCTATGGACTTTATTTCGGATCTCCCGGTTTCTCAGAAAATGACCGTCATCTGGGTGGTGTGTGACCGTTTTTCTAAAATGGTTCATTTGGTACCCTTGCCCAAGTTGCCTTCTTCATCGGAGTTGGTTCCTCTATTTTTTCAGAATGTGGTTCGTCTACATGGTATCCCGGAAAACATCGTTTCTGACAGGGGATCCCAATTTGTGTCTAGATTTTGGCGGGCGTTCTGTGCCAGGATGGGCATTGATTTGTCTTTTTCGTCTGCTTTCCATCCTCAGACGAATGGCCAGACAGAGCGAACTAATCAGACCCTGGAGACTTATTTGAGGTGTTTTGTGTCTGCTGATCAGGATGACTGGGTCGCCTTTTTGCCGTTAGTGGAGTTTGCCCTTAATAATCGGGCTGCCACTCTGGTTTCTCCTTTCTTCTGCAATTCGGGGTTTCACCCTCGTTTTTCATCTGGTCAGGTGGAATCTTCGGATTGTCCTGGAGTGGACACTGTGGTGGATAGATTGCACCAGATTTGGAGTCATGTGGTGGACAACTTGAAGTTGTCCCAGGAGAAGACTCAGCAGTTTGCTAATCGTCGTCGTCGTGCTGGTAATCGTCTTCGTGTTGGGGACTTGGTGTGGTTATCTTCTCGTTTTGTCCCTATGAAGGTCTCTTCTCCTAAGTTTAAACCTCGGTTCATAGGTCCTTATAAGATTTTGGAGATTCTTAATCCTGTATCGTTTCGTTTGGACCTACCAGCATCTTTCACTATTCATAATGTCTTCCATCGGTCCTTGTTGCGGAGGTACGAGATACTGGTTGTTCCTTCTGTTGAGCCTCCTGCTCCTGTGCTGGTGCAGGGTGAATTGGAGTATGTTGTGGAGAAGATTTTGGACTCTCACATTTCCAGACGGAGACTTCAATATTTGGTCAAGTGGAAGGGATACGGTCAGGAGGATAATTCTTGGGTGACTGCCTCTGATGTTCATGCCTCTGATTTGGTTCGCGCCTTTCATAGGGCTCGTCCAGATCGCCCTGGTGGTTCTCATGAGGGTTCGGTGCCCCCTCCTCAAGGGGGGGTACTGTTGTGAATTCTGTTTGTGGGCTCCCTCTGGTGGCTACTGGTGGTACTGGTTGACTTCTGTCTTCTATCTCCAGTGCACCTGTTCCCTTCAGGAAATGGGAGTTTCCTATATAGTCTGGCTTCTCACTCATTTACTTGCCGGCTATCAATGTTACCAGAGCTCCTCTGTTACTTGCTACCTGCTCCAAGTCTGCTGAGTCAGATAAGTTTGATCATTTGTATCTTTTGTCCAGCGTGCATTTATATGAATCTTGCTGCTGGAAGCTCTAGTGAACTGAAGTGACCACTCCGGTGTCATGAGTTGATACCGGAGTTTAAAGTCACTTCAGGATGGTATTTTGTAGGGTTTTGAGTTGACCGCGAAGTCCACTTTTGTATTTTCTGCTATCTAGTTAGTGGGCCTCTCTTTGCTGAACCTGTATTCATACTACGTATGTGTTTTCTTCTTAACTAACCGTCATTATATGTTGGGGGCTACTATTACTTTGGGGTTTTCTCTGGAGGCAAGCCAGGTCTGTGTTTCCTCTATTAGGGGTAGCTAGATCTCCGGCTGGTGCGAGACGTCTAGGGATAAAACGCAGGTACGTTCCCCGGCCACTGGTAGTTGTGTGTGAGGTTCAGCATCGCGGTCAGCTTAGATTCCATCATCCTAGAGCTAGTCCTGTTTTTGCCAATGTCCCTGCCATTGGGAATCATGACAGGGATTAGAGTTAGGGGTGTGTGTCAGGGTTAGGTGTTGTGAATTTGCTTTTTGCTCCCTCTAGTGGTTACTAGTTTTTTGACTCTGGTTTTTCTGTCATTCCTTTTATCCGCACCTGGGTCGTTAGTTAGGGGTGTTGCTATATAAGCTCCCTGGACCTTCAGTTCAATGCCTGGCAACGTAGTTATCAGAGCTAGTCTGCTGTGCTCTTGTCTACTGATCCTGGTTCCAGTTATATCAGCTAAGTCTGCCTTTTCCTTTTTGCTATTTGTTTTGGTTTTGTATTTTTGTCCAGCTTGTTCCAAATCTATATCCTGACCTTTGCTGGAAGCTCTAGGGTGCTGGTGTTCTCCCCCCGGACCGTTAGACGGTTCGGGGGTTCTTGAATTTCCAGTGTGGATTTTGATAGGGTTTTTGTTGACCATATAAGTTACCTTTCTTTATTCTGCTATCAGTAAGCGGGCCTCTCTGTGCTAAACCTGGTTCATTTCTGTGTTTGTCATTTCCTCTTACCTCACCATCATTATTTGTGGGGGGCTTCTATCCAGCTTTGGGGTCCCCTTCTCTGGAGGCAAGAAAGGTCTTTGTTTTCCTCTACTAGGGGTAGCTAGATTCTCCGGCTGGCGCGTGTCATCTAGAATCAACGTAGGAATGATCCCCGGCTACTTCTAGTGTTGGCGTTAGGAGTAGATATATGGTCAACCCAGTTACCACTACCCTATGAGCTGGATTTTTGTATTCTGCAGACTTCCACGTTCCTCTGAGACCCTCGCCATTGGGGTCATAACAGTTTGCCAGGCCAATATTAAATGTTTAATGCATTGCAGAAGAGGGATTATAAGAAAGAAGATTCTGAGTTTTTGTTTTTTTTTTTCTTCTTCCCCTTTACCTCAGAGTGGCTATGCTTGCTGCAGACATGAATGTCCAGACCTTGATTACAAGTGTGGACCAGCTGGCTACTCGTGTGCAGGGCATACAAGACTATGTTATCAGAAATCCTAGGTCAGAACCTAAAATACCGATTCCTGAACTGTTTTCCGGAGACAGGTTTAAGTTTAGGAATTTCGTGAATAATTGTAAATTGTTTTTGTCCCTGAGACCCTGTTCATCTGGAGATTCTGCTCAGCAAGTCAAAATTGTTATTTCGTTCTTACGGGGCGACCCTCAGGATTGGGCTTTTTCGCTGGCGCCAGGAGATCCGGCATTGGCTGATCTTGATGCGTTTTTTCTGGCGCTCGGTTTACTTTATGAGGAACCCAATCTTGAGATTCAGGCAGAAAAGGCCTTGCTGGCTATGTCTCAGGGGCAGGACGAGGCTGAAGTGTATTGCCAAAAATTTCGGAAATGGTCCGTGCTGACACATTGGAACGAGTGTGCACTGGCCGCTAATTTTAGAAATGGCCTTTCTGAAGCCATTAAGAATGTTATGGTGGGTTTTCCCATTCCCACAGGTCTGAATGATACTATGGCACTGGCTATTCAAATTGACCGGCGGTTGCGGGAGCGCAAAACCGCAAATTCCCTCATGGTGTTGTCTGAACAGACACCTAATTCGGTGCAATGTGATAGAAAAACCGCAAATTCCCTCATGGTGTTGTCTGAACAGACACCTGATTTAATGCAATGTGATAGAATCCTGACTAGAAATGAGCGGAAAATTCATAGATGCCGGAATGGCTTGTGCTACTACTGTGGTGATTCTACACATGTTATCTCAGCATGCTCTAAACGTATAGCTAAGGTTGTTAGTCCTGTCACCGTTGGTAATTTGCAACCTAAATTTATTCTGTCTGTAACTTTGATTTGCTCACTGTCATCTTATCCTGTCATGGCGTTTGTAGATTCAGGTGCTGCCCTGAGTCTTATGGATCTCTCATTTGCTAAGCGCTGTGGTTTTACTCTTGAACCATTAGAAAATCCTATCCCTCTTAGGGGTATTGATGCTACACCATTGGCAGCAAATAAACCGCAGTATTGGACACAGGTTACCATGTGCATGACTCCTGAACACCGCGAGGTGATACGTTTCCTGGTTTTACATAAAATGCATGATTTGGTTGTTTTAGGGCTGCCATGGTTACGGACCCATAATCCAGTCCTGGACTGGAAGGCTATGTCAGTCTCAAGTTGGGGCTGTCGTGGTATTCATGGGGATTCCCTGCCTGTGTCTATTGCTTCTTCTACGCCTTCGGAAGTTCCGGAGTATTTGTCTGATTATCAGGATGTCTTCAGTGAGTCTGAGTCCAGTGCATTGCCTCCTCATAGGGACTGTGACTGTGCTATAGATTTGATCCCAGGCAGTAAATTTCCTAAGGGAAGACTGTTTAATCTGTCGGTACCTGAACATGCCGCTATGCGTTCATATATCAAGGAGTCTCTGGAGAAAGGACATATTCGTCCGTCTTCTTCCCCTCTTGGTGCGGGATTCTTTTTTGTGGCAAAAAAGGACGGATCTTTGAGACCTTGTATTGATTATCGGCTTTTAAATAAGATCACTGTCAAATTTCAGTATCCTTTACCGCTGTTGTCTGACTTGTTTGCCCGGATTAAGGGTGCCAAGTGGTTCACCAAGATAGACCTTCGTGGTGCGTACAACCTTGTGCGCATTAAGCAAGGTGATGAATGGAAAACCGCATTCAATACGCCCGAAGGTCATTTTGAGTACTTGGTGATGCCTTTTGGGCTCTCCAATGCGCCTTCAGTTTTTCAGTCCTTTATGCATGACATTTTCCGGAAGTATCTGGATAAATTTTTGATTGTTTATCTGGATGATATTTTGGTTTTTTCTGATAATTGGGATTCGCATGTGGAGCAGGTCAGGTTGGTCTTTAAAATTTTGCGTGAAAATTCTTTGTTTGTCAAGGGCTCAAAGTGTCTCTTTGGTGTACAGAAGGTTCCCTTTTTGGGATTCATTTTTTCCCCTTCTGCTGTGGAGATGGACCCAGTCAAGGTCCGAGCTATTCTTGATTGGACTCAGCCCTCGTCAGTTAAGAGTCTTCAGAAGTTCTTGGGCTTCGCTAACTTCTACCGTCGTTTTATCGCTAATTTTTCTAGCATTGTGAAACCTTTGACGGATATGACCAAGAAGGGCTCCGATGTAGCTAACTGGGCTCCTGCTGCCGTGGAGGCTTTCCAGGAGTTGAAACGCCGGTTTACTTCGGCGCCTGTTTTGTGCCAGTCTGACGTCTCACTTCCCTTTCAGGTTGAGGTGGATGCTTCGGAGATTGGGGCAGGGGCCGTTTTGTCGCAGAGAGGCCCTGGTTGCTCTGTTATGAAACCTTGTGCCTTTTTCTCTAGGAAGTTTTCGCCTGCCGAGCGAAATTATGATGTGGGCAATCGGGAGTTGTTGGCCATGAAATGGGCATTTGAGGAGTGGCGTCATTGGCTCGAGGGTGCTAAGCATCGTGTGGTGGTCTTGACTGATCACAAAAATCTGATGTATCTCGAGTCTGCTAAACGCCTTAATCCGAGACAGGCCCGCTGGTCATTGTTTTTCTCCCGCTTTGATTTTGTTGTCTCGTATTTACCAGGTTCAAAGAATGTGAAGGCCGATGCTCTTTCTAGGAGCTTTGTGCCTGATGCTCCTGGAGTCGCTGATCCTGTTGGTATTCTTAAAGATGGAGTTATCTTGTCAGCTATTTCTCCGGATCTGCGACGTGTGTTGCAGAGATTTCAGGCTGATAGGCCTGAGTCTTGTCCACCTGACAGACTGTTTGTTCCGGATAAGTGGACCAGCAGAGTCATTTCCGAGGTTCATTCCTCGGTGTTGGCAGGTCACCCGGGAATTTTTGGCACCAGAGATCTGGTGGCCAGGTCCTTTTGGTGGCCTTCCTTGTCAAGGGATGTGCGGTCATTTGTGCAGTCCTGTGGGACTTGTGCTCGAGCTAAGCCTTGCTGTTCTCGTGCCAGCGGTTTGCTCTTGCCCTTGCCCGTCCCGAAGAGACCTTGGACACATATCTCCATGGATTTCATTTCTGATCTTCCGCTATCTCAGGGCATGTCCGTTATCTGGGTGATATGTGATCGCTTCTCCAAGATGGTCCATTTGGTTCCTTTGCCTAAGCTGCCTTCCTCTTCCGATCTGGTTCCTGTGTTTTTCCAGAACGTGGTTCGTTTGCACGGCATCCCTGAGAATATTGTGTCAGACAGAGGATCCCAGTTCGTTTCCAGGTTCTGGCGATCCTTTTGTAGTAGGATGGGCATTGATTTGTCGTTTTCGTCTGCTTTCCATCCTCAGACTAATGGACAGACGGAGCGAACCAATCAGACTTTGGAGGCTTATTTGAGGTGTTTTGTCTCTGCTGATCAGGACGATTGGGTGACATTCTTGCCGTTGGCTGAGTTTGCCCTTAATAATCGGGCTAGTTCCGCCACCTTGGTTTCGCCTTTTTTCTGCAACTCTGGTTTCCATCCTCGCTTTTCTTCGGGTCATGTGGAGCCTTCTGACTGTCCTGGGGTGGATTCTGTGGTGGATAGGTTGCAGCAGATCTGGAATCATGTGGTGGACAACTTGAAGTTGTCACAGGAGAAGGCTCAGCGCTTTGCCAACCGCCGCCGCGGTGTGGGTCCCCGACTACGCGTTGGGGATTTGGTATGGCTTTCTTCCCGCTTTGTTCCTATGAAGGTCTCCTCTCCCAAATTTAAACCTCGTTTTATTGGGCCTTACAAGATATTGGAAATCCTTAATCCTGTATCTTTTCGTCTGGATCTTCCTGTGTCATTTGCTATTCACAATGTATTTCATAGGTCCTTGTTGCGGCAGTACATTGTGCCTGTAGTTCCTTCTGCTGAGCCTCCTGCTCCGGTGTTGGTTGAGGGTGAGTTGGAGTACGTGGTGGAGAAGATCTTGGATTCTCGCCTCTCCAGGCGGAGGCTTCAGTACCTGGTCAAGTGGAAGGGCTATGGTCAGGAGGATAATTCCTGGGTGGTCGCCTCTGATGTTCATGCGGCCGATTTAGTTCGTGCCTTTCATGCCGCTCATCCTGATCGCCCTGGTGGTCGTGGTGAGGGTTCGGTGACCCCTCACTAAGGGGGGGGTACTGTTGTGAATTTGCTTTTTGCTCCCTCTAGTGGTTACTAGTTTTTTGACTCTGGTTTTTCTGTCATTCCTTTTATCCGCACCTGGGTCGTTAGTTAGGGGTGTTGCTATATAAGCTCCCTGGACCTTCAGTTCAATGCCTGGCAACGTAGTTATCAGAGCTAGTCTGCTGTGCTCTTGTCTACTGATCCTGGTTCCAGTTATATCAGCTAAGTCTGCCTTTTCCTTTTTGCTATTTGTTTTGGTTTTGTATTTTTGTCCAGCTTGTTCCAAATCTATATCCTGACCTTTGCTGGAAGCTCTAGGGTGCTGGTGTTCTCCCCCCGGACCGTTAGACGGTTCGGGGGTTCTTGAATTTCCAGTGTGGATTTTGATAGGGTTTTTGTTGACCATATAAGTTACCTTTCTTTATTCTGCTATCAGTAAGCGGGCCTCTCTGTGCTAAACCTGGTTCATTTCTGTGTTTGTCATTTCCTCTTACCTCACCGTCATTATTTGTGGGGGGCTTCTATCCAGCTTTGGGGTCCCCTTCTCTGGAGGCAAGAAAGGTCTTTGTTTTCCTCTACTAGGGGTAGCTAGATTCTCCGGCTGGCGCGTGTCATCTAGAATCAACGTAGGAATGATCCCCGGCTACTTCTAGTGTTGGCGTTAGGAGTAGATATATGGTCAACCCAGTTACCACTACCCTATGAGCTGGATTTTTGTATTCTGCAGACTTCCACGTTCCTCTGAGACCCTCGCCATTGGGGTCATAACAGTTAGGGGTGTGTTAAGGGTTACCGTTAGGGTTAGGGGTGTGTTTGGATTAGGGTTTCAGGTAGAATTGGGGAGTTTCCACTGTTAAGGGGCTCTGAAAATGCAACGTGACGCCTGCAGACCAATCCATCTAAGTCTGCATTCCAAATGGCGCTCCTTCCCTTCCGATCTCTGTCATGCGCCCAAACAGTAGTTCCCCCCCAAATATGGGGTATCAGCGTACTCAGGACAAATTGGACAACAACTATTGGGGTCCAATTTATCCTGTTACCCTTGTGAAAATACAAAACTGGGGGCTAAAAAATCATTTTTGTGAAAAAAAAAAGAATTTTTATTTTCACGGCTCTGCGTTATAAACTGTAGTGAAACACTTGGCTCTCAAAACACATCTAGATAAGTTCCTTAGGGGGTCTACTTTCCAAAATGGTGTCACTTGTGGGGGGTTTTAATGTTTAGGCACATCAGGGGCTCTCCAAACGTGACATGGTGTCCCATCTCAATTCCAGTCAATTTTGCATTGAAAAGTCAAACGGCGCTCCTTCCCTTTCGAACTCTGCCATGCGCCCAAACAGTCGTTTACCCCCACATATGGGGTATCAGCGAACTCAGTACAAATTGCACAACAACTTTTGGGGTCCAATTTCTTCTGTTACCCTTGGGAAAATAAAAAATTGGGGGTGAAAAGATAATTTTTGTGGAAAAATATGATTTTTTATTTTTTACGGCTCTGCATTATAAACTTCTGTGAAGCACTTGGTGGGTCAAAGTGCTCACTACACATCTAGATAAGTTCCTTAAGGGGTCTACTTTCCAAAATGGTGTCACTTGTGGGGGGTTTCAATGTTTAGGCACATCAGGGGCTCTCCAAATGCAACAAGGCGTCCTGTTATGGACCTGGTGGTTAGGAGCACCCGGAATGACCTGATGAGTAAACTCAAAATCGGGACTAGCTCTGGGGAAGTGGGAACTCTGCTGACCGCAAACCCTACTCCTATCACACACACTAGAAATAGCCGTGGAGCGTACCTAACTCTCCCTAGAAGCCTCTTCACAGCCTAAGAGCTAACTACACCTAAAGATAGAAATAGAAGCCTTACCTTGCCTCAGAGAAATTCCCCAAAGGTAAAGGCAGCCCCCCACATATATTGACTGTGAGTTAAGAGGAAAGTCACAAACACAGGAATGAAACAGGTTTTAGCAAAGGAGGCCAGATTTAACTAAATAGTCAGAGGATAGAAAAGGGAACTATGCGGTCAGCACAAAAGACTACAAAAAACCACGCAGAGTAAGCAAAAAGACTCCCCACACCGACTCACGGTGTGGAGGTGCCACTCTGCACCCCCAGAGCTTCCAGCTAGCAAAGGAATATCATGATAGCAAGCCGGACTAGAAATAGCAGTACTAAGAAATATATTCAGGAAGCAGCAAATGAACTAGCAAAGACTTAGCTTCTGCTGGAGTAGACAGGTCCTCAGAGAAGTCCAAGAGAGATCTGAAACAATACTGAAACATTGACAGCTGGCATGAAGTAACGATCTGAGTGGAGTTAAATAGGAAGCCAGCATAGAAATAAACGAGAGCAGCTGATAAAGTCAACCTCAGTGACCAGCAGTTCCGCTCGAAGCCACCAGAGGGAGTCCAAGAGCAGAACTAACCAAAGTACCATTCATGACCACAGGAGGGAGTCCGAGAACGGAATTCACAACAGTACCCCCCCCTTGAGGAGGGGTCACCGAACCCTCACCAGGGCCCCCAGGCCGATCAGGACGAGCCAAATGAAAGGCACGAACTAAATCGGCAGCATGGACATCGGAGGCAACAACCCAGGAATTATCCTCCTGACCATAGCCCTTCCACTTAACCAGGTACTGAAGCTTCCGTCTCGAAATCCGAGAATCCAAACTTTTTTCCACCACATACTCCAACTCCCCCTCAACCAACACCGGAGCAGGAGGATCAACGGAGGGAACCATAGGCGCCACGTACCTCCGCAACAACGACCTATGGAACACATTATGGATGGCAAAAGAAGCTGGAAGGACCAAACGAAATGACACAGGGTTGAGAATTTCAGAAATCTTATAAGGACCAATGAAACGAGGCTTAAACTTAGGAGAAGAAACCTTCATAGGAACATAACGAGAAGACAACCAAGCCAAATCCTCAACACGAAGTCGGGGACCAACACAACGACGGCGGTTAGCGAAACGTTGAGCCTTCTCCTGGGACAACGTCAGATTGTCCACTACGTGAGTCCAAATTTGCTGCAACCTGTCCACCACAGAATCCACACCAGGACAGTCAGAAGGCTCAACCTGCCCCGAAGAAAAACGAGGATGAAAACCAGAATTGCAAAAAAAAGGCGAAACCAAAGTAGCCGAACTAGCCCGATTATTAAGGGCGAACTCAGCCAATGGCAAGAAGGTCACCCAATCATCCTGATCAGCAGAAACAAAGCATCTCAGATAGGTTTCCAAAGTCTGGTTGGTTCGTTCGGTTTGGCCATTTGTTTGAGGATGGAAAGCCGAAGAAAAAGACAAATCAATGCCCATCTTAGCACAAAAGGACCGCCAAAACCTAGAGACAAACTGGGAACCTCTGTCCGACACAATGTTCTCCGGAATGCCATGCAAACGAACCACATGTTAAAAAAATAATGGCACCAAATCAGAGGAGGAAGGTAATTTAGGCAAGGGTACCAAATGGACCATCTTAGAAAAGCGATCACAAACCACCCAGATGACAGACATCCTTTGAGAGACAGGAAGATCTGAAATAAAATCCATGGAAACATGCGTCCAAGGCCTTTTCAGGACTGGCAAGGGCAAAAGCAACCCACTGGCACGAGAACAGCAGGGCTTAGCCCGAGCACAAGTCCCACAGGACTGCACAAAAGAACGCACATCCCGTGACAAGGAAGGCCACCAAAAGGACCTAGCCACCAAATCTCTGGTACCAAAAATCCCAGGATGACCAGCCAACACCGAGCAATGAACCTCAGAAATAACTCTGCTAGTCCATCTATCAGGGACAAACAGTTTCTCCGCTGGACAACGGTCAGGTCTATCAGCCTGAAACTCCTGCAGCACCCGCCGCAAATCAGGGGAGATGGCAGACAGAATTACCCCCTCTTTGAGAATACCAGCCGGCTCAGGGACTCCCAGAGAATCAGGCACAAAACTCCTAGAAAGGGCATCCGCCTTCACATTCTTAGAACCTGGAAGGTATGAGACCACAAAATCGAAACGGGAGAAAAACAGTGACCATCGAGCCTGTCTAGGATTCAACCGCTTGGCAGACTCGAGATAAGTCAGATTTTTGTGATCCGTCAAGACCACCACGCGGTGCTTGGCTCCCTCAAGCCAATGTCGCCACTCCTCGAATGCCCACTTCATAGCTAGCAGCTCCCGATTGCCAACATCATAATTACGCTCAGCAGGCGAAAACTTTCTAGAAAAGAAGGCACATGGCTTCACCACAGAGCCATCAGAACTTCTTTGAGACAAAACAGCCCCTGTTCCAATCTCAGAAGCATCAACCTCGACCTGAAAAGGGAGTGAAACATCTGGCTGACGCAACACAGGGGCCGAAGAAAAACAACGTTTCAGCTCCTGAAAAGCCTCAACGGCCGCAGAGGACCAATTCACCACATCAGCACCTTTCTTTGTCAAATCAGTCAAAGGTTTAACCACACTAAAAAAATTAGCGATGAAGCGACGGTAAAAATTAGCAAAGCCCAGGAATTTCTGGAGGCTCTTCACAGATGTAGGTTGAGTCCAATCATAAATGGCCTGAACTTTAACAGGATCCATCTCGATAGTAGAAGGGGAAAAAATGAAGCCCAAAAAGGAAACCTTCTGAACTCCGAAGAGACATTTAGACCCCTTCACAAACAAGGAATTAGCACGAAGGACCTGGAATACCATTCTGACCTGTTTCACATGAGACTCCCAATCATCCGAAAAGACCAAAATATCATCCAAATATACAATCATGAATCTATCCAGATACTTTCGGAAGATGTCATGCATAAAGGACTGGAATACAGATGGCGCATTAGAATGCCCGAATGGCATCACCAGGTACTCAAAATGGCCCTTGGGCGTATTAAATGCTGTTTTCCATTCATCGCCCTGTTTAATACGCACAAGGTTATACGCCCCTCGAAGATCTATCTTGGTGAACCAACTAGCCCCCTTAATCCGAGCAAACAAATCAGACAGCAGAGGCAAAGGGTACTGAAATTTGACCGTGATTTTATTGAGAAGGCAGTAATCTATACAGAGTCTCAGAGAACCATCCTTCTTGGCCACAAAAAAGAACCCTGCTCCCAACGGTGATGAAGACGGGCGAATATGCCCTTTCTCCAAGGACTCCTTTATATAACTCCGCATAGCGGCGTGCTCTGGCACAGATAAATTAAAAAGTTGGCCCTTAGGAAACTTACTACCAGGAATCAAATTTATAGCACAATCACAATGCCTATGAGGGGGTAGGACACTGGATTTGGGCTCATCAAATACATCATGGTAATCCGACAGAAACTCAGGGACTTCAGAAGGAGAGGAAGCAGAAATTGACACCAACGGAACATCGCCATGTACCCCTTGACAACCCCAGCTAGACACAGACATTGATTTCCAATCCAATACTGGATTATGAACCTGTAGCCATGGCAAACCCAACACGACCACATCATGCAAATTATACAACACCAAAAAGCGAATATCTTCCTGATGTGCAGGAGCCATGCACATGATCAACTGGGTCCAGTACTGAAGTTTATTCTTGGCCAACGGCGTGGCATCAATTCCCCTTAATGGAATAGGATACTGCAAAGGCTCCAAGAAAAAACCACAGCGCCTGGCAAACTCCAAGTCTATCAAATTCAGGGCAGCGCCTGAATCCACAAATGCCATAACCGAGTAGGATGACAAAGAGCAAATCAGAGTAACAGACAAAAGAAATTTAGGCTGTACAGTACCAATGGTGACAGACCTAGCGAACCGCTTAGTGCGCTTAGGACAATCAGAGATAGCATGAGTGGGGTCACCACAGTAAAAACACAGCCTATTCTGACGTCTGTGTTCTTGGTTCAGTTCTGGTCAAAGTTCTATCACATTGCATAGGCTCAGGCCTCTGCTCAGAGGACACCGCCAAATGGTGCACAATTTTGCGCTCGTGCAAACGCCGATCAATTTGGATGGCCAAGGACATTGATTCATTCAGACCAGCAGGCGTGGGGAATCCCACCATAACATCCATAAGGGCTTCAGAAAGACCCTTTCTAAAAATTGCTGTCAGGGCACACTCATTCCATTGAGTAAGCACAGACCATTTTCTAAACTTCTGACAATATATCTCCGCTTCATCCTGACCCTGACACAAAGCTAGCAAGATTTTCTCTGCCTGATCCACTGAATTCGGTTCGTCATAAAGCAATCCAAGCGCCAGAAAAAACGCATCTACATTAAGCAATGCAGGATCTCCTGGCGCAAGGGAGAATGCCCAGTCCTGTGGGTCGCCACGCAACAAAGAAATAATAATTTTTACTTGCTGAATGGGGTCACCAGAGGAGCGGGGTTTCAAAGCAAGAAACAGTTTACAATTATTTTTGAAATTCAGAAACTTAGATCTATCCCCAGAAAACAAATCAGGAATTGGAATTCTAGGCTCTAACATCAGATTCTGAACTACATAATCTTGAATGCTTTGTACCCTTGCAGTGAGATGATCCACACAAGAGGACAGACCTTGAATATCCATATCTACACCTGAGTCCTGAACCACCCAGAGGTTAAGGGGAAAAGAGAGACAAAACACACTGCAAAGAAAAAAAAATGGGTTCAGAACTTCTCTTATCCCTCTTTTGAGATGCATTAACACTTTATGGGCCAGCTGTCATGTTATGGACCTGGTGGTTAGGAGCACCCGGAATGACCTGATGAGTAAACTCAAAATCGGGACTAGCTCTGGGGAAGTGGGAACTCTGCTGACCTCAAACCCTACTCCTATCACACACACTAGAAATAGCCGTGGAGCGTACCTAACTCTCCCTAGACGCCTCTTCACAGCCTAAGAGCTAACTACACCTAAAGATAGAAATAGAAGCCTTACCTTGCCTCAGAGAAATTCCCCAAAGGTAAAGGCAGACCCCCACATATATTGACTGTGAGTTAAGAGGAAAGTCACAAACACAGGAATGAAACAGGTTTTAGCAAAGGAGGCCAGATTTAACTAAATAGTCAGAGGATAGAAAAGGGAACTATGCGGTCAGCACAAAAGACTACAAAAAACCATGCAGAGTAAGCAAAAAGACTCCCCACACCGACTCACGGTGTGGAGGTGCCACTCTGCACCCCCAGAGCTTCCAGCTAGCAAAGGAATATCATGATAGCAAGCCGGACTAGAAATAGCAGTACTAAGAAATATATTCAGGAAGCAGTAACAACAAATGAACTAGCAAAGACTTAGCTTCTGCTGGAGTAGACAGGTCCTCAGAGAAGTCCAAGAGAGATCTGAACCAATACTGAAACATTGACAGCTGGCATGAAGTAACGATCTGAGTGGAGTTAAATAGGAAGCCAGCATAGAAATAAACGAGAGCAGCTGATAAAGCCAACCTCAGTGACCAGCAGTTCCGCTCGAAGCCACCAGAGGGAGTCCAAGAGCAGAACTAACCAAAGTACCATTCATGACCACAGGAGGGAGTCCGAGAACGGAATTCGCAACAGCGTCCCATCTCAATTCCAGTCAATTTTGTATTGAAAAGTAAAATGGCGCTCCTTTCCTTCCGAGCTCTGCCATGCGCCCAAACAGTGGTTTACCCCCACATATGGGGTATCAGCGTACTCAGGACAAATTGTACAACAACTTTTGGGGTCCATTTTCTCCTGTTACCCTTGGTAAAATAAAACAAATTGGAGCTGAAATAAATTTTGTGTGAAAAAAAGTTAAATGTTCATTTTTATTTAAACATTCCAAAAATTCCTGTGAAACACCTGAAGGGTTAATAAACTTATTGAATGTGGTTTTGAGCACCTTGAGGGGTGCAGTTTTTAGAATGGTGTCACACTTGGGTATTTTCTATCATATAGACCCCTCAAAATGACTTCAAATGAGATGTGGTCCCTAAAAAAAATGGTGTTGTAAAAATGAGAAATTTCTGGTCAACTTTTAACCCTTATAACTCCCTAACAAAAAATAATTTTGGTTCCAAAATTGTGCTGATGTAAAGTAGACATGTGGGAAATGTTACTTATTAAGTATTTTGCGTGACATATCTCTGTGATTTAAGGGCATAAAAATTAAAAGTTGAAAAATTGCGAAATTTTCATAATTTTCGCCAAATTTCCGTTTTTTTCACAAATAAACGCAAGTTATATCGAAGAAATTTTACCACTATCATGAAGTACAATATGTCACAAGAAAACAATGTCAGAATCGCTAAGATTTGTTGAAGCGTTCCAGAGTTATAACCTCATAAAGGGACAGTGGTCAGAATTGTAAAAATTGGCCCAGTCATTAACGTGCAAACCACCCTCGGGGCTTAAGGGGTTAATAACCACCCTTTGTTTCCTATCCTATCCCTGAGCCAGCTCTCAACCCACTTACACATATTTTCCCCTATCCCCATTATTCTCATTTTATGTAACAACCTTTTGTGTGCCACCGTATCAAAAGCGTTGGAAGAGTCCATATACACTACGTCCACTGGGTTCCCTTGGTCCAGTCCGGAACTTACCTCTTCATAGAAGGTGATCAGATTAGTCTGAGATGAACGGTCCCTAGTAAACCCGTGCTGATACTGGGTCGTGAGTAGTGTTGAGCGATACCGTCCGATACTTGAAAGTATCGGTATCGGAAAGTATCAGCCGATACCGGCAAAGTATCGGATCTAATCCGATACCGATACCCGATACCAATACAAGTCAATGGGACTCAAGTATCGGAAGGTATCCCTGATGGTTCCCAGGGTCTGAAGGAGAGGAAACTCTCCTTCAGGCCCTGGGATCCATATTAATGTGTAAAAGAAACAATTAAAATAAAAAATATTGCTATACTCACCTCTCCGACGCAGCCTGGACCTCACCGAGGGAACCGGCAGCGTTGTTTGCTTAAAATTCGCGCGTTTACTTCCTTACGTGAAGTCCCGGCTTGTGATTGGTCGCGTCGCCCATGTGACCGCGACGCGACCAATCACAAGCCAGAACGTAATTTTAAAATCCTGAAGGACCTAAAATTACATCACGGCTTGCTGTGATTGGTCGCGTCGCGGCCACATGGGCGACGCGACCAATCACAAGCCGGGACGTCACGGGAGGCAGGACACATGCGCATTTTAAAATGCGCGCGTGTCCAGCCTCCCGTGACGTCCCGGCTTGTGATTGGTCGCGTCGCCCATGTGACCGCGACGCGACCAATCACAAGCCAGAACGTAATTTTAAAATCCTGAAGGACCTAAAACTACGTCACGGCTTGCTGTGATTGGTCGCGTCGCGGCCACATGGGCGACGCGACCAATCACAAGCCGGGACGTCACGGAAGGCAGGACACACGCGCATTTTAAAATGCGCGCGTGTCCAGCCTCCCGTGACGTCCCGGCTTGTGATTGGTCGCGTCGCCCATGTGACCGCGACGCGACCAATCACAAGCCAGAACGTAATTTTAAAATCCTGAAGGACCTAAAACTACGTCACGGCTTGCTGTGATTGGTCGCGTCGCGGCCACATGGGCGACGCGACCAATCACAAGCCAGGACGTCACGGGAGGCAGGACACGTGCGCATTTTAAAATGCGCGCGTGTCCAGCCTCCCGTGACGTCACGGCTTGTGATTGGTCGCGTCGCCCATGTGACCGCGACGCGACCAATCACAAGCCAGAACGTAATTTTAAAATCCTGAAGGACCTGAAATTACGTCACGGCTTGCTGTGATTGGTCGCGTCGCGGCCACATGGGCGGCACGCGACCAATCACAAGCCGGGACTTCACGTAAGGAAGTAAACGCGCGAATTTTAAGCAAACAACGCTGCCGGTTCCCTTGCTGAGGTCCAGGCTGCGTCGGAGAGGTGAGTATAGCAATATTTTTTATTTTAATTCTCTCTTTTACACATTATTACATTAATGTTGTTTCGATACCGATACCCGATACCACAAAAGTATCGGATCTCGGTATCGGAATTCCGATACCCGCAAGTATCGGCCGATACCCGATACTTGCGGTATCGGAATGCTCAACACTAGTCGTGAGGTTATTCTTCTTCAGATACTCCAGTATAGCATCCCTTAGAATGCCCTCCAGGATTTTACCCACAGTAGAGGTTAAGCTTACTGGCCTATAATTACCGAGTTCAGTTTTTGCCCCTTTTTTGAATATTGGCACCACATTTGCTATACGCCAGTCCTGTGGTACAGACCCTGTTATTATGGACACTTTAAAGATTAAAAATAATGGTCTATCAATGACTGTACTTAGTTCCTGCAGTACTCGGGGGTGTATCCCATCCGGACCCAGAGATTTGTCAATTTTAGTGATTTTTAGACGCCGCCGTACTTCCTGCTGGGTTAACCAGGTGACACTTAATGGGGAATTTTTGTTATCACTGATCATATTGTCGCCATGGGATTTTCTTTTGTAAATACTGATGAAAAAAAGTCATTTAGCATATTGGCTTTTTCCTCATCCTCATCCACCATTTCACCCAGACTATTTTTAAGGGGGCCAACACTATCATTTTTTAGTTTCTTACTATTTATGTAGTTAAAGAATATTTTGGGATTATTTTTACTCTCTCTGGTAATGAGTCTCTCTGTCTCAATCTTTGCTGCCTTGATTTGCTTTTTACAGAATTTATTTAATTTTCTGTATTTAATGCCTCCTCACTACCTACTTCCTTTAATTCTCTAAATGCTTTCTTTTTGTCACTTATTGCGCCCCTTACAGCTCTATTTAGCCATATTGGTTTCCTCCTATTTCTAGTATGTTTATTCCCATACGGTATATACTGTGCACAGGTCCTATCCAGGATGCTAATAAATGTCTCCCATTTTCTTTGTGTATTTTTGTGTCTCAGGATATCGTCCCAGTTAATTGCACCAAGATCATCTCTCATCTGTTGGAAATTTGCCCTCCTGTAGTTTAGTGTCCTTGTCACCCCTCTACTACACATCTTATTAAAGGAGACATGAAAACTTATTATTTTGTGATCACTATTCCCCAAGTGACCCCCAACCCTTATATTTGATATGCGGTCTGGCCTGTTGGTTAATATTAGGTCTAGCAGTGCCCCCCTCCTTGTTGGGTCCTGAACCAGTTGTGAAAGGTAATTGTCTCTCATAGTTGTCAGGCCCCGATCACCTTTGCTGGAACTGCAGGTTTCTGTTCCCCAATCTATTTCAGGGTAGTTGAAGTCCCCCATTATAATGACTTCTCCTTGAGTCGCAGCTTCATCTATTTGCTTTACGAGGATATTCTCTATTGCTTCCATTATTTTTGGAGATTTATAACAAGCCCCTATCAGTAATTTATTATTTTTTCCCCCTCCCCTTATCTCCACCCACAGGGACTCTACATTTTCATTAGATTCACCTATATTATCACGCAGGATGGGTTTTAAGGATGATTTTACATACAGACACACCCCACCCCCTCACTTACCTGTACGGTCATTTCTGAACAGACTATAAGGCTATGTGCACACGCTGCGGATTTTGCTGCGGATCCGCAGCGTTTCCGTGTGGAAACGCAGCGGTTTACATTCCGCAGCATGTCAATTCTTTGTGCGGAATCCGCAGCGGTTTTACACCTGCTCCAATAGAAAACCGCAGTGGAATCCACACAAAAACTGCGGTAAATATGCAGGAAAAACACACGGTTTTTGCCCTGCGGATTTATCAAATATGCTGCGGAAAAATCCGCAGAGGATCATTCTCCGTGTGCACATACCCATACCCTGCATATCCTTACCCCATGAGGTGAGATCTTGCATGGAGCCCCAGACCGAGGAAGATTGACAGCCATCTTGTGTTTCTTCCATTTTCTAATAATCGTGCCAACAGTTGTCTTCTCACCAAGCTGCTTGCCTATTGTCCTGCAGCCCATCCCAGCCTTGTGCAGGTCTACAATTTTGTCCCTGGTGTCCTTACACAGCTCTTTGGTCCTGGCCATGGTGGTGAGGTTGGGGTGTGATTGAGTGTGTGGACAGGTGCAATGACTACAGGTCAGAGTAGGAGGCTTCTTAAAGAAAAACAAACATGTCTGTGAGAGCCAGAATTCTTGCTGGGTGGTCGGTGATTAAATACTTATTTCATGTAATAAAATGCAAATTAATTATGTAAAAATCCTACAATGTGATTTTCTGGATTTTGTTTTTAGATTCTGTCTCTCACAGGTGAAGTGTACCTATGATAAACATTACAGACCTCGCCATTCTATGTAGGTGGGAAAACTTACAAAATCGGCAGAGTATCAAATACAGAATTTCCTCATTGTAAATAATGGAAGGAGTAGGTGTCCCCTGAAGCACAGAGTATTTCAGCAGAGGAATGTGCTGATGCAAAGCAGGTCTGAGAGTGAGAATGATGTATTGGGAAAAACAGGGACCTTGCAGCACAGAGTATTTCAGAAGTGGAATGTGCAGATTTTGTGGGAGCCCAGAGACAAGAAAAAAGGGACCAAATTTCTAAAATAATAAATTCAGAGCAGACTGGACACATTTCAATAAACTTTATTAAAACAAAAATGAACATAAACTTGTACGGGAAACGCTCCGCTCGGCTCCCTTGGTGGTAGCTGGCTAATTCTCAGTGTAAATCTCAGGTTTCTCACACAAAAACTTCAGACCACCAGAAAGGAAATCCTGCACCGCACAAGGGCCGATCACGATGTAATTAATGCAGCGCAGTAAAGAGAAAACATACACAATCGGAAATTGGCTGTAAAGTCAGATTGTGCTGCAAATCGAAAAACAGCTCGAAAGCTGTAAATGTGAATCACCGGGGGCCTGTATACGACTCCACACCCGGCACATCCACCGCTCACATATACAGAATATATACCTATAACTGCTGCAAGTAATGATGGAGAAGGCGGAAAGGGCCAGTGTGTAAATAACAGCATCGCCTGAGCATGGCGAAATGTCAATCTACTATAGTAGTTATATTCTTGTACATAGGGGCAGTATTATAGCAGTTATATTCTTGTACATAGGGACAGTATTATAGTAGTTATATTCTTGTATATAGGGGCAGTATTATAGTAGTTATATTCTTGTACATAGGAGCAGTATTATAGTAGTTATATTCTTGTACATAGGAGCAGTATTATAGTAGTTATATTCTTGTACATGGGACAGTATTATAGTAGTTATATTCTTGTATATAGGGGCAGTATTATAGTAGTTATATTCTTGTACATAGGGGCAGTATTATAGCAGTTATATTCTTGTACATAGGGGCAGTATTATCGTAGTTATATTCTTGTACATAGGGGGCAGTATTATATTAGTTATATTCTTGTACATAGGGACAATATTATAGTAGTTATATTCTTGTACATAGGGCCAATATTATAGTAGTTATATTCTTGCACATAGGGGCAGTATTATATTAGTTATATTCTTGTACATAGAGGCAGTATTATAGTAGTTATATTCTTGTACATAGGAGCAGTATTATAGTAGTTATATTCTTGTACATAGGGGCAGTATTATAGTAGTTATATTCTTGTACATAGGGGGCAGTATTATAGTAGTTATATTCTTGTACATAGGGGCAGTATTATAGTAGTTATATTATTGTCCATAGGGGGCAGTATTATAGTAGTTATATTCTTGTACATAGGGGGCAGTATTATAGTAGTTATATTATTGTCCATAGGGGGCAGTATTATAGTAGTTATATTCTTGTACATAGGGGCAGTATTATAGTAGTTATATTCTTGTACATAGGGGCAGTATTATAGTAGTTATATTCTTGTACATAGGGCAGTATTATAGTAGTTATATTCTTGTACATAGGGCAGTATTATAGTAGTTATATTCTTGTACATAGGATCAGTATTATAGTAGTTATATTCTTGTACATAGGGCAGTATTATGGTAGTTATATTCTTGTACTTAGGAGCAGTATTATAGTAGTTATATTCTTGTACATAGGGGCAGTATTATAGTAGTTATATTCTTGTACATAGGGGGCTGTTGTGATCCGCTTTTTGGGCTCCCCTAGTGGTGGCTGGTGGTACTGGAGACTTGTGTGTTCTTTTCTGCCTCAGCTCACCTGCTTCCATCAGTTTTGGGAGTTCCCTATTTAGCCTTGCTCTCCAGTCACTTCCTTGCCGGTCATCATTGTAACCTGAGTCTTTCAGTTGCATGTTCCTGCTACCAGTCTGCTGATCAGCTAAGTGGACTCTTGTCCTTTTTGTTTTGTATTTTTTGTCCAGTTTACAGTTTGTCATTTCCTGTTACTGGAAGCTCTTGTGGACTGAAATTGCCACTCCTGTGTCATGAGTTGACACAGGAGTCTTAAAGTAATTTCAGGATGTGTTTTTGAAAGGGTTTTTCAGCTGACTGTGAAGTCCTCTTTTGTATCCTTCCTCTATCTAGTAAGTGGACCTCTCTTTGCTAAATCTACCTTCATACTGTGTATGTCTTTTCCTCTGAACTCACCGTTAATATATGTGGGGGCTACTATCATCTTTGGGGAATTTCACTAGAGGTAAGCCAGGTCTGTTCCTTCCTCTACCAGGCGTAGTTAGTCCTCCGGCTGGCGCGTGGCATCTAGGCAGCCGTAGGAATGCTTCCTGGCTACTGTTAGTTGTGTGGTAGATTTAGGTCACGGTCAGCTTGAGTTTCCATCACCCGAGGGCTAGTCAGTTATTTTGTGTTTCTGATGTTCCCATGCCATTGGGGAATCATGACAGTATGACCGGCCACTGTTAAAGTAATTGGCAGAAGAAAGGAGAGTAAAAGAAGTCTGTAGATTTTTTTTTTTTTTCCTCACATGTTTGCTACTTAGTTGGCTCAGTTGTATTTCTGCTCTATTTACAGCCTTGCCTTTCTCTCCTTCTAATCCTTGAATGGCTCTGATCTCTCCGGTTTAAGGATGGACTCTCAGAGTTTGGCTGCAGGTTTAAATAATCTTGCTACGAAGGTTCAGAATTTACAAGATTATGTTATACGTACTCCTATTTCTGAACCTAAGATTCCTACACAAGAGGTATTTTCCGGAGATAGATCTCGGTTTCTGAATTTCAAATGTAATTGTAAATTATTCCTTTCTCTCAGACCTCACTCCTCTGGAGATCCTGTTCAGCACGTTAAGATTGTGATTTCTTTGCTGCGAGGTGACCCTCAAAATTGGGCATTTTCATTGACACCAGGGGATCCTGCGTTGCTCAATGTGGATGCGTTTTTTCTGGCTTTAGGGTTGCTGTATGAGGAACCTAATTTGGAGATTCAAGCTGAAAAAGCTTTAATAGCCCTGTCTCAAGGGCAAGATGAAGCCGAGATATACTGCCAAAAATTTCGTAAATGGTCTGTGCTTACTCAGTGGAATGAGTGTGCCCTAGCGGCAATTTTCAGAGAAGGCCTTTCTGATGCCGTTAAGGATGTCATGGTGGGGTTTCCTACGCCCACAGGTCTGAATGAGTCCATCACAATGGCGATTCAGATTGATCGGCGTTTGCGGGAGCACAAACCCGTGCACCATTTGGCGGTATCTTCTGAAGGGACGCCAGAGAAAATGCAATGTGACAGAATTCTGTCAAGAAGCGAGCGGCAGAATTATAGGCGCAAAAATGGCTTGTGCTTCTACTGTGGTGATTCCGCGCATGTTATATCAGCATGCTCTAAACGTACTAGGAAGGTTGACAAGTCTGTTTCTATTGGCACTTTACAGTCTAAATTTCTTTTGTCTGTAACTCTGATTTGTTCATTATCAGTTATTACCGTGGATGCCTATGTGGACTCTGGCGCCGCTCTGAGTCTCATGGATTGGTCCTTCACCAGGCGCTGTGGGTTTGATTTGGAGCCTCTGGAAGTTCCTATACCTCTGAAGGGTATTGATTCTACACCTCTGGCTTGTAATAGACCACAGTTCTGGACGCAAGTGACTATGCGTATGACTCCAGACCATCAGGAGATGATTCGCTTCCTCGTGTTGCATAATTTACATGATGTGTTAGTGCTTGGATTACCATGGTTGCAATCTCATAACCCAGTACTGGACTGGAAAACTATGTCTGTGTTAAGCTGGGGATGTCGGGGGGCTCATGGGGACATACCTTTGGTTTCTATCTCGTCATCTATTCCCTCTGAGGTTCCGGCATTTTTGTCGGATTTTGGGGATATTTTTGAAGAGCCTAAAATTGGTTCTCTCCCTCCCCACAGAGAGTGTGATTGCGCCATAGATCTGATTCCAGGCAGTAAATTTCCAAAGGGTCATTTGTTTAACCTATCTGTACCTGAGCATGCTGCCATGCGAGAGTATGTTAAGGAGTCCCTGGAAAAGGGACATATTCGTCCTTCTTCATCACCTTTAGGAGCTGGGTTTTTCTTTGTCTCTAAAAAGGATGGCTCGCTGAGGCCTTGTATTGATTATCGACTCCTGAATAAAGTTACTGTCAAATATCAGTATCCGTTGCCGCTGCTTACTGATTTGTTTGCTCGCATAAGGGGGGCTAAGTGGTTCTCCAAGATTGATCTCCGTGGGGCGTATAATTTGGTGCGAATTAAGCAAGGGGATGAGTGGAAAACCGCATTTAATACGCCTGAGGGCCACTTTGAGTATTTAGTAATGCCTTTCGGCCTTTCTAATGCACCTTCAGTTTTTCAGTCCTTTATGCATGATATTTTCCGTGAATATCTGGATAAATTTATGATTGTGTATTTGGACGATATTTTGATTTTTTCTGAGGACTGGGAGTCTCATGTTCAGCAGGTCAGGAGGGTTTTTCAGGTCTTGCGGGAGAATTCTCTGTGTGTAAAGGGTTCTAAGTGTGTTTTTGGGGTTCAAAAGATTTCCTTTTTGGGGTACATTTTTTCCCCTTCTTCTGTTGAGATGGACCCTGTCAAGGTTCGGGCTATTTGTGACTGGATGCAGCCTACTTCTCTAAAGGGTCTTCAGAAGTTCTTGGGCTTTGCTAATTTTTATCGTCGATTTATAACTGGTTTTTCTGGTGTTGCTAAGCCTCTTACGGATTTGACTAAGAAGGGTGCTGATGTTGCCAATTGGTCCTCTGCCGCTGTGGAGGCCTTTCGGGAACTTAAGCGCCGCTTTTCGTCTGCCCCTGTGTTGCGCCAGCCTGATGTCTCTCTCCCCTTTCAGGTTGAGGTCGATGCTTCCGAGATTGGAGCGGGGGCGGTTTTGTCGCAGAAAAGTTCCGATTGCTCAGTGATGAGACCTTGTGCGTTCTTTTCTCGAAAATTTTCTGCCGCCGAAAGAAATTATGATGTCGGTAATCGGGAGCTTTTGGCCATGAAGTGGGCATTTGAGGAGTGGCGTCATTGGCTTGAGGGTGCTAGACATCAGGTGGTGGTTTTGACGGATCACAAGAATCTGATTTATCTTGAGTCTGCCAGGCGCCTGAATCCTAGACAGGCGCTCTGGTCGTTGTTTTTCTCTCGGTTTAATTTTGTGGTCTCATATCTACCAGGTTCTAAGAATGTGAAGGCAGATGCCCTTTCTAGGAGTTTTGAGCCTGATTCCCCTGGTGATTCGGAACCTACAGGTATCCTTAAGGATGGGGTGATATTATCCGCTATTTCCCCAGATCTGCGACGTGCTTTGCAAGAGTTTCAGGCGGATAGACCTGATCGCTGTCCACCTGGTAGACTGTTTGTTCCTGATGATTGGACCAGTAGAGTCATCTCGGAGGTTCATTCTTCTACGCTGGCGGGTCATCCTGGAATTTTTGGTACCAGGGATTTGGTGGCTAGATCCTTCTGGTGGCCATCTCTGTCTCGAGATGTGCGTGTTTTTGTGCAGTCTTGTGATGTGTGTGCTCGGGCCAAGCCTTGTTGTTCTAGGGCTAGCGGGTTGTTGTTGCCCTTGCCTATTCCGAAGAGGCCTTGGACGCACATCTCGATGGACTTTATTTCTGATCTTCCTGTCTCTCAGAGGATGTCTGTTATCTGGGTGGTGTGTGACCGTTTTTCTAAGATGGTTCATTTGGTGCCATTGCCGAAGTTGCCTTCCTCGTCTGAGTTGGTTCCTTTGTTTTTTCAAAATGTGGTTCGCTTGCATGGTATTCCTGAAAATATCGTTTCTGATAGGGGTACCCAGTTCGTTTCTAGATTTTGGCGGGCATTCTGTGCCAGGTTGGGCATTGATTTGTCTTTTTCGTCTGCCTTCCATCCTCAGACTAATGGCCAGACGGAGCGAGCTAATCAGACTTTGGAGACGTATTTGAGGTGTTTTGTGTCTGCGGATCAGGATGATTGGGTTGCCTTTTTGCCGTTGGCGGAGTTTGCTCTTAATAATCGGGCTAGTTCGGCCACTTTGGTTTCCCCTTTCTTTTGCAATTCGGGGTTTCATCCCCGTTTTTCTTCTGGTCAGGCGGAGTCTTCGGATTGTCCTGGAGTAGATGCTGTGGTGGATCGGTTGTATCGGATTTGGGAACAAGTGGTGGACAATTTGAATTTGTCCCAGGAGAGGACTCAGCGGTTTGCTAACCGCCAGCGTCGGGTTGGTCCTCGCCTTCGTGTTGGGGACTTGGTGTGGTTGTCTTCCCGTTTTGTCCCAATGAGGGTTTCTTCTCCTAAATTTAAGCCTCGGTTCATCGGTCCCTATAGGATTTTGGAGATTATTAACCCTGTTTCCTTTCGTTTGGACCTCCCGGCATCTTTCGCTATCCATAATGTGTTCCATCGGTCGTTGTTGCGGAGATACGAGGTGCCGGTGGTTCCTTCTGCTGAGCCTCCTGCACCTGTGCTGGTTGAGGGTGAATTGGAGTACGTTATAGAGAAGATCTTGGACTCCCGTATTTCCAGGCGGAGACTCCAGTATCTGGTTAAATGGAAGGGCTATGGTCAGGAAGATAATTCTTGGGTAACTGCCTCTGATGTTCATGCCTCGGATTTGGTTCGTGCCTTTCATAGGGCTCATCCAGGTCGCCCTGGCGGTTCTTGTGAGGGTTCGGTGCCCCCTCCTTAAGGGGGGGGGGTACTGTTGTGATCCGCTTTTTGGGCTCCCCTAGTGGTGGCTGGTGGTACTGGAGACTTGTGTGTTCTTTTCTGCCTCAGCTCACCTGCTTCCATCAGTTTTGGGAGTTCCCTATTTAGCCTTGCTCTCCAGTCACTTCCTTGCCGGTCATCATTGTAACCTGAGTCTTTCAGTTGCATGTTCCTGCTACCAGTCTGCTGATCAGCTAAGTGGACTCTTGTCCTTTTTGTTTTGTATTTTTTGTCCAGTTTACAGTTTGTCATTTCCTGTTACTGGAAGCTCTTGTGGACTGAAATTGCCACTCCTGTGTCATGAGTTGACACAGGAGTCTTAAAGTAATTTCAGGATGGGTTTTTGAAAGGGTTTTTCAGCTGACCGTGAAGTCCTCTTTTGTATCCTTCCTCTATCTAGTAAGTGGACCTCGCTTTGCTAAATCTACCTTCATACTGTGTATGTCTTTTCCTCTGAACTCACCGTTAATATATGTGGGGGCTGCTATCATCTTTGGGGAATTTCACTAGAGGTAAGCCAGGTCTGTTCCTTCCTCTTCCAGGCGTAGTTAGTTCTCCGGCTGGCGCATGGCATCTAGGCAGCCGTAGGAATGCTTCCTGGCTACTGTTAGTTGTGTGGTAGATTTAGGTCACGGTCAGCTTGAGTTTCCATCACCCGAGGGCTAGTCAGTTATTTTGTGTTTCTGATGTTCCCATGCCATTGGGGAATCATGACAGGGGGCAGTATTATAGTAGTTATATTCTTGTACATAGGGGCAGTATTATAGTAGTTATATTCTTGTACATAGGATCAGTATTATAGTAGTTATATTCTTGTACTTAGGAGCAGTATTATAGTAGTTATATTCTTGTACATAGGGGCAGTATTATAGTAGTTATATTCTTGTATATAGGAGCAGTATTATAGTAGTTATATTCTTGTATATAGGAGCAGTATTATAGTAGTTATATTCTTGTACATAGGGGCAGTATTATAGTAGTTATATTCTTGTACATAGGGGGCAGTATTATAGTAGTTATATTCTTGTACATAGGATCAGTATTATAGTAGTTATATTCTTGTACATAGTGGCAGTATTATAGTAGTTATATTCTTGTAAATAGAGGCAGCATTATAGTAGTTATATTCTTGTACATAGGGGCAGTATTATAGTAGTTATATTCTTGTACATAGGAGCAGTATTATAGTAGTTATATTCTTGTACATAGGGGCAGTATTATATTAGTTATATTCTTGTATATAGGGGCAGTATTATAGTTGTTATATTCTTGTACATAGTAGTATATATTATAATATTATTTCAATAGTAACATAGGGGACTGTGTTTTTTTATGGCCTCTGCAGTTAAATCCTTGTAATATTCAACGTTAAAATATTCAATATGATGATTTTTGTCCTTAGATTGAGATCAGATGATTTCTTCTAAACTGACCCATTGTCGTCTGTCGATCTGGATGCAGTAATCAGGCCGCTTCTTAAGTTTTTTTGCTATTTAAAATAAATTGCCATTTTTCTCAAGGCACATTATGTTGATTTGAGGTTTATCCATAACTGCAGCCAGTGAACCTCACAAACTTTCCCAGGAGTATGACCTCATAGTACTTATACCTTTTTAGTGTTGTGTTGTTTCTTTTATTTTGCTATTGTTGCAATCATACTCTGAGGTTAAAATACTGAATAAAAGTCACAATAAAAGTAAGAACTAAGAATAACAACTTCTGTCTGTTTATCACATCCTATAAAAATCATCGGTCCGCGACCAGAAGCCTTCGTTACACTCGACCTTCAGCTTTTTTTACTTGGCCTTCTAAAAAATGATTTTTTTGTTGTTGCAATTTTGACTTTATAATTGGGGATTTTCTTAGCAATTATCCTAATTACAATGTGTTATTGAACAGCAATTTTCTGAACGGTGCATGTGATTGCTGTAATTTCCTATATTGCTCATATCATTCAGTAATTTCCTGAATTAATATGTGGCTGTTTCCTCGATGTATATCTCTTCCTTTCTCTTTCTTTTACTACAATAAAGAAAGTGCCATTAAACTTCATTGAATGGGAAAATTGGCAAAATTAAACTTATTTCTGGAAAAACTTTTAATAATTTATTTTTTTACATTTCCAAAAACACTTAGAAAAAAATCTAAATATTAATAATTAAATAAAATAATAATAATCAATTAAAGAAACTATTATATCTAAAAATGTAAATGTAAATTGAACTTAATTTGCCCCAAATTTACATTATATATATAAATATATATATATATATATATATGTATATAATAAAAGTGAGGTTTGAGGACTCAACTATGTCCTAGACTTTGGTCCGACTTTGATAAATGACTGCCTGTTCGCCTCCTACCCTAAAGCTGTAAAAACATTGTAACGTCTTTTTATTCCTTTATAGATACAGCCAAAATTATTTTACCATTTGTAAAATGGAAAATAATTGTTTTTAGAAAGTTTTTTTTGCCTGGAGGAAATACAAGAAATCTGCGTTAAATAAACACAGAAATTCTCTGTGGTGAAATATGATTATTATTATTTTTTTCCATTTTTTTAAGTAGTTCATTATATATTTATTAGCCACATGTTCCATGGCTAAAAAATTAATTTAATCTATTCATTGTAATGTCATTATTTCATATATTTATGCTTTCTATTTTTGATCTTTTTGTTTCCTTTTAATTTATTTTGAAGGTAAAATATTGAACTTTCAAAATTAATTAGAATTTATAGAAATTACTTTTACATTTTCTTTACGCATTGCTTTTCTACATATCAGATATATATTAAATTATCTGCAATTTTGCAAAAGCTGTGTCCTTGCTAAAGCTCCTCTGGGAGACCCGGGCTGTTTAACCCTCTAAATGCCATGCTATATGGTGATCGGAGCATTTACAGGGTTATAAGAGAGAGGGTGCTCCCTCACCCCATTGGCATCCCCGCAGCATGATCGTGGGGAGCCGATTGCAGTCATGTCAGCCGGAGGTCAAAGAATGACTTGCGTTATGGTGGCCTGTAAGACTCAGCCGTAAGCAGGGTCTAAATGGTGTCCTGCCATTGTCACACTGATAGCGCTAATACATTGCAGTACATGTGTTTTGCAATGCAGTAGGGAAGAGATTAATGGAATAAAATTTGAAGTCCCATAGAGGGACTAAGTAAAAAGGATAAAAAAGGAAAAACCCCACAAAAGAACAAAAAAGTTACGCAATTAAATACGCATATTTATGTAAAAACAAAAATAAGCAAAAAAATACACATACTTGGTATCGCCACTTCCAGAATGACCTGATCTATAAAACTGTCCTGATATTTAACTTCTATAGTGATCAAAAAATAAATAAAAAATGTAGCAAAAACTGTGTTTTTTCATTACACTGCGGAACTAAAAATTGGAAGAAACCACGATCAAAAAGTCATATGTAAATGGTAGTGGTATCCTGGAAAACATCGTCTTGTCCTGCAAAAAAAAAAAAAACAAGCTCCCACTCAGCTCCGTCAGTGGAAAAATAAAAAAGTTTTAGCTGTCAGGATATCATTTTTTTTTCTTTAACTTTGTTTTTGTTATGTAAAAGCTGCAAAACATTAAAACAATATGTATATAAATGTGGTATCGCTGTAATCGTGCTGACCCGAAGAATAAACCTGTCATTGCTGTTACCACAAGATGAATGGAATAAAAGAAAAAAAATCTTAAATTGCTGTTTTTTCTTAATTCTGGCTCCGAAACACAGAAATAAAAAGTGAGAAAAAAATGTTGTGTCCAAAAATGGAACCAATAAAAACTTTAACTTATCCCACATTAAAGAAGCCCTCGCATGTCTCTGTTGGCAGAAAAATAAAAAAAATATTTAGCTCATAAAATGTGATGCAAAAAAGCATTTTTAGTGTGTGACAGCAGCCAAACACAAAAAAAATAAATATGTGTGGTATCGCTGTAATTGCACTGACCCGAACAATAAAGTCGCCTAATCACTTACACTGCACAAGGAATGAGGTAAAAAAATAAATAAAACAAATTCTTCACCTGCTGTTGATTTGTTCCTTCTGCCTCCCAAAGATCACAGTAGGGCTCAGTTCACATGTATCCTGAGCTCTATGCTGAGCGGTTACATCGGGGTTTCCATGTATATCTCTGAAATACGTGATTCACACAAAATCCCAACGGAACATTCACTATAACAAGACAGATGGAGTCACATTGGATCACTTATGATTTGGCCCTGTCAGTCCTTTAGTTGTCATTTTAGGAGTGAACAAAAGTGCGGTCAACTATAGTTTTCTGCACTTTTGAAAAGATGAACACCGCAGAACAGAGCCCAGAATGGATCTCTGGGGGGTTTCACCTGAATCATGTATTTTGGAGTTCTTGACAGAAACCTTGATCAAGTGCTCAATGCAGAGCACAAGATAAATGTGAACAGATCCAAAATGTTTGGTACCCCAAAATGCCACCAATAAAAGCTTTAACTCAGCTTACAAAAAACAAGGCCACACTCAGGTTTGTCATTTGTTATCTGAAATATAGGGGCTGTCCACGTTTCTGGTAGCACAAAGGCTCTGGAAAAGCCACGACTCCCACCAAAAGAAATCCTTTGATATCCGTGCTTCCAAATGCTCCCCTCACTTAATTTACTGGTTGCAAGTCTCCAGAAGCACAAGCTGGGCATTACAATGTACAGGCACATGTACTTGGCACTACAATGTACGGGCACCACAATGGCATAATTGCAATTATCACTCTGCATCTTCCACTGCTGCTTGTTTCTGGGAAACACCCATGGAGTCAAAATTGTTAGTACACCAGTACATGAATTCCCAGAGGGGTGTAATTTCCAATAAGGGATCAAGTGAGGAGGTTTCTATTGTTCTGGCACTTGGGGGCTCTGCAAATAGAGTCTGCAAACTATTCTAGGAAACTTTAAGCTTAAAGGGAACCTGTAACCCTGTTTTTTCCATATGAGATAAAAATACTGTTAAATAGGGCCTGAGCTGTGCATTGCAATAGTGTATTTTGTGGACCCCGATTCCCCACCTATGCTGCCGAAATACGTTACCAAAGTAGCCGTTTTCGCCTGTCAATCAGGCTGGTCTGGTCAGATGGGCGTGGTGTCTTCCCCCAGATCTTGCTTAGTTTTCCGTTGGTGGCGTAGTGGTTTGCGCATGCCCAAGTCCCGAATCCACTGCACAGGGGAGGGAAAAGAACGCGATCTGCGCTATTTCCCTGGTGATCGGTGGGGGCGGCCAGGGGCTTCAGGAAAATGGCCGCGGGATGCCGCGCGTGCGCAGATGGAGATCGCGGCGGCCATTTTCCTGAAGCAGAGTTCGCATCTGGCCGCCGCGATCTCCATTTGCGCACGCGCGGCATCCCGCGGCCATTTTCCTGAAGCCGCGGGCAGCAGAGCGCTCCATCTGCGCACGCGCGGCCACAGGAAGATGGCCGCCCCCACCGATCACCAGGGAAATAGCGCAGATCGCGCTCTTTTCTCTCCCCTGTGCAGTGGATTCGGGACCTTGGGCATGTGCACACCACTACGCCACCAACGGAAAACTAAGCATGATCTGGGGGAAGACACCACGCCCATCTGACCAGACCAGCCTGATTGACAGGCGAAAACGGCTACTTTGGTAACGTATTTTGGCAGCATAGGTGGGGAATCGGGGTCCACAAAATACACTATTGTAATGCACAGCTCAGGCCCTATTTAACAGTATTTTTATCTCATACAGAAAAAACGGGGTGACAGGTTCCCTTTAAATAGTCAAATAGCATTCCTTCCTACCGAGCTCTGCTGTGTCTTAGTAGTATTGTACAGCCACATATGGGTATTGCCACCTTCACGAGAAATTGTGTGACAAACTATGGGTAAGTCTTACTTATCTCCCCTTCTGAAAATGTAATATCTGGAGCAAAAACAACATTTTAGTGATAAAAATGTGATTATTTTTTCTTCACAGCCCAATGGTATGAAATTTAATTTCCCAAAGGAGCATTGCAAGGTTTAAAAGCCTCCTCACCTTGGCATGCCAGGCTAGTACTGTCACTATCCAAAAGGAGAAACATTGCTCCTTGGATCACAGTCTTAAACTTCTCACCTAGCTAAGCCAAATCTTATACTTTGCAATGACGAGGGGAAACACCCCGAAACACTGTCTGCAAATTGAGATTCTGGTTTGGCTTTTATCCTAAGTCATATTGCAAGGCTTGTTAAACGATCGACATTGACTTTTAGGATTGATACTTCCAATAGGTGTCACTAGAGTTCTAGTCCTCTTCCTCTCTGAAGAAGCAATTTGCACATAATTTTTTTTTGACACATCTGTGTTGTTAATATGCTCATTGCACCCCTATATGTATTTACTGAGGGGTGTAGTTTGTAAAATGGGGTCACTTATGGGGGTTCCTGCTGTTCTGGCCCATCAGGGGCTCGGCCAATTTAATATGGCACCCGCAAACCATTTCAGCAAAATCGGCATTCCAATATGGTGTTCCTTCACTTCTGAGCCTTTTACTGCATCTCAAAAGTAGTTTTGGTCCCCATGTGGGGTATTGGCGTACTCAGGAGAACTTGTGTAACAAATCATGTGGTCCATTTTCTCCTATTAACCCTTTTAAAAATTAAAAAATTAAGGCTAAATAACATTTCAGTAGAGCAAATTAAATTTTTCATTTCCACAGCTCAATGCTATAAAATTCTGCAAAGTGAGTTTAAAATGCTCATCATACTCTAAATTCCTCGAGAGGTGTAGTTTCCAAAATGCAGTCACTTGTGGGGAGTTTGTGCTATTTTGGCATCTTCTAATGTGGCGTGGTGTCCGCAATTAATCCTAGAAAAATTGCGCTCCAGAAGTCAAACAGCGCTCCTTCTCCTCCAGTCCTGCCATGCACTCAAACAGTAGTTTTCCACCACATACGGGGTATTAGATTACTCTGGAGAAATTGTGCAACAAATGGTGGGATCCATTTTTTAATTAACTTTGTGAAAATGAAAAATTTGATGGTAAAGAAACATTTTAATTAAAAAAAACAGTAATATTTTATTTTTGTGTTCCAATATTATAAAATTATGTGATGCATCAGTGACTTCAAGATGTTTATTACACCTTTCCATGATATCCTTGAGGGGCGCAGTTTCTAAAATGGGGTAAATTTGGGGGTGTTTCTTCAGTTTTAGCATCTAAGGGGCTTTACAAATGCAACATGGTGTCCGCAATTGTTTCCAACCAAATTTGCACTTGAAAAATCAAATAGCGCTCCTTCCCTTCTAAGCCTTGCCGTACGCCTAAACAGTAAATTTTGACCACTTGTGTAGTATCTCTGTACTCAGGAGAAATGACACAACAAATTTGGTAGTCCACTTTCTTCTGTTACTCTTGTGAAAATAAAAAATTTGGGGCTAAAGCAACCTTTTTGTAAAAATCCCGTAATTTTTAATTTTCATAGCCCAATATTGTTAAATTCCACAAATTACTTATAAATAATTACTTATAATAAATTGCTTGAGGGGTGCAGTTTCCAAAATGGGGTCACCTGTGAGGGTTTTCTTCTGTTTTGGCATCTCAGCAGCTCTGTAAATGAATCCTCAATATGTTCCTGCAAAAATTGTGCTCACCATGTCAAATGGTGCATCTTCCCTTCCAAGCCCTGCTATGCGCCCAAACTGTAGTTTGCGTCCACATATGGGGTATTGGTGTACTCAGGAGAAATTTCACAAATTGTGTTTTCCATTGTCTCCTTTTATCCTTATGAAAATAAAAAAAATTGGGGCTAAATCAATATTTTATTACGTACATAAAAAAGTATTTTTTTTTCAATTTTTTTTTCTTCCAGTTTGCATTAATTCCTGTAAAGCAACTAAAGGTTTAGCAAACTTTCTTAATGTGGTTTTGAATACATTTAGGGGCACAGATTTCAAACCAAGGTCTTGTGTGCGCATTTCCTGGCATATAGGCTCCTCAAAGTCACTTCAAAAGAGAAATAAATATTTAACTTTTGTAAATTTAGTCACAGCCAAAGCTAACAGACAGTTCTCCATCCTCCTCCTTCTTGACCTGTCCTCTGCTTTCGACACAGTCGATCACTGCCTACTGCTACAGATTCTTTCTTCCCTTGGCATCAAGGACCTTGCCCTGTCCTGGATCACCTCATACCTTTCCGACCGCACATTTAGTGTTTTCCACTCCCACACTACCTCCTCATCCCGCCCTCTCTCTGTTGGAGTCCCTCAAGGCTCTGTCCTAGGGCCCCTACTTTTTTCCATCTATACCCTTGGCCTAGGACAACTCAAAAAGTCCCATGGCTTCCAGTACCACCTGTATGCGGACGACACTCAGATCTACCTCTCTGGCCCAGATGTCACCTCTCTGCTGTCCAGAATCCCGAAGTGTCTGTCAGCCATATCCTCCTTCTTCACCTCTCGCTTCCTAAAACTCAATGTAGACAAAACCGAACTCATCATCTTTCCCCCATCTCACATATCCCCCCTACCTGACCTATCTATTATGGTAAACGGCATCCCGCTCTCTCTCCCGCACCTGAAATCCGCTGCCTCGGGTAACTCTCGACTCTGCCCTGTCCTTCAAACCGCACGTCCAAACTCTTGCCACCTCCTGTCGCCTCCAACTCAAAAATATTGCCAGAATCCATCCCTTCCTCAGCCCACAATCTACTAAGACTCTTGTACATGCCCTTATCATCTCCCGCCTCGACTACTGCAACACCCTCCTCTGTAGCCTCCCCGCTAACTCTCTTGCACCACTCCAGTCTGTCCTCAACTCTGCTGCCCGGCTAATCCACCTCTCTCCTCGCTACTCCCCTGCTTCTCCCCTCTGCAAATTTCTCCACTGGCTCCCAATTCCCCAACGAATCCAGTTCAAACTACTAACACTGATCTACAAAGCCATCCACAACCTGTCCCCTCCCTATATCTCTGAACTAATCTCCCAATACCTTCCCTCACGTAATCTCCGATCCTCCCAAGACCTCCTACTCTCCTCCACACTTATTCGTTCCTCACACAACCGCCTCCAAGATTTCTCCCGAATATCCCCCATCCTCTGGAATTCCATGCCTCAACACGTCCGACTATCCACCACCCTCGGATCCTTCAGACGGAACCTGAAAACCCATCTCTTCAGGAAAGCCTACAGCCTGCAATAACCATTCTGCCGCCTCGCCATTGCCAGAGCAGCCGCCTCACCACCGCCAGAGCTGCTGCACCTCTGACCTTCTGTCTCTTTCCCACTATCCCATAGAATGTAAGTCCGCAAGGACAGGGTCCTCTCCCCTCTGTACCAGTCTGTTACTGTAAACGTGTTTACTGTAAATGATATCTGTAACTCTGTATGTAACCCCTTCTCATGTACAGCACCATGGAATTAATGGTGCTATATAAATAAATAATAATAATAATAATAATAATAAATTTCATTGAAAAAAAGAAAAATTGCTGCTAAATTTTATACCTTCTAATATCCTAACAAAAAAACAAACATTTCAATGATGCTTATGTAAACTAGAAATAGGGTAAACTATTTTAACTTTTTAATTTGGTATGATTGATTATCTGTTTAAAGGGCATGAAAATGCAAAGTTTTAAAATTCATCCATACTATATTACGTTATGTGCGGTACATGTCGTTAGCATATAACACTCCAAAAAAGAGTTGTAAATTTTTTCTGCATTCAATTATTCATCCATAGAGTATTATGTGCTTTCTGTTACATAACGGTAGTATTAAACTATAAAAAATGCTTTGACTGTTGCAGGTGACCAATTATTTTTTTTAATAAAAAAAAAATCTTGGTTTCCAGAGACCTAGCAATTATAAAACACGAAAGGCGTGCGGTAAGGGATGTGAAGTGGAAGTGCTGATGATGGTGCACGCAGACACTGAGGAGGTGGGGCAGTGCGACTACGCCTGTTGCTGGTGCACCAAAAAAGATGTGCGACGTTCCCACACACTGGAACACCACACTGCACATGCTGGCAAGACTTTGGGAGCAGCAAAGGCCAGCAGTTGAGTACCAGCTTCAACACGCCAGTCGGTATTCTGGTCAGCCTCCGCACATAACAACTAAAGAGTAGGCATGGATGTCTCATATTTGTGCAGTGCTGCAAGAGTTTGAGGTCACCAAAAAGATGGTGATGACTGCGTATTTTTTATAAGGAGGGAAAAGTTTTTAAAGATGGTCAACCAATACCTGACGGACAAAATCAGCATACTCCCTAATTCCTCTGTGACCTTCAGCTATTGGGCCTCAAAACTGGACACCTGACATTAGTTGTCACTCTATGCCTTGGAGATGTGCTGCCCTGTCGCTAGCTTCCTGTCTGAGTAGGTTTTTAGTTTCACTGGGGGGTCAAAACAGACAGGCTCTTTTGCCTGTCAACAGAAATTGCTGACTGGCTCACTCTGATAAAAATGAACAAAGCTTAAATTATCCACATCTTTTCCACACCACTAGATGACAGCAGCATATAAAGTGTTTCTAATGTTCAATATTTGAGTGAGGCCTGCCAGTTGTTGCCTTCAAGGGTCTATGAATGACTGGATGACCCTACTTAGAATTTTTCCTTTGAATGTTGGAGTACATCAACTACATTACACTTTCAAAATAATTTAATGAGGTCCTCCAGATGTTGCCTTCAGGGGTCTATGGATGACTGTATTAGTCTCCTTATCATCTTTTCAAGGCTTTGCACTTTGTTCAGAGCCTTTATGAGAGTAGGAGCACATTGACTACACTTTCTTATTATTTTAATGAGACCCTCCAGTTGTTGCTTTCAAGGGTCTATGGATGAGCCTGCTTATATTTTTTCCTGTCTTTGCACTGTGTGCAGTTGGTGCCTTCAAGGGTGTATGGATGACCCTGCTTGTAATTTTTGGCATTCTTTGCACTGTGCAGAACTTTTATGAGTGTAGGAGTTCAACAACTATACTTTGTTTAGAATATTATAATGAAGCACTGAAAAGAGGTGATGGGGACCCTCATCTGCCCCCTCGCCCTTTTCTGATGTGGTGCCTGGATGGTCTATCTGTATGTTCTGATATTGTCCTGTAATGTATTGTCATGTTATCAATGCTATGTGTAGTGTTCCTTTGTTTCAATATTGTGTAAACTGTATGTTATAGTCAGGGACAGCAAGAGTTAATTCAGTGGTCTGGACTTGCAGCCTCAAAGGGACAGAAAGTTCCTGTCTCCTGAGGAGAGCCCAGGAATTATTACCTTTTCCTTCCCATTGTTATTAAAGTTTTACCACTGTTGGAACCAAAGTGTGATGTGTGCTACATCCGGAGGACACAGTTCTTGAATGGAAGGCAACCATGTGACAGAGGTAACCAATTATGCCCTAGGGCTGGGATTTGGGCTGTCTTTTCCTGTGCAAGGTGCCGCGGTGCTCACTGACTGTGATCTAGTGAACTCGCCCATGACTACCACCCCATGCCACCTTGTTACAGCACTACAGTTGGTGCCTTCAAAAATGAACGGATGACCCTGCCTGTCATTTTTGGCAGGCTTTGCACTAGTGCATAGCCTTTTTGAGTCTAGGAGTACCACTGCATAACAATGTGAACATAATGTGTATGAGGCCCTCATTTATGTCTAATTCAGGATGTATCTGAGTCCTTCTTCCATCACATTTTTGGCAGTTCTTGCTTCCTTCATAAATTACACTGAAATTTCCATTTTCATTAATAAAAAATTCAATTTTCGCTTACTTAAATTATATATTTTTTAAAATCCTTTTTTTAAATTTTGCCTTATAATTCAAGTCATTATACAGGAAAGAATGTGTCTTAATTTTTTTTCCTGTAAACTCAAATTACTCATTGATGTTGAATGTTGTATTGTCAGTCCTTAAAGTGAAATAAAAGTGTGACACCATTATTCCCAGTAGCAATCTGGGAGTCAGAGTTGCTTCCAGGGGTCTTCTCCATACTGTTATCCTTCCATTCAGCACTTTTTCCATCCATTTAAACATTTTCATCGCTCCCCCTGACCTCTTTTAGGGTCTGCCATAAAAAAAGCTTGGATTTCCCATTGATTCCCATTATACTCGTTACTTGAAACGAGCATCCGAGTATTAGGAATTGTTTGATTCAAGTAACGAGCATCGGAGCATTTTAGTACTCGGTCATCTCTAGATTTTATAAATATTGAGACTTTTGGCATTTTCACAACAGTTTACATTCCAAACTGGGCCGAGTTGGGTGGAAACCCACAGCTCGTCTAATTAATGACCAACTATGCTTTATGCCAGAAATCTTACTCCCCTCACTGACCGGAGTAAGATTCAGATACACCTGATTCATTATGAGACATGCGCCCCTTAATTAATCAGATCCCTTTTTACTCCATCAGGCCCGCTCATCAAGACCAGCGTAAATAATTCAGAATTTGCAATTTACTGAAGTCTCTTTTCTATTTTTATCTTGTGATGTTCGATGACTTTTTCTGTGCCAATATCCCCAATTTTTTTTGTTTGTTTGTTTTAACCTTTTTTTGCGACTTTTTAGCACCAAAAGCAGCAAATCCTTTTAAAAGTAGGAAACATGCTCAGCATTAAAAACTTCTCAAGGGACCTTACTCCGGGCAGAGACTGGTGTAAGAGGCGCCTAAAAAAATGTAACATTTGATAATAGTCACATTTCATGAATTTAAAACATCTGGATGAGCAAAGCTGATGCGAAAAAAATAAAAGACTTAAAGGGAATCTGTCACCGAGTATGACCAATGTGAGATACGGCCACCTCCTTTCCTGGCTGATATACAGCACTCTATAATACTGTATATCTGCCCCCAACCCGACCTGTAAGAGAAGGAAAAAGAGCTTTTATTATACTCACATGTAGGGCGGTCTGGTCCGAGGGGTGTCACTGGCCTTGGCCCGGCACCTCCCTTCTTTCAATGCCATCCTAGTTCCTGCTTTGTATGTAGGACACGTCATCCATACAAAGCTAGAAGGAGGATGGCATCGAAAGAAGAAGGGAGGCACCGGACCAAGAGCAGGGACAACACTAGGACCAGGCCAAGACCAGCAACACCACTAGGACCGGACCAAGACCAGCGACAACACTAGGACCAAGACCAGCAACACCACTAGGACCGGACCAAGACTAGCGACAACACTAGGACCAAGACCAGCAACACCACTAGGACCGGACCAAGACCAGCGACAACACTAGGACCAAGACCAGCAACACCACTAGGACTGGACCAAGACCAGCGACAACACTAGGACCAAGACCAGCGACAACACTAGGACTGGACCAAGACCAGCGACAACACTAGGACCAAGACCAGCAACACCACTAGGACCGGACCAAGACTAGCGACAACACTAGGACCAAGACCAGCAACACCACTAGGACCGGACCAAGACTAGCGACAACACTAGGACCAAGACCAGCGACAACACTAGGACCGGTCCAAGACCAGCGACACCACTAGGACCAAGACCAGCGACAACACTTGGACCGGACCAAGACCAGCGACACCACTAGGACCAAGACCAGCGACAACACTAGGACTGGACCAAGACCAGCGACACCACTAGGACCAAGATCAGCGACAACACTAGGACCAAGACTAGCGACAACACTAGGACCAAGACCAGTGACAACACTAGGACCGGACCAAGACCAGCAACAACACTAGGACCAGACCAAGACCAGCGACAACACTAGGACCGGACCAAGACCAGTGACAACATTAGGACTGGACCACCCCGCAGGTGAGTATAAGAAAAAGCTCTTTTTCTGGTCTTACAGGTCGGGTTGGGAGCAGATATGCAGTATTATAGAATGCTATATATCAGCCCTGAAAGTCGGTGTCCGTATCTCATATCCATCAAACCAGGTGACAGGTTCCCTTCAAAAAAGAAAGACAACTTAAAAAGTGTCCCAAAAAAGTACAGGAAAAAGGGCACAAATACTAAAGCTACTAAGAAGGGAGGACATTTTTTTCCAGAAAAGTGGAGAAAGAGCAATGATGAATTGGGGACCACAATGTTTAATAATATGGATATAGTAACTCTCTGCCCAAATGTACCAGATGTATCACGTCATTGTAAACACTAAGGAGAGAGGGGGACAGGAAGAGAGCTAAATGTGCCCCTCGGATTGATTGGTTATCGATAAATGGTCAACAATCAACCATCCCCCAAATGGCTAAGTGAATGTTAATAGATGGTGGATACGGGGGATGTATCTGCAGTGCGGTGTTAGGACTGTGTACTCGGCATGGGAGGGGGGGGGGCGTAGTAAGAACTTGATCGTGAGTTTGCAGTGAATAGATGATACAGATGTGTCAGGGGCGGATTTGGGGGTTTTCGTCGGTGGGAGCATCTGCTGCACATGTGTCTTTGGATCATCATCTGGAAACAGCTGGAGATGACAGGGAGGAGGGCGATGAATCAGCGCACAAGAGGGCGAGCGGCGGCTCCACACTTTCACATGTGCAGTACATAATTGGAGATTACAGGGTTTATCATCACCACTGTATATATGAAGTATTATCGGTGTTACCCCGCCACACCGACCTGCCAGTCTGAACTGTGACCGCGGAAGAAATATAGAAGCAGCGGTTACATGAGGAGAAGGCACCAGCATCACAAATAAATGAAAGAATCCAGATTACTGTGTCATCTGTAATACGGGGGACTGCATACATGGAAGAGGATACAGTCTACATCTCACAGTAGAAAGGCGGACAACCCCACATGACAGGGTCCCACAAATGATGAAGGGGCTTCTCCCATTCCTTAAACAGAGTCAGATCTAGTTCACTGATGAGACAAAAGCAAGAACAGCTTATAAGTGTGGGGGCTATATTACTTGGGGGCACAAACATAGAGAAACAGTACACCCAGTATCAACAATGTACCACACTAACAGCAGCAGAATAGTGAGTGCAGCTCTGGAGTATAATACAGGATGTAACTCAGGATCAGAAATGTAATGTATGTACACAGTGACTGCACCAGCAGAATAGTGAGTGCAGCTCTGGAGTGTAATACAGGATGTAACTCAGGATCACTACAGGATCAGTAATATAATATATGTACACAGTGACTGTACCAGCAGAACAGTGAGTGCAGCTCTGGGGTATAATACAGGATGTAACTTAGGATCAGTAATGTATGTACACAATGACTGCACCAGAAGAATAGTGAGTGCAGCTTTGGAGTGTAATACAGGAGGTAACTCAGGATCAGTACAGGATCAGTAATGTAATGTATGTACACAGTGACTGTGCTAGCAGAATAGTGAGTGCAGCTCTGGACTATAATACAGGACGTAACTCAGGATCAGAAATGTAATGTATGTACATAGTGACTGCACCAGCAGAATAGTGAGTGCAGCTCTGGGGTATAATACAGGATGTAACTCAGGAACAGTAATGTAATGTATGTACTCAGTGACTGCACTAGCAGAATAGTGAGTGCAGCTCTGGAATGTAATACAGGATGTAACTCAGGATCAGTAGTGTAATGTATGTACACAGTGACTGCACCAGCAGAATAGTGAGTGCAGCTCTGGGGGTATAATACAGGATGTAACTCAGGATCAGTAATGTAATGTATGTACACAGTGACTGCACCAGCAGAATAGTGAGTGCAGCTCTGGGGGTATAATACAGGATGTAACTCAGGATCAGTAATGTAATGTATGTACACAGTGACTGCTCCAGCAGAATAGTGGGTGCAGCTCTGCTCAGCTGCTACTCACTGTGCTGATTGTGGGTGCGGTCGCTGCTGAACCTGCAGTGTGCTCCTGAGCTCCTGGGAACCACCACCTCTCCACCCGGAGACCTGCTCTCTCTCTTACCCAGGGAGGGAGTGGGTTTCCTGGGATGAGTGAAGGAGCCAAGTCCCAGGCTTCTGCTTCCCGGACCAGGCTGGCGGGGGGCAGAAGGAACCAGCAACCAGCCTGCACATCAGAGGATTCGCGGGTGAGACGCTCCACCAGGAGTCGCAGCAATGTGGCTCCTACTCCCCCCAGGTCTGCAGAGACCCAGAGAAGCCGCAAGGCTTCCATGGAGGAGAAGCCTGCTAGTGTGCAGGATGACGGCCCTTCCGGAGGAAAGCTGAGTGCTCACGGAGGTGAGGCCGACCTCACTGAGGAGGGTTGGGCGCTGCAGAGCCCCTGGGAGTCTGTGTCCACCTATGCCTCCCGGGTCATGAGCCACCTCCGTGAGTATGAAGACGCAAGCAAGACCATCACGAGGCTCCGAGAGGAGCTGCGCTGCACAAGCAACAAAGCTGCAGGTTCCTCCAAACCGAGGAAGAATCAGCTCCAGGCGGAGGTAAGGAGACTGAAGGATGACATCAATGAGCTTGAAGTCAGAAAAGCTTTCATTAGAGAAAAAAGTGGACCATTTAAGGAAAAACTTATTAATGAAGATCGATTCAGAGAAATGGCTGATAACAGAGAGCAAAGGCAGATGGGGCTGCAGCCTGAGTGCCAGGTGGATGATGATGATGAGGAGGAGGATGATGACCAGCAGAAAGCCCCACCTGGCAGCCTGCTTAGTCACTCACAGGCCACGTGCAGCGAGCTCCCTGCTGAACAGGCGACAATGACATCTCGTCGCAGTTCTGCTGGCTCTGGGGAGGACAGTGACATCAGCCAGGGAGGGGCACTAATGGCAGAGATCAAGCTCCTGGAGTCCACAGTGTGCCTTCAGAACTTCCATCTTGGTGATGATTTGCCAGAGGAGGCACCTGGGGGCCGGAAAAAAAAGGTGAAGAAGATCAAACCTAAGCTGCAGGAAGCGGTAAGCTATGTATATGCCCCCCTCCCTGTACCCCCTGAGTCGGCTGCAGGGTCAGCTCGCTGTATAAGCCCCGTTGCCCAGCCCAGCCCGGGTTCTGCTCTGGATCCGGTGCAAAGGCGCGGGGAGACTACAAAGCAATGTAGTGAGGCGCAGAGCTCCGTTTCTGCTTGTAGTAGCAGGGACGTAGCAGCAGGTGCATCAGCCGAGAGGCTGGACAGTGAGGGCGGCCCGGCGGCGGGCGAAAAATCAGGCCACGATACTGTGGTGCGCTCCCCAGTGGGAGGGGGGAGCAGCCCGGTGTCAGGGGCAGCTCCGGTGGCCTCGGTGCCCCTGAATGCTGTTGCCGCTGATCACTTAGTTGAGAAGCGGCGGCAGTGTGAGGGGGTTACCGGGGCTGGGCGTTCCGGTCCTCCCTCCAAAGTCCTGTTCTGTGTTGGCGCCGCTGGTCAACAAGATCCTGATGCTAAGGATCAGCGGTGCCTCACAACAGCGAAAGATCAGCGGCGCCTGGTAGCAACCATGAAGCAGCGGAAAATATCAACTGATGATGCGGAGGGCACACATAAAACCAGGGGTGAGGTCACCTCCAGTTCTGTGGAGGAGACTCAGCCCCTTGTGCCTGATGATGCGGAGGCCAAAATGTCACCCCCTGTTGTCACTGGTCCAGCAGGAGTGAATGTGGTGGTGGGTATGGATGAGGAAAACTCTTTGTCTAGTGGTGTGGTTGCTGGTTTGGTGGAGGGTGAGGAGGTTATGGAGGTGGGTAATGGTGATACTGTTGGTGTGGATGTGGTCACTGGTCCGGTTGCCCCCCCCGGTGGTGGCAGCACCTGTCAGGAGTTATGCCGCTGTCACCTCCGGGGGAAATAGGGCGTCCTCGTCTCTGGGCTCTGGGGACGGCATGTTGCAACGGCGTCTCCTGGAAGCTCTAAAGAAGGGAGAGAGATCACTAATGGTAGAGGGTCGAGAGGTTGATCTATCCTTCTGGATAGAGAGGCATGGCCTCGGGGCCTTCCGAGAGCAAAGAGGGGGGGATACAGTGTGGTCCCTCCCAACAGCCGGGCCGGGTAGTGTGCGAAGGAATGTGGTCCGTCTTCGGTGGAGGGGCAGTGATGCGTGTCCTCCAAGGTCGAAGGTTGTGGAGCTCCTGCTGAGGATGGGCTTCAAGGCGATTGACATCTACGCCTTGATACATCCCTATTCCACACCTGAGTTTGATGTCAGCTTTGTTCGGCCGGAGGGGCTTGAACTTTTCTGGTCGAACTATGAGTTGGCAAAAAATGAGCCCGGCTGGCGAGACTTTGCCGTTCAGGCGGTGTCTCGCCAAAATCAAGTCAAGAAAGTGACCGTGATGACATGTAACGAGTCGCTTTCTTGTTATGACATCATGACGTGGCTTGGCCGGTATGGAGAGGTAGTGGAGATGCCAAAGAAAAACCGTGACGAGTTTGGTATCTGGTCAGGGGCCTGGACGTTTATGGTAAAACTTAAGCGTTCAGGTGGTACGGTTGCCCACATACCATCATCTGCCTTCCTGGGTAGGGATCGTATCCTGGTCTTCTACCAGGGGCAACCGAAGCTCTGTCACAGGTGCGGCGACCCCACACACTTCAGCGCAAACTGCACTGTGCAGAAGTGTGCATTGTGTGGGGATGTCGGCCATCTTGCTGCATCTTGTGTGGAGATTAGGTGCCACCTGTGTGGTGAGTTAGGTCACCCATTCAGCCGTTGTCCTCGCTCCTTCGCTAACGCAGTCGTGACCCCGGTGGGAGAAAGCCGTGAGGCTGATTCTGCTGGGGAAGGGACTAGCAAGGGTGAGGGAGCTGAGGGGCCAAGGAAGAAAAGCAATAAAAAGACGCCTGCCCAGCTAAGGCGTCTAGACAAGCGCAGACAGGATAGGGAGCTGGGCGAGCCTCGGGCTACTGGGGCGGCCCCTGTCCTGGATGCCAGTCTTGCTGCTGAGGCCCCAAGGGATGATGAGTTGGATGAGGAGGTCAGGAGGATCCACAGGGAGGAGAGTGCCACTGCCTCAGAGTCCTCCCATTATGAAAGTATGGATGAGGATAATAGGCAGTGGCTAGAGGACAAGCGTAAGCTCGGCACCAAAAAGAAAAGAAAGAAAGGAGATAAAAAATCTTCTCCCGCTCTGACCAAGGTACCTAAGGAAGGAAAAACCGACTCCCCTCTGGTTGGTCTTTCTAACCGGTTCCAAGCCCTTGAAAACATCTCTTCCTCTGAGGAGGAAGCTGAGGGTGAGGTTCTGGCTTCGGCGGGGCTCACAGGGGGCGCCGAGTCTCCTCCTTCTGGGAACGTAAGATCCTTGGAGGGAGGGACTGGCCCAGAGTCCGGAGACGAGGACGAAAAAAATAAAAAACGCGTGGAAATGGATACCTCCATGTCATTAAGGAGGGGGAAGGATTCCTCCTCTGAGGCAGAGGATAAGGGGAGTGGGAAAAAGAAAGCCATCTAACTCAATCACCAATGATGGCGGAACCCACTCCGTTGACGCTGGCGTCCATTAATGTCGCCAGCATAAAGTCAAATACAGCTAGATTTGCGGCCTTTGATTTTCTCAGCCGGGTTGAAGCTGACATTTTCTTTTTGCAAGAGACCAGGCTGCCAAACATGGCAGATGTGTTTAAAGCTAAGAGGGAGTGGAGACTCGGGCCCTCCTATTGGTCTCTTGCGGCCGAGCCGTATAGCGGAGTGGCGGTCCTTTTTACCGCACCGGTGGAATGCCGACGGGTTATTGAGTTAGAAATGGGGAGGTGCCTGATCTTAGATGTCCTCATGAAGGGACAAGAGCTCTGGCTCATTAACATCTATGGTCCCCAATCTAAGTGGGACCGGAAGTGTCTCTTTATGAGGATCAAGCCCTACCTTTTTACAAGTCGGCAGGTTGTCTTTGGAGGGGACTTCAATGCTGTCACGAGGCCCCGAGATAGAGGAGGTTCTAGAGACAAGCTGACTTATGATAGCGTCGCCCTTAATAGTATAGCTAGTGAGGCTCGCCTGGTGGATGTCCACATTCGGCACACCCCAGGCCACGAGGGGTTCACCTATCATAGAGGTAACTGTAGGTCCAGAATAGATAGGTTTTATTTAAAGGAGGAAGCTGTCTCTTCAGCAGTGTCTGTTGTTGAGGTGGAGTTCTCCGACCACTGTTTAATTTTGTTTTCTCTGAATGTTACAGAGACCCACCGGATGGGAAGAGGCTTTTGGAGGCTCAATTCGTCTCTCTTGGAAGAAGCGGAGATAAGACAGTCCTTTGAGGATTTTCTTCAGAGCCAGGTACCCTTACTGGATCTTTGTAGTAGTAGGTCAGAGTGGTGGGAGATGTTCAAGGAAAGGGTGGCGAGATTCTTCCGCTAGCTCTCGAGCCTCAGGAGTCTGAGCAGGTACCGCCTGTATCAGGGTCTGAGGAGGAAACTCGAGCATCTTGTCTCAACTGGAGGTAGCCGCGAGGAGATCTCCAGAGTAAAATCTTTGCTTATGAGGTGTCAGTACGATAGACACGCATCTTTGGTTTTTGAGAGGGATTACGGGAAGTACCGCTCGCCCGACCCTTACAGAAACTGCAAGATGTCAGTGAATAGTAAAGTGGTTACAGGACTGGTCGACACTACGGGGTCCCTGAGGCGATCCAGATCAGGGATCCTGGAGGTTGTCAGATCCTTCTACTCGCACCTCTTGGGGAAGAGGGATCTTGATTGGGATGAGATGTCGGCTTTCCTGGCAGAAGCTGTCCCCGAACCAGGGGTAGACCCCTCTCTTGACGTTTTGACAGAAATGATCAGGGAAGAGGAAGTTCAGTTGGCGATTGAAGGGCTTGCTCCCAAAAAATCGCCTGGTCCAGATGGCTTAACATCTGAATTCTATAAGACCTTTAAGGACGTTTTGGTTCCCCTCTTGACTGAGGTATTCAATGAGTGTCTTTCCTCGGGCACTCTGCCGAAGTCAATGAGGAGGTCTGCTCTGATCATCTTGTCAAAGGGTAAGGACCCGTCTTGCATTGAGAATTGGCGTCCCATAGCGCTTCTCAATGCAGACAGGAAGGTTCTAGCAAAGGTGCTGTTTAATCGGCTGGTGAAATTTGCACCCCGACTCCTTTCGGGGGCCCAGCATTGCTCTGTTCCAGGCCGCAGCACATTTAGTGCTGTGCTCTGTGTCCGAGAGGCAGTGGAGCAGGGTAGGGCTGGTCACTGGAAGGGGTACATGCTGTCACTGGACCAGGCAAAAGCGTTTGATCGGGTTAATCACGAGTACCTCTGGTCCGTCCTTCTGAGATATGGCCTGCCGGGGGGGTTTGTTGATTGGCTTAAGACCTTGTACAGTGGGGCAGAGAGTTTCCCGCTTGTGAATGGTTGGATTGGTAGCTCTTTTGAGGTTGGGTCCGGTGTTCGCCAGGGTTGTCCCTTGAGCCCGCTGCTGTACGTGTTTGCGATTGACCCTCTTCTTAGGAGGGTGGAGCGTGGACCGTTGGCCGGGATCGGGATGGATCAGGCAGCACCGGAAGCCACTCTGAGGGTGGTGGCGTATGCCGATGATGTCACTGTGTTTGCTTCCTCTCACGAGGAGGCAGGGTGGCTGATGTCAGAGGTAGATCGCTACTCGGAGGCATCCGGGTCCAAGATCAACCGGGATAAGTGTGAGAGTCTCTGGCTGGGAGGAGGAGATCCTGGTTTTGATCTCCCGGACACCCTTCCAGGACCCAAAGTCTCTGCAAAAGTCCTGGGCATCGAATTTGGCCAGGGGGATTACCCCAAACAAAATTGGGACAGCAGGCTAGAGATCGCCACTCAGAAGGTGAACCAATGGAAGGGTTGGTCTTTGACCCTAAGGGAAAGGGTAAACCTGAGCAAAACTTACCTGCTCCCTTTACTGATTTATCTGGGCAGTGTGTGCATCTTGCCGGAATCTCTCTGGACTCGGGTCTACAGTTTGTTCTTCCAACTGTTATGGGGGAATAGACTGAACCTGGTCAAGAGGGAGGTTACTTACCGTACGAGGAGACTAGGAGGGTTGGGTATGGTCAACCCTGTGGTATTCCTTGTGGATACCTTCATTAAGATCAATATCGCAAACCTCTGGAAAGAGAGGGCTCCTCCGTGGGTATTCTCCTGTAGGGGATGGTTTCAGCCTTTCTTCCAGGAATGGGAGACAGGAGGGCAAGTGAAGGATCTTCGCACACCGCATGGACATCTTCCGGCTTACGCTACCTTGGTTCTGAAGGTAATTCGTCGGTGGGGTCTGGGAATGTGGGAGATCAGGACTCTGCCAAGGAAACTACTTGACAGTGGGGTTCTGTTGACCCATTTCCAGAGGCCTCTGGCGCTCAGGGACTGCCCAAGTCGGGATCTTGGGGTGGGTTTGCATCTTTTGAATTCTATCAGGATCCCCTCGAAGTTTTGGGACTTGGCTTGGCGCTGCTTCCATGGGAAACTGTGTGTGAGGGACAATCTGAAGTGTAGGAGCTCTGAGGACAGGAATTGTCCTCGGGAGCATTGTGGTACCTTGCTGGAAAGCATGGACCACTTCCTGCTTCATTGTCCCTTCAACACAGAGGTGTACAACAGGGTGGGTGCCTCCATTGGCTGGTCTCGGCTGGCCGGTCTCTCCTATGCGGAATGGGCCTATGGAGCATTCGGAGACCTGGGTGGTCGGGACCGCTGCACCTTATTTCTAGTTAGCGCAGTGGTTAGGTATCACACGTGGAACGCACGGTGCTTAGTATCGACGCAACGAAAAATCCTCCCAGTGGACGATGTGTTTAGGACCATACTCGGTGACCTGGTGAAGGTGCGCTCTCTGGAGTATGGGAGACTGGGCGCACGGAGGGCCGCGCTCCTCTGGAGGGGCTTTTCTTTTAGTGTGCCCTAGTCTGGTCATCTCCTTTCCTGGTGGTGGGCTGCTGCTGACACTGTAGATTTTTGTTTTGTTTGCTCATTATACAGTGATGTAGGGCTGCAGGCGCCGAACTTGGGCTTCGTGTTTTGTAATTATTGTGGTGTGTGCTGCTGTATATAATGTATATATTGTATATGGGGATATAGATTTGGGTGTAGGTGTTAGGTTGGGTGGTGGGAAAAGGGGGGAGGTGGGATTATCTTGTGGGACTATGGGACACCGGGTTGTTTGGGGGAAAAACTGGCACTGCCTGATCTGGCCTATGGACGTTGGACATGGACTGAGGCATGAGATGCAGGACCAGCTCTCAGGTCAGTGCGGGGGGTTGGGAATGGAGGATAGCTTGTAGAATTGTATATATTTGTTTAATTTGTAGTTATTTTATTTAAAACTAAAAAAAAAAAAAAAAAGTTCATGTATATAGTCTTTGTTTTCCATTGTTTATTTTATTTGTTATTATTATTTTGTTTGGTGACCGGACCTGAAGTTATTGTTCTGTATATACTGTATAATATGTGTGAGAGGAGAGAATGAGCGGCTGGACCAGTGTTCAGTATACTGATTATTTTCTGGCTAATATTTTTGTTATGTTTTCTGCTATTATTGTTGTTATGTTTTTCATTTTTATAATAAAAGATCTACAGGATGTAACTCAGGATCAGTAATGTAATGTATGTACACAGTGACTGCTCCAGCAGAATAGTGAGTGCAGCTCTGGAGTATAATACAGGAGGTAACTCAGGATCAGTAATGTATGTACACAGTGACTGCACCAGCAGGATAGTGGGTGCAGCTCTGCTCAGCTGCTGCTCACTGTGCTGATTGTGGGTGCGGTCGCTGCTGAACCTGCTGTGTGCTCCTGAGCTCCTGAGAACCACCACCTCTCCACCCGGGGACCTGCTCTCTCTCTTACCCAGGGAGTGAGTGGGTTTCCTGGGATGAGTGAAGGAGCCAAGTCCCAGGCTTCTGCTTCCCGGACCAGGCTGGCGGGGGGCAGAAGGAACCAGCAACCAGCCTGCACATCAGAGGATTCGGGGGTGAGACGCTCCACCAGGAGTCGCAGCAATGTGGCTCCTACTCCCCCCAGGTCTGCAGAGACCCAGAGAAGCCGCAAGGCTTCCATGGAGGAGAAGCCTGCTAGCGTGCAGGATGACGGCCCTTCCGGAGGAAAGCTGAGTGCTCACGGAGGTGAGGCCGACCTCACTGAGGAGGGTTGGGCGCTGCAGAGACCCCGGGAGTCTGTGTCCACCTATGCCTCCCGGGTCATGAGCCACCTCCGTGAGTATGAAGACGCAAGCAAGAGATTGAGAAGGCTCCGGGAGGAGCTGCGCTGCACAAGCGCAAAAGCTGCAGGCGCCTCCAGACCCAGGAAGATGCAATTCCAGGCTGAGGTAAAGAGGCTGAAGCTTGAAATTAATGACCTGGAGGTGAGAAAAGCGTTTATCCAAGAAAAAAGTGGACCATTTAAAGAAAAATTGCAAAATGAAGATCGATTCAGAGAAATGGCTGATAACAGAGAGCAAAGGCAGATAGGGCTGCAGCCTGGGAGCCAGGTGGATGATGATGATGATGAGAAGAAGGAGGATGACCAGCAGAAAGCCCCACCTGGCAGCCTGCTTAGTCACTCACAGGCCACGTGCAGCGAGCTCCCTGCTGGACAGGCGACAATGACATCTCGTCGCAGTTCTGCTGGCTCTGGGGAGGACAGTGACATCGGCCAGGGAGGGGCACTAATGGCAGAGATCAAGCTCCTGGAGTCCACAGTGTGCCTTCAGAACTTCCATCTTGGTGATGATTTGCCAGAGGAGGCACCTGGGGGCAAGAAAAAAAAGGTGAAGAAGATCAAACCTAAGCTCCAGGAAGCGGTAAGCTATGTGTATGCCCCCCTCCCTGTAACCCCTGAGTCGGCTGCAGGGTCAGCTCGCTGTATAAGCCCCGTTGCCCAGCCCAGCCCGGGTTCTGCTCTGGATCCGGTGCAAAGGCGCGGGGAGACTACAAAGCACGGTAGTGAGGCGCTGAGCTCCGTCTCTGCTTGTAGTAGCTGGGACGTAGCAGCAGGTGCATCAGCCGAGAGGCTGGACAGTGAGGGCGGCCCGGCGGCGGGCGAAAAATCAGGCCACAATACTGTGGTGCGCTCCCCAGTGGGAGGGGGGAGCAGCCCGGTGTCAGGGGCAGCTCCGGTAGCCTCGGTGCCCCTGAATGCTGTTGCCGCTAATCACTTAGTTGAGAAGCGGCGGCAGTGTGAGGGGGTTACCGGGGCGGGGCGTTCCGGTCCTCCCACCAAAGTCCTGTTCTGTGTTGGCGCCGTTGGTCAACAAGATCCTGATGCTAAGGATCAGCGGTGCCTCACAGAAGCTAAAGATCAACGGCGCCTGGTAGCAACCATGAAGCAGCGGAAAATATCAACTGATGATGCGGAGGGCACACATAAAACCAGGGGTGAGGTCACCTCCAGATCTGTGGAGGAGACTCAGCCCCTTGTGCCTGATGATGCGGAGGCCAAAATGTCACCCCCTGTTGTCACTGGTCCAGCAGGAGTGAATGTGGTGGTGGGTATGGATGAGGAAAAGTCTTTGTCTAGTGGTGTGGTTGCTGGTTTGGTAGAGGGTGAGGAGGTTATGGAGGTGGGTAATGGTGATGCTGTTGGTGTGGATGTGGTTACTGGTCCGGTTGCCCCCCCGGTGGTGGCAGCACCTGTCAGGAGTTATGCCGCTGTCACCTCCGGGGGAAATAGGGCGTCCTCCTCGTCTCTGGGCTCTGGGGACGGCATGTTGCAAAGGCGTCTCCTGGAGGCTCTAAAGAGGGGAGAGAGATCACTAATGGTAGAGGGTCGAGAGGTTGATCTATCCTTCTGGATAGAGAGGCATGGCCTCGGGGCCTTCCGAGAGCAAAGAGGGGGGGATACAGTGTGGTCCCTCCCAACAGCCGGGCCGGGTAGTGTGCGAAGGAATGTGGTCCGTCTTCGGTGGAGGGGCAGTGATGCATGTCCTCCAAGGTCGAAGGTTGTGGAGCTCCTGCTGAGGATGGGCTTCAAGGCGATTGACATCTACGCCTTGATACATCCCTATTCCACACCTGAGTTTGATGTCAGCTTTGTTCGGCCGGAGGGGCTTGAACTTTTCTGGTCAAACTATGAGTTGGCAAAAAATGAGCCCGGCTGGCGAGACTTTGCCGTTCAGGCGGTGTCTCGCCAAAATCAAGTCAAGAAAGTGACCGTGATGACGTGTAACGAGTCGCTTTCTTGTTATGACATGATGATGTGGCTTGGCCGGTATGGAGAGGTAGTGGAGATGCCAAAGAAAAACCGTGACGAGTTTGGTATCTGGTCAGGGGCCTGGACGTTTATGGTAAAACTTAAGCGTTCAGGTGGTACGGTTGCCCACATACCATCATCTGCCTTCCTGGGTAGGGATCGTATCCTGGTCTTCTACCATGGGCAACCGAAGCTCTGTCACAGGTGCAGCGACCCCACACACTTCAGCGCAAACTGCACTGTGCAGAAGTGTGCATTGTGTGGGGATGTCGGCCATCTTGCTGCATCTTGTGTGGCGATTAGGTGCCACCTGTGTGGTGAGTTAGGTCACCCATTCAGCCGTTGTCCTCGCTCCTTCGCTAACGCAGTCGTGACCCCGGTGGGAGAAAGCCGTGAGGCTGATTCTGCTGGGGAAGGGACTAGCAAGGGTGAGGGAGCTGAGGGGCCAAGGAAGAAAAGCAATAAAAAGACGCCTGCCCAGCTAAGGCGTCTAGACAAGCGCAGACAGGATAGGGAGCTGGGCGAGCCTCGGGCTACTGGGGCGGCCCCTGTCCTGGATGCCAGTCTTGCTGCTGAGGCCCCAAGGGATGATGAGTTGGATGAGGAGGTCAGGAGGATCCACAGGGAGGAGAATGCCACTGCCTCAGAGTCCTCCCATTATGAAAGTATGGATGAGGATAATAGGCAGTGGCTAGAGGACAAGCGTAAGCTCGGCACCAAAAAGAAGAGAAAGAAGGGAGAAAAAAAAAATAAAAAATCTTCTCTCACTCTGACCAAGGTACCTAAGGAAGGAAAAACCGACTCCCCTCTGGTTGGTCTTTCTAACCGGTTCCAAGCCCTTGAAAACATCTCTTCCTCTGAGGGGGAAGCTGAGGGTGAGGTTCTGGCTTCGGCGGGGCTCACAGGGGGCGCCGAGTCTCCTCCTTCTGGGAACATAAGATCTTTAGAGGGAGGGACTGGCCCAGAGTCCGGAGACGAGGACGAAAAAAATAAAAAACGCGTGGAAATGGATATCTCCATGTCATTAAAGAGGGGGAAGGTTTCCTCCTCTGAGGCAGAGGATAAGGGGTGTGGGAAAAAGAAAGCCATCTAACTCAATCACCAATGATGGCGGAACCCACTCCGTTGACGCTGGCGTCCATTAATGTTGCCAGCATAAAGTCAAATACAGCTAGATTTGCGGCCTTTGATTTTCTCAGCCGGGTTGAAGCTGACATTTCATTTTCTTTTTGCAAGAGACCAGGCTGCCAAACATGGCAGATGTGTTTAAAGCTAAGAGGGAGTGGAGACTCGGGCCCTCCTATTGGTCTCTTGCGGCCGAGCCGTATAGCGGAGTGGCGGTCCTTTTTACCGCACCGGTCCTTTTTACCGCACCGATCTTTGCTTATGAGGTGTCAGTACGATAGACACGCATCTTTGGTTTTTGGGAGGGATTACGGGAAGTACCGCTCGCCCGACCCTTACAGAAACTGCAAGATGTCAGTGAATAGTAAAGTGGTTACAGGACTGGTCGACACTACGGGGTCCCTGAGGCGATCCAGATCAGGGATCCTGGAGGTTGTCAGATCCTTCTACTCGCACCTCTTGGGGAAGAGGGATCTTGATTGGGATGAGATGTCGGCTTTCCTGGCAGAAGCTGTCCCCGAACCAGGGGTAGACCCCTCTCTTGACGTTTTGACAGAAATGATCAGGGAAGAGGAAGTTCAGTTGGCGATTGAAGGGCTTGCCCCCAAAAAATCGCCTGGTCCAGATGGCTTAACATCTGAATTCTATAAGACCTTTAAGGACGTTTTGGTTCCCCTCTTGACTGAGGTATTCAATGAGTGTCTTTCCTCGGGCACTCTGCCGAAGTCAATGAGGAGGTCTGCTCTGATCATCTTGTCAAAGGGTAAGGACCCGTCTTGCATTGAGAATTGGCATCCCATAGCGCTTCTCAATGCAGACAGGAAGGTTCTGGCAAAGGTGCTGTTTAATCGGCTGGTGAAATTTGCACCCCGACTCCTTTCGGGGGCCCAGCATTGCTTTGTTCAAGGCCGCAGCACATTTAGTGCTGTGCTCTGTGTCCGAGAGGCAGTGGAGCAGGGTAGGGCTGGTCACTGGAAGGGGTACATGCTGTCACTGGACCAGGCAAAAGCGTTTGATCGGGTTAATCACAAGTACCTCTGGTCCTTCCTTCTGAGATATGGCCTGCCGGGGGGGTTTGTTGATTGGCTTAAGACCTTGTACAGTGGGGCAGAGAGTTTCCCGCTTGTGAATGGTTGGATTGGTAGCTCTTTTGAGGTTGGGTCCGGTGTTCGCCAGGGTTGTCCCTTGAGCCCGCTGCTGTACGTGTTTGCGATTGACCCTCTTCTTAGGAGGGTGGAGCGTGGACCGTTGGCCGGGATCGGGATGGATCAGGCAGCACCGGAGGCCACTCTGAGGGTGGTGGCGTATGCCGATGATGTCACTGTGTTTGCTTCCTCTCACGAGGAGGCAGGATGGCTGATGTAAGAGGTAGATCGCTACTCGGAGGCATCCGGGTCCAAGATCAACCGGGATAAGTGTGAGAGTCTCTGGCTGGGAGGAGGAGATCCTGGTTTTGATCTCCCGGACACCCTTCCATGACCCAAAGTCTCTGCAAAAGTCCTTGGCATCGAATTTGGCCAGGGGGATTACCCCAAACAAAATTGGGACAGCAGGCTAGAGATCGCCACTCAGAAGGTGAACCAATGGAAGGGTTGGTCTTTGACCCTAAGGGAAAGGGTAAACCTGATCAAAACTTACCTGCTCCCTTTACTGATTTATCTGGGCAGTGTGTGCATCTTGCTGGAATCTCTCTGGACTCGGGTCTACAGTTTGTTCTTCCAACTGTTATGGGGGAATAGACTGAACCTGGTCAAGAGGGAGGTTACTTACCGTACGAGGAGACTAGGAGGGTTGGGTATGGTCAACCCTGTGGTATTCCTTGTGGATACCTTCATTAAGATCAATATCGCAAACCTCTGGAAAGAGAGGGCTCCTCCGTGGGTATTCTCCTGTAGGGGATGGTTTCAGCCTTTCTTCCAGGAATGGGAGACAGGAGGGCAAGTGAAGGATCTTCGCACACCGCATGGACATCTTCCGGCTTACGCTACCTTGGTTCTGAAGGTAATTCGTCGGTGGGGTCTGGGAATGTGGGAGATCAGGACTCTGCCAAGGAAACTACTTGACAATAGGGTTCTTTTGACCCATTTCCAGAGGCCTCTGGCGCTCAGGGACTGCCCAAGTCGGGATCTTGGGGTGGGTTTGCATCTTTTGAATTCTATCAGGATCCCCTCGAAGTTTTGGGACTTGGCTTGGCGCTGCTTCCATGGGAAACTGTGTGTGAGGGACAATCTGAAGTGTAGGAGCTCTGATGACAGGAATTGTCCTCGGGAGCATTGTGGTACCTTGCTGGAAAGCATGGCCCACTTCCTGCTTCATTGTCCCTTCAACACAGAGGTGTACAACAGGGTGGGCGCCTTCATTGGCTGGTCTCGGCTGGCCGGTCTCTCCTATGCGGAATGGGCCTATGGAGCATTCGGAGACCTGGGTGGTCGGGACCGCTGCACCTTATTTCTAGTTAGCGCAGTGGTTAGGTATCACACGTGGAACGCACGGTGCTTAGTATCGACGCAACGAAAAATCCTCCCAGTGGACGATGTGTTTAGGACCATACTCGGTGACCTGGTGAAGGTGCGCTCTCTGGAGTATGGGAGACTAGGCGCACGGAGAGCTGCGCTCCTCTGGAGGGGCTTTTCTTTTAGTGTGCCCTAGTCTGGTCATCTCCTTTCCTGGTGGTGGGCTGCTGCTGACACTGTAGATTTTTGTTTTGTTTGATTATACAGTGATGTAGGGCTGCAAGCGCCGAACTTGGGCTTCGTGAGTTGTGATTATTGTGGTGTGTGCTGCTGTATATAATGTATATATTGTATATGGGGATATAGATTTGGGTGTAGGTGTTAGGTTGGGTGGTGGGAAAGGGGGGGAGGTGGGTTTATCTTGTGGGACTATGGGACACTGGGTTGTTTGGGGAAAAACTGGCACTGCCTGATCTGGCCTATGGACGTTGGACATGGACTCAGGCATGAGACGCAGGACCAGCTCTCAGGTCAGTGCGGGGGGTTGGGAATGGAGGATAGCTTGTAGTATTGTATATATTTGTAGTTATTTTATTTAAAACTAAAAAAAAAAAAAAAGTTCATGTATATAGTCTGTTTGCCATTGTTTATTTTATTTGTTATTATTTTGTTTGGTGACCGGACCTGAAAATCAAAGTAGTTATTGTTCTGTATATACTGTATAATATGTGTGAGAGGAGAGAATGAGCGGCTGGACCAGTGTTCAGTATACTGATTATTTTCTGGCTAATATTTTTGTTATGTTTTCTGCTATTATTGTTGTTATGTTTTTCATTTTTATAATAAAAGATCTACAGGATGTAACTCAGGATCAGTAATGTAATGTATGTACACTGCGACTGCACCAGCAGAATAGTGAGTGCAGCTCTGGGGTATAATACAGGATGTAACTCAGGATCAGTAATGTAATGTATGTACACAGTGACTGCACCAGCAGAATAGTGAGTGCAGCTCTGGAGTATAATACAGGATGTAACTCAGGATCAGTACAGGATCAGTAATGTATGTACACAGTGACTGCACCCGCAGAATAGTGAGTGCCGCTCTGGAGAATAATACAGGATGTAACTCAGGATCAGTAATGTATGTACACAGTGACTGTGCCAGCAGAATAGTGAGTGCAGCTCTGGAGTATAATACAGGATGTAACTCAGGATCAGAAATGTATGTATGTACACAGTGACTGCACTAGCGGAATAGTGAGTGCAGCTCTGAAGTGTAATACAGGATGTAACTCAGCATCAGTAATGTAATGTACAGTCATATGAAAAAGTTTGGGCACCCCTATTAATCTTAAGCTTAATGTTTTATAAAAATGTTTTTTTTTGCAACAGCTATTTCAGTTTCATATATCTAATAACTGTTGGACACAGTAATGTTTCTGCCTTGAAATGAGGTTTATTGTACTAACAGAAAATGTGCAATCTGCATTCAAACAAAATTTGACACGTGCATAAGTATGGGCACCCTTATCATTTTCTTGTTTTAAATACTCCTACCTACTTTTTACTGACTTACTAAAGCACTTTTTTTTTGGTTTTGTAACCTCATTGAGCTTTGAACGTCATAGCCAGGTGTATGCAATCATGAGAAAAGCTACTTAAAGTGGCCACTTGCAAGTTGTTCTCCTGTTTGAATCTCCTCTGAAGAGTGGCATCATGGGCTCCTCAAAACAACTGTCAAATGATCTGAAAACAAAGATTATTCAACATAGTTGTTCAGGGGAAGGATACAAAAAGCTGTCTCAGAGATTTAACCTGTCAATTTCCACTGTGAGGAACATAGTAAGGAAATGGAAGAACACAGGTACAGTTCTTGTTAAGGCCAGAAGTGGCAGGCCAAGAAAAGCATCAGAAAGGCAAAGAAGAAGAATGGTGAGATCAGTCAAGGACAATTCTCAGACCACCTCCAGAGAGCTGCAGCATCAACTTGCTGCAGATGGTGTCACTGTGCATCGGTCAACTATACAACACACTGTGTTTTTTTGCCGCCATGCATAACACCTATGACAGGTGGCGTCACGAACATAAACTTTATCCCTTTAAAGACCTTTCCCCGTTATATGGACGTCCCAGGGCCACGGACTGGGTCAGCCACCGTGACATCCCCCTGCAGAGTACAGGACCCGGTACCGAGTACTCCACTGCCCTGACGGGGTGCTCCAAACTTGGCGTCACAAAAAGGATCCACCGATCCAGCAAAATGGGTCATGTGCGCCTAAAGGTCTGTGCCTAACTGTTTTTGTGCTCAGAGACAGTGTGTCGCAAAAGACCACCAAAATTGCCGCCAAAACCGCCACCATTACAGCACCATGTTGCGTACAGGAAGAGTGGGGCATGTCATCGTGGGCATAGCCTGGAAAAATGGCACGAAAGTGGAAGCCGTCCCTCACAGATACTACTATGTCAGGAAGATATTCCCATCAACAAAAGGGATCAGCCTCCTAGTCTGGGATGGTGGAGGGAGAAGAAGGAACCGCCCTCCAGGAGAGGAGGAGCCGGAACAACAGGAAGACGCCGACACAGACCTGGTTGGCAAGATGGCGAGTGGAGATCAACCGGAGGAGGGGGAGAAAGCCCGCGGCGCCTCGCACCAATCAGAGGAAGAGAAGGCCCCGTCGTCACTCATGAACCCGGAGGTTCTTGGATTGGAGGTCGAGGAGCTGCGTCGTCAGTTCTGGAGCTCGTAGTACCGCACAGCTGCCAGTATCCGGGGCAGCAGCACAGCCAGCCCTTGGAGCCTCAGCCAGCAGCGGAGGAGACCGGCACCTGAGACACCGTGGCAGTAAGTAAGCCTACTGACCCTGCCCAGTTGCTGAAGACCCCACCCTGCTAGTGGCCATAGACTCGCCCCCAGCACCACCACCCGGATGGGTGTGTAGCCATCTAGCATGGGACCAGCCCTGGGAGACCTTAGATACTTTTGATATCCCACTGCAGCCCATCAAAAGAAGTGTGGACATCCAGGGGCAGTGGGTGACCTTGAAATGGACCCATACCAGTACCGACCTGATCGGGTTCCCGGGGAAGGCCAGCCAGAAAGGGAGCGAATTGAGGTCATCAGCCAACAGGAGTACCACCGGCAGCGGGTGCTCCAACAAGAACAGAAAGAGCGGGAGGAGGAGCGTCGATGCCATGTTGCCCACGAAAAGGACCTACTGGCCAAAGCCCGGGCCCGGAAGGTGGGTTGTGAGAACCGGGGCCCGCGGAGGTGTGGGACAGTGGTCACATTCCGCCTCAATTCCGGCTGGGGTTTCATCAAGGAGCCAGATCTTTACCCCGAAGTCTTTGTGACTAGGCGAGATGTAGAGGCACACCTAATGGAGAGACACCCGGACAGGGACCGCTATCCTGGTGACCGTGTCACCTACACTAGACACTGGGGAGACAAGAGGTGGTACGCCCTCTATGTTCATAAATGTGAGCTAAATAAGGAGAAATTCACCACCTCGCGGCCTGGAGCCACTACCACCAGCGACACCATGTTACCCAGCGTCGCCCCCACCTGGCCAGGTGATGAACACCTCTACATGCACAACAAAGGTGCCTATCACTCTGTGCTCAAAGTGCACATAGACTGTCGTGGAACAAAAGACAGTAAGCACTCAGACTCCCATCCGGAGTGCTGACGCACTGTATGTGGTGCCCGGTAGTCCTCACCTCCCATAAAGGGAAGCTTTAGCTATAATATTAGTTTTTTTATAAGTTTATTGCATTCCAAAAATTGTATGTCTTTTTGCTAACCTGTAACTGTCGTTTTTCTTTTCCCAGTCCGGGAGTACTGGATTTAACATGGGGGAGTGTGGCGCCCCAGGGTGCTGGTCGTCACAGTGGCTTTGCTCCCGGGGAAAGCGGTGCTACGTTTGGAGGCAAGGAAGGATAACTGCAACCAGGTATAAAAAACATGCAACATATTCACACTCCAGGCCACTAGGGGGAGCTTCTGATCCTATTTACTAAGTGATTCCCCTTAGATATATAACTGGTAGTCTGTAGGGAAAGTTAGTCAGTCCTTCAGGGAAGCTGTTCCTGGCAGGAGCGAATTCCTGGCCAAGGACAGAGGAGAGGGTCCAAGGAGCTGTGCATGCCCTAAGAGCTGCAGCTCCCAGAAAGAGACATTTGAAGGTCGAATTGTTTGCAGCGAGCATGCAGGAGAAGGAGCACAGGAGAGGATATCAGAAGGGGACCAGCCCCGAGCAGGCTGCCTCCTTCTGAGGCACAGAGACCGGTAGCTGGAACACCGAGGTTGTAAGGACCTCTATGACTTACATCAGAGACCGACAGGACAGCTCAGCTGTGAGAGAGATAACATCTGTGAGGACCTTATGAGAAGCTTAGCAGTAAGGGACTACACCACCACGGCGCAAGAGGAAAGGCTTTTATACCCCACCTGGACAAGGGGACTCTGGACTTGCCTCCAAACCGGCCGGACTCTGCCTGCCCCATGGTCTGGTGCTCTGGACTGTGGATACTAAAGTCTTCAGTAAAGGTAAAGAGACTGTAAACCCCTGTCCTCGTTTTTCTCTGCGCCACTCACCATCCACCATCTACACTCTGGGAAGCCCTGGGGATATACTTCACCTGTGGGAAGGTATACCATCTAGCTGCCATAACATCACCCCAGCAGACCCCTTGGAGCAGCGTCGGTCACCCTGACCGAATACCACAGGTGACATCACGAACATAAACTTTATCCCTTTAAAGACTTTTCCCCTTTATATGGACGTCCCAGGGCCACGGACCGGGTCAGCCACTGTGACATCCCCCTGTAGAATACAGGACCTGGTACCGAGTACCCCACTGCCCTGACGGGGCGCTCCATATGGTTATTATAATTGATATTCTTACTGTTAAATCCTCCCAGAAGATCCTGGATCAGTGTATACTGACTGTGTTTACAATTCCCAGCGCTTACCCAAACCAACCATATATAGGGCCAGTTAACTTTTGACCCTACATTGGCTTGAGCTACTTAAAAAAATGGAAAATTCCTTGAAATCATATGGACACTTCTCCTTATGTCTGCAAATGACCCTTAAAATCTGCCCCCCATCCTGCGAGGTCAAAGAGGTGAAGAGCAATATGTCAGCCTCATACATGTACATATGTTGATAATGTGCAGCAGGTATTTTATTAGATATTTCCCACTATTTGTTCCCTTACAGTGACCAGGATTCCTTCTGTCTGGAGTCAGGGACATGGCAGGAGGTCGCAGCCAGAAGGCACCCGCAGTGTCAGAGGAGCTGGGGTTTTATGTACAGCTGAGAAATACATTACAGGTCCTGAACCAGAGCAGCACAACATGGAAGAAACTCATAACTGTTTCTACTGTACAGAAGACAATGTAAATAATACCCTTATAATATCTGCACATGGATTATATCAGCATTCTTTCATGGCAGGCAGCATTATAATATTGTTGTACATAGGGGCAGTATTATAGTAGTTGTATTCTTGTACATAGGAGCAGTATTATAGTAGTTATATCTTGTACATAGGAACAGTATTATAGTAGTTATATTCTTGTACATAGGGGCAGTATTATAGTAGTTATATTCTTGTATATAGGATCAGTATTATAGTAGTTATATTCTTGTACATAGGGGTAGTATTATAGTAGTTATATTCTTGTACATAGGAGCCGTATTATAGTAGTTATATTCTTGTACATAGGGGCAGTATTATAGTAGTTGTATTCTTGTACATAGGAGCAGTATTATAGTAGTTATATTCTTGTACGTAGGGGCATTATTATAGTAGTTATATTCTTGTACATAGGGGCAGTATTATAGTAGTTATATTCTTGTACATAGTGGGCAGTATTATAGTAGTTATATTCTTGTACATAGGAGCAGTATTATAGTAGTTATATTCTTGTACATAGAGGCAGTATTATAGTAATTATATTCTTGTACATAGGAGCAGTATTATAGTAGTTATATTCTTGTACATAGGGGGCAGTATTATAGTAGTTATATTCTTGTACATAGGGGCAGTATTATAGTAGTTATATTCTTGTACATAGGGGCAGTATCAGTAGTTATATTCTTGTACATAGGAGCAGTATTATAGTAGTTATATTCTTGTACATAAGGGCAGTATTATAGTAGTTATATTCTTGTACAAAGGGGCAGTATTATAGTAGTTATATTCTTGTACATAGGGGGCAGTATTATAGTAGTTATATTCTTGTACATAGGAGCAGTATTATAGTAGTTATATTCTTGTACATAGAGGCAGTATTATAGTAGTTATATTCTTGTACATAGGGGCAGTATTATAGTAGTTATATTCTTGTTCATAGGGGCAGTATTATAGTAGGTATATTCTTGTACATGGGTGTAAGAGTCATGTCGGTCTGGTAGTCGGGGGCAGGTATATCTCGCCCAGGTATTTGTCCTATGTGAATTAGGCCGCTCAGTATCATCAGGATACCGAGGGGTTAATAAGTGCAGGAATAAAGGCTGACCAGCTGGAGGTTTCAGGTGTCAGCCTGGGGCACTCAGAATGCCTGTCTGTGTGAGACAAACGTGAGTGGGAGCTGTGCTCATGCACTGTGTAATGTTAGCTGGGTGGGAGAAGCCCCCCAGTTGTTAGTTAGGAACGTGCTTGTTTAGTTAGTGCCGGACAGGCAAGGATTTATGTTTATGTTTTGTTTTATATTTGCTTCCACTTTAATAAACCTGACTTGAGGTCAGTTAACTTGGAAACCTGCTGTCGCCTCAGAGTTCAATGCACAAACCACGTGACCTTTGACCCCAGCAAAGGCGATCCCGGAGTGTTTTGTCACATTGGGGTAGTATTATAGTAGTTATATTCTTCTACGTAGGGAGCAGTATTATAGTAGTTATATTCTTGTACATAAGAGTAGTATTATAGTAGTTATATTCTTGTACATAGGGCAGTATTATTGTAGTTATATTCATGTACATAGGAGGTAGTATTAGTTATATTCTTGTATATATGAGCAGTATTATAGTAGTTATATTCTTGTACATAGGAGCAGCATTATAGTAGTTATATTCTTGTACATAAAAGCAGTGTTTTACTAGTTGTATTCTTGTATATATGGGGCAGTATCATACTAGTTATATACTTAATTATACATAGAAGCAGTATTATAGTAGTTATATTCTTGTACATAGGGGCAGTATTATAGTAGTTATATTCTTGTACATAGGAGGCAGTATTATAGCAGTTATATTCTTGTACATAGGAGCAGTATTATAGTAGTTATATTCTTGTACATAGGGGCAGTATTATAGTAGTTATATTCTTGTACATAGGGACAGTATTATAGCAGTTATATTCTTGCACATAGGGGCAGTATTATAGTAGTTATATTCTTGTACATAGGGGCAGTATTATAGTAGTTATATTCTTGTATATAGGGTCAGTATTATAGTAGTTATATTCTTGTACATAGGGGGCACTATTATAGTAGTTATATTCTTGTACATAGGGGGCAGTATTATAGTAGTTATATTCTTATTCATAGAAGCAGTATTATAAATTAACGATGAGCGAACCCGACCTGTAAAGTTCAAAGTTTGTACCAGACACCCAGTGTCTGGTGCCGATCCCCGAACACGGACTTCTTGCTATATGTCTTTGTTACTGTTCAGGTTCAGCAGACTAATAAAGCTTGCTGAAAGGCTGCAGCACAGACAATCAACAAGCTTTAACACTATGGGCACTATATTGGCATGGCTGTGATTGGCTGGTGCACGACATGACCTGGCCTGACAGTGTAAAAATAAAAAATCGACATGTGCTTTCCCCTGTTTTTAATAACCAGCCATGGAAAAGCAGACAGCTTTGAGCTGGTCCTATTATGATGGGAAGGGGCCAATATCCATGGCCCTTCCCAACCTATTAATATCATCCCCCAGTTGTGTTCTTTGCCTTTCCTGACCCCTTCCCAGCTGCCCAAGAAATGGCAAATCCATTAGATACACCAATTCTAGTGCTCAGCCTCGGCTCTTCCTGATTGCCTTGGTGCGATGGCAATTGGGGTAATGGGATTGTGGAGTTGATATCAGCTGTGTAATGTCTGCTTACATCATGCCCACGGGTTATTAATGGAAAGGTGTCTGTCAGACACCCTCATTACTAACCTAGCAGTCAAAAGAAATAAACAGATGCAAATCCCAGTCTTCCAGTGTATGGAGCCCTGTTCAGAGAATGCTGCTCCATACAGTGGAGCAGCAGCCACTGCTAGGTCTCAAGCTGTACTGGGTCTGGCAGAGAACAGCGTGAGAAGCAGAATGATGAGCAGTGACATGACACCGAGTGACTTATGCAGCTTCGTTACTCACTGGTGGTTTTGTCTCTTGGGCGATGATGTCAGAAACGTCATACCCAGCAGTGGCTGCTGCTCTAGTCTATGGAGCCCCATTTTGTGAAAGATGGAGAATGGGATTATCGTGGGAACTCCCTTTGGACTATGGTGGACTGTTGTTGTTTTTTAAATAAATGGGTGAAAGAGGGAAATTGTTGGGGAATTTTTTTCAAATAAAGATTTTTTTCTTGTGTGTGTTTATTTGTTATGATTACAGGGTTAGTAATGGGGGTGTCTAACAGATGCCTCTCCATTACTAATCCATGGGCTTGATGTCAGCAGACATTACACAGCTGACATCAGCCCCAAAATCATTACCCCAATCGCCAACGCACCAGGGCAATCAGGAAGAGCTGAGGCTAAGCACCAGAATTGGCACATTTAATAGGTGCGCCATTTCTAGGGCAGTTAAGGGCTGGTCTTATTAGTTTGGGAATGGGCCAATATCCATGGTCTTTCCCAGCCTATTAATATGAATAAGCAGCTGTCTGCTTTGCATTAGCTGGTTATTAAAAATAGAGGGGACCCCACATTATTTTTTTAGGGTCCCCCTTTTTAATAGCCAGTAAAGGCAAAACAGACAGCTAGAGGCTGATATTAATAGGCTGGGAAGGTCCATGGATACTGGCCCCTTTCCAGCGTAATAAGACCAAATCATAGCTATTTGCTTTCCCTTGACTGGTTATTAACGATATGGGGGACTGCACATCAAGTACAGTAAACTACACGCACAAGGCACTGCTCCACTCCTCCACGCCTCTTGGTTCTATATTATTATTTTTTTTATTCTACGTTATGTTAAGTAATTTTCCTATCCAAATTTGTTTGCAAGGCAATTGTTCTACTCTTACCCACACTTTACATCCTTTTTCAGCTCCCTAACTTTTACTACGACCATTTTACAGCCATTTTATAGCACCAAAGTTTGAGTCTCCATTGACTAATTTGGGGTTCAGGTTCGGAGTCAAGTTCGGGTTAAGCTCGGATACCCAAACTGAACTTTGGACTCAAGTTCGGCTGAACCCCAATATCCACGGGTACGCTTAAACCGTGATCAGAGACAATCTGGGATTAAAATTCATCCCTGGCACATAGGCCTATGCCGGATTCATCCCCTTCCCTAGAGTGAGGTGTCTGTTACTTAATTTACACTGCCTGCAGGAAGTCAAGATTTACCACAAAACCTATTTTTCCAGTAGTGCTGCTATATAAGATTTAATATTAATAATGATACCAACATAATAATGCTGCAATATAACAGAAAATATCACCAGGCCATAACAACATATTACCAGCATATACTGTAGTGATAATACTGATTATTAACCTAAACCTCTATACTAGGACCGATACTACCACCACACAGTGACCATATATTGGTAATATCAGCTCTACCCCAGTGCTCTGCAGACCATATATATATCTATAACGTGCAGGTTCTCACCAGTGATATTCTTGATAGTAGTCATTATTTTTTCCTTTTCTTGCATTTGGTATAGACCGTCATGACATCTTCTTTCATCCATAACTCATCCCTGCAAAATGTAACACACAGACATCTTGGCTTTACTGCTTTTCCAGGACCCTCCTCACATTCCCCCCACCTCTGCACAAACCATATAATGCTACAACCAGTGCCGTAGACAGTAATAATGCCCCCTCTGTGCTTTGTATAATAGTAGTACCCTCCTGCTGTGCCACGCACAATAAAAGTGCCCCCTCTAAGCCCCTACACAGTAATAATGTTCCCTCTATACTTTCCCATAGTAATAATGCTCCCCTGTGCTACCATACAGTTATACAGAACCATATAATCATGAACACTCATGTGCCTCCTTATAATAATTCCCCATGATCCTTTATAATAATAATGACTTCAATAACACCTGAATAATACCTGCCTGCAGCCGCCACTAGGTGGAGCTCTCTGAATAACACCTGCCTGCACCCGCCAGTAGGGGGAGTTCTCTAAATAACGCCTGCTTGCAGTTGCAACTAGGGAGAGCTCTATAAATACCACCTGCACCCAAACGCCACTAGGGGGAGCTCTCTGAAGTGCAAGGGTAGTGCCTAAGACCCTACCCACAGTCCGGCCCCGATGCAAAACTTCTAATGGAGATTTTACAAAAAACAGGCTTCACTGAAAGCATATAATAAATCAGTATGCCACCAACATTGAGACAATAATTATAACCTTGATCATAGGTTCTCTTTAATGCAGGGGCCATTATACTGTATGGGGGCTAATGCGGGGGCCATTATGCAGCGTGGAAGCTAATGGAGAGACCCTTATACAGTTTGAGGGCTAGCTTGGGGGCCATTATACAATGTGGGTTCTACTGTGTGGGCCACTGTACAGTGTGAGGGCTTCTGTGGGGGTCATTATACTGTGTTTTGGGGGAGCAGGGGGGACATTATACTATATATAGAGGAGCTGCGGCCGACGATACTCTATTAGCACTCGAGCATGCTCGGACAGCACCTTACTCGAGCACGCTCGCTTACCACTAGCCTTTTTTTCCTGCGCGTTTTAGATCAAGAAACTATGAATAAGGACCGAGTCACTGTCTGAAACGCGTAGGTAAAGGAAAATATACATTTGGATACATTTAAAGATGTCTTATCTTTTTAATATGTTGGAATAAAGTTTACCATTTTATGTGGAACACTGCTGAAGAACTTTCTTCCTTGGATTTTAATACCAGCAAGACCATCCCTAGAGAAATGTCTAAAAATACGCCATAAAATACAGCATTGGATCTGATGCTAGAGAACCCAAATATTCCTCCTACTTTTCTCTCTCTGGGGTTTTCGTATTCTAAAACTGTTCTATTTTTTTGCAGTAAAGCCAGTTATGAAAATTGTATTCAATTTAAAAAAAAACAAAAATTGTACAATATTGAAATATATATTTAGTGACAATATTAGAACCTTGTTTCAATCCGTCCAATATTTGATAACCCAGAACCCTACTGATGATGAATAGCGGATGATCGTCCCAGTCAGTGCTCCAATCTTGAGTCCTCGGGATTTGCAAAGTCCTGGTGTACAAGAAATGTTTGTTATAGAAATCTTCATTGTTTAGTCCTTATGCACCAAGTGACCACATCAAGGCAGATCCTATCACTGATAAACCATGAAGCCTTGAGTATAGGGTTTCAGGAATAAGATGGGATCACATTTTTGGATATGATGCTTGAAGACCAAGTCACCTTGACAATGTCAAGGATCTAACCTCAGAGTGAACTGCTCGTATAGATTGTATCAGTCCCGGTGAAACCCTATAGTCATACACACAATATGAAAATGGATGGGAGGTTCCATGTTCACTGGTCACCAGGTCTATGGAAGTGTTTGGCCAGCTGTCGCCTCTTCACGTCTCCCGTTGAGTTCAGACGCATTCGAGAAACCTTAAAAAGTCATTTGCAGAAGGACATGACAAACTCATTCCAACACATGGTCTTGACGTCAAACCGAAACTTGATGTATCTGGCAGTAAATTCTTCTGATGGGCTCTGTTCATGGTACTGGAGCAGATCTCTGTAGAGGACACCAAATCCACACCGAGACAACAGCTCCAAAAAAGTTTCCGAGTCTGGTAACCCAAGCAGATCTCATAATTGTGACAACTTTCATGTTCATCGCAATTAGCCTTCAGACGGCATCTGGATTTCCAAGGCTCCAAATCACATCAAGTTATTTTTTTTTTTTGTTTTGTTAATAAACCGTTCAGGGGAAAAAATGTGTCTTTGAATTACAAAAACAACATACCAAAACAAAACACCCTCACATAAAGGCCGGATGATAGAAGAAAATATATACTTTATTAATATAAAAACAACATGTATAACCTATAAAACTATAAAGGGTAGTGACCACCAGTGCAGGAGCAATGGTGGGTCACACACAGGAATCCACCTCAATACATACAAAGGTAAAGCAGCAAAGAGTAATCATTTATGGAACATATGTGGCGACAAATATGTAACAGGTATATGGTAAGTCCATCAACATAAAGCATAGTAAGTACATACATATGTGACGTATAACACAATGCCCATACGTAAAATCAATCAGCTGGAACAGCTTGGCAGAAATACTAACATACTGCATACATATAACATCTAAATGTGAGTATAGTTACCAGGAGGACAAACCCGGGGACCCACCACACCCGACGCGCGTTTCGCACCGAAATGCTTCGTCCGGGGTGGTTGGGTCCTGGCCAAATGGGGGTTATATATTGGTCATGACCAATGGGAGAACAGAGGGATAAGAAATAAAACCGCCAACACCTGTGACCATGCATAATAGTGACTAGACATACCTTAAGCCCGCACACCGTACATGCAGCTCTGACAGTAAAGTGCTGATTTTACAGCACAGCCGCGCCATACTACAGTGTACATGGTTGCACGTGTAGCGCTGAGAACCGGAAGTTGTTCGGCGTCTTTCAGACACCTACAGCGCAGACGCGCGCTGCTGAGACAGGAGGCATACCTACTGCGCATGCGTACGGTAGAGGAACAGCAGTTGCTGGAGCCAGGATGGAACAATGCGTCTGTCAGACACCTACAGCGCAGGAGCTAAGACAGGGAACATACCTACTGCGCATGCGTATAATAAAGAAGCAGCAGTTGCTGGGGCAAAGGTGAAAAAACGCTGGAAACAGAAATATACAGCCGTGCTATGCAGCAAAAAAACGCAGGCGCATATATAAAAAATAAAAAATAAACAGCACAGCCATACAAAGTAACGTGCCAAGAAAAAGAAAAAAGTGCAAGGAGAGATACAGATAAAACTAATAAACACCAATGAAAATAGTGAAAAGAAAAAAAGGGGGGGAGCTTTAAAAGGACTACTGTGATGAGTAAACAGTGGCTAAAAAGGGATAAAGTGTATGACCAAAGTGTGAGAGTGATGACATAGAAAGGGAGTGAGCATGGATAAAGGGACAATTAAATGTGATACGTGAAAAATGGTAATGATTAAATAAGGAAGTAATTATGTTATAATTAAATAGGTGTAAGCCAGTGAAGAAAAAATAAGAACAAAAACGACAATAATAAATTAATTAAATAACAGAGATACCCATAGATTTATATGGTTATGAAGGAGACGTAAGGTGACATACACCAATATAAATAGGTATCACAAGAAGGGGAACGAAAAAATAATATGATGTGCTAAAAGTGAAATAAAGTGACATAAGTGCACATAAGTAGATATGGTAATTGCCAATAAAAGACCACAAACCAGATAAGAGATACGACACAATATAAAATATACTATAAATGGAATAAAGTGACATGAGTGCATATACATAAATATGATAATTGCCAGTAAAAACCACAAGCCAGATGGTATAAAGAGAATATATAGCAATGTGAATATATTATATAATACATTATTTATATAATGTTTACCTTTTTTCATTTAACAAATGGGAAAATAGGGAGTTTTAAACTTTCATATTTTGTGGGTTTTTTTTACTATTATTATTATTATTTTTATTTATTTATTTAGTGCACCTAATTTAGTTTGTTGTTAAAAATACACTATAATACGCTGCCAAAAAACCCTCACTTAATATATAAATAAATATTAAAATATAACATTTAAATGTTACATGTTACATGTTACATGTTAAGGAGCTGAAACTCCTAAACCCTTCATCCAATTTTAATGTGGATACCCTCAAATGAAAGCTGAAAGTCTGAACTTCAACTGCATCTGAATTGTTTTGTTTAAAATTCATTGTGGTAATGTCTATAACCAAAATTAGAAAAATGTTGTCTCTGTCCAAATATATATGGACCTAACTGTATATAAAATATGCAATTTTAAGTAAACTGGGGCCAAGGAGTCACCAACCTGATATCAGTTGCTTATTGTCCTTGTGGATACTATAAAGCAAATCTGTAGAAAATAAAAAAATAAAATCAGGTTTGAAAATACAAAATCCATATACTGAGCAATTTATGGGCACAAATTTATTTTTTCTCCAACATTTCCCATTCGGTACAGCCCCCCCCCCCCCCCCGCATCCACGTTGGGTAGAGGATTGGTCCTGCTGAAATTGGCAGGTTTGATCAAATTATATCCAAAGTCTATGGGCGTCTTCACACACGACTGCAGGATCAGACTAATTGGAGTTTGGCTGCAGAAGATAACAAGTAAATGCATGGCTGTTTTATATATATATATATATATATATATATATATATATATATATATATATATATATATATATATATATATATATATATAATGATAACTTGCTTAGTGGGCCGACTAGTCTTGGGACAGTAATGCCCCATCGACTAGTCCAAGTCCTCCTTTACATATCATAAATGGATCTTGGAAATACTTTTTCTAAAGATCTGTTTGTGTGTAATGTAATGCAGGGACTGTTTGGCAGAGTATTTATATATGCAGACACAACTGTTGGTGGTTCTGGGGGCTCAAGGGACCTGACAGGTTTCCGTTAATATTTGGTTGCACCATTTGGAATAAATACCTGCAATCCATCGCTTCCTATAACCATCCACAAGCTTCTTACACCTCTCAGCTGGAATCTTGGACACCTCTTCTTCTGTAAACTGCTCCCGGTCTCTCATATGTGAAGGCTTCTCCCAACAGCAATTCAAAGATCTCTCCACAGGTGATCAGTGAGATTTAGATCCGGACTCTTTGCTGCCACTTCAGAACTCTCCAGCGCTTTGTTTCCATCGATTTCCGGGGGCTTCTTGAAATATGTTTGGGGTCATTGTCCTACTGGAAGACCCATGACTTAGGACACAAACCCAGCATCCTGACACTGGGCTCTATATGGCCAACCAAAATCCTTTAATAATTATCAGAACTGATGATGCCATGCACACAGTCAAGGCACCCAGTGCCAGAGGCAACAAAATAACCTCTTTAAACCTCCACCATATTTGACTGTAGGTACTGTGTTTTTTTCCTTGTAGGCTTATTATTCCATTTTCGGTGAACAGTAGAATGATGTGCTTTACCAAAAAGCTCTTTCGTGGTCTCATCTGTCCACAAGACACTTTATCAGAAGGATTTTGGCATAGTCACGTACATTTTGGCAAACTACAGTCTAGAATTTCTATGTCTCTGTGTCAGCAGTGGGGTCCTCCGAGGTCTCCTGTCACAGTGTTTCATTTCATTCACATGTGGACGGATAGTTCGCACTGACACTGATGCACCCTGAGCCAGCAGGACAGCTTGACTTTCTTTGGACCTGGATTGAGGCTGCTTGTCCAACATCCGGACTATCCTGCTTTACAACCTTTCATCAATTTTTCTCTGCCGTTGTAAACTTTTTGATTATGTGGCGTGCGGTGGACAAAGGAACATCAAGATTTCTGGACATGGACTTGTAACCTTGTTGATATTCTTCAACAATTTGGGTCCTAAAGTCCTCAGACAGTTCTCTTCTCCTCTTTCTGTTCTCTTTGCTTAGTGTGGCACATACAGACACACAATGCAAAGATTGCATCAACTTCTCACTTTTTTATCTGGTTTCAAGTGTGGTTTTCACATTGCCCACAACTATTACTTACCACAAGTGAATTTATACGAGCTTCACATGCTTGAAACAAAGTTGTTTACGCACAATTTTGAAAAGTTGCCAACAATTTTTTCTGGACCACTTTTGGGGTTTTGTGTGAAATTATGTCCAATTTGCCTTTTGTTTCTCCGCTTTTTTTTGTGTTGTTCCAATACACACAAAGGAAATATACATGTATATAACAAAGTAAAATGCAATTATTTTCTAGGAGAAATACTACATTTTCTGGAACAATTTCAAGGCTGCCAACACTTTCTGCCATGAATGTAAATATATACAGTGGGAGAAATAAGTATTTGATCCCTTGCTAATTTTGTACGTTTGCCCACTGACAAAGACATGAACAGTCTATAATTTTATGGGTAGGTTAATTTTAATATTGAGAGATAGAATATCAAAAATAAAATCCAGAAAATCACATTGGATAAATTATATAAATTAATTTGCATTTTGCAGTGAGAAATAAGTATTTGATCCCTCTGTTAAACAAGACTTAATACTTGGTGGTAAAACCGTTGTTGGCAAGCTCAGCAGTCAGACGTCCTTTGTAGTTGATGATGAGGTTTGCGCACATGTCAGGAGGAATTTTGCTCCACTTCTCTTTGCAGATCATCTCTAAATCATTAAGATTTTGAGGCTGTCACTTGGCAACTCAGAGCTTCAACTCCCTCCATAAGTTTTCTATGGGAGTAAGGTCTGGAGACTGGCTAGGCCACTTCATGACATTAATGTGCTTCTTTTTGAGCCACTCCTTTGTTGTCTTTGCTGTATGTTTTGGGTTATTGTCTTGCTGGAAGACCCAACCACGACCCATTTTTAATGTCCTGGCGGAGGGAAGGAAGTTTTCACTCAGGATTTTACGGTACATGGCTCCATCCATTCTCCCATTGATGCGGTGAAGTAGTCCTGTGCCCTTAGCAGAGAAACACCCTCAAAACATAATGTTTCCACCTCCATGCTTGACAGTGGGGATGGTGTTCTTTGGGTCATAGGCAGCATTTCTCTTCCTCCAAACACGGTGAGTTGAGTTATTGCCAAAGACCACAATTTTTGTCTCATCTGACCACAGCACCTTCTCCCAATCACTCACAGAATCATCCAGCTGTTCATTGGCAGACTTCAGAGGGACATGCACATGTGCATTGTTGAGCAGGGGGACCTTGCAGGCACTGCAGGATTTCAACCCTTTGCGGCGCAATGTGTCATGGTTTTCTTGGTGACTGTGGCCCCAGCTGCCTTGAGATCATTAACAAGTTCCCCCTGGGTAGTTTTAGGCTGATCTCTCACCTTCCTCATGATCAAGGATACCCCACGTGGTGAGATTTTGCATGGTGCCCCAGATCGATGTCGATTGACAGTCATTTTGTATTTCTTCCATTTTCTTACTATTGCACCAACAGTTGTCTCCTTCTCACCCAGCATCTTACTTATGGTTTTGTAGCCCATTCCAGATTTGTGCAGGTCTATGATCTTGTCCCTGACATCCTTATAAAGCTCTTTGGTCTTGCCCATGTTGTAGAGGTTAGAGTCTGACTGATGAATTGAGTCTGTGGACAGGAGTCTTTTATAAAGGTGACTATGTAAGACAGCTGTCTTTAATGCAGGTAACGAGCTGATTAGGAGCATCTAACTAGTCTGTAGGAGCCAGAACTCTTAATGGTTGGTAGGGGATCAAATACTTATTTCTCACTGCAAAATGCAAATACATTTTTAGAATGTATACAATGTGATTTTCTGGATTTTATTTTTGATACTCTATCTCTCAATGTTAAAACTAACCTACCCTTAAAATTATAGACTGTTCACGTCTTTGTCAGTGGGCAAATTTACAAAATCAACAAGGGATCAAATATGTATTTCCCCCACTGTAGTTGGTATGTCTCTCCTGGTGAGGTCGATCGCCAAAGATCTTGGTCCGGACAAACAGTTATGATACAGCACGGCCACATGATAATGCAGCAAGGAGCTATGGTCGCAGAAATACAACAGAAGGAGCAATCGGGGGATCATGGAATTCAACGAGGCAACAGGGGTAACAAAATAGTTACCCAAGAGGAAGCAGAGGATACTCAGCAATGAGGAATAGGTGGAGCAGAGCTGAGCTGACTTAGCGATATAACAGGGCTGAGTTTGTCACAGAGTTCAAGGCAGTTCTTGCAGCGATGTGGCAGAGTTGACTCAGGAATATGGCATACGGTACCTCAGTTTGTCACAATGTCTAATGCAAAACTGACAGCAGTAGGGAAGCAATGACTCGGTGATATAGCAGAGCTCAGTTTGTCACATAGTCCAAGGCAAAACTGTCAGCAGTATGGAAGCATTGATTTTTGTGATATAGCAGAGCTAAGATTATCACGGAGTCCAATGCACAACAGGCAGCAGTATGATAGCACTGATTCAATGATATAGAAGAGCTAAATTTGTCATTGAGTCCAAGGCATAGCTGGCAGCAGTGTGGTAGCAATAGTTCAGTGATATAGCAGAGCTGAATTGTCCATGGAGTCCAAGGCATAACTGGCAGCAGTGTGGTAGCATTAATTCTGTAATATAGCAGAGCTGAGTTTGTCACGGAGTTCAAAGCATAACTGGCAGCAGTGTGGTAGCATTAATTCTGTAATATAGCAGAGCTGAGTTTGTCACGGAGTTCAAAGCATAACTGGCAGCAGTGTGGTAGCATTAAATTAGTAATATAGCAGAGCTGAATTGTCCATGGAGTCCAAGGCCAAACTGTCAGCAGTATGGTAGCATTAATTCTGTAATATAGCAGAGCTGAGTTTGTCACAGAGTCCAACACAAAACTGGCCACAATATATTAGAGTTACCCAACAATGTAGCAGAGCTGCATTTGTCTCATGATGATCCTTTTAGAAATGAGAGCAAACTTGCCATACATTATTCACATAGGAGAAATTTAGGGAAGAAAGTCTATCTCTGACAACATTTCAGTCATAAGGGCAACGTCGTGGTCTAAATCACTGTTTACCTCCCATCTTTGATGTGAATGGTGGAGTGAAAACAATATCCCCATGACAAAACTGAATTTCCAAATTACAGGACAAGAAGTGTTATCATGGGGGAAGCAATGCAAGAAAACTGCCCGGATCTGGCCTCTGTTCAGATTTTCACTTTGGGTAGTTTTCCTGCAACGTGTCTGGATTTTTTAGCGCATCTTGATCATATCTCCGCCAGTCATCTGATGTTAGGATTAAGGACAGATTTTCGGTAATACCTGATAAGAACGCTCTGTCTCGTCTTCCCGGGCGCACATACTTATGCAAACCATATGTCTCGTTTTACGGTAAATTCTACTTGGAAGGCAATGGACAATGAGCACATAATGACAGCAGCGGACCCCGAGCGCAATATTCCCAGCGCAGTGCATAAAACCTCAGACATGGAAATTAGTAAGAGACTCGTAATTCACTGTCAGATCCTCGAGCAGAACTCAAATGTTACTTGTCGTTTTCTGGAAGAAGTTATTATTCCGGGCACTTGCCCCAGTGAAGTCTATTACAGATTCTTTGCTGAGACCTCCAGATGTTTTGTCTTGGCACCGAGCGCTGCTGACGTCATTTATGTCAGGGTGGCAAATCCAAAAATCCTTGCTTATTGTTCCTCGATTTATGAGCCAGGTTTATTCCTACTCCACTAGCACACCAGGGATTATTATTTCTGCTGCTTAGTTCCACAAAAATGCCAGGATGGTTATATGGGAGGACACTATCCACTAAAATCTGCAAGAACAGAAGTGCATAGAGATATAGTCACTGCCCTGGACCACCAGGGACTATGCCAATAACGTTTTCACTTCATTGGCCCTAGAGTCATTACCATTAAGCCCTGTACCGCCTTAGACCAACTGCCAAGGACCTTAACATTAACTTTATTCACTTTATTAAACCACCAAATACTTTACTATTAACTCCTTTACTGCTCTAGACCACCAGGGATTTTACCTTAACTAATTGTCCTGGACCACCAGGGACTACCTTTAATGCCTTCACTTTCCTAGACCAACAGGGAGTTTTCTGTGACCAATTTATGTGCCTAGATTTTCAGGAATGTCACTATTTCCTTTCCTATTTACCATTAACCCCTTTACTGCTCTAGACCACCAGGGACTTTACCCTCCTAAATTGTCCCGGACCACCACTTACTTTACCATTAATGCCTTTACTGTATTAAACCAACAAGGACTTTAACTGTACCTTTCTTCACGCTATTAGACAACCAACATTTTTATCATTAACCTCTTTACTGCTCTAGATCACCAGGGAATTTACCCTCCTAATTGTCCTGGACCACCAGGTACTATACTGTTAACCCCTTTACTGTTCTAGACCACCAAAGACTTTACCCTCCTAACTGTTCTGGACCACCAGGTTCTTTATCGTTAACCCCTTTACTGCTCCGGACCACCAGAGACTTTGCCATTAACCCCTTTAGTGCCCTAGATGACGAAAGATTATTCTTACAATATGATTAGTTGAAATAAAACTCAAAAGGAAAAAAATGCCCACATGTAAACTTACACTGAAAAACTCCCCCGCGGGCCTCCTTATGATCCTGGCAGGCATGTGATAGCGGAGTTATTCATCAGTCTCGGGTGTCGCTCTTAATTCAAAATATCCAAACTTTATTGCTTTTTTTACATGACGACTCCCCTCCCCCACTTTGTTTATCGATGCTTGGCTTCTTTAATAGTCACAGACCAACACATGGGTGGCTGGGGCAATGATGGCGTGGCTGGGCAATGATGGGGCATCGATGGGGCATCGATGGGGCAGCCGGGTGATGACGTGGCAATGATGGGGCGGCCGAGCAATGACGGCATGGCTGGGCACTTATGGGGGCAGCCGGGCAATGATGGGGCATTGATGGGGTGGTCAGGTGATAATGTGGCAATGATGCGGCAGCCGGGCAATGATGGGGCAATGACGGAGCAACTGGGTGATGACGGGACAATGATGGGGCAACCGGGCAATGCGGGGATGGCCGGGCAATGATGGGACAACCGGGCGATGATGGGGCAGCCGAGAAATGATGGGGCGATGATGGGGCAACCGGGCAATGAGGGGATGGCCGAGCAATGATGGGACAACCGGGCAATGATGGAGCAGCCGAGCAATGATGGGGCGATAATGGGGCAGCCGGGCGATGATGTGACAGCCGGGCGATGATGGTACAGCCGGGCGATGATGGGGCAGCTGAGCAATGATGGGGCAATGATGGGGCAGCTGGGCGATGATGGGACAGCCGGGCAATGATGGGGCAGCCGGGCGATGATGGGACGGCCAGGCAATGATGGGGCATCGATGGGGCAATGATGGAGCAACTGGGTGATGACGGGGCAATGATGGGGCAGCCGGGCGATGATGGGGCAACCAGGCAATGAGGGCATGGCCAGGCGGTGATGGGACAACCGGGCGATGATGGGGCAGCCGAGCAATGATGGGGCTATGATGGGGCAGCCGGGCGATGATGGGACAGCCGGGCGATGATGGGAAAGCCGGGCGATGATGGGACGGCCGGGCAATGATGGGGTGTCAATGGGGTGATGACAGGGCAGCTGGGCAATGATGGGGCGGCTGGGCGATGATGAGGCGGCTTTGTATAATTGATCATCATGTTCTGTCCTTCATGTCAATGAGAAGAGCTTCACCCCCCGCAGCTGTCAGTAAATCGCCCCCGTGGGCCGCGTGTTGTGACTTTCGTCAGCACTTGATTGGTCCCAGGTGGATATCGAACACTGATTGTCCTGCAGCTTATCCTTGTAACTCATCATCCCCCCCATCAGCCCCGCGGACCCCGGCGTTCCCAGGCAAGGTCAACCCAACATACAGCAACACCGCCGTCATTCACACAGGAAAAATGATACCGCGGGCGCAGACATCAAAGGCATTCTGAGGAATTAATTGTAATAATTTCCGCAAAGTATGTGACACTTAAAACATTTTTATCTGGGAATGTGAGGTAGTCGTGACAATAATTGGATGGAGCAGCTGTTCTCGGGGGGATGTGAGGTGTCAGCGAGTACAGCGAGAGCTCTGTCCATGCAGACACATTTATTACTGAATTAAAGGGCAGATACATCTACACAAAGCTTCAGTGCATGGAGAAAAATACATATTCACCTCCAGGAGCTTTTCTGACCCCCATTCTATATCCATAGACATAATATGGAGTCACTCCTCTGCAGATATAACAGCCCCTGCTCTTCTGGGATGGATTTCTACCAAACTGTACAGGGGGCACAGTGCACTCAGGGGGTAACGTCCTCCTGGAATCACCAAACCCAGACTCCTCCATCAGGCGCAGTTAGAGCAGTGTGATCCGTCACTGCACAGAACACGTCTCCTCCAGAGTCCAGTGGTGGCGGCTTTACACCACTCCATCCAACACGTGGCTGAGTTGCTGCAGTTCCTTCCACTTCTCAATAATATCATTTACAGGTGATGGGAGAAGATTCAGAAGGAAGAAATGTCATGGGCGGACTTGTTCCCCTGGTGGCTCCTATTAAAGGATCACGCTGGTATCAGGCGCTCTGCACCATCGTCCGCTCTGTCACATGGTAGTAAAGCAAATGGCATGGTGGGGGGGCCAGAGGTTATACACCGGGGGTCAGGCGGTGGGGTGTTATACTCCGGGGTAATGGGGTTGGATGTTATACACTGGGGGGCGAATGTTATACACAGGGAGCGAGGGCCAGATGTTATACATGGGGAGCGAATGATATACACAGGGGGCGAGGGGCCAGATGTTATACACCAGGGGGCAAATGTTATACACTGGGGGGGTCAATGTTATACACAGGGAGAGGGGGGCCGGATGTTATACACCGGGGACGTGAATGTTATGCACAGGGGGCGAGAGGCCAGATGTTATACACCGGGGGGCAAATGTTACACATGGGGGCGAGTGGCCAGATGTTATACACTGGGGGTGAATGTTATACATAGGGGGCGAGGGGCTGGATGTTATACACCGGGGGGCGAATGTTATACACAGGGGGCGAGAGGCCGGATGTAATGCACCAGGAGGCGAATGTTATACATAGGGGGCGAATGTTATACACAGGGAGCCAGAGGACGGATGTTATACACCGAGGGGCAAATGTTATACACAGGGGGCGAGAGGACGGATGTTATACACTGGGGGTGAATGTTATACATAGGGGGCGAGGGGCTGGATGTTATACACCGGGGGGCGAATGTTATACACAGGGGGCGAGAGGCCGGATGTAATGCACCAGGAGGCGAATGTTATACATAGGGGGCGAGGGGCCGGATGTTATACACCAGGGGGTGAATGTTATACACAGAGGTGAGAGGCCAGATGTTATACACTGGGGGGCGATTGTTATACACAGGAGGCGAGAGGCCGGATGATATACACCAGGGGCGAATGTTATACATGGGGGGCGAGGGGCCGGATGTTATACACCGGGGGGGTGAATGTTATACACCGGGGGTGAATGTTATACACAGGAGGCGAGGGCCGAATGTTATACACCGGGGGACGAATCTTATACACAGGGGGCGAGGGGCCGGATGTTATACACCGGGGGACGAATGTTATACACAGGGGGCGAGGGGCCAGATGTTATACACCAGGGAGCGAATGTTAAACACAGGGGGCGAGAGGCCGGATATTATACACCGGGGAGCAAATGTTATACACAGGGGGCTAGGGGCCAGATGTTATACACCAGGGGGCGAATATTATACACAGGGGGCAAGAATCCGGATGTTATACACCGGGGGGCGAATGTTAAACACAGGTGGCGAGGGGCCGGATATTATACAAAGGGGGGCGAATGTTATACACAGGGGGCTAGGGGCCAGATGTTATACACCAGGGGATGAATATTATACACAGGGGGCAAGAGGCCGGATGTTATACACCGGGGGGGAATGTTATACACAGGGGGCCGGATGTTATACACCGGGGCGAATGTTATACACAGGGGGTGAAGGGCCGGATGTTATTCACTAGCTTTTGGGTTTTCATTGGCTGTAAGCCATAATCATCAACATTAACAGAAATAAACACGTGAAATAGATCACTCTGTGTGTAATGACTCTATATTATATAGGAGTGTCACTTTTTGTATTGAAGAACTGAAATAAATTCACTTTTTTAAGATATTGTAATTTTGTGAGAAGCACTTGTATATCGGGAATGAGGGTGCATAAAAATGCACCTATTTCCTGTGGTTCAGTAATGGCATGAATCTCTGCTGTACCAAGATCACTTTTTATGAATTTACCCATCTTTGCATTTTCTACAATTGTTGCTTCCTTTTTTAATACAGTAAAAAAAAGTTTATATATAACAACAACAACAAAAACTACATGCCAAATGTCGGGCTAGTAACTTGGTAGCGGCAGAATGTCAGGGTGGGCTTGTGCGTGATCATGGGATCCAATCTGAACAAGTCGAGCTGCAGTGAGAAGCTTGAGGGACAAGCACCTGATGATGCAGAAGGTTTATTTGAGACTTTATGAAACCCCGGCAGACATTGCAGTTAAGCTGGAGCCACTGTGACCTCGTAAAGCAGCCAACGAGATCTGATTATGTGATTGAATTATCATACAAGGTTTTTCTAACCCCATCCTGACACCCATCAGAATTTCCTCATTACTTCCGGCTCTTGACACTCGTCTACAATAAAATTAAGACTCTGCTCAATCTGACGACTTGGAAGAGACAGGACAATCCTCACCGGGGATCTTGCTCTCTTGTACTGTGACTCTTGCAGTAGTCGCTAAGTCTTGTTATGATGACTCTTTATGGAAAGGTTTCAGAGGGAATAGCGGGAAGATTTGTTTTGAGAGAAACAAGTCAAAACAGGAGAAGTTCTGGAGAATATTCTGCAGCTGCAAGAACAGATGAGATTCCAAGAGAGAACATTCCCCGCGTGCTGTGCTCTGCGCTGTCATATCTCTCCAGACATCCAGGAAAGCTACAACTGACCATGAGTCTTGCCTAACATAAGCGCTTCTGAGATCTTCCAAGATAAAGACGATGCTGTGAGATGAATGGTGCCTCTATGGTCCTCTATTGCTGCTCCTCCAGAAGTAATGTTCAAATGTAGGTCTTCAAGTAGGAGTTCTCTGGTGACTTCCCTCAAATGGTTCAACTTTAATTTACTTCTGCACAGAAATGGACACTCTAAACAAATCTTGATCTTGGATTTTTACGGTATATGAACAGGATTGCTTGCTTGCTCAACAACTAGTAGAGAATTGTTGAAATTGTCCTTAAAATAAAACGGGCACATTGATATTTGCTGGGGTCATGGCCGTCTAGAATATTTTGCCTTTAAGAGGATGGGACTTGCCCCATGTCCTGTAATCAAAGTTGTTGAAGATCAGAGCAGCAGCCATGAAGAGGAGACCATCAAACACTGCTCTGGGTCAGATGATGTAGACACAGCCCTGGTTCTGAGACCATCTCTTCCTGCTATGGGGGGCCGATGCTTAGATACTAGGAGCCAATCTGAGCGGTAGTACAAAGCAGGATTTTTGGAGCTCCTGTAGAAATAAATGGTGATGGTGACCACCTTTCCATTCCTGGTAGTGTACAATTCGCATGTTCTAGGTCCCACCTTTGTGGTTGATATGCTATAAATGTCCCAGTTGGAAACACCCTTTCAGCTGTTTTATATCACACAGTGCGGCATGGTGCATTCACCCTTTGAGGTTCCTGGTTAGCCCCACAGGAACTAAATCTCAGAAGTGTCTTACTTCTCTCAGGCCGCAACTGAAAATACACTTCCCACCGCACTTTAGGTGGATGTTTCTCCCTAAACCATGGTCCTCGCTCTAGAGCACTTGTCACTCCAACCCTTTCATGAACTACCCTGCAACACTTCACAACCGAAATTACACCTCGATCTTCCAAGTATCTAAGCCTCCACGAAAGCTCCTCACTAGTCTACATTGAGGTGGCTTCTGTTAGAGCCCTAATGGAGCCACGTGCAGCCCTTTTGGAGGTTTAAGTTCAGCACCACTTGGCACTATTTATATACCTCCCGGCTGACTTTTCTTCAGTGGAGGCCTACACAGAGATCTCCAAGATACCTTGAAGATCTGTATTAGCTTACCATCTATGCCAGTGATATCCTTCCAGGTCTTGGCCAACCAAGCAGCGAACCACTCTCCATACTCAATGTCACCATCTATACCTGGTCTCCAGCTCACTGTCAATGTCTCCAATGGAATGGTCGATCTCAGTCACCAGTCCCCCACCATTTCTCTGGATGACCAAGCCTGCACAAGTGTGCACCTCTATGTTATCACCTCCCATGTGGTCCACTTGTTTCACAGGCCAACCCCAGTTTCAATAACAAGAGGACCATTGGCGCTGTCCACCTCTACTATTTCCCGACCTCCCAACTCCCAACCATGTGCAATAGAGAAGTGCGTTTCTTTACTTTCTTCCCACAGTCCAAAAACATAGGGTCAGATTAATTGGTGATGATGTGAATAGTGACAATCACTGTACAACACAGCAGAATATGTCGGGGATATGTAAAACTCTCAGCTGTGAGAAGTTATGCCATTATGAATCAGTCTGTGGCAGCAAGCAGAGATTTTATACTGGTGAGAAACTGAAGCATACTAGAATATTGGCTCCCGTCTGGTTGATTTATGGGTGTATTTTGGGGTCACCCTAATCTTCCGCAGCGTAAGTACATTATATAATATTACCGCCCCTCCATGTGTTAGAAGGTACACAGGCCTCCTGCTGCTCTCCCATCACATAAATGAAGGTATTTTCAGCCCAGCGTGAGTCGAACATTCATCAGCAGGAAATCCTCACTTGCAGCTGTTTTCATCTTTTGGGTCTCATCAATGTAGAGCCATAAATGTGGACGAGATCGAGCTGGAAATATGCGCAGAAGTCGTAAATCTGACTCTCTACAATGTTGGAATGAAACAGCTGAAATCCTGTGCACCCCTCGAAATCTGAAAAACGGACGATTGTGGGAGATGAAGCCAAAGTGATCAGAGATGTAATGATGATAGTGATCAGTGGCGGCATAATGATGGTCCAGACTGGTGATGTTTGTATCTCATGGGAGCAGTGGCGTAACTACAGTCCAAGAGCCCCGGTACAAGATGTGGACCTGGGCCTACCCGCATGTTGGTCAGATGCATGGACCCTTGTGGTGTTCTAAATCCTATAAGGAAATACGAGTTGCACCCTCTCCACCATTATGTAGTAATGTCCCCAATCTTCGAATCCTTCCTCCATCCTGGTATATATCTTCCCCATCCTGGTATATATGTCCCTTATCCTAGTATATATATCCCCCATCCTGGTATATATGTCCCCCATCCTGGTATATATGTCCCCATCCTGGTATATATGTCCCTTATCCTAGTATATATATATCCCCCATCCAGGTATATATGTCCCCCATCCTGGTATATATGTTCTCCATCCTGGTATATATGTTCTCCATCCTGGTATATATGTCCCCCATCCTGGTACATATGTCCCCATCCTGGTATATATGTCCCCATCCTGGTATATATGTTCTCCATCCTGGTATATATGTCCCCCATCCTGGTATATATATCCCCCATCCTGGTATATATGTCCTCCATCCTGGTGTATATGTCCCTTATCCTGGTATATATCTTCCCCATCCTGGTATATATGTCCCCCATCCTGGTATATATGTCTTCCATCCTGGTATATATGTTCCCCATCCTGGTATATATGTCCCCATCCTAATATATATATCCCCCATCCTGGTATATATGTCTCCCATCCTGGTACAGTGTATATATCCCCTATTCTGGTATATATATCCCCCATCCTAATATATATGTCCCCATCCTGGTATATATGTCCCCATCCTGGTATATATGTCCTCCTTCCTGGTATATATGTCCCCCATCCTGGTATATATGTCTCCATCCTGGTGTATATGTCCCTTATCCTGGTATATATCTTCCCCATCCTGGTATATATGTCCCCCATCCTGGTATATATGTCTTCCATCCTGGTATATATGTCCCCCATCCTGGTACATATGTCCCCATCCTAATATATATATCCCCCATCCTGGTATATATGTCTCCCATCCTGGTACAGTGTATATATCCCCTATTCTGGTATATATATCCCCCATCCTAATATATATGTCCCCATCCTGGTATATATGTCCCCCATCCTGGTATATATGTCCCCCATCCTGGTATATATATCCCCCATCCTGGTATATATATCCCCCATACTGGTATATATATCCCCCATGCTGGTATATATGTCTTCCATCCTGGTGTATATGTCCCCCATCCTGGTATATATGTCTTCCATCCTGGTATATATGTTCCCCATCCTGGTATACAGTTAGGTCCATATATATTTGGACAGAGACAACATTTCTCTAATTTTGGTTATAGACATTACCACAATGAATTTTAAACAAAACAATTCAGATGCAGTTGAAGTTCAGACTTTCCGCTTCCATTTGAGGGTATCCACATTAAAATTGGATGAAGGGTTTAGGAGTTTCAGTTCCTTAACATGGGCCACCCTGTTTTTAAAGGGACCAAAAGTAATTGGACAATTGACTCCAAGGCTATTTCATGGACAGGTGTGGGCAATCCCTTCGTTATGTCATTCTCAATTAAGCAGATAAAAGGCCTGGAGGTGATCTGAGGTGTGGTTCCTGCATTTGGAAGGTTTTGCTGTGACGTAAACATGCGGTCAAAGGAGCTCTCCATGCAGGTGAAGCAAGCCATCCTTAAGCTGCGAACACAGAAAAAACCCATCCGAGAAATTGCTACAATATTAGGAGTGGCAAAATCTACAGTTTGGTCCATCCTGAGAAAGAAAGAAAGCACTGGTGAACTCATCAATGCAAAAAGACCTGGGCGCCCACGGAAGACAACAGTGGTGGATGATCGCAGAATAATCTCCATGGTGAAGAGAAACCCCTTCACAACAGCCAACCAAGTGACCAACACTCTCCAGGAGGTCGGCGTATCAATATCCAAATCTACCATAAAGAGAAGACTGCATGAAAGTGACTACAGAGGGTTCACTGCACGGTGCAGCCACTCATAAGCATCAAGAATAAAAAGGCTAAAAACATCTAAAAAAGCCAGCACAGTTCTGGAAGAACATTCTGTGGACAGATGAAACCAAGATCAACCTCTACCAGAATGATGGAAAGAGAAAAGTATGGCGGAGGCGTGGTACAGCTCATGATCCAAAGCATACCACATCATCTGTAACCACGGCGGAGGCAGTGTGATGGCTTGGGCATGCATGGCTGCCAGTGGCACTGGGTCACTAGTGTTTATTGATGATGTGACACAGGATGAATGAATTCTGAGGTCTTCAGAGCCGCCATACTGTGTGCTCAGATCCAGCCAAATGCAGCCAAACTGATTGGTCCTCGTTTCATCCTACAGATGGACAATGACCCAAAACATAAAGCCAAAGCAACCCAGGAGTTTATTAAAGCAAAGAAGTGGAATATTCCTGAATGGCCAAGTCAGTCACCTGATCTCAACCCAATTGAGCAGCATTTCACTTGTTAAAGACTAAACTTCAGACAGAAAGGCCACAAACAAACAGCAACTGAAAACCACCGCAGTGAAGGCCTGGCAGAGCATCAAAAAGGAGGAAACACAGCGTCTGGTGATGTCCATGAGTTCAAGACTTCAGGCAGTCATTGCCAACAAAGGGTTTTCAACCAAGTACTAAAAATGAACATTTTATTGAAAATTATTGATTCTGTCCAATTACTTTTGGTCCCTTTAAAAACAGGGTAGTACATGTTAAGGATCTGAAACTCCTAAACCCTTCATCCAATTTTAATGTGGATACCCTCAAATGAAAGCTGAAAGTCTGAACTTCAACTGCATCTGAATTGTTTTGTTTAAAATTCATTGTGGTAATGTCTATAACCAAAATTAGAAAAATGTTGTCTCTGTCCAAATATATATGGACCTAACTGTATATGTCCCCATCCTAATATATATATCCCCCATCCCGGTATATATGTCCCCCATCCTGGTATATATGTCCCTTATCCTGGTATATATCTTCCCCATCCTGGTATATATGTCCCTTATCCTGGTATATATGTCCCCATCCTAATATATATATCCCCCATCCTGGTATATATGTCTCCCATCCTGGTACAGTGTATATATCCCCTATCCTGGTATATATATCCCCCATCCTAATATATATGTTCCCCATCCTGGTATATTTCCCCCGTTCTGCCACTGTTCTGCATTGAAAAAAATTATTCTACTCACCTTCCCTCCGCTCCCCCGCCGTGCGGCCTGCTCTTCTGAATCCGGCAGCTGACTTCAGCATGCAAGCAACGAGAGTGTATGACTTCACTGCAATGAGGCCCCAGTCATTTGTACGTCGACGTCAGCTGCTGGCCTCTGATTGGCCGGCAACATGTATTGTTGAGCACGGACCCAGCAGGTCTCTGTGGCGCAATACACTTCATCTGAATGTGCATCCGAGGACGTACATCCAGTTGAATTTTGTGCTGGCATTGGCGTACCCCCACCCGCATGGGCACTGTCACAACCTGTGCAATTGTGATCGTTATACGCCTGCATGGGAGGGTGTTCAATGGGTTTTCCAGGAGCAGTTCCCATAAAGCCCCTGTCTGAAATTGACATTTGTGTCAGGCGAGTCTCCAAGTCTCTTTTTGTTTACTTCTTGGGACATTTCATACTTGCACCAGCCCTGCTCATTTGATCTGGCCAGTGCTTACAAGGCAACATCACAAACCTCTAATGATGGGCTGGACCAGACTGAGAAAGCTCAGCGAGCTCTTGTATGTGCACCGATGGGTAAGAACTGTAACGTCTTCTTAGGATGAGAGGGTGGGGTAGCTGGACCAGAGAGATATCTAATTGAACAGTATTGAGAAATCAACACAAGTATTCATTGGAATTGTCATGATAATGTAAAAATGTTATGGTCTGAGTAATTTTTTAGAAGGTGTCATGATTCCAGACACACGCTGCGATTTCACTCCACCTCTCTCCCCCCTGCTATACAGCTGTAATGTGAGACCAGCGTGCCAGCAACCTTCACTGAGGAGTTTTATGGCCTTAAAGTGAAAGTACAAGTAGAAGCACATGGAAAAAAACAAGGTTCCTTTGTCCTTGCAAATGTAAATATCATAGCACCGATTAATGATAGAAGTGGGACAAATACATTTTTGACATGTGCCTCGGTAGAACTACCAGCCAGTGAGTTTGCTAGGTTCCAGAGCCAGCACAATTGAGAAACAGATTACTACGTAACTGGGTCACCCATGTCTATACTTAAATGAACCTCTGTGTCACGCTGAGCATAACGACACGGGTGTCGTCTTTCTACAAGGTTCTTAAGTCGAGATATGCGGGGTGATGTTTTTTTCATATACTCAAGAAAGAGGAGTGCATTTCATAGCTCTGCCCACCCCATGAGGTCATTCGGGGGGGGAGACCCTTAGTTTTGGGCAAAGGGATAAAACTCAGAGGCCCAGACAAGGGGGTGTCTTTTGCTGGGGGATTCAGCTACGACAGGCTGTGTAATCTGACCTGAAGATTTTGGGGAAGGTCCTCTCCCCCAGCCACCACAAGGCGTACCATTGAATGATATGAAACAAAAGGAAGGGGCACCTCTTTTATGACTTGCCCTCTAGAGTCAAAATAAACTGAAAATTCCTGAGGCTTCGCTGTATAGACTGGGATAGATGAACAGAGTCATCTCATTATCATTATAAATGACAGTTCCATTGTATTGACGAAGGCCCAGAATACTAGCAGGTACGCAGATGCTCTGTAAGTAAACTCTATATTACTCACCTGTCCTGGCTTCAGTGCCGACTTACACCTCCTGCCGTGTTTGGCTAACTGTTCTCATGAGAGTTGGTTACTATTTGGATAATGTGTGCATGCTGCTACCATTGTCTAAGGCTACGTTCACATTTGCGTTGTGCGCCGCAGCGTCGGCGCCGCAACGCAAACAAAAACGCAGCAAAACGCATGCACAACGCTGCGTTTTGCGCCGCATGCGTCCTTTTTTTCATTGATTTTGGACGCAGCAAAAATGCAACTTGCTGCGTCCTCTGCGCACGGACGTGGGCACCGCAGTGACGCATGCGGCGCAAAACGCAAGTGCGACGCATGTCCATGCGCCCCCATGTTAAATATAGGGGCGCATGACGCATGCGGCGACGCTGCGGCGCCCGACACTGCGGCGCAGACCGCAAATGTGAACGTAGCCTAAGTCTTTACCCAGCTCTGCTATAGCTGGGCTCCGATGAAGAAATATAGCATGCCTCATGACAAGCTCCTTAGTTCTCTTATTTCTCAGTGCTGGCGGCAAATACGGCTCTGCTACGCTACGGTGCTTGACTGCTGACTCAACTCTGCTGTTCCTGGGTGCTGTCTATCTTACTTCACTCTGCTACTCCAATGTGTCTGACTGTTAAATCAGCTTTAATGTCCCTGAGAGTTGTCGGCACACTCATCTCTGCTGATTCAAGGTGCCGTCTGCCCACTCAACACAATTGCATCAAGGAGCCTGCCTGCCTACTCATCTCTGCTGATCCTAAGTGCTGTCTGCACATTGGGCTCTGTGCTCTCCTGTATCTGGCAGCGCCTCCGATCCACTTGCTGGTTTTAATATCCAGCTCTTCCGGTCCTCACTGTACCACGTGCCATCTAGCTAGTGTAACTCTGCTGCATTAACTCTTCTGCTCCGTCTGCCATAAAGCACACATACTGGCTTGCAATAGGGAAAAAACATTATTTTCCTCCTACGTGGCAGGCTACTTTGTGTCTGCCGGTTTGGCACTACAAATAAGATGCCGGTAGAGATCCAATAACTCGTATGGTCCTGATGTTAACACATGGAGCAGATGCCTCGAGCTCAGCCTTACGTATGACTTTGACAGGTCTCGTTACATCGAAATGCCATTTTGTAAGACATGGGGATAATAAGCCTCCTCGGCCTATCCGCTGCCTCCATAAAAACCCTTTACTGCTCCTTTTACAACCCGATGCTGATCTTTTACATGCAACTTTCAAATTAAATCTAATGACTCCAGATGTCTGGCCCTTTAAGAAAGTACAAACTTTTAGGAAGTAGTATTATTTGTTCCTAATGGTTTTTTTTTCTGCAAAGCTTTTGGTAATTGTGATTACAAGCCTGGTGCCCCTTACCCTTCCAGTAGTGACGGCCGTCTCTGCCTGTTAAAAGCCGTGTAGAGGGGTCGGTATTGTTGTTTCGTGCCGCCTCGAGCTGTGGAAATATAATTAGTTTTAATGATATTTCCGAGAGTAACAATCAAGCTTTAATAGCCATGGGAGAGTAATATCAAAAGACGAGGAGAACACGGGGTCAGAGAGAGGTTTCCTGCCCGACTGCAGTGTTATACCCCGGAGAAGAGCAGTATAGTGAGACACAGATATCGCTGGACTATTCGCAGGCATGAAGCTACCAGATGTTACGCTCACCTCGGGAGGTGGCTCCTCCAGGCCCAAGTGTCGGTGTAGCAAGAAGGTGATAAACGTGGGAGACAGCAGGTAGCAAAGGTCCTGGAAGCTGCAAACTGAAAGCAGAGGTCCTGGAGGCCGGGAACAGGCAGCAGAGGTCCTGGAGATCGCAGGCAGACAGGAGGCCAGGAACAGGTAGCAGAGGTCCTGGAGACTGCAGGTACAGAGGTGGTCGGGAACAGGTAGCAGAGGTCCTGGAGATCGCAGGCAGACAGGAGGCCGGGAACAGGTAGCAGAGGTCCTGGAGACTGCAGGTGCAGAGGGGGTCTGGAACAGGTAGCAGAGGTCCTTGAGATCACAGGTGGACAGGAGGCCGGCAACAAGTAGCAGAGGTCCTGGAGAGTCGCAGGTGGAGAGGAGGCCAGGAACAGGTAGCAGAGGTCCTGGAGATTGCAGGCAGACAGGAGGCCAGGAACAGGTGGCAGAGGTCCTGGAGACTGCAGGTGCAGAGGGGGTCTGGAACAGGTAGCAGAGGTCCTTGAGATCACAGGTGGACAGGAGGCCGGCAACAAGTAGCAGAGGTCCTGGAGAGTCGCAGGTGGAGAGGAGACCAGGAACAGGTAGCAGAGGTCCTGGAGACTGCAGGTTTACAGGAGGCCGGGAACAGGTAGCAGAGCTCCTGGAGAATTGCAGGTGGAGAGGAGACCGGAAACAGGTAGCAGAGGTCCTGAAGACCGCAGGCGAACAGGAGGCCAGAACATGTAGCAGAGGTCCTTGAGATCACAGGAGGACAGGAGGCCGGCAACAAGTAGCAGAGGTCCTAGAGAATCGCAGGTGAAGAGGAGACCAGGAACAGGTAGCAGAGGTTCTGGAGACTGCAGGTTTACAGGAGGCCGGGAACAGGTAGCAGAGGTCCTGGAGACCGCAGGCGAACAGGAGGCCAGGAACATGTAACAGAGGTCCTTGAGGTCACAGGTGGATAGGAGGCCGGCAAAAAGTAGCAGAGGTCCTGGAGAGTCGCAGGTGGAGAGGAGACCAGGAACAGGTAGCAGAGGTCCTGGAGACTGCAGGTTTACAGGAGGCCGGGAACAGGTAGCAGAGCTGCTGGAGAATCGCAGGTGGAGAGGAGACCGGAAACAGGTAGCAGAGGTCCTGGAGACCGCAGGTGAACAGGAGGCCAGAAACATGCAGGGATGGCCCGAACGTATAGGCGAACTAGGCGGCCACCTAGGGCGCCGACCCTAAGGGGGCGCCAGAGAAAAAATAGAAAAAATTATAAAAAATCTTTTCAAAAGGCAAAAGGTGTATGGAGCGGAGCTGAATGTGTATGAGGTGTATGGAGCGGAGCCGTGTGTGTATGAGGTGTACGGAGCGGAGCCGTGTGTATGAGGTGTACGGAGCGGAGTCGTGTGAGTATGAGGTGTATGGAGCAGAGCTAAATGTGTACGAGGTGTATGGAGCGGAGCCACGTGTGTACGAGGTGTATGGAGCGGAGCGCGTGTGTACGGAGCGCAGCCGTGTGGGTAGGAGTAGCTATGTGTGGCCATTATACGGTATGAAGTATCATGTGCGGCCAATATACAGTATGGAGCATCATGTGTGGTCATTATACAGTATGGAGCATCATGTGTGGCCATTATACAGTATGGAGCATCATGTGTGGCCATTATACAGTATGGAGCATCATGTGTGGCCATTATACAGTATGGAGCATCATGTGTGGCCATTATACAGTATGGAGCACTGTGTGGCCATATTTTTTTGTTTATAATTATTCTTTATGAAACAGTGTGATCAGCAGTGCTAAATGGGTGTGGTTGGGACGTGGATATGGGTGTGGCTAGTTATGAATGGGTGTGACCAGAGGCGTGGCCTAAAATTTGCCGCGGCACGCGAACTTTGTCCCTCTTTCCCATCTTCAAAAGTTGGGAGGTATGTTAAAAGTAGTAGGGGCGCAACAAAATAGTTTCGCCTAGGGCGCCGTAATCTCTCGGGCCAGCCCTGGAAACATGTAACAGAGGTCCTTGAGGTCACAGGTGGATAGGGGGCCGGCAACAAGTAGCAGAGGTCCTGGAGAATCGCAGGTGGAGAGGAGACCGGGAACAGGTAGCAGAGGTCTGGGAGATAGGCAGATAGAAGACCAGGAGCAGGTAGCAGAGGTCTTGGAGATCGCAGGCGGACAGACTCAGGAACACTGCAAGTCTTAATAGAAAGCTACAGGTATGTGTCATGGTAAGCGTTATATAGGCCTAGGTAGATGATCACATGGGATCACACTGGACCATCTGCAAAGCCTGATGTGGAGCAGAACAGAATTCAGTGGATCGGGGAGAGTGGGCCCGGTGCTTACAGTGGGAACTGTAGAGTATGTGACTTATCTACTGGATGGACAGGGTCTAACTATTGGGTGCAGAAGTAACAGTAGCCCCAGTCATAGTGACCCCACTACCACGTCACAAGAGAAGAAACCATTATTACCGATGACATCAACTGACAAGAAATCAAATTCATCACAAATTTCCTCCAAAATTCCAATTCACCAGATTCTAAATTTGGTTTGAATTTCGTCTGAATAAGTTCTGCCAAATTCCATCAAATCTGAACAAATCATCTCGTTCATCTCCATCAGTGATACATTGTAGCCCCTGTTATAGATGAAATTGGGGCTCAGGAGCTACACCTCTCTGGGTGCTGTAGAGGATCGACCTCAAAACCCACTATGTAAAGCCAAAATATCCATCCACCAGTGATGACAGGTGATACTTGGGGATCGAGGGGCCGGAATAATGTTGATTGGACAATTTCCACCATCTATAAGGACAACAGTTCTGGATTGTTCCCTGTCTTACATCCCTGGTATGGATGAGTCCAGCATTCCCCACCTTTCTGAGTGGGAGGGACCTAAAACAATCGGTGAAGCACACAGAGGCAGTCTCCTGTATGGCAGATAGAACTTTCTGGCTGATTCAATGGTTTATATGGTAATCATACTGGGAAATGCATGGTGTCTTGGCAATCGCTGGTGGCTGTGAGAGGAAAACTTGTTCTGCTGAAAGTTCACATCCCGACTACCTTCACCTCATGCACATGGTCACTTGGCTTAGCCAAAAGCTGGACTTCCTCAGCCCCTATACATGTGCATGCTCAGCCGGGCCGGTGGCTGTGCCCCCAGGACCCCCATGTGTGGCCTCAGCTTTGCTGCCTCCTGTATCCTGCCATAAACATGGATGCACAGCTCAGCGGAAATTCCTCTGATTGCTCGGCGTCAATGTAAGGGGGTGAAGAGGAAGAAGAGCCCAAAGGAGGTTGCTTTCCCTGCTCCTTACCTGGAACCACTTAGCCGGACAGCTGGGTTGTTGGGGGGAGGACTTTCTGCCCTGGACAGAGGAGACCATGTGACTGCTGGGGCAGAGAGGAAGAGGAAGGGGCGGTGGTCCAAAAGAGCGGGCAGGCAGAGGGCGCAAAAGCAGAGCATGCCAGAGAGGGGGACAGTGCGCCAGAGAGAAAGCAGGCTGCAGGGCTGCGTTCCCCAAGAGAGAGAGCTCCTTGTGAGGGCACTGAGGCTGAGATACAAGCCATAGTGAAGGCTGTATGTGAGGGTGTGGACTCAGAAGCCTCCATGATCAGAGGAGACTTTCCCCCTGACAGTGCAGAGACAGTGACCTGAGCGCGCAGCCCTGGTGACCGCAGTGACAAGCCGAGACCCCTGAGTGTGACAAGTAAACTGCTCAGTGTGTAGCATAGTTACTGCAGAGAGACTGCCAGCTTAACATACAGAGACTCCAGCAGCAGTGGCTGTTCTACTTCCTGCTTCAAGTTTCAAGAGAAGAGACTGCAAAGATTTAACCCCGGGGTTTCCAGTTCCCAGGAGACAGAGGAGAGACTTCAGAGTCGACAAGTGACGCTGTTTCTCAGCGCCTACGTTGGAGAAGACGACCCTACAAGCAAGTCCTCATCGGACTGATAAGTGTTTTCCCCAGAAATTCTGTTTTATTACTGTTATACGGTTTGACTGTCTGGGAACTTATACTACGTTCCATGTATTTCCACGGTTATATTATTAGTTTATATTCTCCTGTTTTCTCCCTGCGAAGAGAACCTGATTCCTGTTAATAAACTCCCCCAACAGTTGGTCTGTCTGTTCCGTGGTGACATACTCTACCCTGCACCCTATTACACCAATATACAGTGAACCTTGCTATTCCTGTCACCTCCATATTGTCCCATTCTACCTGCAGCTCTGATAATTTCCATCCTGCTGCAGCAGGGAGGCGGTGTCACTATTTATCAGGATGCACTGAATATCCCCCTCTGAGCCTGCTTCCTTCATCACCTCCTGGTTTCTCATATTTGGACAAGTTCTACCTCTCTCTTGCCTGTTTTGCTTAATCTTCTCCTCTGCAGATGTTTGTTCTCCCTCCTCACAGCTCCACCTGACACTCTGCCTATGATTACTGTGCTGTGACAGATGTGCATAGCTCTGCTACGCCAGACACAACACAACACAGTCAGCTCTGCTACAATAGACAAAACGAAGTCAAATCTGCTACACCAGGCACAACACAGTCAACTCTGCTACACCAGACACAACACAGTCAGCTCAACACAATACAGTTAATTCTGCTAAACCAGACACAACACAGTCAGCGCTGCTACACCAGACACAAAACACACTGTCAGCTCTACTACACCAGTCATAACACAGTTAACTTCGCTACACCAGACTCAACACAGTTAGCTCTGCTACACCAGACACAAAACAACACACTGTCAGCTCTGCCACACTAGACACAGCGGAACACAGTCAACTCTGCTACGCTAGACTTCACAAACTCAGCTCTGCTGCTCCAGTCAGCTACACTCTCAGCTCTTCTACACAACACAACACAACACACAGTCAGCTGTTCTACACCAGACACCAGAGGCTGCTGATCTGCTAGTCTTCAGTTTTCTTTAAAAAGTGGGCAGCCCCTTTAACTGCCATCTATCCCCTCACTCCCAAAACTTTGGCACATATACTGACCACTGCCACTCTCTCTCCTCTAGATAGCGTACTTTTTTATATTCCAGCACAATTTCTTCATTTTTTCTTACATGTCTCATCCTCATATTTCCTACTACCTTCTCATAATTTAGTTTTCCTGAGAGGGAGATACCCAAAACAAGCCTGTGCAGCACAGAGCGGCAGTCTACTGTACAGCAGATGGGACTTCTTGTCACCGCTTCAGCATATTTATCCACTAGGGGGAGCTCACCGCATAAAGCTTTATGAGTTCAATGTCAGTACATTTGGCGGAGTTTATTGGGGCCTAATGTGATTTAATGTATTTATTTTTTTCTCAAGATGTTTTTCTAATTATAAGTCTTCTTAGCAGCAGAAGGAGATGGCGGCCACAACGTGCACAGCAATATCTAGACCTTCTCCATAAATCTGCCTGAATCTGTATATGCTAATCCATGTCAGGCGCTCCGCTATCGCACCGGGCAGCGAGCCTAATACTGGGCTTCCGCATGGACTCCTGATAGTAAATCAGCATCTGATTAATCGGCCAAACTCCAGCCAAACTCAAAGGAAATGAAGGTGAACGACTTAGTGGATGTTGGGTCGGATCCAATTGAGCTCTGTGAGGTCAAAACTGCCTCCAAAAAATCTGTCAAAAAGTGATAAAAAGTTTTTAGAAAACAGAAGAGTTTTTCTTTTCCTTCTCTATTCTTGTTTCCTAATTCAAGTATTTCTGGACCAGGGTATTGATTTGTAACCCATTAATAGCCAGAAAAAATGGAGGTTTTTTTAGCCTAGGGACGGTTGCAGGAGAAGGGAGAGTGGATCTACATGTAGATTTGACAACTATCACTTTTTGTTTTACAATTTTTATATTAGTTTTTTTTTGCTGATATCATGTTTGTTTATTGCTATTTTTTCGACATTGTTTTCTTATTTTTAATTTAGCAACATAAACGTTCACTATCTGACTATAGGACACGGCTGTGGTATTCCTTCTCTTTTTTTAATCATATTTTTACACATTACTCCACCAGGCTAAGTGAAGGGGAATTATAGGCTCTGTTCCCAAAATATTATCCCTAACATGTTAGCATTTAAAAAAATAAAAAATAAATGAATTTTTATATACAATGTATATATTTTTCTATTTTTTGCGTTGATGAATTAAGTTTGCCATCATCATCATCATCAGATGATGATGATGATGATCAGCTCATTACTGGAGCCCAGCAATTCCTAATACTCGCATACTGGTTTAGAGTAACGAGTATAATGGAACTCAAAGGAAAGCCGTGCTTTTTTCCTGCAGACCCTACAAAGAGGTGTGGGGGTGGGCAGTAAAAATGTTCAAATGGATGGGAAAAGTGCTCAATGGAAAGAGAACAGCATGGAGAAGACCCCTGGAAGTAACTCTGACCCCCAGATTGCTGCTGAGAATAATTGGGCACACTTTTACACCACTTTAAGTACTGACCCCATAAAACATTGAAAATCAACAAGAAATTGGAGTTTACAAGAAAAAAAAATTAAAAACACAATAATTGAGCTTGGTTTGAGTTGGTATACATGCAGCACATAAACGCATGTTCACATTGGCCATAAAACATACAAAACCTACAAGGAGCAAAATGATCATATACCCTGCTGTAACTAAATAAGTAAAAAGCAAAAGTGCATTTAAATAACACAAGGTTCTTAGTAATACTGTTTTTGATCAAAAATAGCATAAAAGCCATCCCACCGCCAGCAAAGTGACCCTGGTCCTACACTGTCTAATTTTAAAAACCTTACCATGTGTCAGAGCTGACCTCAGTGTGTGAACAAGGGCAGACAAAGGACTGGGTCCCGAACTGTGGACACCGGCCTGGGGAAGCTTTTAAATGTAATTTCCAGCTCAAGGAAGGGAGGCCACGCTGCGGCTTGCACAAAATGCAAAAATACAAAGGAAAAATACAAAAAGAAAAACAATGTTAAGAAACATTCTTTCCTGTTTAATGACTTTTACATAAGGCAAAATTTATAAAGGATTTAAAGAGCTAATAAATTAAGTAAACCAAAGTTGATTTTTTTATTATTTTTTATTACATTTTTATTAATTTAATAAAAAATTTGAAAATTTCAGTGTAATTTCATTTATGAAGGAAGCAAGAACTGCCAAAAATTAGATGGAAGAGGGACTCAGATACCCCTTGTATTAGACATAAAGAAGGGCCTTGTACACATTTTGTTCAAATTGTCAGGTAGTGGTACTCCTATACTCATAAAAGCTCTGAACACAGAGCAAAAACAGAAAAAAATTATAAGGAAAGTCATCCAGTCAACCATATACCTTTGAATGCAACAATTGTTGGGCCTCATTGAAATATTTTGAAAGTGTAGTTGATGTACTGCTACACTCATAAAGGCTTTGCACAAAGTGCAAAGCCATCAAAAAATTATAAGGAGGGTCATTCAGTCATCTATAGACCCGTGATTGCAATAACTGGCAGGCCTCATTCTAATATTTTGAAAGTGTAGTTGATATGATACTACACTTATAAAGGCTTTGCACGAAGTGCAAAGCCAGGAGAAGATGATAAGGAGGGTAATACAGTAATCCTCTCCAGGTGTCCGCTTCTTGTTCTCATTCCACGGGAGGTTCGGGGACTGCCTCCACCTGCTTCCTGGAGCTCGATTCCCAGGTGCCTGGGCTTGAAGTGACCCGGTTATAGGTTGTGCCGGAGTCCCCGACATGAAAAAATAGGCGACAGCCCCCTGTGTCACCTGCACCATCACCTGCTCCCATATAGCAGACGGGGAACCCTAAGGACAGTCTGATCTCTCAGGGGTGGTAGCCTAGTTCATTTCCCAAAAAGGATTCATCTGCCTCCCAATCTTCTCAGATCACTCCTACCACATACCAATGATTCTGCCCCTCCATTTTGAGGAATATGACCCTGGTTCTAGCTTTCAGTTCTTGCAACCTTCGAGGCAAGTATTCTATCTCTACTGCTGGTTGAACAAGATGTGATGACGGGTCTAAAACTCTTCTATGGGCCCCCATCTCCGCTGCTGTTCATACATTACAACATCCACCTGGGATACCAACTCTTGGTACCTTGCAGCTAGCAGCCTGCTAGCATGTCTCTAACCCTGGTCCAGGCTCATGCCCTTCTCTCTTCCTACCAGCCTAGGTCTTGCAGTCTACTCACCAGTTGCTGGATCCTGGCTCTCCCATCTGCAGTCCAGAACCCCAGCAGTGAAAGTTTTGGCCTGAATTCAGACCTTGGTGGTTCCGGGAAAGTATCCGGTTCTGGTCAACAGGCTCCTGCCACCTTTGCTGTTGCATCTGCTTGGTCTTGCTCCAATATTCCTCCTGTTGCTCTCTCGAGAGTCTCGCGGGATTCTACCATTTTTGTTGCCTTGTCGCCCACAAAGCACGTTAAACTATATGGATTACAAATTCAATCCAGAGAAAAAAATGGAACTTTTTTTGGAGTGTTGTATACCATTGTAATGTAACACAAAGCACATAATACTCTATGGATGCCTCATTAAATCCAGAAAAAAATTTCAATGCTTTTTTGGAAGGTTATATACCACCGAAATGCAATACAAAGCACATAGTACTCCATAGATGCCTAATTGAATCCAGAAAAAAATTTTAACGCTTTTTTGGAGTGTTAAATACCACCGAAATGTAACACTGAGTACGTAATACTCTATGTATGACTAATTGAATCCAGAAAATATGTTAAACTTTTTTGTAGTGTTATATACTACCAAAATGTAACAAGAAGCATGAAATACTCTATGGATGACAAATTCAATCCAGAAAAATTTTTGAATGCTTTTTTGGAGTATTTTATACCACCAAAATGTAACACAAAGTACATAATACTCTATGAATGACTAATTAAAGCCAGAAAAAAAAATTTAATTATTTTTTTAGTGTTATATACCACTGAAATGTAGCAGAAAGCACCTAATACTCTATGGATAACAATATAGTGAAGTTCTACAACCCCCAAAAAAAGAAGATGGTCACATTCAGCAGCTATATATTTAGAAATGGACTGCAAAGCCCTAAGCCCTGCCTAGAGGCTGTATTCTGCCTCTCTCCCTGCTCCTGCAACTGTCCCTAGGCTAAATGCAGAATATATCTGATACAAAAAGCAAAGCACAAGATTAACTCTTAGAAGGACTATTACTGTGATGGTTCAGCAACAGCACCAATATCAACACTAGAGGACTCTGAATAGTTAAAATGTGCACACACAGGCCTGAATAACTGTTATCTCCCTCTAATCGGAACTGTCCCTGAGCTGTGCAATGGCATCAGTAAGCCGAACCTGTTCTTTCATAACCTCTGATCAGGTAAAGAGGGCCAGAAAATCACAGAAAGATGGCTATGGCATTACGGTGACTGGCAGGCAATCCTTGCATGTGTATTGGCTATGTAACAGGCACCAAACATGGGGTGCGGGGATTCAAGCTTCAAACCTGAGCACAAGCTAATGCTCGCCGATTAATGAGCACATCCGAGCATCCAGATGCTCGAGTGATATTCGAGTGTCACCGAGCATGCTCGCTCATCCCTAGTTGTTACCATAGGAATTCTCCTTCTGGGATTATAATTGTCACTGTTTTTACCAAGTAGGAAATTCCAATCCATTTCCTTGACTCTATTCTCACATTTATATAATATAGTTTGGGATATTTCCTATCTTTAAATTTATTTGTTATTTTGCCAAATTGTTTGTATTGCAGATTCATCACTAATTATTCTCCTACGTCTGAAAAATTGGCTATAAGGTAGAAATTCCACTAATCTTCTAGGGTGGTGACTTTCAAATTTAAGAATGTTATTTTTATCCGTCGGTTTAGTATATAATGTTGCATATAGTATACTGTCTCTTTGTTGAACCAATACATCAAAAAATTGAGTTTCAAATTCTGAACGGACTAAGGTAAACTTGATATCCTCATCCATCCGATTCCAAAAAATGCCGAAGTCTAATAGATCAGAGAGTGATCCCTTCCACAGAAGGAAGATGTTATCTATGTATCTCCACCAATATCAGATAGAGCATACATCACTGGAGTGATAGGATTTTCAAAAAATAAAAACTTTAATAAATCATCATAAATGGTCCCGTTAAATCTAGCTTCCTCTAAAACAATTTAGATTTTTTCAAAATTTCAAAATGTGAATCACCCTTAAGTTCACAAAACACCTCTTGGATAAGTTCACCACGAGGTCTAGTCTCTCCGTCTTGTCGCCATCTGTTTTGGCTGCATTGTTTTGATTTTCTGATGCTTGTCTTTTTTGTTTTCGGTGGTGCCACTTCCAGCCTCTCTATTTTTGCTTGTGCTGTTCTTTGGAAGAGCCAAAAGACCATCTAAAAAAATATTGTCATTAGAAGATGTCAAATAGTTTTTGCTTTTCTTTTCTTTGTTTTCTACATGCACCACCTCCAATGTTCAGGATAAAAGACATTTTCTATGTAAAATTGATGAGGTTATACTAGATAAACAGATTATCCTTGCTTCATTTGATGTAGTGTTCTTGTACACCTCAATTAACCATGATAGAGGTCTCAAAGCGGTATATTGAAAAATATCTGAAACAAGTTATACAACTGAATGTAAAAAGTTCATAGTACATTAGCTTGAACTAGTAATAAGAAATAATTTTATATTTTCTGTTTGGAAATAGCTTTTAAAAACAAAAATGTGGAACTGCAATGGGCACCAACATTGTGCCTACTTATGCAAATCTGATAATGTTACTGGAGGAGGATCTCATCTATGTATCCCATCAATTTGGGCATGTACTGAGATGGTGGAGATACACAGATGGCATCTTCCTGTGGAAGGGATCCCTCTTGGATCTATTAGACTTTGCATTTTTTTGAATGGAATGGATGAGAATATCAAGTTTACCCTAGTCCATTCAGAATTGGATGTATTGGTTCAAGAAAAAAAAAAACAGTATACTATCTACAACACTATATACCAAAGCGACAGATAAAAATAACATTCTTAAATTTGAAAGTCACCACTCTAGAAGATTGGTAAATTCTCTACCTTATAGCTAATATTTTAGAGTTAGGAGAATAATTAGTGATGAATCTGCAATACAAACAGAATTTGACAAATTAACAAATAAATTTAAAGATATTATTTATCCCAAGACTATATTAGATAAATGTGAGAATAGAGCCAAGGAAATGGATCAGAATTTCCTACTTGGTAAAAACAGAGATAGTCGTAATCCCAGAAGGAGAATTCCTATGGTAACAACATATTGTGAAGAAAGCAATGAGATTACTAAAATTGTTATAAAACATTGGCCGACGCTAGGGAAATGCTTGCCTGAAACTAAAGAATGTAGTACTCCACTGCTATTTTCCCACAAAAGAGCGAATAATCTAAAGAATACATTAGTACATTCAGATATTGGATCCTTTAGATCCTCAACACAAAACACATTAACTGGACATAAATGTATGGGCAGTTTTCCATGTCTTGGGTGTATAATTTCTGCTCTTATGTTGAAAAGTGAATGTAACGCTCAGTCACTTTTCATGGACAAGCCGTGAGTCAGGAGAATCAAAGAGTCAGAGGTCAAAAGCCAGGAGGGTACGTCATAAACAGAAGGAAGAGACAAAGACGTAGTCAGGTAACGGTCCAATGTCAAAATAAAAGGAGGATAGCGGATCAGAACAGAAAGGGTTAAACAGATGGATGGTCAGAACAAAGTTCAAGGTCAGGCAATGAAAGATCAACAAACAGAACACAAGTCACAGAGAGACAAACCATACTTAGCTAAATGTACGTCTAGCAGAAGTCTGGGATTAACAGCCAAGCTAAGTACCAGAGCAATTACCTCGGACAATGAAACCTACAAGAGAAAAAGTAAGCAAAAACCCTGATGTAACTAAGTAAAAAAGCAAAAGTGCATTTAAATAAAAGAGTTTTTAATAATACGGTTTTTTGATCAAAAAATAGCACAAAAGCCATCCCACCGCATCAAGGTAACTCTGATCGGGACAGTCCTACACTGTCTAATAATAAAACCTTACCATCTGCCCTTATTAACACTGAGGTCAACATTGACACATGGTAAGATTTTAATATTAGACAGTGTAGGACTGTCCCGATCAGAGTTACCTTGACGCGGTGGGATGGCTTTTGTGCTATTTTTTTAATCAAAAAACAGAATTACTAAAAACTCTGTGTTATTTAAATGCATTGTTGGTTTTTTACTTAGTTACATCAGGGTTTTTGCTTACTTTTTCTCCTGTAGGTTTTAATGTTTTGTGGCCAATGTGAACATGCGATTAACTTGCATGTGTACCAACTCAAGTTAAGCTCAACTTTTGTGTTTTTTTTCTTTGTATTGTTGCATTCTGTGTAAGCCGGGGTGTGGCCTCCTTGTTTCTGAGCTAGGAATTGTATATAAGGCTTCCCCAGTCTGGTGTTCCCTGGTTGGGCCCAGTCCTTTTGTTTGCCCTCATTCACACTGAGGTCAGCATTGACACATGGTAAGGTTTTAATATTAGACAGTGTAGGACTGTCCGGATCAGAGTTACCTTTTTTTTTAACCTGGGACAATGAACACCTGGAGACAGCCAGCACCTACCAGTCTCAAATTGGACGTCCGAGCTTTCACTCAAAACACCGACAGCTCAGAACACCACTGCACCAGACTGGATGACTGAGCTGTCAATCAAAGCACTGACAGCTTAAGCATGCCCCTGTACCTGATTGGATGGCTGAAACGTCAGTAACTGCCCCTGACACACACTGAGGGGTGGAATCATGACAAGATATCTTTTAAACATCTTTTAAATATCTGATTTCCCCCCAAAATTATGATATTAAATTTTATATGACATATAACAGTGAATATGTTGTTCATGTTTTGCAGTGCCTATGTCACTTAATTTATGTATTCTAAAAACTAGAATTAATCATCACCGATATACAATCAGAAAAAAGAAAATGGATTTCCCAGTGTCCAAGCACTTTATGGAAATGGGGCATAAAGAGAGAAACCTAAGGTTCTGCATAATTGATCATGTCCCTATGCCTAGAAGAGGGGGGATAGGGAAAGAATTAAAAAAGAAAGAATTAGAATAGATATACAGGTTATTATTATTACTATTATTTATTGTTATAGCGCCATTTATTCCATGCCGCTTTACATGTGAGGAGGGGTATGCATAATAAAAACAAGTACAATATTCTTAAACAATACAAGTCATGACTGGTACAGGAGGAGAGAGGACCCTGCCCGCGAAGGCTCACAATCTACAAGGGATGGGTGAGAATACAGTAGGTGAGGATAGAGCTGGTCATGCAGCAGTTTGGTTGATCGGTGGTTACTGCAGGTTGTAGGCTTGTCGGAAGAGGTGGGTCTTCAGGCTCTTTTTGAAGGTTTCGATGGTAGGTGAGAGTCTGATGTGTTGTGGTAGAGGGTTCCAGAGTAGGGGTGATACGCGAGAGAAATCTTGTATATGATTGTGGGAAGAGGAGATAAGAGAGGAGTAGAGAAGGAGATCTTGTGAGGATCAGAGGTTGCGTGTAGGTAAGTACCGGGAGACGAGGTCACAGATGTATGGAGGAGACAGGTTGTGGATGGCTTTGTATGTCATGGTTAGGGTTTTGTACTGGAGTCTCTGGGCAATGGGGAGCCAGTGAAGGGATTGACAGAGGGGAGAGGCCGGGGAATAGCGGGGGGACAGGTGGATTAGTCAGGCAGCAGAGTTTAGAATAGATTGGAGGGGTGCGAGAGTGTTTGAGGGGAGGCCACAGAGCAGGAGGTTGCAGTAGTCAAGGCAAGAGATGAAGAAGGCATGGACTAGGGTTTTTGCAGATTCTTGGTTGAGGAATGTACGGATTCGTGAAATATTTTTGAGTTGAAGTCGGCAGGAAGTGGAAAGGGCTTGGATATGTGGTTTGAAGGAGAGATCAGCGTCAAGGATTACCCCGAGGCAGCGAGCTTGAGGGACTGGGGAGAGTGGGCAGCCATGCACTGTAATCGATAGGTTCGTTGGGGGGGTCACGTGAGATGGGGGAAAGATGATGAATTCTGTTTTGTCCATGTTAAGTTTCAGAAATCTAGCGGAGAAGAAGGATGAAATAGTGGACAGACATTGAGGGATTCTGGTTAGTAGGGAGGTAATATCTGGTCCAGAGATGTAGATCTGTGTGTCATCAGCATAGAGGTGATACTGGAAGCCATGAGATTCTATGAGCTCTCCCAGGCCAAAGGTGTAAATGGAGAAGAGCAGGGGCCCAAGGACTGAACCTTGTGGGACTCCGACAGATAGGGGGCAAGGTGAGGTGGTGGTGTGTGAGTGGGAGACGCTGAATGTCCGCCGGTCTGTTAGGTATGATGAGATCCAGGATAGGGCCAAGTCTGTGATGCCAAGGGATGAGAGGGTCTGTAATAATAGGGAATGGTCCACTGTGTCAAAGGCAGCCGACAGGTCGAGGAGGAGGAGGACAGAGTAGTGTCGCTTGCTCTTGGTGGTTAAGAGGTCATTGTGACCTTAGTTAGGGCAGTTTCAGTGGAGTGGTGTGACCGGAAGCCAGATTGTAAGCGGTCAAAGAGGGAACAAGAAGAGAGATGGGAGGACAGTTCAAGGTAGACGTGTTGTTCCAGTAGTTTGGAGGCATAAGGGAGAAGTGATATAGGGCAATAGCTAGATACAGAGGATGGGTCAAGAGAAGGCTTTTTGAGGATAGGTGTGATAGAGGCATGTTTAAAGCTTGAAGGGAAAACACCAGTTGTTATTGATAGGTTGAAGAGATGGGTTAGGGTTGGGATGAAGACTTTGGTGAGGTTTGGGATGAAGTGGGATGGGAGCGGGTCAAGTGCACAGATGGTGAGATGCGATCTTGAGAGTAGAGTGGAGAGTTGATCTTCTGTAATGGTGGAGAAGTTGGTTTTGGAGGTGGAGGGCTGGGAAGTCGGGAGGAAGGGCTCTGGGGGTTGTTGACCAAAACTGTCTCTGATGTTATCAATCTTCTGCTTGAAAAATGAGGCAAAGTCTTCAGCTGAGATAAGTGGGGAGGGAGGAGGTGCTGGGGGATGGAGGAGAGAATTGAAGATGTTGAATAACTGTTTAGGGTTGTGAGACAGGGAGGATATGAGAGATGAAAAGTAGGTTTGTTTGTGGCGAGTGTGGTCTTGAAAGAAGTGAGGGACTGTTTGAATGTGATGAAGTGCTCGTTGGAGTGGGATCTTTTCCATCTGCGCTCAGCAGCCCTGGAAGCTCGCCTCAGTTCTTTGGTCAGGCTGGTGTGCCAGGGCTGTCTGTTGATTTTGCGAGCTTTGGTATGTGTAAGTGGGGCAGCAGATTCCAGAGCTACAGCTATTGTGGTGTTATATAGAGTGGCAGCATCATCCGCATTGTGTAAAGAACTTATGTCTGTGAGAGGGAGGAGGGATTCAGAGAATGAATGTAGGTCAAGATGTTTAAGATTTCTGCGAGGGTGTGAAAGTTTGTGGGGTGGGGATTGTAGACATGGAGTGGAGAGGGAAGAGAATGTGAGAAGGTTGTGGTCAGAGAGAGGAAGAGGTTAGTTAGAGAGGTTAGATAGGGAGCAGAGGCGGGTGAAGATGAGGTCCAGTGTGTGACCATCTTTGTGAGTGGCTGCAGAAGACCATTGAGTGAGGCCGAAGGAGGAAGTGAGAGATAGAAGTTTAGTGGCAGCTGAGAGGGAAGTGTCAATGGGGATGTTGAAGTCGCCTATGATGATAGTGGGGATGTCCGCGGAAAGGAAATGAAGTAGCCAGGTGGTGAAGTGGTCAAAGAAGGTGGTGGCTGGCCCAGGGGGGCGGTAAATGACAGCCAGTTGGAGGTTGGTGGGGGAGTAGATGCGCACAGAGTGCACCTCAAAGGAAGGGAGTGTAACAGAGGGTGGAAGTGGGATTGGGGTGAAGGAGCAGTTATCTGGCAGGAGAAAACCAACTCCTCCGCCATGTTTGCTGCTGCAGCGGGGGGTGTGAGAAAGGTGGAAGCCACCGTAAGAGAGTGCAGCAGGGGAGGCTGTGTCGGAAGGGGTGAGCCAGGTTTCGGTGATGGCGAGGAAGGAAAGTTTGGTAGTAACAAAGAGATCATGGATGTAGGAAAGCTTGTTGCAGACAGAGCGAGCTTTCCACAGAGCTCCTGTTAGTGGGACTGGGGAAGTGGGGGCTGGGTGAATGGGTATAAGGTTAGAGAGGTTACGGAAATTTGTGATAGAGCGTGGATGGGAGGTAGAAATGACTGTGGGAATGTGGTGAGGAGGACCAGGATTTGGAGCGATATCACCAGCAGTGAGAAGGAGCAGAGAAAGTGTTAGCAGGTGGGAGCAGGAGAGGGCATGAGGGGGCTGTCTGTGTTTGGAGGCAGAGGATTGTAGGTTAAGGAACAGTTCTGAGGAGGAGGTGAGATGGATGGGGAGGATTGAAAAGGAGATGAACAGTTCCTTACTTGGTGTAGGGATTAGGGGAGGTAGCAGAAAGTGAAAGATTATAGGGGTGAGAGTGAAAATAAACAGAAACATTGTTTACAGTGACTGGCCAGTTCCCTTCAGTTCCCTTCAGGTTCAATTCAGGTTTTAATTCTACTGTAATCTTCACACTTTTAGAACACACTTCTAGGAATCACGCTGCAGACTAAAGTCCTGCAGACTTGGGCTATGCAATATATGTACAACTAAGTGCATTCAGGTGTGAAGCAGAGAGGAGTGGTCTCTGCTCATCTTGGTCAGAGAATTAAGGGTGGACCAGATGCATACAATCAAGCCTGAGTAAACAAGGTCATAAATAACATAGGGTAAGCTGGGGTTTAGCTGAAATGCATACCATGAGAATGCTAGGAGCAGAGGAAAGTCTATGTGCAAAGCTGGGTGATGTATTATGTGCACTTCATAGACAGACAGCAGGAGAGCTGGGTGGATGAACATACCATCTATCTATCTATTATCTATCTATCTATAATCTATCAATTAGCTATATATTTTCTATCTATCTCTTTATTATTTATCTATTATATATATCTATTATCTAAAAACAAAAACGAAAAAACAGCCCCTGAAAAAAAGTTGGGTGCAAGTATATGCCAATTTTTATAATAGAAAAAATAAGGAAGCAGCACACCATTTCTTTAGTGCAAAAAGACTATTTGATGGCCCATTTGTGCGACGTTTCGGCTCTATGTGTGATCCTTCTTCAAGCATGGTGTGCTGCTTCTATATTTTTTCTATCTATTCTATCTATCTATTATCTATCATCTATCTATCTATTATCTATAATCTATCATCTATCTATCTATTATCTATCATCTATCTATCTATCTATCTATCTATCTATCATCTATCTATTATCTATCTATCTATCTATCTATCTATCTATCTATCTATCTATCTATCTATTATCTAGAAAAAACGAGGCAGCACTCCTTCATTGCAGTGTTTAGACGTGCAGGATTTTAATCAACCCACTTGTCTGGGCGACGTTTCGGCTCAGAATGAGCCTTTCTCAAGCAGTAGGTGTTACAATATGGTGCCAATTTATAGTAATCCCAACAATAATTACAGCCATAGAGGATACACATATCATACAGTGCTTATTTTACATGTTGTATTCATAGTCCTAAATCAATAACATAAGGTGCATCAGTGTAAAGTGCTCCGTGCTCTTATAACGTTTTTTATAAAATTATCCCTATGTTCAGATCACTTATTAAGTATTCCAATACATCATTCATCATAATATTTCACTTACATATACTTTAACCGCATGACGGACGCCATTCACTTTACTCAGCGTCTAATAGTAGTTACTGCGCATGTCCAAGCATTGATTAGTAAATCATTAGGTGGAGGGAAAAGAAGGCGGTTAGATCGGATTCCATTGGTAATGACCTATGTTGAGGAAAGTAATGAGGTGGCTAAAATAGTAAAAAAACATTGGGGAATGTTGGGGAGGTGTCTCCCCGACATTAAGGAGTTTAAGATGCCACCCATTTGCTCCTATAAGAAGAGTAAAAATATTGGTAATTATTTGGTAAAATCGGATATAGGAACAATGAAAAAAAGTTTCCAGTCAACATTAACGGGTGTGAGTAAAAAAGGATGCTTTCCATGTCTGAACTGTGTGAATTGCGCACACATGGTGAAGGGTTGTACATTTCAACATCCCCGGACAGGGAAGATATATAAGATTAATGAGTGTAACTCAGAATTTGTCATATATCTCTTGATATGCCCATGTAATCTTTGGTATATTGGTGAAACTACCTGCGAGTTTAAGGTTAGAATGAACCAGCACCGGTATACAATAAGGAAGAAGAGAATGGATCTTCCGGTCCCTAAGCACTTTGTGGAACAAAATCACTCTGAGAAGGATTTAAAATGTAAAATAATTGATGTAGTCCCAGTACAAAGGAGAGGGGGGGATAGGGAATGGATCCTTAAAAAGAAGGAATTAAAATGGATCTATGAACTCGATACCCTTAAACCTAAAGGCCTAAATGTGGACTTTAAAATTCATACAGTTATGTAAAGAAAAGTATACTGTTTTTTGTCCTATACGTATCTTTGAGGGGACACTGTTTATTGAGGAATTTATTTCCTTCATTTTAATATATTAATATATTTTTTATTGTTTCCCTATTTTCTAGATCTATATATCATCCGTGGTGGAACATGATCGCATGAGGACGGAATGTTTATATCTTTATGTTCCGATATGGATCTATTTAAGAAACTGTTTCTCTTAATTGATAAAATAATGTAGTGTATTGGATTGCTGATACAATTGATTTACTGTGGTTATTGTCTTGAAATAAAAAGGTTATTCTCATAATATTTAAATCTTGCCGTATATGTTTTATAGGGGCCCAGTATAAAGAAAGCATATGTAAGGGTTATACTACCTTGTAGCTGTCCCATTTGTAACAGCTGACTCGGAGGGGTTAACTGGGGCATTTGGACGCTTTGTGGCGCCCGGAGACAGCCTGAATAAGGTGCCGTCCGGGTAGTCAGGGTAGGTTTAAAATACCCACATAATCATTAAAATGGAGATGTCTTTAAAGATGGCCCCTGTATAATATTAATATATTCTATCTAAATTCGTACATAAGTTGGTACGTAATATAGTGCAGGCGACTCAGTAGATTGCGGAGAAAGACTGATCTGCTTTAGGACCAGTGTGGCCATATATAAGTTCTGAAGTTGTTGAAAGTATACCACAACCAATATGGCGGTTCTGGGCGCCTATGCGCAAGCGCACTGCATTGGTATGACGACTCTATGCGTCTGTGCGCAAGCGCACTGTAATACCCGTCCCATGGTTTTTGATTGGACGGCAATCCACTACACTCATGACGCGCTTGGACATGCGCAGTAACTACTATTAGACGCTGAGTAAAGTGAATGGCGTCCGTCATGCGGTTAAAGTATATGTAAGTGAAATATTATGATGAATGATGTATTGGAATACTTAATAAGTGATCTGAACATAGGGATAATTTTATAAAAAACGTTATAAGAGCACGGAGCACTTTACACTGATGCACCTTATGTTATTGATTTAGGACTATGAATACAACATGTAAAATAAGCACTGTATGATATGTGTATCCTCTATGGCTGTAATTATTGTTGGGATTACTATAAATTGGCACCATATTGTAACACCTACTGCTTGAGAAAGGCTCATTCTGAGCCGAAACGTCGCCCAGACAAGTGGGTTGATTAAAATCCTGCACGTCTAAACACTGCAATGAAGGAGTGCTGCCTCGTTTTTTCTAAATATTGACTAGCCTGGATATATGGACTGTTATCCCGGGGTCCTTGCACCCGAAGATAAGTAGAAACTGTGCTGTTCCTTTTCTTTCTATCTATCTATTATCTATCTGTTATCTATCTATTGTTTATTATGTATCTATTTAAAACTGTCTTAAAGTCAGAAAACTCCGAGAATCCTATATTACAGCTTTTTCTCTTTTTTTGTAAGCAAACAGCAGATTTTGGTGCAGTTTTTTTTGTGAACCCCAAAATCATTGTAGCTTTACTCCAACTTTCATTTCTTTCCTGCAGTATCCGACAGCAGCTTTTTTTTTTTTTTGCAGAAATAATAGTGATGTTTTTGTACTCCAGATACTTTCGGACTGATTTATCAATTGCAGATTTTTTTTAAAATGTCTCAGTTGACGTAAAAATGAAAAAGCTGACGATACACATCAGATAACTGTTGGTTGAACGTTCTTTTATCAGACAGTTGTCTCTCCCATTCCTCCGTTCTGGAAAGCCCCTGCCCGACCGACCCCGCTGGCATCAGGGATCCCCAATTTGCCTCAGATGTCCTCCGGTCTGGCCAAAATCAGCAGCAATGGCCGACTCATCTAATGTCTATGACGGCTTTCATGGTTCCAGAAAGAAGCATTTTTTTCAATATGCGCTAACTATAGCAAACATCGTGCAAAAGTTTGTAAATCTGGTGCAAAACCCGAGGTCTTCAGGCAGCAGCTGATTCTTTCTACAAAGTTTTGTTCACTTCCTAGAAGCGGACAGATGGCAGAATCTGGCATTATACATCTCTCTGATGTCTTATCATCTTATAAACCCACTAATTTGTCCCTGGGAGGATTATAAATGTAATTCCTCTACGTGTGCGCTGATGAGAGTGCGAGGGTCCGCCACTGCCGACACCCAATGAGGAGGGGGAACAGGAAATGTTACCTAGTGAAACTTATAAATTAAAGTGGAAACATCCCGCCTACAATATCCTCAGCAACTAGAAGTCATACCATAGTTTAGAAGTTATATCTGCTTCTGAGAAAAATAGGATTTGTGGATATAAAAAGTCAACACACCCCTGCTAAAATATCAAGTTTTTGTCATCGAAAAAAAAAAATCATATGAAGAATAATTTCAGAACTTTTTCCAACATTAATGTTGCCAATATAATCTGCACAAATTAGTTAAAAAATAAACATCTTTTCAAGTTGAAAAATGAAAAGGTAAAATAATGTGGTTGCATAAATCTGTACACCCTTATACTAATACTTTGTTAGAGCCCCCTGTAAATTTTCGGTTGCATTTATTCTTTCTTGGGTCGGAGTCTATCACACAGCACATTTAGAATTGGCAATATTTTACCCGCTGTTTCCCTCAGTAGCTCCACATCTGTCAGATTGTGGGGGCATCTCCAGTATACAGTGCACTCTTCAGGTTGCAGATAGTTACTTGGATTCAGGTCTTGGCTTGGGCTGAGCTGTTCCAAAACTCTGAGCTTCTTCTTGCTGCTTCGTTCTTTTTTTTTTTTGTTTGGATGTATCTGTTAGGTCGTTGTCGAGCTGAAAGGTGAAATTCATCTTCATCTTTTATTAGAAGTTTTGTTACAAAATTGACTGATATTTGGAACGGTCTATAATTCTCTCCACCTTGTCTAAAGCCCCAGTTTCAGCTTCCAAAAAGTAGCCCAAAAGCACATTGCTGCTTCCACCATGCCTCACTGTGGGCATGGTGATCTTCTGGTGACTGAGAGTTTTGGCTTTGCAACTTTTGTAATTATGGCCAAAAAGTTCCTCCTTAGTCTCATCAGACATAACATGCTTCCCACATGATTTTGGCATACATGATTTCAGTTTCAGCAAAACACAGTCAGGCTTGGATCCCTGACTTAAACCCAATGGAGCATCTCTGAAGAGACCTGCAAATGGCTGTCCACCAACGTTCACCATCCAACCTGACGGAACTGGAGAAGATCTGCAAGGAAGAATGGCCGAGGATCCCCAAATCCAGGGGTGAAAAACTTGTTGCATCATTCCCAAGAAGACTCATGGCTGTACTAGCTCAAAAGGGGCTTCTACCCAATACTGAGCAAAGGGTCTGAAGACTTATGACCATGTGATAGTTCAGTTTTTCTTTAATTTGCAAAAATGTCTACATTTCTGTTTTTTTCAGTCAAGATGTGGTGCACAGTGTATATTAATGAGAAAAAAATGAACTTTTTTGAATTTACCAAATGGCTGCAATGAAACAAAGAGTGAAAAATTTAAAGGGGTCCGAATACTTTCCGTACCCAATGTAGTGCAGTGAGTGCATACTGTCGGAAATTGACAGTGATTGTGAGTGATATTATGGAGAAGTAGAAGAAGCCACGGCACCACAACCATGAAATTAAGACCCTATAACTTAATTAGCGGGGGGCCGGGTGCTGGTGAGCAGAGGGCAAAAAAATCACCACTGCTCTGCTGACCCCATAACTGCCGAGTTCAGAACTCCTCTGATATCAGCACAAACACTGCGCCCCCACCGGGCGCTTCATGGCCAAGCAGCTGCATGCAGCCGTACATCACCAAGCACAATGCCGAGCATCGGATGGAGTGGTGTAAAGCCGCCACCACTGGACTCTGGAGGAGACGTGTTCTGTGCAGTGACGGATCGCACTTCTCTATCTGCTTCTGATGGAGGAGTCTGGGTTTGGTGATTCCAGGAGGATGTTACCCCCTGACTGCATTGTGCCCCCTGTACAGATGGTGGAGGGGGATGATGCTATGGGCTGTTATCGGGAAGCGGACTCGGACCCTCAGCTCCAGTGATGGGAAATCTTAATGTTCATCATAAGACATTGTGGACAATTGTAGCTTCAGCTTTGTGGGAACAGTTTGTGGTTCGCCCTTTTCTGTTCCCCATAACTGTGCCCAGTGCACCAGCTCCATACAGACATGGAGGAGAACATGAGGGGTCGCACAGAGCCAAGAACTCAGCCCTCCTAGACTGGAGATTGTGAGCCCAGACCCCTCAACATCAGGGTCTGACCCCACAAATGTTCTTCTGGAGGAAGGGGCAAAAATTCTCACAAACGCCTCCAAAATCTTGTCAAAATTCTTCCCAGAAGAGCGAGAGCCGTTATTTCTGCAGAGGTGCGACTCCATATTAACATCTATGACTGTAGGATGGGTGTAGCACTGCTACCGACACCCCTGATGGTGTCCCCTTCTCCCTCCATGCAGGAACGCTGGCTTAATGCCACCCCGGCTCTCAGTGCTGTTCCAAGTGTGGCCAGTCCTGTATCCAGATTGGCCAGTGCCTGAACCCCATCCACTGGCCCCAGAGCGGTCAGGACCTGAGCCTCATCCCTGGTCCCGGAGCGACCAGTGCTTGAACCTCATCCCCTGATCCTGCTGCGGCCAGCGCCTGAACCTCATCCCCCGGTCCCAGTGTGGCCAGTACCTGTTTCACTACCCTAGACCGGTGTGTCTGAACTAAGCCCTACATCAGTGTCAGTCGCTGCAGTACAGGGTTCTGCCCAGGAGTGGTACCTGGCGGCTACCTGCTGCACAAGTGGCCAGGCCCTGTGACACAATGGGTCTGCAAATCCACATGCGCCATGGTTGAGCGTAAGGTCATAAAAGCTCTTGTTGGAGGAATATGAAGGGTGCACATACTTTTCTCCATTTAGTGTGCATTAGAAAAGTTGCGGAAAGTTCCACTGTACGTTGGTTGAACGTCATTTACACAAGACTGCACCGGCCCCTTATTTTTCATCAATAGCCTCTTTAGACTTCTAAATGAATAGCAGAAGAGCCGCGCATCCTGCAGCTGTGGAGCATTAGCGCTAAGTGTTGTCTTGTCTCCTATTATCTCCTCAGCCCCCTGAATCGTTAGACGTCACTGATGTGATTGGCCGTGGGAGCAGTGCAGTATAGCGGTTGTGTTCCCTATTATACTGATAGGTCTTCAGAACATCAGAAATTTCAACCCACATGTGCCAACAATAATCACGAAAAATGTGCAGTGATTTTAGCCATCCCCAGGGGCAAGAGTCAAATTGTTGCCCCTTCAGTGACTGTTCATAAGAGACCTAGATATAGATGAAAATCATTGTATCACCATTACTACATATTACATCTAACAGCGCCAGAAACCTGATATTAAAGGGAATGTGTCACTTAAGACTGGAAACAAAATGCCTAGTGTAACACTAGCAAGCAGGGACTAGATTCTTAATGTAACACTCCCAGATAATAGCATTTAGTACCAGGGATTAGGTCCCAAAGGTGTCACTTGCTGCCAGGGATTAGATGTCCAATGTAGGAATAACCAACAGGGATAAGATTCACAATGTAATAATTACCACAAGGGACTATATTCTTAATGTAACACAACCAGTGATTAAATACTGAATGTAAAATCACAAAAGAATATATACCTAATGTAACACCAGAGGCAAATCTATGTTCCTGCACCCGGAGCAAAAATTCTATTTGGCAACCTCTCATAGCTTAAGTGGCTTTACCAGTCATCATATGACAGCTCTTATGTAACTTGTAGACTTAGTCATGTATGACTAGCTGCTTTTCATAATTATATCAATAATCAGGTAAAAACTACAGCCCCTTTTATATATCAGTACAGAAATACATTACCAGAAACACAATCAGTACAGGAATACATCCCCAGAACCACTTTGAATAGAGAAATTCATCACCAGAACACCATCAGAATACAACACCAGAATCACCAACAGTACAGGAATACATTAGCAGAACCACCAACAGTACAGAAACACAGCACCAGAACCACCATCAGTACATAAATAGATTACTAGAACCATCATCACTACATGAATACATCACCAAAACCACCATCAGTACATGAATACATCACCAGAACCACTATCAGTACAGGAATACATAACTAGTACTACCATTAGTTTATGAATACATCATCAAGATCACAATTAGTACATTAATACATCACCAAGTTTAATACAATGAACAACTGCAATATCAGGTCAATACAATATACAATTGTATCTAATGAACATTCAACTCTCAGTACGTTCTTACCAATGGTAAGGAGATGCTGGGAGTTGTTGCTAACAGTAGAGATAAGCACATTTTTTTCAAGTGTAGTTGAATTCTACTCAAATATGCAAAAATGCTCATTTTTGGAAAAGACATAATTTTATAAATCTGTTTGCCACTGATTTAGTAAAGTGGTGGCTGATTGGCCGCTATTTTGCTTAAACATAGATGACTGGCAAAAGTTAAAAAAACAAAACTTATATTCACCTAACTGCTAACCTGTCTAACTCCTCCTACTCCAAACACGCTCCAGGGATGTCACTGAGGCCTCAATGGAAAGTCTATGACAGCAAGGTGTCAGCCATCGCCTGGCAAGGCCCGGATTCCACACAGGAGGACTCTTGCCCTAGTCAGGTGACCAGGATACATACCCCATGCCAGTAAAGCTCAAGAGACCGGACTTTGCTCGTCAGGAGATGAGGCCTGGTCCACTCTGGTCCGATCCAGAGAGACCTCCGTCGACGGTAAAGCCGAGTAGGTCCACAAGGAGACTGCAACAGGCGAGAAGCACCTTTGACTGCGGAACGACAGTGCATGTGAGCAGGGCCGTCATTTCCAGCTATCCTCTACGGTACTGGGGTCTATAATTAAGGCCTCAGGTTGGGAGGAGACCGGCTGGTATATGAGAGGCTCAACGGGCTTTGATAGACTACGTTAGAGATTTGCAGCCTAACGGGAAAACCCGGTGACCCCCGCTAGGGCCAGAACTGCAGTCAGAGAACTTACATGGTAGCTCCCACAACTGGGCACACCACCGTTGTCAACAGAACATTGACGTTAGATAGAGAAAGACTTCCTCTGCTTTTCCAAGTTTATTGTTATCTTTGTTTCAATGTTAATCTGCCTCGTTCCTAACACTAACTGTTTAGAGTTACTTTAAATCACTGTATACGACTCGAGCTATAATCATCCCTCTTTGTTTCCGCCTCATGCCTCTGTGCGTTGCATTCAGACACCTACATTACATCACGGACGTGCAATGCATAGTGACCTCCTGGTCCTGGTCACGGCCTGAAGGCCTGGCTTACACAGTGGATAGAAGAGAACTGGATGGTGGGTAGCACTGATCAATGACTGACATCCGGTCCTCGTGTCTTTTTTTAAGCTGTCATATCTCTGGCATCTTCACTTTAGGTCACGACATTCTGCTGCAACCAGGTGTCAGAGCTCACTGCGTGTTACACCTCCATAACGTCAACACACGTGTCACACAGTGACCTCTGAGGCCTGGTCATGGCAAATGTCATGGCCTAGGTTGAACAAGTGAGAAAAGGTGGCACGTGATGGAGGAAAGAAGAGGCGACTGTGAAGACCGGACAGCAGGTAGCCACTGAGCAGTGGAGGTGTCGGGCAGGAGAGCAGTGGGACCAAAGTTTTGTTTTTTATGTTTATTATACCCTGGTGTCTGGAGAGACGACAGAGCATACGGGATCCTACATTCATGGAGAATAACTTTACAAATCAAATTTCCTGGGAAAATCTGTGCGATTTGGTAAACTAAGATTTTGGCAGATCTGCTCATCTTTAGTTACCGATCATTATCAGACCTCGGACCATACTGTGACTGTGAATAATTGCCCCTCACTGTGCTCCTTGCACAAAATATGACACTTTGCTACTCTTCTGGTTCATGGCCTCCACACTGTCCTCTCATATAAAATATTGCATCCTTACCACCTCACCTCTTTTGAGCTATACTTGCCACTGTGTGCCCTTCTGAACTATAGCGGCCACTCTGCCCTGATTAGCTATAGTCCACCCTGATTAGCTATAACTACCACTCTCTCTCTATCTTAAGTGCCTCTTACATGTTGCCCCCTTTCCATTCTGAGCTCCCTCTTCACACTGTGTCCCCTTCCATGGTGTGCAGTACCTCTAATGTGCCCTCTCCTCACACTTTTCCTGCTCTGCATACTGTCCCCTTCATATTGTGCCCTCACAATGACTCAACACACTGTCCTCTCTCTATTCTATGCCCCATACAGTCCCTTCACACTATGGCTTAGTATACTGCTCATTTTCTATATTTTGCCCCTTTGAACCCCTCTGTATACTGTCCCCTCACTCTATATTGTCTGCTTACACAGTTTCCCCAATGTTCAGTCTCTTTACTATGTCATCTCATTGGATTCCCCACAATAAAACTCACATACTTCTTTGGCTCCATTATCTTCTACTCGATGATGCAAGAGTGATCAGCAGTGCTGGAGCTCAAAGCATCAATTGTACTTGTGCCCCAAAGAAGCGAGCGCAATTGACAGCTGGAATCATTCGCAAGGAGCGCCAAAATGCTGCTCCCTGAGATAAACCTCTGAGGGATCCTGACTAGGGTTGAGCGAAACGGGTCGTGCATTTTCATAAGTCGCCGACTTTTGGCAAAGTCGGCGTCTCATGAAACCCGACCCGATCCCTGTGCGGGGTCGGCCATGCGGTACGCGATCTTGGCGCCAAAGTCGCATTTCGTATGACACGTTTAGCGCCATTTTTTCAGCCAATGAATGAGCGTGGGCAGAGTGATGACATAGGTCTTAGGGGAGTGAACGCCTATCGTCATGTTATCGCTTGTGCACAGTAGGGATTTGGAATGTGCAATACGAAATTTCCTGTGCTGGGACGGAGGAGAGAGAGAGAGAGAGAGAGAGAGAAAAAAAATTAAATTCCTTCATTGGGTTTCGTGTTTCGGCCGAAACCCGACTTTTCACGGTGGTCGGCCGATTTCACTCGACTCGACTTTTAAGACAGTCGGGTTTCACAAAACCCGACTCGACCCTAAAAAACTAAAGGTCACTCAACCCTAGTCCTGACTGCTCCCCGATGCTGGCTGTGTAGGAGAGGTTGTGCTGATTGTTTGCTCCATGATGTTCTATAGGGTTCAAAGTATTTGATGTTCATGTATGTTGTAAAAAGATAACACGCACTGGTGCTGTGGTTAGATTAGGCAAGGTTAACTGTAATGGGGACCCAGTTTGGGAAGGAGAACTGAGAAATAGTGTCAAGGACAGAAAGTGACAGAGTCAGTGAGTGCTGAGCAGTGACAAATGACAGGCTCAGGACAGGGGTTGCTAGAGACAGTGTGAGCTCAGAACCTCAGAGTACTGGATTTCCAGAGAATCTCTCCGCACGAGTCCCATTTGCCCGCCTGGGAACCGCGAGATAGATGTTGGGGCCCGGGGGCACACTCCTCCTGAAAAGCTATAGGAGAAATTGGACTCATACCCTAAAAGGCGGAGTGAGATGGAAACCAGATGTACTGCCAGAGAAGGAGAAGGTGTCCTTGAGCTAGAGAAGATAGTAAAAGGGATGTTCTACCTATACCGAGAACCAGGGCTGAAGTTGTGTCCGGTACCTGTGGAAAAGATGACAACCCGTTCTGCCTTATCCACTATACCTGCCGGTATATATTATAAATACTGCCATTCACCAAGTCTGGTTGTTTATATAAACCTCGTCTATCCTGCATGGATTGCTTCCTTGGTTCCAGAAGAGGGATTCGTGAAGTTAGAAGAGGCCTGCAGCCCTGAAGTAAGCATGATGGACCTCACACACAGCAGCACATCAGAACTGGGCCACGAGTTTTCTGTAGGATGCCAGGAAGCGAGTAGGAACAGAATCTCGCCTATGACTATCTCATTTGGGCATCTTACAGCTGCACCCATGACATATACCCCCCAACAACCTGAGTTATACCCCTGGTAATAATGACCACTAGGTAATGGGCGACTAAGGCTCTACAGACTTCTCTGTACTACAGAAGAAGGACGTTCAGCTGAGAATAATAAATCATATTCACAAAGTCACAAATCAAGACTTTAGGATAAGTTCTGTGTTTTGTGAGTTGCACTTACCATTTATTACCCTTGGCAATGCATGACGAGCCCAGAGGAGACATGTTAACGTGCAGAAACAAAAGTAAACAGACTACCCTTATGATATAATTACCCCACTACAAAGCACAGGACATGGCTACATATAGATGACCCGAGGCGGGAAACGGCAGCATCATCTGTAGCTGTCACGTTTTTATAATTAACATAAGAAGATCAGGCGAGTACTGTAGATTAAGTGCTACATATAAAGTGTCAGTGCTCCGCAGGAAGAGAATGCAGCCTGACACCGGCCCTTGACACATGTCTGCAAAAGGAAGCAGATAGAGAGCAGATAAAAGAAACATTGTGTAACGCAAGACGATGAAAATGTAAGAACGCACAGCGGGAAAGAGCACGCAGGTCCGGCACATCATAGGAAATTGTAATATCTGACAAAGAGCAAAACTTCATATTCATCACCGAGAAAACAAACTTGTGTAAATCTCTTTCCTGCATGATACAATGAATCTCATAAGAGAAGACACTAAAGGGATAAACCAAATATCTTCTGTGTGTAGCCCCCATATTATCTCCAGATAGTAATCCGTGGGGCAAGGTACAACCCAGTAGTGGTAGCAATATTCTTGTTCATAGGAGCAGTATTATAGTAGTTATATTCTTGTATATAGGGGCAGTATTATAGTAGTTATATTCCTGTACATAGGGGGCAGTATTATAGTAGTTATATTCTTCTACATAGTGGCAGTATTATAATAGTTATATTCTTGTATATAGTGGCAGTATTATAGTAGTTATATTCTTGTTCATAGGATCAGTATTATAGTAGTTATATTCTTGTACATAGGAGCAGTATTATAGCAGTTATATTCCTGTACATAGGGGCAGTATTATAGTAGTTATATTCTTGTACATAGGAGCAGTATTATAGTAGTTATATTCCTGTACATAGGGGGCAGTATTATAGTAGTTATATTCTTCTACATAGTGGCAGTATTATAATAGTTATATTCTTGTATATAGTGGCAGTATTATAGTAGTTATATTCTTGTTCATAGGATCAGTATTATAGTAGTTATATTCCTGTACATAGGGGCAGTATTATAGTAGTTATATTCTTGTACATAGGAGCAGTATTATAGTAGTTATATTCTTGTACATAGGGGACAGTATTATAGTAGTTATATTCTTGTACATAGGAGCAGTATTATAATAGTTATATTCTTGTATATAGTGGCAGTATTATAGTAGTTATATTCTTGTTCATAGGATCAGTATTATAGTAGTTATATTCCTGTACATAGGGGCAGTATTATAGTAGTTATATTCTTGTACATAGGAGCAGTATTATAGTAGTTATATTCTTGTATATAGGAGCAGTATTATAGTAGTTATATTCTTGTATATAGGGGCAGTATTATAGTAGTTATATTCTTGTACATAGGAGCAGTATTATAGTAGTTATATTCTTGTTCATAGGAACAGTATTATAGTAGTTATATTCTTGTACGTAGGGAGCAGTATTATAGTAGTTATATTCTTGTATATAGGAGCAGTATTATAGTAGTTATATTCCTGTACATAGGGGCATTATATTCTTGTACATAGAGGGCAGTATTATAGTAGTTATATTCTTGTACATAGGGGGCAGTATTATAGTAGTTATATTCTTGTATATAGGGGCAGTATTATAGTAGTTATATTCCTGTACATAGGGGCAGTATTACAATAGTTATATTCTTGTACATAGGGAGCAGTATTATCCATATATATAATTGTCTAAGGGTTTTTCTGTCTGTCTGTCTGTCTGTCCTGGAAACCACGCGTCTCTGATTGGTCGAGGCCGCTAGGCCTCGACCAATCAGCGACGGGCACAGCATGGCGACGATGATGTCATAAAGGTTGCCTCGACCAATCAGCGACGGACACAGTCTGCCACGAATTCGCCTCGACCAATCAGCGATGGGCACAGTATCGACGTAGATGTCATAATGGTTGCCATGGCGACGATGATGTCATAAAGGTTGCCTCGACCAATCAGCGACGGGCACAGTCTGCCACGAATTCTGGAATCATCATTGTCCATATACTACGGGGACATGCATATTCTAGAATACCCGATGCATTAGAATCGGGCCACAATCTAGTAGTAGTTATATTCTTGTACATAGGAGCAGTATTATAGTAGTTATATTCTTGTTCATAGGATCAGTATTATAGTAGTTATATTCTTGTACAGAGGAGCAGTATTATAGTAGTTATATTCTTGTACATAGGAGCAGTATTATGGTAGTTATATTCTTGTACAGAGGAGCAGTATTATAGTAGTAATATTCTTGCACATAGAGGGGCAGTATTATAGTAGTTATATTCTTGTACATAGGGGCAGTATTATAGTAGTTATATTCTTGTACATAGGGGCAGTATTATAGTAGTTATATTCTTGTACATAGGAGCAGTATTATAGTAGTTATATTCTTGTACATAGAAGCAGTATTATAGTACTTATATTCTTGTACATAGGGGGCAGTATTATAGTAGTTATATTCTTGTACATAGGGCCAGTATTATAGTAGTTATATTCTTGTACATAGGGGCAGTATTATAGTAGCTATATTCTTGCACATAGGAGCAGTATTATAGTAGTTATATTCTTGTACATAGGAGCTGTATTATAGTAGTTATATTCTTTTAAATAGGAGCAGTATTATAGTAGTTATATTCTTGTTCATAGGATCAGTATTGTAGTAGTTATATTCTTGTATATAGGGACAGTATTATAGTAGTTATAGGCTTTTACATAGGGGCAGTATTATAGTAGTTATTTTCTTGTACATAGGGGCAGTATTATAGTAGTTATTTTCTTGTATATAGGGGCAGTATTATAGTAGTTATATTCTTGTACATAGGAGCAGTATTATAGTAGTTATATTCTTGTACATAGAAGCAGTATTATAGTACTTATATTCTTGTACATAGGGGGCAGTATTATAGTAGTTATATTCTTGTACATAGGGGCAGTATTATAGTAGTTATATTCTTGCACATAGGGGCAGTATTATAGTAGTTATATTCTTGTACATAGGGGGCAGTATTATAGTAGTTATATTCTTGTACATAGGAGCAGTATTATAATAGTTATATTCTTGTACATAGCGGCAGTATTATAGCAGTTATATTCTTGTACAGAGGGGCAGTATTACAGTAGTTATATTCTTGTTCATAGGGGCAGTATTATAGTAGTTATATTCTTGTACATAGGGAGCAGTATTATAGTAGTTATATTCTTGTACATAGGAGCAGTATTATGATAGTTATATTCTTGTAAATAGGAGCTGTATTATAGTAGTTATATTCTTGTTCATAGGATCAGTGTTATAGTAGTTATATTCTTGTACATAGGAGCAGTATTATAGTAGTTATAATCTTGCATATATGGACAGTGTTATAGTAGTTATATTCTTGTACATAGGGGCAGTATTATAATAGTTATATTCTTGTACATAGAGGCAGTATTACAGTGGTTATAGGCTTGAACATAGGAGCAGTATTTAAGTAGATATATTCTTGCACATAGGGGCAGTATTATAGCAGCTATTTTCTTGTACATAGGGGCAGTATTATAGTAGTTATATTCTTGCACATATGAGGAGTATTATAGTAGTCATATTCTTGTATATAGAGGCAGTACCATAGTAGTTATATTCTTGTACATAGGGGCAGTATTATAGTAGTTATATTCTTGTACATAGGGGCAGTATTATAGTTGCTATATTCTTGCACATAGGAGCAGTATTATAGTAGTTATATTCTTGTACATAGGGGCAGTATTATAGTAGTTATATTCTTTTAAATAGGAGCAGTATTATAGTAGTTATATTCTTGTTCATAGGATCAGTACTGTAGTAGTTATATTCTTGTATATAGGGACAGTATTATAGTAGTTATAGGCTTTTACATAGGGGCAGTATTATAGTAGTTATTTTCTTGTACATAGGGGCAGTATTATAGTAGTTATTTTCTTGTATATAGGGGCAGTATTATAGTAGTTATATTCCTGTACATAGGAGCAGTATAATAGTAGTTATATTCTTTTACATAGGAGCAGTATTATAGTAGTTATTTTCTTGTACATAGGGGCAGTATTATAGTAGTCATATTCTTGTATATAGAGGCAGTATTATAGTAGTTATATTCTTGTACATAGGAGCAGTATTATAGTAGTCATATTCTTGTATATAGAGGCAGTATTATAGTAGTTATATTCTTTTTTATAGGATCAGTATTGTAGTAGCTATATTCCTGTACATAGGAGCAGTATTATAGTAGTTATTTTCTTGTACATAGGGGCAGTATTATAGTAGTCATATTCTTATATATAGAGGCAGTATTATAGTAGTTATATTCTTGTACATAGGAGCAGTATTATAGTAGTTATATTCTCGTACATAGGGGGCAGTATTATAGTAGTTATATTCTTGTACATAGGGTAGGTATTATAGTAGTTATATTCTTGTACATAGGAGCAGTATCATAGTAGCTATATTCTTGTACATAGGGGCAGTATTATAGTAGTTATATTCTTGTACATTAGGGCAGTATTATAGTAGTTATATTCTTGTATATAGGGGCAGTATTATAGTAGTTATATTCTTGTACAAAAGAGCAGTATTATATTAGTTATATTCTTGTACACAGGGGCAGTATTATAGTAGTTATATTCTTGGACACAGGGGCAGTATTATAGTAGTTATATTCTTGTACACAGGGGCAGTATTATAGTAGTTATATTCTTGGACACAGGGGCAGTATTATAGTAGTTATATTCTTGTACACAGGGGCAGTATTATAGTAGTTATATTCTTGTACACAGGGGCAGTATTATAGTAGTTATATTCTTGTACATAGGAGCAGTGTTATAGTAGTTATATTCTTGCACATAGGGGTAGTATTATAGTAGTTATATTCTTGTACATAGGAGCAGTATTATAGTAGCTATATTCCTGTACATAGGAGCAGTATAATAGTAGTTATATTCTTTTACATAGGAGCAGTATTATAGTAGTTATTTTCTTGTACATAGGGGCAGTATTATAGTAGTCATATTCTTGTATATAGAGGCAGTATTATAGTAGTTATATTCTTGTACATAGGAGCAGTATTATAGTAGTCATATTCTTGTATATAGAGGCAGTATTATAGTAGTTATATTCTTGTACACAGGGGCAGTATTATAGTAGTTATATTCTTGTACATAGGAGCAGTGTTATAGTAGTTATATTCTTGTACATAGGGGTAGTATTATAGTAGTTATATTCTTGTATATAGGGGCAGTATTATAGTAGTTATATTCTTGTACATACAGGGTAATATTGGAGTAATTGAACTGCATGTGTATCAACTCAAGTGAAGCTCAATTTTTGTGTTTTTTCTTTGTATCATTGCAGTTTGTGCAAGCCTGGATGTGGCTTCCCTTTTCTGAGCTAAACATTTTACATAAGGCTTCCCCGGACTGGTGTTTCACTGGTTGGGCCCAGTCCTTTTGTCTGCCCTTATTCTCATTCAGGTCAATTCTGACACATGCTAAGGTTTTAATATTAGACAGTGTAGGACTGTCCCAATCAGAGTTACCTTGTCGTGGTGGGATGGCTTTTTTGCTATTTTTTATCAAAAACAATATTACTTTTTGCTTTTTATTTACTTAGTTACAGCAGGGGTTATGATCATTTTTTCTCTTGTAGGTTTCATACAGGGTAATATTGTAGTTATGTTGTTGTAAGTACTCAGTAAAAATAGCCATTAGCACTGGTAACTGATAATTGTATTTGATAATACTTTGATCTGTAGAATATAATTTATCTGTATATTGCAATAAATATAAGAATACGTTCTTTACGTTCCACTTCTCAGTACATGTACCTATGATATATAAAACTAAGAATTTCAATGTGGATATCAAAGAGCAGCGGGTGATTAGCTATAATTGTACCCGGTGATAGGGGGTCAGTAAAACGAGCTCCACTTGGGGCCAATGATTGTTTTAATTTTCCTCTGATGTCTATTAAAGTCATTCGCTTTGGTCAGATCTTAATCTAATATCTGCTTTGTTATGAGCTCGCTGCGGATAAGATCTGTGTAATGTGACAACCTGCTACAAATCATCGCTCCAGAAACATTAAAGGTACAATTTATTGAATTAGGATGAAATATGCGGCTCGATATGTTCCATGCCGAGTCCTGTTCCAGATTTGATGTTTCTTCTGGTCCCGGCGTAGGAATGACAAGCTTTCCAATTATAGTTTTATAAAATGAAGATGTCACAGGTTATTATAGATCCCATCCATCCCACAAAGCGTGGTAGCATAATGCAATATCCTGTAATGCATCGCAGGCTGCTCCTGGGAAGATATTGTCTATTAGAAAGAGCTGGGAGTCCTTTATTCCTAGTTGGAAACTGGATGGAAAAAACATCCTTTACCGACACATCAAAAATATATAGACGTAATTAATGGTGGATGAAAAGAAGAACAAGCCGAGATCACTGGGCTCTTCTGAGAAATAGAGATGGAAATTTCCATTCCGTATTGTCATCCTATAGTGAAAAACTGTCTGCAGATGGTGATAACGACTCAATCAGAACGGTATGGAATCCAGGATGAGATCTGGCATTTTATGGCTTCTCTACACTTCCATACTGTCAGGAGGATTCGTAAAATCTGCACTGAGTCCTATTCCAATTGTTGGACACAGGTACAGTATAGACTGTAAATGGATAAATCCAACAAATATCCGATAAATGTGGTTGCCACCTCTGGCACCTATGTATTTGGAGAAGTGGACCAGCTGTCAGTTGGGTAGAGACCACCATAAACACAACACTTTTGACTTTAACTTCTAAGGGACTTCCAAAAACATTGTGAGACCATTCCTGGTGGTGAGACATGGAGACCCCTTCTTGAGGTAGGTGTGGGTTCTAGACAAAGGACTTGCATCTTTCAGACATTTAGAACTTACCATTAATACCCATGTTGAGGATACCCTTTAACTCCCAAATTGTCCACCAATACTTGATAATTGAGGAACCCCATCTACTGGGAAAAAAAAAGCTCAACGGAATCCAAAGTTGATGGAAATCTCAGGAACTTTAATGGACAGAGTCGTGGAGATGTTCTACCAGCCAACCAGAGATTATTCCAAAACAGATGAGACAACCATTTGTAGACAGCTGTTTGTTGCCCCAAGAATACAGTAGGTATATCTTCCTTTTCGAAGACTCTTGAGGTAGGTGTGGGCCCCAGACAAAGGACTTGCATCTTTCAGACATTTAGAACTTACCATTAATGCCCATGTTGAGGATACCCTTTAACTCCCAAATTGTCCACCAATACCTGATAATTGAGGACCCCCGTCTACTGGGGAAAAAAAAGCTCAGCGGAATCCAAAGTTGATGGAAATCTCAGGAACTTTAATGGACAGAGTTGTGGAGATGTTCAACCAGCCAACCAGAGATTATTCCAAAACAGATGAGACAACCATTTGTAGACAGCTGTTTGTTGGTATATCTTCCTTTTCAAAGACTCTTTAACCAAGATGTGTCATCTGCTCACTTTTACCTGCTCCCGCTCCGAATGTCACTGTTCCTAGCTGTAAGACTGATGGTAGAGTGGACAAATCTAACTGTAATGGTGTGTGAAGCGTGCTGCCCGGCCAACTGGAGTGACAACGCATGTCATTACTTAGATATTTCTTGCTGACCGTCCAAAGATGCAGCAAAGCAAATCAATTAAAGAACAAGTTAAGAGACTAAGTAACACTCTTGGCATCCTATTGACAAACTCTTGTCACCATTCCCAGTTATTGTACTTTACTTAAAGTGGTTGTCCAGTCAGAAATCAGAATATATCTATGATCTATCCTTGGATCGGTCACCAATATCAGATTGGTGGGTGGGAAGGTGTCCGTCAGCTGGCACTATCACCGATCAGATGTTACAAGTTCCATAGGTGATAGCCAATATATTAACACATTGAACAAAGCTGTACTTCACAACTTCATTAACCCTTTAAGGGTGCAGCTATTTTTTGCTTTTGTATTTTCATTTTTCCTCTCCTTTTTTCAAACAGCCAAAACTTTATAATTTTCCTACTAACATAGACGTATGAGACATGAAAGAAACATAACATGATTGGTCAGATCAACTAATACACCACGGTATAAAAAAATTATAAAACCAAATATAAAAAATGTATAACACATCATTAGAAATAAAAAATAAATACAAGTAGAAAGTATGATCTACAAAAATGACAAAGATCCAAATTATTATAACGTGCCCCCTCTTCATATACAGTATTGTCTGTGATTAATTTACACCATCGCGGATCATTAATAAAGTTCATCCATATGGTAATCCCCCAGTGGAATCCCATCATTCATTTTACCATATAGAGTCATGAAATATGGCCAAAAAAATCCAAGTGAGCTGAAATGGTGAAAAAAATGCAATTACACCATTGTTTTTTTGGTTCCACTTCTACGGCATTAATTTTGCCGTGAACATGATTTTCCAGGTCGCACATATCACACAAGTGTAGTTTTTATTTTTTTTTAGCATTTTAGAGGTTTAAACTATTTTTTTCGTGCTTTGAGCTTTGTGAGTAGCGTTGAGCGAAACGGATCGGTCATTTTCATAAATCGCCGACTTTTTAGGCAAAGTCGGGTTTCATGAAACCCGAACCGATCCTAGTGTGGGATCGGCCATGTGGTCGGCGATCAGAGCGCCAAAGTCGCGTTTCGTATGACGCTGTTACCGCCGTTTTTCATCCAATGAAGGAGGACGCAGAGTGTGGGCAGCGAGATGACATAGGTCTCTGTCCCCACCATCTTAGACTAGGGCATGGCAGTGATTGGCTTGCTGTCTGCGGCGTCACAGGGGCTATAAAGGGGCGTGCAAGCCGACCGCCATCTTACTTCTGCCGATCTGAGCATAGGGAGAGTTTGCTGCAGTTAGTCAGAAGCAGGGACAGAGTTAGGGAGGAAATATAAACCCCCAAACCGCTTGTGCTGGAGCGATTTTCACTGTCCCACACCACCTTTTTGTGCAGGGACAGTGGAGGTCGTATTTTAGTGCAGCAGCTGCATAGCTGTGTGCATGGTGCTGTGCAAACCAACTGCTTCTTTCAAAGCAAAAATCTTGTTGCTCCTTTCTGCCCAGTTACCTGTCTTGTTTATTTGTCTACCAATTTTTTTGTTCAGCAGTCCTTTTTATTGCTGCCATACTTGACCTGAGATCATTGTAGGAAGCTTGTTATTGCAGTAATTTTTATTTTTTTTTATAATAATTACAGCCACTTTCTGCCACGTTCATAGTGTTGTGTTATACCACTGGGCCAGAGTTGTGGTTCAGTGTCTCCCCCCAAAAGTGAGATAGTAATTCTCACACAGTTTATATTCTGCAGTACTGCTAGTGTGTCATATATCAGGCAGCCACTTTCTGCCACGTTCATAGTGTTGTGTTATACCACTGGGCCAGAGTTGTGGTTCAGTGTCTCCCCCCAAAAGTGAGATAGTAATTCTCACACAGTTTATATTCTGCTGTACTGCTAGTGTGTCGTATATCAGGCAGCCACTTTCTGCCACGTTCATAGTGTTGTGTTATACCACTGGGACAGAGTTGTGGTTCAGTGTCTCCCCCCAAAAAATGAGGAAGTCTGGTGGAAGAGGCCGTGGGCGGGGGTTGCCAGCTAGTACTGATGGTGGTGGTGGTGCTGCATCTGGTGGTAGTGGCAAAAGCACAGTAGCACCTAAGGCTGGAGGTGTTGAGCCTGCGTCATCGTCTGGCTACACAAGGCCTCGAAGGCTCCCTTACCTGGGAGTAGGAAAACAGCTTTTAAAGCCGGAGCAGCGGGAAAAAGTTTTGTCTTTCCTTGCTGACTCAGCCTCTAGCTCTTTCGCCTCCTCTTCCCAAAGTTCAAAATCTAAGAGCAGCCAGTCGTCAGTGGATGCTTCCGGTCCGGAAAAAGACGTTTCCTTGTGTCCTTCTCCCAAACCAAAAGTGAAGGATGCATCAGGCGACACTACAGGTTACTCCATGGAGCTCTTTACCCATACCGTGCCAGGGTTAGAAAGGGAAATTGTACACTGCCCATTACAAGAAGAATCGGACATAGAGTGCACTGATGCACAGCCACAGCTAGATTATGATGCTGTTTCATTGACTCAGATCACTACATTGACCTCGCAGTTTCCTGAGCCAGAATCTGACCCTGATGAGACTATGGTGCCCTGTCCCGAACGCTATAGCACCGGCTTACACGGTGACACTGAGGAAGGTGTGTTGTGAAATTGGATTCTGGGCTCCCCCGGTGGCCACTTGTGGAATTGTACTTGTGTGCATCATCCCCTCTGTTCACCTGCTCCTATCAGGATGTGGGAGTCGCTATATAACCTTGCTCCTCTGTCAGTTTCATGCCGGTCAACAATGTAATCAGAAGCCTTCTGTGCTTGTTCCTGCTACTAGACAACTCCCAGCTAAGTTGGACTTTTGTCCTTGTGTGTTTTTGCATTTTGTTCCTGTTCACAGCTGCTGTTTCGTTACTGTGTCTGGAAAGCTCTTGTGAGCGGAAATTGCCACTCTGGTGTTATGAGTTAATGCTAGAGTCTTAAAGTAATTTCTGGATGGTGTTTTGATAGTGTTTTCTGCTGACCATGAAAGTGCCCTTTCTGTCTTCATGCTATCTAGTAAGCGGACCTCGATTTTGCTAAACCTATTTTCATACTACGTTTGTCATTTCATCTAAAATCACCGCCAATATATGTGGGGGCCTCTGTCTGCCTTTTGGGAAAATTTCTCTAGAGGTGAGCCAGGACTGTCTTTTCCTCTGCTAGGATTAGGTAGTTCTCCGGCTGGCGCTGGGCATCTAGGGATAAAAAACGTAGGCATGCTACCCGGCCACTTCTAGTTGTGCGGCAGGTTTAGTTCATGGTCAGTATAGTTTCCATCTTCCAAGAGCTAGTTCTCATATATGCTGGGCTATGTTCTCTCGCCATTGAGAATCATGACAGTTTGACCGGCCCAAAAAAGGGTTAAATTACTGGCTGAGAAAGGAGAGAAAAAAGAAGTCTGCTACAATTTTTTTTTTTTTTTTCCTCTAGTTCTGAGTGTGCTTGTAATTGAATCACTTGCTAGTTTGCCTATGCTGCAGCCTTCCTCTCTTTCTCTCCTTCTAATCCTTGAATGGCTCTGTGTTCACCTGTTTCAAATGGATCTTCAGAGTGTAGCTACAGGTTTGAATAATCTCGCCACAAAGGTACAAAATTTGCAAGATTTTGTTGTTCATGCACCTATGTCTGAGCCTAGAATTCCTTTGCCTGAATTCTTCTCGGGGAATAGATCTCACTTTCAAAATTTTAAAAATAATTGCAAATTGTTTTTTTCCCTGAAGTCTCGCTCTGCCGGAGACCCTGCACAGCAGGTCAGGATTGTAATTTCCTTGCTCCGGGGCGACCCTCAGGACTGGGCTTTTGCATTGGCACCAGGGGATCCTGCGTTGCTCAATGTGGATGCGTTTTTTCTGGCCTTGGGGTTGCTTTATGAGGAACCTCATTTAGAGCTTCAGGCGGAAAAGGCCTTGATGTCCTTGTCTCAGGGGCAAGATGAAGCTGAGATATACTGCCAAAAATTCCGCAAATGGTCTGTGCTTACTCAGTGGAATGAGTGCGCCCTGGCGGCGATTTTCAGAGAAGGTCTCTCTGATGCCATTAAGGATGTTATGGTGGGGTTCCCTGTGCCTGCGAGTCTGAATGAGTCCATGACGATGGCTATTCAGATCGATAGGCGTCTGCGGGAGCGCAAACCTGTGCACCATTTGGCGGTGTCTACTGAGAAAACGCCAGAAAATATGCAATGTGATAGAATTCTGTCCAGAAGCGAGCGGCAGAATTTTAGACGAAAAAATGGGTTGTGCTTCTATTGTGGTGATTCAACTCATGTTATATCAGCATGCTTTAAGCGTACTAAGAAGCCTGACAAGTCTGTTTCAATTAGCACTTTACAGTCTAAGTTTATTCTATCTGTGACCCTGATTTGTTCTTTGTCATCTATTACCGCGGACGCCTATGTCGACTCTGGCGCTGCTTTGAGTCTTATGGATTGGTCCTTTGCCAAACGCTGTGGGTATGATTTGGAGCCATTGGAGGCTCCGATACCTCTGAAAGGGATTGACTCCACCCCATTGGCTAGTAATAAACCACAATACTGGACACAAGCGACTATGCGTGTTAATCCGGATCACCAGGAGGTTATTCGCTTTCTGGTGCTGTATAATCTACATGATGTTTTGGTGCTGGGATTGCCATGGCTGCAATCTCATAACCCAGTCCTCGACTGGAGAGCTATGTCTGTGTTAAGCTGGGGATGTAAAGGAACTCATGGGGACGTACCTTTGGTTTCCATTTCATCATCTATTCCCTCTGAGATTCCTGAATTCTTGTCTGACTTTCGTGACGTTTTTGAAGAACCCAAGGTTGGTTCACTACCTCCGCACCGGGAGTGCGATTGTGCCATAGACTTGATTCCGGGTAGTAAATACCCTAAGGGTCGTTTATTTAATCTGTCTGTGCCTGAACACGCGGCTATGCGAGAATATATAAAGGAGTCCTTGGAAAAGGGACATATTCGTCCTTCGTCATCTCCCTTAGGAGCCGGTTTTTTCTTTGTGTCTAAGAAAGACGGCTCTTTGAGGCCGTGTATTGATTATCGACTTTTGAATAAAATCACGGTTAAATATCAATATCCGTTACCACTGCTTACTGATTTGTTTGCTCGTATAAAGGGGGCCAAGTGGTTCTCTAAGATTGATCTCCGTGGGGCGTATAATTTGGTGCGAATCAAGCAGGGGGATGAGTGGAAAACCGCATTTAATACGCCCGAGGGCCATTTTGAGTATTTGGTGATGCCTTTTGGTCTTTCAAATGCCCCTTCAGTCTTCCAGTCCTTTATGCATGACATTTTCCGCGATTATTTGGATAAATTTATGATTGTGTATCTGGATGATATTCTGATTTTTTCGGATGACTGGGACTCTCATGTCCAGCAGGTCAGGAGGGTTTTTCAGGTTTTGCGGTCTAATTCCTTGTGTGTGAAGGGTTCTAAGTGTGTTTTTGGGGTTCAAAAGATTTCCTTCTTGGGATACATTTTTTCCCCCTCTTCCATCGAGATGGATCCTGTCAAGGTTCAGGCTATTGGTGATTGGACGCAACCCTCTTCTCTTAAGAGTCTTCAGAAATTTTTGGGCTTTGCTAACTTTTATCGTCGATTTATTGCTGGTTTTTCTGATGTTGTAAAACCATTGACTGATTTGACTAAGAAGGGTGCTGATGTTGCTGATTGGTCCCCTGATGCTGTGGAGGCCTTTCGGGAGCTCAAGCGCCGCTTTTCTTCCGCCCCAGTGTTGCGTCAGCCTGATGTTGCTCTTCCTTTTCAGGTTGAGGTCGACGCTTCTGAAATCGGAGCTGGGGCGGTGTTGTCGCAGAGAAGTTCCGACTGCTCCGTGATGAGACCTTGTGCCTTTTTTTCCCGTAAATTTTTGCCGGCCGAGCGGAATTATGATATTGGGAATCGGGAGCTTTTGGCCATGAAGTGGGCTTTTGAGGAGTGGCGTCACTGGCTTGAGGGGGCCAGACATCAGGTGGTGGTACTGACTGACCACAAAAATTTAATTTACCTTGAGTCTGCCAGGCGCCTGAATCCTAGACAGGCGCGCTGGTCGTTGTTTTTCTCTCGGTTTAATTTTGTGGTGTCTTACCTACCGGGTTCTAAGAATGTTAAGGCGGATGCCCTTTCTAGGAGTTTTGAGCCTGACTCCCCTGGTAATTCTGAGCCCACAGGTATCCTTAAAGATGGAGTGATATTGTCTGCCGTTTCTCCAGACCTGCGGCGGGCCTTGCAGGAGTTTCAGGCGGATAGACCTGATCGTTGCCCACCTGGTAGACTGTTTGTTCCTGATGATTGGACCAGTAGAGTCATCTCTGAGGTTCATTCTTCTGCGTTGGCAGGTCATCCTGGAATCTTTGGTACCAGGGATTTGGTGGCAAGGTCCTTCTGGTGGCCTTCCCTGTCACGAGATGTGCGAGGCTTTGTGCAGTCTTGTGACGTTTGTGCTCGGGCCAAGCCTTGTTGTTCTCGGGCTAGTGGATTGTTGTTACCCTTGCCTATCCCGAAGAGGCCTTGGACGCACATCTCGATGGATTTTATTTCGGATCTGCCTGTTTCTCAGAAGATGTCTGTCATCTGGGTGGTGTGTGACCGTTTCTCTAAGATGGTCCATCTGGTTCCCTTGCCTAAGTTGCCTTCTTCTTCCGAGTTGGTTCCTCTGTTTTTTCTAAATGTTGTTCGTTTGCATGGTATTCCGGAGAATATCGTTTCTGACAGAGGGACCCAATTCGTGTCTAGATTTTGGCGGGCATTCTGTGCTAGGATGGGCATAGATTTGTCTTTTTCGTCTGCTTTCCATCCTCAGACTAATGGCCAGACCGAGCGGACTAATCAGACCTTGGAGACATATTTGAGGTGTTTTGTGTCTGCGGATCAGGATGATTGGGTTGCTTTTTTGCCTTTGGCGGAGTTCGCCCTCAATAATCGGGCCAGCTCTGCCACCTTGGTGTCCCCGTTTTTCTGTAATTCGGGGTTTCATCCTCGATTTTCCTCCGGTCAAGTGGAATCTTCGGATTGTCCTGGAGTGGATGCTGTGGTGGAGAGGTTGCATCAGATTTGGGGGCAGGTGGTGGACAATTTGAAGTTGTCCCAGGAGAAGACTCAGCTTTTTGCCAACCGCCGTCGTCGTGTTGGTCCTCGGCTTTGTGTTGGGGACTTGGTGTGGTTGTCTTCTCGTTTTGTCCCTATGAGGGTTTCTTCTCCTAAGTTTAAGCCTCGGTTCATCGGCCCGTACAAGATATTGGAGATTCTTAACCCTGTGTCCTTCCGTTTGGACCTCCCTGCATCCTTTTCGATTCATAATGTTTTTCATCGGTCATTGTTGCGCAGGTATGAGGTACCGGCTGTGCCTTCCGTTGAGCCTCCTGCTCCGGTGTTGGTTGAGGGTGAGTTGGAGTACGTTGTGGAAAAGATCTTAGACTCTCGTGTTTCCAGACGGAAACTCCAGTATCTGGTCAAATGGAAGGGATACGGTCAGGAGGATAATTCTTGGGTCACTGCCTCTGATGTTCATGCCTCCGATCTTGTCCGTGCCTTTCATAGGGCTCATCCTGATCGCCCTGGTGGTTCTGGTGAGGGTTCGGTGCCCCCTCCTTGAGGGGGGGGTACTGTTGTGAAATTGGATTCTGGGCTCCCCCGGTGGCCACTTGTGGAATTGTACTTGTGTGCATCATCCCCTCTGTTCACCTGCTCCTATCAGGATGTGGGAGTCGCTATATAACCTTGCTCCTCTGTCAGTTTCATGCCGGTCAACAATGTAATCAGAAGCCTTCTGTGCTTGTTCCTGCTACTAGACAACTCCCAGCTAAGTTGGACTTTTGTCCTTGTGTGTTTTTGCATTTTGTTCCTGTTCACAGCTGCTGTTTCGTTACTGTGTCTGGAAAGCTCTTGTGAGCGGAAATTGCCACTCTGGTGTTATGAGTTAATGCTAGAGTCTTAAAGTAATTTCTGGATGGTGTTTTGATAGTGTTTTCTGCTGACCATGAAAGTGCCCTTTCTGTCTTCATGCTATCTAGTAAGCGGACCTCGATTTTGCTAAACCTATTTTCATACTACGTTTGTCATTTCATCTAAAATCACCGCCAATATATGTGGGGGCCTCTGTCTGCCTTTTGGGAAAATTTCTCTAGAGGTGAGCCAGGACTGTCTTTTCCTCTGCTAGGATTAGGTAGTTCTCCGGCTGGCGCTGGGCATCTAGGGATAAAAAACGTAGGCATGCTACCCGGCCACTTCTAGTTGTGCGGCAGGTTTAGTTCATGGTCAGTATAGTTTCCATCTTCCAAGAGCTAGTTCTCATATATGCTGGGCTATGTTCTCTCGCCATTGAGAATCATGACAAAGGTGCACATGACATTGTGGAGGAGGAGGTGATAGATGACCCAGTTCTTGACCCAGATTGGCAGCCATTGGGGGAAGAGGGTGCCGCTGGCACTAGCTCACAAGCGGAGGAGGGTTATCCGCAGCAACACCAATCTACATCGCAACAGCTGTCATCAGCCAGGCCCGTATCAGGCCCAAAACATGTGACAAAAACAGTTTTAGGACAGCGTGGCAAACCGCTGAAAGTTGCACAGCGTGCAATGCCTGAAAAGGAATTCCATAGTAGGAAGAGTGCAGTGTGGCATTTTTTTGACCAAGATCCCAATGATCAGTCTAAAGTGATCTGTAAGAAATGCTCAAAGACCTTTAGCAGAGGGAAGATTCTTCAAAATTTAAATACAACGTGCATGCGTAGACATTTAACCAGCATGCACTTGCAAGCCTGGACTAATTACCAAACGTCCTGTACCGTTGGTGCACCTGGTCAGAATGAAGGTAGTCAGCAACACTACATTGCTTCCCTCACTGTAAGCCCACCGGTTCGGACACCACCAGCAGCAAATGTGGAGGGATCGTCGCAAGGCCAAAGCAGGCAGGGAATCAGAAGGTTATTGGTAGGAAGCACTGTATGTAGGCCAACATCACCAACTGTCTCTCAATCCGCCATGTCCACCACCACCACCACCTGCAGGTCTCCTGTCCAGCTCACCCTAGAAGAGACTCTCATGAGGAAAAGAAAGTACTCATCCTCTCATCCGCGTACACAGGGTTTGAACGCCCACATTGCCAGATTAATCTCGTTAGAGATGATGCCCTACCGGTTGGTCGAAAGCAAAGCTTTCAAAGACCTGATGGCCTATGCAGTACCACGCTATGACCTACCCAGTCGCCACTTCTTTGCGAGAAAAGCCATCCCAGCCCTCCACCAGCATGTCAAAGACCGCATTGTCCATGCACTGAGGCAGTCTGTCAGTGGAAAAGTGCACCTCACCACAGATGCATGGACCAGTAGGCATGGCCAGGGACGTTACGTGTCCATCACGGCGCACTGGGTTAATGTGGTGGATGCAGGGTCCACAGGGGACAGCCATAGAGGGACAGTTCTGCCTAGCCCACGGTCTAGGAAACAGTTGGCAGTAGGCGTTCGACACCCCTCCTCCTCCTCCTCCAGAAGCGACAGCTCGTCCACAGAGCGCAGTCGCCTGGCAACTCCATCCGCAGCTGCCAGTGTTGCACACGAGGTGTCTCATTATGGAATAGCTAGTGGTAAGCGTCAGCAGGCTGTTTTGGAAGTGAAGTGTTTGGGCGACAACAGACACACCGCGGAAGTACTGGCCGAGTTCTTGCAGCATGAAAGTGAGTCATGGCTGGGCAGTTTACATCTTGAGGCAGGCAAGGTAGTCAGTGATAACGGAAGGAATTTTATGGCTGCCATAGCCCTTTCACAACTTAAACACATACCTTGCTTGGCTCACACTTTGAACCTGGTGGTGCAGTGCTTCCTGAAAAATTATCCGGAGTTACCAGCCCTGCTCCTGAAGGTGCGAAAACTTTGTTTGCACATCTGCCGGTCGCCCGTACACTCCATCCGTATGCTGAACCATCAGCGATCGCTAAATCTTCCACAGCAACGCCTAATTTATAGATGTTGCAACAAGGTGGAACTCCACACTACACATGGTTCAGAGGCTGTGTGAACAGAGGCGTGCTGTCATTTATTTGTGGGAGGATACGCATACACGGGCAGGCAGTTGGATGGCAGACTGTTGTGAACTCTATTTCTGGGCTCCCTCTTGTGGTCACAAGTGGTACTCTGTGAGTGCTGTCTTTCTGCAGGTTTGTGACTGGCATCAGCTGTCTCGTTATCTGTGGGCTGGTTTTCTATTTAAGCTCACTTGGACTCTGTCTATGCCTGCTGTCAATGTATTCAGTGCTATTCTGATTCCTTCTGACTACCTTGCTCCCAGTCTCTTCAAGAGAAGCTAAGTTTCCGTTTTGTTCATTTTTTGATCATCAGTGTTCTATATGTTTCTTGTCCAGCTTGCTAATATGTGATTTCCCAGCTTGCTGGTAGCTCTGGGGGGCTGAGTTTCTCCCCCCACACCGTTAGTTGGTGTGGGGGTTCTTGATTTCTCAGCGTGGATATTTTGGTAGGGTTTTTTACTGACCGCACAGTTCGCTATCTGTCTTCTGCTATCTAGTATTAGCGGGCCTCATTTGCTGAATCAGTTTTCATTCCTACGTGTGTCTTTTCTCCTTACCTCACCGTTATTATTTGTTGGGGGCTTCCTATATCTTTGGGGTTATTTCTCTTGAGGCAAGTGAGGTCTTGCTTTCTCTTTAGGGGTAGTCAGTTTCTCAGGCTGCGTCGAGACGTCCAGGATTTTAGGCACGTTCACCGGCTACCATTAGTGTGTTTGGATAGGATCAGATTTTGCGGTCAGTCCAGTTACCACCTCCCTAGAGCTCGTGTCTATGTTTAGTTACTTAGCTAGTATTTCCTGTGATCCCCAGCCACTGGGATCATAACAGTACAGCAGGCCAAAAAAGTGTTTAATGCATCGCATGAAGTGGGATAAAAGAAGTCCTGAGTACAATTTTTTTTTTCCTCCTTTGCTGCAGTCTGTCTAGCTTCTCTCATCCCCTTAATCTCTGGGTGGTTTTGAGCTCAGCTGCAGACATGGATATTCAGAGTCTGACTTCTAGTGTGGATCATCTTGCTGCAAAGGTGCAAAATATTCAGGATTTTGTTGTTCATAGCCCTATGTCTGAGCCAAAGATACCTATTCCTGAGTTGTTTTCTGGAGATAGATCTAGGTTTCTGAATTTTAGGAATAATTGTAAATTGTTTCTATCTTTGAGACCTCGTTCCTCTGGTGATTCCGCTCAGCAAGTTAAAATTGTTATCTCCTTGTTACGTGGCGACCCTCAAGATTGGGCTTTCTCTCTGGCGCCAGGAGATCCTGCATTGCTGAATGTGGATGCGTTTTTTCTGGCGCTTGGACTGCTTTATGAGGAACCTAATCTTGAGAACCAGGCAGAAAAGGCTTTGCTGGCTATCTCTCAAGGTCAGGATGAAGCTGAGGTGTACTGTCAAAAATTTCGGAAATGGTCAGTGCTTACTCAATGGAATGAGTGTGCCCTGGCTGCAAATTTCAGAGAGGGTCTTTCTGAAGCCATTAAGAATGTTATGGTGGGGTTCCCCACGCCTGCAAGTCTGAGTGATTCAATGGCTTTGGCCATTCAGATTGATCGGCGTTTGCGGGAGCGCAAATCTGCGCATCCTCTGGCGGTGTTCTCTGAACAGAGACCTGAGTCAATGCAATGTGACAGAATTCTGACTAGAATTGAGCGACAAAGTCATAGACGTCAAAATGGGTTGTGCTTTTACTGTGGTGATTCTACTCATGTTATCTCAGCATGCTCTAAGCGCTTAAAAAAAATCGCTAAACCTGTCACCATTGGTACTATACAGCCTAAGTTCATTTTGTCTGTTACTTTAATCTGTTCTTTGTCATCCTACTCGGTTATGGCTTTTGTGGATTCAGGTGCTGCCCTGAATCTTATGGATTTGTCGTTTGCCAAGTGCTGTGGTTTTGTTCTGGAGCCTTTGGAATTTCCTATTCCACTGAGGGGAATAGATGCTACGCCATTGGCTGAGAATAAGCCTCAGTATTGGACTCAAGTGACCATGTGCATGACTCCTGTACATCAGGAGGTGATTCGCTTTCTTGTGCTGCATAATTTGCATGATGTTGTAGTTTTGGGTCTGCCATGGCTGCAGGCCCATAATCCAGTTCTGGATTGGAAAGCTATGTCTGTGTCAAGTTGGGGTTGTCAGGGGATTCATGGCGATGTCCCTTTGGTGTCAATTGCTTCTTCCACTCCTTCTGAGGTCCCTGAGTTTTTGTCGGACTACCAGGATGTATTTGATGAGCCCAGATCCGGTGCCCTGCCTCCTCATAGGGATTGTGATTGTGCTATAAATTTGATTCCTGGCAGTAAGTTCCCTAAGGGACGACTTTTTAATTTGTCTATACCAGAACATGCCGCGATGCGGAGTTATATAAAGGAATCTTTGGCGAAGGGACATATTCGCCCATCCTCCTCCCCTCTTGGTGCAGGATTCTTTTTTGTGGCCAAGAAGGATGGTTCTCTGAGACCTTGTATAGATTATCGTCTTCTAAATAAAATCACGGTCAAATTTCAGTATCCTTTGCCATTATTGTCTGATCTGTTTGCTCGGATTAAGGGATCCAGTTGGTTCACCAAGATAGATCTTCGTGGTGCGTATAATCTTGTGCGTATCAAGCAGGGGGACGAATGGAAAACAGCATTTAATACGCCCGAAGGCCATTTTGAGTACTTGGTGATGCCTTTTGGACTCTCTAATGCTCCTTCTGTGTTTCAGTCCTTTATGCATGACATTTTCCGAGAATATCTGGATAAATTTATGATTGTGTATCTGGATGACATTTTGGTCTTTTCGGAGGACTGGGAGTCCCATGTGAAGCAGGTCAGGATGGTGTTTCAGGTCCTGCGTGCTAATGCTTTATTTGTGAAGGGCTCAAAATGTCTCTTCGGAGTACAGAAGGTTTCCTTTTTGGGTTTTATTTTTTCTCCTTCTACTATTGAGATGGACCCAGTCAAGGTCCAGGCTATTCATGACTGGACTCAGCCTACATCTGTTAAGAGTCTTCAGAAGTTCTTGGGTTTTGCTAATTTTTACCGTCGCTTCATCGCTAATTTTTCTGGCGTGGTTAAGCCCTTGACGGATTTGACCAAGAAAGGTTCTGATGTGACTAATTGGTCTCCTGCGGCAGTGGAAGCCTTTCGGGAGCTGAAGCGCCGGTTTTCTTCAGCTCCAGTCTTATGTCAGCCTGATGTCTCTCTTCCTTTCCAGGTCGAGGTGGATGCTTCTGAGATTGGAGCAGGGGCTGTTTTGTCGCAGAGAAGCTCTGATGGCTCTGTGATGAAGCCTTGTGCCTTCTTTTCAAGAAAGTTTTCGCCTGCCGAGCGGAATTATGATGTTGGTAATCGGGAGTTGTTGGCTATGAAGTGGGCATTTGAGGAGTGGCGACATTGGCTCGAGGGAGCTAGGCATCGTGTGGTGGTCTTGACTGATCACAAAAATCTGATTTATCTCGAGTCTGCCAAGCGCCTGAATCCTAGACAGGCTCGTTGGTCATTGTTTTTCTCCCGTTTCGATTTCGTGGTCTCGTACCTGCCTGGTTCGAAGAACGTGAAGGCTGATGCCCTTTCTAGGAGTTTTGTGCCTGACTCTCCGGGAGTTTCAGAGCCGGCTGGTATCCTCAAAGAGGGAGTGATTTTGTCTGCCATTTCCCCAGATTTGCGACAAGTGCTGCAGAAATTTCAGGCTGATAGACCTGACCGTTGCCCACCAGAGAGACTGTTTGTCCCAGATAGATGGACCAGCAGAGTTATTTCCGAGGTTCATTCTTCGGTGTTGGCAGGTCATCCTGGGATTTTTGGTACCAGAGATTTGGTGGCTAGGTCCTTCTGGTGGCCTTCCTTGTCGCGGGATGTGCGTTCCTTTGTGCAGTCCTGTGGGATTTGTGCTCGGGCTAAGCCTTGCTGTTCTTGTGCCAGCGGTTTGCTTTTGCCTTTGCCTGTCCCGAAGAGGCCTTGGACGCACATTTCCATGGATTTTATTTCAGATCTTCCAGTATCTCAGAGAATGTCTGTCATCTGGGTGGTGTGTGATCGTTTTTCCAAAATGGTCCATTTGGTGCCCTTGCCTAAGTTGCCTTCCTCCTCCGATTTGGTTCCTTTATTTTTTCAGAATGTGGTTCGCTTGCACGGCATCCCTGAAAATATTGTGTCTGACAGAGGATCCCAGTTTGTGTCCAGATTTTGGCGGATTTTTTGTGCTAAGATGGGCATTGATTTGTCTTTTTCGTCGGCCTTCCATCCTCAGACGAATGGCCAAACCGAGTGAACTAATCAGACGTTGGAAACTTATTTAAGATGTTTTGTTTCTGCTGATCAGGATGATTGGGTGACTTTTTTGCCATTGGCCGAGTTTGCCCTTAATAATCGGGCTAGTTCTGCTACTTTGATTTCGCCTTTTTTCTGCAATTCTGGTTTTCATCCTCGTTTTTCCTCGGGTCAGGTTGAGCCTTCTGACTGTCCGGGGGTGGATTCTGTGGTGGATAGGTTGCAGCAGATTTGGAACCATGTGGTGGACAATTTGAAGCTGTCACAGGAGAAGGCTCAGCGCTTTGCCAACCACCGTCGCGGTGTTGGTCCCCGACTTCGTGTTGGGGATTTGGTATGGCTGTCTTCTCGGTATGTTCCTATGAAGGTTTCCTCTCCTAAATTCAAGCCTCGCTTCATCGGTCCTTATAAGATTTTGGAAATCCTTAACCCGGTGTCTTTTCGTTTGGACCTCCCAGCATCGTTTGCCATTCATAATGTGTTCCATAGGTCTTTGTTGCAGAGGTATGTGGTGCCTGTGGTTCCTTCTGTTGAGCCTCCTGCTCCGGTGCTGGTTGAGGGCGAATTGGAGTACGTGGTGGAGAAGATCTTGGATTCTCGTATTTCCAGACGGAGGCTTCAGTATTTAGTTAAGTGGAAGGGCTATGGTCAGGAGGATAATTCCTGGGTTGTCGCCTCTGATGTCCATGCGGCCGATTTGGTTCGTGCCTTCCATGCGGCTCATCCTGATCGCCCTGGGGGTCTTGATGAAGGTTCGGTGACCCCTCCTCAAGGGGGGGGTACTGTTGTGAACTCTATTTCTGGGCTCCCTCTTGTGGTCACAAGTGGTACTGTGTGAGTGCTGTCTTTCTGCAGGTTTGTGACTGGCATCAACTGTCTCGTTATCTGTGGGCTGGTTTTCTATTTAAGCTCACTTGGACTCTCAGTCTATGCCTGCTGTCAATGTATTCAGTGCTATTCTGATGCCTTCTGACTACCTTGCTCCCAGTCTCTTCAAGAGAAGCTAAGTTTCCGTTTTGTTCATTTTTTGATCATCAGTGTTCTATATGTTTCTTGTCCAGCTTGCTAATATGTGATTTCCCAGCTTGCTGGTAGCTCTGGGGGGCTGAGTTTCTCCCCCCACACCGTTAGTTGGTGTGGGGGTTCTTGATTTCTCAGCGTGGATATTTTGGTAGGGTTTTTTACTGACCGCACAGTTCGCTATCTGTCTTCTGCTATCTAGTATTAGCGGGCCTCATTTGCTGAATCTGTTTTCATTCCTACGTGTGTCTTTTCTCCTTACCTCACCGTTATTATTTGTTGGGGACTTCCTATATCTTTGGGGTTATTTCTCTTGAGGCAAGTGAGGTCTTGCTTTCTCTTTAGGGGTAGTCAGTTTCTCAGGCTGTGTCGAGACGTCCAGGATTTTAGGCATGTTCACCGGCTACCTTTAGTGTGTTTGGATAGGATCAGGTTTTGCGGTCAGTCCAGTTACCACCTCCCTAGAGCTCGTGTCTATGTTTAGTTACTTAGCTAGTATTTCCTGTGATCCCCAGCCACTGGGATCATAACAGCAGACATGGAGTTGTCTGGTGTGCAGTGGTCGAAGCTACAAGACCTGTGTCAAGTCCTTCAGTGTTTTGAGGAATGCACACGGCTGGTAAGTGCAGGTGACGCCATCATAAGCATGAGCATCCCACTTATGCGTCTGCTGATGCAAAGTTTGATGCACATTAAGGAGCAGGCGTCTGCAGCCGAGGAAGAGGAAAGCCTTGATGACAGTCAGCCATTGTCTGGTCAGGGAACTGTCCAGGACGAGGTGGCGGACGAAGAGGATGAGGAGGAGGATGATGGGGCTGAATATGTATGGGTGGAGGGAGCTTCTCAGGGGGCAATAGAAACTGGTGCCGTTGTAAGGTCTGGTACAGGTTTCTTGCGGGACACTTGTGATGTAGATTTGCAAGAAAGTGCTTCTCAACCCAGCAGAAGCAGTGAATTGACACCTGAAACATTGGCCCACATGGCTGAGTATGCCTTGCGTATCCTAAAAAGGGACCCCCGCATTGTCAAAATGATGACCGATGACGATTACTGGTTGGCCTGCCTACTGGATCCACGCTACAAAGGGAAATTGCAAAATATCATGCCACATGAGAACCTAGAACAAATATTGGCTACCAAACAAGCAACTCTTGTAGACCGTTTGGTTCTGGCATTCCCAGCACACAGCGGCGGTGATGGTTCTCACACGAGCCGTAGAGAGCAACATGGCAGAGGTGCTAGCGGTGCAGAAATCCAAAGTGGCGTTGGACAGAGGGGTTTTATGACAAGGTTGTGGAGTGATTTTTCAATGACCGCTGACACAACAAGGACAGCTGCATCGATTCAAAGTGACAGGAGACAGCATTTGTCCAGTATGGTTACTGTTGTGAATTCTGTTTTTGGCTCCCTCTGGTGGCTACTGGTGGTACTGGCTTACTTTTGTCTTTTATTTCCAGTGCACCTGTTCCCATCAGGAATTGGGAGTTTCCTATTTAGTTTGGCTTCTCAGTCATTCTAGTGCCGGCAATCAATGTTACCAGAGCACCTCTGTTGCTTGCTACCTGCTCCAAGTCTGCAATTCAGCTAAGTTGGATCTTTTGTATTTTTTGTGTTTGTTTTGTCCAGCATGCATTTTTTCACTCTTGCTGCTGGAAGCTCTAGTGATCTGAAATTACTACTCCGGTGTCATGAGTTGATATCGGAGTTAAAGTAATTTCAGGATGGCTGATTAGGGTTTTGAGGTGACCCCGAAGTCCTCTTTTGTATTTTCTGCTATCTAGTCAGAGGGCCTCTCTTTGCTGAACCTATATTCATACTGCGTACGTGTTTTCCTCTTACCTAACCGTTATTATATGTGGGGGGCTACTATCACTTTTGGGGTTTCCCTGGAGGCAAGTCAGGTCTGTGTATTCCTCTACTAAGGGTAGCTAGATCTCCGGCTGGTGCGAGACGTCCAGGGATAAAACGTAGGCACGCCCCCCGGCTACTATTATTTGTGTGTTAGGTTCAGCATCGCGGTCATCTGAGATTCCATCTTCCTAGAGCTAGTCCGTTTTTGCCTAAGTCCCTGCTAGGGTTGAGCGAAACGGATCGGTCATTATCATAAGTCGCCGACTTTTGGCAAAGTCGGCGTCTCATGAAACCCGACCCGATCCCAGCGTGGGGTCGGCCATGCGGTACGCGATCTTGGCGCCAAAGTCGCGTTTTGAATGACGCCTTCCCCGCCATTTTTTCAGCCAATTAATTGTTGGCAGCGTGATGACATAGGTTCCGGCCCGGTTTCTGCGGCGTCATAGAGCCATATTACCGTTTGGGCTGCAGTGATTTCCGGAGTCAAATACAATATATGCATGGAGGGGAGAGAGAGAGAGAGAGAGAGAGAGAGAGAGAGAGAGAGAGACATTGACTTGCATTGGGTTTCGTGTTCCGGGACCGGAACCCGACTTTACAGTAGAATCGGCCGATTTCACACGATCCGACTTTTGAGAAGGTCGGGTTTCACAAAACCCAACTCGATCCTAAAAAAGCAAAAGTCGCTCAACCCTAGTCCCTGCTAGGGTTGAGCGAAACGGATCGTTCATTTTCATAAGTCGCCGACTTTTGGTAAAGTCGGCGTCTCATGAAACCCGACCCGATCCCTGTGTGGGGTCGGCCATGCAGTACGCGATCTTGGCGCCAAAGTCGCGTTTCGTATGACGCGTTTAGCGCCATTTTTTCAGCCAATGAAGGAGCGTGGGCAGAGTGATGACATAGGGGTTAGGGCGTGCTCGCTCATCATTTTATCGCTTGTGCGCAGTAGCGATTTGGAATGTGTAAAACGAAATTTCCTGTGCTGGGACGAAGGAGAGAGAGAGAGAGAGAGAGAGAGAGAGAGAGAGAGAGAGAGAAAAAAAATCCCCATTGACGTGCGTAGGGTTTCGTGTTCCGGCCGATCCTCGACTTTTCGCAGTAATCGGCCGATTTCGCCCGACTCGACTTTTCCAACAGTCGGGTTTCGCAAAACATGACTCGACCCTAAAAAAGTCAAGGTCGCTCAACCCTAGTCCCTGCCATTGGGAATCATGACAGTATTGCCGGCCATAATGTATTAAAGGTATTGGCTGAAGAAAGAGAGAAAAAAGAAGTTTCTGACACTTTTTTTTTTTTACTCAGAAGTTCTGTCTAGCCATAATTTCAATCTGCTGCCTTTTTCTCTCCTCTTAACCCCTGAATGGCTCAGATCTCAGCTGTTGAGAAATGGATATCCAGAGTTTAGCTTCAAACCTGAATACTCTTGCTTCTAAAGTTCAAAATATCCAAGACTATGTTATACATGCTCCTATGTCAGAACCCAAGATCCCTATACCTGAGTTTTTTTCTGGAGATAGATCTCGTTTTTTGAATTTTAAGCACAATTGTAAATTGTATCTTTCTCTGAGATCTCGCTCCGCTGGAAACCCCGCTGGAAACTCCGCTCAGCAGGTTAAAATTGTTATTTCCTTGTTGCGGGGTGACCCCCAGAATTGGGCATTTGCATTGGCACCAGGGGATCCTGCGCTGCTCAATGTGGATGCGTTTTTTCTGGCACTGGGGTTGCTCTATGAGGAACCTAATTTGGAGATTCAGGCTGAAAAAGCCTTGATAGCCCTCTCTCAAGGGCATGATGAAGCTGAAATATATTGTCAAAAATTTCGAAAATGGTCTGTGCTTACTCAGTGGAATGAGTGCGCCCTGGCGGCGAATTTCAGAGAAGGTCTCTCTGACGCCGTTAAAGATGTCATGGTGGGGTTTCCTACGCCCACAGGTCTGAATGAATCCATGACTATGGCTATTCAGATTGATCGGCATTTACGGGAGCGCAAACCTGTGCACCATTTGGCGGTGTCTTCTGAGCAGGCACCGGAGAATATGCAATGTGATAGAATTCTGTCCAGAAGTGAATGGCAGAATTATAGACGTAAAAATGGGTTGTGCTTCTACTGTGGTGATTCTGCTCATGTTATATCAGCATGCTCTAAACACACAAAAAAGGTTGATAAGTCTTTTGCAATTGGCACTTTACAGTCTAAGTTTATTTTGTCTGTAACTTTGATTTGTTCATTATCATCTATTACCGTGGATGCCTATGTGGATTCTGGCGCTTCCTTGAGTCTTATGGATTGGTCCTTTGCCAGGCGCTGTGGGTTTAGCCTAGAGCCTTTGGAAGTTCCTATCCCTTTGAAGGGTATCGATTCCACACCATTGGCTAGGAATAAACCACAATACTGGACACAAGTGACTATGTGTATGACTCCTGACCATCGGGAGGTGATTCGCTTCCTTGTGTTGCATAACTTGCATGATGTCTTAGTGCTTGGATTGCCATGGTTGCAAACTCATAATCCAGCCCTTGACTGGAAAACAATGTCTGTGTTAAGCTGGGGATGTCAGGGGGCTCATGGGGAAGTACCTTTGGTTTCCATTGCTTCATCTACTCCCTCTGAAGTTCCGGCATTTTTGTCTGACTATTGTGATGTTTTTGAGGAGCCTAAACTTAGTTCTCTCCCCCCTCACAGGGATTGCGATTGTGCTATAGACTTAATTCCTGGCAGCAAGTTTCCCAAGGGTCGTTTGTTTAATCTGTCTGTGCCTGAGCATGCTGCTATGCGAGAGTATATTAAGGAGTCCTTGGAAAAGGGACATATCCGTCCATCCTCATCCCCTTTAGGAGCAGGTTTTTTTTTTGTGGGTAAAAAAGATGGCTCCCTGAGACCCTGCATTGATTATCGCCTGTTGAATAAGATTACAGTCAAATACCAGTATCCTTTGCCACTATTGACTGATTTATTTGCTCGTATTAAAGGGGCAAAGTGGTTCTCTAAGATTGATCTTCGGGGTGCGTATAATTTGGTGCGGATTAAGCAGGGAGATGAGTGGAAAACTGCATTTAATACGCCCGAGGGCCATTTTGAGTATTTGGTAATGCCTTTTGGTCTTTCTAATGCCCCTTCAGTCTTTCAGTCCTTTATGCACGATATTTTCCGTAAATATCTGGATAAATTTATGATTGTGTATTTGGATGATATTTTGATTTTTTCGGATGACTGGGAGTCGCATGTTCAACAGGTTAGGAAGGTTTTTCAGGTTTTGCGGGCCAATTCTTTGTTTGTAAAGGGTTCTAAGTGTATTTTTAGGGTTCAGAAGATCTCTTTTTTGGGGTACATTTTTTCCCCTTCTTCTATTGAGATGGATCCTGTCAAGGTTCGGGCCATTTGTGATTGGACGCAGCCTACTTCCCTGAAGAGTCTTCAGAAATTCTTGGGCTTTGCTAATTTCTATCGTCGATTTATAACTGGGTTTTCAAGTGTTGCTAAGCCTCTGACTGATTTGACTAAGAAGGGTGCTGATGTTGCCAATTGCTCCTCTGCGGCTGTGGAGGCCTTTCGGGAGCTTAAGCGCCGCTTTTCTTCTGCCCCTGTGTTGCGCCAGCCTGATGTTTCGCTCCCTTTTCAGGTCGAGGTTGATGCTTCCGAGATTGGAGCGGGTGCGGTTTTGTCGCAGAGAAGTCCCGATTGCTCAGTGATGAGACCATGTGCATTCTTCTCTCGAAAGTTTTCGCCCGCCGAGCGAAATTATGATGTCGGTAATCGGGAGCTCTTGGCTATGAAGTGGGCATTTGAGGAGTGGCGTCATTGGCTTGAGGGTGCTAGACATCAGGTGGTGGTCTGGACTGATCACAAGAATCTGATTTACCTTGAGTCTGCCAGGCGTCTGAATCCTAGACAGGCGCACTGGTCGTTGTTTTTCTCCCGGTTTAATTTTGTGGTTTCATACTTGCCGGGTTCGAAAAATGTGAAGGCAGATGCCCTTTCTAGGAGTTTTGAGCCTGACTCTTCTGGTGATTCTGAGCCTACGGGTATCCTTAAGGATGGGGTGATTTTGTCTGCTGTCTCCCCAGACTTGCGACGTGCTTTGCAGGAGTTTCAGACTGATAGGCCTGATCGTTGTCCTCCTGGGAGACTGTTTGTTCCAGATGAGTGGACCAGTAGAGTCATCTCGGAGGTTCATTCTTCTGTGTTGGCAGGCCACCCTGGAATCTTTGGTACCAGAGATTTGGTGGCCAGGTCCTTCTGGTGGCCTTCCCTGTCTCGGGATGTGCGTACTTTTGTACAGTCTTGTGATGTTTGTGCTCGGGCCAAGCCTTGCTGTTCTCGGGCTAGTGGATTGCTGTTGTCCTTGCCTATTCCGAAGAGGCCGTGGACGCACATCTCTATGGACTTTATCTCGGACCTCCCGGTTTCTCAGAAGATGTCCGTCATTTGGGTGGTGTGTGGCCGTTTTTCTAAGATGGTTCATTTGGTACCCTTGCCCAAATTGCCTTCTTCATCGGAGTTGGTTCCTTTGTTTTTTCAGAATGTGGTTCGTTTACATGGTATCCCGGAAAACATAGTTTCTGACAGGGGATCTCAATTTGTGTCTAGGTTCTGGCGAGCGTTTTGTGCCAGGATGGGCATTGATTTATCTTTCTCGTCTGCTTTCCATCCTCAGACTAATGGCCAGACGGAGCGAACTAATCAGACCTTGGAGACTTATTTGAGGTGTTTTGTGTCTGCTGATCAGGATGATTGGGTCGCCTTTTTGCCGTTGGCAGAGTTTGCCCTTAATAATCGGGCCAGTTCTGCCACTCTGGTTTCACCTTTCTTTTGCAATTCAGGGTTTCACCCTCGTTTTTCATTTGGTCAGGTGGAATCTTCGGATTGCCCTGGAGTGGACACTGTGGTGGATAGACTGCACCGGATTTGGAGTCATGTGGTGGACAATTTGAAGTTGTCTCAGGAGAAGACTCAGCAGTTTGCTAATCGTCATCGTCGTGTGGGTCATCGTCTTCGTGTTGGGGACCTTGTGTGGTTATCTTCTCGTTTTGTCCCTATGAAGGTCTCTTCTCCTAAGTTTAAACCTCGGTTCATAGGTCCTTATAAGATTTTGGAGATTCTTAATCCTGTATCTTTTCGTTTGGACCTACCAGCATCTTTCGCCATTCATAATGTCTTCCATCGGTCGTTGTTGCGGAGGTACGAGGTGCCGGTTGTTCCTTCTGTTGAGCCTCCTGCTCCTGTGCTGGTGGAGGGTGAATTGGAGTATGTTGTGGAAAAGATTTTGGACTCTCGCGTTTCCAGACGGAGACTTCAATATTTGGTTAAATGGAAGGGATATGGGCAGGAAGATAATTCTTGGGTGACTGCCTCTGATGTTCATGCCTCTGATTTGGTCCGCACCTTTCATAGGGCGCATCCAGATCGCCCTGGTGGTTCTCATGAGGGTTCGGTGCCCCCTCCTTAAGGGGGGGGTACTGTTGTGAATTCTGTTTTTGGCTCCCTCTGGTGGCTACTGGTGGTACTGGCTTACTTTTGTCTTTTATTTCCAGTGCACCTGTTCCCATCAGGAATTGGGAGTTTCCTATTTAGTTTGGCTTCTCAGTCATTCTAGTGCCGGCAATCAATGTTACCAGAGCACCTCTGTTGCTTGCTACCTGCTCCAAGTCTGCAATTCAGCTAAGTTGGATCTTTTGTATTTTTTGTGTTTGTTTTGTCCAGCACGCATTTTTTCACTCTTGCTGCTGGAAGCTCTAGTGATCTGAAATTACTACTCCGGTGTCATGAGTTGATATCGGAGTTAAAGTAATTTCAGGATGGCTGATTAGGGTTTTGAGGTGACCGCGAAGTCCTCTTTTGTATTTTCTGCTATCTAGTCAGAGGGCCTCTCTTTGCTGAACCTATATTCATACTGCGTACGTGTTTTCCTCTTACCTAACCGTTATTATATGTGGGGGGCTACTATCACTTTTGGGGTTTCCCTGGAGGCAAGTCAGGTCTGTGTATTCCTCTACTAAGGGTAGCTAGATCTCCGGCTGGTGCGAGATGTCCAGGGATAAAACGTAGGCACGCCCCCCGGCTACTATTATTTGTGTGTTAGGTTCAGCATCGCGGTCATCTGAGATTCCATCTTCCTAGAGCTAGTCCGTTTTTGCCTAAGTCCCTGCCATTGGGAATCATGGCAGGTTACAAACTACTTTTCCTCCCTTATCGATGTTCTCCCTCACAGGTCATTCCCCTTTGATTACTGGGCATCTAAACTAGACACCTGGCCTGAATTGGCAGAATATGCATTACAGGAGCTCGCTTGCCCTGCTGCCAGTGTGCTATCAGAAAGAGTCTTCAGTGCTGCTGGTTCAATACTGACCAAAAAAAGGACACGTCTGGCTACCCAAAATGTAGATGATCTAACCTTCATTAAAATGAACCAATCATGGATTGCCAATTGTTTTGCCCCACCTTCCCCTGCTGACACGTAGCTTTCCTTTAAAAAGGTCTTGCTTTTGGACTCCTCTTACTGACTGCTCCAATTCCTCCATTTGCTGCTGCTGGTCACCACTTGGCGCAAGCACCCGTGCGAGTGCCGTTTGCCTGGACAGGTGGGTGTGCCCACTTTTGGCCGACGGCACTGGCACAGGGTCCCTCATCGTACAATTAAGTGTCTCTGGCGGTGGGGGTGCACACCCAATGTCAGACACATCGTCGTAATATGAGGGGCCCTGGGCCAGTACCGCCGCCCACAAGAGAGTGTCCCCCCCCCAGCTCAAACAGTGCTCCACCGCTGTTTAGTCGGTGCTGTTAAATCCTTCAATGGCACTGCCAATACAAATTGAGAGCTGATAGTAAATATATACAGGGACCATGCCCTCCATTTTGACCTGTGAATACTGTGCGCGAACTACCACTATCTGGTACTCAGCAGAGGAACCCACCCCTGTACGTTGCTTTGCCACCTGTTTATTTACGAACATTTTTTTTGCAGACATTTAGCCCGCTTTACTATTTAGGCCAACGTACTGTGTCAGCCACTTATTCCAGTTGTCCTCCACCGAACAAAGCAGTGCCACCAGTTTACTCCTGTTACCAGTTTAGAACTGCATTGAGCCAACTTTTTTATTTTAGGCCTAGTAAGTCTGTCTGCACCACTCCTAGCAATTGTCCTCCGCTGATCAAACCAGTGCTGCCTGTGTACCCCTGTTACCCATTTTAAACTGCATTGAGCCAACTTTTTTATTTTAGGCCTAGTAAGTCTGTCTGCGCCACTCCTACTATTCATCCTCCGCTGACCAAAACAATGCTGCCTGTGTACCCGTTACCCATTTTGAACTGCATTGAGCCAACTTTTTTATTTTAGGCCTAGTAAGTCTGTCTGTGCCACTCCTACTAATCGTCCTCCGCTGACCAAAACAATGCTGCCTGTGTACCCCTTACCTATTTTGAACTGCATTGAGCCTACTTTTTTATTTTAGGCCTAGTAAGTCTGTCTGCGCCACTCCTAGCAATCATCCTCCGCCTAACAAAACAATGCTGCCTGTGTACCCCTGTTACCCATTTTTAACTGCATTGCACCTACTTTTTTATTTTAGGCCTACTAAGTCTGTCTGGGCCACTCCAGTCCTGACAATCGTCCTCCGCTTAACAACGCTCTGCCGCCTGTGTACCCCTGTAACCAATTTTAAACTGCATTGAGCCAGCTTTTTTAATTTAGGTCTCCTACATGTGTCTGTGTGCGCCACTCAATACAGCTGTCCTTCACTGCACAAAGCAGAGCCTCAATTTGCAGCCGATATCACATATTAAAGTGCATTTGGCCTACTAGTTTGGTTGGGCCTACTAACGGTGTCTGCCGCTCCTTGGTATTCTCCTGTGTTTTTCTCCTGAGCTTCAATCTTCAGGCTTTCGGCCTATAGGAATTTTAAAACTGCATTTGGCCTACTGGTTTGGTTGGGCCTACTAACGGTGTCTGCCGCTCCTTGCTGTTCTCCTCCACTGAACAAAGCAGTGCTGCCTATTTACTCCTGTTACGAATTTTGAACTGCATTTAGCCTACTTTATTCTTTGGGCCTATATCTGTGTTTCCTCCTCATCCTGCCCATTGCCCAGCCACTGCTAGATGAATCTGCCGGTACATTGACCCAGACCACTACATTCCCCTTGCACTCTACATAGCCAGTATCTGACCCTGCAGAAAGTCTGGTTCCCCTTCCCGCATACTATACCACCTTACACGGGGACAAAGAGGAAGGTGCAGATGAAAGTCCAGGTTCCTTCAACAGGTGGGGGGGCATACTCGTTGGCGACGTCACTGGCACAGGGCCCCTCATAGTATGCAAAAGTGTCTCTGCCGGTGGGAGGCGCCCCCGCCATCAATCACAACGCCGTACTTTGAGGGGCCCTGTGCCAGTGGCAATGCGAACGAGTGTGCCCCCCCTGCTTGCTCAGGATCACAGCACTTGCAAAGTTGAAATACTTACCTCTCCCTGCTCCACCGCCGTGACGTAGCCCGCGTTTCCTGGGCCCACGAAAAACTTGAGCCAGCCCTACTCCCCCCACAACTGTTGCCAAATGACCCCCAAATTTTCAATGGCTAACTATTATTATAAGGTAAATTAAGATTGACAAGCTTAAGTAACAAGAATTGATGTTTTTGGCATTAAAATGGGCTCTGTTGGTGTTTTCCTGTCGTCCACTCACTGCCGACTTTGATTCTCCATTGACTTGCATTGGGTTTCGTGTTTCGGTCGGATCCCCGACTTTTTGCAATAATCGGCCGATTTCACCCGAAGCGAAACCCGACTCGATCCTGAAAAAGTAAAAGTCGCTCAACCCTATTTGTGAGGCTTGCTTATTTGTGTCCTGAGCTGATGTTTTTAATGATATCACTGTGGGGTAAACACTATGTTGTGATTTTCACAGCATTTTTTTGTGGGAGATGCAGCGACAAAAAAAGGAAAGAAATTTTGTTGTTTTGATTTGTTTTTTTTCTTTATGATGTTTATTTACTATATGGATTAAACAATTTTACATTTTGATAGTTTGAACTTTTACAAAAGGGTCGATAACAAATATAAATATATTTCTTTATTTGTGACTGGGGAAAAGGAAGGTGATAAGAATTTTTATAATTTTACATTTTTTTTTTATATTTTTCAAAACGTATGTTTATTTTTCCAATTCTTTTCAGTCTCCATAGAGGACCTGAAACTGTGATAATTTGATTGCTGCTAGTATATTCAGCAATACTGTAGTATTTTTTCATATAGTAAAAAAAATAAATCAAAAGTTCTTATGAAACCCAATGTATGGCCGGACGTCATGGGGAGTCACCAGCACAGCATATGATTTGTCAGGACTGGCACAATGTCATCAGTGTGACATGAGACAGATGACGTTGTGCTAGCCCTGGCTAATCAAAAACCGCATAGAGAAGTCGTAACGTAAGACATTCACGGACCTCCCGTCCAGCCGCTAAGTACCACTGACTTGATGGAAGTCCTGTAAATTGATCCGCTCATCTCTAGTAAGAGCCACTTTGTAGCAGTGGGACAGATATGGGCAAAGTCAAGGAGATGTGAGTATAAGAGTTTTCTCTTTTTAAACCTTTCTTGGCCAATTCAATTTGCATTGAATGCATTTGATGCAAATTGAGTTTTTTACCTGATTTGGTAAAATTTACCAGAATCGAATTTCGGGAGATTTAACCAAATCTAGTAGCTACCTTATACGTCACCGTAACCCGTGATAAAGACCAAGCCAGGAATTTTGGCTTGGTCTTTATCACTGATTACGATGACGTACCATCAAAATATCAAGGGACAATGCAAATGGTGAAAATGAAGCATTTTATGTTAGAAGGAGAATACAGCAGTTCGGATAAACAGGATATTGACACAAAGCTATTGACACACTATCGTCTTATTATTAACTTTAAATAAGTGTTATAGTCAGTGAGGTCTTAGTCTTAATACCACAACCAAAAGGGTGTCACTATCACAACCGGAGCCCGTCACCATCGTCAATATCTATGCAATGCAGAACGTCACACAGACCCTATTGGGGGGTCAATGATACTACTCACCCGGCCGCAAATCCCAGATTAGTGGATTACTCTGCACACCCAGCATGCTAGCTGCCTTCATTCCTTGAAACATGGCCTTAGTCCCCACTTTGTACCGTACATTTACACTGGAATCAACGGCTCACACGAACATCCCTCTCCTGCAGCCTAGTCATCTCTCTCATGGCCCTGGCTCTGCTCACTAAGCATAGCTCTCCCAGCTCTGGTCCCTCTCAAGTCTTCACTTGGGTCTGCTCTCTCTCGGGTCTTCACTTGGGTCTGATCTCTCTCTTTTCTGATCTCTCAATTCCTTTACTCGGGTCTTGTCTCTCTATTCCTTCACTCGGATCTGGTCTCCAGTAATGGCGGCTGTAAGCCAACTCTGCTTACCGTCTTGCTACTGGTCCAGGTGACAACTCCTCTCTTTCTTGGCCGTTCCAGGACTTTTATAAATAACCCAGCATCTCCTGCAATCTCTTCCCCAAAGGAACATACACTTCACTTTTGAGTTCCTGCTAGTGTAATTCTTTAGTTTTTTTCATTTCTCTATCATCTTTGACCATCAGATCGCGGCGTTTATGTGCAGACATTAACTGTGTGCATCTTCTCATTTGTCTATCTCCTTACATATCAACTCGGTCTACCGGCAAGGAGCCACTCTGTGGACCCCTGCACTGAAAGTCAGATTCCTATATAGGGGTTAAACAGTGAAAACTTGTGGACTTGCTTTTGCAAAGTCGCTTTTTGAGTCTACAGACCTTCTGGAGGAAGGTAAATTTACATCCAGATATAGTGAAAATATTAGAAAAGTGAAATACAATGTATATTAGACAATTCTAGAATGCTGTATTGCAGTTATGTGTAGTTACATAAAACGCCTCTACGTTGGTCTGTGTACAATTTACGCAATTAGGTCAAAGATCATCCCATTCTGCTTCAGTCAATGCATCTTTGTGGAGTGTGATGTGGCCAAGAGAAGATACAGCTAAACTGTATTGTAGATTTAATGAGAGAAAACAAACAGGCTATCCCTGCTGCCTTAAACAGTACTGAAGGATGCATTTGGGCCCCTGGGTAACATATTGTCTAATGTCCATAGAGCAGTAATGTATCAAATGTTGGCATCGTTAGAAGAACTTAAGAGAAGGTAAACTGTAATACAGGGTTAATTAAAACATACCGTGGATGTTCTGCTCGTCAGTCCTTGCCTAATTCACACTTTCTTATTTACTTATTTAAGCAGTGACCTGTAGACTCAACTACACAAGGAACCAATCAATGGACATCACCCGTGGGCAATGTGCAAGGGCAGCTCTGTGATTGGGTCCTGCTGAGAGTTAAAACACGGGTCGAGGTTCATCGGAGCTGAGCAGCGCCCTAATTATTTCAATAAGGGTTTTAACAAACATAATAACATACCAAAGTAGGAATGAATAAAGACATATGTCCATTATGTTCACATCTAGGAGGAATGTTTCCCCGAGCAATCATTTGTATTTATGTATACACCCGCAAAGCTCCAGAACCCATGTCCCGTGCCAAGATGTGGTCAAATAAAAATGTTTCGCTTTATCAGCCCCACAATCTTAACTGATCCTCTGCACAATATCCAGATGAAAGGGGATTAGAGTGGGATTTTGGCAGATTTGCTATGCTCTTGATGGGCGATAAGGTCAATTTGAAATGAACAAGTGTAAAATCGTGTTGGAAATGGAAGAAAAAAATTCCTTATGAAAAGTATGGAACGGGATGGGAGACCCATATCAAGGACTGCACGGCAGGACAAAGTTGAGATGTAGGGATTCAGCCAAGGTCTACTTGTTGATAAGGCCCCAAAGGAGGTCAAGTGGTAGAACTAGTTGTTTTCCACTTTGACCACCTTTGATAAACATGTGTATGAGGGCCTTTAGATGTTCAGTTTACCAAATGTGGTCAAAGGGAAAAACAACTGGTTTTACCACTTGTCCCATGCTCCTTTGGCCTTGGCTTAATCCTTACAGCTCAAGTTTGTCTTGCTGGGGAGTCCTTGATTGATCATAGGGGGAAATGTTGATCAGGTACGGTATGTCTGATTTTGGGCTGCTGAATACTTTGTTCTCCCGGAGGCTTTCTCACTGAGAACACAGGAGCGCTCAGCCAAACGAGCGCTCCTGTGTATGGGAGAGCCGACTACGTAGGCTGTCCGCCAAATGGTCGGCAGAAGCATTGTTTGGCTGACAGCAATCTAATTTGTATGGCAGGCTTAACATTAGTGATGGGCAAACCTGAGCAATAGAGTGCGGGGTCCGTACCCAACACCTACTGTTCAGGCACAGATCCCGAACATGGACTTCTCCAGGAAATCGCTATAAATACATTTTTTTTAAAATGACTTGGGGTCTGCTCTATTTTTGACAACCAGCATGGCAAAACAATTCTCATCTGTCAGCTTTATAATGGCAGGTTTTCAAGCAGACAGCTGGTAAGGGACCTGGATATTGTCCCCTCAGCCTAAAAAATAACTAATAAATTATTAACTTGTGGGCTTGATGTCACCTGAGAATGCAAAGGTGACATCAACCCCACAAATATTAACCCAACTTAGCATCACCGCAGGGCAAATGGAAAGAGCCAGGCAAAGCTCCAGAATTGGCACATCTAATACATGCGCCTTTTCTGGGGCAGCTGCGGGCTGCTATTTTTAGTCTGGGGAGGCCAATATCCATGGCCCCTTACAAGCCGGAGAATACCAGCCCCCGGCTGTCTGCTTTAGCTTGGCTGGTTGTCAAAAAATGGGAAAACCCATGCCGTTATTTTAAATTATTTATTTCAATAATAAAAAAACAGCATGGGGACCTGTCTTTTCTTGATAACCAGCCATGATAAAGCTGACAGCTGAGGGTTGCAGCCTGCAACTGTCCATTTTGCCATGCTGGTTATCAAAGTAGAACAGACCACACGTAATTTTTTTACATGTATTTATTTATTTATAGTGCAGGTGCAGGCTGATGAATGCTCCCATCAGCAGCGCCTGCTCTTGCTGTTATTAGTGGCAGTAGGTGTATGCTGAGGGGAAGAGTACTCTCTCATCAGCCGACGCCTCTGTGACCTGAGGTAAACTTTTTACCACCGGTCACAGCTGCTTACTCACACTGTCATCTGACAGCGTGGGAACCGCAGCTCCCTGACTGCAGGTAATAATCTTACTGCCAATCAGAGGCAGTGTATGCCATGGTGTCATGCAGATGACAGTGTGGCAAACAACAAATGTTCAGGACCCCATTCATCTGAATGGGGTCTGGGTTCGGAAACTGTTCTGGTACCCAAACCAAACTTTTTTTAAATGTTTGGCCGAAGCCACTGGACCCGAACATTCAGAGCTTTGCCCATCACTACTTATCATTAAAGGGGTTGGTCAATCTTAACAACTTATCACTAGAAATGAGTGAATTGATTCGTAAGACTCTGGTCAAGCAGCCATGTAAGTAGTCGAGTAGACATGATCCCTACAAATCACCACCTGTGCTGCATGACACACACATGATATCGTGCAGGTACAGTGGCATGTAAATGTTTGGGCACCCCTGGTCAAAACTACTGTTATTTATTATGAACAGTTAAGCAACTTGAAGCAGAAATTATTCCTAAAACACCTAAATTTAAAGATGACACATTTTCTTTGTATTTTAGGCAAAAAAAAAAAATATAGTCATTTTTTACATTTTAAAAATTACAAAAAAAAAAGGGGCCAATTCAAAAGTTTGCGCACCGTGCATGGTAAGTATCTAGTAACACCCCCTTTTGAAAATGTCATAGCTTGCAAATCCTTTTCGTAGCCAGACAAGAGTCTTTCCATTCTTACTTGATAGATTTTCATCAATTTTTCTTTGGAAAATTCTTCCAGTTCTGTGAGTTTCCTGGGGCATCTTGCTTCCTCTGCTGTTTTGAGGTCTTGACACAGATTTTCAATGATGTTCAGATCAGGGGTCCATGAGGGCCAAGGTTAAACTTTCAGCTTGTGCCTTTTGAGGTAGTATATTGTGAATTGTGACGTGTGTTTCCTCTTTTTGCCTTCAGCTTTTTACACATAGAGTTATGTTTGCATCAAGAATTTGTTGAAATGTGATTTAATCCATTCTTTCAACCCATGAAATGTTCCCTGTGTTATGGGCTTTAACTCAACCCCCCAAAGCATGATTGATACACCCCCATGTTTAATGGTTGGCAAAATATTCTTTTCCTGAAATTCTGTGCCCTTTTTTCACCACACATACCTTTGATTATTGTGGTCAATGAGTTCCATTTTAACCTCATGGTCCACAGGACTTGTTTCCAAAATGCATCAGGCTTGTTTAGATGTTCTTTTGCATACTTCTGACGCTAAATTGTATGGTGAGGATGCAGGAGAGGTTTCCTTCTGATGAATCTTCCATGAAGGCCATATTTGTGCAGGTGTCTCTGAGGAGTAGAACAATGTACAACGTCAAAGCCTGCTAAATCTTTCTAAAGGTATTTTGCAGTCAAGCAAGAGTTCTGATTTGCCTCGCTAGCAATCCTGCGATCAGCTCTCATTGAAATTTTGCTTGGTCTTCTAGACCTTATCTTGACCTCCAATGTTCCTGTAAACTGCTATTTATTAATTACATTTCGAACTGAGGAAAGTGCAAATTGAAAACGCTTTGCTATCTTCTTATAGCCTCCTCCTGCTTTGTGGGCTTCCACCATTTTCAGATTGGTAGGCTGCTTTTTTTGGCAGAGGGTTAGAGGAGGCTGAATGTTTATAAAGCTGGAAAATTTGCATCACCGGGCCTTCCTTACCCAACGATGATAGTGAACAAGTCATAACCCTACCAGACTAATTAAGGTCTGAAATCTTGGTTAAACTTATCTGAGCACACAAATCTCCAAGGGTGCTCAAACTTTAGCATCAATCCATTTTCCTTTAAACTCGGGCAACTCCACAAAGGAGAGGGATTGGTTGTCATATTGTATTGCAGTATATGTAAAGATATGAGTAAATGACCAATGATAGTCAAAAGCAAAAGAATGAAAAGGGAGATTAATACGATGTTTGGAGGTAAATATACGAATCATTAAATTTATCCAAGGAAAATTTGAAATATACAGGCTAATGAGTAAAAGGTAAAATAAATGAGAATATTGATATTTTTGAGAGAAGATCTTCAAGACGTATTGCCATATGTTCTCAATACAAAAATCTTTCTTTATCTAATCGTGCATATATGTACAGTGCCTATTTGATATTTGCTTTTGTGCTCAAATTGTGACACATTACTGTGTACTTTATCTGTAACCACTTTGTCAGTATTACTTAAAATCCCCCCTTTGCCTCAGAATCGCTGCATGGGCACAACTACTATCACATGCTAATCTGAAGTTACTATACAGGGATATTGCATTTACAAACGCATCCTACTTTCCTGCTACTGAGCAGCAGTTGACTGTTGTGATGTAATAAGTACCAGACCTATGAAACTATTAGTGGTAAAAAGAGGTCCAGTGCATGCGAAGAGATGGAAATGAATAAATTAATGTAAATATGGCCTGATATGTTAGCCCTGAGAGCCACTCTCAAGATTGGAGAATAGATTGGACAACTCTTTCAAAATCATATTATATTAGCAATTATATTTGTAACTTACGTTTTGGAGACTTATTGGAAGAAATCTAACATGTGCTGGGGTCATATTTTTTCATGATGTACTGGGGTACTCTACTCATATGTTCTTGAGTCTTTTAATTTCGTCAATCAAGACATAAGATCTAATTACTGATGTCCAAGAGAATACCGTATGTGAATTTTTTAATTCATCTTCTTTCCATCCAGAGACTCGGAACATGCCATGGAGAACAAATTGGCTAAAGAAAAAAAAGTCAACAAAAAATGTTCTAAGTTTAAAGTAAATGATGTAAAAAAACCTTATAAGAACTCTGGGGGCAAGCTCAAATAATGGGACCCTTTGTATGTTTGTGGACTATCATTATCTCATAGTTATCGAGAGAACATTGAAACAATATCCTCTATATATTTTTTCTATTTAATTTCTTGACACTTGGAGCTCAAGGACTTTCTAAAATTGTTGTCCTAGGGGATCAAAAAATGGAGAATTATGGAAGAAAAGGCACTAGTCATTGTTACCAACTGTAAATTCTTCTTAATAAAAAGTTCAACCACCTTCCTTTGATTGAACAGGTTTTAATTAAAACACAATTCATATTGTTCCTAACCCAAGGGATTTTGACCTTCCTTGAACTTCAACCAGAGGAAAATTCCACCTTACAGAAAGGTGAGTACTAGAGGTATTTCTCTTTGCCTTAATTCTTACACCTTTGTACTTTATAAAACTAATTCGTTCAACCGATAAAATGGACCTCATTGTAGAATTGTCAATTCACCCATCTGTAAGGATGGCAAATCTTTACTCCGCCCAATGTCTAATTTCCAAGGTTGTCCAGAAAATACAATGAAGACACTGATCTTGTCTCTGTTTCTCCATTGAAAGTATTAAAATGATTTTAGAAAATCCTTTGAACATAATGAAATGTGAAACTCATGTCTTTAAGATTTATGAAATGTGAGTCCAAGGTTTGACAGTGATATCAAAGGTTTGAAAGTGATTGACAAGGGTTGAGTTACTCTGTATGGTCAGATGACTATCATAGGAATTGGTAACATCTTCCACATAAGTTTTTCATTTGGGCCAGCAAAAAAACAGTGTGAATTACTCTATTTTTCCTCTGTGAGATTTTTGCCGAAAGGGTCAGCGTTGATGAATGGTTTCTGTAAAGGTTTCCTGGATTTTAACCCTGGTATGTTGGGAGTCATCGGGTTAAAAACCAACATGCAAAATGGTTCTCTCTTCTAGCAAATAACATTAGAGGAGGACCAGAAGGCGACTCTACAAGTTAGATCGTCACTGAAATGAACTGGCTTAGCTAATTTGGATGTAAAATATGAATATACGAGTACACCTACAGCAAAGGTAGATGCTTACACGTAGACTAATGTGAAGACCTACAACAAAAAAGGAGCATGAGACTGATGAGTTACTTGGTTCCCATTTTGTACAGTACGTCTTCACTGCAAGAGACGGCTGACATGAATGTCCCTCCGCTGCGGCCCAGTCGTCTCTCTCTCTGGCCTGGTTCTGCTCACTTGTATCAGATTTCCTGGCTTTGGTTTCTTACCGGTCTTGACTTGGATCTGGTCTCTCAGTTCCTTTACTCGGATTTCGTCTCTCAGCTCCTTTACTCAGATCTGGTCTCAGCTCCTTTACTCAGATGTGGTCTCTTGGTTCCTTGACTTGGATCTCATCTCTCAGCTCCTTTAGTCAGATCTGGCCTCTCGTAATGTCGGCTGTAAACCAGCTCGCTGTATCGCACATCCGTCCTGCTATAGGTACGGGCGCCTGCTCCTCCCCTTCACTACCCTTCTGGGCCTTTTATAATTACTAACTGCGCCACAGCTATCATCTGACCTAGTGTCTCCTCCAAACTCTTCCACGAGGGAACATGCACTTCAATCTTGAGTTCCTGCTAATGCATTTCTTTCTGCTTTCACTTTCTCTTTGGTCTTTGACCAGCCGATGGCAGAGTTCGCTTGAAGCCACATTCATATAGGTATTAACTGTGTGAGCCTTCTCACTTGTCTATCTCCTTATACATCAAAACAGCAACTATGAGCAGTACATCGGCCAGGGATCTGAGGCGAGCACGGCAAAGATATATGGTGAGAACATGAACACCACCTTTGATAACAAATTTTTCAAGATTGTTCTTCAAAACTGTTACAATCCTTGTCCATTACAAAGATGTCACGTGCATGTTGTGATGATTGCTCAATTTCTTACACTCTTAAACATGAAAATTTCCACAACATAATATATTACAGCTTCGTGACAATCTTATTCTGACCTGGACAACTCAACAAGGTGGCCGCTCTAACAGTACAGACATCCATAGTGTGACCGCTCTTACAGTACAGAGCTCTATAGTGTGACCGCTCTTACAGTACAGAGCTCTATAGTGTGACCGCTCTTACAGTACAGAGCTCTATAGTGTGTCCGCTCTTACAGTACAGAGCTCTATAGTGTGACCGCTCTTACAGGACAGAGCTCTATAGTGTGACCGCTCTTACAGTACAGAGCTCTATAGTGTGACCGCTCTTACAGTACAGAGCTCTATAGTGTGTCCGCTCTTACAGTACAGAGCTCTATAGTGTGACCGCTCTTAAAGGCCCCGTCTCACATAGCGAGATCGCTAGCGAGATCGCTGCTGAGTCACAAGTTTTGTGACGCAACAGCGACCTCCATAGCGATCTCGCTATGTGTGACACGTACCAGCGATCAGGCCCCTGCTGCGAGATCGCTGGTCGTGTCGGAATGGCCTGGACCTTTTTTTGGTCGTTGAGGCCCCGCTGACATTGCTGAATCGGTGTGTGTGACACCGATCCAGCGATGTCTTCACTGGTAACCAGGGTAAACATCGGGTTACTAAGCGCAGGGCCGCGCTTAGTAACCCGATGTTTACCCTGGTTACCAGCGTAAATGTAAAAAAAAACAAACAGTACATACTCGCCTTCTGATGTCCGTCAGGTCCCTTGCCGTCTGCTTCCTGCTCTCACTGACTCCCGGCCGTACATTGAGAAGTGAGAGCACAGCAGTGACGTCACCGCTGCGCTCTGCTCTCGCTGTACGGCCGGATCTCCGTCAGAGCAGGAAGCAGACGGCAAGGGACCTGGACACCGAAAGGCGAGTATGTAGTGTTTGTTTTTTTTGGTAACCAGGGTAAACATCGGGTTACTAAGCGCGGCCCTGCGCTTAGTAACCCGATGTTTACCCTGGTTACCCGGGTGCTGCAGGGGTACTTCGGCATCGTTGAAGACAGTTTCAACGATGCCGAAGTCGTTCCCCTGATCGTTGGTCGCTGGGGAGAGCTGTCTGTGTGACAGCTCCCCAGCGACCACACAGCGACTTACCAACGATCACGGCCAGGTCATATCGCTGGTCGTGATCGTTGGTAAATCGCTTAGTGAGACGGGGCCTTCACAGTACAGAGCTCTATAGTGTGACCGCTCTTACAGTACAGAGCTCTATAGTGTGACCGCTCTTACAGTACAGAGCTCTATAGTGTGACCGCTCTTACAGGACAGAGCTCTATAGTGTGACCGCTCTTACAGTACAGAGCTCTACAGTGTCTCCGCTCTTACAGTACAGAGCTCTATAGTGTAACCGCTCTTACAGTACAGAGCTCTACAGTGTGACCGCTCTTACAGTACAGAGCTCTATAGTGTAACCGCTCTTACAGTACAGAGCTCTACAGTGTCTCCGCTCTTACAGTACAGAGCTCTATAGTGTAACCGCTCTTACAGTACAGAGCTCTACAGTGTGACCGCTCTTACAGTACAGAGCTCTACAGTGTGACCGCTCTTACAGTACAGAGCTCTACAGTGTCTCCGCTCTTACAGTACAGAGCTCTATAGTGTGACCGCTCTTACAGTACAGAGCTCTGTAGTGTGACCGCTCTTACAGGACAGAGCTCTATAGTGTGACCGCTCTTACAGTACAGAGCTCTACAGTGTCTCCGCTCTTACAGTACAGAGCTCTATAGTGTAACCGCTCTTACAGTACAGAGCTCTACAGTGTGACCGCTCTTACAGTACAGAGCTCTACAGTGTGACCGCTCTTACAGTACAGAGCTCTACAGTGTCTCCGCTCTTACAGTACAGAGCTCTATAGTGTAACCGCTCTTACAGTACAGAGCTCTACAGTGTCTCCGCTCTTACAGTACAAAGCTCTATAGTGTGACCGCTCTTACAGTACAAAGCTCTATAGTGTGACCGCTCTTACAGTACAGAGCTCTATAGTGTGACCGCTCTTACAGTACAGAGCTCTATAGTGTGACCGCTCTTACAGGACAGAGCTCTATAGTGTGACCGCTCTTACAGTACAGAGCTCTACAGTGTCTCCGCTCTTACAGTACAAAGCTCTATAGTGTGACCGCTCTTACAGTACAAAGCTCTATAGTGTGACCGCTCTTACAGTACAGAGCTCTATAGTGTGACCGCTCTTACAGTACAGAGCTCTATAGTGTGACCGCTCTTACAGGACAGAGCTCTATAGTGTGACCGCTCTTACAGGACAGAGCTCTATAGTGTGACCACTCTTACAGTACAGAGCTCTATAGTGTGACCGCTCTTACAGTACATAGCTCTATAGTGTGACTGCTCTTACAGTACAGATCTCTATAGTGTGACCGCTCTTACAGTACACAGCTCTATAGTGTGACCGCTCTTACAGTACAGAGCTCTATAGTGTGACCACTCTTACAGTACAGAGCTCTATAGTGTGACCGCTCTTACAGTACAGACCTCTATAGTGTGACCGCTCTTACAGTACAGACCTCTATAGTGTGACTGCTCTTACAGTACAGAGCTCTATAGTGTGACCGCTCTTACACTACACAGCTCTATAGTGTGACTGCTCTTACAGTACAGAGCTCTATTGTGTGACCGCTCTTACAGTACAGAGCTTTATAGTGTGATGGCTGTTACAGTACAGAGCTCTATAGTGTGACCGCTCTTACAGTACAGAGCTCCATTGTGTGACCGCTCTTACAGTACAGAGCTTTATAGTGTGATGGCTGTTACAGTACAGAGCTCTATAGTGTGACCGCTCTTACAGTACAGAGCTCTATAGTGTGACCGCTCTTACAGTACAGAGCTCTATAGTGTGACCGCTCTTACAGTACAGAGCTCTATAGTGTGACCGCTCTTACAGTACAGAGCTCTATAGTTTGACCGCTCTTACCGTACAGAGCTTTATAGTGTGTCGGCTGTTACAGTACAGAGCTCTATAGTGTGACCGCTCTTACAGTACACAGCTCTATAGTGTGACCGCTCTTACAGTACAGAGCTCTATAGTGTGACCGCTCTTACAGTACAGAGCTCTATAGTTTGACCGCTCTTACCGTACAGAGCTTTATAGTGTGTCGGCTGTTACAGTACAGAGCTCTATAGTGTGACCGTTCTTACAGTACAGAGCTCTATAGTGTGACCGCTATTACAGTACAGAGCTCTATAGTGTGCAGGGGCGGATTATAAGAGGGTCAATATGGGCGGTAGCCCAGGGCCCAGTGGTGTGGGGGGGCCCTGGGCTACCGCACAGATTGACCGCACGAGTACTGTGAATGCCCGCCGCCGCCGGCATTTATGTGCCCCCGGACCCGGTGGGCAGAGAGAGGGGGCCGGCATCGGGCCCCTTCTCATCTGCTCACCAGGCCCCTTCCGGCGCTGCGGCGGTTAACAACAGCCGCCAGCCAATTGGAGGCTGGCAGCTGAAGTCGGCCGCAGCGCACACGTCGCCGGCGTCTGACGTCATTGTCAGTCGCCGGCGAGTGTGCGCTGCTGGAGGGAGCTGCTCGCCGCTGGAGCGCTGGTAAGGTGAGGAGAACTCTTTTTTTTTTTTTTTTTTTTGCGAACGGCAATGCTGGAGACACTGGAGGCAATGCTGGAGGCACTGGGGGCAATGCTGGAGGCACTGGGGGCAATGCTGGAGGCACTGGGGCAATGCTGGAGACATTGGGGCAATGCTGGAGACACTGGGGCAGATTGCTGGACGCACTGGGGGCAATGCTGGAGACTCTGGGGCAATGCTGGAGACACTGGGGCAGATTGCTGGACACTTGGGGGCAATGCTGGAGACACTGGGGCAGATTGCTGGAGACACTGGGGCAGATTGCTGGACACTGGGGGTAATGCTGGAGACTCTGGGGCAATGCTGGACACACTGGGGCAGATTGCTGGACACTTGGGGGCAATGCTGGAGACACTGGGGCAGATTGCTGGAGACACTGGGGCAGATTGCTGGAGACACTGGGGCAGATTGCTGGAGACACTGGGGGCAGATTGCTGCAGACACTGGGGGCAGATTGCTGGAGACACTGGGAGCAGATTGCTGGAGACACTGGGGGCAGATTGCTGGAGACACTGGGGCAATGCTGGAGACACTGGGGGCAGATTGCTGGAGACACTGGGGGCAGATTGCTGGAGACACTGGGGCAATGCTGGAGACACTGGGGCACATTGCTGGAGACACTGGGGGCAATGCTGGAGACACTGGGGCAGATTGCTGCAGACACTGGGAGCAGATTGCTGGAGACACTGGGGGCAGATTGCTGGAGACACTGGGGCAGATTGCTGGAGACACTGGGGCAATGCTGGAGACACTGGGGGCAGATTGCTGGAGACACTGGGGGTAGATTGCTGGAGACACTGGGGCAATGCTGGAGACACTGGGGCACATTGCTGGAGACACTGGGGGCAATGCTGGAGACACTGGGGCAGATTGCTGGAGACACTGGGGCAGATTGCTGGAGACACTGGGGGCAATGCTGGATACTCTGGGGCAATGCTGGATACTCTGGGGCAATATGCTGGACATACTGGGGCATATTGTTGAACACACTGTCTGGGGGCAATGCTGGAGACTATGGGGCAATGTGTGGAGACACTGGGGCAATGCTGGACACACTGTGGGCAATGCTGGACAATTGGACACACTGGGGCAGATTGCTGGACACACTGGTGGTAATATGCTGGACACACTGGGGCAGATTGCTGGACACACTGGGGGCAATGCTGGACACACTGGGGCAGATTGCTGGACACACTGGGGGTAATATGCTGGACACACTGGGGGTAATATGCTGGACACTCTGGGGCAGATTGCTGGACACACTGGGCGCATGACTGGAGGCATGGGCAGAATGTAGACACGCGGCATGATTGGAGACACGGGGCAGAATGAAAGACATGGGGCAGGATTGGATCATGGGGCAGGATGGATACGATGGAGACAGATGGGGCAGGATGGGGAGATCATATGGTGTAGAATGGATACTCATGAGTGCAGGATGGGAGAACATATGGCTGGAGCCAGGAATGAGACACACGGGGCCAGGGTGGGGAATATTATTATTACCATAGGGGCTAATTAAGGGATATTATTACTGCAGTGATGTATTTATTTTATTTATTGAGTACACTGTTTTAAATGGGAGGGGGGGCGGTCCTGTTACTGTGCAGAGTGACACTATATCGCCTTTTTTTCTCCATGTGGTGTAATGTAGAAGTTGTGAAAAATTAAGTAATGTGTTCTGCGAGCTCTAGATAACTGTGTTATTTCCTGCAGAAATGAGTCCTGGCTGGAAGAAATGATGGCGGTCTGTGCTGGATGAAAGATGGAGGACTTCACCCAGAGACGTCACTGGTGAGTCAGTGTTACCTATACACTGACACTATACACTGTATACTATATACAGAGGTCCTGTGTACAATGTCACCAGTGATCACTGTATTACCTATACATTATATACAGAGCTCCTGTGTATAATGTCACCAGTGATCTCTGTATTACCTCTACACAGACACTGCATACTAAGTACAGATCTCCTGTGAATACTGGCATTTATGGTGATAGTATTGTTTTTTGTTTTTTTTAATTACTAATCAGTATTGTAGTATTCAGTCACTATGTGGTGGTAATATTTGGTCTGGAAATGTTGTGGTATTTGTCCCTTGAATGTGCTATTTGGTTACCAAGTGGTGGTAATATGTGATCTGGTCATAGCGCGGTGGTATTTGTTCCTTGTATGTGATATTATTTGATCACTGTGGTTGTAATTTGTGGTCTGGTCACGGCGCGGTGGTATTTGTTCCTTGTATGTGATATTATTGGTCAAAATATACCTAAATTGTATTGCAGATTTCAACAAATATTTAATAGGTTACAGTAGAGTAGGGCCCGGCCATTTTTCCAGAATAATCTGGTTCGGGTATCACATGACCCCCGTCACATGACCCCCGTCACATGACCCCCATCACATGACCCCCGTCACATGACCGGGGGGGGCCCACAGTGTCTGAACAGCCCGGGGCCCTGGCTACCCTTAATCCACCCCTGATAGTGTGACCGCTCTTACAGTACAGAGCTCTATAGTGTGACCGCTCTTACAGTACAAAGCTCTATAGTACGACTGCTCTTATAGTACAGAGCTCTATAGTGTGACCGCTCTTGCAGTACAGAGCTTTATAGTGTGACCGCTGTTACAGTACAGAGCTCTATAGTGTGACCGCTCTTACAGTACAGAACTCTATAGTGTGACTGCTCTTACAGTACAGAGATCTATAGTGTGACCGCTCTTACAGTACAGAGCTCTATAGTGTGACCGCTCTTACAGTACAGAGCTCTTTAGTGTGACCGCTCTTACAGTACAGACATCTATAGTGTGACCGCTCTTACAGTACAGAGCTTTATAGTGTGACCGCTCTTACAGTACAGAGCTCCATGGTTTGACTGCTCTTACAGTACAGAGCTCTATAGTGTGACCGCTCTTACAGTACAGAGCTCTATAGTGTGACCGCTCTTACAGTACTGAGCTCTATAGTGTGACCGCTCTTACAGTACAGAGCTCTAAAGTGTGATCGCTCTTACAGTACAGAGCTCTATAGTGTGACTGCTCTTACAGTACAGAGCTTTATAGTGTGACCGCTCTTACAGTATAGATCTCTATAGTGTGACCGCTCTTACAGTACAGAGCTCTAAAGTGTGATCGCTCTTACAGTACAGAGCTCTATAGTGTGACTGCTCTTACAGTACAGAGCTCTATAGTGTGACCGCTCTTACAGTACTGAGCTCTATAGTGTGACCACTCTTACAGTACAGAGCTCTATAGTGTGACCGCTCTTACAGTACAGGGCTCTATAGTGTGACCGCTCTTACAGTACAGAGCTCTATAGTGTGACCGCTCTTACAGTACAGAGCTCTATAGTGTGACCGCTCTTACAGTACAGAGCTCTATAGTGTGACCGCTCTTACAGTACAGAGCTCTATAGTGTGACCGCTCTTACAGTACAGACATCTATACTGTGACCGCTATTACAGTATAGAGCTCTATAGTTTAACCGCTCTTACAGTACACAGCTCTATAGTGTGACTGCTCTTACAGTACAGAGCTCTATAGTGTGACTGCTCTTACAGTACAGAGCTCTATAGTGTGAAAGCTCTTACAGTACAGAGCTCCATAGTGTGACCGCTCTTACAGTACAGAGCTCTATAGTGTGACCGCTCTTACAGTACAGAGCTCTATAGTGTGACCGCTCTTACAGTACAGATGCAGCGCCCCAGAGTCCTGGTCGTTGCAGTACTGTGGCTCCGCCGCTAAGGGGGGCTATGGTACGTCTGATGGCACTGAAGGAGTTCATCTGACCAGGTATCACAGACACCAATACATTTCACAGTCTGGCCTCCAGGGGGAGCTAAGGGCACTATTCATTAGGCCACTCCTCACAGTCTGGTAAAACTGGGGGTTGGATAGGAAGTTAGATCAGAAAGCTGACTGGGTTGGAACCAGGCAACACCTTGTGGCAGAGGGTGTTGTAGGGGGAAGATTCAGAGGGGTCCCTGTCAGGGGTGGGATCCTGACAGAGGCCTAGCAACCAGAGAGAACGATACGGGACCGCGCCTGCACGATATAGCGGCGGTACCCTAAGAAAGGACAAGAAGCGAGGTTTATTGTGCTGAGTGAGAAACGAGATCAACGCGACAAGGAGAATACCAGTAGGAGTCGTGCTGTAAGATGAGGCAACATCCTATTGAGGCGCATAACCGGTGGCCGGAACGCCGAGGAAGTATAGAGCTCCAAGCCAAACTTCAAACCTACGGCAGGACAGTCAGTTACAGGCGGGCTGTCTCACCCAGACCCAGGAAGACACAGGGGGGTAACAACAGGAGTGGGGCGACGCTGGAGTCCCGGAAAAGCTCCGAGCCTCCCCGTCATACGGGTGCGTCCTAACCGTAAGATCAGGGGGACGTAGAGGGAGAAGATCAGAATCGAGTTGTGAGGGAACACGAGAAACAGACACAACAGTTGTGGGTGCTATCCCGTAAGCACAGCAGGGGAGGACCACAACACACAAGCGCAGGAAGGTAGGCACAGATTTCCACCTGCAAAGGGAACTCTGGAGGTGCCATCGGACCGGCCGGACTTGCGCAGCCCTGTTAACCGTATTCCGGATTGAGGACTCAGAAACCTTCAGTAAAGAGGTAAAGAGACTGCAACCTGGTGTCCTCGTTATTGACCGCGACCGGCACTACACCGCACCATAACATCAGCACCATACCACCACCTTTTATTGTGCGCCCCTCAGCAGGGTCACGGACTGGGTCTAGCCACCGTGACAACCCCAGGGAAGAGACTCAGAGGCCCGGTACCGGGTACCCTTCGGCCCTGCGACAGTGGGGGCGCTACAACTTGGCGTCAGGAACAGGATCTACTTAAGTCTGAAAAATCAGGTCATGTGTGCCTTGGAACTGTGATTTATTATACTTGGACTGTGATTTATTGCAAAGACTGTGCTGTGCCACTTGCCGCCAAAATCCGCCGCCATTGTAGCGCTGAGGAGAGTGCAGGAGAAGAAGAGAGGCGTGGAGTGGGCGTAGACAAGCTGGAGAGCGCGAAAGACAATGGCCGCCCAGTCTAAATATTTCTGCACCGTGAGGACGTGTCCGTCAGCAGCCGAGATCCGCCTCCTGATTCTCAATGGTGGGCGGAGACAGAGAAAACGAAACCGCCCACGAAGGAGAGAGCGGGAAAAGAACCAGGAAGCGACCCACGTGGAGGACGCCATGGCCAGCAGCTCAGGACCCGAACGCGGGGTGGAAGCAGAAGACTCCCCCGACTACCCGGACGAGCACCGCAGCCAATTCTCCACGGACAGCGCTGATTTCTTGCAGGCTGAGATGGGAGACTTGATCCACCAGCTCCTTCAGCTGAACGTGAAGGCCCAGGCTCTGCACCAGGTGGCGCCGGAAGGAAGATCTCTGGCATCGGATCTTCTACCACTAACGGAGTTGCTGCTGAGGCCCTCACCGACACCGCCAGCGGAACCCGCCGCAGAGGAAGAGCCTGCATCGACCGGTGAGTCCGCCAACCCCATCCCGCTGGCAGAGGGTTTGTTAGTGGGCCCCGTTGCAGCACCCCCTCTCCCTGGGACCCATAGACGCCAGCGCCTGTTACCATGGGAGGAGAAGACGGGTATGGAGCACCTCCTGAAGGCCCCGATTCTGCCCACTACCTTGCTGTGTGAAGCCCATGCAGAGCGCACAGTATGCCGCTGGGTGAACCCAGGATCCAACCTCATGGGGTTCCCCGGGGTGAAGACACAGGAAGGGGAGATGGTGCAGGCCCTGAGCTGGGAGGAATACCAGACCCAGCTGGAACGGCAGTGGAGGGAGAAGGACAAGGCATACCAGGCCGGACTAGAGGCCTACCATCAAAAAGACTTGGCGGTTAAGGACCGGGCCCGCAAGGACCCCGCCGCTCACCAGGCCCCGCGCAGGCAGGGCACCATCACCACCTTCAAGCTCCGCGGAGGCTGGGGCTTTATTAAGGAGCCGGGCCTGTACGCCGAAGTCTTCGTTAACCGGCGGGACGTGGAATCGCATCTCAGAGAGGGCCACCCAGACCGGGATCTCTACCCGGGGGACGAAGTTAGCTACACCAGGCACTTTGGGGAAAAGGGGTGGTTTGCCCTGAATGTCCGCAAGAGGCAGAACCCTGTGACACCCCCGATTAAGGTGCCAGTGAAGTTGACCCCTGTAGCAAAGGTGCCCCCTTGTGGTCAGCCCACGATCATTACCAGGACCACCGAGGTCACGCCAACGTGCACTATGGTCAAGACCACGACATGCAGCATCGTCACATCAACCACCCTCGTGGCCGAGGAGGCACCTCTTCAGGTGGGTGGTGCTCGTGCTGCTCCAGAACTGAAGACAGTGGGTACGCAGACCCCCAAATGGGACAACACGTCCCCTTACGCAGTACCGGGCAGTGCGCAATACCGTAAGGGGTTGCCTCCGCTGGTGCTGCCTCCTGAGTGGTTCAAGTAACTGTACTAACGCTCTGCAACTGTAAATAAGTTAATTGTTTTCACCGTTTTGCTGCTAAAACCCGTCTAGGGTTATTCTTAAAGGGATCCCTTTGTTGACCCGGGATCCCCATTGTTTTTGTTTGTTTTCTACTTTTTGCACAGTTATCAAGAGACTGCCGAATCATGGACGGTGAATGATTCAAAAACTAATATTGTAAATAGTTTGCACCTTCTTAAAGGTGCTCTCTACTGGTTTTATACAAGAAAAAGGACTCTTTGCAAAGATACTGTTTTTGAAGACATTACCGGAGTCCTTACTGCAAACAGACTTGCAGCTTGAGAAGTTGCACTACCTCATAGAGACTTGGTCCCCTCTTAAAGGGGATGTTCATCAAAAGCACTTAAAGAATGATGATGTTTTGAAAGAAAGTACTGATAATGCTGATATGTGAAAGTTATATGTAGCCAACTAGTTGATTGTAAGAAATGTTTAATAATGTTAATAGAAGAATGAGGACAGGAAGTGAACCCGTAGGGGTTAGTGGTGAGTCCTCTTAGGAGCCATATAGAGATGGCTCAGTGATCTTGAACTGAAAGAAAAATGATATGTTCTATACTGTGTATAGTAGTGGAAGGACAGTAGGCTCGGGCGGAAAGGGGTGGTCCTGTACAGAAAGGAGAGGCAGTAGGTCTGGAGCAGTTAGGACAGGCGGTCCTGCAGATTTAAAGAAGGAGAATGCATAAAAGTTAATTAGCCTTATATGTGATATAAGAAGGTCTTTAGTGGATTTAGCGAGTACGTCCTTAAAGGCAATGTTAAATTATTGTTCAAAGATTTTGCACTTAGTAGAATACCCGGTTGGGTAAGACAAGTTATCCATAGTCAGTTAGTTAAAGTGTTTAACTATGTTTGTAACGTTCAAGCGTCCTCACCTCCCATAAAGGGAAGCTCTGTTAAAAAGTTTACTTGTACTTGCATTTTCAAAATTGTATGTCTTTTTGCTGACATATATTGTCGTTTTCTTCCCAGTCCAGGAGTACTGGATTTAACAGGGGGGGAGTGCAGCGCCCCAGAGTCCTGGTCGTTGCAGTACTGTGGCTCCGCCGCTAAGGGGGGCTATGGTACGTCTGATGACACTGAAGGAGTTCATCTGACCAGGTATCACAGACACCAATACATTTCACAGTCTGGCCTCCAGGGGGAGCTAAGGGCACTATTCATTAGGCCACTCCTCACAGTCTGGTAAAACTGGGGGTTGGATAGGAAGTTAGATCAGAAAGCTGACTGGGTTGGAGCCAGGCAACACCTTGTGGCAGAGGGTGTTGTAGGGGGAAGATTCAGAGGGGTCCCTGTCAGGGGTGGGATCCTGACAGAGGCCTAGCAACCAGAGAGAACGTTACGGGACCGCACCTGCACGATATAGCGGCGGTACCCTAAGAAAGGACAAGAAGCGAGGTTTATTGTGCTGAGTGAGAAACGAGATCAACGCGACAAGGAGAATACCAGTAGGAGTCGTGCTGTAAGACGAGGCAACATCCTATTGAGGCGCATAACCGGTGGCCGGAACGCCGAGGAAGTATAGAGCTCCAAGCCAAACTTCAAACCTACGGCAGGACAGTCAGTTACAGGCGGGCTGTCTCAGCCAGACCCAGGAAGACACAGGGGGGTAACAACAGGAGTGGGGCGACGCTGGAGTCCCGGAAAAGCTCCGAGCCTCCCCGTCATACGGGTGCGTCCTAACCGTAAGATCAGGGGGACGTAGAGGGAGAAGATCAGAATTGAGTTGTGAGGGAACAAGAGAAACAGACACAACAATTGTGGGTGCTATCCCGTAAGCACAGCAGGGGAGGACCACAACACACAAGCGCAGGAAGGTAGGCACAGATTTCCACCTGCAAAGGGAACTCTGGAGGTGCCATCGGACCGGCCGGACTTGCGCAGCCCTGTTAACCGTATTCCGGATTGAGGACTCAGAAGCCTTCAGTAAAGAGGTAAAGAGACTGCAACCTGGTGTCCTCGTTATTGACCGCGACCGGCACTACACCGCACCATAACATCAGCACCATACCACCACCTTTCATTGTGCGCCCCTCAGCAGGGTCACGGACCGGGTCTAGCCACCGTGACAACCTCAGAACAGAGACTCAGAGGCCCGGTACCGGGTACCCCTCGGCCCTGCGGCAGTGGGGACGCTACACAGACATCTATAGTGTGACCGCTCTTACAGTACAGAGCTCCACAGTTTGACCGCTCTTACAGTACAGAGCTCTATAGTGTGACCGCTCTTACAGTACAGAGCTCCACAGTTTGACCGCTCTTACAGTACAGAGCTCTATAGTGTGACCGCTCTTACAGTACAGAGCTCTATAGTGTGACCGCTCTTACAGTACAGAGCTCTATAGTGTGACCGCTCTTACAGTTCTGAGCTCTATAGTGTGACCGCTCTTACAGCACAGAGCTCCATAGTTTGACTGCTCTTACAGTACAGAGCTCTATAGTGTGACCGCTCTTACAGTACAGAGCTCTATAGTGTGACCGCTCTTACAGTACAGAGCTCTATAGTGTGACCGCTCTTACAGTACAGAGCTCTATAGTGTGACCGCTCTTACAGTACAGAGCTCTATAGTGTGACTGCTCTTACAGTACAGAGCTCCACAGTTTGACCGCTCTTACAGTACAGAGCTCTATAGTGTGACCGCTCTTACAGTACAGAGCTCTATAGTGTGACCGCTCTTACAGTTCTGAGCTCTATAGTGTGACCGCTCTTACAGTACAGAGCTCTAAAGTGTGATCGCTCTTACAGTACAGAGCGCTATAGTGTGACTGCTCTTACAGTACAGAGCTCTATAGTTTGACCGTTCTTACAGTACAGAGCTCTAAAGTGTGATCACTCTTACAGTACAGAGCTCTATAGTGTGACTGCTCTTACAGTACAGAGCTCTATAGTTTGACCGCTCTTACAGTACAGAGCTCTATAGTGTGACCGCTCTTATAGTACATATCTCTATAGTGTGACCGTGGAGCGCCCCCAGACGCCGGGCCGCAGGGTACTCAATACCGGGCCTCTCTGTCTCGGTCCTGGGGTTGTCACGGTGGCTAGACCCGGTCCGTGACCCTGCTAAGGGGCGTCCAATGAAAGGTGTGATGATGGTGCGTGGTGCAAGGTGCGATGAATAACGAGGACACAGGGTTGCAGTCTCTTTACCTCTTTACTGAAGGCTTCAGGATCCTCAATCCAGAGCACTGCTAACAGGGCTGGCTGAGATCGGCCGGTCCGAAATCACATCCAGAGTTCCATTTGCAGGTGGAAATCAGTGCCTACCCACTAGCGCCTGGGTGTTGTAGTACTTCCCTGCTGAGCCCACGGGATAGTCCTCTGTTGTGAATTTGGATTCTGGGCTCCCCCGGTGGCCGCTTGTGGAATTGGACTTGTCATCCTCTTTCCTGTTTCACCTGGTTTCATCAGTAGTGGGTGTCGCTATTTAAGCTCATTTCTCTGGTGGTTTCTTGCCGGTCAACAATGTTATCTGATGCCTCTCAGTGCTTGTTCCTGCTTCTGACAACTACTAGATAAGTTGGACTTTTGTCCATGTTTCGTTTTGCCTATTTGTTCCAGTTCACAGCTGAAGTTTTGTTACTGTGTCTGGAAAGCTCTCGTTGATCAGGGATTGCTACTCTGGCGTTATGAGTTAATGCCAGAGTTTAAGGTAATCTCTGGATGGTATTTTGTTAGTGTTTTTCTGCTGACCATGAAAGTATACTATCTGTCTTCTGCTATCTAGTAAGCGGACCTCAAATTTGCTAAGACTATTTTCCTGCTGCGTTTGTTGTTTCATCTGAACTCACCGTCATTATATGTGGGGGGCTACTGTCTTCTTTGGAATATTTCTCTAGAGGTGAGCCAGGTCTTATATTTCCCTCTGCTAGCTATTTAGGTCTTAGGCCAGAGCTGGGCATCTAGCGATAAATAGGAAATGCTACCTGGCTATTTCTAGTTGCGCGGCAGGCTTAGTTCATGGTCAGTATAGTTCCATCTTCCGAGAGCTTGTCCCTCTATAGGCTTGCTATGATCTCTGCCTGCAGAGATCATGACAGTTTGACCGGCCACTAAAGTGTTAAAGACCCAGGTTGAGAAAGGAGAGTTATAAGAAGTCTGCTGGAATTTTTTTTTTTTTTTTTTTCCTCCAGTCTGCCTTGCTGCAGTCTTTTTTCTCTCTCTCCTCCTAATCTCTGTATGGCTCTGTGTGCACCTGACAATAATGGATCTTCAGAGTGTAACTGCGGGTTTGAATAATCTCATCACGAAAGTACAAAATTTACAAGATTTTGTGGTACATGCTCCAGTATCTGAGCCGAGAATTCCTTTGCCGGAGTTCTTCACAGGGAATAGAGCTAGCTTCCAGAATTTCCGAAATAATTGTAAGCTTTATTTGTCCCTGAAGTCTCGTTCAGCTGGAGACCCTGCTCAGCAGGTTAGGATTGTGATTTCCTTGCTCAGGGGTGACCCTCAAGATTGGGCCTTCTCATTGCCAGCAGGGGATCCTGCGTTACGCGATGTGGATGCGTTTTTTCTGGCCTTGGGCTTGCTTTATGAGGAACCTCATTTGGAACTTCAGGCAGAAAAAACTTTGATGGCACTATCTCAGGGGCAAGACGAAGCTGAGGTTTACTGCCAAAAATTCCGTAAATGGTCTGTGCTTACTCAGTGGAATGAGTGCGCCTTGGCGGCAACTTTCAGAGAAGGTCTCTCTGATGCCGTTAAGGATGTTATGGTGGGGTTCCCTGTGCCTGCAGGTCTGAATGAGTCCATGACAATGGCTATTCAGATTGATAGGCGTCTGCGGGAGCGCAAACCGGTGCACCATCTGGCGGTGTCTATGGAAAAGACGCCAGAAAGTATGCAGTGTGATAGAATTCTGTCCAGGAGCGAGCGACAGAATTTTAGACGGAAGAATGGATTGTGCTTCTATTGTGGGGATTCTACTCATGTTATATCAGCATGCTCTAGGCGTACAAAGAAGCTTGATAAGTCTGTTTCCATTGGCACCATTCAGTCTAAGTTTATTTTGTCTGTAACCCTGATTTGCTCTTTGTCATCCATTGCCACGGACGCCTATGTTGACTCTGGCGCCGCTCTGAGTCTTATGGATTGGTCCTTTGCCAATCGTTGTGGTTTTGATTTAGAGCCTTTGGAGACTCTTATTCCTCTGAAGGGGATTGACTCCACCCCATTGGCTAATAATAAACCACAATACTGGACACAAGTAACCATGCGTATCAATCCGGATCACCAGGAGATTATTCGTTTCCTGGTGCTGTATAATTTACATGACGATTTGGTACTGGGATTGCCATGGTTGCAGTCTCACAATCCAGTCTTGGACTGGAGAGCAATGTCTGTGTTGAGCTGGGGATGTAAGGGTATTCATGGGGACTTACCTTTGGTTTCTATTTCGTCGTCCATTCCCTCTGAAGTCCCTGAGTTCCTCTCTGATTATCAAGACGTCTTTGACGAACCCAAGCTTGGGTCGTTACCTCCGCACCGTGAGTGCGATTGTGCCATAGATTTGATACCGGGTTGCAAATATCCAAAGGGTCGTTTGTTTAATCTGTCTGTGCCGGAACATGCTGCTATGCGGGAATATATAAAGGAGTCTTTGGAAAAGGGACATATTCGTCCATCTTCTTCTCCCTTGGGAGCTGGGTTTTTCTTTGTCTCAAAAAAGGACGGCTCTTTGAGACCATGTATTGATTATCGGCTTCTGAATAAGATCACTGTTAAGTACCAATACCCATTGCCATTGCTTACTGATTTGTTTGCTCGTATAGAGGGTGCTAAGTGGTTCTCTAAAATTGATCTTCGTGGGGCGTATAATTTGGTGCGGATCAGGCAGGGGGATGAGTGGAAGACCGCATTTAATACGCCCGAGGGCCACTTTGAGTATTTGGTCATGCCTTTTGGTCTTTCTAATGCCCCTTCAGTTTTCCAGTCTTTTATGCATGATATTTTCCGCGATTTTTTGGATAAATTTATGATAATATATCTGGATGATATTCTGATTTTTTCTGATGACTGGGACTCTCATGTCCAGCAGGTCAGGAGAGTTTTTCAGGTTCTGCGGTCTAATTCTTTATGTGTGAAGGGGTCTAAGTGCGTTTTTGGGGTCCAGAAAATTTCCTTTTTGGGGTATATTTTTTCTCCCTCTTCCATTGAGATGGATCCCGTCAAGGTGCAAGCTATTTGTGACTGGACTCAGCCCTCCTCTCTTAAGGGTCTTCAGAGATTTTTGGGCTTTGCCAACTTTTACCGCCGATTTATTGCTGGTTTTTCGGATGTCGTTAAACCACTGACTGATTTGACCAGACATGGCGCTGATGTTGCTAATTGGTCCCCTCATGCTGTAGAGGCCTTTCAGGAGCTTAAGCACCGTTTTGCCTCTGCCCCTGTGTTACGTCAGCCTGATGTGAATCTGCCTTTTCAGGTTGAGGTTGACGCTTCGGAGATCGGAGCTGGGGCAGTGTTGTCGCAGAAAGGTTCCGACTGCTCCGTCATTAGGCCTTGTGCCTTCTTTTCTCGCAAATTTTCGCCCGCAGAGCGGAATTATGATGTTGGGAATAGGGAGCTTTTGGCCATGAAGTGGGCGTTTGAGGAGTGGCGCCATTGGCTAGAGGGGGCTAAGCATCAGGTGGTGGTATTGACTGACCACAAAAATTTGATTTATCTTGAGACTGCCAGGCGCCTGAATCCTAGACAGGCGCGCTGGTCTTTATTTTTTTCTCGCTTTAATTTTGTGGTGTCATACCTACCGGGTTCTAAGAATGTTAAGGCAGATGCCCTTTCTAGGAGTTTTGACCCGGACTCTCCTGGTAATGCTGAACCCACAGGTATCCTTAGGGAGGGAGTAATTTTGTCGGCCGTTTCTCCTGATCTTCGGCGGTCCTTGCAAGAGTTTCAGGCGGATAGACCGGATCGTTGTCCGCCTGATAGATTGTTTGTTCCGGATGATTGGACCAGTAGAGTCATCTCTGAGGTACATTCTTCTGCATTGGCAGGTCATCCCGGAATTTTTGGTACCAGGGATTTGGTGGCAAGATCCTTCTGGTGGCCTTCCCTGTCACGAGATGTGCGAGTCTTTGTGCAGTCATGTGACATTTGTGCTCGGGCCAAGTCTTGTAGTTCTCGGGCTAGCGGACTGCTGTTGCCCTTGCCTATTCCTAAGAGGCCTTGGACACACATCTCGATGGATTTTATTTCAGATCTGCCTGTTTCCCAGAAGATGTCTGTCATCTGGGTGGTCTGTGACCGTTTCTCTAAAATGGTCCATTTGGTTCCTCTGCCCAAGTTGCCTTCTTCTTCTGAGTTGGTTCCTCTGTTTTTTCAGAATGTTGTCCGATTGCACGGTATTCCTGAGAATATTGTTTCTGACAGAGGTACCCAATTTGTGTCTAGATTTTGGCGGGCATTCTGTGCTAGGATGGGCATAGATTTGTCTTTTTCATCTGCTTTTCACCCTCAGACTAATGGCCAGACCGAGCGGACTAATCAGACCCTGGAGACATATCTGAGGTGTTTTGTCTCTGCTGACCGGGATGATTGGGTTGCTTTTTTGCCATTGGCAGAGTTCGCCCTCAATAATCGGGCCAGCTCTTCCACCTTGGTGTCCCCGTTTTTCTGTAATTCGGGGTTTCACCCTCGATTTTCCTCCGGTCAGGTGGAATCCTCGGATTGTCCTGGAGTGGATGCGGTGGTGGAGAGATTGCATCACATCTGGGGGCAGGTTATGGACAATTTGAAGTTGTCCCAGGAGAAGACTCAGCGTTTTGCCAACCGTCATCGTCGTGTTGGTTCTCGGCTTTGTGTTGGAGATTTGGTGTGGTTGTCTTCTCGTTTTGTCCCTATGAGGGTCTCTTCTCCTAAGTTTAAACCTCGGTTCATCGGCCCTTATAGAATATTGGAGATTCTTAATCCTGTTTCTTTCCGTTTGGACCTCCCTGCGTCCTTTTCCATTCATAACGTTTTTCATCGGTCGTTATTGCGCAGGTATGAGGTACCTGTTGTACCTTCAGTTGAGCCTCCTGCTCCGGTGTTGGTTGAGGGTGAGTTGGAGTACGTTGTGGAGAAAATTTTGGACTCTCGTGTTTCCAGACGGAGACTCCAGTATCTGGTCAACTGGAAGGGTTACGGCCAGGAGGATAATTCTTGGGTCAATGCATCTGATGTTCATGCTTCTGATCTTGTTCGTGCCTTCCATAGGGCTCATCCTGGTCGCCCTGGTGGATCTGGTGAGGGTTCGGTGCCCCCTCCTTGAGGGGGGGGTACTGTTGTGAATTTGGATTCTGGGCTCCCCCGGTGGCCGCTTGTGGAATTGGACTTGTCATCCTCTTTCCTGTTTCACCTGGTTTCATCAGTAGTGGGTGTCGCTATTTAAGCTCATTTCTCTGGTGGTTTCTTGCCGGTCAACAATGTTATCTGATGCCTCTCAGTGCTTGTTCCTGCTTCTGACAACTACTAGATAAGTTGGACTTTTGTCCATGTTTCGTTTTGCCTATTTGTTCCAGTTCACAGCTGAAGTTTTGTTACTGTGTCTGGAAAGCTCTCGTTGATCAGGGATTGCTACTCTGGCGTTATGAGTTAATGCCAGAGTTTAAGGTAATCTCTGGATGGTATTTTGTTAGTGTTTTTCTGCTGACCATGAAAGTATACTATCTGTCTTCTGCTATCTAGTAAGCGGACCTCAAATTTGCTAAGACTATTTTCCTGCTGCGTTTGTTGTTTCATCTGAACTCACCGTCATTATATGTGGGGGGCTACTGTCTTCTTTGGAATATTTCTCTAGAGGTGAGCCAGGTCTTATATTTCCCTCTGCTAGCTATTTAGGTCTTAGGCCAGAGCTGGGCATCTAGCGATAAATAGGAAATGCTACCTGGCTATTTCTAGTTGCGCGGCAGGCTTAGTTCATGGTCAGTATAGTTCCATCTTCCGAGAGCTTGTCCCTCTATAGGCTTGCTATGATCTCTGCCTGCAGAGATCATGACAGTCCTCACAACTGTCGTTTCTGTTCTGATGTTCTTCTCCGTCCCCCAGATGATATGGCTAGGACCTGGAGTTATTCTGGGACCCTAGAGACGCCCCTCTCCCACAATTGCCTCCTATGTCTGCTTAGGTGATTTTGGTGAGACAGCCAACCTATAATCAACTGTCCTGCCTCTGTTTGAAGTAATGCTTGGAGCCCAATACTTCCTCGGCGTTCCGGCCACCGGCTACGCGCCTCAGTAGGATGTTGCCGATCTCGGGGCACAACTCCTACTGGTTCTATTGCCTTTTTGCTGTGATCTCGTTTCTCACGTCTCCACAATAAACCTCGCTTCTTGTCCTTTCTTAAGATACCGCCGCAATGAAGTGCAGGCGCGGTTCCGTAACGATCTGTCCTTTTTGCTAGGCCTCTGTCAGGATCCCACCCCTGACAGGGACCCCCCTGAATTCTCCCCGCAACACGCTCTGCCACAGGATGTTGCCTGGATCAAACCCAGTCAGCTTCTCTCTAACTTCCTATCCAGCCCCCAGTTTTACCAGATTGTGAGGAGTGGCCTAATACATAGAAGCCTTTTCTCCCCCTGGTGGCCGGAGTGTGAAGTGTAATGTGTGACTGTGATACCTGGTCAGTTGAACTCCTTAAGTGCCATCAGACGTACCATCACTCCCCTTAGTGGCAGAGCAACAGTACTGCAACGACCAGGATTCTGGGGCGCTGCAACCACTCTTACTGTACAGAGCTCTATAGTGTGACTGCTCTTACAGTACGGAGCTCTATAGTGTGACTGTTCTTACAGTACAGAGCTCCATAGTGTGACCGCTCTTACAGTACAGAGCTCTATAGTGTGACCGCTCTTACAGTACAGAGCTCTATAGTGTGACCGCTCTTACAGTACAGAGCTCTATAGTGTGACCGCTCTTACAGTACAGAGCTCTATAGTGTGACCGCTCTTACAGTACAGAGCTCTATAGTGTGACCGCTCTTACAGTACAGAGCTCTATAGTGTGACTGCTCTTACAGTACAGAGCTCTATAGTGTGACCGCTCTTACAGTACAGAGCTCTATAGTGTGACCGCTCTTACAGTACAGAGCTCTATAGTGTGACCACACTTACAGTACAGAGCTCTATAGTGTGACCGCTCTTACAGTACAGAGCTCTATAGTGTGACCGCACTTACAGTACAGAGCTCTATAGTGTGACCGCTCTTACAGTACAGAGCTCTATAGTGTGACTGCTCTTACAGTACAGAGCTCTATAGTATGACCGCTCTTACAGTACAGAGCTCTATAGTGTGACCGCACTTACAGTACAGAGCTCTATAGTGTGACCGCTCTTACAGTACAGAGCTCTATAGTGTGACTGCTCTTACAGTACAGAGCTCTATAGTGTGACCGCTCTTACAGTACAGAGCTCTATAGTGTGACCGCTCTTACATTACAGAGCTCTATAGTGTGACCGCTCTTACGGTACAGAGCTCTATAGTGTGACCGCTCTTACGGTACAGAGCTCTATAGTGTGACCGCTCTTACAGTACAGAGCTCTATAGTGTGACCGCTCTTACAGTACAGAGCTCTATAGTGTGACCGTTCTTACAGTACAGAGCTCTATAGTGTGACTGCTCTTACAGTACAGAGCTCTATAGTGTGACCTCTCTTACAGTACAGAGCTCTATAGTGTGACCTCTCTTACAGTACAGAGCTCTATAGTGTGACCGCTCTTACAGTACAGAGCTCTATAGTGTGACCTCTCTTACAGTACAGAGCTCTATAGTGTGACAGCTCTTACAGTACAGAGCTCTATAGTGTGACCGTTCTTACAGTACAGAGCTCTATAGTGTGACTGCTCTTACAGTAAAGAGCTCTATAGTGTGACCGCTCTTACAGTACAGAGCTCTATAGTGTGACCGTTCTTACAGTACAGAGCTCTATAGTGTGACCGCTCTTACAGTACAGAGCTCTATAGTGTGACCGCTCTTACAGTACAGAGCTCTATAGTGTGACCGCTCTTACAGTACAGAGCTCTATAGTGTGACCGCTCTTACAGTACAGAGCTCTATAGTGTGACTGCTCTTATAGTACAGAGCTCTATAGTGTGACCGCTCTTACAGTACAGACATCTATAGTGTGACCTCTCTTACAGTACAGAGCTCTATAGTGTGACCGCTCTTACAGTACAGACATGTATAGTGTAACAGCTCTTACAGTATAGAGCTCTATAGTGTGACTGCTCTTACAGTACAGAGCTCTATAGTGTGATCACTCTTACTGTACAGAGCTCTATAGTGTGACTGCTCTTACAGTACACAGCTCTATAGTGTGAGCGCTCTTACAGTACACAGTACAGTGCAGAGTTCTCTTTCAGTAGAAATGTCACTGCTTTTACAGTAAAGAATGCCTACCTTTATGAGGATGACATTTATTCCATACTAGCAGGCGTTGCCTGGGCATAGTAAATATCTGTGGTTAGTTATAGCACCTCACTTCTCTTATTTTCCCATTACGCCTCTCATTTTCCCCCTCACATCTCTCATTTTCTCCCTTACACCTCTCATTTTCTCGCTCACTCCTCCTATTTTCCCCCTCACTCCTCTCATTCCCCCCTAACACTTGTCATTTCGACCTCACATCTGTCATTTTCCGATCACTCCACTATTTTCCCTCACTCCTCTCATTTTTCACTCACACCTTTTCATTTTCACCTCACACCCCTCATTTTCACCTCACTCCTCTCATTTTCCCCTCAGTATATACATGCTTGTCATCTCCCTTATATATAGTATACACCTGTATTTCATCTAGTGTATATAGTATATAACTGTATGTCATCTCCTCCTGTATATTGTATATACCTATGTGTCATCTCCTCCTGTATATAGTATATACCTGTATGTCATCTCTTCTGTATATACTATATACCTGTATGTCATCTCCTCCTACATATAGTATATACCTGTATGTCATCTTCTGTATATAGTATATACCTGTATGTCATCTCCCCTGTATATAGTATATACCTGCTGTATGTCATCTCCTCCTCTATATACCTATGTGTCATCTCCTCTTTTATATAGTATATACCTGTATGTCATCTCCTCCTGTATATAGTATATACGTGTGTCATCTCATCCTGTATATAGTATATACCTGTGTGTCATCTGCTCCTGCATATAGTATATACGTGTGTCATCTACTCCTGTATATAGTATATACCTGTAAGTCATCTCCTCCTGTATATATTATATACCTGTGTGTCATCTCCCCTGTATATAGTATATACCTGTGTGCCATCTGCTCCTGTATATAGTATATACCTGTGTGTCATCTCCCCTGTATATAGTATATACCTGTATGTCATCTCCTCCTGTATATAGTATATACCTGTGTGTCATCTCCCCTGTATATAGTATATACCTGTATATCATCTCCTCCTGTATATAGTATATATCTGTGTGTCATCTCCCCTGTATATAGTATATATCTGTATGTCATATCCTCCTGTATTAGACCTCGTTCACACGTTATTTGCTCAGTATTTTTACCTCAGTATTTGTAAGTTAAATTGGCAGCCTGATAACTCCCCAGCCAACAGGAAGCCCTCCCCCTGGCAGTATATATATTAGCTCACACATACACATAATAGACAGGTCATATGACTGACAGCTGCTGTATTTCCTATATGGTACATTTGTTGCTCTTGTAGTTTGTCTGCTTATTAATCAGATTTTTATTTTTGAAGGATAATACCAGACTTGGGTGTGTTTTAGGGCGAGTTTCATGTGTCAAGTTGTGTGTGTTGAGTTGCGTGTGGCGACATGCGTGTAGCGACTTTTGTGAGATGAGTTTTGTGTGGCGACATGTGTGTAGCAACTTTTTGTGTGTCGAGTTGCATGTGACAGGTTAGTGTAGCAATTTGTGTGCAGCAAGTTTTGTGCATGGCGAGTTTTGTGCGTGGTGAGTTTTATGTGTGGTGCGTTTTGAGTATGTGAAAGTTTTGTGTGAGGCAACTTTTGGATGTGTTGCAACTTTTGGTATGTGGCAATTTTTCCGCGTGTGCAAGTTTTGCGTGTGGTGAGTTTTCCATGAGGTGAGCTTTGCACGTGTGGCGAGTTTTGCGTGAGCCTAGTTTTGCATGTGGCGAGTTTTGCGCGTGGCGAGTTTTGAGCGGCGACTTTTGTGTTTCGACTTTTATGTGGCGAGGTTGGTGTATGTATGGTGAAATGTGCGCTGAGGGTGGTATATGAGTTCGAGCACGTGGTAGTGTGTGGCGCATTTTGTGTGTGTGTTCATATCCCCGTGGTGGTGTGGTGATTATCCCATGTCGGGGCCCCACCTTAGCAACTGTACAGTATATACTCTTTGGCGCCATCGCTCTCACTCTTTAAGTCCCCCTTGTTCACATCTGGCAGCTGTCAATTTGCCTTCAACACTTTTCCTTTCACTTTTTCCCCATTATGTAGATAGGGGCAAAATTGTTTGGTGAATTGGAACGCGCGGGGTTAAAATTTCACCTCACAACATAGCCTATGACGCTCTGAGGGTCCAGATGTGTGACTGTGCAAAATTTTGTGGCTGTAGCTGCGACGGTGCAGATGCCAATCCCGGACATACACACACACACATACACACATACACACACATTCAGCTTTATATGTTAGACTAGATGGTGGCCCGATTCTAACGCATCGGGTATTCTAGAATATGTATTTATGTATGTATGTATGTATGTATGTACTGTATGTACGTCGCGCTGTGAGTGGGGGCTGTTGTGAAATTGGATTCTGGGCTCCCCCGGTGGCCACTTGTGGAATTGAACTTGTGTGCATCATCCCCTCTGTTCACCTGCTCCTATCAGGATGTGGGAGTCGCTATATAACCTTGCTCCTCTGTCAGTTTCTTGCCGGTCAACAATGTAATCAGAAGCCTTCTGTGCTTGTTCCTGCTACTAGACAACTCCCAGCTAAGTTGGACTTTTGTCCTTGTGTGTTTTTGCATTTTGTTCCTGTTCACAGCTGCTGTTTCGTTACTGTGTCTGGAAAGCTCTTGTGATCGGAAATTGCCACTCTGGTGTTATGAGTTAATGCTAGAGTCTTAAAGGAATTTCTGGATGGTGTTTTGATAGGGTTTTCTGCTGACCATGAAAGTGTCCTTTCTGTCTTCCTGCTATCTAGAAAGCGGACCTCGATTTTGCTAAACCTATTTTCATACTACGTTTGTCATTTCATCTAAAATCACCGCCAATATATGTGGGGGCCTCTGTCTGCCTTTTGGGAAAATTTCTCTAGAGGTGAGCCAGGACTGTCTTTTCCTCTGCTAGGATTAGGTAGTTCTCCGGCTGGCGCTGGGCATCTAGGGTTAAAAAACGTAGGCATGCTACCCGGCCACTTCTAGTTGTGCGGCAGGTTTAGTTCATGGTCAGTATAGTTTCCATCTTCCAAGAGCTAGTTCTCATATATGGTGGGCTATGTTCTCTCGCCATTGAGAATCATGACAGTTTGACCGGCCCAAAAAAGGGTTAAATTACTGGCTGAGAAAGGAGAGAAAAAAGAAGTCTGCTACAATTTCTTTTTTTTTTTCCTCTAGTTCTGAGTGTGCTCTTAATTGAATCACTTGCTAGTCTGCCTATACTGCAGCCTTCCTCTCTTTCTCTCCTTCTAATCCTTGAATGGCTCTGTGTTCACCTGTTTCAAATGGATCTTCAGAGTGTAGCTACAGGTTTGAATAATCTCGCCACAAAGGTACAAAATTTGCAAGATTTTGTTGTTCATGCACCTATGTCTGAGCCTAGAATTCCTTTGCCTGAATTCTTCTCGGGGAATAGATCTCACTTTCAAAATTTTAAAAATAATTGCAAATTGTTTTTGTCCCTGAAGTCTCGCTCTGCCGGAGACCCTGCACAGCAGGTCAGGATTGTAATTTCCTTGCTCCGGGGCGACCCTCAAGACTGGGCTTTTGCATTGGCACCAGGGGATCCTGCGTTGCTCAATGTGGATGCGTTTTTTCTGGCCTTGGGGTTGCTTTATGAGGAACCTCATTTAGAGCTTCAGGCGGAAAAGGCCTTGATGTCCTTGTCTCAGGGGCAAGATGAAGCTGAAATATACTGCCAAAAATTCCGCAAATGGTCTGTGCTTACTCAGTGGAATGAGTGCGCCCTGGCGGCGATTTTCAGAGAAGGTCTCTCTGATGCCATTAAGGATGTTATGGTGGGGTTCCCTGTGCCTGCGAGTCTGAATGAGTCCATGACGATGGCTATTCAGATCGATAGGCGTCTGCGGGAGCGCAAACCTGTGCACCATTTGGCGGTGTCTACTGAGAAAACGCCAGAAAATATGCAATGTGATAGAATTCTGTCCAGAAGCGAGCGGCAGAATTTTAGACGAAAAAATGGGTTGTGCTTCTATTGTGGTGATTCAACTCATGTTATATCAGCATGCTTTAAGCGTACTAAGAAGCCTGACAAGTCTGTTTCAATTAGCACTTTACAGTCTAAGTTTATTCTATCTGTGACCCTGATTTGTTCTTTGTCATCTATTACCGCGGACGCCTATGTCGACTCTGGCGCTGCTTTGAGTCTTATGGATTGGTCCTTTGCCAAACGCTGTGGGTATGATTTGGAGCCACTGGAGGCTCCGATACCTCTGAAAGGGATTGACTCCACCCCATTGGCTAGTAATAAACCACAATACTGGACACAAGTGACTATGCGTGTTAATCCGGATCACCAGGAGGTTATTCGCTTTCTGGTGCTGTATAATCTACATGATGTTTTGGTGCTGGGATTGCCATGGCTGCAATCTCATAACCCAGTCCTCGACTGGAGAGCTATGTCTGTGTTAAGCTGGGGATGTAAAGGAACTCATGGGGACGTACCTTTGGTTTCCATTTCATCATCTGTTCCCTCTGAGATTCCTGAATTCTTGTCTGACTTTCGTGACGTTTTTGAAGAACCCAAGGTTGGTTCACTACCTCCGCACCGGGAGTGCGATTGTGCCATAGACTTGATTCCGGGTAGTAAATACCCTAAGGGTCGTTTATTTAATCTGTCTGTGCCTGAACACGCTGCTATGCGAGAATATATAAAAGAGTCCTTGGAAAAGGGACATATTCGTCCTTCGTCATCTCCCTTAGGAGCCGGTTTTTTCTTTGTGTCTAAGAAAGACGGCTCTTTGAGGCCGTGTATTGATTATCGACTTTTGAATAAAATCACGGTTAAATATCAATATCCGTTACCACTGCTTACTGATTTGTTTGCTCGTATAAAGGGGGCCAAGTGGTTCTCTAAGATTGATCTCCGTGGGGCGTATAATTTGGTGCGAATCAAGCAGGGGGATGAGTGGAAAACCGCATTTAATACGCCCGAGGGCCATTTTGAGTATTTGGTGATGCCTTTTGGTCTTTCAAATGCCCCTTCAGTCTTCCAGTCCTTTATGCATGACATTTTCCGCGATTATTTGGATAAATTTATGATTGTGTATCTGGATGATATTCTGATTTTTTCGGATGACTGGGACTCTCATGTCCAGCAGGTCAGGAGGGTTTTTCAGGTTTTGCGGTCTAATTCCTTGTGTGTGAAGGGTTCTAAGTGTGTTTTTGGGGTTCAAAAGATTTCTTTCTTGGGATACATTTTTTCCCCCTCTTCCATCGAGATGGATCCTGTCAAGGTTCAGGCTATTGGTGATTGGACGCAACCCTCTTCTCTTAAGAGTCTTCAGAAATTTTTGGGCTTTGCTAACTTTTATCGTCGATTTATTGCTGGTTTTTCTGATGTTGTTAAACCATTGACTGATTTGACTAAGAAGGGTGCTGATGTTGCTGATTGGTCCCCTGATGCTGTGGAGGCCTTTCGGGAGCTCAAGCGCCGCTTTTCTTCCGCCCCAGTGTTGCGTCAGCCTGATGTTGCTCTTCCTTTTCAGGTTGAGGTCGACGCTTCTGAAATCGGAGCTGGGGCGGTGTTGTCGCAGAGAAGTTCCGACTGCTCCGTGATGAGACCTTGTGCTTTTTTTTCCCGTAAATTTTCGCCCGCCGAGCGGAATTATGATATTGGGAATCGGGAGCTTTTGGCCATGAAGTGGGCTTTTGAGGAGTGGCGTCACTGGCTTGAGGGGGCCAGACATCAGGTGGTGGTATTGACTGACCACAAAAATTTAATTTACCTTGAGTCTGCCAGGCGCCTGAATCCTAGACAGGCGCGCTGGTCGTTGTTTTTCTCTCGGTTTAATTTTGTGGTGTCGTACCTACCGGGTTCTAAGAATGTTAAGGCGGATGCCCTTTCTAGGAGTTTTGAGCCTGACTCCCCTGGTAATTCTGAGCCCACAGGTATCCTTAAAGATGGAGTGATATTGTCTGCCGTTTCTCCAGACCTGCGGCGGGCCTTGCAGGAGTTTCAGGCGGATAGACCTGATCGTTGCCCACCTGGTAGACTGTTTGTTCCTGATGATTGGACCAGTAGAGTCATCTCTGAGGTTCATTCTTCTGCGTTGGCAGGTCATCCTGGAATCTTTGGTACCAGGGATTTGGTGGCAAGGTCCTTCTGGTGGCCTTCCCTGTCACGAGATGTGCGAGGCTTTGTGCAGTCTTGTGACGTTTGTGCTCGGGCCAAGCCTTGTTGTTCTCGGGCTAGTGGATTGTTGTTGCCCTTGCCTATCCCGAAGAGGCCTTGGACGCACATCTCGATGGATTTTATTTCGGATCTGCCTGTTTCTCAGAAGATGTCTGTCATCTGGGTGGTGTGTGACCGTTTCTCTAAGATGGTCCATCTGGTTCCCTTGCCTAAGTTGCCTTCTTCTTCCGAGTTGGTTCCTCTGTTTTTTCAAAATGTTGTTCGTTTGCATGGTATTCCTGAGAATATCGTTTCTGACAGAGGGACCCAATTCGTGTCTAGATTTTGGCGGGCATTCTGTGCTAGGATGGGCATAGATTTGTCTTTTTCGTCTGCTTTCCATCCTCAGACTAATGGCCAGACCGAGCGGACTAATCAGACCTTGGAGACATATTTGAGGTGTTTTGTGTCTGCGGATCAGGATGATTGGGTTGCTTTTTTGCCTTTGGCGGAGTTCGCCCTCAATAATCGGGCCAGCTCTGCCACCTTGGTGTCCCCGTTTTTCTGTAATTTGGGGTTTCATCCTCGATTTTCCTCCGGTCAAGTGGAATCTTCGGATTGTCCTGGAGTGGATGCTGTGGTGGAGAGGTTGCATCAGATTTGGGGGCAGGTGGTGGACAATTTGAAGTTGTCCCAGGAGAAGACTCAGCTTTTTGCCAACCGCCGTCGTCGTGTTGGTCCTCGGCTTTGTGTTGGGGACTTGGTGTGGTTGTCTTCTCGTTTTGTCCCTATGAGGGTTTCTTCTCCTAAGTTTAAGCCTCGGTTCATCGGCCCGTACAAGATATTGGAGATTCTTAACCCTGTGTCCTTCCGTTTGGACCTCCCTGCATCCTTTTCGATTCATAATGTTTTTCATCGGTCATTGTTGCGCAGGTATGAGGTACCGGTTGTGCCTTCCGTTGAGCCTCCTGCTCCGGTGTTGGTTGAGGGTGAGTTGGAGTACGTTGTGGAAAAGATCTTAGACTCTCGTGTTTCCAGACGGAGACTCCAGTATCTGGTCAAATGGAAGGGATACGGTCAGGAGGATAATTCTTGGGTCACTGCCTCTGATGTTCATGCCTCCGATCTTGTCCGTGCCTTTCATAGGGCTCATCCTGATCGCCCTGGTGGTTCTGGTGAGGGTTCGGTGCCCCCTCCTTGAGGGGGGGGTACTGTTGTGAAATTGGATTCTGGGCTCCCCCGGTGGCCACTTGTGGAATTGAACTTGTGTGCATCATCCCCTCTGTTCACCTGCTCCTATCAGGATGTGGGAGTCGCTATATAACCTTGCTCCTCTGTCAGTTTCTTGCCGGTCAACAATGTAATCAGAAGCCTTCTGTGCTTGTTCCTGCTACTAGACAACTCCCAGCTAAGTTGGACTTTTGTCCTTGTGTGTTTTTGCATTTTGTTCCTGTTCACAGCTGCTGTTTCGTTACTGTGTCTGGAAAGCTCTTGTGATCGGAAATTGCCACTCTGGTGTTATGAGTTAATGCTAGAGTCTTAAAGGAATTTCTGGATGGTGTTTTGATAGGGTTTTCTGCTGACCATGAAAGTGTCCTTTCTGTCTTCCTGCTATCTAGAAAGCGGACCTCGATTTTGCTAAACCTATTTTCATACTACGTTTGTCATTTCATCTAAAATCACCGCCAATATATGTGGGGGCCTCTGTCTGCCTTTTGGGAAAATTTCTCTAGAGGTGAGCCAGGACTGTCTTTTCCTCTGCTAGGATTAGGTAGTTCTCCGGCTGGCGCTGGGCATCTAGGGTTAAAAAACGTAGGCATGCTACCCGGCCACTTCTAGTTGTGCGGCAGGTTTAGTTCATGGTCAGTATAGTTTCCATCTTCCAAGAGCTAGTTCTCATATATGCTGGGCTATGTTCTCTCGCCATTGAGAATCATGACAGGGGGCTAAATTCCGCACCAATATCGCTGATTGGTCACACTCGGCTCAGCAAAGCGTGGTTCAAATCTGGGTCCAATTCGTGGCTGGACTGCGGCTGTCGCTGATTGGTCGCGGCCGGCCATGAGCTACCAATCACTGAAGCGGTGTTTAAATCCCGTGCCAATATCGCTGATTGGTCGCGGCCGGCTGGGCGCAACCAATCAGCGAAGTGTGGTTTAAATCCCGCTTCAATTCGCGGCTAGACTGCGTCTGTCACTGATTGGTCACAGGATGTCGGAGGTTCGGAGCACTGGATGTCGGGGGTTCGGGGTGCAGGATATAGTACAGCCACGTAGTATATAACAAAGCCAACTAGTATATAGCACAGCCACGTAGTATATAGCACAGCCACGTAGTATATAGGACAGCCACGTAGTATATAGCAGCCACATAGTATATAGCACAGCCCGTAGTATATAGCACAGCCACGTAGTATATAGCACAGCCACGTACTATATAGCAGCCACATAGTATATAGCAGCCACATAGTATATAGCAGCCACATAGTATATAGCAGCCACGTAGTATATTGCACAGCCACGTAGTACTGTATATAGCAGCCACATAGTATATAGCAGCCACATAGTATATAGCAGCCACGTAGTATATTGCACAGCCACGTAGTACTGTATATAGCAGCCACATAGTATATAGCAGCCACGTAGTATATTGCACAGCCACGTAGTACTGTATATAGCAGCCACATAGTATATAGCAGCCACATAGTATATAGCAGCCACGTAGTATATAGCCAGCCCGTAGTATATAGCACAGCCACGTAGTATATAGCACAGCCACATAGTATATAGCAGCCACATAGTATATAGCAGCCACATAGTATATAGCAGATACATAGTATATAGCAGCCACGTAGTATATAGCAGCCACATAGTATATAGCACAACCACATAGTATATAGCAGCCACGTAGTATATAGCCAGCCCGTAGTATATAGCACAGCCACATAGTATATAGCACAGCCACGTAGTATATAGCACAGCCACGTAGTATATAGCAGCCATAGTATATAGCAGCCACATAGTATATCGCAGCCACGTAGTATATAGCACAGCCACGTAGTATATAGCACAGCCACGTAGTATATAGCAGCCACATAGTATGTAGCAGCCACATAGTATATAGCAGCCACATAGTATATAGCAGCCACATAGTATATAGCACAGCCACGTGGTATATAGCAGCCACGTAGTATATAGCAGCCACGTAGTATATAACACAGCCCACGCAGTAAATAACACTGCCCACACAGTCTATAACACTGCCCATGTAGTATATATCAGTCTCGCAGTATATAACACAGCCCACGTAGTATACAGCAGTGTGGGCACCATATCTCTGTTAAATAAAGAATTAAAATAAAAAATAGTTATATACTCACCCTCCGATGTCCACCGATGCGCACGAGCGGCGAGGCTGCCGCCAGCTTCCGTTCCCAGAGATGCATTGCGAAATTACTCAGATGACTTAGTGGTCTCACGAGACATTATATCTTTTTACTACTGATGCTGAATAGGCAGCATCAATACTGTAGTAAAAAGTTTGTCACACAGTGTTAATAGCAGGAGTGATTCAGAAATGCTTCAGGTACAGCTTGTATTTAACGTGGTCTTGCTTTTAATACATTTAGGAGGCCGTAATGGCACAGCGAATATAAAAAACGTAGAGTAGGACTGCCCCATTATGAGAATGCCGTGACGTGGCGGGGTGGCTCAAAGAATTGATCAATTGTTTGCTAAAAAGTCTCATTTTTGAAATACAGTTAGAAATCAATATGTGCATGTGCACTTTGTTTCGCGTTCTGACCATAAGCAGCGCTGGCTTCTCCCCTTTTTTACTTTAATAGCAGGGTTAGCAGACTGCGTTACACCGCGTTATGCCACGGTGTAACGCAGTCTGTTTAACGGACTGCTAAAACACTATGTGGGCGGCGGGCGCTGACTGGGGGGTATGGAGGGGGCACTAACTGCAGGGGAGTAGGGAGCGGCCATTTCACAGCCAGACTGTGCCCGTTGCTGATTGGTTTCGGCCGCTGGCTGCGACCAATCAGCGACTTGGGATTTCTGTGACAGACAGACAAACAGACAGACAAACAGACGGAAGTGCCCCTTAGACGATTATATATATAGAAGTAGCATATTTGTCATATTTAGGCATAAAACATCATTTTTACCTAGTTATTAGATCATTATACTACAAGCTATCAACACTCCAGACATCCACATAAACCATCCCTTAATCTCGTAACACTTAACTCCATGATACAACCCTACCTTCACTAATAAAAGCCATGTTCTCTGACCTTGAAGGAGACTGTGAACTTGGCTTAGAAAAAATGGAAGTTCTCATCTGATTGTTACGAATAGAAACCAAAAAAATCTTGAGATGTTTCCCAACTGGTGGAGCAGAAACTTTTGTCAGATTGATCATTTTGAGCCGTGTATATAAATTTTGAAGTACATATTGTGTTTTATGTTGATAGATCTATGTAGGCAACGTTTTCTAAGACTTTTCCCTTGTCTTCTATTTCTACCATGAAGTTTTTGTCACGTGAAGGCCAACACTTCATGTCTCTCAAGTCACTTTAATCAGAGTTTCAATCACTCAATTCCTCATATGGAAATAGAAACCTAGTCCTGAACCCCCTCGATCTATCATTGCTTCATCACATGTTGCTATGTATTTTTATAGACTTCTACTTGGCCATTCGACATTTACGGCGTTGAGGAATTTTTTTCCTCCAGCGATACTGGAATTACCCCCATCCTCCCTCCAACATGTCAGTTTCCATTAAACTTAGTCTGGTTCCATTTACCACCAAATCCTCTGACCCCCATATCTAGAAATATATAATGTTTCTGGGCTATCAACCGATGATGAGAAATAAGTTCCTCGTAGAAGAGATAGAGTTGGCTTGTAATATATCCTTTGCGGAGGAATGTGATGCAGATGTGTCCCCGTGTGAGTGTTTGTATGCACCTCCGAGAGGTACCTTAACCTCCAGTAATAATTTGACATCACGTTTCCTCTTCAAAAGAATAAATTAAAGTGCTTCATTTTTAGATCTGGAAACCATTACGGGGGTCTCGGGAGAGAGGCAAGAAACTCAAAGCGAGACTGAAGACGAGGGGGAACTGTAGATCAGGTATAGGGTTTAGTGTGTGATATGGAATATCATATGAAATGGTTACATTGTAGAAAACATGTGGCCGGGTTTATCAAGGATAACGTCATTTCATTTCAGCCTATTTATTTTAGAGGGTTCTGTTCTTTGTTTTTAGGCAGGTGTTGTTTGGGGGGGAGTTTATGACTTTTTTTTTTTATAACTAAATATTCTTAGAAAGTAATTTAATGCTATGTCATTAAACCTGAAGGTCAATGATTACTTGACAGGGAAACAAAGTTACCAAACAGGTTTGGAGGATGTCAACATTACTTGCTGCTGTTATGAAGAAGAAAGGGGGAAGCAGGGTCAGGAAAGTGACAAACAATGCACGTAAGTTCATATAGTAAAGTGCTGATTATATTGTAAAGTTATGTAGGTGCTGAGGAATAAAAACGATCAACACATTCCGTTTTAAGAACACTGCTTAAAAATCACAGATGGATCGATGAAACCTGATGGAACCCAAAGTCATGGAGTTCCTTTAGTTTCTGATGGTGTTTATTGTGCAACGGATTTGGCACTGGTCTGTGGCTTTGGCTTTAAACATGGTTTCATACCTATTAACAGTTGCACATGTCAAACTAGCTCTGTTCATCCGAATGATGGTGGCTCACATTTATAAAAAAAAAAAAAACAAAACTATGAAGATGATCTAAAAATCAATACAATCTAGATGAAGAAGTTCTTGGTGGAATAACATTGGAAATGACAATTCAAAGATGAACAGTTTTTTTCTGTGTTTGCTTGGGTCAGAAAATTTCATTTTATGGCTGCACTTACAGCAAAGAATGTTTTCCGATGAAACCTTCCAACTTTCACACTGTATGTTACACACACACACACACACACACACACACACATATATATGCAGATAGCTCAAACGCATATATATCACATATATACAGCATATGTAGACATAGCACATACAGTCATGAAATATGTATATAGATAGAGCTCATACACACACTTGTATACACAAAGCACATGCATACAGAGCACACACATTTGTATTCACAGAGCACCCAACATGTATATACAGAGCGCATACATACACAAAGAGTACAGACCCATGTATACACAGAGCACATACACACACATGTACATACACAGAGTACACACATATGCATTCACAGAGCACCCAAACATGTATATAAAGAGTGCATACGTACACAAAGAGTACAGACACATGTATACACAGAGCACATACACACATATACACAGAGCACATACACACACATGTATACACAAAGCACATGCATACACAGAGCACACACATGTGAATTCACAGAGCACCCAAACATGTATGTACAGAGTGCATACACACAAAGAGCATAGACACATGTATACACAGAGGACATACACACAGGCATATGTCGCACCCCAGGAGTTCGGGTACCACAGTGGTACTGCCTTCCTCTTGGGGAGGGTGATGTCATGCCTGGAAATGAGGAGTATCCCTTTGACAGGTAACCTGTACATGCAACATGTTCTGACTCTAGGTCAGAAGGGAGAGCTCTAAATCCAGTTTCAGGGGAGCTTCCCTGTTATGACCTGGTGGTTTAGAGGCCACACTGATATGACCTGGTGGCTAAAACGCAACATGGGATGAGCTCTGAGAAGGTGGTATCTCTACTGACCGCAGTCCCTAATCCTAACAACAGCACTAGTAATAGCCATGGGATGTTCCTAACTCTCCCTAGACACCTCTTCACAGCCTAAGAACTAACTACCCCTAAAGAAGGAAATAGAAAGCTATCTTGCCTCAGAGAAAACCCCAAAAGGAAAGATAGCCCCCCACAAATATTGGCTGTGAGTGAAGAGGGAAATGACGTACACAGAAATGAAATCAGATTGCAGCAAAGGAGGCCAATACTAAACTTGATAGACAGAGAGAAAAGGATACTGTGCGGTCAGTATTAAAAACTACAAAATCCACGCAGAGTTTACAAAAATGAACTCCACACCGACTCACGGTGTGGAGGGGCAAATCTGCTTTCCCAGAGCTTCCAGCTAGCCTGAATATGACATAGTGAAAAGCTGGACAAAAAGAGACATATTTGCAGAGAAATAGAATCCAAGCAAATGGACAAACAAGGACTAGCAAAAACTTATCTTTTGCTGACAAGGACAGGCCATATGAGAAATCCAAGGAGAGAACCAAATCCAAGCCAAGGACATTGACAGCTGGCATGAACTAAAGCCCAGAGCAGGTTTAAATAACAAACCCAGGCAAGGCGATTAGTGAAGGCAGCTGCCACAGCTACCCAAAGAAGCAGCAGTTCCACTCGAAACCACCAGAGGGAGCCCAAGGGCAGAACTCACAAAAATACCATTAGCAACCACAGGAGGGAGCTCCAGAACGGAATTCACAACACTTCACTAGATACATTCTGGTCTGGAGGAGGAGATAGATTGTGTGAGACAGTGAAGAGATTGGGCTCCCTCTAAGCTAGAGCACAGAAACTGGGCACCGGGAGCCCGAGGCTGTGTGGAACTACATGTCCCATGGCAGACCCTGAGAGCAAGGAATTGAAAGTGACTTGCCCACACTACACCTGAGGTACAGCACCATCCAGAGCCTGGAGTCACCGTGGATAGAGACCCCAAGGAAACGGCTCGCCTACCCTGCAGGTGCTGTCCCAGGACAGGGAGTAAGAGAGGACCTTGTAAGGAAGCCACAGGCAGCAAGGGACTAATATTCAGCGCATAGTGGAAGGCTCCCAATCTGACCTGACAAAGGGGATTCAATTTGTTTCCAGGCTGCCTGTACTCCACCGTCACCTGTTGCAGGAACCCTGGTCTGAGACCGTCTACCACCAGTAAACCAGGTAAAGAGACTGCAACCCAGTGTCCTCTGTTTATTTCCGGCACCACACCATCCATAAAGAACATCCCTTTTACTTGGATGCCCAGGGCCAAGGACCGGGTCACTGCCACCGTCACCACCCCTTTAACGATGACTGGACCCGGTACCGAGTACCCCTAGACCCTGGTGAGCGCTCCACATACACTGCATGCGACCGGTGGTGACATCATTAAGGTAATCGTAAGTCACAGGCAGTGGTTATCACACTCAGCACAGTGTGTTTCGGCTGATGTAGTGAGTGGTCGCATCACTGATGTGACTGCTCAGCAAACCACCCAGATCATCGTGGGACATGGGCATTAATGTATTATTGGCAGAAAGTTGAGTTTAACTTTGCTTTTATTATTTTTTGGTGAATGAAAGGGTAAATGAGGGTCAGGGGATGTTAGCTTCAATTAAAGGACTTTACTCTGTGTCTTTTTTAAACTTGACAATAGGGTTAGTAGTGGGGGTGTTTGATAGACATCTCTCCATTACTAACCCCTGGGCTTGATGTCAGTGAACATAAAACAGCTGACATCAACCCCCCAACTATTACCCCACTTGCCACTGCACCAGGGCAAGTGAGAAGAACGGAGGCTAAGTGCCAGAATTGGTGCATCTAATGGATGTGCCATTTCTGAGGCAGCTGTCTGATTAGCCTTGGCTGGTTCGTAAATATAGGGGGAACCACACATCACTTTTTGGAGGGGTCCCCCATGTAATAACCAGTAAAGGCTAAGCAAACAGCTTTGAGCTACTATTAATAGCCTGGGAAGCTTCATGGCTAATGGCGCCTTCCCAGAATATTAACATCAGCCCCAGCTGTTGGCTTTCCCTCAACTGCTTTGAAAAATGAAAGAGGACTCCAAGCCTTTTTTTTATTATTTATTTAATACACTATATAGACACACAGCAGGTTCTAAATCCACCTCCCATCAGTGTTGCTTGGTCTCGCTGATTGCAGGGAGACCAGGCGACAATGATAAGACTTGTAGTTAGCACTGTTCCCAGGTGGCAAGTGCTGACCAAAAATCTCATCAGCATTGCCTCGTTTAGCTGATCACAGGGAGACCAGGTGACAATGAGGAGTTTAATTCAGCACCCGGTGCATGGGAACAGTGATAACTGTACTGCTTTTTCCCAAGTGCCGGTATGTGTTACACTGATGGCACATGGATGTCATCCGTATGATATCAGTGTACATGTGCAGCACACATTTCGTCCTTGGTGCGTGAGAAAAAGGGACATGTCTGTGGGTTTTTCACATCGACACATGGTCAGTGTGAAAAACCTGACATGCACATCACCATTGAATACAAAAAAAGACCGCATACGGACATAAAAACGGATGTGTAAAGGGGGTCTGACAGAGGTCAATGAGAGTTCACTTATCGGCCAGTAATTGAGGTGAAATGTTTGTGATGTGGACATGGGGCTGGTCAGACGGCTCAATTACCAGCCCACCGCGACCTCTTGTAGTTGGGGGTCCAGCTGAAATTAGTTTTCTGTGTCTTAGTAGAATTTGAGACGTGTTTGGCTTGTGATCTATGACTCTCCTGAAATGAGGAGACAGATTACACCTCAGAATTAGGTGGAAATATCTGACAAGCCATCATTTTACCTCTCAGCTCCTGTGGGCACAGAATGTTTTAATAACCTGATATTCCCACCATATGTAATTAAATCATGAACACAATATCTACTGTGTTATAGATAAGAGAAGGCACAGGAGGGCTGTGGGGTCACGTAATGGAGACTCATAGGTACTGGAGATACTACAGGCTGTGGACGCTTCTCCTGCTGGTAGTGATACATGTATATACTGGACGACCACCAAAGGAGATACATGAAATAAACTGCAGAAAATGTCTTTGTAGATTAATAAACTGGAAGGAAATGTATGATAAGTCTTCATGTCCACTAACCAATGAGGAGGAGTGTAAATGAGGGAGATAGGGAGAAATAGAGAAAGAGAGAGAAAAAGGAGTGTAAAGAGAGAGAAAAAGAGATAGGAAAAGGACGAGAACGAGAGAAAGATAGAGAAAGCGTGAGTGAGAGAAATAAATGAGTAAGAGAAAGAGAGAGTGATAGAGAAAGTAAAAAAGAAAGAATGAAATAGAGGAAAAAGATAAAAGGGAGAAAAAGAGGGAAAAAAGATAGAGGAAAGAGTGAAAAAAAGAAAAAAGGAGAAAAAGAAAGAAAAAGAAATTCAGAAACTTAAAAGACATAGGAAATAGGTAGAAAGCTAGATACTTTATGTGAAGATAGATGATCACTTGAAATTTAGATAGATGAACAGCTAAGGAAATATAAAAAATTAGAAAGACAGATGTGCTACAAAATTGACCACCAACTAGTTGTCCATATATAAAGTGGCACGAGGTGATAGCCATGGGCGAGGTACTCATTTTTTACGCCCTGGCATGGTACATGAAGATGGGGTCCTGGCTGGGTGTGTATGCTTCATCTATTGGGGAGCTACGACCTTGCAGGCCATGTGATCCCGGTGACTTCGGCTGGCCAGGTCTGGATGTTCAAAGAGAGACCACCACTAGAAAAAAAGTCTTTTACTTAACATTAACATGGAGGGAACTACAGTATGTACAATAGATAGCGGGTTCATAACTTCACAAAGTTTCCTTTCCAATAAGGAGCACCTTCGTACACAGTCTCTCTACTACTTCCAAGCTTACTTGCTTTTGTCTCAAGATTCTCTGTCTTCACCACAACCCAGCACAGTACTACATTTCAGTGAGAGTCCTATTCTCAACCAGGTGTTTCGCGTCTTTTTACTTAAGGGGAGTTAGCTTGCCACTATGGCCGGCAATCAGCTTCTCCACTGACTGATGCCTTGGAACTCTCGCACTCTCTTCATCTCACATTCCCTTTTCCATTGGCTCAATACCTTTCCGACTTTCATACTCAGATGCATAATGTTAGGCTAGGTGTCTTGTCCCAGGACCCATTTCCAGTGCCTCACTTCTCTCTCTACTCAGGATCACGCTATCCACTGCCTGAGTCTCCACTCACATCGGGGATACCCACGTCATTCAGCTCTGCTGACTAGTTAGACCTTAGGTCTACTATTGTTGCACACTGGGGCCTGTTCGACTTCCTAACAGGAAACTGTCTCTGTACCTTCACCCTAGCCCCTCCCACTCAGGCCTATATGACTTCTTGCCAGGAAACTGTCTCTGTACCTGTACCCTAGCCCCTCCCACTCTAGGATAATTGCAATCATTAACCATAACTCTCCCTACTGTTGGTCAAACTACAATGCCTTCACTAATAGCACACATCAGAATACACATTAAACATCATAACAATAATCATTTTTTCAAAGGGGAACATGGGCAGTATGTCTGTCTTTTTACATTTCCCACTTCTTTAACGATGCCAGTTCTCAGCCATCAGGAAACTGTAAGACACCAATGGATTTCACCATACACAACGTGCATTAAACTACACGGAGTGCTCCTCTAGAGCATCACAGACATGGTCCCACTCTGTTAGGACCCTGGAACCGCGACCATCCAAGTACTTTTAACCCAGTATCAGTCCTCCAGGTTGATCTGGCTCCTCTTAACAAGGGCCTTGGAACTCACACAAGGTAAAATTTGTCTCTCCACCAGATAGCCCCAACAACAAGGGCACAGTCCATCGTCCCCATCAGTCCTTAGGACGGGGACACAGTCCATTAGCTCCAGTAGCTCCACTCCTTCCACGAGATAGGCACACAGTCTCTTAGGGCAATGTCCAACCTGGATTGGTCATAGTCCTTAACTGAAGTGGATACAACCCTCTTGTGGCTTCATGGTCTCTCAATCCAACAGGGCAGGCACAACGAGCATAACAAAACTGGGGGGGGATAAACAACTAGTTCAGCCATCCATAGCTAGCAACATAGGAGAGTCCTGGATACATGGATCATAGATCCGCTGGGTCATGACTCTCCAGGAATATCAAACTGTTCCAGACAGGGGTGCAATGTGCACAACGTGGGCTTTTCTCAACTTTCGACTCATTATTTTCTTTCCTCAACTGGTCTTCCTTTGAACTCACTTAGACCCAGGTTTTCCTTCTTGCCTCGGATTTTCGTGCATATTCCACTGAGTGGGCACCTTGGGCCACAAAGACAGAAGCTGGATTGGTCACTGTAATTGACAGTCCGGAGGGCATGCCACCCATGGCTCTTGATTCCTCAGCAATGCTAGGGAGACTCAAGGTTGTCTTCTTGGCCACATTCTCCATGTGGATGCCTGGGCAGGAGGTGGATATGGCTCTCATGCTCTTCATGTCCAGGGCCTTGATTCCGGACCATACGACTATTTCCAACTAACTCTTTTTTTGGCCCGGTCTCCACTCAGGAGACGGCCACAGTACACATTCCCCGTGGGCCGCTTTCTTTCAGAAATTGCACCCACTCCCCAGGCTGTAAGCTCTGCGGGTGCGAGGGAGCGGGGTTTCGACGAACTTAGCAAGAGATCACATACACTGTGTGCTTGGTGCATTCCTCTTCCAAGAAGCTAAACCCTTGCTAACTGTCAAAGAACAATTCCATTCCATGTGTCATCAATTTGGCCCTCCTTTTTTTGCCGCTAATCACTTCTGTGATCCAGCATGTCACGGTGATATTGCTTGCCTTCTCAGGGATGGGGATCATCTTAGGTGTCGGCGAGGGACCCACTGGCATCTGGGCTTGCAAGGCTTTCAGCAGCTTGTCCCTTTGGTGGGCTGTGAACCAAGCCAGAGTAAGGGGTTCAACTTCTAGCTGAAGCCCTGTCTCTGGTTCTTTGGTAGAGGGCCCAAGGACCTTCTAAGTCAGGCCGCCCAGCCTTACCTCCCCTTCTGTCTGCAGACCTGCAGTCACAGGCTTGGACCAACTCCGCCAGCGATGCTGTTTGCCCATACGATACCCGGGCTCTTCCACTCAGTCGGGTGATCACTAGTGTTGAGCGATACTTTCCGATATCGGAAAGTATCGGTATCGGAAAGTATCGGCCGATACCGTCAAAATATCGGATCTAATCCGATACCGATACCCGATCCCAATGCAAGTCAATGGGACGAAAATATCGGAATTAAAATAAACCCTTTCTTTCCTTGTAGGTTAATTCTACATGAAGGAAAACAACTAAGAATAATGTAGGATGTATTGGGGGACGTGGCGGAGACATTAAAGGCACAGAGGTTTAGCCCAATGTAATAGAATAGCAGGATTTTGTTTTTTTTTATGACGTTCGGCGGTAGAAAGATTTTGACTATGTTAATTTTTTTTTTATTTTGTCAGATATTGATGTTTCACTACTTCCACGCCCTTCACCTTCTTTTTTACTTCTCCCACACTTTCTTCTTCATTATCCTCATCATCAGCTTCTTTGACATCAACTTCTTCACCTTATTCATCTTCTTCTTCATCTTCTACCTATTATTTTTTTGGTTACATTGTTCATATTCTTTTTATTTTACTATTATCTTCATCATATTCTACTTCTTCATCATATTCTTATTTGTGACAGGCATTCCCGTAGTTGTTATCTATAAAAGTTTGAAGATTACACCTTCCGTTCTGCCTGTCACAAAAGAGTTACATTTGTCCGCGTTCAGTTTGGCCTGCAGCATCAGGCTTTATCCAGGGGCACCACGAGGAGGAACGGACTCACCCCCATACACTGCTTAGTCTTCTTCTGCTTATAATTTAGATAATATTTTTTGCTCTGATATTTAGTGTTATGCTTAATGTTCTTCTGCTCTTTGTTCTGCAGCCTCTTGTTCTTCTGCTTCTCGGTCTTCCAGGTCGTCGTCGTCTCCAGGGTCGTCGTCTCCGGGGTCGTCATCATCGGGGTGGTCTTCAGGGTCATCGTCTCCAGGGTCGTCGTCATCACGGTGGTTGTCGTCTCTGGTGTCGTCGTCATCTTAGGGGTGGTCTTCCGGGTCATCGTGTTTAGTCTCTTGAACTTGGAAATGTAGCAGAAGGTACAAGAAGGCTGAGAAAATGCCGAGAACCAGCTGATGGAACTGGAACTCGGATGGCTACCCGAAGGTCCAAGAGCCAATGGAACTACCGAGGACCAGCTGACGTTACTGGAACCCGGTTACTAAGCAGGAGGTACCCGTGCCTGAAAGCACTACCAAGGACCACCTGACGTTGGTGGAACTCGGATACCCAGAGGGAGGCACCTAAGCCAAAGGCTCTGCCCGGAACCAGCTGACGGTACTGGAACCAGGATTGGGAGCAGAAGGTACAAGAGCAAAAGACACTGCCGAGAACCAGCTGACGGTGCTGGAACCCGGATGGGTAGCCGAAGGTCCAAGAGCCAATGGAACTACCGAGGACCAGCTGACGTTACTGGAACCCGGTTACTAAGCAGGAGGTACCCGTGCCTGAAAGCACTACCAAGGACCACCTGACGTTGGTGGAACTCGGATACCCAGAGGGAGGCACCTAAGCCAAAGGCTCTGCCCAGAACCAGCTGACGGTACTGGAACCAGGATGGGGAGCAGAAGGTACAAGAGCAAGTGTCTGCGTGGCTTTTGCAGGACACGATGCCGGCTGCACAGCAGGGGAACAGCTGGCGGTGCTGAACCCCACTGACACATTGGCTGGTGTTTTTCTCTGTGCAGCTAGCAGTACCGGGCCCCAACTGGCGGTGTTAGAGCCCGGGGTCAGCAGGAGGAGGAGATGGAGCAGAGTGTAGGCCGAAGCCTGCACTGGCGGCAGCTTTGGGTCTGTTGTGCCTGCGTGGCAGTTACAGGACACGTTGCCGGCTGCACAGCAGGGGAACAGCTGGCGGTGCTGAACCCCACTGACACATTGGCTGGTGTTTGGCTCTGTGCAGCTAGCAGTACCGGGCCCCAACTGGCGGTGTTGGAGCCCGGGCTCTGCAGGGGGAGCAGAGTGTAGGCCGAAGCCTACTTGAACCAATTTCAAAGGTAACCTTTAACCCCCCCTCAGGGGTTACAAAGTAGAAGAGCCACAGCTTATGCAGCAGTAGTGCTGCACAAGTCAAAGGTTGCTCTTTTAATTTTGCTCCTTGCACACGCTGAATGAAACACGTATAACATTTAGCCCTTTATACAGTCAAACTGTGTTGGAGGCGCGAGTTCCCTTTGTAATGAGACGCAGCACAGATGTCAAGAATCCCACCTTGGTGCTGGGTGCAGCCTCCTGAGCGTTGTTATTTGCTGTACAGGAGTCTGCGCTGTCGTGTTATCCCCCGGCCTAGCGCTGTTAGCGCTGCCCATCTTCTGACCTCATTTAATGTCGGCCGGTGCGGTTCGCGATGACCATGAATCCCAGCCCCGCAGTGTCTTAACATTGTTAAAACACTGCGGGGCTGGGATTCATGGCCTGGCGCAGCACATATGTTCGCCTCTCGCACTCGGGTCCTTACACCCGCTTCAGACTGTGCGGCGTCAGCTGATCCCTTATCGCATGCCGCGGCCATGAAGCCGCACAGTCTGAAGAAGGCGGAAGGAGATGAGGGACAGGCGAAGTGATGCACCGCTCATGCCCATCAATCACACCCTCGCAGTCCCAAGAAATAAGACACCGAGGGGCGTTGTGTGGGTCAGGGCGGCCGCAGAGGCGCAGGCAGCCAAACAATGATGCCAGAAGACGGGCAGCGCTACCAAGGGGGTTGCAGCGTGTCATTACAAAGGAAAGTCACACCACCGGGACGGTTAAATGGTCACACAGAGGACACATTTTAGACGTGTTTTCAGTTCCACATGTGCGAGGAGAATACGTTTATGAGCCACCTTGCACACATGCAGCATTACCGCTGTACAAGGTGGCCTTAAAAACGTACAAACGCCTGGGGGAGGGGGGACAGGTTCCCTTCAATTTCAGTTCTTGTGTCTGCGTGGCTTTTGCAGGACACGATGCCGGCTGCACAGCAGGGGAACAGCTGGCGGTGCTGAACCCCACTGACACATTGGCTGGTGTTTTTCTCTGTGCAGCTAGCAGTACCGGGCCCCAACTGGCGGTGTTAGAGCCCGGGGTCAGCAGGAGGAGGAGATGGAGCAGAGTGTAGGCCGAAGCCTGCACTGGCGGCAGCTTTGGGTCTGTTGTGCCTGCGTGGCAGTTGCAGGACACGTTGCCGGCTGCACAGCAGGGGAACAGCTGGCGGTGCTGAACCCCACTGACACATTGGCTGGTGTTTGGCTCTGTGCAGCTAGCAGTACCGGGCCCCAACTGGCGGTGTTGGAGCCCGGGCTCTGCAGGAGGAGCAGAGTGTAGGCCGAAGCCTACTTGAACCAATTTCAAAGGTAACCTTTAACCCCCCCGCAGGGGTTACAAAGTAGAAGAGCCACAGCTTATGCAGCAGTAGTGCTGCACAAGTTAAAGGTTGCTCTTTTAATTTTGCTCCTTGCACACGCTGAATGAAACACGTATAACATTTAGCCCTTTATACAGTCAAACTGTGTTGGAGGCGCGAGTTCCCTTTGTAATGAGACGCAGCACAGATGTCAAGAATCCCACCTTGGTGCTGGGTGCAGCCTCCTGAGCGTTGTTATTTGCTGTACAGGAGTCTGCGCTGTCGTGTTATCCCCCGGCCTAGCGCTGTTAGCGCTGCCCATCTTCTGACCTCATTTAATGTCGGCCGGTGCGGTTCGCGATGACCATGAATCCCAGCCCCGCAGTGTCTTAACATTGTTAAAACACTGCGGGGCTGGGATTCATGGCCTGGCGCAGCACATATGTTCGCCTCTCGCACTCGGGTCCTTACACCCGCTTCAGACTGTGCGGCGTCAGCTGATCCCTTATCGCATGCCGCGGCCATGAAGCCGCACAGTCTGAAGAAGGCGGAAGGAGATGAGGGACAGGCGAAGTGATGCACCGCTCATGCCCATCAATCACACCCTCGCAGTCCCAAGAAATAAGACACCGAGGGGCGTTGTGTGGGTCAGGGCGGCCGCAGAGGCGCAGGCAGCCAAACAATGATGCCAGAAGACGGGCAGCGCTACCAAGGGGGTTGCAGCGTGTCATTACAAAGGAAAGTCACACCACCGGGACGGTTAAATGGTCACACAGAGGACACATTTTAGACGTGTTTTCAGTTCCACATGTGCGAGGAGAATACGTTTATGAGCCACCTTACACACATGCAGCATTACCGCTGTACAAGGTGGCCTTAAAAACGTACAAACGCCTGGGGGAGGGGGGACAGGTTCCCTTCAATTTCAGTTCTTGTGTCTGCGTGGCTTTTGCAGGACACGATGCCGGCTGCACAGCAGGGGAACAGCTGGCGGTGCTGAACCCCACTGACACATTGGCTGGTGTTTTTCTCTGTGCAGCTAGCAGTACCAGGCCCCAACTGGCGGTGTTAGAGCCCGGGGTCAGCAGGAGGAGGAGATGGAGCAGAGTGTAGGCCGAAGCCTGCACTGGCGGCAGCTTTGGGTCTGTTGTGCCTGCGTGGCAGTTGCAGGACACGTTGCCGGCTGCACAGCAGGGGAACAGCTGGCGGTGCTGAACCCCACTGACACATTGGCTGGTGTTTTTCTCTGTGCAGCTAGCAGTACCGGGCCCCAACTGGCGGTGTTAGAGCCCGGGGTCAGCAGGAGGAGGAGATGGAGCAGAGTGTAGGCCGAAGCCTGCACTGGCGGCAGCTTTGGGTCTGTTGTGGCTGCGTGGCAGTTGCAGGACACGTTGCCGGCTGCACAGCAGGGGAACAGCTGGCGGTGCTGAACCCCACTGACACATTGGCTGGTGTTTGGCTCTGTGCAGCTAGCAGTACCGGGCCCCAACTGGCGGTGTTGGAGCCCGGGCTCTGCAGGGGGAGCAGAGTGTAGGCCGAAGCCTACTTGAACCAATTTCAAAGGTAACCTTTAACCCCCCCTCAGGGGTTACAAAGTAGAAGAGCCACAGCTTATGCAGCAGTAGTGCTGCACAAGTCAAAGGTTGCTCTTTTAATTTTGCTCCTTGCACACGCTGAATGAAACACGTATAACATTTAGCCCTTTATACAGTCAAACTGTGTTGGAGGCGCGAGTTCCCTTTGTAATGAGACGCAGCACAGATGTCAAGAATCCCACCTTGGTGCTGGGTGCAGCCTCCTGAGCGTTGTTATTTGCTGTACAGGAGTCTGCGCTGTCGTGTTATCCCCCGGCCTAGCGCTGTTAGCGCTGCCCATCTTCTGACCTCATTTAATGTCGGCCGGTGCGGTTCGCGATGACCATGAATCCCAGCCCCGCAGTGTCTTAACATTGTTAAAACACTGCGGGGCTGGGATTCATGGCCTGGCGCAGCACATATGTTCGCCTCTCGCACTCGGGTCCTTACACCCGCTTCAGACTGTGCGGTGTCAGCTGATCCCTTATCGCATGCCGCGGCCATGAAGCCGCACAGTCTGAAGAAGGCGGAAGGAGATGAGGGACAGGCGAAGTGATGCACCGCTCATGCCCATCAATCACACCCTCGCAGTCCCAAGAAATAAGACACCGAGGGGCGTTGTGTGGGTCAGGGCGGCCGTAGAGGCGCAGGCAGCCAAACAATGATGCCAGAAGACGGGCAGCGCTACCAAGGGGGTTGCAGCGTGTCATTACAAAGGAAAGTCACACCACCGGGACGGTTAAATGGTCACACAGAGGACACATTTTAGACGTGTTTTCAGTTCCACATGTGCGAGGAGAATACGTTTATGAGCCACCTTGCACACATGCAGCATTACCGCTGTACAAGGTGGCCTTAAAAACGTACAAACGTCTGGGGGAGGGGGGACAGGTTCCCTTCAATTTCAGTTCTTGTGTCTGCCTGGCTTTTGCAGGACACGATGCCGGCTGCACAGCAGGGGAACAGCTGGCGGTGCTGAACCCCACTGACACATTGGCTGGTGTTTTTCTCTGTGCAGCTAGCAGTACCGGGCCCCAACTGGCGGTGTTAGAGCCCGGGGTCAGCAGGAGGAGGAGATGGAGCAGAGTGTAGGCCGAAGCCTGCACTGGCGGCAGCTTTGGGTCTGTTGTGCCTGCGTGGCAGTTGCAGGACACGTTGCCGGCTGCACAGCAGGGGAACAGCTGGCGGTGCTGAACCCCACTGACACATTGGCTGGTGTTTGGCTCTGTGCAGCTAGCACATCTGGGCCCCAACTGGCGGTGTTAGAGCCCAGGGTCAGCAGGAGGAGGAGAGGGAGCAGAGTGTAGGCCGAAGCCTGCACTGGAGCAAGTTGAAAGGGAAACTTTAACCCCCCCCCCAGGCGTTTGTAGCTGAAAGAGCCATCGTGTACAGCACTAATGCTGGAAAAGGTAAACTTAGCTCTTTTAATTATGGTCCTTGCACATGCTGAACCTAACACTTATAAAAAGTGTCCCCTCCTACCGTGATACCGTCCGGTAGGTGGAACTTTCCTTTGTGATGTGACGCAGCACAGCCGTCATTCTTAACCCCTTGGCGCCATGCGCCGCCTCCTCAGCGTTGTTTGAATCAGTCCCGGAGCCTGCGCTGTTAGGTTAGCCCTTGGCCATGCACACATTTTGCGCTGCCCGTCTTCTGACATCATTTGGTGTCAGGCTGGCTGCGCCTGTGCGGCCGCGCTGGCCGAGAGCCCGCCTCGTACTGTCTTCTGATTTAATCCCACTGGGGGCCTGAGATCCATGGACATGCGCAGTGCATATCTGAACCTCCACCTCTCACTCATCTCCCTACGGCTTCTTCTGACTGTGCGGTGTCACGGCCGTGGCATGCTATTAGGGACCAGCTGACACTGAACAGTCTGAAGAAGCCGTAGGGAGATGAGTGAGAGGTGGAGGTTCAGATATGCACTGCGCATGTCCATGGATCTCAGGCCCCCAGTGGGATGAAATCAGAAGACAGTACGAGGCGGGCTTTCGGCCAGCGCGGCCGCACAGGCGCAGCCAGCCTGACACCAAATGATTTTATCAAGAGTCCCACAAAGGTATCCAGCACACCTCAAAATCATGACATAAGACCAAAAATTTCCCCAGAACATATGAAGGGAAAAAGAGGCATAGGCTATAAATTTAAAAACCAATTTTAATGAACATAATTAAAAAATACAAAATATGTAGAAAAAAGCAGGGTAAAGTTCATTAAAATGGCTGGGAACAATAACCACACCAGAAAATACAAAAATAAACAATTTGCTACAAGAGCAAGCCAGTACTAGAAGAGGTATATAACATACAATCAAATGGACAGGAACCAACAGTTCCTATAGTACCAAGTGTAATTAGCCTCAGTAGTAACCCATGACTTGCCCAATCTAAAGTGCTCTAATGCTACATCTGATAGATTTCTCTATATACTACAATGCAGTGTGTAAGCATATGGCACGCCATTGTAGACAAACAATAATGAACTTACAAATAACTGTCCTGGTGGGAGATGTTCCACAGCGACCCCGACAGCGCCGTTTCGCCTGACTGGCTTCCTCAGATAGGGGGCACATGCCCCCTATCTGAGGAAGCCAGTCAGGCGAAACGGCGCTGTCGGGGTCGCTGTGGAACATCTCCCACCAGGACAGTTATTTGTAAGTTCATTATTGTTTGTCTACAATGGCGTGCCATATGCTTACACACTGCATTGTAGTATATAGAGAAATCTATCAGATGTAGCATTAGAGCACTTTAGATTGGGCAAGTCATGGGTTACTACTGAGGCTAATTACACTTGGTACTATAGGAACTGTTGGTTCCTGTCCATTTGATTGTATGTTATATACCTCTTCTAGTACTGGCTTGCTCTTGTAGCAAATTGTTTATTTTTGTATTTTCTGGTGTGGTTATTGTTCCCAGCCATTTTAATGAACTTTACCCTGCTTTTTTCTACATATTTTGTATTTTTTAATTATGTTCATTAAAATTGGTTTTTAAATTTATAGCCTATGCCTCTTTTTCCCTTCATATGTTCTGGGGAAATTTTTGGTCTTATGACACCAAATGATGTCAGAAGACGGGCAGCGCAAAATGTGTGCATGGCCAAGGGCTAACCTAACAGCGCAGGCTCCGGGACTGATTCAAACAACGCTGAGGAGGCGGCGCACGGCTCCAAGGGGGTAAGAATGACGGCTGTGCTGCGTCACATCACAAAGGAAAGTTCCACCAACCGTACGGTATCACGGTAGGAGGGGACACTTTTCATAAGTGTTAGGATCAGCATGTGCAAGGAGCACCACGAAAAGAGGCACTTTTTCCCTTTGCATCATTACTGCTGCACAAGGTTGCTCCTTCAGTAACAAACACCTGGGGGGGGGGCAGGTTCCCTTAAATTTAACTTGTTGTGCCTGCATGGCGGTAGCAGTACACGTTGCCGGCTGCACAGCAGGGGAACAGCTGGCGGTGCTGAAGCCCACTAACACATTGGCGAGGTGTTTGGCTCTGTGCGGACAGCACTTCTGGACGGCAACTAGCGGTGTTGGAGCCCAGGGACAGGTGGAGGAGGAGGAGGAGGTGGAGGAGGTAGGAGGGATTGCCACACACACAGCAGGGGAACAGCTGACGTTACTGAACCCCAATAACAGAGGAGGGACTGTCGGGACTGTGCGTACAGCACTACCAGGCAACAACTAGCGGTGTTGGAGCCCAGGGACAGGTGGAGGAGGAGGTGGAGGAGGTAGGAGGGATTGCCACACACACAGCAGGGGAACAGCTGACGTTACTGAACCCCAATAACAGAGGAGGGACTGTCGGGACTGTGCGTACAGCACTACCAGGCAACAACTAGCGGTGTTGGAGCCCAGGGACAGGTGGAGGAGGAGGAGGAGGTGGAGGAGGTAGGAGGGATTGCCACACACACAGCAGGGGAACAGCTGACGTTACTGAACCCCAATAACAGAGGAGGGACTGTCGGGACTGTGCGTACAGCACTACCAGGCAACAACTAGCGGTGTTGGAGCCCAGGGACAGGTGGAGGAGGAGGAGGAGGTGGAGGAGGTAGGAGGGATTGCCACACACACAGCAGGGGAACAGCTGACGTTACTGAACCCCAATAACAGAGGAGGGACTGTCGGGACTGTGCGTACAGCACTACCAGGCAACAACTAGCGGTGTTGGAGCCCAGGGACAGGTGGAGGAGGAGGGGGAGGTGGAGGAGGTAGGAGGGATTGCCACACACACAGCAGGGGAACAGCTGACGTTACTGAACCCCAATAACAGAGGAGGGACTGTCGGGACTGTGCGTACAGCACTACCAGGCAACAACTAGCGGTGTTGGAGCCCAGGGACAGGTGGAGGAGGAGGAGGTGGAGGAGGTAGGAGGGATTGCCACACACACAGCAGGGGAACAGCTGACGTTACTGAACCCCAATAACAGAGGAGGGACTGTTGGGACTGTGCGTACAGCACTACCAGGCAACAACTAGCGGTGTTGGAGCCCAGGGACAGGTGGAGGAGGAGGAGGTGGAGGAGGTAGGAGGGATTGCCACACACACAGCAGGGGAACAGCTGACGTTACTGAACCCCAATAACAGAGGAGGGACTGTCGGGACTGTGCGTACAGCACTACCAGGCAACAACTAGCGGTGTTGGAGCCCAGGGACAGGTGGAGGAGGAGGTGGAGGAGGTAGGAGGGATTGCCACACACACAGCAGGGGAACAGCTGACGTTACTGAACCCCAATAACAGAGGAGGGACTGTCGGGACTGTGCGTACAGCACTACCAGGCAACAACTAGCGGTGTTGGAGCCCAGGGACAGGTGGAGGAGGAGGAGGAGGAGGTGGAGGAGGTAGGAGGGATTGCCACACACACAGCAGGGGAACAGCTGACATTACTGAACCCCAATAACAGAGGAGGGACTGTCGGGACTGTGCGTACAGCACTACCAGGCAACAACTAGCGGTGTTGGAGCCCAGGGACAGGTGGAGGAGGAGGAGGAGGTGGAGGAGGTAGGAGGGATTGCCACACACACAGCAGGGGAACAGCTGACGTTACTGAACCCCAATAACAGAGGAGGGACTGTTGACTGTGCGTACAGCACTACCAGGCAACAACTAGCGGTGTTGGAGCCCAGGGACAGGTGGAGGAGGAGGAGGTGGAGGAGGTAGGAGGGATTGCCACACACACAGCAGGGGAACAGCTGACATTACTGAACCCCAATAACAGAGGAGGGACTGTTGGGACTGTGCGTACAGCACTACCAGGCAACAACTAGCGGTATTGGAGCCCAGGGACAGGTGGAGGAGGAGGTGGAGGAGATAGGAGGGATTGCCACACACACAGCAGGGGAACAGCTGACGTTACTGAACCCCAATAACAGAGGAGGGACTGTTGATTGTGCGTACAGCACTACCAGGCAACAACTAGCGGTGTTGGAGCCCAGGGACAGGTGGAGGAGGAGGAGGTGGAGGAGGTAGGAGGGATTGCCACACACACAGCAGGGGAACAGCTGACATTACTGAACCCCAATAACAGAGGAGGGACTGTTGACTGTGCGTACAGCACTACCAGGCAACAACTAGCGGTGTTGGAGCCCAGGGACAGGTGGAGGAGGAGGAGGTGGAGGAGGTAGGAGGGATTGCCACACACACAGCAGGGGAACAGCTGACGTTACTGAACCCCAATAACAGAGGAGGGACTGTCGGGACTGTGCGTACAGCACTACCAGGCAACAACTAGCGGTGTTGGAGCCCAGAGACAGGTGGAGGAGGAGGTGGAGGAGGTAGGAGGGATTGCCACACACACAGCAGGGGAACAGCTGACGTTACTGAACCCCAATAACAGAGGAGGGACTGTCGGGACTGTGCGTACAGCACTACCAGGCAACAACTAGCGGTGTTGGAGCCCAGGGACAGGTGGAGGAGGAGGTGGAGGAGGTAGGAGGGATTGCCACACACACAGCAGGGGAACAGCTGACGTTACTGAACCCCAATAACAGAGGAGGGACTGTCGGGACTGTGCGTACAGCACTACCAGGCAACAACTAGCGTTGTTGGAGCCCAGGGACAGGTGGAGGAGGAGGAGGAGGTGGAGGAGGTAGGAGGGATTGCCACACACACAGCAGGGGAACAGCTGACGTTACTGAACCCCAATAACAGAGGAGGGACTGTCGGGACTGTGCGTACAGCACTACCAGGCAACAACTAGCGGTGTTGGAGCCCAGGGACAGGTGGAGGAGGAGGAGGAGGTGGAGGAGGTAGGAGGGATGGCCACACACACAGCAGGGGAACAGCTGACGTTACTGAACCCCAATAACAGAGGAGGGACTGTCGGGACTGTGCGTACAGCACTACCAGGCAACAACTAGCGGTGTTGGAGCCCAGGGACAGGTGGAGGAGGAGGGGGAGGTGGAGGAGGTAGGAGGGATTGCCACACACACAGCAGGGGAACAGCTGACGTTACTGAACCCCAATAACAGAGGAGGGACTGTCGGGACTGTGCGTACAGCACTACCAGGCAACAACTAGCGGTGTTGGAGCCCAGGGACAGGTGGAGGAGGAGGAGGTGGAGGAGGTAGGAGGGATTGCCACACACACAGCAGGGGAACAGCTGACGTTACTGAACCCCAATAACAGAGGAGGGACTGTTGGGACTGTGCGTACAGCACTACCAGGCAACAACTAGCGGTGTTGGAGCCCAGGGACAGGTGGAGGAGGAGGAGGTGGAGGAGGTAGGAGGGATTGCCACACACACAGCAGGGGAACAGCTGACGTTACTGAACCCCAATAACAGAGGAGGGACTGTCGGGACTGTGCGTACAGCACTACCAGGCAACAACTAGCGGTGTTGGAGCCCAGGGACAGGTGGAGGAGGAGGTGGAGGAGGTAGGAGGGATTGCCACACACACAGCAGGGGAACAGCTGACGTTACTGAACCCCAATAACAGAGGAGGGACTGTCGGGACTGTGCGTACAGCACTACCAGGCAACAACTAGCGGTGTTGGAGCCCAGGGACAGGTGGAGGAGGAGGAGGAGGTGGAGGAGGTAGGAGGGATTGCCACACACACAGCAGGGGAACAGCTGACATTACTGAACCCCAATAACAGAGGAGGGACTGTCGGGACTGTGCGTACAGCACTACCAGGCAACAACTAGCGGTGTTGGAGCCCAGGGACAGGTGGAGGAGGAGGAGGAGGTGGAGGAGGTAGGAGGGATTGCCACACACACAGCAGGGGAACAGCTGACGTTACTGAACCCCAATAACAGAGGAGGGACTGTTGACTGTGCGTACAGCACTACCAGGCAACAACTAGCGGTGTTGGAGCCCAGGGACAGGTGGAGGAGGAGGAGGTGGAGGAGGTAGGAGGGATTGCCACACACACAGCAGGGGAACAGCTGACGTTACTGAACCCCAATAACAGAGGAGGGACTGTTGGGACTGTGCGTACAGCACTACCAGGCAACAACTAGCGGTATTGGAGCCCAGGGACAGGTGGAGGAGGAGGTGGAGGAGATAGGAGGGATTGCCACACACACAGCAGGGGAACAGCTGACGTTACTGAACCCCAATAACAGAGGAGGGACTGTTGATTGTGCGTACAGCACTACCAGGCAACAACTAGCGGTGTTGGAGCCCAGGGACAGGTGGAGGAGGAGGAGGTGGAGGAGGTAGGAGGGATTGCCACACACACAGCAGGGGAACAGCTGACATTACTGAACCCCAATAACAGAGGAGGGACTGTTGACTGTGCGTACAGCACTACCAGGCAACAACTAGCGGTGTTGGAGCCCAGGGACAGGTGGAGGAGGAGGAGGTGGAGGAGGTAGGAGGGATTGCCACACACACAGCAGGGGAACAGCTGACGTTACTGAACCCCAATAACAGAGGAGGGACTGTCGGGACTGTGCGTACAGCACTACCAGGCAACAACTAGCGGTGTTGGAGCCCAGGGACAGGTGGAGGAGGAAGTGGAGGAGGTAGGAGGGATTGCCACACACACAGCAGGGGAACAGCTGACGTTACTGAACCCCAATAACAGAGGAGGGACTGTCGGGACTGTGCGTACAGCACTACCAGGCAACAACTAGCGGTGTTGGAGCCCAGGGACAGGTGGAGGAGGAGGAGGAGGTGGAGGAGGTAGGAGGGATTGCCACACACACAGCAGGGGAACAGCTGACGTTACTGAACCCCAATAACAGAGGAGGGACTGTCGGGACTGTGCGTACAGCACTACCAGGCAACAACTAGCGGTGTTGGAGCCCAGGGACAGGTGGAGGAGGAGGAGGAGGTGGAGGAGGTAGGAGGGATTGCCACACACACAGCAGGGGAACAGCTGACGTTACTGAACCCCAATAACAGAGGAGGGACTGTTGACTGTGCGTACAGCACTACCAGGCAACAACTAGCGGTGTTGGAGCCCAGGGACAGGTGGAGGAGGAGGAGGTGGAGGAGGTAGGAGGGATTGCCACACACACAGCAGGGGAACAGCTGACGTTACTGAACCCCAATAACAGAGGAGGGACTGTTGGGACTGTGCGTACAGCACTACCAGGCAACAACTAGCGGTATTGGAGCCCAGGGACAGGTGGAGGAGGAGGTGGAGGAGATAGGAGGGATTGCCACACACACAGCAGGGGAACAGCTGACGTTACTGAACCCCAATAACAGAGGAGGGACTGTTGATTGTGCGTACAGCACTACCAGGCAACAACTAGCGGTGTTGGAGCCCAGGGACAGGTGGAGGAGGAGGAGGTGGAGGAGGTAGGAGGGATTGCCACACACACAGCAGGGGAACAGCTGACGTTACTGAACCCCAATAACAGAGGAGGGACTGTTGGGACTGTGCGTACAGCACTACCAGGCAACAACTAGCGGTGTTGGAGCCCAGGGACAGGTGGAGGAGGAGGAGGTGGAGGAGGTAGGAGGGATTGCCACACACACAGCAGGGGAACAGCTGACGTTACTGAACCCCAATAACAGAGGAGGGACTGTTGGGACTGTGCGTACAGCACTACCAGGCAACAACTAGCGGTGTTGGAGCCCAGGGACAGGTGGAGGAGGAGGAGGTGGAGGAGGTAGGAGGGATTGCCACACACACAGCAGGGGAACAGCTGACATTACTGAACCCCAATAACAGAGGAGGGACTGTTGACTGTGCGTACAGCACTACCAGGCAACAACTAGCAGTGTTGGAGCCCAGGGACAGGTGGAGGAGGAGGAGGTGGAGGAGGTAGGAGGGATTGCCACACACACAGCAGGGGAACAGCTGACGTTACTGAACCCCAATAACAGAGGAGGGACTGTCGGGACTGTGCGTACAGCACTACCAGGCAACAACTAGCGGTGTTGGAGCCCAGGGACAGGTGGAGGAGGAGGTGGAGGAGGTAGGAGGGATTGCCACACACACAGCAGGGGAACAGCTGACGTTACTGAACCCCAATAACAGAGGAGGGACTGTTGGGACTGTGCGTACAGCACTACCAGGCAACAACTAGCAGTGTTGGAGCCCAGGGACAGGTGGAGGAGGAGGAGGTGGAGGAGGTAGGAGGGATTGCCACACACACAGCAGGGGAACAGCTGACATTACTGAATCCCAATAACAGAGGAGGGACTGTTGACTGTGCGTACAGCACTACCAGGCAACAACTAGCGGTGTTGGAGCCCAGGGACAGGTGGAGGAGGAGGAGGTGGAGGAGGTAGGAGGGATTGCCACACACACAGCAGGGGAACAGCTGACATTACTGAACCCCAATAACAGAGGAGGGACTGTTGACTGTGCGTACAGCACTACCAGGCAACAACTAGCGGTGTTGGAGCCCAGGGACAGGTGGAGGAGGAGGAGGTGGAGGAGGTAGGAGGGATTGCCACACACACAGCAGGGGAACAGCTGACATTACTGAACCCCAATAACAGAGGAGGGACTGTTGACTGTGTGTACAGCACTACCAGGCAACAACTAGCGGTGTTGGAGCCCAGGGACAGGTGGAGGAGGAGGAGGTGGAGGAGGTAGGAGGGATTGCCACACACACAGCAGGGGAACAGCTGACGTTACTGAACCTGTTGTGAATTCGGTTTGTGGGCTCCCCCGGTGGTCTGTTATGGTAGTGTCTCTTATGTGCCTTCCTCCATCTCTGATTACCTGTCGCCACCCTCTAGGGGAGTTTCCTATTTAAGGCTGCTTGGCTGTTAGTCACATGCCGGCCAACAATGTGCTAGTAGCATTCTGTTGCATTCACCTGCCTCAAGTTCCAGTTCAGCTAAGTTGTATTTTGTTTCTTGTTTTGCTATTTTTGTCCAGCTATCTGCAATGTGACTCTTCAGTGCTGGAAGCTCTTGTGGACAGAAAATTACTACTCCAGTGGCATGAGTTGTCACTGGAGTTTAAAGTAATTTCTGGATGGTGTTTTTGAATAGTGATTTTTAGGTCGACCGTGAAGTAACTCTTTCCTGTCCTTCTGCTATCTAGTAAGCGGACCTCACTGTGCTAAATCTGCTGTTCATCCTACGTATGTCATTTCCTCTGAACTCACCGTCAATATCTGTGGGGGCCTACTATCATCTTTTGGGGTTCCTCACTGGAGGTAAGGCAGGCCTGTATATTCCTCTTATAGGGGTAGTTAGATCTCCGGCTGGCGCGTGGTGTCTAGGGCATCGTAGGTACATCCCCCGGCTACTGTAAGTGTTGGGTCAGGTTCAGGTCACGGTCGACCTTAGTTTCCATCACCCGAGAGCTAGTCCGTTTTGTATTCTTTTTCCCATGGTCATTGGGGTAACCATAACAGTTTGGCCGGACCATAAAAAATCTATGTGTTAAAATATGCACTAAAGTAGGAAGGAGAAGAAAAGGTTTTTTTTTTTTTTTTTTTTTCTGTGTTTGAAAGTGCACCTTAGTTTGATCATTTGTATTCCTTGCTTAAACTGCAGTCTTCAGACTTTTTTTTCTCTCCTCTCCTCTTAACCTCTGAATGCTTGGGTTACACCCATTTGAAACATGGATCCACAGAGTTTAGTTGCAGGTTTGAATAACCTTGCGACAAAAGTACAGAACCTACAAGAGTTTGTTATACGTGCTCCAATGTCTGAACCTAAGATTCCTCTGCCTGAATACTTTACCGGAGACAGATCCCGGTTTTTGAGTTTCAGAGAAAATTGCAAATTGTTTTTGTCTCTGAGATCTCACTCTGCTGGTGATCAGACTCAACAAGTTAAAATTGTTATCTCTCTACTGCGCGGCGACCCACAAAGTTGGGCATTTGCATTATCGCCAGGGGATCCTGCGTTGTTAAATGTAGATGCGTTTTTTCAGGCTTTGGGGTTGCTTTATGAAGAACCTAATTTGGAGATTTTGGCTGAGAAAGCCTTGATAGCTCTTTCCCAAGGGCAAGAGGAAGCTGAGATATACTGCCAGAAATTCCGTAAATGGTCGGTGCTTACTAAATGGAATGAGTGCGCTTTAGCAGCTAATTTCAGAGAAGGTCTCTCTGATGCCGTGAAGGATGTCATGGTGGGGTTCCCTGTGCCTACAGGTCTGAATGATGCCATGAAATTGGCTATCCAGATTGATCGGCGTTTGCGGGAGCGCAAATCTGTGCACCATATGGCGGGGTCTTCTGAGGAAGAATCTGTGCACCATATGGCGGTATCTTCTGAGCAAAAACCTGTGCACCATATGGCGGTGTCTTCTGAGCAAAGACCTGTGCACCATTTGGCGGTGACCTCTGAAAAGGCATTAGAGCATATGCAATGCGATCGTGTTTTGTCTAGAGGCGAACGTCAAAATTACAGGCGCAAAAATGGATTGTGCTTCTACTGTGGAGATCCAGCTCATGTTATATCAGCATGCTCTAAACGTATAAATAAGGTTGATAAAAAGGTTGATAAATCTTTTTCTACAGGTACCTTGCAGTCAAAATTTCTTTTGTCCGTGACATTGATTTGTACCTTATCATCTGTGACTGTGAATGCTTATGTGGATTCTGGCGCCGCTCTGAGTCTCATGGATTGGTCCTTTGCCAAGCGTTGTGGGTTTGATTTGGAGCCGTTGGAAGTTTCTATTCCCCTGAAGGGTATTGATTCTACACCTTTGGCTAGCAATAAACCACAATATTGGACACAAGTGACTATGCGTCTTACCCCAGACCATCAGGAGATTATTCGTTTCCTTGTATTATATAACCTACATGATGTCTTAGTGCTTGGATTACCATGGTTACAGATTCATAATCCCGTCTTGGACTGGAAATCTATGTCTGTGTTGAGCTGGGGATGTCGGGGTATTCATGGGGATGCACCTTTGGTTCCTATTTCTTCATCTACTCCCTCTGAGATCCCAGCATTTCTGTCAGATTTTTATGATGTCTTTCAAGAGCCTAAAGTTGATTCTCTCCCTCCCCACAGAGAGTGTGACTGCGCTATTGAATTGATCCCCGGTAGTAAGTTTCCTAAGGGTCGCTTGTTTAATTTGTCTGTACCTGAACATACTGCTATGCGGGAGTATATCAGAGAATCCTTGGAAAAGGGTCATATTCGCCCCTCGTTGTCTCCACTAGGGGCAGGATTTTTCTTTGTAGGTAAAAAGGATGGTTCATTGAGACCTTGTATCGACTATCGACTTTTGAATAAGATTACAGTTAAATACCAGTACCCGTTACCTTTACTTACTGATCTGTTTGCTCGTATAAAGGGGGCTAAGTGGTTCACTAAGATCGATCTACGTGGTGCGTATAATTTGGTGCGGATTAAGCAGGGGGATGAGTGGAAGACCGCATTTAATACGCCTGAAGGCCATTTTGAGTATTTGGTAATGCCTTTCGGTCTCGCAAATGCCCCTTCCGTTTTTCAGTCCTTTCGTTTGGACCTCCCAGCATCTTTTAATATCCATAATGTTTTCCATCGGTCATTATTGCGGAGGTATGAGGTACCGGTTGTTCCTTCTGCTGATCCACCTGCTCCTGTGTTGGTTGAGGGTGAATTGGAGTATGTGGTGGAAAAGATCTTGGACTCCCGTGTTTCCAGACGGAGACTTCAGTATCTGGTTAAGTGGAAAGGTTATGGCCAGGAGGATAATTCTTGGGTGACAGCATCCGATGTTCATGCTCCCGATTTGGTTCGTGCATTTCATAGTGCTCATCCAGGTCGCCCTGGTGGTTCTGGTGAGGGTTCGGTGCCCCCTCCTTAAGGGGGGGGTACTGTTGTGAATTCGGTTTGTGGGCTCCCCCGGTGGTCTGTTATGGTAGTGTCTCTTATGTGCCTTCCTCCATCTCTGATTACCTGTCGCCACCCTCTTGGGGAGTTTCCTATTTAAGGCTGCTTGGCTGTTAGTCACATGCCGGCCAACAATGTGCTAGTAGCATTCTGTTGCATTCACCTGCCTCAAGTTCCAGTTCAGCTAAGTTGAATTTTGTTTCTTGTTTTGCTATTTTTGTCCAGCTATCTGCAATGTGACTCTTCAGTGCTGGAAGCTCTTGTGGACAGAAAATTACTACTCCAGTGGCATGAGTTGTCACTGGAGTTTAAAGTAATTTCTGGATGGTGTTTTTGAATAGTGATTTTTAGGTCGACCGTGAAGTAACTCTTTCCTGTCCTTCTGCTATCTAGTAAGCGGACCTCACTGTGCTAAATCTGCTGTTCATCCTACGTATGTCATTTCCTCTGAACTCACCGTCAATATCTGTGGGGGTCTACTATCATCTTTTGGGGTTCCTCACTGGAGGTAAGGCAGGCCTGTATATTCCTCTTATAGGGGTAGTTAGATCTCCGGCTGGCGCGTGGTGTCTAGGGCATCGTAGGTACATCCCCCGGCTACTGTAAGTGTTGGGTCAGGTTCAGGTCACGGTCGACCTTAGTTTCCATCACCCGAGAGCTAGTCCGTTTTGTATTCTTTTTCCCATGGTCATTGGGGTAACCATAACATGAACCCCAATAACAGAGGAGGGACTGTTGGGACTGTGCGTACAGCACTACCAGGCAACAACTAGCGGTGTTGGAGCCCAGGGACAGGTGGAGGAGGAGGAGGTGGAGGAGGTAGGAGGGATTGCCACACACACAGCAGGGGAACAGCTGACATTACTGAACCCCAATAACAGAGGAGGGACTGTTGACTGTGCGTACAGCACTACCAGGCAACAACTAGCGGTGTTGGAGCCCAGGGACAGGTGGAGGAGGAGGAGGTGGAGGAGGTAGGAGGGATTGCCACACACACAGCAGGGGAACAGCTGACGTTACTGAACCCCAATAACAGAGGAGGGACTGTTGGGACTGTGCGTACAGCACTACCAGGCAACAACTAGCGGTGTTGGAGCCCAGGGACAGGTGGAGGAGGAGGTGGAGGAGATAGGAGGGATTGCCACACACACAGCAGGGGAACAGCTGACGTTACTGAACCCCAATAACAGAGGAGGGACTGTTGGGACTGTGCGTACAGCACTACCAGGCAACAACTAGCGGTGTTGGAGCCCAGGGACAGGTGGAGGAGGAGGAGGTGGAGGAGGTAGGAGGGATTGCCACACACACAGCAGGGGAACAGCTGACGTTACTGAACCCCAATAACAGAGGAGGGACTGTTGGGACTGTGCGTACAGCACTACCAGGCAACAACTAGCGGTGTTGGAGCCCAGGGACAGGTGGAGGAGGAGGCGGTGGAGGAGGTAGGAGGGATTGCCACACACACAGCAGGGGAACAGCTGACATTACTGAACCCCAATAACAGAGGAGGGACTGTTGACTGTGCGTACAGCACTACCAGGCAACAACTAGCGGTGTTGGAGCCCAGGGACAGGTGGAGGAGGAGGAGGTGGAGGAGGTAGGAGGGATTGCCACACACACAGCAGGGGAACAGCTGACGTTACTGAACCCCAATAACAGAGGAGGGACTGTTGGGACTGTGCGTACAGCACTACCAGGCAACAACTAGCGGTGTTGGAGCCCAGGGACAGGTGGAGGAGGAGGCGGTGGAGGAGGTAGGAGGGATTGCCACACACACAGCAGGGGAACAGCTGACATTACTGAACCCCAATAACAGAGGAGGGACTGTTGACTGTGCGTACAGCACTACCAGGCAACAACTAGCGGTGTTGGAGCCCAGGGACAGGTGTAGGAGGAGGAGGTGGAGGAGGTAGGAGGGATTGCCACACACACAGCAGGGGAACAGCTGACGTTACTGAACCCCAATAACAGAGGAGCGACTGTTGGGACTGTGCGGACAGCACTTCTGGACGGCAACTAGCGGTGTTGGAGCCCAGGGACAGGTGGAAAAGCAGAGGAACACAATGTAGGCCGAAGCCTGAGAAAGTCGAAAGGGAACCTTTAACCCCCCCCCAAGGCGTTTGTAGCTGAAAGAGCCAGCTTGTGCAGCACAAAAGATGCAAAAGGAAAAGGTGGCTCTTTTCATCATGCTCCTTGCAAACACAGAACTAAACACTTATAAAATGTGTCCCCTGAAACCGTGAAACCGTCCCGGAGGTGGGACTTTCCTTCGTAATATGACGCAGCACAGCCGTCATTCCTCCCCCCCGGGCGCCGCGCCCCGGCTCCTCAGCGTAGTTTGATTCCGTCCCGGAGCCTGCGCTGTTATCCCTTGGCCAGGCACACTTAGCGCTGCCCATCTTCTGACATCATTTGGTGTCAGGCTGGCTGCGCCTGTGCGGCCGCGCTGGCCGAGAGCCCGCCTCGCAGTGTCTTCTGATTTTATCCCACTGGGGGCCTGGGATCCATGGCCATGCGCAGTGCATATCCTCGCCTCTCACTCCCCTCCCTACGGCTTCTTAAGACTGTGCGGTGTCACGGCCGTGGCATGCTATTAGGGACCAGCTGACACCGAACAGTCTGAAGAAGCCGTAGGGAGATGAGTGAGAGGTGGAGGTTCAGATATGCACTGCGCATGTCCATGGATCCCAGGCCCCCAGTGGGATTAAATCAGAAGACACTGCGAGGCGGGCCCTTGGCCAGCGCGGCCGCACAGGCGCAGCCATCCTGACACCAAAGGATGCCAGAAGACGGGCAGCGCTAAGTGTGCCTGACCACGGGATAACATAACAGCGCAGGCTCCGGGACGGAATCAAACAACGCTGAGGAGCCGGGGCGCGGCGCCGGGGGGGGAGGAATGACGGCTGTGCTGCGTCATATTACGAAGGAAAGTCCCACCTCCGGGACGGTTTTACGGTATCAGTGGACACATTTTATAAGTGTTAAGTTCTGTGTGTGCAAGGAGCGAAACCAAAATAGCTACCTTTTCCTTGTGCAGCATTACTGCTGCACAAGGAGGCTCTTTCAGTAACAAACGCCTTGGGGGGGGGGGACAGATTCCCTTACATTTCAGTTGTTGTGTCAGCGTGGCGGTCGCATGACACATTGCCGGCTACACAGCTGGGGATCAGCTGACGTTACTGAAACCCAATAACACTGGGTCGTATGTTTTGACTGTGCAGACGGCACTTCTGAGCCTCAACTGGCGGTGTTGGAGCCCAGGAATTTAAGTTCAGGTGGTAGAAAGATGAACACAACAGGAGACCTGGATAACGTATACAGTGACCTAATTATTTAATCAGGAAGAGGAGTGGCAAATTCCTGCGAGTTCTAGGCCTTGTTCATTTTCAGGAAAGTAAGCCGGTCAACGTTATCGGAGGATAGTCGCATGCGACGGTCAGTTAGTACACCACCTGCAGCACTAAAGACACGTTCCGATAATACACTGGCCGCAGGGCAAGACAGCACCTTTAATGCATACTGGCTTAGCTCTGGCCATGTATCCAGCTTTGAGACCCAAAACTTGAAAGGGGAAGAGCCGTCTGGGAGTACAGCAAGAGGGCAAGACATGTAGTCTGTCACCATCTGACGGAACCGTTGCCTCCTGCTGACTGGAGCCATCTGTGATGGTGTAGACTTTTGTGGGGGGCACAGAAAACTGTGCCACAGTTGGGCCATACTGGTCTTGCCTTGGGCAGAGGCACTGCTTCTGCTCCCTCTTTGTGCAGAGCCTCCACCACTGCCTGGACGCACTGAGCTGCTTTGGAATGCACTAGCAGCACTTCTCTCAGTTGGAATGGAGAAGATGATGGAATTGACCAGTGTGTCTTGGTACTCCCGCATTTTTCGCTCCCGGTTCAACGGTGTGATGAGGCTTTCTACGTTGTCCCGGTAGCGAGGATCGAGGAGGGTGAACACCCAATAATCAGACATGTTGAGAATGTGGGCGATGCGGCGGTCGTTTCTCAGGCACTGCAGCATGTAATCCACCATGTGCTGCAGACTGCCAACTGCCCAAGAAACGCTGTCCCCTGCTGGAGGCGTGATATCTGCCCGCTCGTCATCACCCCACCCTCGCTGTACACACTGAGTACTGGACAATTCGGTAACTCCCTCCTCTGGACGGATGTCTTCCTCCTCCATTGACTCCTCCTCATCCTCCTCACAAACTGTCCCCTGCCTACGCGTTTGTGAGGAACCACGTGGCGCTGACTGTCCAGAAGATGATGGAAATGGTGAATCCTCATCCTCCACCTCTTCCACAACATCATCCCTTAGCGCTTGCAGTGATTTTTCAAGCAGGCAGATAAGGGGGACAGTCATGCTGACTAGTGCATCATCTGCATTCGCCATCCGCGTGGAATAATCAAAGGGACGCAAAACCTGGCAGACGTCATTCATAGTGGCCCACTCTGTGGTTGTGAAGTCTGTACGGCGCTGAGTGCGACTTCTTTGCGCCTGAAGCAGCTGGTACTCCATTACAGCTTGCTGCTGCTCACACAACCGCTCCAACATATGTAACGTGGAATTCCACCTGGTAGGTAGGTCACATATGATGCGATGTTCCGGCAGGCGGTGTCGGCGCTGCAGAGCCGCAATGTGCGCTTTTGCCGTGCTGGAACGCCGCAAGTGAGCACACTCTAGGCGGACCTTGTGCAGCAGTGCATCAAGATCCGGATAGTCCCTCAAAAAGCTCTGCACGACCAAATTGAGCACATGTGCCAGACATGGGGTGTGAGTGAGGTTGCCGAGGCCCAGAGCTGCCACCAGATTTCGGCCATTATCACACACTACCATGCCTGGCTGGAGATTCGCTGGCACAAACCACACATCGCTCTCCTGCTTGATGGCATTCCAGAGCTCCTGCGCTGTGTGGCTACGATTCCCCCAAAAAATTAATTTCAAGACGGCCTGTTGAAGTTTGGCCACGGCTGTGCTCATGTCGTTCGTAACAGGTACACGTTCATCACGGGTCCATGTGGAGGTGGACTGTGACGGCTCCTGCAGCGATGATTCTGAGGAACTGGTGTAAGAGGAGGAGTCAATGCGTACAGAATGGATTCCTGCAATCCTTGGAGTGGGCAGGACACGTCCTGCGCCACTCGCACGGTCTGTACCCGGCTCAACGACATTAACCCAATGGGCAGTGAGGGAAAGGTATCGCCCCTGTCCATGTTGACTGGTCCACACATCGGTGGTGAGGTGGACCTTGCTACTGACGGCGTTCAGTAGCGCGTGTTTTATGTGTCACTCCACATGCTTGTGCAGGGCAGGGACGGCTTGCCTGCTGAAGTAAAAGCGGCTGGGCACATTGTACTGTGGGACTGCCAATGACATCAAGTCACGGAAGCTGTCAGTCTCCACCAGCCTGAATGACAGCATTTCCAGTGACAGAAGTTTGGCAATGCCTGCAGTCAGAGCCTGTGCTCGTGGGTGGTTTGACGAGAAAGGCCGCCTTTTCTCCCATGCCTGTACTACCGATGGCTGTAGACTGGGCTGGGAGTGTGTGGATGACTGGGAAAGTGGTGCTGCGGGTGGAATTACAGCGGGTCTCTGGACAACAGGGCCAGAGGTTCTTCCACGGCGATCCTGGGAGGAAGCCGAACCAGCTGCGTGTGAGCTGGAGGAAGAGGCAACACGAGCTGAAGAGGTGGTAGCTGCCGCTGTTGGTTGGCCTAGCTCTTCAGTGTGTTTTTCTAACAACGCCGCATGCCTGGTCCGCACATGTTTCCACATGTTGGAGGTATTGAGGCTGCTGACATTTCGACCTCTTTTGACTTTTTGATGACACACCTTGCATCTGACATAGCAAATGTCATCTGCAACTGTGTCAAAAAAGGACCAGGCACTGCAAGTCTTGGGAGCGCCCTTTTTGGCTTTTGGAAGAGACAGGCTCATAACGGGTGCCAAAGCGGAGGCTGCAGGATCCGCAGTCTTCCCCCTCCCTCTCCCTCTTTGGGCCGTACGGGGAATCTCTTCCTCAGAGCTGCTCCCACCACCTTCCTGTCCCTCACGCCAAGATGGGTCAAGGACCTCATCATCTACACTACCCTCTGCCCCCAACTGCTCCTCCTGGGTAGTCTCAGCAGCAGAGCACGCACCAGTAAGTGGCACCTGAGTGTCATCATCAGCTGATGCGGCCTGCGATGTGGTGACCGGAGCCACTGGCCCACCCGCCTCTTCAGAGGAAGAGAGAAAAAGCTGTTGGGCATCACTGCACCCTGCCTCTTCTTCCATTTCTCCAATGCTGCTTGGCTGGCCCCCTGTTTCCAAGCCAAGAGATTCAGAGAACAGAAGTAGAGACGGCTCCTGTCCTGGGCTCTCTGTCTGCCTGGGCAATTTGGCAGGTGGTGAAGAGACAGATGGCTGCTCTCCAGTGCTCTGTGTCTGGGAGGATGTGGCACTAATTGAAGTTGATGCATTAGCTGCCATCCATCCGACAACGGCTTCAATTTGTTCTTCACGCAGCAGCAGTGTACGGCGCTCTGACACAAAGCTGCGCATGAATGACTGTTGCCTGGTGAAAGTGGGTGCTGATGAGTCACCGGTGCCCGCAGCAGGCACAGAATCCCCACGTCCCCTCCCTGCTCCGCGCCCACGCCCACGTGCCTTACTCACTGCCTTCTTCATCTTGGTTGACTGATAAAGATAAGCAGAAAAGTACTAACGGCTTTGTGTGCTTATTCCTGAGCAACTCCTCCTAACAGGTATAAGAAACACTAATTTTCTAAAGTGTGGACTAGACTTTAATATGAGCTAATGTGGCCTACACAAATGTAAAGTGGTGTAACTGGTGTGTTTGGTGAACTTTATTATTTATTTATTTTTTGGGGGCTGAACTGACAACGGATAGAGCTGCAGTCACACGGAGACCGTGCAAACAGACGTAAACGGCGCTGCAAGGCCCAAAAACCCTCCTCTACGTTATCCTATGTAGTGTTTTTCCACAAGTTAGCTGGAGACGGGTGGAAAGACACTAATAGGATTTTTTTTAAAAAATGTGCAGCAGCCTGCACTACTTAAAACAAAATGAAAATTGATTTGGCGGTATGACGCAGTGAACAACCCTGAGCTGGAGACAACCAGGCTATGGCTGCTCACAGACTACAGGGCGAGCTGCAGTCACACGGAGACCGTGCAGACAGCCGTAAACGGCGCTGCAAGGCCCAAAAACCCTCCTCTACGTTATCCTATGTAGTGTTTTTCCACAAATTAGCTGGAGACGGGTGGAAAGACACTAATAGGATTTTTTTGAAAAAATGTGCAGCAGCCTGCACTGCTTAAAACAAAATGAAAATTGATTTGGCGGTATGACGCAGTGAACAACCCTGAGCTGGAGACAACCAGGCTATGGCTGCTCACAGACTACAGGGCGAGCTGCAGTCACACGGAGACCGTGCAGACAGCCGTAAACGGCGCTGCAAGGCCCAAAAACCCTCCTCTACGTTATCCTATGTAGTGTTTTTCCACAAATTAGCTGGAGACGGGTGGAAAGACACTAATAGGATTTTTTTGAATAAATTAGCAGCAGACTACACTACTTGAAAAAAAAAAAAAAAAAGAACAGTATGAGGCAATGAACCACCCTCCCTGAACTGAATACAACCAGCTATGGATGGCCTATGTGGCTGCACTCAGACTAGAGAGTGGGCTGCACTCACACACACACACACACAGACCTTGCAGATCGCTGTGAAAACAGCGCTACAAGGCAAAAGCAAGGTGAATAGTAGGTGAACACAGCGGTTGCTAAATTAGCCTTTGGAAAGCACAAAGAAGCAAATCGCTATCTCTAAACTGTCCCTCAGTCAGCAAACAGCGTCCTGTCACTAACTGAATTCACAGCAGAGTGATCGCAAAATGGCGCCAGCGACTTTTAAACTGCATCATGACATCATTTCAGCAGCCAATCACAGCCTTGCCAGTAGTTTCATGCCCTCCATGCTAAACAGGATGTGCCCACACTTGGAATCATTCTCATTGGCTGAATTTGTGCATTTTGAATCTTGGAACTTCCGATTCCGGTATCCGATACGCGGCAAGTATCGGAATTCCGGTATCGGAATTCCGATACCGCAAGTATCGGCCGATACCCGATACTTGCGGTATCGGAATGCTCAACACTAGTGATCACCCCTTTCATGGTGATTTCTTCCAACTTCTCTTCGACCAACTCCATCAGCTCTCGAAGCCACAAACATCCTATTCTTTCACTCGCCATCACAAACTTCCATGTTCACACCGCACAGTACTGTTCAATCAACTCTCCACCAACAAATGGAGCCGGCTTCCTCGCTGTGCCGCATCCTACGTCATTAGTCTGCCATTCACTGGGTGGAGTCTCATCAAGAACACCTTCCCATTTTTGTTAATGCCTCAACCCATTTTCCTTCATTATGCCTCACTAAGTGGGCCTTTTTCTTCTACTTCCCTTTACTAAGGCGGGCACCTCTTGTTGCAGGCTGGCACTTTCAGACAAAACACTCCCTTCGATAGGCGAAACCTCTAGAGGGCTGGACAGTTCTTCCCACCCGTTTGTGTCTTCTACGCCCACGATAGGCAGTACCTTCTTGTTTTACTATGCTCCTAACCACCATTTTAAAATTTGGACATGGTACCATTTTAGACAGCATAATGGTCTCCATGCTCCATGCAACTCGAGTCTTCCTGCACTCCTTTGTTCTTTCTGGTGCGAGACTCGATCCTGCCAGCTACGCCAAGCATAACTTGGCGTGAGGCGGTAGCCATTGGCGAGCTACTTGTCTTTTATGCACCGGAACGCTACATGAAGATAGGGGTCCTGGCTGGGTGTGTGGGCTTGGTCTATGGGGGCGCCACATCCTTTTAGGCCGCATGATGCCAGTGACTTTGGATTGCCAGGACCGGATGTTAAACAGTTTAATGAGGGAGACCACCAATTGAAATTAAACAGTTTTTTACTTAACATTAATATGGAGGGAACTATGTACAATAGATAGTGGATTCATAACTTTGAGAACATTTCCTTTACAATACGGAGCATCTTCACATACAGTCTCTCTACTTCTTCCAAGCCAATAGTAATAGCTGACAATAATACGTGTGTCTTCAATGGGGAACGTGGGCAGTATGTTTATCTCCTTACACATAGTATGATAAAAGCAAAGTAGGAAAATCTCTTGTCAATGACTAAATACATCCTGCTTGTGTCAAAGATCGGCAGAGGACTAGCTAGTCTAGAGGTCTAGAGCTACTGCCTCTGCCCTTAAGGAGATATTTTTTTTTCCAATATCTCTTCTATGTAGGGGTCACGTTGTTTATTGATGGTCCTAATAGTATTCAGATAATTTCTGGTCAGTGGCCCAATCCTTCCTTTGGCTGAGGAATCATTTTGATGTAAGTTGACCTGTGTGCTGAGTCAAAGGGAGCTTGTTTTCACCCTTATACCATTCGACATGATTTATGCTGCAAGATACTTACGAGTTCATGGTCCTCTGGATAATTCTCACTTAGTGGTTGCTACACAACAGCAACCAGCAGAGGAGGGCAAGTTTAGAGCGAAGCCAAGGTCAGAGGGTAGCAGCATCAGCCGGGAAACCAAAGAAGTCCAAAGCTTAGTTAAGGGTCAGAATCCGAAGACAGGGAGAAGTGCAGGAAAGGGTACCACATTTTTATGTAAAATATTTGGACTCTAAAGATGCTTTTCTATTAGGAAGTTTTGGAGCGGTGAAGTGGCACTACTTAAAGAGATCTGACTGAGTATAAAATCTTGCTGGCAATGCTCCATGGGAAAGCAAAATTCCTTCCCATGAGTACCACCTAATGGAGGCGGCCATCCTGTAAGTCAATGTGCAACCCTTCATCAAATTTTGCAATGTGACTAGGGATAGATAGAGAGGAGAAAAAGCAGTTTTGGCAAATTTACCATTGATCAATATAGAACATTGTAACTCCATAAGAGCCATTATGGCCAAACTTTGCTCTGCACTAGGTTACTGTACATCCAGAGTCATATTTTGCTATGAGAAAATCGTTACTGGACAAGGAAAAATTGACTTCATATCAAAACTTTGTGTTCCCTTTTGTTGTAAACTTTGCAGGTGGTCTCGGCTTGGGGCATGATGGGTTCAGCCTCATCGAGTTCCTTCAAACTCATCCATGCAAACATTAGCTTCTTCTTCTTGTTAATGGGCATAATTTTACATTGACATGACACAGTCCTGAAAATTCCTTTCATCCAAACCAGACCAAGAATAATAATCCAGACGTCTGACTATAACAAAAAAATGTGATACAAAAACTCAGATCAAATCATTCAGACTCCATACCAAAATGTGTCTTAAAAGTACTGGCATTGTTCTATCATCTTCATCATTACCGCCATCATCCCTATTTGCACACAGATTTCAAAATAATCTGCATGTGCAAAAAACATTTTTCCTATGTATTCTTCTAATTACAACATGTCCCTACACCTTTTCTACAATCCATATGGTAAATGCAAGGAGAAAATAGCTAAGACTTCAAACTTTTACTTTGAAACCAGGGCACCGATCCAATTTCTTCAATCAAGCCCCAGGCCAAGAGCTTTCCCCCTATATTTACATGATGACATGAAAACAGGTGTATAAGACGAGGGAACTCAATCAGGCCCCCAATTGCTGAGCCAAAACATCATCAAAGGAGAAGGACCTGACCCACAGAGACAAAATTGATCTCTTGTCATTTAGCCTTGATCCCTCATTTCATAATAAAAGGATATATTAATTGCCTGATTCAGACTAATCAGAGCACACAAATGAAACGCTAAAATACTTAGATCATTTCTCTTTTCTAAACATCAAAGAGACCAGTTACACAATACCATGTCCTCATAAGTGTGGGGTTCATGAATCTAAAGAGATAGAGTCATCAAAAGAACATATCTACTATAACACTATTTTCTATGTGCAAAGACGAATATGCCATAAAATTGCCCCATCTGTACAAATATAACACTATTATAATACTGCCCCAATGTATCAGATTATAACTATTATAATACTGCTCCCTATGTACAAGAATATAACTACTATAATACTGCCCCTATGTACAAGAATATAACTACTATAATACTGCTCCTATGTGCAAGAATATAACTACTATAATACTGCTCCTATTTACAAGAATATAACTACTATAATACTGCTCCTATGTACAAGAATAAAACTACCATAATACTGCCCCTATGTACAAGAATATAACTACTATAATACTGCTCCTATGTACAAGAATATAACTACCATAATACTGCCCCTATGTACAAGAATATAATTACTATAATACTGTCCCCTATGTACAAGAATATAACTACTATAATACTGCTCCTATGTACAAGAATATAACTACTATAATACTGCTCCTGTATACAAGAATATAACTACTATAATACTGCCCCTATGTACAAGAATATAACTACTATAATACTGCTCCTATGTACAAGAATATAACTACTATAATACTGCTCCTATGTACAAGAATATAACTACTATAATACTGCCCCTATGTACAAGAATATAACTACTATAATACTGCTCCTATGTACAAGAATATAACTACTATAATACTGCTCCTATGTACAAGAATATAACTACTATAATACTGCTCCTATGTACAAGAATATAACTACTATAATACTGCTCCTATGTACAAGAATATAACTACTATAATACTGCTCCTGTATACAAGAATATAACTACTATAATACTGCCCCTATGTACAAGAATATAACTACTATAATACTGCTCCTATGTACAAGAATATAACTACTATAATACTGCCCCCTATGTACAAGAATATAACTGTTATAATACTGCTCCTATGTACAAGAATATAACTACTATAATACTGTCCCTATATACAAGAATATAACTACTATAATACTGCTCCCTATGTACAAGAATATAACTACTATAATACTGCTCCTATGTACAAGAATATAACTACTATAATACTGCTCCTATGTACAAGAATATAACTACTATAATACTGCCCCTATGTACAAGAATATAACTACTATTATACTGCTCCTATGTACAAGAATATAACTACTATAATACTGCTCCTATGTACAAGAATATAACTACTATAATACTGCCCCCTATGTACAAGAATATAACTACTATTATACTGCTCCTATGTACAAGAATATAACTACTATAATACTGCTCCTATGTACAAGAATATAACTACTATAATACTGCCCCTATGTACAAGAATATAACTACTATTATACTGCTCCTATGTACAAGAATATAACTACTATAATACTGCTCCTATGTACAAGAATATAACTACTATAATACTGCTCTTATATACAAGAATATAACTACTATTATACTGCTCCTATTAACAAGAATATACAGTACAGACCAAAAGTTTGGACACACCTTCTCATTTAAAGATTTTTCTGTATCTTCATGAATATGAAAATTGTACATTCACACTGAAGGCATCAAAACTATGAATTAACACATGTGGAATTATATACTTATAAAAAAGTGTGAAACAACTGAAAATATGTCTTATATTCTAGGTTCTTCAAAGTAGCGACCTTTTGCTTTGATGACTGCTTTGCACACTCTTGGCATTCTCTTGATGAGTTGCAAGAGGTAGTCACCGGGAATGGTTTTCACTTCACAGGTGTGCCCTGTCAGGTTTAATAAGTGGGATCTCTTGCCTTATAAATGGGGTTAGGACCATCAGTTGTGTTGTGCAGAAGTCTGGTGGATACACACTGAATAAACTGTTAGAATTTGTATTATGGCAAGAAAAAAGCAGCTAAGTAAAGAAAAATGAGTGGCCATCATTACTTTAAGAAATGAAGGTCAGTCAGTTCGAAAAATTGGTCAAACTTTGAAAGTGTCCCCAAGTGCAGTGGCAAAAACCATCAAGCACTACAAAGAAACTGTCTCACATGAGGACCGCCCCAGGAAAGGAAGACCAAGAGTCACCTCTACTTCTGAGGATAAGTTTATCCGAGTCACCAGCCTCAGAAATCGCAGGTTAAAAGCAGCTCAGATTAGTGACCGGGTCAATGCCACACAGAGTTCTAGCAACAGACACATCTCTATAACAACTGTTAAGAGGAGACTTTGTGCAGCAGGCCTTCATGGTAAAATAGCTACTAGGAAACCACTGCTAGGGACAGGCAACAAGCAGAAGAGACTTGTTTGGGCTAAAGAACACAAGGAATGGGCATTAGACCAGTGGAAATCTGTGCTTTTGTCTGATGAGTCCAAATTTGAGATCTTTAGTTCCAACTAGAGTTGAGCGACTTTCATTTTTTTAAGATCGAGTAGGGTTTTGGGAAACCCGATTTTGTCCAGAGTCGAGTCGAGTGCAGTCGGCCGATTATCGCTAAAAGTCGGGGATCGACCGAAACACGAAACCCAATGCAAGTCAATGGGGAAGCATAGTCGGCAGTGAGTGGAGGCCAGGAAAACACCTACAGTGCCCATTTTAACGCCAAAAACATCCATTCTTGTTTCTGAAGCTTGTCAATCTTAATTAACTTTATAATAATAGTTGGGCATAGGGAATTGGGGGTCATTTGGCAAAAGTTGTGGGGGGAGTAGGGCCGGCTCAAGTTTTTCGTGGGCCCAGGAAATGCGGACTACGTCACGGCGGTGTTGCAGGGAAAGGTAAGTATTTCAACGTTGCAAGTGCTGTGATCCTGAGCAAGCAGGGGGGGCCCACTCGTTCGCATTGGCACTGGCACAGGGCCCCTCAAAGTACAGCGATGTGTTTTTGCATGGCGGGGGCGCCTCCCACCAGCAGCGACACTTTTGCGTACTCTGAGGGGCCCTGTGCCAGTGACGTCGCCAACGAGTATGCCCCCCCACCTGATGAAGGAACCTGCACTTTCATCTGCACCTTCCTCTCTGTCCCTGTGTAAGGTGGTATAACATGCGGGAAGGGGAACCTTACTTTCAGCAGGGTCAGATTCTGGCTGTGTAGAGTATAAGGGGAATGTAGTGGTCTAGGTCAATGTACCAGCAGACTCATCTAGCAGTGGCTGGGCAATGGGCAGGATGAGGAGGAAACAGATATAGGGCCAAAGAATAAAGTAGGCTAAATGCAGTTCAAAATTGGTAACAGGACTAAACAGGCGGCATTGCTTTGTTCAGTGGAGTAGCAAACCCAAGAGCAGCAGACACTGTTTCAAGGGCATAACCACACTAGTAGGCCAAATGCAGTTTAATATCTGATAGTATAGAGCGAAAGCCAGAATGTGGAAGCTCAGCTTTGTTCAGTTGAGGACAACACCAGGCAGGGGCAGACAGACACCTTTAGTAGGCCGGAACAGCCAATTGCATTTTTAAAAATGGTAATTTGGAACTGAAGGTTGAAGCTCAGCTTTATTCAGTTGAGGACAACACCAGGCAGGGGCAGACAGACACCTTTAGTAGGCCGGAACAGCCAATTGCTTTTTTAAAAATGGTAATTTGGAACAGAAGGTTGAAGCTCAGCTTTATTCAGTTGAGGACAACACCAGGCAGGGGCAGACAGACACCTTTAGTAGGCCGGAACAGCCAATTTTTTAAAAAAACAGCAGTTAGTAAGAGGCAGAAGGTAGAAGCTCAGCTTTATTCAGTTGAGGACAACACCAGGCAGGGGCAGACAGACACCTTTAGTAGGCCGGAACAGCCAATTGCATTTTTAAAAATGGTAATTTGGAACAGAAGGTAGAAGCTCAGCTTTATTCAGTTGAGGACAACACCAGGCAGGGGCAGACAGACACCTTTAGTAGGCCGGAACAGCCAATTGCTTTTTTAAAAATGGTAATTTGGAACAGAAGGTTGAAGCTCAGCTTTATTCAGTTGAGGACAACACCAGGCAGGGGCAGACATTCACCTTTAGTAGGCCGGAACAGCCAATTGCATTTTTAAAAATGGTAATTTGGAACAGAAGGTTGAAGCTCAGCTTTATTCAGTTGAGGACAACACCAGGCAGGGGCAGACAGACACCTTTAGTAGGCCGGAACAGCCAATTTTTTAAAAAAACAGCAGTTAGTAAGAGGCAGAAGGTAGAAGCTCAGCTTTATTCAGTTGAGGACAACACCAGGCAGGGGCAGACATTCACCTTTAGTAGGCCGGAACAGCCAATTGCATTTTTAAAAATGGTAATTTGGAACAGAAGGTAGAAGCTCAGCTTTATTCAGTTGAGGACAACACCAGGCAGGGGCAGACAGACACCTTTAGTAGGCCGGAACAGCCAATTGCTTTTTTAAAAATGGTAATTTGGAACAGAAGGTTGAAGCTCAGCTTTATTCAGTTGAGGACAACACCAGGCAGGGGCAGACAGACACCTTTAGTAGGCCGGAACAGCCAATTGCTTTTTTAAAAATGGTAATTTGGAACAGAAGGTTGAAGCTTAGCTTTATTCAGTTGAGGACAACACCAGGCAGGGGCAGACATTCACCTTTAGTAGGCCGGAACAGCCAATTGCATTTTTAAAAATGGTAATTTGGAACAGAAGGTTGAAGCTCAGCTTTATTCAGTTGAGGACAACACCAGGCAGGGGCAGACAGACACCTTTAGTAGGCCGGAACAGCCAATTTTTTAAAAAAACAGCAGTTAGTAAGAGGCAGAAGGTAGAAGCTCAGCTTTATTCAGTTGAGGACAACACCAGGCAGGGGCAGACAGACACCTTTAGTAGGCCGGAACAGCCAATTGCATTTTTAAAAATGGTAATTTGGAACAGAAGGTAGAAGCTCAGCTTTATTCAGTTGAGGACAACACCAGGCAGGGGCAGACAGACACCTTTAGTAGGCCGGAACAGCCAATTGCTTTTTTAAAAATGGTAATTTGGAACAGAAGGTTGAAGCTCAGCTTTATTCAGTTGAGGACAACACCAGGCAGGGGCAGACATTCACCTTTAGTAGGCCGGAACAGCCAATTGCATTTTTAAAAATGGTAATTTGGAACAGAAGGTTGAAGCTCAGCTTTATTCAGTTGAGGACAACACCAGGCAGGGGCAGACATTCACCTTTAGTAGGCCGGAACAGCCAATTGCATTTTTAAAAATGGTAATTTGGAACAGAAGGTAGAAGCTCAGCTTTATTCAGTTGAGGACAACACCAGGCAGGGGCAGACAGACACCTTTAGTAGGCCGGAACAGCCAATTGCATTTTTAAAAATGGTAATTTGGAACAGAAGATAGAAGCTCAGCTTTATTCAGTTGAGGACAACACCAGGCAGGGGCAGACAGACACCTTTAGTAGGCCGGAACAGCCAATTGCTTTTTTAAAAATGGTAATTTGGAACAGAAGGTTGAAGCTCAGCTTTATTCAGTTGAGGACAACACCAGGCAGGGGCAGACATTCACCTTTAGTAGGCCGGAACAGCCAATTGCATTTTTAAAAATGGTAATTTGGAACAGAAGGTTGAAGCTCAGCTTTATTCAGTTGAGGACAACACCAGGCAGGGGCAGACAGACACCTTTAGTAGGCCGGAACAGCCAATTTTTAAAAAAAAACAGCAGTTAGTAAGAGGCAGAAGGTAGAAGCTCAGCTTTATTCAGTTGAGGACAACACCAGGCAGGGGCAGACAGACACCTTTAGTAGGCCGGAACAGCCAATTGCATTTTTAAAAATGGTAATTTGGAACAGAAGGTAGAAGCTCAGCTTTATTCAGTTGAGGACAACACCAGGCAGGGGCAGACAGACACCTTTAGTAGGCCGGAACAGCCAATTGCTTTTTTAAAAATGGTAATTTGGAACAGAAGGTTGAAGCTCAGCTTTATTCAGTTGAGGACAACACCAGGCAGGGGCAGACAGACACCTTTAGTAGGCCGGAACAGCCAATTGCTTTTTTAAAAATGGTAATTTGGAACAGAAGGTTGAAGCTCAGCTTTATTCAGTTGAGGACAACACCAGGCAGGGGCAGACATTCACCTTTAGTAGGCCGGAACAGCCAATTGCATTTTTAAAAATGGTAATTTGGAACAGAAGGTTGAAGCTCAGCTTTATTCAGTTGAGGACAACACCAGGCAGGGGCAGACAGACACCTTTAGTAGGCCGGAACAGCCAATTTTTTAAAAAAACAGCAGTTAGTAAGAGGCAGAAGGTAGAAGCTCAGCTTTATTCAGTTGAGGACAACACCAGGCAGGGGCAGACAGACACCTTTAGTAGGCCGGAACAGCCAATTGCATTTTTAAAAATGGTAATTTGGAACAGAAGGTAGAAGCTCAGCTTTATTCAGTTGAGGACAACACCAGGCAGGGGCAGACAGACACCTTTAGTAGGCCGGAACAGCCAATTGCTTTTTTAAAAATGGTAATTTGGAACAGAAGGTTGAAGCTCAGCTTTATTCAGTTGAGGACAACACCAGGCAGGGGCAGACATTCACCTTTAGTAGGCCGGAACAGCCAATTGCATTTTTAAAAATGGTAATTTGGAACAGAAGGTTGAAGCTCAGCTTTATTCAGTTGAGGACAACACCAGGCAGGGGCAGACAGACACCTTTAGTAGGCCGGAACAGCCAATTTTTTAAAAAACAGCAGTTAGTAAGAGGCAGAAGGTAGAAGCTCAGCTTTATTCAGTTGAGGACAACACCAGGCAGGGGCAGACAGACACCTTTAGTAGGCCGGAACAGCCAATTGCATTTTTAAAAATGGTAATTTGGAACAGAAGGTTGAAGCTCAGCTTTATTCAGTTGAGGACAACACCAGGCAGGGGCAGACAGACACCTTTAGTAGGCCGGAACAGCCAATTGCTTTTTTAAAAATGGTAATTTGGAACAGAAGGTTGAAGCTCAGCTTTATTCAGTTGAGGACAACACCAGGCAGGGGCAGACATTCACCTTTAGTAGGCCGGAACAGCCAATTGCATTTTTAAAAATGGTAATTTGGAACAGAAGGTTGAAGCTCAGCTTTATTCAGTTGAGGACAACACCAGGCAGGGGCAGACAGACACCTTTAGTAGGCCGGAACAGCCAATTTTTTTAAAAAAACAGCAGTTAGTAAGAGGCAGAAGGTAGAAGCTCAGCTTTATTCAGTTGAGGACAACACCAGGCAGGGGCAGACAGACACCTTTAGTAGGCCGGAACAGCCAATTGCATTTTTAAAAATGGTAATTTGGAACAGAAGGTAGAAGCTCAGCTTTATTCAGTTGAGGACAACACCAGGCAGGGGCAGACAGACACCTTTAGTAGGCCGGAACAGCCAATTGCTTTTTTAAAAATGGTAATTTGGAACAGAAGGTTGAAGCTCAGCTTTATTCAGTTGAGGACAACACCAGGCAGGGGCAGACAGACACCTTTAGTAGGCCGGAACAGCCAATTGCTTTTTTAAAAATGGTAATTTGGAACAGAAGGTTGAAGCTCAGCTTTATTCAGTTGAGGACAACACCAGGCAGGGGCAGACATTCACCTTTAGTAGGCCGGAACAGCCAATTGCATTTTTAAAAATGGTAATTTGGAACAGAAGGTTGAAGCTCAGCTTTATTCAGTTGAGGACAACACCAGGCAGGGGCAGACAGACACCTTTAGTAGGCCGGAACAGCCAATTTTTTAAAAAAACAGCAGTTAGTAAGAGGCAGAAGGTAGAAGCTCAGCTTTATTCAGTTGAGGACAACACCAGGCAGGGGCAGACAGACACCTTTAGTAGGCCGGAACAGCCAATTGCATTTTTAAAAATGGTAATTTGGAACAGAAGGTAGAAGCTCAGCTTTATTCAGTTGAGGACAACACCAGGCAGGGGCAGACAGACACCTTTAGTAGGCCGGAACAGCCAATTGCTTTTTTAAAAATGGTAATTTGGAACAGAAGGTTGAAGCTCAGCTTTATTCAGTTGAGGACAACACCAGGCAGGGGCAGACATTCACCTTTAGTAGGCCAGAACAGCCAATTGCATTTTTAAAAATGGTAATTTGGAACAGAAGGTTGAAGCTCAGCTTTATTCAGTTGAGGACAACACCAGGCAGGGGCAGACATTCACCTTTAGTAGGCCGGAACAGCCAATTGCATTTTTAAAAATGGTAATTTGGAACAGAAGGTAGAAGCTCAGCTTTATTCAGTTGAGGACAACACCAGGCAGGGGCAGACAGACACCTTTAGTAGGCCGGAACAGCCAATTTTTTAAAAAAACAGCAGTTAGTAAGAGGCAGAAGGTAGAAGCTCAGCTTTATTCAGTTGAGGACAACACCAGGCAGGGGCAGACAGACACCTTTAGTAGGCCGGAACAGCCAATTGCATTTTTTAAAATGGTAATTTGGAACAGAAGGTAGAAGCTCAGCTTTATTCAGTTGAGAACAACACCAGGCAGGGGCAGACAGACACCTTTAGTAGGCCGGAACAGCCAATTTTTAAAAAAAACAGCAGTTAGTAAGAGGCAGAAGGTAGAAGCTCAGCTTTATTCAGTTGAGGACAACACCAGGCAGGGGCAGACATTCACCTTTAGTAGGCCGGAACAGCCAATTGCATTTTTAAAAATGGTAATTTGGAACAGAAGGTAGAAGCTCAGCTTTATTCAGTTGAGGACAACACCAGGCAGGGGCAGACATTCACCTTTAGTAGGCCGGAACAGCCAATTGCATTTTTAAAAATGGTAATTTGGAACAGAAGGTTGAAGCTCAGCTTTATTCAGTTGAGGACAACACCAGGCAGGGGCAGACATTCACCTTTAGTAGGCCGGAACAGCCAATTGCATTTTTAAAAATGGTAATTTGGAACAGAAGGTAGAAGCTCAGCTTTATTCAGTTGAGGACAACACCAGGCAGGGGCAGACAGACACCTTTAGTAAGCCGGAACAGCCAATTGCATTTTTAAAAATGGTAATTTGGAACAGAAGGTAGAAGCTCAGCTTTATTCAGTTGAGGACAACACCAGGCAGGGGCAGACAGACACCTTTAGTAGGCCGGAACAGCCAATTTTTAAAAAAAACAGCAGTTAGTAAGAGGCAGAAGGTAGAAGCTCAGCTTTATTCAGTTGAGGACAACACCAGGCAGGGGCAGACATTCACCTTTAGTAGGCCGGAACAGCCAATTGCATTTTTAAAAATGGTAATTTGGAACAGAAGGTAGAAGCTCAGCTTTATTCAGTTGAGGACAACACCAGGCAGGGGCAGACAGACACCTTTAGTAGGCCGGAACAGCCAATTGCTTTTTTAAAAATGGTAATTTGGAACAGAAGGTTGAAGCTCAGCTTTATTCAGTTGAGGACAACACCAGGCAGGGGCAGACAGACACCTTTAGTAGGCCGGAACAGCCAATTGCTTTTTTAAAAATGGTAATTTGGAACTGAAGGTTGAAGCTCAGCTTTATTCAGTTGCAGCTTCTTGGCAATAATATAAAGAAGACGAGACAGGACAACACTCGTTGGATGCCATATCTGTGTTTTCACTGGAAAAAAAACTGTCAGTTAACTACTTGTAGGAGAAAGTTTTTGTAGCTGGAGGCCACTTTTTGTATTGTACCAGTTTTCTGTTGTATGTTTGGAACTGAAGGTTGAAGCTCAGCTTTATTCAGTTGAGGACAACACCAGGCAGGGGCAGACACCTTTAGAAGGACGGAACAGCCAATTTTTTTAAAAACAGCAGTTAATCAGAGCCAGAAGGTAGAAGCTCAGCTTTATTCAGTTGAGGACAACTTGAATTAGGGACTGCAGACAGACTTTGCAGGCTGTCCCCTGTGTGGACCATGCATCCAATACATTAACCCATTTAGCCACAAAGGACACGTAACCTTCCGTGGCCAGGCCTACAGGTCCATGTGTCTGTTGTCAGGTATACCTTTGGACTGACAAATTGACAGAATGCAAGGACAATGCGGTCTTTAACATGCAGGTGGAGGGGTGGGATGGCTTTTCTCGCAAAAGAATTGTCAACTGGGTAGCTCATAGCGTGGTATATCGTAGTTCATCCTGGCTTTATTAATATTAAATTAAATAAAAAAATAGGCTCTAGGCACTTTATTATTGGTTCCAGGGGTACACGGGCAGCAGTGGTCAGGTGAGTGGAGGCCTAGTGGAAGGAGGGACCTTAGACAGGCTTCGAAGGCCTAACATAATAAAATGGGCTGGCGGTAGGCACTTTATTATTGGTTCCAGGGGTACACGGGCAGCAGTGGTCTGGTCAGTGGAGGCCTAGTGGAAGGAGGGACCGCAGACAGGCTTCAAAGGCCTAACATAATAAAATGGGCTGGCTGTAGGCACTTTATTATTGGTTCCAGGGGTACACGGGCAGCAGTGGTCAGGTGAGTGGAGGCCTAGTGGAAGGAGGGACCGCAGACAGGCTTCGAAGGCCTAACACAATAAAATGGGCTGGCTGTAGGCACTTTAAAATTGGTTCCAGGGGTACACGGGCAGCAGTGGTCTGGTCAGTGGAGGCCTAGTGGAAGGAGGGACCGCAGACAGGCTTCGAAGGCCTAAAATAACAAACAATAGGCTCATGGCAGTTTTACAGTGGTTACATGGATACACGGGCAGCTTGGTGGTGAGTGGAGGAGTATTTAAAGTAGGGACCGCAGACAGGCTATCAAAGGCCTAAAATAACAAACAATAGGCTCATGGCAGTTTTACAGCGGTTACATGGATACACAGGCAGCTTGGTGGTGAGTGGAGGAGTATTTAAAGTAGGGACCGCAGACAGGCTATCAAAGGCCTAAAATAACAAACAATAGGCTCATGGCAGCTTTACAGCGGTTACATGGATACACAGGCAGCTTGGTGGTCAGTGGAGGAGTATTTAAAGTAGGGACCGCAGACAGGCTATCAAAGGCCTAAAATAACAAACAATAGGCTTATGGCAGTTTTACAGCGGTTACATGGATACACGGGCAGGCAGCTTGGTGGTGAGTGGAGGAGTATTTAAAGTAGGGACCGCAGACAGGCTATCAAAGGCCTAAAATAACAAACAATAGGCTCATGGCAGTTTTACAGCGGTTACATGGATACACGGGCAGGCAGCTTGGTGGTCAGTGGAGGAGTATTTAAAGTAGGGACCGCAGACAGGCTATCAAAGGCCTAAAATAACAAACAATAGGCTCATGGCAGTTTTACAGCGGTTACATGGATACACGGGCAGGCAGCTGGTGATGAGCGGAGGAGTATTTAAAGTAGGGACTGCAGACAGGCTATCAAAGGCCTAAAATAACAAACAATAGGCTCATGGCAGCTTTACAGCGGTTACATGGATACACAGGCAGCTTGGTGGTCAGTGGAGGAGTATTTAAAGTAGGGACCGCAGACAGGCTATCAAAGGCCTAAAATAACAAACAATAGGCTTATGGCAGTTTTACAGCGGTTACATGGATACACGGGCAGGCAGCTTGGTGGTCAGTGGAGGAGTATTTAAAGTAGGGACTGCAGACAGGCTATCAAAGGCCTAAAATAACAAACAATAGGCTCATGGCAGTTTTACAGCGGTTACATGGATACACGGGCAGGCAGCTTGGTGGTGAGTGGAGGAGTATTTAAAGTAGGGACCGCAGACAGGCTATCAAAGGCCTAAAATAACAAACAATAGGCTCATGGCAGTTTTACAGCGGTTACATGGATACACGGGCAGGCAGCTTGGTGGTCAGTGGAGGAGTATTTAAAGTAGGGACCGCAGACAGGCTATCAAAGGCCTAAAAAACAAACAATAGGCTCATGGCAGTTTTACAGCGGTTACATGGATACACGGGCAGGCAGCTTGGTGGTCAGTGGAGGAGTATTTAAAGTAGGGACCGCAGACAGGCTATCAAAGGCCTAAAATAACAAACAATAGGCTTATGGCAGTTTTACAGCGGTTACATGGATACACGGGCAGGCAGCTTGGTGGTCAGTGGAGGAGTATTTAAAGTAGGGACCGCAGGCAGGCTATCAAAGGCCTAAAATAACAAACAATAGGCTTATGGCAGTTTTACAGCGGTTACATGGATACACGGGCAGGCAGCTTGGTGGTCAGTGGAGGAGTATTTAAAGTAGGGACCGCAGACAGGCTATCAAAGGCCTAAAATAACAAACAATAGGCTCATGGCAGTTTTACAGCGGTTACATGGATACACGGGCAGGCAGCTTGGTGGTCAGTGGAGGAGTATTTAAAGTAGGGACCGCAGACAGGCTATCAAAGGCCTAAAATAACAAACAATAGGCTCATGGCAGCTTTACAGCGGTTACATGGATACACGGGCAGGCAGCTTGGTGGTCAGTGGAGGAGTATTTAAAGTAGGGACCGCAGACAGGCTATCAAAGGCCTAAAATAACAAACAATAGGCTTATGGCAGTTTTACAGCGGTTACATGGATACACGGGCAGGCAGCTTGGTGGTCAGTGGAGGAGTATTTAAAGTAGGGACCGCAGACAGGCTATCAAAGGCCTAAAATAACAAACAATAGGCTCATGGCAGTTTTACAGCGGTTACATGGATACACGGGCAGGCAGCTTGGTGGTCAGTGGAGGAGTATTTAAAGTAGGGACCGCAGACAGGCTATCAAAGGCCTAAAATAACAAACAATAGGCTCATGGCAGTTTTACAGCGGTTACATGGATACACAGGCAGCTTGGTGGTGAGTGGAGGAGTATTTAAAGTAGGGACCGCAGACAGGCTATCAAAGGCCTAAAATAACAAACAATAGGCTCATGGCAGCTTTACAGCGGTTACATGGATACACAGGCAGCTTGGTGGTCAGTGGAGGAGTATTTAAAGTAGGGACCGCAGACAGGCTATCAAAGGCCTAAAATAACAAACAATAGGCTCATGGCAGTTTTACAGCGGTTACATGGATACACGGGCAGGCAGCTTGGTGGTCAGTGGAGGAGTATTTAAAGTAGGGACCGCAGACAGGCTATCAAAGGCCTAAAATAACAAACAATAGGCTCATGGCAGTTTTACAGCGGTTACATGGATACACGGGCAGGCAGCTGGTGATGAGTGGAGGAGTATTTAAAGTAGGGACCGCAGACAGGCTATCAAAGGCCTAAAATAACAAACAATAGGCTCATGGCAGCTTTACAGCGGTTACATGGATACACAGGCAGCTTGGTGGTCAGTGGAGGAGTATTTAAAGTAGGGACCGCAGACAGGCTATCAAAGGCCTAAAATAACAAACAATAGGCTTATGGCAGTTTTACAGCGGTTACATGGATACACGGGCAGGCAGCTTGGTGGTCAGTGGAGGAGTATTTAAAGTAGGGACCGCAGACAGGCTATCAAAGGCCTAAAATAACAAACAATAGGCTCATGGCAGTTTTACAGCGGTTACATGGATACACGGGCAGGCAGCTTGGTGGTCAGTGGAGGAGTATTTAAAGTAGGGACCGCAGACAGGCTATCAAAGGCCTAAAATAACAAACAATAGGCTCATGGCAGCTTTACAGCGGTTACATGGATACACGGGCAGGCAGCTTGGTGGTCAGTGGAGGAGTATTTAAAGTAGGGACCGCAGACAGGCTATCAAAGGCCTAAAATAACAAACAATAGGCTCATGGCAGCTTTACAGCGGTTACATGGATACACAGGCAGCTTGGTGGTGAGTGGAGGAGTATTTAAAGTAGGGACCGCAGACAGGCTATCAAAGGCCTAAAATAACAAACAATAGGCTCATGGCAGCTTTACAGCGGTTACATGGATACACAGGCAGCTTGGTGGTGAGTGGAGGAGTATTTAAAGTAGGGACCGCAGACAGGCTATCAAAGGCCTAAAATAACAAACAATAGGCTCATGGCAGTTTTACAGCGGTTACATGGATACACAGGCAGCTTGGTGGTGAGTGGAGGAGTAGTGCAAGGAGTGTCTGTCCCAGTACTCCCAAAATATAAATAGATGTTAATGTCTCGCAAAACAACCAAAACAAAAAAAAAGGTGGCATACTTAGGTACAGGGGTGGGCTCATCTACTGAGTTTCTGACACAGTAATTTGGCAGTAACTATTTAATGGTGCCAATATAGGACACAGACACAGACTACTTTAAGTTGCATCATAGATGTCTACAAATTTGTATTGTCAGTGCCAGACATTGAATGATGTCAGCGAATAGACTAAAGATTGGTGGAGCTGTGCGACATAATTTTGCACGTGGTAGAGCACATTTTGAGCTGGGGTAGGGGGGAACTCTCTTGAGGCCGGCGGGACCGCCCCAGGGCCCCTCATGTTACAACGGTGTGTCTGACGTTGTGTGCGCACCACCAACGCCAGAGACACTACATTGTACTATGAGGGACCCAGTAGCAATGCCGTCAACCAAAAGCGAGCACACCCACCTCTTCAGACAAACAGCAGTCTCACGGGTGCTTGCGCCAAGTCGCGATACCACGGCCCCGTGTGGGGAGTTTTGCCATTTAGGGAGGTGTAAACATGTCGTATGCTGTACAATCAGCTGCAGCAAATTAGACATTAGAAAAGTAATTCACAGGCAAGAGCTTTTCATAGGAAAGCTAGGTGTCGGCCGGGCAAGGTGGGGCAAAAGATTTCGAAATCCAGTTGTGGTTCATTTTAATGAATGTTAGATCGTCAACATTTTGGGTAGCCAGACGAGTCCTTTTTTCGGTTAATATTGAACCTGCAGCACTGAATACTCTTTCTGATAGGACACTTGCTGCCGGGCAAGCAAGCTCCTGCAATGCATATTCTGCCAATTCTGGCCAGGTGTCTAATTTGGAGGCCCAGTAATCAAATGGGAATGACGGTTGAGGGAGAACATCGATAAGGGATGAAAAATAGTTAGTAACCATACTGGACAAATGTTGTCTCCTGTCACTTTCAATTGATGCAGCAGTACCTGTCCTGTCTGCGGTCATAGCAAAATCACTCCACAACCTGGTCAGAAAACCCTTCTGTCCAATGCCACTTCTGATGTGTGCACCCCTAACACTCCTAGTCTGCTGCCCCCTGGAGCTCGTGTGAGAACGATCACGTGCGCTGTGTGCTGGGAATGCCTGAAGCAAACGGTCAACAAGAGTTGATTGTTTGGTTGCTAATATTAGTTCCAAGTTCTCATGTGGCATAATATTTTGCAATTTGCCTTTATAGCGTGGATCAAGGAGGCAGGCCAACCAGTAATCGTCATCGTTCATCATTTTCGTAATGCGTGTGTCCCTTTTTAGGATACGTAAGGCATAATCCGCCATGTGGGCCAAAGTTCCAGTTGTCAAATCTCCGGTTGTGATTGGTTGAGGGGCAGTTGCAGGCAAATCTACGTCACTTGTGTCCCTCAAAAAACCAGAACCCGGCCGTGACACGCAACCAATTTCCTGTGCCCCCGGGAAAGGTTCGGCATTAAAAATATACTCATCCCCATCATCCTCCTCGTCCTCCACCTCCTCTTCGCCCGCTACCTCGTCCTGTACACTGCCCTGACCAGACAATGGCTGACTGTCATCAAGGCTTTCCTCTTCCTCTGGTGCAGACGCCTGCTCCTTTATGTGCGTCAAACTTTGCATCAGCAGACGCATTAGGGGGATGCTCATGCTTATTACGGCGTTGTCTGCACTAACCAGCCGTGTGCATTCCTCAAAACACTGAAGGACTTGACACATGTCTTGTATCTTAGACCACTGCACACCTGACAACTCCATGTCTGCCATCCTACTGCCTGCCCGTGTATCCTCCCACAAATAAATAACAGCACGCCTCTGTTCGCACAGTCTCTGAAGCATGTGCAGTGTTGAGTTCCACCTTGTTGCAACGTCTATGATTAGGCGATGCTGGGGAAGGTTCAAAGACCGCTGATAGGTCTGCATACGGCTGGCGTGTACAGGCGAACGTCGGATATGTGAGCAAAGTGCACGCACTTTGAGGAGCAGGTCGGAGAACCCAGGATAAGTTTTCAATAAGCACTGCACCACCAGGTTTAAGGTGTGAGCCAGGCAAGGAATGTGTTTCAGTTGGGAAAGGGAGATGGCAGCCATGAAATTCCTTCCGTTATCACTCACTACCTTGCCTGCCTCAAGATCTACTGTGCCCAGCCACGACTGCGTTTCTTGTTGCAAGAACTCGGATAGAACTTCCGCGGTGTGTCTGTTGTCGCCCAAACACTTCATAGCCAATACAGCCTGCTGACGCTTGGCAGTAGCTGGCCCATAATGGGACAACTGGTGTGCAACAGTGTCATCTGCCGATGGAGTGGTTGGCAGACTGCGTTCTGTGGAAGAGCTGTAGCTTCTGCAGGAGGACGAGGAGGAGGAGGAGGAGGGGGTGCGAACGCCTACAGCCAACTGTTTCCTAGACCGTGGGCTAGGCACAACTGTCCCTAAATTGATGTCGCCTGTGGACCCTGCATCCACCACATTCACCCAGTGTGCCGTGATGGACACATAACGTCCCTGGCCATGCCTACTGGTCCATGCATCTGTAGTCAGGTGCACCTTTGTACTCACAGATTGCCTGAGTGCATGGACGATGCGCTGTTTAACATGCTGGTGCAGGGCTGGGATGGCTTTTCTGGAAAAAAAGTGTCGACTGGGTAGCTCGTATCGTGGTTCAGCGTACTCCATCAGGGCTTTGAAAGCTTCGCTTTCAACTAACCGGTAGGGCATCATCTCTAACGAGATTAGTCTAGCTATGTGGGCGTTAAAACCCTGTGTACGCGGATGCGAGGATAAGTACTTCCTTTTTCTAACCAGAGTCTCATGTAGGGTGAGCTGGACTGGAGAGCTGGAGATCGTGGAACTTTCGGGTGTGCCGGTGTACATGGCAGACTGAGAGACGGTTGGAGACGGTATTGTTTCCGCCGGTGCCCTAGATGCAATATTTCCTCCTACAAAACTGGTGGTTCCCTGACCCTGACTGCTTTTGGCTGGCAAAGAAACCTGCACAGATACTGCCGGTGGTGCGGAAAATGGTGGCCTTACAGTGACGGAAGGGATGTTGCGTTGCTGACTAGCTTCATTGGCCGAGGGTGCTACAACCTTAAGGGACGTTTGGTAGTTAGTCCAGGCTTGAAAATGCATGGTGGTTAAGTGTCTATGCATGCAACTAGTATTTAGACTTTTCAGATTCTGACCTCTGCTTAAGCTAGTTGAACATTTTTGACAGATGACTTTGCGCTGATCAGTTGGATGTTGTTTAAAAAAATGCCAGACTGCACTCTTCCTAGACTCGGATCCCTTTTCAGGGATTGCAGACTGAGCTTTAACCGGATGGCCACGCTGTCCTCTGTCACGATATGGTATGAAATATCATAAGTTAGTTTTCTTGCTAGCATGCGGGGGCTAAACCCCCCCTCTCTCTGGTTCTCTTTCCTTCCCTGTGTTTCTATCTGTCTGTGTAGAAGAGCTTGCCTTGTGGGGGAGTTTTATTGACGAAAGGTATTTACGACTAGCATAGCTGCAAGAGAAATTTGTGTTAGCAGGAACTGTTAGAGAAACTTCTAGAACGCAGGGAAGGTCTTTGTTCTGTTTTTGGAAGATATTATGCAAACCGTTTAAGTTACGAACACCAAAATATATCGTCATAATCACACTCGGAGGATCTACGCATCACTCTAATCACAGGCTTGTAGCTCCATCTGGTACAGAGGTAGGGATTTCTCTGTCAGTGTGCGTGACAAATAGGACATATTTGATCTCATCGGAATGCCCACGATACTATGAGATGAACGATGGGTATGGTGCGATTATTTTATGTTCTGTAGCGAGTTACGGGCATCAGATATATTTAATGCCCAGTTAGTGAAACCGAAGAGGTAGGAGGAGTTGGAAAACCAAGCCCTTTCTGTGAGGTCACAGGCTGTAGGTTTTAAGTGCTGGCAGGCATCCAAGAGGGGGAGTTGTGAGTTTTTACCTGAAGCGACCAGACTGCGAGTGCCAATGCACTGGGATAGATGGAAAGCTCCTAGCCTGTTGCCTGCAATGCAATGATCTGAGAACATGTGAGTTATCTTTTCTTCCTTTAATCCTTTTATTTTCATAATTACCTTGTACATATTTGCAATTGTCTCATTTGTAACATCTTTGTAAAATATTTTATAAACACTGCCTAAAAATCATTTATGGGGTATCCTATTTAATACTAGTTCGTTCTTCCTGCCCTAAACCGTACCCTGTCTTTGAAGGGAATTTACGCTACTGTTTGGGTTAGCAGCCGAACCCGTTTAATCGGCGCTGGTGGCAGCTTACCGTGTACTGTGCAGGCCTTGGGGTTTCACTGTAGCGACTGCGGCTTGATAATTATTGTTCCTGCCTGAGTGGGAGTAGTTTATCGTGTCGCTGCAGTGCACCCAATAGCCAGTACATAGCAGGCAGCGTTTCTGGCGACTAATCACCCTAGGTGCAGTACCGAATCTGACCTGACAGAAAGGGGGCCGCCAGAGAGCTGCAAGGTTTAAGTGGAACTGTAAGCGGGATACACAAATCCCTGCAGTTCATGGTATACTGAAGAGCAGTGGGATACCTAAAATAAGCCCCTGCTGTAAACTAAGAGGTCAATAGCCTTGTGTGTGTTTTTTTCATCACATTGTGGCAGTGGAGGGATAACTAGGATAAGCCCCCTGCCCATGTGATAGCCGTCTGTTGGTCTAACGTCACCCCGATCCGTGACATATTGTGGGCAGCGGCTAAGGGATCTTGACAGTCACGGGTGGAATCGTGACAAATTGGTGGCAAGGCGGTGGGATATTAGAGCATTAGTGATTTGGTTTGAGTAATCATTCCTCTCACTAAAAACTTGCAGGAAGTTCTTGCGAGAACTCTGCGCAAATAAGTTTGGAGAACGAACTCAGTGTTTATTAGTCTTGAGACAATTGTGTGTACTGGTGATTATCCCCTCCCTTTTTCTTCGTTTTTCTATCCTATCTTTTATTTGGCAACCATGGCAACGAAAGGAGAAGCCTGGTACACCCAGCAGAAGAGGGACACTCTTGCTGTGATATGCATGTACCATGGCCTGAAACCCCAGGACAAGTCCAAGGCTCAAATGGTCGCTGAACTGGTGCAATTTGAAGCAGACCAAGCCAGGCCACAGAGCCCAGAGGCCGCAGAAGCCGGCACAAGCGAGCATGGTGCTGCAGCCGAGGTCCAACCACAGAATACGGGCCCTACTGGCAACCAGGGGGGCGCAGACCTCCGCCTGCAGCTGGCTCTGCAACAATGCTCTGCAGATGACCTAGAGAGACGTCTGCAGCTGATCCAGCAATACCAGGAGCAAGCCGAGCGAGAGGCCCAGCGAGAGGCAGAGAGAGCCGAGCGAGAGGCCCAGCGAGCCGAGCGAGAGGCCCAGGCCCAGCGAGCCGAGCGCCAAGCCCAGCGAGAACATGAACTGGAGATGCTCCGGCGGGGGGGGAACCCTTCCACTGCCCAGAGCCGTGAGCCCAGCAGCGCTCAGACACCAAAGCCCCGGCCCGACCACTTTCCTGTTATGGAAAAGGATGGGGACTTGGACACTTTTCTGCGGGCCTTTGAGAAAGCCTGCAGACAGTACCAGCTGCCTACACAAGAATGGGCACGGTACCTGACACCAGGGCTGAGAGGAAAAGCTCTGGAGGCGTTTGCTGCACTCCCTCAAGAACAAGATGGTGACTATGAGGCCATCAAGCAGGCTCTGATAGCCAAGTACCAGCTTACACCCGAGGTGTACCGTAAAAAGTTTCGGACCCTCCTACGTGGCCCACACGACAGTTACAGTGATGTGGTGCATAGACTGGGGACCCACTTTGACCAGTGGACCCAAGGACTGTCAGTGACCACCTTTACACAGCTGCGAGACCTGATGATCAAAGACCAGTTCTTCCGTCTTTGCCCAACTGAAGTGCGACAGTTCGTGATGGACAGAGAACCCAACGATGTGACGAAAGCAGCGCAGATTGCCGATGCCTATGAGGCCAACCGTAGATCGGAAGTGCGGAAGCCAGTCACCACCAGCTGGAGAGGGGGTAAGCCTGCAGCCAACGCCAGTACCCCTGCCAGCCAACACACCAGAGGTCCTGTCCCCGTGGCCAACAGCACCAGACCTACCACCGAACTTCGCCAGTGTTACCACTGCAGGCAGACTGGACACCTCAGTCACCAATGTCCAGCCAGGCAGAAGAACCCCTCATCCCAGGCCCCAGGGCCTAATGCAGCCGTTCTTTTGGTGGGTGGTGTGGTTGGGAGGGTGTGTGACAACGTACAGCCCGTCACTGTGGGAGGTCGTGTTGCTACAGGCCTCAAGGACACCGGGGCTGAAAGAACCCTCATCCGACCCGAACTGGCGGCCCCTGAAGAAATCATTCCGGGGAAAACCCTAACTGTCACTGGGATTGGGAGCATCAGCTGTCCCTTGCCAATGGCCCGGGTTTTTATTGATTGGGGTGCTGGGAGCGGGGTGAAGGAAGTGGGGCTGTCTGATAATTTGCCCACTGATGTTTTGTTGGGGACTGATTTGGGGAGGTTGGTTGCATACTTCGTGGATGACCCTCCTCCCCAATCTACTAATGAGGGTAAAGTTAACCCTGGGGATGATGATGATGATGATGGGAAATCGCATGTGTTACCTGACCATGCTTTATCTTGTAGTGATGCATCTGCTAACCATTTTTTCCCTAGGATTGATGGTGAAAATGTTGTACCTGTGCCAACTGTATCTGATAATGATGTTTCTGTAAAAGTTGATGTGTCCATAGGTACAGGAGTGCTCAGCCACGTTGCTCTGCGGAGTGAGACGGCTGAGGAACCCCTAGCAGGGGCAAGTGTCGGTGCTACAAGAAATGGGGAGATACATGGGAACCGTGAGACAGGTGACGCCATGAAATTGACCAGTGCCACCGAGGAAGGTAACTGGCCCATAAGTAGCAATGCTCCTGAGGTAACGGGGGTGGATGGGGAGGTAGAGCCCATAGCAGCGTCGGCTGTTGGGTCTGTAGAAATCCCCGGGGAGACAGCCTACGTAGCTGCTGTCACCCGCAGTCAGAGTGCCCGGAACACAGATACCTGTCTGCCTTCCGGACCCTCCTCAGTCATCAGTGTGACTGAACCAGAGGTGGACCCAGTGCAGGTCCCAGAGGGCTCCCGTGGGGAAGGGACCCTGACGTCGCTTCTGGCTTCCCCTAGCCAGGAGTTTCAGGCCGCTCTGCACACAGATGCGAGCCTAGAGAGTTTGAGACAACTCGCCGAGACGCGCTTCTCCGAGACTGATAAGGAGAAGGTGTTCTGGGAAGGAGGAAGGTTGTACCGGGAGACAGTACCCGGAGAATCACAAAAGGAGTGGTTGAGGGAAAGACAGCTGGTCGTCCCGCAGCAATTCCGGGGTGAGTTGTTGCGGATTGCCCATGAGATCCCGCTAGCTGGACACTTGGGGATCAGCAAAACTAAGGCCCGGCTGTCTCAACACTTCTATTGGCCTAAGATGGGGACAGATGTGTCAAACTACTGCCGCTCTTGTGTCACCTGCCAAAGAGTGGGGAAGGCGGGGCCTGCTCTTAAGGCTCCCCTGATCCCTTTGCCAGTGATAGAGGAGCCTTTCCAGAGGATTGCGGTGGACATTGTGGGCCCGCTGGCCGTCACCAGCAGCTCTGGAAAGCAATATATTCTTACTGTGGTAGACTACGCTACCCGGTACCCAGAGGCAGTAGCTCTGTCGTCAATTAGGGCAGATAAGGTGGCGGATGCCCTGTTGGCCATCTTTTCACGTGTAGGATTTCCCAGGGAAATGCTTACTGATCGAGGGACCCAATTTATGTCTCACCTAATGGAGGCTCTCTGTAAGAAAATGCAGGTGAAGCACCTGGTATCGAGTGCGTATCACCCACAGACCAATGGCTTGTGTGAACGCTTCAATGGTACCCTCAAACAGATGCTACGCATGCTGGTTGAGACACAAGGGCGCGACTGGGAGCGGTACCTCCCACACCTGCTATTCGCTTACAGAGAGGTTCCGCAGGCCTCGACGGGGTTCTCACCCTTCGAGCTCCTGTACGGCAGGCGAGTCCGGGGACCCCTTGGGTTGGTAAGAGAATCCTGGGAAGAGGAGCCGAACCCTTCCGAAGTGTCCATAGTGGAGTATGTCATGCGCTTCCGTGACAAGATGCAGACCTTGACGCAGTTGGTGCATGACAACATGACGCAGGCTCAGGCTGATCAGAAGCACTGGTACGACCAGAACGCCCGGGAGCGGACCTACCACGTGGGTCAAAAGGTGTGGGTGCTGGTTCCGGTACCAACGGATAAGCTTCAGGCAGCCTGGGACGGCCCGTACGTTGTCCACCAACAGCTCAACCCGGTCACCTACGTGGTCACCCTTGACCACACTCGGGGTAGGCGAAAGGCCTTTCACGTCAACATGATGAAGGCTCATCACGAACGTGAACCTTTCATCCTACCGGTCTGCAGCGCACCCGAGGACGGGGAGGAAGACGCCCTCCTGGACATGCTGGCCCAAGCCAAGGCCCGTGGGTCCATTGAGGACGTGGAGGTAAGCGCCTCGCTAGATGAACCACAGCGGTTGCAGTTGCAAACCACACTGGAACCCTTCCGGGTCGTGTTCTCCAACCGGCCTGGAAGGACTGAGTTAGCGGTCCATGAGGTGGACACCGGGAACCACGCCCCACTACGGCGAACACCCTATCGAATCTCTGACCAGGTGCAGCAGATTATGCGCCAGGAGATCGATGAGATGTTACAGTTGGGGGTGATTCGACGGTCAAAGAGCGCGTGGGCCTCACCTGTAGTTCTCGTGCCAAAGAAGGACCGGACCACCCGGTTCTGCGTGGACTACAGGGGGCTCAACGCCATTACAGCCTCTGACGCGCACCCAATGCCGCGCATCGAGGAGCTGCTTGAGAAGTTAGCTGGCGCAGAATACCTGACAATAATGGATCTGAGTCGCGGATACTGGCAGATTCCCCTGAGCCCCGAGGCGCAGGAGAAGTCCGCCTTTATCACACCCTTTGGACTGTACGAGTCCACGGTCATGCCCTTCGGCATGAAGAATGCCCCTGCCACTTTTCAGCGGATGGTCAATCTCCTGCTTCAGGGACTGGAGAAGTACGCCGTGGCGTACTTAGATGACATTGCCATCTTCAGTCCCTCCTGGGATGAACACCTGCAGCATCTCGAGGAGGTGCTCGGGCGAATTCACCGAGCAGGACTGACTATCAAGCCGGGAAAGTGCCAGATGGGCATGAGGGAGGTTCACTACCTGGGGCACCGGGTAGGTGGAAACACCCTAAAGCCAGAGCCTGACAAAGTGGGCGTGATCGTGAACTGGCCCACTCCCAGGAACAAGAAACAGGTGATGTCCTTCCTGGGCACTGCAGGGTACTATAGGCGCTTCGTGCAGCACTATAGTAGCCTGGCAAAACCTTTGACGGACCTCACCAGGAAGAAGCTACCCCACATCGTCAACTGGACAGATGGCTGTGAGGGGGCCTTCCAGGCGTTGAAAACAGCACTGTGCAACGCCCCTGTGTTGAAAGCCGTCGACAGCAGTCGACCGTTCTTGGTACAGACCGACGCCAGTGAGTTTGGCCTTGGTGCTGTGCTCAGCCAGGTTGACTCGGAGGACCAAGAGCACCCCGTGCTGTACCTGAGCCGGAAACTTTTGCCGAGGGAAGTGGCCTACTCCACCATCGAGAAGGAGTGCCTGGCCATAGTCTGGGCCCTGCAGCGCTTGCAGCCCTACTTGTACGGTCGCACCTTCACCGTGGTGACCGACCACAACCCTCTGCGCTGGCTAAGCACCATGTGTGGAACCAATGGCAGGTTGCTACGCTGGAGCCTTGCCCTTCAGCAATTTGACTTCACCGTTAAACACAAAGCGGGCAAAGAGCATGGTAATGCAGATGGACTCTCCCGCCAGGGTGAACCCACGGAGGTGCGCATGGAGGCATACCGAGAGGTCCTGCCGCCGTAGCGCACGCCAAAAGGGGGAGGTGTCACGATATGGTATGAAATATCATAAGTTAGTTTTCTTGCTAGCATGCGGGGGCTAAACCCCCCCTCTCTCTGGTTCTCTTTCCTTCCCTGTGTTTCTATCTGTCTGTGTAGAAGAGCTTGCCTTGTGGGGGAGTTTTATTGACGAAAGGTATTTACGACTAGCATAGCTGCAAGAGAAATTTGTGTTAGCAGGAACTGTTAGAGAAACTTCTAGAACGCAGGGAAGGTCTTTGTTCTGTTTTTGGAAGATATTATGCAAACCGTTTAAGTTACGAACACCAAAATATATCGTCATAATCACACTCGGAGGATCTACGCATCACTCTAATCACAGGCTTGTAGCTCCATCTGGTACAGAGGTAGGGATTTCTCTGTCAGTGTGCGTGACAAATAGGACATATTTGATCTCATCGGAATGCCCACGATACTATGAGATGAACGATGGGTATGGTGCGATTATTTTATGTTCTGTAGCGAAGTTACGGGCATCAGATATATTTAATGCCCAGTTAGTGAAACCGAAGAGGTAGGAGGAGTTGGAAAACCAAGCCCTTTCTGTGAGGTCACAGGCTGTAGGTTTTAAGTGCTGGCAGGCATCCAAGAGGGGGAGTTGTGAGTTTTTACCTGAAGCGACCAGACTGCGAGTGCCAATGCACTGGGATAGATGGAAAGCTCCTAGCCTGTTGCCTGCAATGCAATGATCTGAGAACATGTGAGTTATCTTTTCTTCCTTTAATCCTTTTATTTTCATAATTACCTTGTACATATTTGCAATTGTCTCATTTGTAACATCTTTGTAAAATATTTTATAAACACTGCCTAAAAATCATTTATGGGGTATCCTATTTAATACTAGTTCGTTCTTCCTGCCCTAAACCGTACCCTGTCTTTGAAGGGAATTTACGCTACTGGTTAGCAGCCGAACCCGTTTAATCGGCGCTGGTGGCAGCTTACCGTGTACTGTGCAGGCCTTGGGGTTTCACTGTAGCGACTGCGGCTTGATAATTATTGTTCCTGCCTGAGTGGGAGTAGTTTATCGTGTCGCTGCAGTGCACCCAATAGCCAGTACATAGCAGGCAGCGTTTCTGGCGACTAATCACCCTAGGTGCAGTACCGAATCTGACCTGACAGAAAGGGGGGCGCCAGAGAGCTGCAAGGTTTAAGTGGAACTGTAAGCGGGATACACAAATCCCTGCAGTTCATGGTATACTGAAGAGCAGTGGGATACCTAAAATAAGCCCCTGCTGTAAACTAAGAGGTCAATAGCCTTGTGTGTGTTTTTTTCATCACATTGTGGCAGTGGAGGGATAACTAGGATAAGCCCCCTGCCCATGTGATAGCCGTCTGTTGGTCTAACGTCACCCCGATCCGTGACATATTGTGGGCAGCGGCTAAGGGATCTTGACAGTCACGGGTGGAATCGTGACATCCTCCAACAGGTTTTGGCTTTGACACGCGTTTTGGGCCAGATACGGGCCCGGCAGATGGAACCTGTTGCGATGTTGATGCCTGCTGCGGCCCCTCCTCCACCTCCGCTTCTGAACTACTGCCGCCTGCACCCTGTTCCCCCAATGGCTGCCAATCGGGGTCAATAACTGGGTCATCTATTACCTCCTCTTCGAGCTCGTGTGCAACTTCGTCTGTGTCACTGTGTCGGTCGGTGGTATAGCGTTCGTGGCGGGGCAACATAGTCTCATCAGGGTCTGATTGTGGATCTGTACCCTGAGAGGGCAATGTGGTGGTCTGAGTCAAAGGAGCAGCATAGTACTCTGGCTGTGGCTGTGCATCAGTGCACTCCATGTCAGAATATACTTGTAATGGGCATGGCCTGTTAAATGTTTCACTTTCTAAGCCAGGGACGGTATGTGTAAAGAGCTCCATGGAGTGACCCGTTGTGTCGCCTGCTGCATCCTTCTCTCTTGTTGTAGTTTTTGCTGAGGAGGACAAGGAAGCGACTTGTCCCTGACCGTGAACATCCACAAGCGACGCGCTGCTTTTACATTTACCATTTTCGGAAGAGGAGGCAAAAGAGCTAGAGGCTGAGTCTGCAATGTAAGCCAAAACTTGCTGTTGCTGCTCCGCCTTTAAAAGCGGTTTTCCTACTCCCAGAAAAGAGAGCGTTCGAGGCCTTGTGTAGCCTGACGACGAAACTGGCTCCACAGCTCCAGACTTAGGTGGAATATTTTTATCCCCACGACCACCTGATGCTCCACTACCACTACCATCATTACCAGCTGACAATGAACGCCCACGACGACCTCTTGCACCAGACTTCCTCATTGTTTTAAAATCTTAACCAAAGTAACTTTATTTGTTGCTGTCAAACAACTTACACGGTGAGCTATAACTTCAGTATGATTTCAATATCCCTTAACAGGTTGGTGAGACCACAAGGAAAATCAGGCACAATGTTACACACTCTGTTTTCTGTGGCACAAAATCACAGAGATGACACACACGCAGGACTGTCACTCAAGCACTAATGTCAATATTAATCTCCCACCTAATTTATTTATTTATTTTTTTCAGGGAGACTTTAGAAACCAAATAATATTAAAAAAACCAAAAAAATAAATAGGCTTTCTATGGCCCACTGAATGAGAGAGAGAGGTGGCACACCCAGGAGTCAAGACTGGCACACAAGCTGAAAGGGCAATATTACTCTCCCACTGTTTTTTTATGTATTTTTTGTTTTTTAAGGGAGACTTTAGAAACCCAATAATATTTAAAAAAATAAATAAATAGGCTTTCTATGGCCCACTGAATGAGAGAGGTGGCACACCCAGGAGTCAAGACTGGCACACAAGCTGAAAGGGCAATATTACTCTCCCACTGTTTTTTTAAGTTTTTTTTTTTTTATTTTCAGGGAGACTTTAGAAACCAAATAATATTAAAAAAACCAAAAAAATAAATAGGCTTTCTATGGCCCACTGAATGAGAGAGAGGTGGCACACCCAGGAGTCAAGACTGGCACACAAGCTGAAAGGGCAATATTACTCTCCCACTGTTTTTTTTTTTTTTTTTTTTTCAGGGAGACTTTAGAAACCAAATAATAAGAAAAAAAATAAATAAATAAATAGGCTTTCTATAGCCCACTGAATGAGAGATAGCACACACAGCAGTGGCACACAAGCCCTGACTGAGGCCAATATTTTTCTACCACTGATTGATGTAGTGTTTTTGTGTTGAGGTAGATTTTAGAACACAAATCAAGGAAAAAAAAAAATGCTTTCTATGGCCCACTGAATGAGAGAGGTGGCACACCCAGGAGTCAAGACTGGCACACAAGCTGAAAGGGCAATATTACTCTCCCACTGTTTTTTTATGTATTTTTTGTTTTTTAAGGGAGACTTTAGAAACCCAATAATATTTAAAAAAAAAAATAAATAGGCTTTCTATGGCCCACTGAATGAGAGAGGTGGCACACCCAGGAGTCAAGACTGGCACACAAGCTGAAAGGGCAATATTACTCTCCCACTGTTTTTTTAAGTTTTTTATTTTTTATTTTCAGGGAGACTTTAGAAACCAAATAATATTAAAAAAACCAAAAAAATAAATAGGCTTTCTATGGCCCACTGAATGAGAGAGAGGTGGCACACCCAGGAGTCAAGACTGGCACACAAGCTGAAAGGGCAATATTACTCTCCCACTGTTTTTTTATGTATTTTTTGTTTTTTAAGGGAGACTTTAGAAACCCAATAATATTTTAAAAAAAAAATAAATAGGCTTTCTATGGCCCACTGAATGAGAGAGGTGGCACACCCAGGAGTCAAGACTGGCACACAAGCTGAAAGGGCAATATTACTCTCCCACTGTTTTTTTTTTTTTTTTTTTTTCAGGGAGACTTTAGAAACCAAATAATAAGAAAAAAAATAAATAAATAAATAGGCTTTCTATAGCCCACTGAATGAGAGATAGCACACACAGCAGTGGCACACAAGCCCTGACTGAGGCCAATATTTTTCTACCACTGATTGATGTAGTGTTTTTGTGTTGAGGTAGAATTTAGAACACAAATCACGGAAAAAATAAATAGGCTTTCTATGGCCCACTCAGTGAGAGATGGCACACACAGGGATGGCACTGTAGCAGAAATGCCAATCTTAATCTCCCACAAAAAAAAAAAAAAACAGGGACTGTCCTACAATTACTATCTCCCTGCAGTAATCTAAGCCAGGTATGGCAGGCAGCAATAGGAGTGGACTGATGCACAAATTAAATAAAAAGTGTGGACAAACAAAAAAGATAGCTGTGCAGAAAGGAACAAGAGGATATGTGCTTTGAAAAAAGCAGTTGGTTTCCACAGTGGCGTACACACAGCAATACAGCTATCACGGAGCCTTCTAGGGCAGCCCAATGAGCTACAGCGCTGAGGAAAAAAAAAAAAATAAATAGCTTCCACTGTTCCTGCACACCGAAGGTGGTGTTGGACAGTGGAAATCGCTACAGCACAAGCGGTTTGGTGGTTAGTGGACCCTGCCTAACGCTCTCCCTGCTTCTGACGAAGCGGCAGCAACCTCTCCCTAAGCTCAGATCAGCAGCAGTAAGATGGCGGTCGGCGGGAATGCCCCTTTATAGCCCCTGTGACGCCGCAGACAGCAAGCCAATCACTGCAATGCCCTTCTCTAAGATGGTGGGGACCAGGATCTATGTCATCACGCTGCCCACACTCTGCGTTCACCTTCATTGGCTGAGAAATGGCGCTTTTCGCGTCATTGAAACGCGACTTTGGCGCGAAAGTCGCGTACCGCATGGCCGACAAGCACAGGGGTCGGATCGGGTTTCATGAGACGCCGACTTAGCCAAAAGTCGGCGACTTTTGAAAATGATCGACCCGTTTCGCTCAACCCTAGTTCCAACCACCGTGTCTTTGTGTGACACAGAAAAGGTGAACGGATGGACTCTACATGCCTGGTTCCCACCGTGAAGCATGGAGGAGGAAGTGTGATGTGTGGGGGTGCTTTGCTGGTGACACTGTTGGGGATTTATTCAAAATTGAAGGCATACTGAACCAGCATGGCTACCACAGCATCTTGCAGCGGCATGGTATTCCATCCGGTTTGTGTTTATTTGGACCATCATTTATTTTTCAACAGGACAATGACCCCAAACACACCTCCAGGCTGTGTAAGGGCTATTTGACCAAGAAGGAGAGTGATGGGTTGCTACGCCAGATGACCTGGCCTCCACAGTCACCAGACCTGAACCCATTCGAGATGATTTGGGGTGAGCTGGACCGCAGAATGAAGGCAAAAGGGCCAACAAGTGTTAAGCATTTCTGGGAACTCCTTCAAGATTGTTGGAAGACCATTCCCGGTGACTACCTCTTGAAGCTCATCAAGAGAATGCCAAGAGTGTGCAAAGCAGTCATCAAAGCAAAATGTGCCTGCTTTGAAGAACGTAAAATATAAGACATATTTTCAGTTGTTTCACTCTTTTTTGTTAAGTATATAATTCCACATGTGTTAATTCATAGTTTTGATGCCTTCAGTGTGAATGTACAATTTTCATAGTCATGAAAATACAGAAAAATCTTTAAATGAGAAGGTGTGTCCAAACTTTTGGTCTGTACTGTACTGTTATGGACCTGGTGGTTAGGTGCACCTGGAATGACCTGATGGTTAAACTAGAAGACAGGACAAGCTCTGGGAAGTGGGAACTCTGCTGACCGCAAATCCTAATCCTATAACACACACACTAGAAATAGCTGTGGAGCGTACCTAACTCTCCCTAGACGCCTCTTCACAGCCTAAGAGCTAACTACCCCTAAAGATAGGAAAATAAACCTTACCTTGCCTCAGAGAAATTCCCCAAAGGTAAAGGCAGCCTCCCACATATATTAACTGTGAGTTAAGAGGAAAGTCACAAACACAGGGATGAAACAGGTTTCAGCAAAGGAGGCCAGACTTACTAAATAGATTGAGGATAGAAAAGGGATCTATGCGGTCAGCACAAAAAACTACAAAAAGCCACGCAGAGTGTGCAAAAAGACCCCCGCACCGACTCACGGTGCGGAGGTGCCACTCTGCAACCCAGAGCTTCCAGCTAGCAAGGCAATATCATGTTAGCAAGCTGGACTAGAACTTAGCAAGTACTAAGAAATATATTCAGTACACAATGAACAACAAATGAACTAGCAGGGACTTAGCTTCTGCTGGAGTAGACAGGTCATCAGAAAGATCCGAGAGAGATCTGAACCAGTACTAATACATTAACAGCTGGCATGGAGTAACGATCTGAGTGGAGTTAAATAGAGAAGCCAGCCTAGCCGCAAACGAGGGCAGCTGAGGAGGCAACCTCAGAACCAGCAGTTCCACTCACAGCCACCAGAGGGAGTCCACGGACAGAACTCGCCGAAGTACTATTCATAACCACAGGAGGGAGTTCGAGAACGGAATTGACAACAGTACCCCCCCCCTTGAGGAGGGGTCACCAAACCCTCACCAGAGCCTCCAGGCCGATCAGGACGAGCCAAATGAAAGGCACGAACCAACTCGGCCGCATGGACATCGGAGGCAAAAACCCAGGAATTATCCTCCTGACCATAGCCCTTCCATCTGACCAGGTACTGAAGTTTCCATCTCGAAATACGAGAATCCAAAATCTTCTCCACCACATACTCCAACTCCCCCTCGACCAACACCGGAGCAGGAGGGTCAACGGAGGGAACCATAGGCGCCACATATCTCCGCAACAACGACCTATGGAACACATTATGGATGGCAAAAGAAGCTGGAAGGGCCAAACGAAACGACACAGGATTGAGAATTTCAGAAATCTTATAAGGACCAATGAAACGAGGCTTAAACTTAGGAGAAGAAACCTTCATAGGGACATGACGAGACGACAACCAAACCAAATCCCCAACACGAAGTCGGGGACCAACACAGCGATGGCGGTTGGCGAAACGTTGAGCCTTCTCCTGGGACAATGTCAAATTGTCCACTACATGAGTCCAAATTTGCTGCAACCTGTCCACCACAGAATCCACACCAGGACAGTCCGAAGGCTCAACCTGCCCTGAAGAAAAACGAGGATGAAAACCAGAATTACAAAAAAAAGGCGAAACCAAAGTAGCCGAACTGGCCCGATTATTAAGGGCGAACTCAGCCAATGGCAAGAAGGTCACCCAATCATCCTGATCAGCAGAAACAAAGCATCTCAGATAGGTCTCCAAAGTCTGATTAGTTCGTTCGGTTTGACCATTTGTCTGAGGATGGAAAGCCGAAGAGAAAGACAAATCAATGCCCATCTTAGCACAAAAGGACCGCCAAAACCTTGAAACAAACTGGGAACCTCTGTCCGACACGATGTTCTCCGGAATGCCATGCAAACGAACCACATGCTGGAAAAATAGTGGAACCAAATCAGAGGAGGAAGGTAATTTAGGCAAGGGTACCAAATGGACCATCTTAGAGAAGCGATCACAAACCACCCAGATGACCAACATCCTTTGAGAGACAGGGAGATCTGAAATAAAATCCATGGAAACATGCGTCCAAGGCCTTTTCGGGACTGGCAAGGGCAAAAGTAAGCCACTGGCACGAGAACAGCAGGGCTTGGCCCGAGCACAAGTCCCACAGGACTGCACAAAAGAACGCACATCCCGTGACAAGGAAGGCCACCAAAAGGACCTAGCCACCAAATCTCTGGAACCAAAAATCCCAGGATGACCAGACAACACCGAACAATGAACCTCAGAGATAACTACTAGTCCATCTATCAGGGACAAACAGTTTCTCTGCTGGACAACGGTCAGGTCTATCAGCCTGAAACTCCTGCAGCGCCCGCCGCAAATCAGGTGAGATGGCAGACAGAATTACCCCCTCTTTGAGAATACCAGCCAGCTCAGGAACTCAAGGGGAATCAGGCACAAAACTCCTTGAAAGGGCATCGGCCTTCACATTCTTAGAACCCGGAAGGTATGAAACCACAAAATTGAAACGGGAGAAAAACAGCGACCATCGAGCCTGTCTAGGATTCAACCGCTTAGCAGACTCGAGATAAGTCAGATTCTTGTGATCCGTTAAGACCACTACGCGATGCTTGGCTCCCTCAAGCCAATGTCGCCACTCCTCGAACGCCCACTTCATGGCCAACAACTCCCGATTGCCAACATCATAATTACGCTCAGCAGGCGAAAACTTTCTAGAAAAGAAAGCACATGGCTTCATCACAGACCCATCAGAAGATCTTTGAGACAAAACAGCCCCTGCTCCAATCTCAGAAGCATCAACCTCGACCTGAAAAGGGAGCGAAACATCTGGCTGACACAACACAGGGGCCGAAGAGAAACGATGTTTCAACTCCCGAAAAGCCTCAACGGCCGCAGAGGACCAATTCACCACATCAGCACCTTTCTTGGTCAAATCAGTCAATGGTTTAACAACACTAGAAAAATTAGCGATGAAGCGACGGTAAAAATTAGCAAAGCCCAGGAATTTCTGAAGGCTCTTCACAGATGTAGGCTGAGTCCAATCATAAATGGCCTGAACTTTAACAGGATCCATCTCGATAGTAGAAGGGGAAAAAATGAAGCCCAAAAAGGAAACCTTCTGAACTCCGAAGAGACATTTAGACCCCTTCACAAACAAAGAATTAGCACGAAGAACCAGGAACTCCATTCTGACCTGCTTCACATGAGACTCCCAATCATCCGAAAAGACCAAAATATCATCCAAATATACAATAATGAATCTATCCAGATACTTTCGGAAGATGTCATGCATAAAGAACTGAAACACAGGTGGAGCATTAGAAAGCCCGAATGGCATCACTAGGTACTCAAAATGGCCCTCGGGCGTATTAAATGCTGTTTTCCATTCATCGCCCTGTTTAATACGCACAAGATTATACGCCCCTCAAAGATCTATCTTGGTGAACCAACTAGCCCCCTTAATCCGAGCAAACAAATCAGACAGTAGAGGCAAAGGGTACTGAAATTTGACCGTGATTTTATTGAGAAGGCGGTAATCTATACAAGGTCTCAGAGAACCATCCTTCTTGGCCACAAAAAAGAACCCTGCTCCCAACGGTGACGACGACGGGCGAATATGCCCTTTCTCCAAGGACTCCTTTATATAACTCCGCATAGCGGCGTGTTCCGGCACAGATAAATTGAAAAGCCGTCCCTTAGGAAATTTACTACCAGGAATCAAATTAATAGCACAATCACAATCCCTATGAGGAGGTAGGGCACTGGATTTGGGCTCATCAAATACATCTCGGTAATCCGACAAAAACTCAGGGACTTCAGAAGGAGTAGAAGGAGAAATTGACAACAACGGAACGTCACCATGTACCCCTTGACAACCCCAACTGGACACAGACATTGATTTCCAGTCCAATACTGGATTATGGACCTGTAGCCATGGCAAACCCAATACGACCACATCATGCAAATTATGCAACACAAAAAAGCGAACATCTTCCTGATGTGCAGGAGCCATGCACATGGTCAACTGAGTCCAGTACTGAGGTTTATTCTTGGCCAAAGGCGTAGCATCAATTCCCCTTAATGGAATAGGATACTGCAAGGGCTCCAAGAAAAAACCACAGCGCCTGGCAAACTCCAAGTCCATCAAATTCAGGGCAGCGCCTGAGTCCACAAATGCCATAACAGAGTAGGACGACAAAGAGCAAATCAGAGTAACGGACAAAAGAAATTTAGGCTGTACAGTACCAATGGTGACAGACCTAGCGAACCGCTTAGAGCGCTTAGGACAATCAGAGATAGCATGAGTGGAGTCACCACAGTAAAAACACAGCCCATTCTGACGTCTGTGTTCCTGCCGTTCAGCTCTGGTCAAAGGCTCAGGCCTCTGCTCAGAGGAAACCGCCAAATGGCACACAACCTTGCGTTCACGCAAGCGCCGACCGATCTGAATGGCCAAGGACATTGATTCATTCAGACCAGCAGGCGTGGGAAACCCCACCATAACATCCTTAAGGGCTTCAGAAAGACCTTTTCTGAAAATTGCTGCAAGGGCACACTCATTCCATTGAGTAAGCACAGACCACTTTCTAAACTTCTGGCAATATACCTCCGCTTCATCCTGACCTTGACACAAAGCCAGCAAGATTTTCTCTGCCTGATCCACAGAGTTAGGTTCATCATAAAGCAATCCAAGCGCCAGAAAAAACGCATCAACATTAAGCAATGCAGGATCTCCTGGCGCAAGGGAGAATGCCCAGTCTTGTGGGTCGCCACGTAACAAAGAAATAATGATTTTTACTTGCTGAATGGGGTCACCAGAGGAGCGGGGTTTCAAAGCAAGAAACAGTTTACAATTATTTTTGAAATTCAGAAATTTTGATCTATCTCCAAAAAACAAATCAGGAATTGGAATTCTAGGCTCTAACATAGGATTCTGAACTACATAATCTTGAATGCTTTGTACCCTCGCAGTGAGGTGATCAACACAAGAGGACAGACCTTGAATGTCCATATCTACACCTGAGTCCTGAACCACCCAGAGGTTAAGGGGAAAAGAAAGACAAAACACACTGCAGAGAAAAAAAAATGGTCTCAGAACTTCTCTTATCCCTCTATTGAGATGCATTAACACTTTGTGGGCCAGCTGTACTGTTATGGACCTGGTGGTTAGGTGCACCTGGAATGACCTGATGGTTAAACTAGAAGACAGGACAAGCTCTGGGAAGTGGGAACTCTGCTGACCGCAAATCCTAATCCTATAACACACACACTAGAAATAGCTGTGGAGCGTACCTAACTCTCCCTAGACGCCTCTTCACAGCCTAAGAGCTAACTACCCCTAAAGATAGGAAAATAAACCTTACCTTGCCTCAGAGAAATTCCCCAAAGGTAAAGGCAGCCCCCCACATATATTAACTGTGAGTTAAGAGGAAAGTCACAAACACAGGGATGAAACAGGTTTCAGCAAAGGAGACCAGACTTACTAAATAGATTGAGGATAGGAAAGGGATCTATGCGGTCAGCATAAAAAACTACAAAAAGCCACGCAGAGTGTGCAAAAAGACCCCCGCACCGACTCACGGTGCGGAGGTGCCACTCTGCAACCCAGAGCTTCCAGCTAGCAAGGCAATATCATGTTAGCAAGCTGGACTAGAACTTAGCAAGTACTAAGAAATATATTCAGTACACAATGAACAACAAATGAACTAGCAGGGACTTAGCTTCTGCTGGAGTAGACAGGTCATCAGAAAGATCCGAGAGAGATCTGAACCAGTACTAATACATTGACAGCTGGCATGGAGTAACGATCTGAGTGGAGTTAAATAGAGAAGCCAGCCTAGCCGCAAACGAGGGCAGCTGAGGAGGCAACCTCAGAACCAGCAGTTCCACTCACAGCCACCAGAGGGAGTCCACGGACAGAAGTCGCCGAAGTACCATTCATAACCACAGGAGGGAGTTCGAGAACGGAATTCACAACACTGTACCTACTATAATACTGCTCCTATGTACAAGATTATATCTACTATAATACTGCTCCTATGTACAAGAATATAACTACTATAATACTGCTCTTATGTACAAGAATATAACTACTATAATACTGCTCTTATGTACAAGAATATAACTACTATAATACTGCTCTTATGTACAAGAATATAACTACTATAATACTGCTCCTATGTACAAGAATATAACTACTATAATACTACTCCTATGTACAAGAATATAACTACCATAATACTGCCCCTATGTACAAGAATATAACTACTATAATACTGCTCCTATGTACAAGATTATATCTACTATAATACTGCTCCTATGTACAAGAATATAACTACTATAATACTGCTCTTATGTACAAGAATATAACTACTATAATACTGCTCTTATGTACAAGAATATAACTACTATAATACTGCTCTTATGTACAAGAATATAACTACTATAATACTGCCCCTATATACAAGAATATAACTACTATAATACTGCAGCTATGTACAAGAAGAAAAAATAGGAGAAACCGGAGCATATATATATAGAAAAAAATACTTTATTGTAACAAGAAATTTAAAAACAGCAGTAACACTTAAAGGTGTATGGTAAATACCATGATTCACAAATATAAAAAGGCACCCACCCCTCTAAGATCCCCATATTAATAATAGTCCAGGAGGGAAATCCCTTCTATATCATGCAGCCCGGTTAGGTGACCAGCAAATGATCAGGAGGTCGATTCGGACCGGCGCTTCCAGACGGATGTCTTCAGGAAGCCCACTTCAGTCAACTCCCTGTTGCATGCCAGCTCTGCTCACTATCCGGCCACGGTGAGGGCCGTCCCGATCGGACAGTTCCTCAGGATGCGGCGAATTTGCTCCTCTGATATCCAATTTGAAGCACGGTCCGATGACCTAAAACAGAGGTTTAGGGATCGCGGCTACAGCCGCAGATCCATTAAAGCAGGTTATGACCGTGCCCGTAGAACCCAGAGAAGTGATCTATTGCACCCTACCACTCGACGTCGTGCGGAAGGTGGAGGCGATCATATTCGATTCATCTCCACCTTTAATCATGAGTGGGAGAGCATGCGTTCAATCCTCAAAAAACACTGGCCTGTACTTAGGACTGAGCCTTCCCTGCGTGTTTCCCTGGGTGACTTTCCTCTTATGACGCCAAGGAGGGGTATGAACCTTGGCGATATGCTAGTCAGGAGCCATTATGTTCCCACTATTAATAATCCCTTTGGTACTGTTGGCCCCCGCCCGGGTTGCACCTCGTGTGGGCACTGTCTTGCCTGCGCCAATGTCATGCGCTGCTCTGAATTTAAATCTAGCGATGGCTCTAAAACCTTTCAGATAAGACATCGGATCTCCTGTGGGTCGACCAATGTTATCTACTATGCCACATGCCCATGTCCAAAGATCTATGTGGGCCTCACTACACGTGAATTTAGGATCCGTGTACGTGAGCATGTGCGGGATATTGACGCGGCCAGGACGGTGCCCACAGAGACAGAATTAAAAACGCTCCCCCGACATTTTTGGTTGCACCACAATTGCAACTCAAAACTACTTTCTGTTCGGGGGATCGATGTGCTTCACCTGGGCGTGAGAGGTGGGGACAACAAAAAACGTCTCGCGCAGATCGAGACAAAATGGATTGTCCTTTTGGATTGTGTGACTCCTAAAGGACTCAATGAGTCCTTGAGCTTTGCTCCATACCTTTAGTAGTTCATGTGTGACATAAATGGGTTCCCCTCATTATCTCGCCAGTGTTCTTTGTTTTTATTTACAATTTTTAAATTTTTAACCCTTGTTGTTTTCGTTTTTGCAGTACTAATAATTCCTCTTACTTGTGGGCCCTCCTTTGGCCGTTGCTTTTCTTCTGCCCCGTCTGTTTGGATTCGCTGTTCTGGAGTTTTTTGTTGCCTCGAGATATGGACATCTGTGGGAGTACAAGATTAACCATCATACCATATGTGCTATTTATTGGACACATTGACTTTATTGCCTTTCTTGCTGGGTATAGATGTAATTTTGTCCCACAATTGATATATATTTAATTATATTTATTATAAGTCTTATAAAACTGACGCATTTGTTATATTATTTATTGTATACATCTAATTTCTTTGCCTTACCCATAGGACACAGATGTAATTCGGTTATTTTGAGAATATATATTAATTGTGTGTATTATATATTTTTGTAAATCTGATATAATTATTATTTCATCATGCTACTATGGTGATGTACTTTCTGTATCTATTACATATCCTATTATGCGTTATATTGTATATTTATATATATTTCCGTAAATTGCTGTATATATATCCTTATATTCTTATATAGGGTCTCCATCTCTGGGGCTCTTTTATGCTCTACTATGCTCCAGAATACAGAAACCACCATCATATGTTCCCTGGCCGGGACTTTAAGTAGTCACCTCCATTCAGTGGCCGTGCGCATCGCTAGGCTGGTGGGCGGCTCTCCCATGTGGGCGGGCGTCTCTGTGCTTTGTGCGGGCGTTCCGGGTCCACTCCCGGCGCGTGCGCACTCGGCCTGACGCCCTGCCCCCATGGCGGACCCGTCCGTCGCCGTGCGCATGCGCCGCCGGCGCTGCTGGTATTGGATTATCATGGACATGTGACGGAGGTCAGCCGGTTCAAATACAGGTCCTTTTTGTCATACTTGCACTTCCTTGAAAAAGCGGCGTTTTCTAGCCGCGAAACACGTGTCGGGAGTTGGTATTCTGGTGGGACCCCGCTCCTCTATCCCCTTCTTTGCACCCTGGTAAGCTGACTTGGTCAAATTTATTAATTATATATCATTTTTTGGATTGGTACCTGATCATTTGCTGGTCACCTAACCGGGCTGCATGATATAGAAGGGATTTCCCTCCTGGACTATTATTAATATGGGGATCTTAGAGGGGTGGGTGCCTTCTTATATTTGTGAATCATGGTATTTACCATACACCTTTAAGTGTTACTGCTGTTTTTAAATTTCTTGTTACAATAAAGTATTTTTTTCTATATATATATATGCTCCGGTTTCTCCTATTTTTTCTTCATGTCATTTGGAGCTAATTGATGGGCCTGGCTGGATATAACACACATGTGTTGCCTCAGACCAATAATATGACTTTGGGATTTCTAATATTACCTATGTACAAGAATATAACTACTATAATACTGCTCCTATGCACAAGAATATAACTACTATAATACTGCTCCCTATATACAAGAATATAACTACTATAATACTGCTCCCTATGTACAAGAATATAACTACTATAATACTGCTCCTATGTACAAGAATATTACTACCATAATAATGCCCCTATGTACAAGAATATAACTACTATAATACTGCTCCTATGCACAAGAATATAACTACTATAATACTGCTCCCTATATACAAGAATATAACTACTATAATACTGCTCCCTATGTACAAGAATATAACTACTATAATACTGCTCCTATGTACAAGAATATTACTACCATAATACTGCCCCTATGTACAAGAATATAACTACTATAATACTGCTCCTATGTACAAGAATTTAACTACTATAATACTGCCCCTATGTACAAGAATATAACTACTATAATACTGCTCCCTATATACAAGAATATAACTACTATAATACTGCTCCCTATATACAAGAATATAACTACTATAATACTGCTCCCTATGTACAGGAATATAACTACTATAATACTGCTCCCTATGTACAAGAATATAACTACTATAATACTGCTCCTATGTACAAGAATATTACTACCATAATACTGCCCCTATGTACAAGAATATAACTACTATAATACTGCTCCTATGTACAAGAACTTAACTACTATAATACTGCTCCTATGTACAAGAATATAACTACTATAATACTGCTCCTATGTACAAGAATTTAACTACTATAATACTGCTCCTATGTACAAGAATATTACTACCATAATACTGCCCCTATGTACAAGAATATAACTACTATAATACTGCCCCTATGGACAAGAATATAATTATTATAATACTGCTCTTATGTACAAGAATATAACTACTATAATACTGCTCCTATGTACAAGAATAAAACTACCATAATACTGCCCCTATGTACAAGAATATAACTACTATAATACTGCTCCTATGTACAAGAATATAACTACTATAATACTGCTCCTATGTACAAGAATATAACTACTATAATACTGCCCCTATGTACAAGAATATAACTACTATAATACTGCTCCCTATATACAAGAATATAACTACTATAATACTGCCCCCTATCTACAAGAATATAACTACTATAATACTGCTCCTATGTACAAGAATATAACTACTATAATACTGCTCCCTATGTACAAGAATATAGCTACTACACTACTGCCCCTATGTACAAGAATATAACTACTATAATACTGCCCCTATGTACAAGAATATAACTACCATAATACTGCTCCTATGTACAAGAATATAACTATTATAATACTGCCTCTATGTACAACAATATAACTACTATAATACTGCTCCTATGTACAAGAATATAACTAGTATAATACTGCTCCTATGTACAAGAATATAACTACTATAATACTGTTCCTATGTATAAGAATATAACTACTATAATACTGCTCCTATGTACAAGAATATAACTACTATAATACTGCTCCCTATATACAAGAATATAACTACTATAACACTGCCCTCTATGTACAAGAATATAACTACTATAATACTGCTCCTATGTACAAGAATATAACTACTTTAATACTGGCCCCTAAGTGCAAGAATATAACTACTATAATACTGCTCTATGTACAGGAATATAACTGCTATAATACTGCCCCTATCTACAAGAATATAACTACCATAATACTGCCCCTATGTACAAGAGTATAACTACTATACTACTGCCCCTATGTACAAGAATATAACTACTATAATACTGCTCCTATGTACAAGAATATAACTACCATAATACTGCCCCTATGTACAAGAGTATAACTACTATAATACTGCCCCTATGTACAAGAATATAACTACTATAATACTGCTCCTATGTACAAGAATATAACTACTATAATACTGCTCCTATGTACAAGAATATAACTACTATAATACTGCTCCTATGTTCAAGAATATAACTACTATAATACTGCTCCTATGTACAAGAATATAACTACTATAATACTGCTCCTATGTACAAGAATATAACTACTATAATACTGCTCCTATGTATAAGAATATAACTGCTATAATACTGCCCCCTATGTACAAGAATATAACTACTATAATACTGATCCCTATATATAAGAATATAACTAATATAATACTGCTCCTATGTACAAGAATATAACTGCTATAATACTGTTCCTATGTACAAGAATATAACTATTATAATACTGCTCCTATGTACAAGAATATAACTACTATAATACTGCCCCCTATGTACAGTAATATAACTACTATAATACTGTTCCTATGTACAAGAATATAACTACTATAATACTGCCTCTATGTACAAGAATATAACTACTATAATACTGCTCCTATGTACAAGAATATAACTAGTATAATACTGCTCCTATGTACAAGAATATACCTACTATAATACTGTTCCTATGTATAAGAATATAACTACTATAATACTGCTCCTATGTACAAGAATATAACTACTATAATACTGCTCCCTATATACAAGAATATAACTACTATAACACTGCCCTCTATGTACAAGAATATAACTACTATAATACTGCTCCTATGTACAAGAATATAACTACTATAATACTGCCTCTATGTACAAGAATATAACTACTTTAATACTGGCCCCTAAGTGCAAGAATATAACTACTATAATACTGCTCTATGTACAGGAATATAACTGCTATAATACTGCCCCTATCTACAAGAATATAACTACCATAATACTGCCCCTATGTACAAGAGTATAACTACTATACTACTGCCCCTATGTACAAGAATATAACTACTATAATACTGCTCCTATGTACAAGAATATAACTACCATAATACTGCCCCTATGTACAAGAGTATAACTACTATAATCCTGCCCCTATGTACAAGAATATAACTACTATAATACTGCTCCTATGTACAAGAATATAACTACTATAATACTGCTCCTATGTACAAGAATATAACTACTATAATACTGCTCCTATGTTCAAGAATATAACTACTATAATACTGCTCCTATGTACAAGAATATAACTACTATAATACTGCTCCTATGTACAAGAATATAACTACTATAATACTGCTCCTATGTATAAGAATATAACTGCTATAATACTGCTCCTATGTACAAGAATATAACTGCTATAATACTGTTCCTATGTACAAGAATATAACTATTATAATACTGCTCCTATGTACAAGAATATAACTACTATAATACTGCCCCCTATGTACAGTAATATAACTACTATAATACTGTTCCTATGTACAAGAATATAACTACTATAATACTGCCTCTATGTACAAGAATATAACTACTATAATACTGCTCCTATGTATAAGAATATAACTAATATAATACTGCCCCTATGTACAAGAATATAACTACTATAATACTGCCTCTATGTACAATAATATAACTACTATAATACTGCCCTTATGTACAAGAATATAACTACTATAATTCTGCTCCCTATATACAAGAATATAACTACTATAATACTGCTCCTATGTACAAGAATATAACTACTATAATACTGCCCCTATGTACAAGAATATAACTACTATAATTCTGCTCCCTATATACAAGAATATAACTACTATAATACTGCTCCTATGTACAAGAATATAACTACTATAATACTGCTCCTATGTACAAGAATATAACTACTATAATACTGCTCCTATGTACAAGAATATAACTAGTATAATACTGCTCCTATGTACAAGAATATACCTACTATAATACTGTTCCTATGTATAAGAATATAACTACTATAATACTGCTCCTATGTACAAGAATATAACTACTATAATACTGCTCCCTATATACAAGAATATAACTACTATAACACTGCCCTCTATGTACAAGAATATAACTACTATAATACTGCTCCTATGTACAAGAATATAACTACTATAATACTGCCTCTATGTACAAGAATATAACTACTTTAATACTGGCCCCTAAGTGCAAGAATATAACTACTATAATACTGCTCTATGTACAGGAATATAACTGCTATAATACTGCCCCTATCTACAAGAATATAACTACCATAATACTGCCCCTATGTACAAGAGTATAACTACTATACTACTGCCCCTATGTACAAGAATATAACTACTATAATACTGCTCCTATGTACAAGAATATAACTACCATAATACTGCCCCTATGTACAAGAGTATAACTACTATAATACTGCCCCTATGTACAAGAATATAACTACTATAATACTGCTCCTATGTACAAGAATATAACTACTATAATACTGCTCCTATGTACAAGAATATAACTACTATAATACTGCTCCTATGTTCAAGAATATAACTACTATAATACTGCCCCCTATGTACAAGAATATAACTACTATAATACTGATCCCTATATATAAGAATATAACTAATATAATACTGCTCCTATGTACAAGAATATAACTGCTATAATACTGTTCCTATGTACAAGAATATAACTATTATAATACTGCTCCTATGTACAAGAATATAACTACTATAATACTGCCCCCTATGTACAGTAATATAACTACTATAATACTGTTCCTATGTACAAGAATATAACTACTATAATACTGCCTCTATGTACAAGAATATAACTACTATAATACTGCTCCTATGTATAAGAATATAACTAATATAATACTGCCCCTATGTACAAGAATATAACTACTATAATACTGCCTCTATGTACAATAATATAACTACTATAATACTGCCCTTATGTACAAGAATATAACTACTATAATTCTGCTCCCTATATACAAGAATATAACTACTATAATACTGCTCCTATGTACAAGAATATAACTACTATAATACTGCCCCTATGTACAAGAATTTAACTACTATAATTCTGCTCCCTATATACAAGAATATAACTACTATAATACTGCTCCTATGTACAAGAATATAACTACTATAATACTGCTCCTATGTACAAGAATATAACTACTATAATACTGCTCCTATGTACAAGAATATAACTACTATAATACTGCTCCTATGTACAGGAATATAACTGCTATAATACTGCTTCTATGTACAAGAATATAACTGCTATAATACTGCTCCTATGTACAAGAATATAACTACTATAATACTGCTCCTATGTACAAGAATATAACTGCTATAATACTGCTCCTATGTACAAGAATATAACTACTATAATACTGCTCCTATCTACAAGAATATAACTACTATAATACTGCCCCCTATGTACAAGAATATAACTACTATAATACTGCTCCTATGTACAAGAATATAACTACTATAATACTGCCCTTATGTACAAGAATATAACTACTATAATTCTGCTCCCTATATACAAGAATATAACTACTATAATACTGCTCCTATGTACAAGAATATAACTACTATAATACTGCTCCTATGTACAAGAATATAACTGCTATAATACTGCTCCTATGTACAAGAATATAACTACTATAATACTGCTCCTATGTACAAGAATATAACTACTATAATACTGCTCCTATGTACAAGAATATAACTACTATAATACTGCCCCTATGTACAAGAATATAACTACTATAATACTGCCTCTATGTACAAGAATATAACTACTATAATACTGCTCCTATGTACAAGAATATAACTACTATAATACTGCTCCTATGTACAAGAATATAACTACTATAATACTGCCCCTATGTACAAGAATATAACTACTATAATACTGCTCCTATGTACAAGAATATAACTACTATAATACTGCTCCTATGTACAAGAATATAACTACTATAATACTGCTCCTATGTACAAGAATATAATTACTATAATACTGCTCCTATGTACAAGAATATAACTGCTATAATACTGCCCCTATGTACAAGAATATAACTACTATAATACTGCCCCTATGTACAAGAATATAACTACTATAATACTGCTCCTATGTACAAGAATATAACTACTATAATACTGCCCCTATGTACAAGAATATAACTACTATAATACTGCCCCTATGTACAGGAATATAACTACTATAATACTGCTCCTATGTACAAGAATATAACTACTATAATACTGCCCCTATGTACAAGAATATAACTATTATAATACTGCCCCTATGTACAAGAATATAACTACTATAATACTGCTCCTATGTACAAGAATATAACTACTATAATACTGCTCCTATGTACAAGAATATAACTACTATAATACTGCTCCTATGTACAAGAATATAACTACTATAATACTGCCCCTATGTACAAGAATATAACTATTATAATACTGCCCCTATGTACAAGAATATAACTACTATAATACTGCCCCTATGTACAAGAATATAACTAAAATGCCTATGTACAAGAATATAACTACTATAATACTGCCCCTATGTACAGGAATATAACTACTATAATACTGCTCCTATGTACAAGAATATAACTACTATAATAGTGCTCCTATGTACAAGAATATAACTACTATAATACTGCCCCTATGTACAAGAATATAACTACTATAATACTGCTCCTATGTACAAGAATATAACTACTATAATACTGCTCCTATGTACAAGAATATAACTACTATAATACTGCCCCTATGTACAAGAATATAACTATTATAATACTGCCCCTATGTACAAGAATATAACTACTATAATACTGCTCCTATGTACAAGAATATAACTACTATAATACTGCCCCTATGTACAAGAATATAACTATTATAATACTGCTCCTATGTACAAGAATATAACTACTATAATAGTGCTCCTATGTACAAGAATATAACTACTATAATACTGCTCCTATATACAAGAATATAACTAATATACCATTTGCATGGTGCCAGACTACAGGTCTGAGTCAGGAAGTCACTTGCAATTCTGGGAATAACCCTTTTACTATTATTATGTCCCCTGTGTATAACAATATACCTATTATAATAGTAATAATAATAGAAATAAACCAGCGTTTAGGGAACTACTTATTCCTCCGGAGATGACCTTTGAAAACACAATAACATCCGCCCGGTGCCCTTGGTGACTGCACTTATTCCCTCCCTGTAATCTGCTTTCTTGTGTGCTGAGTGCGTGCGGTTTACAGAACACACAAGTAACTATATAAATCTCAGTCCATATTTTATGTGCTCAGTCTGTGCTTGTTCCTGCATTGTTCACCTGGTAAAATGATTTTTTCATTCCACTGGTTGAGCAGCTACAGAGGGATTATATTTTTTATTGATATCCAGCTCTATCGTGGCCAGAAACCTTCACTATAAAAGCCTGAAATTCCTTTGTGTCAGATTCTGGTTTGTAGATCTCATTAAGACGTTGCAGTCTCTTTCTTCGGCCAAACGACCCATCGTAGCAATATAATATCCTGGTGTATATATTGTGCCGCAGTCACTCACGGCTTTTACTGCCATTACCTTCCCCATCTCTAAAACAAACAAAAAAAATATTTTGAAAAATTTTTGAAAGAAAAAAAAAGTTGACTACGGCTGTTCTGGTCAACAATAATGGAGTTAGCAGATTCCCTGGAGTTGGCTTGAGGCGAATGTTGGATTCTTAGTATTTGTATTACGTAATGGCCTCATAAAACAATATTAGTGGGTTATATACAGCTTGCTTCGACTATTTAATGTCATAATAATTCGGGTTTTTTTTGTGTGTGCATGATGGATGGGAATTTTTTTGGCACCGTGTCGATGGAGAGAATTGAGTCACCACCACGTCTTGGACTTCTAATCAAACTTGAAGAAGCCTGTATAGTCCTAAAAGGGATTTTCCCATGAACAAAGTTCATTTTAATCAATAGATCTTGGAATAATAATAACTTCCACAATTTGATGTGTATAAATAAAATGTTCCTGTGCTGAGATAATCTTATATATGTCCCCTGCCGTGTACTGTGTAATGGCCGTGTCTGACCGTTCAGGGACATGGTCTGATCGTACCACATCTCCTGGGCAGGTGGGGGAAGCAAAAGACAGGATCCATGTGGTTCTGTGAGATTGTTTGTTTGTTTCTGCATTTTATTGTCTCCTGGTATCTTAAGCTAGCTGATTGATTGCTAACTAGTAAAATTCATGTTAGATCTGAGTACATACTGTACTTCCCTATAAATCTATCCATAGCCCAGAAGATGAACGTGTGAAGATTGTATCAAAGTGCAACTATTCTAACTTCCAGTGCAGTTAATCATGGCAGTTTCGCAGGAGACAGGTAAGACTCCAAGACACTCAGACAAACTTGCTTCCAGGTCATCTGATTTGCAAAGACTATTCACCATATATATTTGTGACATTTATGTTCTGGCTGCTGAAATCACTCACCAACCTTTCACAAACTCTGTACACTCCAACCATATCAGCCCCTCTCTCCTCTCTTCTCCTATGTACAGCTCTCATGTTCTCTTCAGATTGTTAAACCGCACAGATCCATTCACTCCTGTCATACACACAAGAGACGCTTTCACAAATCACTCAACCACCTGGTCACTCTCTCTATTTTCCTTTTCGTCGCAGAAGATATCTATCCTAATTCTGGCCCTTCTTATAATAATAGGGACAACTCCTTCCCTGCTACACAGAAACCCTGCTAATCTCATTACTATTCCTTGCATGCCTTCTGTCTCTTTCAAATGTGCCCTTTGGAACGCGTGTAACAAACTCTTCTACATCCATAACTTTTTCCTTTCAAATTCCCTTAACCTTCTGGCTCTTACTGAAACGTGGATCCAGCAGTCAGATACCACCGCTGCTGCTCTCTTATATGGCGGCCTACATTTCTCTCGTAACCCGAGACTTGACAACATATCAGGTGGAGGCGTTGTTCTGTGCTTTTCAACAAAATTGACATTTCAAGTCATCCCTCCAGTACCCTCCCTTCTTTTGAGGTCCACACTCTGAGACTTGACCAGCGCTTCTACCTGCGAGTGGCGGTTTTGTATCACCATTCAGGCTCCCCTGTCAGTTGATGGATCACTTTGCCACCTGGCTTCCAAACATTCTATCTTGTGACATCCCCACTCTCATCATGTGGGATTTTAACATCCCCATTGGCAATCCCCTCTCTCCCGCTGCCTCCCACCTTCTATCTCCAACCTCCTCCTTCAGCCTTTCACACTTTACTAACTCTCCAACGCATGAAGATGGAAATACACTAGACCTGATCTTCTCCTGACTCTGCTCAATCTATGACTTTACTAACTCCCCTCTTCCTCTCTCTGACCAGAACCTTCTTTCATTCTGTCAGAAACTGTCACCCCGCTCAGGACACCCCCACTTTCCAAACATATAGAAATGTACGTGCTATTAACGCCCAGAAACATATATATTTTAATTAAACATTGCAAAGAGCCCTAGATGAAGCTGTACCCCTTTCATTTAGAAAACTCTGACACAGACGGCAACAACCCTGGCTCACACTGTTGTCCAGCAGTGCTCCAGGCACGCCAAACTTCTGTGGAGAAAATCCATTCTGTCTTAAGATTTCATTCATTATCATTTTAGTTTTACAACTTACAACTCTGCCCTTCACCTCTCCAAACAAGCCTACTTCAACTCCCTCGTCACCTCACTATCCAATATTCCTAAATGACTATTTGACACTTTTCTCTTTCTCCTCAAACCAAGAGTGCAGGCCCCGACCACTGACCTCAACACTGATGATCCGGGCAATTATTTCAAAGAAAAAATTGTCCATATCAGACAGGAAATTTTCTCCCAATCCCCTAACGCTATGCATTCTCCTCCCTCCTGCACTGCATCTTGCTCACTTTATGTCTTTGATTCAGTCACGCAAGAAGAAGTGACCAGGCTCCTTGTATCTTCTCACCCTACTACGTGTACCAGTGACCCTATTCCCTCACATCTCCTCCAGTCCCTTTCCCTGCCTGTCACCACTCACCAAACTAAAATATTTAATCTCTCCCTCTCATCTGGTATTTTCTACTCCTCATTTAAACACGCCACTATACATCCATTACTTAAAAAAATCACTCGACCAGAACAGCAGCGCTAACTATAGACCTGTCTCTACTCTTCCCTTCATCTCTAAACTCCTGGAACGCCTGGTCCACTCCCGTCTAATCTGCCATTTCTCAGATAACTCTCTTCTAGACCCTTTACCATCTGGCTTCTGCTTTTTACACTCACTGTAACTGCCCTAACTAAAGTTTCTAATGATCTACTAACAGTTAAATCTAATGGCCCCTGCTGATTCTCCTGGATCTCTCTGCAGAATTTGACTCTCTGGATCATCAGCTCCTTCTCACTATGCTCTGCTCCATCGGCCTAAAGGACCCTGTTCTCTCCTAGTTTTCCTCCTACCTTTCTAACTGCTCTTTCATTGTATCGCTTACTGGCTTCTCTTTCTCAACCCTTCCCCTTACTGGCAGGGTTCCGTCCTGGGCCTCCTTTTCTCCTTGTACATCGCCCATATTGAACCAACAATCCGTAGATTCGATTTTCAGTACCATCTCTATGCCAATGACACCCAATTATACACATGATCTCCTGACATCAACCCTGCATTACTATAAAATACCAGGGATTATCTGTCCGCTGTCTCTAACATCATGTCCTTCCTCTATCTAAAACTGAATCTGTCAAAAACTGAACTGCTTGTGTTTCCTCCCTCCACTAACCTACCTATGCCCTACATTGTCATTTCCATGTGTGGCTCCACCATTACTCCCCAGAAACATACCCACTGTCTTGGTGTCATATTTGATTCAGATCTTTCCTTTACTCCCTACATGTGATCGCTCACTCATGTCACCTACACCTCAAAAACATCTCTAGAATTTGACTTTTCTTATTTTTGACTCCGCAAGAACTCTTACTGTTGTTCTTATTCATTCTCGTCTGGACTATTGAAACTCTACTAATTGGTGTCCTTCTTACCACAATTTCCCATTTCCAATCCATCCTCAATGTAGCAGCCAGGATCATATTTCTTGCCACCCTCTGCACTGATGCCTCTACCCTGTGCCAGTCGTTGCAATGGTTGCCCATCCGATACAGAGTTCAATATAAAATTATTACTCTTACCCACAAAGCGCTTCACTGTTCAGCACCACCCTACATCTCCTCCCTCGTCTCAGTCTACCACCCTATCCGTCACCTCCGTTCTGCTAATTAATAAAACTAAGATCCTCAATAATCCGAAACTCCCACTCCCGCCTCAAAGACTTCTCCTGAGCTGCGCCAATTCTTTAGAATGCACTACTCAGGACAATTCAATTAATTTCCAATACTCACACTTTCAAGCGTGATCTAAAAACGCATTTTTTTAGACTCGCCTATCAACTTACCTTCACACTGAACAACTTAACAACGATAACGATAGCGATCCGTGACATTGCAGTGTCCTGGATAGCGATATCGTTGTGTTTGACACGCAGCAGCGATCAGGATCCTGCTGTGACATCGTTGGTCGGAGCTAGAAGGCCAGCACCTTATTTCGTCGCTGGATCACCCGCTGACATCGCTGAGTCGGCGTGTGTGACGCTGATTCAGCGATGTCTTCACTGGTAACCAGGGTAAACATCGGGTTACTAAGTGCAGGGCCGTGCTTAGTAACCCGATATTTACCCTGGTTACCATTGTAAATGTAAAAAAAACCAAACACTACATACTTACATTCCGGTGTCTGTCGCGTCCCCCGGCGTCCGCTTCCCTGCACTGAGTCAGCGCCGGCCGGCCGTAAAGCAGAGCACAGCAGTGACGTCACCACTCTGCTTTACGGCCGGCGCTTACACAGGATGCAGGAGGAGTGCAGGGAAGCGGACGCCCGGGGACGCGACAGACACCGGAATGTAAGTATGTAGTGTTTGGTTTTTTTACATTTACACTGGTAACCAGGGTAAACATAGGGTTACTAAGCGCGGCCCTGCGCTTAGTAACCCAATGTTTACCCTGGTTACCCGGGGACTTCGGCATCGTTGGTCGCTGGAGAGCTGACTGTGTGACAGCTCTCCAACGACCACACAATGACGAAACAGCGACGCTGCAGCGATCGGCATCGTTGTCTATATCGCTGCAGCGTCGCTTAATGTGACGGTACCTTTACTTATCTAACAATCCCCATTTTACCCATGCAATTTTTTTCAAAATCATGACCCAGTAGCATCTGTTCACACCCTCCATGCACTTAATAGCCCTCTGTGTCTGTACTGTACTGGCTGGTGACCGGTTCATGCAGCGTTATGTGCAGACCCTATTTAATATATTATGGCTGTATGCTACAATAAAAGCACATTTTATCATTTACCGTTCGTGTTTCCCCTATTTCCTCATAGATTGTAATCTTTCGAGCAGTAGGGCCCTCACTCCTTTTGATATCTGAGTTATGCTTATTCTGTAATGTCTTTATTGCCTATGCACAAGTCCCTTCTAAATTGTAAAGTGCTGGGGGAATATGTTGGCGCTATCAAATTAAAAATGATTATTATTATTATTATGCCAAACAAGAGATGGTTTAAAGATGTACCTAATTTTAACATATTTTGAGCACCTATTTCTTTTTTACAATTTACACTGTCTAAATAAAGAACACTAATTGTCCAGAATTTAAGTAAAAAAAAAACTAAAAGCAAGAATTGTGTGAAAATGCTAAAATTATCCAAACCCGCGTGGTTTTTATCGGTCCTGCCTTAATGATGTCAAGAACACTATGCTTTCTGCTTTTGAAATTTCACTTTCACCTCCCAAGAAAGTGTTAATTTTCAGTGTTCATTGTTTTACCAATTCAATTTTGTGAAAACATATTTAAAAGCTGTACAAAATTTCAGAAGTTGTACACTTAGAGGCGGTTCCTCCACAGATCAACAAGTTCTACCTTCGATTTGGAGAAGCATATTCTCTGGTAGGACTTTCTTTAAGTGTTGAGTCAAACGTTGTGGTGGATGCATGTATTAGGATGAGCAGTATATACCAGGAGAGCGATGGAAGAAGTCACTAGTGGTTCTTTATGTAGGCAAAAACCGTTAAATGGGTTTGTCTTCTGCTGGACCAACAAAACTTGGACCCATCAGAGGTTCGTTTCCTACTTTTTTGGCCCGTCAGACTGTCAATAGTTAAAAATGTAATTGTCTCCTCACTGCTCCTCATCAGGTTTCACCATTAGTTGATAGTTTTTGCCCATTTTTGGTTGAGGGTTTGTGCTGCCAACCCTTTCCACTTATTCACCAGTATTTCAGAAGCATTAGGCCAACGACGGGACTTGTAGTTCTGCAGAGAATCCCATTTTGCCTTCGTCTACAAGTCCTGCATATTTCAGACACACGCCCTGTAGATTACAAACCTCATCAGCGACTACAGAGTCCTTTTCCCTCTCTAGCTCGTTGCTCCTTCCCTGCCAAAAACTATAGACGATGTTTAATTTCCCCTTCCACTTTTCTTCTTAATCCGGGTCAACAAAGCTCTCCAAATCTTTTGTCTCATTCCAGGTAAAATCAAACAGAGAACATATTGATAGATTGCCAATCCAACTCAAGGACGGATCTCGGGAATCCTGAATAAACAGGGAACAGGAGTTCTGCAGACAATGACATTTCTGGACCACCTATCCTGTTGAAGTGGTAGCTGGCACAAAGGGTAATGAGGGTTTGTGCACGCCCAGTGCTGCCAATGCTTCACTAAAACCACAACTGAGCATTGTTTGACTCATCGCCATACATAGCCATTGTGGAGACGTTGAACAGTATCCATTGTTCAACGGAGACACCCACAGAACAACCTGCCAGGAGACCGAGCGTGAGGCGGCCGTAATCCATGAATGCTCTGGGATGTGTTATATGGCTTTGGACGTTCTACTATATGAAATCAGTTCCTATAAAGAACATGAGCTCAAACCTCCCTGGCAATAGACGTGGACATAAAAATCAAGAATCATTAAGTCTAAAACCCGTTACGACTCCTTTATAATGTAAACTCAGATGTGCCAACTTCTGAGAAGAAACATAAGGGAAATTCTGAAGGATTGTATTATGCTTTTTGTCCTGTCTATTTATATATAGAGCAATCCTCAAACTATCATCTCAATGAACCCCTTCATCACCCCTCAAAGTGAATCTAGAGATTACAGAGCAGCCCCTCAAAATACATGAAAAGCCAGTCCACTAGACTAACAAAGGGTCTAGACTATATCTCCTAATTAATTATAGAAGCTAGAAATACTAAATATGGAACCAGGCAAGAAAGACACCTATAACAAATCAGAATAAGACAAAATTTTCCAAATAAATACAGACCCCAAGCCAGACACCCTAAATAAATACAGAACCCAGATTACACCTCCTAAATAAATGCAGAACCCGAACCAAACACCCTAAATAAATACAGAACCCATTTTACATCTAAATAAATACAGACTCAAAACCAGACACCCAAATAAATACAGAACAATAATCACACCCCCTAAAATAAATACAGAACCCAAACCAGACATCCTAAATAAATATAGAACAAAAATCACACCTCCTAAATAAATACAGAACCCACATCAGACCTCCTAAATAAATACAGACCCCAAACCAAACACCCTAAATAAACACAGAACCCAGATCACACCTCCTAAATAAATACAGAACCCACATCAGACCTCCTAAATAAATACAGACCCCAAACCAAACACCCTAAATAAACACAGAACCCAGATCACACCTCCTAAATAAATACAGAACCCAAACCAGACACCCTAAATTAATACAGACCCCAGATCACACCCCCTAAAATAAATACAGACCTCAGAACAGATCCCAAAACATATACAGACTTCTGATCAGACCCCTAAATAAAATAAACCTCAAACCAAACGCTCTAAATAAAAATTCCAGACAAGACCCATAAATAGATACCACAAACTAGAGCTCTAAATGATCAGAACTCTCCTTCTCCCTGCACAATGATCTCTGCACATGTCACAGAGCATGCCTAGAACACTTTTCCATAGAAGTCAATAGGTGATGGTTGCAACTCATCTTCTCCTCCCCTCAGTGTACACTGATCTCTGCGCATGTCATAGAGCATGCCTAGAACACATTCACATAGAAGTCAATAGGTGATGGTCACAACTCATGTACTCGTCCCCTCCCTGCACAATGATCTCTGCACATGTTATAAAGCATGACTAGAACACTTTTCCATAGAAGTCAATAGGTTTTGGTTACATTTAATCTTCTCCCCTCCCTGCACAATGATCTCTGCGCATGTTATAGAGCATGACTAGAACACTTTTCCATAGAAGTCAATAGGTTTTGGTTACATTTTATCTTCTCCCCTCCCTGCACAATGATCTCTGCGCATGTCACAGAGCATGACTAGAACACATTTGCATAAAAAGCAATAGGTGATGGTCACAACTCATCTTCCCTGCGCATTGTTCTCTGCACATGTCAGCGCACTCTCCAATAGAAGTCAGAAAGCATATCCATACCACTCCTTTGGTGGCGGAGCATTAGACATACACACTTACTGCCTGGTTCTCATGCATTTGCTGGTCATTCCTGCAACATGACTACCTGTTTATAATGGAAATCCCTAAAAAGGAAAAAAGCATTGCAAAAAACTAATAAACTAGTAGTTTGATCGAAATGATCTTTATTGTGTATTCCTAGGATGGTCATCAAACTACATAGCACAATGCAGGGGCCATGGACTTCCAGTGAGGAGCTACAGTACCATGCACAGCCGCCATATGGATGAGCCGCTAAGCCAGAAGAATGATTGTGGGGACTGCAAACACTTCAGATCATTTATTATACTGATTAATGGAGTTCCCAGAGGTCAGAGACACCCACTAACGCCTATGCTTTGGTGTCGCAAAATTTTTTTTCCCAGTAAATCGCAGTAGTTCCAGTATGAAGGACTGGTTTAAAGTAAACCAGAGACAGCATTATCCAATAAAAGGTCATTATCAGGGATACATCCTAATTGGAATATAAACGCATATTGGAATTCGCGCCTGAGTTTTTATCAGTATTTTGGATTCCTTTCATTAATTTTTCCGAATGTCTGTATCTGAGTCTTCCGTTAATAACTTTTTTTATCCATCAAAAGTTCATCCAGATGACAAAGAATCACGTTATATGAGAAGAGGATACTGAGCCAATGGCAAAACGAAATCTGTGACCCCTATTATAATTCCTGGCAAAAGATCAAAAGACAAATTAAACTGCAAAACGTAAAAAAATACTAATGAAAATGAGCTGTACAAAAATGATGTTTCCCTTACTTGATTATTTTGTGTCACAACCTTTTGAGGAAATCACTGCAAACAATTGTTTTCTGTGCCTCTCTGTGAGGCTTCTTCCTCCGTCCACGGGTATTTTGACCGACTCCTCATGCCCAAACTATTCCCACAGTCTCAGGTGTACAGGCATCTTCTCCAGACTTCAGGTCTCAGCTTGTTCGACAGATGAACAATAGGATTTCGATGAGGATTCGTAGAAACCTCTTCAGAAGAGTCTGATGTTTTGCTCTTTGCCGTTCTTGGACGTTTTTAGCTGTTTTAGGTCATCCTGTTGGAGGTCCCATGACGTGTTATTCACACTGAGCTTTCTGACACAGGGCAGCACATTTAGCTCCAGAACACCTTGATAGTCTTGGGATTTCATGGTACCCTGTCACGTTGTGACAGATGCAGCAAGGCAGCCTCAAAACATCCCCGTGCCTCATCTATGTGTCTCAGCAGGTACGATATTCATTTCTATGTAGGCTTCATTTTTGCATCTGTGAACAAAGAGCTGATGTGACTTGCCAAAAAGCTGCAGATTTGCCTCATCTGTCCAAAGGACATTCTCCCAGAAACTTACGGCTTATCCAGTCTCACTTTTTTATGATTTCCTTTCAACAGTGGTTTCTTCCTTGGTTTTCTTCCATGAAGTCCACTTTGGCCATGACAGCGATGGATGGTGCGATTTGACACTGATGTACCTTCACCTTGGAGTTCAATCACCTTTAATCTCTTTGGAAGTTGTTCTTGGGTTTTTGGTTGCCATTCTTATTAACTGTCTCTTCAATTTATCATCAATTTTCCTCTCATGGCTTCGTCCAGGGAGATCAACTGCAGTCCCATAGTCATTAAACTTCTGAATAATATGTGCAGCTGTAGTAATAGGAACATAAAGCTGTTTGGAGATGTCTTATAGCCTTTACCTATATCATGTTTGTATATAATTTTCTTTCTAGTCTCCTGAGACAACTCTCACTAGCTTTTTTAGCTCCAAGATCAGGGTGGTAGACACCATGACACCAAACAGTACTGTGACTACTTTTCACCACTTAAATAGGCATACTGACCGATTACAAGTTTGTAGACACCTGTGATGCCAATTACAAGACACACCTTGTCCATATGGTCAAATTATTTTTAGTATTTCTAGAAGTACCATTGTTTTTGCACAGGCCATTATCATTTTCTTGCATTTTTTTATTTTCCGTTGAACCAGAATTCTGAAGCAATGTCTGATGTTTTTCCATTCTTTAGTTGTATGGTCTATTCGGTTATGATGTCTGCATTACATTAATTAATGTTGCAATATTCCCAACTCCCAATTCCCCTTTGGATAGATATAAATTGTTTCCTATAAAGTCTACGTGGTCCGAAGCAAATTTTGCCCCGCAAGCAATCTATATGAATGAGCCCTTGTCGTTAACATCAAACATAAACCAGGCCAGTCTTTAGTAATCCATATCCATTATTAAACAAGACCCTATTCATGGTGGCTTATGGGTTTATCATGACATCATACTTTCCAGCCTTATGGATCATAGGTAATCAAATGCCCAGTGTCGCTGGCATTCCTTCATTGAGATCTGCAATCATCTTTAACCCGGGAGGTGAAGGAAAAACAAAGTGATAAGTAAAGCTAAGGAATGTGATTGATTGCTCAATAACCCCTTAATACAGTGTAAATAAACCGAGCATTACGCCCAGGGTGGAAACCACCAGACGTCCCTCTATGATCTCTCCATGACCTTGGTCTTAGGCCGTGATGTTGTTCTCCTCGGCACATTCCTAGTGCTTAGTTACCAGACTCGTTCTTTATTTTGGGGGATGTATAGATTTAGGGGAATTACATCAAGTGCAAATGACCTTCCTCCTTGAATAAGTCTACACCTGCTATAAATTACTCAAAATCCTAGACTTGTTCTTGAGTATTGCGAAGGATTCCCATCACAACATATTATGACTCAACTGAAGTTGTACTGTAAGTAACATCTCCTTAATCTTAAGAAAATATTGAATGCAAGCCATGTCTTATTTGGTGTGGTGGACCCCTACTTAGCCCCCTTTAAATCCAAGGTTTAACGTAAAGCCTTCAGCCCTGAGCTGGCAGTGGTACAATTATACAAGGTCAAGAACGGGCCATCTGGTTAACCATTCCTCTGACAATCCTCCGCGGCGTAGCAGCCTAAGGCCAAGTGTAGGAATAGGGATGTTAAATTCATATATATGGTATGATACAAAGAACGTAAGAATGTGAAAAAGGACCATTAATAATCCCTCTAAGCCAGGACTTTGTACAACCCAGTCAGGTGCAACTCTCTCAGAACTCTCATACTGAGCTTCATTATGTCCACCTTCAAGGGACAGGATTAATCTGACGGAAACAGCTTTTATGAGAGCAGGATATCTTTCGGAAAGACCTCGAAGAAAAGTTTTCTCTAACTATATCCGGACTTAAGGAGGTTTGATGTTAGGAGAACTTTTTATTTCAAGTAATTTTTATAAATATGTTTCACTTTCCTGGTTGGGGGTTTCATCAAAGAATGAAATGTCACGTTTACTTGGTATTCAAAATGATACAGTACTTACAGGTCGATAAAATTGCAAAAATTTGTTGATAAGAATTTACTTAGCAATTTAATTGAGTTTATAGCTTTTTATTCTGCTTTCTTTTGTATTGTGTAGGCTTCAATCACGCATTCACGTGAATGTTACCGTCCAAGAGAAACGGACATATTCTCAGGTGTCATATTAGTAACTTACATCTGATTTCTTCTAATTTTTTTCTTCACTAAAGCAGTAAGCTGTTTTTATCTATGTGTAAATTAAAAATAGATAAAGCTTGGATGGAACACTCAAATAAAACATATGTTTTCTATGCTTTGACTTTGCAAAAACTCTTACTGTTATTCTTATTCATTCTCGTCTGGGCTATTGCGACTCTCTACTAATCAGTCTTCCGCATACTATACCCTTCCCTCTCCCATCCGTCCTGAATGCAGCAGCCAGGATCATATTCCTGTCCAACCATTACACCGATGTTTCCACTCTGTGCCAGTCATTGCACTGGTTCCCCCTCTTCTACAAAGTGCAATATAAACTTATCACTCACACTCACAAAGCTCTTCACAGTTCTGCACCACCAAAAATCTCCTCCCTCATCTCTGTCTATAACCCTACCCATGTTCTCTGTTCTAATGACACACAATTTTAAGCGTGCCCTAAAAAACTCACTTCTTTAGACTGGTCTATCACCTCACTTGTAACTATTTCAGTTTTGCCCTTCCAAAATTTCCATCCAAATCTGGTCCCTTGTAGCATATATTTACACAACCTCCATGCATTTATTAGCACTTTGTATTTGTTTTTATACAGTTTCTGGCTTTTGACCGGTTCGTGCAGTGTTATTTGAATACACTCATTAATATAATGATGGATGGACCATACAATACAATCATTTTTGACCATTCACCTTTTGTGTCTCTCCCATTTCCTCATAGATTGTACCTTGCGAGCAGCAGGACCCTCACTACTCTTGGTATATGTTGAATTATGTTACTCTGTAATGTCATTATTGTCTGTAAAAGTCCCCTCTGTAATGTAAAGTCCTGAGGAATATGTTGGCCTATAGAAATAAAAATGATTATTATTAGGCTTCATTCAGTTTGTATGAATCCCCATAGACTTTAGGAGCCGAATCTGAAAACAGATGACAATAGGAGAAGCTCTGAGTCCCATGGACTGGAGACAAGGATCCATTTTTAAAATGTATTTATGAATTAATGAAACACCATGGGTCCGTGTGCTGTGAATAGAAGTTGGACAAGTCACGCAGATGTAGGAATGCAAACGTAGTGTGTTTTAAGGTCAGGACCCATAGGCAACATTGTTGTGTTTTAGTTGATTTCCAGAGAATTTATTTTTTGAGGCTCGGAGTCATTGTAGCTCCTTTAGCATTCCTGTAACAAGCTAAGCAAACGAGAAGGTTGCAGGTCCAGTATTCCATTTTATACCCCTGTTTTAGGTTGGATACCTGTATGTTACCTAACTTGCATTGGAAGTATGGACACAGAGGAGTGGAGATTTAAGGTTTTGGGTCTTCAGATGAAGGTTTCATATAGAGATGCCCATAAAGCCAACTAAGTTAATTTGACAACAGCTATCTCAATCTACACCCCTATATACCTTATACCTACACCCCATTGTTAGATTCCTCTCATCCATTCGAATAAGACCTATGCAATGAGGAGATGCAAAAACGTTGAAACACGTGTCTGCAAATAGTGTCTAGTTTGGCTTTTACCCTAAGTCACGTGTTAAGATTCGTTAAAGGGTCAAAATTAACTTTCAAGTTTGCTACTTCCAATTGGTTCCTCTTGCTCTCTGAAGTGACAATTTTCACGTAGCTCTAGTGATGGTTTATCTTCTTGGAGAACAAAAGAATCAGGAGTTGTAAACAAACATGCCGATCCTTTTTTCCTCCGACTTCATCTCTGAAGGAAAAGCTGGGAAGCCCTCATACATATTAGATGTTTGGCCGGACGTAATGAAACTAGTGGGTTCAGCCACCTTTACTCCAATGTGTATGGAGGTCTTGTAGTATTGGCTATCATTACAGTAAGGTTCCTATACCATTTCTATTTACTTAATATCTAACACTTAAGCAAAATGGGGATGAAACCACTGTAGAATAGTCATATATGGTGGTTCTTCTCGACTCAATTATGTTCTTCTGAGTAACTGTAGAATAATATTTAGCAGTGCATTAGTTTTTGTGGTTCTCGATTTTGAGCGTTTGTATTGACTTGACCAAACCAGTCACAATTAGCTCCTTGGTTCTGACACAGAAGGACATTGTGTAGGACAACTCTATCTGCTTTAGAAGTTAACAGATATTGACAAGCTCAGGAATTTAGGGAGGATAGAGACATGGATGTAGACAATGTGGTGGGGGGCAGGTTGGAATGCACTGTAGCATGTATAGGGACTATTGTTCCGTCAACATTGGGGGCATTATGAGGTACATGCTATTAATCTAATTACCTATTAAAAGACCTGAACTTTGTGTGAAGTTTTCATATTTACTACCAGTTTCCTCTGTGAACTGTCCAGTTGAGATGGTGCATTGGCAAAAGTCTGCAAAGACGCAGAAGAAGCAAGTGGACACCTGTTCCGAGGTACTATCAGAGCTGAGGAGAGAACTTAAGGTAGTAAAAAAACAGCAATGTTGGAGGTCCAATGTTTCATGACCTGGGCAAGATTTATTCCTGTCAAATCTATACTGAGTACTTGTACCGTGGTCTCTTAACAGATAATGGGGTATATGATCATAGCCTTGGGAACGCTGAATTTGCTTAAAGGGTAAAAATACCAGATGGCTTCAACAAGGATGAAAAACAAAATATATCCATAAATCGGCTCTTCTTCTTGAGGCATTGGTGGCATAAGCTTTCACCACACTTATTAATTTACTTTTATTCCAGGTGTTTTTTGGGAGGCTGTAGACTTTTCGTCACTGAAGACATGCAAATGTTATTGCCGATAGGACAAAAACCATATTGGAACCTCTATACACATTATCAGTAGGTATCTTTGAGGAATGACATTCAAGATCCAAAAAAAACTAAGAATCTGATGGACCATGGCTCAAAGCCAAGAGGCAAGACTACAAGAATCTGGTGGCAAATGAGCAAGAATAAGGCTAAACCCAAGTGCCAGTTTAAAACGCAAAGTCACTTTAAAATATAATATTTACATCAACAGACTCAGGTATCTTATGTGTTAGAAATTGATAGTTGACAAAACACCTTCTAAAATATGCCACTGAGCCCAACATCATCGAGGGGGCCATCAAGTCAACATGGCTGAAAAGTAGAGAATGAAAAATTGTTGCTGCTGGTCTAGGGAATGGTAAATGCTTCTAGAATCAATCCGAGTGCAGACAAAATGCAAACTGAGAGTGTACGTTATTGGAATGACTGACAGTAGGATTAAAATACAGCTGCACCTTTCATTATCCCATAACTGTAGTTCTAGGGATCTTGAGAAACCTTTACTTCCACATGTGGGACACTTAGCGGGTGATATTTTCTTTTATAAAAATCTCTTTATGTTTTGTAGATTCTAAGTTCAATGTTGCTTGAAACTCATTGAAATATTTCTCATGTAGTTTGTCAGTTTGCATGAGGCAGACTCCTTATAAATGCCTTCCTTTAATCAGACCGGTCGAAGGTAATGATCTCTGCGGTGGTAATTCGTTATTAGTGAGATCTACAGCCCAGATGGTTCATATCTACAACATGCAGAATGTTTTTGAAAAATCTTTCGTTCTTCAAAGTTTGGACAAATTTGAAAGAGAGCAGAATAGAGCGAGCGGGCCAAGGTCAACGGAGCTGACAGCTCGTGTCTATCATCGGAGAGCGAAAGGAGAGCATTAATCTGCGACTTCGTGGGAGAGAAGACTTAGGCAAAAAGAAGACTGACCCAAGTTGTGAGACTGGGTATTATGTTATCAATATACTATAGCCTAAATAGACTATGCTACTACAATGAGTATATGCACAGATCTCCAGTGGTGAGATCCAGGTCTATAATCAGTTTTAATTAGTATTGGAATTTCAACCAAACCTGATGATCCCCTTTCAATATGGACCATTGGGTGATGGTGGTATTCATTGTGTAATGGACCTCATTAAGCAATGCAGCTTCTGTTATAAATCGAAACGATGAGGCGAGTGTCAATAAATCCAAAAAAAGGGATACAACTGCTTACTGGAATTAGCTTGGAGGTTCTACTGGGCTATTACAAAGATGCTCTAGCATGCAAACTTTTGAAACTTTTTGTCAACTTTTGCAGGACAATTGAACGCATCTAATTCAGTTGCATAATGAGTATATCAACTGTAACTTAGCTGGTATGAGAGGAAAACTAAGTCAAGAAGTGGTGGATCAACAGCCTCCTATGATACCAGAGTTGTTTGAAGAACATGTTTAAGGGTGTGGACCGTATTGCTCTGTCCCTTCCGCTGAAGACAACAATCACGTAACATTGATAATGTCATACGTTATATATATACATATATATTATTATTTATTATTATAGCGCCATTTATTCCATGGCACTTTACATGTATATATATATATATATATTATATATGTGTCATGTGAACTATGTACTAGGAAATGGGTTAGTATAAGTACTGCTACCATAGTAGTGTGAAGTACAATACGGGGCAGCAGTATAGGGCATGTGATAGTGTACAGCATAAGGATAGGACATAAGATAAGGACAATAGGTTTAATATATACTATTATAGGATAGTAACTGTAGCTAGTTAAAGGTGTAGGGTAAGATACAGTCAATGTTTGGAGCTAGCCCGCAGTAGGAGAGTGTTCTAGCAAAAAGCGGGCACTTCCTGTTAGTGATTCAGATAGAGAAGTACAGTAACAAGGTCACGTTCAAGTGCAGTAGGCTGCTAGGGCCAGTATGGACCTATGGTTAAAGGCAGTAGGAGGCTGTACCAGAATCTGGGGCGGACATTCCGCTAAAGTCAGGAGCTCAAGGCCCAACATAGGGCCTAAAGGGCGCATCGTCTCCCTTACGCACAGGAGAATATGGATGCAAAACCATGTAAAGGGAAGCTAAAGGTTCCCAGGCTCACTGCGGAACTGGACAGAAAATCACTGGGGCTAACGGAGCCGATGGACATATGGATAGTTCTGGAGGACAAATGGTGGGGCTGATGATGTGTTGTGCTAAAGAAGTAAGGAATAAGAAGTGTTGTGCCCTATCTCACATGTTACAATCTGATGAACTTGAACTGCCCAGTAAACATCTGTTGATTGAAATGAACTCGATGTCCCTTGAGTTGTGTTCGCCGGTCGCTGACGATTGAGGCCTGGAGACAGCGGAGGCCTGTAGCCTACAAGTGAGTGTGATGCACCGCACAACTGACAGCACACTGGGACTGGGACACAGTTTTCCTGTAAAGTTCCTTATTGTAATGGGACAGCAGCTCGATCATGAATATCGCTCTCGGCCACTGCACACATGCATGGGCTACACGTGACTTAAGTGTCCTTTAAGCCTTGTGGGCTACGCATGAGACAAAGTTGGGAGTACAGACCCTGTAAGATGGCCTATGAAGTCCCTATTATGACAACGTGGTCACTTCTTTTGTCATATGTAACATGGTGGTTCCTAAAGTCCAGATATAGTGGTACAATGTGTCTCCATACCAGTCTATCTATAGTATGGAATCAGTTAGTCTACCATTTCTTTCTTCTTGCATTTTTTTTGCCATAATAAATAGCAGCCTTATCTCTAGTATCCACTAGCTCTGATAACAACAGTAAATGATAGTTAGTTACATCTGTCATGTCAAGTAAATGTTGGGCTGGTATCAACAATAATATTAACCCCTTCACAACGGCTGCAAATCACCCAGTTAAAATAACACACATCTTCAAGATAGGGATGTTGGTATTAGAGTGGTCAGTCAACAAAAGAAATGTCAACCCGCAGTCCCCCCAATGTCTGCTGTCTCATGACATCTTGGCTTCTTTGGGTTAGACAATGACTAGCATAGTCTGACCATGTGGCTTTTGGAGAAAACGGAGCTATAATGAAATAAAGTGGCTTGGAGCTTTCCTTGCCCGGCTGCCACGTCTAGAGATCAGCAAAGGTCACAACTTGGAAATCAATAGCCAAACAAAATAAAAGTCGTGAGACAACACTTTTACTTAAGGTTCAACTTAAAAGGGACAATTATTCAGAGTATGTACTGACCAATGCAAAGATCCTTTTAATACCCATCTGTACCGCCCCCTTATGACTGCGCCAACGCTTCATTTCCATTTCCTTCAATGCAGGAATAATAGTACTTCTAGGCCATAAATTTTAAGGTTAAAAGGATTTTTTTTTACTATTCTTTAAGGCTTTTTCCTGGTCTTTACTATTAATAACTAGTTTGAGCAAAAAGATTTGTAGGACTCTGGTTCACTGGCCACGTCAGTAGTCTATGGCTGCTGAACAAGAGCCTGGTGAACCTTCTTACTTGTTGGCATATTATGATTAGTATGTCCAGTGTAACGTCATGCAAGTGTCACACCTCAATGATGCCTTCACATCAGGCCTACGAATCAATAGAAAAGTTGGGGATGCTGGCAGGTATGAGGAGTCTTGCAGGGCTCTCTTCCGATGGTTGGTGGACCAGGGTCTTGCCAATCTTGTTGCTCAACTCTATTTCTTTGGTAGAGGCCTTTCGTATCTGATTTCTAACAAACTCCACTCCAGGGCATTAATTCGAATAATTTTTGGGGTACCAGAAGATGGACCCCACTGCCGAATTAATTGTCAGTAGTGCCACCTAGAGGCCAAATAAGCTAAGAAAAATCAGTCTGCATTACAACTGAGTTTCACTAGCAGTAATTTTAGCTCAAACCCGGGGCTAATTTTGCAATATTAAAGCCTACTGGAAACGTAAAAGTCACATTTAATAGAATTGCAGGAAACATTCACAGGAATTAAAGCACAAAGCAAATATGTCTAGGCGGTTAATAAAGAAATATGACTCCTGGGTGGGCTGAATAACTGCACCAGTGGGGGTGATTAAAGAAGCTTGGGAAAACCGAGGTGTAAGATCTGTATCTGTACTATGGCTACTAAAATTAAAAAAAAGGGCTGAGCACGATAAATCTGGGCAGAATAAAGAATACAAAAAAAATGGAAGGAAATGAGGTTTACGCCATAAATCACAACGCGGGATCTGACCTGATCTCTATTTGCGTTTGTAACTTTTCTGGTACTGAATAATAATCCTCCCGTTGCCTTTAAAGATTTTTTTTTGCCTGGAAACTACAGAAGGTTGTAAGGCCATTATCTAAAGTCCTGGTGACAGATGTAGAACAGCCCACGAAATCCCAGCATTTCTCAACATGTGGATACAAAATAAAACAGAATAGTCCTAATGGGCTCGTATTGTTTTGTGCCGAAAGAATTTTTTTCTTCTTGAATCGTTGGGAGAAGAAAGACGGGAGGATGGGAGGGGGCAGCTGGATTTGCAATGTACTTGACTCCGAACATCAGGTTGAAATAAAACCCTTTGATAGACTTTCCTGGGCCGACGGCTCGTTCAACAAAGTTTATTATTGGTAACCACAAATTCCCATCAGGGGAAGAAGCCAAGAATGATCAATACCCGAGCTGTGAGTTCCAGACAATTAATTAGCTCTTATGTGAAGGATACATCTATTATCTCCTGTACGGTTGTCTCGAGGTCAGGGTAATCAAACTTGTTTGGAAGCCAATTTCATTTTATTGTGCTCAAATAAAGGGAAAGCATGTTTTTTTCCTTTAGGTTTATTAGGACTTGTGCTCCTTTGACTATGTTTGATTGGTTTTAAGGTGCTAATCTTGGAGGGGATCGTATCATGGCAAATATAAGCCCCCCATACACATTAGGTAGCTGTGAACAATGGGTTGATCGATTGGTTGGCTGTCAGCTATCTCGCCCGACTCTCCCATACATAGAATCGCTCACTTTGCTGAGTGCTCTTGTGTTCTCTACGAGCGAGCCACTGCTAGATTTCTAAAACGGTAGGTTATCTCTAGAGAACAAAGGCATCAGTAGTCCGAAATCAGACGTGCCACCCCCCCATTCCCTGACATCATCTGTCAAGGACCACCATGATACAATAGACTGTCAACCAGACCCATTGATATTGGGGAATTGGCATCGTCATTTGTCTGATATGTATGGAGGCCTTGAGTTATTTGGGCTTTCAAGTGTGTATGTAGTTAAGAGAGAGAAGAGGTGGCCCCATAAGGAAGATACTAAATAGCAACCCCAACTTTGTGTTGGATTTTGCTACCTAGGAGAGAAGGGCCTCTTACTATGACCATTGGGACAATTCCACACTGCCTTTTTTCCTAAGAAGGCTATCTTGAGATAAGTTGTGCTGCATAGGTTTTCATCTCAACATAGCCAAGAAGATGGAGCTGACTGACTAACCACCTCTCTATAAATCTTGAAGACCACAGAGGGTTTGCCTTTATGGTATGTACAATCTTGCACCCGAGCAATAAATGTCATGGACCTCTTACCAATTCCTCTAGGTATTCATTTGCATGTTTTGTGTATACCCTGGAGTATTACAATTACTATGGAGCATTGGGCTCTACTAGGGCTCTGTCATGTCGGACGCTGTTCACACTAGGGCGTCCGACAGACAGCGGTAATTCCTCATTCGTCCACTATATGCTCAGTGGCGCCGGCTAGATTGATGCAGATTGTCCAGGGTTAATCTGGCTGGTACTCGGGTTGGAGGCTTAGTCGCGCCCATTGCCTTTAAATAGTTTTGCTGGGCTTTGGGCGTCGCCGATTATAGCTTGTGTCTTGTGCCTGGTGATATCGGTCTGGAGTGGTGGTCTAGGAGAGGAAATATCGTATCTGGTGGTGTATTATCTTTCGTTATATTTCTCCTTCCTATATTTGTATTGTTTTGCCCTGTGCACATTATAGTGTTTTCCTGTGTGTCTGCGGCGTGGTGCGTTTTTTAGTTTTTCCTGTCTGTGCTTTCTGTAGGGGTTGGTGAGAGGTCTTATCACTGGGTGGCGGGTGGAGGTTTCAGCTTAGTACTGAAACAGGACTCAGGGTCAGGCCTGGTGGCCCAGACATGCACACCTTCAGTGTAAACTCTGGGAGAGGGACAGACAGGGTTTCCCTAGTTTGACGGATATTGCAGGGGTAATCAGCTTTGTTCTACCCAGTATCCCCGTGACAGGCTCCTGTCTAATGCCTAAATGGTCAGGTTACCCCAGTTATAAATTGCATCTAAAATTGCCTTTGTAATGATGGTATCCGAGGCCACTGTAAAAAGTGGTAGACACAAGAAATAGATTGTAATGCTCGGCACGTTCGCTCTGCCGTGCATCATTTTTGGGAATGTACTCCTACAGGAAGCAGACACTCAGACGTAGTAGACTGCGTCTGAGTGCCTCCTGTAGGTTTATATACTTCTGAAAAAAGTGCACAGCAGAGCTCACGTTCCCTCTGCCATCACTATTACACTATATTGGTCCCGCTGGCACATGCGTCAGGATCCCGATTTGTGGGGGATGCTCACGTTCGCTCTGCCGTCACTATTACAGTATATTGGTCCCATTGACGCATGCGTCCGGACCCCGATTTGTGGGGGATGCTCACGTTCGCTCTGCCGTCACTATTACACTATATTGGTCCCGTTGGCACATGCGTCCAGACCCCGATTTGTGGGGGATGTTCACGTTCGCTCTGCCGTCACTATTACAGTATATTGGTCCCATTGGCGCATGCGTCCGGACCCCGATTTGTGGGGGATGCTCACGTTCCCTCTGCCATCACTATTACACTATATTGGTCCCGTTGGCACATGCGTCCAGACCCCGATTTGTGGGGGATGTTCACGTTCGCTCTGCTGTCACTATTACAGTATATTGGTCCCATTGGCGCATGCCTCTGGACCCCGATTTGTGGGGGATTTTGGACTTATGCCCCCACGGGGCCACAGAACGCAATGTGAAAGTGCCCTAAGTTAGGAGAAGCAATACTTGCCTTGCCTGGGCATTGATGACCACCACCTGGTACTATACTTAGCAAAGATTTCATCTCTTAGAGTCGTTACCCAAATTTCAAACTTTCATATTAACACAAACACTGTAGGAAAGCTGGGTGATGCCCCATTATGATCCATATTGGCAGACATATTGGTTGTCACCCAGCTTTTACAGAAATAGTTCACTTTAAGGATGATTTTTTAAGCTTTATTTTTTATGGTCTGTATGTTGTTTTCCAGTTTAATAAATTCCGTCTAGACATGTGTCTTCTCCCATGGAAGTTCTTCTGCACTGCTCGCCGGATGACCATTACTCCACAATTTCTCAAAGGAGCGACTGTGGTTTCCACAATGCGATACGTTATGATGGGCCAGGACGACTCTGAGCCGTATACACGTTACCCAACGTTGCGATTACACGACTGACACCGGATCCACCGACGACGAGTCCAAATCAGGCCAAGATATTAATCCAAATGACAGGTTCAGAAACTGCAACAAGAAAAAACAAACCGTCCTTGTGCTCGCTGGAATATAAACAATGAGATTCCCGGGGGGACGGCGAGTGTCGGAGGAACGCCACCCTCCGTTTATTTGTATCTGTTCTGGAATCATCCATCACTCTGAATATAATTCAGACCCATCGTTCATTTACAGCTATGGCAGCCTAGTGGGAGTTCATTTTTGGCGCCTGCTGTATCGAGTATGTTGCCGGACTCGGTCAGGTGGACAAATTTTGGGTCACCGTAACTCAGTCTTGATGTGGCGTGTGCTGTTCCCCCTTAAATGAACATTATACTTGCATTACAGACTGAAAAATAACATCTCTTGTCTTAAAGGGATTGTTCTGATTAGAAAAAACATGGAGGCTCTCTTTCCAAAATCAGCACCACATTTGTCTACAGATTGTGTCTGATATTGCATCTCAGCTCCACTGAGACACAATGTAGATGGGGCGGAGATGTTTTTGGATGGTATCAGCCATGTTTTATTAGTCCTGAAAAAACTCCTTTAAGTCCTTTGTCCAGGTTGATGGTAGGCAAAAAAGTGTAAGGAGACGGCGAAAGAAAAGAGAAAGGAGTATCAAGCCTCACTTTCAACACCGTCTAGCTGTAAAACATACCTTGTTGTCCACAGCAACGAGAGCTCAGCTTTCATTTTGCCACAAAAACCAATGGGAGTTCAGCTTTCATTTTAGCACAGCAACCAATCAGAACTCAGCTTTCATTTTACCACAGCAAACAAATCAGAGTTCAGCTTTCACTTTACCACAGCACCCAATCAGAGCTCAGTTTCCATTTCATCAACTGCTCTGGAAACATAAAATCTACGCTGTGATTGGTTGCTATGAAGCCCATTGTTTCATTGTGACTGCTGTGTGTTCCTCTGTTGTTCAGGTGAGTGTGGGGCTTTATCCTTATGTGATCATATCAGCATCGGTTACTTTTAGTTTTAACATTTCCTGACAGGCACATTTTAATTTTTCACTCTTTCACGTTATTCCTCCCCTTCCTCCAGGAGCCATAACTTTTTTATTTTTCCGTCCACATAGCCGGGCAGGATGAATTCTAGTTTTGAATGACATAATTTGTTTTACCATAAAATGTACGGAAACATTAGGAAAATTTTTTTTAACTTCTGTGAAATGGTAAAAAAAAAATCATAATATAATACCGCCATTGTTTTTGGGGTTTTGTTATTACGGTGATAACTGTGACCTTGCAAGATGATTCTTTCGGTCTGTGTGATTACAGCAATAGCAAATATAGAAGAGTTATACACCACATTCCAAATTATCTCGGATTTTCCTAAATGGTCGGTGCAAATGACAGTCAGTCTAATAAAAGTCATCACCCGTTAGATTATACATCGAATTTTATTGTAGAAACCTCCCAATGATAACAGTATAATCTCTAAAATGAATAAAACCCCACAATGCAGTGTTCCAAATTATTAGGCACAGTAGAATTTCTAAACATTTGATATGTTGTAAAGAGCTGAAAATGCTCATTTGTGGAATTTGCAGCATTAGGAGGTCACATTCACTGAACAAAAAAGCTATTTAACGCCAAAACATCCTAACATGCCAAGTTACATGTTAACATAGGACCCTTCTTTGATATCACCTTCACAATTCTTGCATCCACTGAACTTGTGAGTTTTTGGAGAGTTTCTGCTTGTATTTCTTTGCATGAAGTCAGAATAGCCTCCCAGAGCTGCTGTTTTGATGTGAACGGTCTCCCACCCTCATAGATCTTTTGCTTGATGATACTCCAAAGGTTCTCTATAGGGTTGAGGTCAGGGGAAGATGGTGGCCACGCCATGAGTTTATCTCCTTTTATGCCCATAGCGGCCAATGACTCAGAGGTATTCTTTGCAGCATGAGATGGGGCATTGTCAGCATGAAGATGATTTTGCTCCTGAAGGCACATTTCTGCTTTTTAGACCATGGAAGAAAGTTGTCAGTCAGAAACTCTATATACTTTGCAGAGGTCATTTTCACACCTTTAGGAACCTTAAAGGGCTCTACCAGCTGGTTCCCCATGATTCCGGACAAAAACATGACTCTTCCACCTCCTTGCTGATGTCGCAGCCTTGTTGGGACAAGGTGGCCATCCACCAACCATCCACTACTCCATCCATCTGGACCATCCAGGGTTGCTCGACACTCATCAGTAAACAAGACTGTTTGGAAATTTGTCTTCATGTATGTCTGGGCCCACTGCAACCGTTTCTGCTTGTGAACACTGTTTAAGGATGGCCGAATAGTAGCTGTATGCACCACAGCAAGCCTTTGAAGGAGCCTATACCTTGAGGTTCGAGGGACTCCAGAGGCACCAGCAGCTTCAAATAACTGTTTGCTGCTTTGTAATGGTATTTTGTCAGCTGCTCTCTTAATCCAATGAATTTGTCTGGCAGAAACCTTCCTTCCTCATTACGCCTTTATCTGCATGAACTCTGTCTGTGCTTTGTTTCAGTCACAAATCTCTTCACAGTATGATGATCACTCTTAAGTTTTCGTGAAATATCTACTGTTTTCATCCCTTGACCAAGGCATTGCACTATTTAACGCTTTTCAGCAGCAGAGAGATCCTTTTAATTTCCCATATTGCTTGAAACCTATGGCCTGCTTAATAATGTGGAACATCATTTTAAGTAGTTTTACTTTAATTAGAATCACCTGGAAAACTAATTATCAAATGTGTTTAAGATTGATTTCAGTGATCCATTGAGCCCTGAGACACAATACCATCCACAAGTTTATCTGAAAAACAGAACAATTAAATCTTTATGACACTTAAATCCAATTTGCATAATAATTTGGAACACGGTGTATATATACTGTCATGATCTCAATGGCAAGAGAACATAGCATAAGCATATATAGGAACTAGCTCTTGGAAGATGGGAACTAAGCTGACCATGAACTAAACCTAACGCACAACTAGCAGTGGCCGGGTAGCATGCCTACGTTGATTCTAGATGCCCAGCACCAGCCGGAGGACTAAATAATGCTAGCAGAGGAAAATATTAGTCCTAGCTCACCTCTAGAGAAATACCCCGAAAGGAGACAGAGGCCCCCCACATGTATTGGCGGTGAATTAAGATGAAATAACAAACGTAGTATGAAAATAGGTTTAGCAAATTTGAGGTCCACTTACTACATAGCAGAAGACAGAAAGGACACTTTCATGGTCAGCTGAAAACCCTATCAAAACACCATCCAGAAATTACTTTAAAACTCTGGCATTAACTCATAACACCAGAGTGGCAATTCCTGTTCACAAGAGATTTCCAGACACAGTAACGAAACTACAGCTGTGAACTGGAACAAAAATGCAAAAACAAACATGGACAAGAGTCCAACTTATCTAGTAGTTGTCTAGGAGCAGGAACAAGCACAGAGAGGCTTCTGATAACATTGTTGACCGGCAAGCAACTAACAGAGCAGCAAGGTTATATAGCGACTCCCACATCTTGATGGGAACAGGTGAACAGAGAAGATGAAAACACCAGTTCAATTCCACCAGTAGCCACCGGGGGAGCCCAGAATCCAAATTCACAACAGTACCCCCCCCTCAAGGAGGGGGCACCGAACCCTCACCAGAACCACCAGGGCGATCAGGATGGGCCCTATGAAAGGCACGAACCAGATCAGAGGCATGAACATCAGATGCATTCACCCAAGAATTATCCTCCTGGCCGTATCCCTTCCACTTGACCAGATACTGGAGTCTCCGTCTGGAAACACGAGAGTCTAAGATTTTCTCCACAACGTACTCCAACTCACCCTCAACCAACACCGGAGCAGGAGGCTCAACGGAAGGCACAACCGGTACCTCATACCTGCGCAATAATGACCGATGAAAAACGTTATGAATAGAAAAGGATGCAGGGAGGTCCAAACGGAAGGAAACAGGGTTAAGAATCTCCAATATCTTATACGGGCCGATGAACCGAGGCTTAAACTTAGGAGAAGAGACCCTCATAGGGACAAAACGAGAAGACAACCACACCAAATCCCCAACACAAAGCCGAGGACCAACACGACGGTGGCGGTTGGCAAAAAGCTGAGTCTTCTCCTGGGACAACCTCAAATTGTCCACCACCTGCCCCCAGATCTGATGCAATCTCTCCACCACAGCATCCACTCCAGGACAATCCGAAGATTCCACCTGACCAGAGGAAAATCGAGGATGAAACCCCGAATTACAGAAAAACGGGGACACCAAAGTGGCAGAGCTGGCCCGATTATTGAGAGCGAACTCTGCCAATGGCAAAAAAGCAACCCAATCATCCTGGTCAGCAGACACAAAACACCTCAGATATGTCTCCAGGGTCTGATTAGTCCGCTCGGTCTGGCCATTCGTCTGAGGATGGAAAGCGGACGAAAAAGATAAATCTATGCCCATCCTAGCACAGAATGCCCGCCAAAATCTAGACACGAATTGGGTCCCTCTGTCAGAAATGATATTCTCAGGAATACCATGCAAACGAACAACATTTTGAAAAAACAGAGGAACCAACTCGGAAGAAGAAGGCAACTTGGGCAGAGGAACCAAATGGACCATCTTAGAGAAACGGTCACACACCACCCAGATGACAGACATCTTCTGAGAAACAGGCAGATCTGAAATAAAATCCATCGAGATGTGCGTCCAAGGCCTCTTAGGAATAGGCAAGGGCAACAATAATCCACTAGCCCGAGAGCAACAAGGCTTGGCCCGAGCACAAACGTCACAAGACTGCACAAAGCCTCGCACATCTCGTGACAGGGAAGGCCACCAGAAGGACCTTGCCACCAAATCCCTGGTACCAAAAATGCCAGGATGACCTGCCAACGCAGAAGAATGAACCTCAGAGATGACTCTACTGGTCCAATCATCAGGAACAAACAGTTTATCAGGTGGGCAACGATCCGGTCTATCTGCCTGAAACTCCTGCAAGGCCCGCCGCAGGTCTGGAGAAACGGCTGACAATACCACTCCATCCTTAAGGATACCTGTGGGCTCAGAGTTACCAGGCGAGTCAGGCTCAAAACTCCTAGAAAGGGCATCCGCCTTAACATTCTTAGACCCCGGTAGGTATGACACCACAAAATTAAACCGAGAGAAAAATAATGACCAGCGCGCCTGTCTAGGATTCAGGCGCCTGGCGGTCTCAAGATAAATCAAGTTTTTGTGGTCAGTCAATACCACCACCTGATGTCTGGCCCCCTCAAGCCAATGGCGCCACTCCTCAAAAGCCCACTTCATGGCCAAAAGCTCCCGATTCCCAACATCATAATTCCGCTCAGCGGGCGAAAATTTACGGGAAAAGAAGGCACAAGGCCTCATCACGGAGCAGTCAGAACTTTTCTGCGACAACACTGCCCCAGCTCCGATCTCAGAAGCGTCGACCTCAACCTGAAAAGGTAGAGCAACATCAGGCTGACGCAACACAGGGGCAGAGGAAAAACGGCGCTTAAGCTCCCGAAAGGCCTCCACAGCGTCAGGGGACCAATCAGCAACATCAGCACCCTTCTTAGTCAAATCGGTCAATGGCTTAGCAATATCCGAAAAACCAGCAATAAATCGACGATAAAAGTTAGCAAAGCCCAAAAATTTCTGAAGACTCTTAAGAGAAGAGGGCTGCGTCCAATCACAAATAGCTTGAACCTTGACAGGATCCATTTCAATGGAAGAGGGAGAAAAAATATATCCCAAAAAGGAAATCCTCTGTACCCCAAAAACACACTTAGAACCCTTCACACACAAAGAATTAGACCGCAAAACCTGGAAAACCCTCCTGACTTGCTGGACATGAGAGTCCCAGTCATCCGAAAAAATCAGAATATCATCCAGATACACAATCATAAATTTATCCAAATAATCGCGAAAAATATCATGCATAAAGGACTGGAAAACTGACGGAGCATTTGAAAGACCAAAAGGCATCACTAAATATTCAAAGTGGCCCTCGGGCGTATTAAATGCGGTTTTCCACTCATCCCCCTGCCTGATTCGCACCAAATTATACGCCCCACGAAGGTCAATCTTAGAGAACCACTTGGCCCCCTTTATGCGAGCAAACAAATCAGTCAGCAACGGCAATGGGTATTGATATTTTACAGTGATTTTATTCAAAAGCCGATAATCGATACATGGTCTCAAAGAGCCGTCTTTTTTTGACACAAAGAAAAAACCGGCTCCTAAGGGAGATGACGATGGACGAATATGTCCCTTTTCCAAGGACTCTTTTATATATTCTCGCATAGCAGCATGTTCAGGCACAGACAGATTAAATAAACGACCCTTTGGGTATTTACTACCCGGGATTAAATCTATGGCACAATCGCACTCTCGGTGCGGAGGTAATGAACCAAGCTTGGATTCTTCAAAGACGTCACGATAGTCAGACAGGAACTCAGGAATTTCAGAGGGAATAGATGATGAAATGGAAACCGCAGGTACATCCCCATGAGCCCCCTTACATCCCCAGCTCAACACAGACATAGCTCTCCAGTCGAGGACTGGGTTGTGAGATTGCAGCCAAGGCAATCCTAGCACCAAATCATCATGTAGATTATACAGCACCAGAAAGCGAATAATCTCCTGGTGATCCGGATTAATACGCATAGTTACTTGTGTCCAGTATTGTGGTTTATTATTAGCCAATGGGGTGGAGTCAATCCCCTTCAGAGGAATAAGAGTCTCCAAAGGCTCTAAATCATACCCACAGCGTTTGGCAAAGGACCAATCCATAAGACTCAAAGCGGCGCCAGAGTCGACATAGGCGTCCGTGGTAATAGATGACAAAGAGCAAATCAGGGTCACAGATAGAATAAACTTAGATGGTAAGGTGCAAATGGAAACAGATTTATCAAGCTTTTTAGTGCGCTTAGAGCATGCTGATATAACATGAGTAGAATCACCACAATAGAAACACAACCCATTTTTCCGTCTAAAATTCTGCCGCTCGCTTCGGGACAGAATTCTATCACACTGCATACTCTCTGGCGACTTCTCAGTGGACACCGCCAGATGGTGCACTGGTTTGCGCTCCCGCAAACGCCTATCGATCTGAATAGCCATTGTCATGGACTCATTCAGACCCGCAGGCACAGGGAACCCCACCATAACATCCTTAATGGCATCAGAGAGACCCTCTCTGAAAGTCGCCGCCAGGGCGCACTCATTCCACTGAGTAAGCACAGACCATTTACGGAATCTTTGGCAGTAAATTTCCGCTTCATCTTGCCCCTGAGATAGGGACATCAAAGTTTTTTCTGCCTGAAGCTCCAAATGAGGTTCGTCATAAAGCAACCCCAAGGCCAGAAAAAACGCATCCACATTGAGCAACGCAGGATCCCCTGGTGTCAATGAAAAAGCCCAGTCTTGAGGGTCGCCCCGGAGCAAGGAAATCACAATCCTGACCTGCTGTGCAGGGTCTCCGGCAGAGCGAGATTTCAGGGACAAAAATAATTTGCAATTATTTCGAAAATTCTGAAACCCAGATCTATTCCCCGAGAAAAATTCCGGCAAAGGAATTCTCGGCTCAGATACAGGTGCATGACAAACAAAATCTTGCAAATTTTGTACCTTCGTGGCGAGATTATTCAAACCTGCAGTTACACTCTGAAGATCCATTAAAAACAGGTGGACACAGAGCCATTCAAAGATTAGAAGGAGAGAAAAAAAAAAAAAAAAATTTCAGCAGACTACTTATTTCTCTCCTTTCTCAGCCAAGGATTTTAACCCTTTAGTGGGCCGGTCAAACTGTCATGATCTCAATGGCAAGAGAACATAGCATAAGCATATATAGGAACTAGCTCTTGGAAGATGGGAACTAAGCTGACCATGAACTAAACCTAACGCACAACTAGCAGTGGCCGGGTAGCATGCCTACGTTGATTCTAGATGCCCAGCACCAGCCGGAGGACTAAATAATGCTAGCAGAGGAAAATATTAGTCCTAGCTCACCTCTAGAGAAATACCCCGAAAGGAGACAGAGGCCCCCCACATGTATTGGCGGTGAATTAAGATGAAATAACAAACGTAGTATGAAAATAGGTTTAGCAAATTTGAGGTCCACTTACTACATAGCAGAAGACAGAAAGGACACTTTCATGGTCAGCTGAAAACCCTATCAAAACACCATCCAGAAATTACTTTAAAACTCTGGCATTAACTCATAACACCAGAGTGGCAATTCCTGTTCACAAGAGCTTTCCAGACACAGTAACGAAACTACAGCTGTGAACTGGAACAAAAATGCAAAAACAAACATGGACAAGAGTCCAACTTATCTAGTAGTTGTCTAGGAGCAGGAACAAGCACAGAGAGGCTTCTGATAACATTGTTGACCGGCAAGCAACTAACAGAGCAGCAAGGTTATATAGCGACTCCCACATCTTGATGGGAACAGGTGAACAGAGAAGATGAAAACACCAGTTCAATTCCACCAGTAGCCACCGGGGGAGCCCAGAATCCAAATTCACAACAATATACACTGCTCAAAAAAATAAAGGGAACACTTAAACAACAGAATATAACTCCAAGTAGATCAAACTTCTGTGAAATCAAACTGTCCACTTAGGAAGCAACACTGATTGACAATCAATTTCACATGTTGTTGTGCCAATGGAATATACAACAGATGGAAATTATTGGCAATTATCAAGACACCCTCAATAAAGGAGTGGTTCTGCAGGTGGGGACCACAGACCACATCTCAGTACCAATGCTTTCTGGCTCATGTTTTGGTCACTTTTGAATGCTGGTTGTGCTTTCACACTCATGGTAGTATGAGACGGACTCTAAAACCCACACAAGTGGCTCAGATCGTGCAGCTCATCCAGGATGACACATCAATGTGAGCTGTGGCAAGGTTTGCTGTGTCTGTCAGAGGCTGGATGCGCTACCAGGAGACAGACCAGTACACCAGGAGATGTGGAGGGGCCCGTAGGAGGGCAACAACCCAGCAGCAGGACCGCTACCTCAGCCTTTGTGAAAGGAGGAACAGGAGGAGCACTGCCAGAGCCCTGCAAAATGACCTCCAGCAGGCCACAAATGTGCATGTGTCTGCACAAACGGCTAGAAACCAACTCCATGAGGATGGTCTGAGTGCCCAGCGTCCACAGATGGGGGTTGTGCTCACAACTCAACACTGTGCAGGACGCTTGGCATTTGCCACAGAAGACCAGGATTGGCAAATTCACCACTGGCACCCTGTGCTCCTCAAAGATGAAAGTAGGCTCATACTGAGCACATGTGACAGAGGTGACAGAGTCTGGAGACGCCGTGGAGAGCGATCTGCTGCCTGCAACATCCTTCAGCATGACCGGTTTGGCAGTGGGTCAGTAATGGTGTGGGGTGGCATTTCTTTGGAGGCCCGCACAGCCCTCCATGTGCTCAACAGAGGTAGCCTGACTGCCATTAGGTACTGAGATGAGATCCTCAGACCCCTTGTGAGACCATATGCTGGTGCGGTTGGCCCTGGGTTCCTCCTAATGCAGGACAATGCCAGACCTCATGTGGCTGGAGTGTGTCAGCAGTTCCTGCAAGATGAAGGCATTGAAGCTATGGACTGGCCCGCCCGTTCCCCAGACCTGAATCTGTTTGAACACATCTGGGACATCATGTCTCGCACCATCCGCCAACGTCACGTTGCACCACAGACTGTCCAGGAGTTGGCGGATGCTTTAGTCCAGATCTGGGAGGAGATCCTTCAGGAGACCATCCATCGCCTCATCCGGAGCATGCGCAGGCGTTGTAGGGAGGTCATACAGGCACGTGGAGGCCACACACACTACTGAGCGTCATTTCCTTGTCATGAGGCATTTCCACTGAAGTTGGATCAGCGTGTAACTTCATTTTCTACTTTGATTTTGAGCATCATTCCAATACAGACCTCCGTGGGATATTAGTTGTGATTTACATTGATCATTTTTAGGTTTTACTTTTCTCAACACATTCCACTATGTAATGATTAAAGATTTACAACTCGAATATTTAATTCCGTGATATCTAGGATGTGGAATTTTAGTGTTCCCTTTATTTTTTGAGCAGTATATATTTTTTATTATGCCAAGGCGCAGGCTGGGATTAATAAAGATATCAGATGGCAAACATGAAGACCTTCAGAAGGTGCCCCCAACTGCCATGGCATCCCGCTATCACAGCACCCAATGTATAGCTGTGCCACTTCTCATTCTCTTGCAGAGACCACTAGAGCACTTTATCCAACACTTCAGTTCCTAAAATCCGACCATGTAGGCCATGTTCACACTGAGTTATTTGAAGGGCTGTGATCATACAAAAAAAAGTTTGGCACCGCCATATAGGATCTCTCACATTCAAATCTGAGATAAATAGATGCAAGATCAAGACATAGACAGATGTCAGTGGTGCAGCCTCAGGCTTTTGGCCTATAACGTCAAACTATCGAGAAAATAGAACATTAAGTGGGGGAATTTATCAAAATCAGAATGCTTTGTACCCGTCACAATACAAATTCAGCTGGTGTAAGATGCAGGGGCGGACACATCATTGGTGCAACTTGTGGAGCCATATTGGGGCCAAAGAGGTAAGGGGGCCCACATCCACCTGAAAAGCCAGTGGAATTTTGCATTATGATGAGTTATTCGACTGCAAAGGGGCCCCTAAACTATTCTTGCACAGGGGCCCTTTTCGGTCTGTGTCCGCCAGTGGTAAGATGTATTTTTGGACTTCCCATGTGCCACAAACTGAAGCGTCCACTCCGTAAGGTCCTGCTAACACATTACAAAATGGTGCAAAAAAAGTAAAAGTTGCAAAATTTTCACGAAAAATGTGGCATGCTCCAAGTTTTGCTATTTTTTTTGCTTATAGAGCCCATGATAAATTCCCTCCTAAATCTACACATTCTGCAGGTTTAGAGTTAAGCCATACAGGAATGTGGGCGTTTTTTCCGCGGTTAGTGATGGCAGCAATGTGTGTGACCCCACTTCCACTGTGTTATTTGTTATTACTCTCTGCTCGGTGACAATGATTAATGAGGGTCTTATTATTCACATTATTCAATATTAACTCATTACAAGACCTCATCGCTTAATCCAAGAACTAACTCCATAACTCACGGATACAAACCCGGGGCGTAATATCTGCCGCAGATGCTGGAGGAAACCGATAACCAATACACCTGCTAGATGAGGTCTGGTCGGGTCGCCCAGCTGTTCTGCATGGTCGCGCTGCCTGGTACACACTGCTGACAACCGACACCTTTAATCATGGTTGCTAGCTTCTGGAGATAACCTAAAGGGAAGGGTGGGAGCGTGACGTTCACAAAGTGCTGCAAAAACATGTTTCGGCATAAACCATGGACCCTTTACAGGCCACCGTCTTACCCATACCCCAATATAGTCAAGGGGAAAGAAGGTTACAGGAGCGGAGGTACGAAGAAGAAGGGGAGGCACATGGAGCAGAGATACTAAGGGGGGAGACACCTGCATCACTGGCACTAAGGGGTGGGATGGGGTGACACCTGGAGCACAGGCAGTAATGGAGTAGGGGGACACCTAGAGCACAAGCACTGATGGGTTAGAGGGGACACCTAAAGCACAGGCAGTAATGGGGTAGGGGGACAACTAGAGCACAGGCGCTAATGGGGTAGGGGGACACCTAGAGCACAGGCACTAATAGGGTAAGGGAGACACCTAGAGCACAGGCAGAATTGGGGTAGGTGGGACATCTAAAGCACAGGCACTAATGGGGTAGGGGGACACCTAGAGCACAGGCAGTAATGGGGTAGGTGAGACACCTGGAGCACAGGCACTAATAGGGTAAGGGAGACACCTAGAGCACAGGCAGGAATGGGGTAGGTGGGACATCTAAAGCACAGGCACTAAGGAAGGGGGGTGACGCCTGGAGCACAAGCACTGATGGGTTAAAGGGGACACCTAAAGCACAGGCAATAATGGGGTAGGGGGGACAACTAGAGCACAGGTGCTAATGGGGTACGGGGGACAACTAGAGCACAGGCAGTAATGGGGTAGGGGGATAACTAGAGCACAGGCGCTAACGGGGTAGGGGGACAACTAGAGCACAGGCAGTAATGGGGTAGGGGAACAAAGAGAGCACAGGTGCTAATGGGGTAGGGGGGACACCTAGAGCACAGGCAGGAATAGGGTAGGAGAGACACATGGAGCACAGGCAGTAATGGAGTAGGTGGGACATCTAAAGTACAGGCACTAATGGGGTAGGGGGACACCTAGAGCACAGGCACTAACGGGATAGAGGGGACACCTAAAGCACAGGTACTAATGGGGTAGGGGGGACACCTAGAGCACAGGCAGTAATGGGGTAGGAGAGACACATGGAGCACAGGCAGTAATGGGGTAGGGGGGACATCTAGAGCACAGGCAGTAACGTGGTAGGGAGGACACCTAGAGCACCAGCACTAAGGAGGTAGGGGGGACACCTGGAGCACAGGTTCTAACAGGGTAGAGGTACACCTAGAACACAGGCACTAATAGGGTAGGGGGGACACCTTGAGCACAGGCACTAATAGGGTAGGGGGGACCCCTAGAGCACAGGCACTAACGGGGTAGGGGGGACACCTAGAGCACAGGCACTAACGGGGTAGGGGGGACACCTAGAGCACAGGCACTAACGGGTAGGGGGGACACCTGGAGCACAGGCACTAACGGGGTAGGGGGGACACCTGGAGCACAGGTTCTAACAGGGTAGAGGTACACATGGAGCACAGGCACTAAAAGGGTAAGGGGGACACCTAGAGCACAGGCACTAATAGGGCAGGGGGGACACCTAGAACACAGGCACTAATAGGGTAGGGGGGACACCTTGAGCACAAGCACTAATAGGGTAGGGGGGACACCTAGAGCACAGGCACTAACAGGGTAGGGGGGACACCTAGAGCACAGGCACTAACGGGGTAGGGGGGACACCTAGAGCACAGGCACTAACAGGGTAGGGGGACACCTAGAGCACAGGCACTAACGGGGTGGGGGGGACACCTAGAGCACAGGCACTAACGGGGTGGGGGGGACACCTAGAGCACAGGCACTAACGGGGTAGGGGGACACCTAGAGCACAGGCACTAACGGTGTAGGGGGACACCTAGAGCAAGGCACTAACGGGGTAGGGGGACACCTAGAGTACAGGTACTAATAGGGAAGGGGGGACACCTTGAGCACAGGCACTAACGAGTTAGTGGGGACACCTAGAGCACAGGCACTAACGGGGTAGTGGTACACCAGGAGCACAGGCACTAATAGGGTAGGAGGGAACACCTAGAGCACAGGCACTAACGGGGTAGGGGAACACCAAGAGCACAGGCACTAACGAGGTAGTGGGGACACCTAGAGCACAGGCACTAATAGGGAAGGGGGGACACCTTGAGCACAGGCACTAACGAGTTAGGTGGGACACCTAGAACACAGGCACTAACGGGGTAGGGGGGACACCTAGAGCACAGGCACTAACGGGGTAGGGGGACACCTAGAGCACAGGCACTAACGGGGTAGGGGGACACCTAGAGCACAGGCACTAACGGGGTAGGGGGACACTTGGAGCACAGGTACTGATAAGGAAGGAGGGGACACCTTGAGCACAGGCACTAACGAGTTAGGGGGGACACCTTGAGCACAGGCATTAACAGGGTAGTGGTACACCAGGAGCACAGGCACTAATAGGGAAGGGGGGACACCTGGAACACAGGCACTAACAGGGTAGGGGGGACACCTGGAGCACAGGCATTAACAAGGTAGGGGGGGACACCTAGAACACAGGCACTAACGGGGTAGTGGTACACCTGGAGCACAGGCACTAAGAAAGGGGGGCTGGACACCTTGATGAGAGGGGGAGGGGGGCACATAGAGCATACTGATTAAGGGTGCTGTATGAACCAGTAACGTGCTGGTGTTTTCACTATGGATATTATCTGGATGTATTTCAGGATTTTAACATGTTCGAATAAAGATTTTACGTTTTTTTCCGTGTAGACGGGTCTACGCTTATTTTCTTCGTACGTGTTTCCCGTCCCTGGCGGTGGCGTTGATCCGTGCTCCGGAGGATTGCAGGCTGTTGTAGTGAGGTGGCTATTCCATATTTCTCTCCATTTAAAGGGAACCTGTCAGCTGCTATAACGCTATTATCCTGCCAGTTAACCCTAAATATGGAGACAAATAGCATTATCTGACCTGACAGGTTCCTTTTAACTAGGCTGATTTCGCTTGCAGGAGTCTGAGAAAGCGGTCTGACAACCCACAGGACCCCTTTAAGGCAGTAATTGGGGTTGTCATGCAGTTTACTGTAGTTATCATACTGCAGAACAGAAGCATGGGTTCCAAACGTGAAGAATTCCCTAATATATCAATAATATAAATCATGTAAAACTAAAACATAACAATATATGTATGTAACACAAAATATAATAGTAATTGGAATATACATAGTAATTAAAAAAAAAAAAACACAAAAATTGGGCTCGTCCGGGATTTGAACCCGGGACCTCTCGCACCCTAAGCGAGAATCATACCCCTAGACCAACGAGCCGCTTGTTCATGTGTGTTTCAGCCTTTGTACATGAAGCTTATCACGTGCTGCTGGTCAGCCACTCCTGATCTGTCGCGCTGGTCATGTGATCTCATCTTTCGTCTCTGCTAAGTTCAGTCCTTTCTGTGCAATCTATCAAGAACGGCCGGGAGCTGTGCGGTAGGTAACCGGAGAGGCGGGAAGTCACTGCCGCCTCCTACCGACAGGGATTCTGACTGTAAGCAGGAAAGTACTGGATCCACTCACTGCACATACGGGTCAGAAAGTAGATGGAAGTGCTCAAAATTGATTGGTAGCTGGAAAATGGCGGGAACGAGTGACGTAAATAGTGGGCGGTGCCAAGCCTGGCACTACAGTATATAAACGCTGCTCCTTGGCAACAAATTTTCAGACTGTGGTTGTACCACGCGTGAGTTGTGTGTTCTTCGTCAAAGTTCGTGTTTGGATAATATATTATCTTGTCACCTTATTAAATTATTGGATCTAGTCCTAGTTTTTAGCTAGAAATATATATAAAAAAATGATGGTCAGAATTCCTAGTTGGCAAGTATAAAGATTTAAGGCATTTTTTACGATTAAATGTTTGTAAGTCATCCAGACGCCACTTCGGCTTACATCTGTGTCTCTGGGACGCCCATTCTGGTGGTGAACGTTGACGTTGCTGTGTTGGTTCTACGTGACCTGTTGGGGTTCATTTGAATTGGGGGTAGATGTGCAATACTGGGGCGCGGCCACTATACTGTGGTGGAGCTGTGCTGTGTAGCCCCAGAACTAAGCACTTCTGGCCACCACTTGGAGCAGCTGATCAGCAGGGGTGGTAGGTACCGGATGTTACACCCCACACCGATCAGATATTGGTGATGTATCGTTAGGCTAGGGTCACACCACCGTATATTCTCTCATCGGCTAATCACACTCTGAACGGAGTTTGATCAGAATGGGAGCCGATTTTCTCAGAGGAGGAGTCTCCATTTTGTCAGTTCGTGATAATCAGACTGACTCTGATGAAAAAGTCAGACGTGCACAGCCCCATTAAATAACATTGGTCCGAGTGTGATTTGATGTTTTTTTCGGAACGCATTTGGGCCGAAAATACGGTTTCCTGCTCGAGCCCTAAGGATAGGCCATCAGTGTAAAAGTTCAGGAGGACCCCTTTAAGTCTTTATGAACAGACAGCCTATAGACATGTTTTGCAAAGACCTCATGGGGATACGGCCAGGGTTAAAGCAGGTGCAGACTGGTGTAGATTCTCTCTTGTGAGAGAATCAGGCCGACTATGCAAATGACACTCCGATCAGAGATTGAGCATAGTGCAATCCAATTCTCTCAGATGAGGAGAAGATGGAAAAAAGTGTCTTCATCTTCATTCTGAGATGCCGTGGAACTCTGACAAGACTCAGGTGTCTTCCGAGTGCAGTCCGTTTTTCCACGCACCCATTGACTTGTATGGCCATGTGTTATCCAAATATCAAATCAGACTCGGACATGCTGCAATTTTTTTTTTTTTTTACCTTAGACTAAGGAAATCGAATATAAGTGTGCTACCGTAATCTCCGATCCTCCCAAGACTTCCTATTCTCCACACTTATTCGTTCCTCACACAACTGCCTCCAAGATTTCTCTCGAATATCCCCCATCCTCTGTAATTCCATGCCTCAACACGTCTGATTATCCACCACCCTCGGATCCTTCAGACGGAACCTGAAAACCCATCTCTTCAGGAAAGCCTACAGCCTGCAATAACCATTCTGCCGCCTCACCACCACCCGAGCTGCCGCCTCACCACCACCCGAGCTGCCGCCTCACCACCACCTGAGCTGCTGCCTCACCACCACCAGAGCTGCCGACTCCCCACCACCAGAGCTGCCACACCCTCGACCTTTTGTCTCCTCCCCATTATCCCATAGAATGTAAGTCCACAAGGACAGGGTCCTCTCCCCTCTGTACCAGTCTGTCATTGTAAATTTGTTTACTGTAAACGATATCTATAATCCTGTATGTAACCACTTTCTCATGTACAGCACCATGGAATTAATGGTGCTATATAAATAATAATAATAATACCCCATGAAATAACATTGGTCCATAATGTGATCCGATGTTTTGTCTGATGACACTTGGAGAGAAAATATTATGGTGTGAGCGAGCCCTTATGTGCAGGGTAGGTGAGCGGGATCATTGGTCGTGTCTGGATAATGGGATAGTACTAAGTTAAGATGAGCAAAACAAAAAAAAATAAAATTAGTTATGGATTTGACAAAAAATGCATAATCTAGTGAAATTTTTTGTTTTGAGGGCCATGAAAGGGGTTAAAAAGTAAGCATTATATACTTACCTGTCCAAGTTGACCCCTCACCTTTCATATTCCTTACACCGCTACAGCATCTCTGTTCTCCGCTTCTGTTCTTTGGCTCTGCCAGTGCAGAGATCTGTGAATTACCTTTGTCGTAATGTGGGAGAGGGGGTGAGTGACGCACATTGTAATGTATAGTGGCCCTGCCTCCCTAACGGTCAGCGCGTTGGACGACACACATTTTTGACTGATACATCCCCTATGTCAATCACTGGCTTCATCAGCAGAGGAACTGAAGAATACTTCGGCAGCATAAGGACAGGTGAACATAGACCAGTGATTCTCTCACTGGTCTTGATTAGGGGCATTCTGGAACAACTGATCCTGATTCATTAAAAGCCATAATACACAACTATGCATCTGGCATGATTCATTAAGGCCGGTTTCACACGTCAGTGGCTCCGGTACGTGTGGTGACAGTTTTCTCACGTACCGGAGACACTGACTCACGTAGACACATTAAAATCAATGTGTCTCTGTACATGTCAGCGCTTTTTCACAGACCGTGTGTCCGTTTGAAAAACACGGAGACATGTCAGTGTTCGTGGGAGCGCACGGATCACACGGACCCATTAAAGTCAATGGGTCCATGTAAAACACGTACCGCACACGGATGCTGTCTGTGTGCCGTCCGTGTGCCATGCAGGAGACAGCGCTACAGTAAGCGCTGTCCCCCCAGTGTGGTGCTGAAACCGCCATTCATTTCTTTCCAGCAGCGTTCGCTGGAGAGAAGGAATGAAAAATCATTGTTTTTTATTTTTTTTGTTTTTAAAATAAAGATCCTTGTCACCACCCCCCTCCCACCCCCTGTGCGCCCGCCCGCTGGAAATAAAATACTCACCCGGCTCCCTCGATGCTTCCTCTCAGCGCCGCAGCTTCTTCCTGTATGAGCGGTCACGTGGTATCGCTCATTACAGTGATGAATATGCGGCTCCACCCCTATGGGAGGTGGGGAGAAGGAATGAATTCCGGCTTCAGCACCAGATGCAGGGGACAGCGCTTATCTCTAGCGCTGTCTCCTGCACGGTCCGTGTGGTACCCAGTCGGCACACGGGCGGCACACGGCTGCCTCACGTGTGCCACGCTGATGTGCCACGTGAGCACACGGACACACGGACACGGATAACTCCGGTACCGTTTTTTCCTGCACCGGAATTATCTGGACGTGTGAGACTGGCCTAAGAAGGGTGCGAGTAATATTTGTAGCATCATGACTTTGATGAACAGGGGTCACTATTCCCCATCCCGAGAATGGCATGAAAACGCCAGAAGTCGCTTTTTCTTGTGCAACCTGAATTTAAAATAAAACAAAAAATGTATAAAAATGTCATCTAAAAGTAAATAATAAAAGAAAAAGCATTATTGCTTTCACACCTTCCACAATTTGTTAATTCTTTGGCGTTTTTTTTTTTGTGTGTGTGTTTTTCATTTGTGTCTTATTTTTCTTTATTTTGTGGCTTCTTTTAAGTCTATTTTATATGGATTCACCAGTTTTGTTTAGTTTTTAATTCATGTTTGTGGGAAGGGTTTGACTTCTCCAGATTTTTTTTGCTGATTTATCAATTGCGACTTTTATAAAACGTTGAAATATTTTTGCACAAATTTGCACTAAAAAAGCGCATAAAAACGATATGAGAGTATTTATTCTTTGCAAAATATGAGGTGGACAAGAACATGCAACCAAATGTGTCACTTAATGGCTCTGATTCATCAAGACCAGCGATGTTTATGCCAGTTAATCTAGTTCAGAAGCGAATGCCTTACAGATGAACTACGTGTGGAATAAGATAAGATTTTTCATAAGAAAAAGCAGCTTGTTGATTCCACACGGTAGTTCATCTGTAAGGCTTTCGCTTCTGAACTGGATTAACTCCTTTTCTTACAGGTTTTTTGTCCATTTAAGTAGAGATCAGTTTTCTTTTTTTTCTTTTTTTATGTCTTCTTAAATGCTGCAAATCTGGAACTATTATCTAGAAATATAAAAGAAGTCATTAATTTTTTCATTATATATACCTCTCTAATCGTTTGAATTGTTAATTGTGTGATATCATTGAACTTTGACACTGAGTCATCTGATCTGTTGGCGCTCATTTTTTGTAACCTAGCGTCCTTTCAAAACTATATATACCTGTGATGCCTGTATATTCTGTGTGGTATTTCCTGATGAAGGGGCCATGAGACCCCTGAAACGCGTTGAATAAAACCACTGTGAATCAACTATACTCTCCTGAAATTTATCTCCGCGGCAGCGCAGAATATTAACTACAAATCTCCCTCTGAAGACATTGAGTGGAGGGTGGCATGTAAGAGCCATCATATTGAATTGGGGGTGGGCTGTAGCGTCTGTCATACTTAGTAGTGGGCTGAGGGGGGCCATTATACTGAGTGGGGTCTATTATACTGTGTGTGGGTCTGTGGGAGTATCATTCTAAGTGGAGGTATCATACTGAAAGGCCATCATACAGTGTGGGGGCATTGTGGGGTTAGGCTCTTTAGAGGCATCATGCTGTGGGATTGTTATACTTTGCTGGAGGAACTGTGGAGTGATAATGCACATGTGGCGTTCTGTAGAGTAAAATTGTGTGGGGGGGATTCACTCTGGGGATATGATACTCTGTGTGGATGGGGGATTTTTTGGGAGCATCGTACTTTATAATGTCCATGAAAGGGGAATCGTAGATGCCAGGACATAGAGCATCGCATGTACTGTACGATAGAAAGGTGCCAGGATATAGAGCATTGCATGTATGATAGAAAGTTGCCAGGACACAGGGCATTGCAGCTATGATAGAAAGGTGCCAAGACATAGAGCATTGCAGCTGTGATAGAAAGGTGCCAAGACATAGAGCATTGCAGCTATGATAGAAAGGTGCCAGGACACAGAGCATTGCAGCTATCATAGAAAGGTGCCAGGACATAGAGCATTGCAGCTATGATAGAAAGGTGCCAGGACATAGAGCATTGCAGCTATGATAGAACGATGCCAAGACACAGCATTGCAGCTATGATAGAAAGGTGCCAGGACACAGAGCATTGCAGCTATCATAGAAAGGTGCCAGGACATAGAGCATTGCAGCTATGATAGAAAGGTGCCAGGACATAGAGCATTGCAGCTATGATAGAACGATGCCAGGACACAGGGCATTGCAGCTATGATAGAAAGGTGCCAGGACACAGAGCATTGCAGCTATCATAGAAAGGTGTCAGGACATAGAGCATTGCAGCTATCATAGAAAGGTGCCAGGACATAGAGCATTGCAGCTATCATAGAAAGGTGCCAGGACATAGAGCATTGCAGCTATCATAGAAAGGTGCCAGGACATAGAGCATTGCAGCTATGATAGAAAGGTGCCAGGACACAGAGCATTGCAGCTATCATAGAAAGGTGCCAGGACATAGAGCACTGCAGCTATGATAGAAAGGTGCCAGGACACAGAGCATTGCAGCTATCATAGAAAGGTGCCAGGACATAGAGCATCGCCTCTGTGATAGGTGCAAAGAAACAGAGCATTTGAGCTTGCTGTACATGGGTCTGTTTAGCCGCAGATTTGACACAATGCCCATGTTGACCCATACCAAATGATGAAAGCACCTACAATAAGTAACTTGAGCTTCTGAAATGGATTTTGGAGCAATGGAAGAAGGTAACCTGGTTTGAATAGTGTTATACATCATGTAGACTGCCTTGTGCGTGTGCATCACTTCCATGGGAAGGGATAGTGCTAGAGACATTTGTAATATGGCAACCTTGGGTCCTGGTGTTTATGTATCAGATGTAACATGTACCACCTACCTAAACTTTGTACAGACCTAGTTTCTAGGCTGTGCCTTCTGCCAGCAGAATAATGCCTCTGCCACACTGCAAAAACTGTATAGGAATTGTCTGAGGAGCAAATCAAAGGGATGACTTGTCTCCAAAATTCCCCATATCTCAATCTGACCGATCATCTAAGAGATGAGCTGGAAAGACATATCTGATCCATGGAGGCCGCTCCAAGTACAGGACTTGATGTGTCTTCTGCTAACGTCTTGGTGCCAGATATCACGGGATATCTTCAGAGTTCTTAGAGAATCCATGCCTCCACTGTTTTAGTATAACGTGCGTATTAGGTGCAGATTTGACTAAACAAACAGTGCTACATTCAGCCAAATAGTCATTGTTGGTATCTGTTGCCCTTTGTGATTTTCATTTCTGATGAAAGCTACAATGAAGATGTGAACCCATCTCCTGCCGTTATAGGAAGATACATGAATTAAAAATAAATAAGTTCTGGAAGGAAACGTGCACTTCCCATTTAATGTCTTGTGCAGATGTCGCTGACTCTCGCTGGCATGTTCTTGGTTTGGAGAATATTTTCCTGGATCAGACAATCCCTCAAGTGTCATGGTGAAGTATGCAGAGTATCTTGTGTACTCCCCAGACGACTGACTGCAAGATATACAAGTGCAGCTATGGTGACCACAACCTCTGTTTTGTGACAACAGTCTTCTCCTCGCTACTGAATTAAAGGAAAACTCCATGAAAATCTCTGTCAACCTACAGATAAAATCTTAACAAAAAAAAAAGAGTTTCTAAATACTTTGCTTTCCTTATCTTGTTCCCACCCCATGACGTTTTCTTCTCTGTTAACGTCTAAAGATAAACTCAGAATTTTGCCGGTTTCCTCTACCAAGAGAGCAGTGTATTTTTGACATGTATAATTGCTCTTACAGAATATTACAGCCCCAGAAGGTAATTGGAGTCATCACAAACAAGGTAGCCGGAGAGAAGTTTCAACAGAACTATCCAAGGGAACCTGCCATCGTTCTTCACAGGTGATGGTTCCAAGCTGGTCCACCTTGTGTATCACGTGACAGCAATTCTCCGACAAGTCACGAGACACATGCAAGTTACGAGACAGTTTTACGTTTCCGATTTTGCTGTAAATAAAACCACCAAGTTGCAAATCAAGCAAATGGCGATGTCTCAGACGACTTGCATTGAAGTCAATGGCAAGTATGCTAATTGCCATATAAAATCTGACACATTTGGAGACATGCCTCTCTTTGTTGCAGGTCGTAATGCGAAACTGAGGGAGAACTTTATATAGAACTTTAGAATATGTCAATGCAAGTTAAGTGTCTGCTGTGTAGCCCTCGCCTTAGGGTCTTGACAACATAATCACAGCTTAATACCCCCTTGTGCGGGGTGTTTCTGTTTTTCAGCATGTGTTCAACTCTTCAGAGTGTTTCAGGGTTTTTCCTTACTATCTTTATTCTTACTTTTTTGCTCAAATTTGGATCCCCTTTGTAAAATGTGAAAATGTTTTCGTAAAGATTTATCCTTATTTCAAATGAGCTTAGAAGAAGAAAGAATAATAGAGTGCCGAGACCCTAAATACAGTTTGCTCTGGAATAATCAGGGTTAATACTTTACATTTCGAAGAAGAAAGCTATAATTTACTTCCTCACCTGTAATTACCCACTCAGGCCATTGAATGTCACATCTGGCAGTTGTTTAACGCCAGCCCGTCTGGACCCGGATACCAATATTCCTGAATAATCCTAATAGTGACGAGGGTGAGCGGATTCTAGTGATGATTTATTTACCGCAATCCATACGAACCATTTATCAATGTGTCCTGACTGTATATCTCGGGCAGCAACAGACAGCGCTACCCCCTACACAAATAAAGAAAACTGAATTGTGGAAAATCTTTGGACCCACATGTGAGGGTTTGAAAAAGAAACGTAAAGTATACACGGCAGAAAGTTACCATGGATCTTGGAAATTCTGTTACTATCAATGTGTTGTGCCTAAATGATGCATTTCTTGGGAAATATAAGCTCTTATATTAAAAAAAAAAAGATTTTTCCTATTTTTTATTTTTTTTTAGTTGCTAGTTAATTTCTGGAAAATCTGGATGATGATATGGCTGCCATTTAGCTGCCTCACTGATTCAGGGAAAGTTGGGGGATGCCCAACATAGCTGCCATTATAGCACCCTCAATAATTCATCACGTGGACTCATGTCACTGATCGAATTAAAGTACAGTTAGAGGACCCACTTAGTTACCAAGTCTTAAAGGTTAGTACTGTAAGACCCCTGGAAGAGTGTGTCGACTTTGCCATAAGAAATCCCAAAGTTGCTGAGTTGTCTCATCTGGTAGGAGAGTTGGCTTTAACATCAGAAGTATGGCACATAAAGTATAGGCAGGAGAATAATTCTACTAGGCTGGCAGAATTTAAGAAGTACAGGTAATAGGCACAGATCCCAAAAGCTAGAAACAGTCAAAATGAAGTCCAAATGTAGTCAAGAACCACAAAAGACCTCATTTGTTAGGCAAAGCTCAAGTGATAAAAATTGTTTAAAAGAAGAAAAAACTTGGCACTTCCCGCATCTCCAACAAATATGGGTCTACAGCTGTATCGGGAAATCCTGATTCCTCCATGAATGTCACTGCTTGCTTCTGTTGGGTGGTGCTCTATCCCCATAGATGGGAAAAACAACTTTTGTAGAAAATCTGGTCAGAAAAAAATGTATGGTACTCGCCACACGTAGGTATAATCTTCTTTATTGGTGGAAATCTATAAACATAGTACACACCAATAAGCAGGGAATAATTGAGACGGACGTTCTCATTACATTACGCTTCTACGGGCCTTTCATAGCGTCATACTATTTATAAGCACAATGAGTTACAAATGCCAAAGTAACCTCAATTTGACAACCAAACAAATAAACGTAAATTAATGAAAACAAGTTAAAAGCACTAACAGAGCAAAAGATATCTACATAATTAAAGAAAACAAGTAAATTCTTCTCATGAAATCCTAACGGACCCTGGGTACCCGTACAGATAATCCACATAGCCTCTTTTCGTAGGAATGCTTTAGGTCTTTCACCTCCATTTGCTAATATCGGTACAGTTTTTAGCCCTGCGAATCTAATAACAGATTTGTCGATTTGATGTGTCTCACGTATATGGTGGATTAACCTTGTCGCCCCTACACCTGATTGGAGTGACATTGTTCCCTAAATCTAAAGGCTCGTTCTCACAAACATTTTCGGTCCAAGTTCTGCTCATTGAGAAAACAGACAGCATTCAGACCAATTCTATTCAATGGGGAAGTGCAGATGAGTGATTTTTTTCACAGACCAAATCTGCTTGTGAAAAAAATTGCAGCCATTTCTTCTATGAATCCGATGAGATTCACCCATTCAAGTTTATGGGTACATAAAAAAATTCGGATGCCATACGGAGCCACAGTTTAATATCTGATTTTTTCTTATACGTTGCAATTCTGTAATACAGTAAACTGTAAATGGTCTTCTAAATGACATAGTCAAAAAGATGGTTTCACACAGATTGCACATGGATAACAAGTGAGTAAAAAATCGTCCCACTTTTCTGGATTAAACTCTGAACAATTTTTTTTCCGTTTGTGCGAATATACCTTTACACAAAAGTTGTATAATGGTTTTACCTACAGTATATAGAAACCAGGACTGTGGAGTCAGTAAGCCAAACCTCCAACTCCTCAATTTCCCTGACTCCACAGCACTGCCTCTCTACTGAGCATGTACATAAAGTGCAGCACAGATTCATCTCTACTAAAAGCCGAGATCCTTAGATCAGGGACAAAACAGACATTTATAGGATATTTCATAACTTTCCCAAATTCTTGAAAAAATTTACAGCACATCCTGCACTGTAATACTGTACCGAATTTGTTATATATTTTCATTTCATACCGACTCCGACTTTACCAAAATGGACTACGACTCCACGTGTCACAGGTTTACCGTGAAAGAGAGGAACCTGAAGACTTCAGCGTGTGATTTCTCGCAATTCACTTTCATATTAAACGGTTCAGATTTCTATTAGCAGTGCAGGAGTTACTCTGCTCAGTTGAGAGCTCTTGGAAGTTTTCCTGCATTAAGACTCTCAGCTGTTCACTCTTAGCCACTCCCATCTCATATATTCTGGGCCCTGGCTAGCACTCATTGACAGAGTACCTCCTGCTGCATCCTTAATAGATGGTGATTGGAGGTTGTTGATTGAGAAAGTGTTTGGATTTATCTGAAACTGTTTCTAGGTTTTGGGTGTGTGCTAATTCACCTCCTTCTATTTTGGTTTGACCCTATCCTCCACTCTCTGGTGTATACCTCTGTTTGTGTGAGTATATTTGTATGATTGGTATTTTCCTTTATCCCTGTTTGTGTTACCTTATTATTCTGGTTGGTGTATTACTGTAATAAACTAAAGGCTAAATGACTAAAGGCTGATTCAGTAGCTAAGGCAAGGTATGTGGTCCCGGCGTCTTCACAATCAGAAGTAATCCGGAGAACAAGGCAAGCTAGGGAAGGAGCCCCTTGTCCCGAGATACCAGACAGAGCCGTGACACTATGATTCCAACTCCAAAGATAGAAACAGAAAGAGCACAAAGTTAGTTTTGCATCTCTCACTCTGTGTCCCTCTTCCCATATGAAGAACTTTATCACATAGGTGAAATTTACAATAGGTGCAGTGTCCACAGTACTAATTACCATTTGGAATAATTTTATTTGACCACATTTTAGATCTATTTTTTTTACTAATATATCTTTTAAAATGGAATTTCTCCTATATGAGGGGTGTTCTTGTCTCATGCAAGTCAGGATCTTCGGTAAATAAATGACAATTTTTTTCCAACAGCATGTTTAAAACTAAAAACAAATCTATGTTCTATTTTAACAGATTGTTGTTTGTTCCTATTTCTAAGAATCTTCTGTTGCGTAAACTTGCTTACTTGACCCAGCAATTCCTCCAGAGCATCTTTCGGATAGCCTCTTCTGTGTAATCTGTTTTTTTAATTCTTGTGTTTCTTTTTCAAAATAATCACTGTTAATATTGATTGTTCACAAAGGAATAAATTAGCTACAGTTTATTGCTCTTTTTACATGATCAGGATGAACACCATCATACTGCATTAGCATATTAGTGGAAGTAGGTTTTTTAAAAGGCATCTCAATTACTACTTATGGTTTTCCACTAATAAAGAAGATTATACCTGGTCCTTCAGGTCCTAAAGCAAATTTTTTCATTCACAGACATAGACTAGTAGAAGTTGAACAGTGGCCTAGAAACTGAAGCATGTGCTCCTCACATAAGGCATGATGTTTTCTCCTAGGGTGTCTTCATACTTGAATAAATACATCTTGCTCTCTGCAAACTATAGGTTTCCATGGAAGCAAAGCAGCCCCAGAGCATCACCAAACATCCACCATACTTCACTGTAGACATCACCGAGCCCCCTCCATGTTTCATTGTAGACATCACCAAGACATTACCATGCTTCACCATAGATATCACTGCCATGCTTCACTGTAAGCATCATCATAATGCCACCATACTTCACTGAGCTACCGCCATGTTTCATTGTAGGCATCAATGCGCACCTGCTATTCTTCACTGTAGGCATTACTGAGCCACCGTTATTCTCTTTAGGCATCACCAAGTCATAGCCAAGCTTCACTGTTAACATACCCAAGCTTCAGCCATGCTTTACTGTAGTCATCATCATGACACCGACATCCTACACTGCAGACATCACCACGTCACAACCATACCTCACTGTAGGCATTACTACACCACCACTATGCTTCACTGTGGTCACTGCTATGCTTCACTCTAGGCATTACTGCACCACTGCTATGCTTCACTGTAGGCATCACTGAGCCACCGCCATGCTTCACTGTAGGCATTACACAGCCATAACCGTGCTACACTGTAGGCATCACCGAGCCACTGCCTTGCTTCATTGTAGACATTGCTGAGCCACCGTCATGCTTCACTGTAGGCATCATTGAGCAACCACTATGCTTCGCTGTAGTCATCAGTGAGCCACCGCCATGCTTCACTGTAAGCATCACTCAGCCACCGCCATGCTTCACTAGGCATCACTGAGCTATTGCCATGCTTCACTGTATGCAGGGTTTCCTTTTCACCATTAGCTTCATTTTTCCTCCTACAGGCTGATCCATAGGCTCTAATCACTCTACAGAAAAGAATCCTAAAAGTTTGTGGCTTATTAAAATGATTTTCTGCATATTGGGAGGACTTTTCTTGTGCCTTTTGTCACTAGAGAGTGAATGTGTTGGAGATCAGGGATGACCCCTTCAGCGTTTAATTTACACTTTATTGCGCAAACTGAAAATTCAGTGCTTGTAGTCATCAAATCTTGCTGCAAGTTTTTGCTGAAACTTGAGGGTTTTTGACTACTTACTTCGAATCCTCAGGAATCTAGTGGCAGCTGATGACAGTGTCCTCTTTCTGCTATATACCGGTAGTGTAGTCAGTGTGCAAGGTAATGATCTATTCTCTTAACGTTTTGGACGTTTTGACTACCCACAAATATGAGTGAGCCGGAGGCCATTGTCCATCAAGAATGGGCTAGAAGCTGGTGTCTGACCATGCATCATGTTAGCAGCAGCTCATAAAAGTCAAAGGGCTCTACTAAGTAGTAAGCATGCTTGTTATTAAAGGGTTGAATAATTTTGAGACTTCAGTAGTCATTTAAAGTGGCATTTTATGATGGGTTTGGAGAAACCACTTGTTGTATTCTTTGTGTTGATCCATTTACATTGTTTTTGTTTAATTGGTTTATTGTAAAAAAAGCAGAAAGTTTGTAAATTTTGGGTGTAAACTCAATTTACGAAGGTGGTTGAATTTTTTTGATTATAACAGTAATGGGCCATAGAGCCAGAGAGGTGTCACAGGTCATATACATAAAAATTGATGGCGCTAGCAGCTGAGGGTCATTAGAGTAAATGGTTTGGACTACATAAAACAACAGGGGTTTGTCTCCACTGCTGCCACTTGCCGCCATTGTGATTGCAGACACCATGGAAAGCCTGACCATTGTGTTATTTTGACCATGGGATGACTACATCCTTAGATGCAGCACAGTTAGGTAGAGGTGATATTGGAGAATGATGGATGGAATAAGGGAGGGAATTCCAGAAGAGAGGGAAGCACAAGAGAAGTCTTTTATGTCCAGTGTGCGGAGATGATTAGATTGGCAGAGAAGAGCTTCTCATTTGCAAAATAGAGATTGTTGGGTGTTAGAGGTGAAAGAAAAAAATCGAATAGAGTTTTGTAGGTGAAGATTTTAAATTGATTTATTTTTGTAATAAACAGCCTGTATGTAGACTGGTTGACAGGGGACATGACTTTAGAGGAATGGGAATACAGGTAGATGAGTTGGGGCAGAGATAGGGATAGACGAGAAGGCAGGAGTGTGTATTCTTGCATCATTCAAAGGGACAGACATGGGAGTGATACTTTCTGTGCCTACATTATACAGTGGTGAAAATAAGTATTTGATACTCTGCCGATTTTGCAAGTTTTCCCATCTACAAAGAATGGAGAGGTCTGTAATTTTTTTTTATCATAGGTACACTTTTACTGTGAGACAGAATCTTTTTTTAAAAATCCAGAAAATCACATTGTAGGATTTTTCCATAATTAATTTGCGCTTTATTGTATGGACTAAGTATTTGATACAATAGAAAAACAGAACTTAATATTTTGTAGAAACCTTTGTTTGTAATTACAGAGGTCAGATGTTTCCTGCAGTTCTTGACCAAGTTTGCGCACACTGCAGCAGGGATATTGGCCCCCTCCTCCATACAGATCTCCAGATCTTTCAGGTTTCAGGGCTATTGCTGGGCAACATTGAGTTTCAGCTCCTCCAAAGGTTTTCTATTGGGTTCAGGTCTGGGGACTGGCTAGGCCACTTCCGGGCCTTCAAATGCTTCTTACGGAGCCACTCCTTAGCTGCCCTGTCTGTGTGTTTCTGGTCATTGTAACAAATGGAAAGTTTGTGGTCTGTATCCGCGCTGCCAGGTGATGAAGAAACATCAAATGCCAGAGATAATGTAATAAGAAAATAATTTTTTTTTAAATTTTTCTACACGTTTTGAAGTGTAGCCCACTTCTTCTTCAGAAAACACACACCATACCCATAGATGTAGTGGGCTACACTTCGAAACGTAAAAAAATAGAAAAAACTTTTTTTTTCAATTTCTGCATCACTTGGCAGCGCGGATGTAGACCACAAACTTTCCATTTGTTACATATTTCTCTGGTGAAATCACCCGTGGATCTGCAGCAGCCAGACAACCTGGGATCGAGTCAGCATATATTGATACCATTATTAGTAATTACTATGGGATAAGACCCTATTTTGTGCTATTTTTTATCCTCAGCCGTTTATATCTGTTTCGGGTCATTGTCATGCTGGAAGATCCAGCGATGACCCATCTTCAATGCTCTTACTGAGGGAAGGAGGTTGTTGGCCAAAATCTCACGATTTATGACCGCACCCATGTTCCCTGCAATACGGGGCAGTCCTCTTTGCAGAAAACCCTCCCCAAAGTATGATATTTCCCCCACCATGCTGCACGGTTTGGACGGTGTTCTTGGGGTTGTATTCATCCTTCTTCTTCCTCCAAACATGGCGAGTGGAGTTGATACAAAAAAGTTCTATTTTGGTCTCATCTGACCACATGACCTTCTCCCATGCCTCCTCTGGATCATCCAGATGGTCATTGGCGAACTTCAAATGGGCCTGGACATGTGCTGGTGTGAGCAGGGGGACTTTGTGTGCCCTGCAGGATTTTAATCCATGATGGCGACGACTAATGGTAATGTTTGAGACTGTGGTCCCAGCTCTCTTCACGTCATTGACCAGGTCCTCCCGTGTAGTTCTGGGCTGATTCCTGACCTTTTCCACAATCATCCTTACCCCATGAAGCGAGATCTTGCATGGAGCCACAGAGAGCGGAAGATTGACAGTCATCTTGTGTTTCTTCCAATTTCTAATAATTGTGCCAACAGTTGTTGCTTCTCACCAAGCTGCTTGCCTATTCTCCTGTAGCCCATCCCAGCCTTGTTCATGTCTACAATTTTGTCCCTGTTGTCCTTAGACAGCTCTTTGGTCTTGGCCATGGTAGAGAGGTTGGAGTGTGATTGAGTGTATGGACCAGTGTCTTTTATACAGGTAACGAGTTCAAACAGGTGCAATTATTACAGATAATGAGAAACTAACAGGTCTGTGAGAGCCAGAATTCTTGCTGGTTGGTAGGTGTTCAAATACTTATTTCAGGCAATAAAATGCAAATTCATTATGTAAAAATCATACAATGTGGCTTCTGCCTCCAGTGACCCGCTACACCGCTGCTGCCGCTCCCCCAACTCCCCACCACAGCCAGAGCAGGTACATCCAGACTATAAGACGCACCCTCTATTTTCCTTCACATTTTTGGAGAAAATGGGTAGAGGGAAGAATAGCTCAATGAAAATTCATCTAATTCTTGATGCAAACATAACACTATCTGTAAAAAGTTGAAGGTGAAAAGAGGAAGAGGATGGCTTCTACAAATGTATAATGACACTAAACACACATCACAATCCACAATAGATGACCTCAAAAGATGCAAGATGAAGGATTTACAAAGGCCCTCACAGTCCCCTGATCTGAATATCATTCATAATCTGTGGCTAGACCTCAAAATAGCAGAGGAAGCAAGACGACCCAGGAATCTCACAGAAATGGAAGAATTCTCCAAGGAAGAATGGATGAAAATCCCTCAGTTAAGAAATTAAAGATTCTTGTCTGGCTACAAAAAGCGTTCACAAGCTGTGATACTTGCAAAAGCGAGTTCTCCTAACCAGGCAGGGTGCCCAAACTTTCATCGGCCCATTTTCCTTTGTGTAATTTTCAAAATGTAAAAGATGAAAATATAAATTTTTTGCCTAAAATACAAAGCAAATGTGTCATATGTAACTTTAGGCCTTTTAGAGATCATTTCATCTACAACTTGCTTAACTGTTCACAATAACAGTCATTTTGACCAGGGGTGCCCAATCTTTTACAAGCCTCTGTAATTTACAGGGAGGCAGAAAGTATAGAGATGTATTACTATCTGTGTCTACATGACTTACAGTGTAAGAACAAATGTTGTCACATTGCTAAGTACATTGCAACAGACTCCAGGAAGGCTAAGTGCTGCATTGATCAGCTTCACGGGGAAAGAATGGAGTGTCGTATAAAGAGAAATTCTGCTGGAGTCTTTCTTTAACCCCTTAATCCCATATGATGTACTATCCCTTCGAGGTGACCTGGGACTTAATTCCCAGTGACGGGATAGTACGTCATATGCGATCGGTCGCGCTCACGGGGGGAGCGCGGCCGATCGCGACCGGGTGTCAGCTGACTATCGCAGCTGACATCCGGCACTGTGTGCCAGGAGCGGTTACGGACTGCTCCTGGCACATTAACCCCCAGAACACTGCGATCAAACATGATCGCAGCGTTCTGGCGGCACAGGGAAGCATCACGCAGAGAGGGGGCTCCCTGCGTGCTTCCCTGAGACCCTTGGAGCAACGCGATGTGATCGCGTTGCTCTGAGGGTCTCCTATCTCCTCCTCCCTGCAGGCTCCGAATCCAATATGGCCACGGGGCTGCGTCCGGGTCCTGCAGGGAGGTGGCTTACACGCGCCTGCTCAGAGCAAGTGCTTGCAAGCGTCCCTGCAGTGCACGTCAGATCGCTGATCTGACACAGTGCACTGCAAAGTGTCAGATCAGCGATCTGACCCTATAACATGATGCCCCCCATACTATAAAACAATAACAATAAAAATATTGTTCCCATAAATACATTTCTTTATCTAAAAAAAAAAGTAATAATAATAATAAAAGTACACATATTTAGTATCGCCGTGTCCGTAATGACCCGACCTATGAAACTGTCCCACTAGTTAACCTCTACAGTGATCACCGTAAGGAAAAAAAAGTCAAAAAACAACGCTTTATTATCATAAAGCCGAACAGAAAGTGGAATAACACGCGATCAAAAATACTTACGGTATATAAATAACCATGTTTTGAAAACATCATCTTGTCCTGCAAAAAATTACCCAGCATACACTATCATCAGCGAAAAAATAAAACAGTTATAGTCCTCAGAATAAAGCGATGCAAAAATAATAATTTTTTCTATAAAATAGTTTTTATCGTATAAAAGCGCCAAAACATAAAAAAATGATATAAATGAGGTATCACTGTAATCGTACTGACCCAAAGAATAAAACTGCTTTATCAATTTTACCAAATGTGGAATGGTATAAACGCCCCCCCCAAAATAAATTTATGAATAGCTGGTTTTTGGTCATCCTGCCTCACAAAAATCCAAATAAAAAGCGATCAAAAAATGTCACGTGTCCAAAAATGGTACCAATAAAAATGTCAACTAGTCCCACAAAAAACAAGACCTCACATGACTCTGTGGACCAAAATATGGAAAAATTATAGCTCTCAAAATGTGGAGACGCAAAAACTATTTTTTGCAATAAAAAGCGTCTTTTAGTGTGTAACAGCTGCCAATCACAAAAATCCGCTAAAAATCCCGCTATAAATAGTAAATCAAACCCCCCTTCATCACCCCCATAGTTAGGGAAAAAGTAATAAAATTAAAAAATGTATTTATTTCCATTTTCCCATTAGGGTTAGGGTTGGGGCTAGGGTTAGGGTTAGGGTTGTGGGCCAGGTTTAGGGTTGGGGATAGGGTTGGGGCTATGGATAGGGTTAGAGTTGGGCTAGGGTTAGGGTTGGGCTAGGGTTAAGGCTAGGGATAGGGTTGGGGATAGGGTTGGGACTAGGGTTAGGGTTGGGGCTAGGGTTAGGGTTGGGGCTAAAGTTAGGGATAGGGTTTGGATTACATTTACGGTTGGGATTAGGGTTAGGGTGTGTCAGGGTTAGGGGTGTGGTTAGGGTTATGGTTGGGATTAGGGTTAGGGGTGTGTTGGAGTTAGGGGTCTGGTTAGGGTTGGGATTAGGGTTAGGGGTCTGTTGGGGTTAGGGGTGTGTTGGGGTTAGGGGTGTGGTTAGGGTTGGGATTAGGGTTAGGGGTGTGTTGGGGTTAGGGGTGTGGTTGGGGTTAGGGGAATGTTCGGGTTAGGGGTGTGGTTAGGGTTATGGGTAGAGTTGGGATTAGGGTTAGGTGTGTGTTTGGGTTAGGGTTTCAGTTAGAATTGTGGGCTTCCACTGTTTAGGCACATCAGGGGCTCTCCAAACGCGACATGGCATCCGATCTCAATTCCAGCCAATTCTGTGTTGAAAAAAGTAAAACAGTGCTCCTTCCCTTCTGAGCTCTCCCGTGCGCCCAAACAGGGGTTTACCCTAACATATGGGGTAACAGCATACTCAGGACAAATTGGACAACAACTTTTGGGATCCAATTTCTCTTGTTACCCTTGGGAAAATAAAAATTTGGGGGGCTAAAAAAACATTTTTGTAGGAAAAATTATTTTTTTGTTTTCACGGCTCTGCGTTATAAACTGTAGTGAAACACTTGGGGGTTCAAAGTTCTCACAACACATCTAGATAAGTTCCTTGGGAGGTCTAGTTTCTAATTCCAATAAGATGGTAAAAAATTCTTTATTCGTCCGACATATGATTCAAAGGACAATCCTTACAGGTAACAAGTGGAGACAGGTGAATTACAAGAAGATGGCAACGCGTTTCGATCCCTTGGGATCTTACTCATGCATGAGTGCATGAGTGCATGAGTAAGATCCCAAGGGATCGAAACGCGTTGCCATCTTCTTGTAATTCACCTGTCTCCACTTGTTACCTGTAAGGATTGTCCTTTGAATCATATGTCGGACGAATAAAGAATTTTTTACCATCTTATTGGAGCTGGAGCATCCACGATTCCCGTACATCTCAGCTGTCTGGCGTCCAGAGTCAGGACGAATCTCCGTGCTCCGCACCTGATGGTCTGATTGGTGAGCTGGCTATGGCTGTTGCTAGTTTCTAATATGGGGTCACTTGTGGGGGTTTCTACTGTTTGGGTACATCAGGGGCTCTGCAACTGCAATATGACGCCTGCAGACCAATCTATCTAAGTCTGCATTCCAAAGGGCGCTCCTTCCCTTCCGAGCTCTTCCAATGCCCCCAAATGGTGGTTTCCCCCCATATATAGGGTATCAGTGTACTCAGGACAAATTGGACAACAACTTTTGGGGTCCAATTTCTCCTGTTACCCTTGGGAAAATGCAAAACTGAGGGCTAAAAAATAATTTTAGTGGAAAAAAATGTTTTTTTTCACGGCTCTGTGTTATAAACTGTAGTGAAACACTTGGGGGTTCAAAGTTCTCACAAAACATCTAGATAAGTTCCTTGGGGGGTCTAGTTTCCAATATGGGGTCATTTGTGGGGGGTTTCTACTGTTTGGGTACATCAGGGGCTCTGCAAATGCAACGTGACGCCTACAGTCCAATCCATCTAAGTCTGCATTCCAAATGGCGCTCCTTCCCTTCCGAGCTCTGTCATGCGCTCAAACGGTGGTTCCCCCCCACATATCGGGTATCAGCGTACTCAGGACAAATTGGACAACACCTTTTGTTGTCCAATTTCTCCTGTTACCCTTGGGAAAATAAAACAAATTGGAGCTGAAGTAAATTTTTTTGTGAAAAAAGTTAAATGTTTTTTTTTTTTTAAACATTCCAAAAATTCCTGTGAAGCACCTGAAGGGTTAATAAACTTCTTGAATGTGGTTTTGAGCAACTTGAGGGGTGCAGTTTTTAGAATGGTGTCACACTTGGTTATTTTCTATCATATAGACCCCTCAAATTGACTTCAAATGTGATGTGGTCCCTAAAAAAAATGGTGTTGTAAAAATGAGAACTTGCTGGTCAACTTTTAACCCTTATAACTCCCTAACAAAAAAAAAACTTTGGTTCCAAAATTGTGCTGATGTAAAGTAGACATGTGGGAAATGTAACTTATTAAGTATTTTGTGTGACATATCTCTGTAATTTAAGGGCATAAAAATTCAAAGTTGGAAAATTGCTAAATTTTCCGTTTTTTTGTTTCCACAAATAAACGCAGGTAATATCAAAGAAATTTTACCACTACATGAAGTACAATAAGTCACGAGAAAACATTCTCAGAATCATCAGGATCCGTTGAAGCGTTCCAGAGTTATAACCTTATAAAGGGACAGTGGTCAGAATTATAAAAATTGGCCCGGTCATTAACGTGCAAACCACCCTTTGGGGTTAAGGGGCTAAGTGCTGTAAACACTCTAATTTGTATGTCTTTGAAGCAGTAATTGACTTTAATGTCAATTATTTTGTGTATTGATTCTGAATACTCATCTTCTGACTAGGAATGTGGAGATCCACAACATCTGGGCCACCCACCATTGTACTGTATATATCAGGACCAATGCATTTATTGTTACTTTATGATTTATGGAACATCTTTTATTTAGTAAGGTATTTGAATTGTGGCCGCTGACACGCCTGTTTCACAATGTCATTGGTCGTAATAGGAAATCTTTTGATTGTGCCGTTGAAAATATTTAGACATTTGTGAAGTGTGACTTTTACCATTTTTGATACATCTCCTCTTTCATTATTGTGAATGGCTCGTTTCCAGAAAACATGAAGGCGATTGACAGTTTGTAATAGGAAAGAGGGCTGAGGAGAGTGCATCAGCCTCAGAGGATGAGGAAATTGAAAAAGGAATAGCGTCTAGTTGGAGGTTACTTCGAAGGAATTGTGTCAAGAGTATTTACATTTTCTGTTACTTGAGTTGGGGAATTGTTGAAAGGCTAAGATTGTAAATGTTCTTATCTATGATATTGTGGCCTGATATACTGAACTGCCTTCTAAAATCATAACTACAAGGATTTATAAGAGTATAACAATCTGAAATATATTTATACTTGGAGACACTCATGTAGCAAAGAGACCTATTAAAACATTGTCCTTAATGTACATTTTATTGTTCCAAAACTTACTTTTCTCAGGGACATGAATATAATGACTTTAATACTGCCTCCTATTTACAAGAATATACATATGATAATTTCTGCCCCTATGTATAAGACTATACTATAATACTGCTCATATGTACAAGAATATAACTACTATAATACTGCTCCTATGTACAGGAATATAACTACTATAATACTGCCGCTATGTACAAGAATATAACTACTATAATACTGCCCCCTATGTACAAGAATATAACTACTCTAATACTGTCCCTATGTACAAGAATATAACTACTATAATACTGCCCCTATGTACAAGAATATAACTACTATAATACTGCCTCTATGTACAGGAATATAACTACTATAATACTGCCGCTATGTACAAGAATATAACTACTACTAGACTGTGGCCCGATTCTAATGCATCGGGTATTCTAGAATATGCATGTCCCCGTAGTATGTGATTCGCGGCAGACTGTGCCCGTCGCTGATTGGTCGAGGCAACCTTTATGACATCATCGTCGCCATGGCAACCATTATGACATCATCGTCGCCATGCTGTGCCCATCTCTGATTGGTCGAGGCCGCCCGACAAACCGTCGACCACTCCATATAAGGTATGGTCTACAAACCGCCAACCACTCCATATAAGGTATGGTCTACAAACCGCCGACCACTCCATATAAGGTATGGTCTACAAACCGCCGACCACTCCATATAAGGTATGGTCTACAAACCGCCGACCACTCCATATAAGGTATCCTGTTTGTAGACCATACCTTATATGGAGTGATTTCCAGGACAGACAGACAGACAGACAGACAGACAGACAGACAGACAGAAAGACAGACAGACAGACAGACAGACAGACAGACAGACAGACAGACAGACAGACGGAAAAACCCTTAGACAATTATATATATAGATAATACTGCCCCCTATGTACAAGAATATAACTACTATAATACTGCCCCTATGTACAAGAATATAACTACTATAATACTGCCCCTATGTACAAGAATATAACTACTATAATACTGCCCCTATGTACAAGAATATAACTACTATAATACTGCCCCTATGTACACGAATATTACTACCATAATACTGCTCGAATGTACGAGAATATAACTACTATAATACTGCTCCTATGTACATGAATATAACTACTATAATACTGCCCCTATATAGAAGAATATAACTACTATAATACTGCCCCTATGTACAAGAATATAACTACTATAATACTGCTCCTATGTACACGAATATTACTACCATAATACTGCTCGAATGTACGAGAATATAACTACTATAATACTGCTCTTATGTACAATATTATAACTACTATAATACTGCCCCTATGTACAGGAATATAACTACTATAATACTGCTCCTATGTACAAGAATATAACTACTATAATACTGCTCCTATGTACAAGAATATAACTACTATAATACTGCTCCTATGTACAAGAATATAACTACTATAATACTGCTCCTATGTACAAAAATATAACTGCTATAATACTGCTCCTATGTACAAGAGTATAACTACTATAATACCGCCCCTATGTACAAGAATATAACTACTATAATACTGCCCCCTTTGTACAAGAATATAACTACTATAATACTGCCCCCTATGTACAAGAATATAACTGCTATAATACTGCTCCTATGTACAAGAGTATAACTACTATAATACTGCCCCTATGTACAAGAATATAACTACTATAATACTGCCCCATGTACAAGAATATAACTACTATAATAATGCCCCTATGTACAGGAATATAACTACTGTAATACTGCCCCTATGTACAAGATGTGACAGGGTCACTGGCACGGTATGTGAGGAGAGATATGTGTCACAGAGACTTCTTTCTGCTGTGATCTATAAACCTATAACATTCTTTTCAGCATGATATGTGCTGAAGGAGTTATGTGGCTATGTTATGGGCAGGTTTTTAGGTGAGTAGGTAAAAGATGGGTGGGATGCCTACTCACCATATCTCCACCTCAAGGGTGTGGCTGGGGAAGTAAATGTCCAGCCAGTTTTTTTTTTCTTTGGTCTGTGTTGTGTAGAGGCAAGCAAGCCTCTAGGCTGACGCTCCTGTGAGAGCTGCCATATGTGTTGGCCCAGAAGTGCTGGGCAGGACAGTTTATGAACGTTTTATTTCCTTTTGAGCCAGAAAGGCTGTTTTTCTTTAACCATTTTGGGTTTATGATACAATAAACCACCCAGAGACTTTAACCCCACGTGTGCCTGTGTCTACCTCAAAGAGCAGCTATCCTTCCACAAGTGGTGTTTTGTATGCGGGCAAACATTCCAGGAACACGTGTAGCAGCGGTGGACAAATCGTATGACCTGGGTTAAGGCAGCTACGGAGATGGAACAGCGGTCGGACAAAATGGACGAGTTACTCAAGCACCTGATCCTGAGCCAGCAGCTAGAGCATCAGGTATAGCAGGAGACTAATAAACTCCTAACGCAACAACAGCAACTCCTGCATCCGGAAAGCGATGAGCCATGCAAAAGATGACCCCAGGGGATGATATAGAGAAAGTTTGACTATTTTTTTAATGGGTTACAGAGTGGGAGAGGCTGCCCCCGGAGCAGTGGGTGGAGGTGTCGGCCCCCTATCTGACAGGTTAACCCCAGAAAGCCTATTTTGACTTGGCCTTGCAGGATGCCCAGAAATATTCCAAGTTGAAAACAGAGATATTGGCACACTCAGGGGTCATTATGTCTGTCAGAGCCCAAAAAGATCATCACTGGGCGTATAGTGGTGACAAACCTCCCTGCTCACAAATGTTTGACTTGTTGCATTTGGTCCAGAAATGGTTGCAGCCGGAGTCCTCCATTTCAGCCCAGATGGTAGTCATGGACAGATTTATTCACTCTCTCCCCAGGCCGGTGCAGACCTGGATGCCCAAGGAGATCCCTGGAATGCGGATGACCTGGTGTGCCTCTTAGAAAGGTACCAGGTGGTTGAAAGGTCCCTGAGGAAGCCAGGGGGTGGTACATCTCCTTAGTGGGATACCCAGTGGAGGTCCGAGTCCCAAAAGAGGGGTAACCGAGCCACCACTGGATGCAGTCCGAGGTCCCAAAAAGTCTCTGAGGGGCTACCAAAGGCTGCTGGTAAAGACCTGATCTGCTGGCAGTGTCACGGTCCTGGACACATAGTGGCCCGTTGCCCTATGTCTGTTGAGCAGATGGATTGTAGCCTGGGCAGGCGCTGCTCATATTATGCCTACCCAGCCTACAGTGTGGACTATCAGCCCGGAGAGGGGCCGCAGTCATGCCCCGTGACCATAAACGGGTACTGGTATCAGGACTCTTAGACTCCGAGAGTTCGGTGACCGTGATAAGGGCCACACTTCCCCCACCAGGGGATCCAAGGAAATATGTGGGCATAGGCTGTGTCTACGGGGATGCCAAAGACTACCCGGTTGCCAGAGTGTTGATTAAAACAAGCCGTGGTATGGAGTTCCATTAGGTCGGAGTAGTCAGAGACTTAATACACCCCGTGATAATCGGGCGGGACTTCAGCCTGTTCTGGGACTTGTGGGGAAAGCCATGGTAGCTCGGTGGACTTCCAAAGTCCTCTAGTCCCGTTACCAGTAATAGAGATCCCGTTTGAGCGAGTTTCCATAAACCTAGTAGGTCCGTTAGTTGTCTGCACGAGGGCAACAATATATCCTAGTGGTCATGGACTATGCGACCCGGTACCCTGAAGCAGTACCCCTAAGGAACTCTTCAGCTAAGAGTATCGCTCGGGAACTTGTCCATATTTTTTGCTAGGAAGGGCCTGCCGAAGGAGATTCTGACAGACCAGGGAACCCTCTTCTTTCGGGCTGCTGTATTTAGGCTGGGGGCTAATATCAATGGCCGTTTACCAGCCTGAGATCACCATCCCCCAGCTGTGTGCTTCAGCAAGGCTGGTTGTCAAAAATGGGACGGAACTCACTTTGTTTATTTTAATTATTTAAATAATTCTTTATAACCATCCTTGCTAATGCTGACAGCTGAGGGTTGCAGCCCCCATCTGTCAGTTTTGCCTTGCTGGTTATCAAAAATACAGGGAAGCCATGCCATTTTTTTCTCCTTTAATTATTTATTTCGAGCTTAGGCGCTGGCTGATGAGTACTCCCATCAGTCGCTCTTGCTCTCGCGGTTATTAGCGGCAGTAAGCATAGGCTGATGGGAGCAGTAGTCCCATCAGCCCATGCCACTGACCGGAGGTAAACTTTACACCTCTGATCACAGCTGTGGGTTCACGTTGTCAAATGACAGCGTGGGAACCGAGGCTCTCCGACCGGCAGTAATGATTTTATCACCGATCAGAAGCCGTGTTTGCAGCGCTGTCATGCACATGACAGCATGGCAAACTGGATGTTCGGGCCCCCCGTTTAAGTGAATGGGGTCCGGGTTCTGTTCTGTTACCCAAACCCAAACTTTTTTTAACAGTTCGTCCTAACCCACCGGACCCGAACATCCAGGGGTCCGCCCATCTCTAGTGATAAATGCTGCAAAAACACTGAAAGAACTGACATGCTGCAGATTTGTAAAAAAACACTTTGATGGTTCAAAGTTACAAGGAAAAAATCAGCAGCGAGTGCAGGAGAGTTCAGAAATCTCATTCTTTTTGCTAGTACTGTAAAGGACTGTATTTTTTTCCGCCAAAAAATGCAGAATGTGAACAAGCCCTAAATGTACGTGTGCACAATGTAAGCAGTCTGGATTTATATTTCCTCCATATGTTTAGTAGTATCGCTATGATTTCAATATTCCAGACTCTGATTTCCCTTCCTATCTGATCCCATTGTAGTTCCAAATTCTGTAAATCTGAGTGTGCCATAACCGGATTAATGTTATCAGTTTTATGAAAGACCAACAATAAATGGTCAGAGTACAAAGACAGCGATATTTCTGATATCATCCAATATGTCTGGCTCCTTTCATAGTAACATAGTTAGTAAGGCCGAAAAAATACATTTGTCCATCCAGTTCAACCTATATTCCGTCAGTATAGATCCCCAGATCTACCTCCGTCTAAAAAACCTAATAACTGTAAGATACAATATTGCTCTGCTCCAGGAAGACATCCAGGCCTCTCTTGACCCCTCGACTGAGTTCGCCATCACCACATCCTCAGGCAAGCAATTCCAGATTCTCACTGCCCTAACAGTAAAGAATCCTCTTCTATGTTGGTGGAGAAACTTTGATCCTCCAGATGCAGAGAATGCCCCCTTGTGACCGTCACCTTCCTTGGTATAAACAGATCCTCGGATATTTGTATTGTCCCCTTATATACTTATACATGGCTATTAGATGGCCCCTCACGATGGTCCTGGCCACGTCAATGCCCTCTTCTCTAACGGAAATCAAGTTAACCTGAATTTAGGTTAGGAATTTAGGAAGGCTTATAGGGCCCAAATAATAGGTCCATAACCAGGGGCAGATTAAGGATGGTCACTATAGGGTGAGTGGGCTCCCCTGCACACGATGTATCATGTGTAGTGTTGAGCGATACTTTCCGATATCGGAAAGTATCGGTATCGGAAAGTATCGGCCGATACCATCAAAATATCGGATCTAATCCGATACCGATACCCGATCCCAATGCAAGTCAATGGGACGAAAATATCGGAATTAAAATAAACCCTTTATAAACTTGTAGGTTCATTCTACATGAAGGAAAACAACTAAGAATAATGTAGGATGTATTGGGGGACGTGGCGGAGACATTAAAGGCACAGAGGTTTAGCCCAATGTAATAGAATAGCAGGATTTTGTTTTTTTTATGACGTTCGGCGGTAGAAAGATTTTGACTATGTTATTTTTTTTTTTATTTTGTCAGATATTGATGTTTCACTACTTCCACGCCCTTCACCTTCTTTTTTACTTCTCCCACACTTTCTTCTTCATTATCCTCATCATCAGCTTCTTTGACATCAACTTCTTCACCTTATTCATCTTCTTCTTCATCTTCTACCTATTATTTTTTTGGTTACATTGTTCATATTCTTTTTATTTTACTATTATCTGCATCATATTCTACTTCTTCATCATATTCTTATTTGTGACAGGCATTCCCGTAGTTGTTATCTATAAAAGTTTGAAGATTACACCTTCCGTTCTGCCTGTCACAAAAGAGTTACATTTGTCCGCGTTCAGTTTGGCCTGCAGCATCAGGCTTTATCCAGGGGCACCACGAGGAGGAACGGACTCACCCCCATACACTGCTTAGTCTTCTTCTGCTTATAATTTAGATAATATTTTTTGCTCTGATATTTAGTGTTATGCTTAATGTTCTTCTGCTCTTTGTTCTGCAGCCTCTTGTTCTTCTGCTTCTCGGTCTTCCAGGTCGTCGTCGTCTCCAGGGTCGTCGTCTCCGGGGTCGTCGTCATCGGGGTGGTCTTCAGGGTCGTCGTCTCCGGGGTCGTCGTCATCGGGGTGGTCTTCAGGGTCATCGTCTCCAGGGTCGTCGTCATCACGGTGGTTGTCGTCTCTGGTGTCGTCGTCATCTTAGGGGTAGTCTTCCGGGTCATCGTGTTTAGTCTCTTGAACTTGGAAATGTAGCAGAAGGTACAAGAAGGCTGAGAAAATGCCGAGAACCAGCTGATGGAACTGGAACTCGGATGGCTACCCGAAGGTCCAAGAGCCAATGGAACTACCGAGGACCAGCTGACGTTACTGGAACCCGGTTACTAAGCAGGAGGTACCCGTGCCTGAAAGCACTACCAAGGACCACCTGACGTTGGTGGAACTCGGATACCCAGAGGGAGGCACCTAAGCCAAAGGCTCTGCCCGGAACCAGCTGACGGTACTGGAACCAGGATGGGGAGCAGAAGGTACAAGAGCAAAAGACACTGCCGAGAACCAGCTGACGGTGCTGGAACCCGGATGGGTAGCCGAAGGTCCAAGAGCCAATGGAACTACCGAAGACCAGCTGACGTTACTGGAACCCGGTTACTAAGCAGGAGGTACCCGTGCCTGAAAGCACTACCAAGGACCACCTGACGTTGGTGGAACTCGGATACCCAGAGGGAGGCACCTAAGCCAAAGGCTCTGCCCGGAACCAGCTGACGGTACTGGAACCAGGATGGGGAGCAGAAGGTACAAGAGCAAGTGTCTGCGTGGCTTTTGCAGGACACGATGCCGGCTGCACAGCAGGGGAACAGCTGGCGGTGCTGAACCCCACTGACACATTGACTGGTGTTTTTCTCTGTGCAGCTAGCAGTACCGGGCCCCAACTGGCGGTGTTAGAGCCCGGGGTCAGCAGGAGGAGGAGATGGAGCAGAGTGTAGGCCGAAGCCTGCACTGGCGGAAGCTTTGGGTCTGTTGTGCCTGCGTGGCAGTTGCAGGACACGTTGCCGGCTGCACAGCAGGGGAACAGCTGGCGGTGCTGAACCCCACTGACACATTGGCTGGTGTTTGGCTCTGTGCAGCTAGCAGTACCGGGCCCCAACTGGCGGTGTTGGAGCCCGGGCTCTGCAGGGGGAGCAGAGTGTAGGCCGAAGCCTACTTGAACCAATTTCAAAGGTAACCTTTAACCCCCCCTCAGGGGTTACAAAGTAGAAGAGCCACAGCTTATGCAGCAGTAGTGCTGCACAAGTCAAAGGTTGCTCTTTTAATTTTGCTCCTTGCACACGCTGAATGAAACACGTATAACATTTAGCCCTTTATACAGTCAAACTGTGTTGGAGGCGCGAGTTCCCTTTGTAATGAGACGCAGCACAGATGTCAAGAATCCCACCTTGGTGCTGGGTGCAGCCTCCTGAGCGTTGTTATTTGCTGTACAGGAGTCTGCGCTGTCGTGTTATCCCCTGGCCTAGCGCTGTTAGCGCTGCCCATCTTCTGACCTCATTTAATGTCGGCCGCTGCGGTTCGCGATGACCATGAATCCCAGCCCCGCGGTGTCTTAACATTGTTAAAACACAGGCGCAGGCAGCCAAACAATGATATCAGAAGACGGGCAGCGCTACCAAGGAGCTTGTTGCGTGTCAATACAAAGGAAAATCACACCTGAGGGACGTTTTAATGGTCGCAGAGGACTCATTTTTAGACGTGTTCACTTCAACATGGGCAAGGAGATTAAGTTTCTGAGCCACCTTGCACACATGCAGCATTACTGTCGTACAAGGTGGCTGTAAAACGTAAAAACGCCTGGGGGAGGGGGGACAGGTTTCCTTCAATTTCAGTTCTTGTGTCTGCGTGGCTGTTGCAGGACACGTTGCCGGCTACACAGCAGGGTAACAGCTGGCGGTGCTGAACCCCACTGACACATTGGCTGGTGTTTGGCTCTGTGCAGCTAGCACATCTGGGCCCCAACTGGCGGTGTTAGAGCCCAGGGTCAGCAGGAGGAGGAGAGGGAGCAGAGTGTAGGCCGAAGCCTGCACTGGAGCAAGTTGAAAGGGAAACTTTAACCCCCCCCCCCAGGCGTTTGTAGCTGAAAGAGCCATCGTGTACAGCACTAATGCTGGAAAAGGTAAACTTAGCTCTTTTAATTATGGTCCTTGCACATGCTGAACCTAACACTTATAAAAAGTGTCCCCTCCTACCGTGATACCGTCCGGTAGGTGGAACTTTCCTTTGTGATGTGACGCAGCACAGCCGTCATTCTTACCCCCTTGGCGCCATGCGCCGCCTCCTCAGCGTTGTTTGAATCAGTCCCGGAGCCTGCGCTCTTAGGTTAGCCCTTGGCCATGCACACATTTTGCGCTGCCCGTCTTCTGACATCATTTGGTGTCAGGCTGGCTGCGCCTGTGCGGCCGCGCTGGCCAAGAGCCCGCCTCGTACTGTCTTCTGATTTAATCCCACTGGGGGCCTGAGATCCATGGACATGCGCAGTGCATATCTGAACCTCCACCTCTCACTCATCTCCCTACGGCTTCTTCTGACTGTGCGGTGTCACGGCCGTGGCATGCTATTAGGGACCAGCTGACACCGCACAGTTTGAAGAAGCCGTAGGGAGATGAGTGAGAGGTGGAGGTTCAGATATGCACTGCGCATGTCCATGGATCTCAGGCCCCCAGTGGGATTAAATCAGAAGACAGTACGAGGCGGGCTCTTGGCCAGCGCGGCCGCACAGGCGCAGCCAGCCTGACACCAAATGATGTCAGAAGACGGGCAGCGCAAAATGTGTGCATGGCCAAGGGCTAACCTAAGAGCGCAGGCTCCGGGACTGATTCAAACAACGCTGAGGAGGCGGCGCACGGCGCCAAGGGGGTAAGAATGACGGCTGTGCTGCGTCACATCACAAAGGAAAGTTCCACCAACCGGACGGTATCACGGTAGGAGGGGACACTTTTCATAAGTGTTAGGATCAGCATGTGCAAGGAGCACCACGAAAAGAGGCACTTTTTCCCTTTGCATCATTACTGCTGCACAAGGTGGCTCCTTCAGTAACAAACGCCTGGGGGGGGGGGACAGGTTCCCTTAAATTTAACTTGTTGTGCCTGCGTGGCGGTCGCAGTACACGTTGCCGGCTGCACAGCAGGAGAACAGCTGGCGGTGCTGAACCCCACTAACACATTGGCGAGGTGTTTGGCTCTGTGCGGACAGCACTTCTGGACGGCAACTAGCGGTGTTGGAGCCCAGGGACAGGTGGAGGAGGAGGAGGTGGAGGAGGTAGGAGGGATTGCCACACACACAGCTGGGGAACAGCTGACGTTACTGAACCCCAATAACAGAGGAGGGACTGTTGACTGTGTGTACAGCACTTCTGGACGGCAACTGGCGGTGTTGGAGCCCAGGGACAGGTGGAGGAGGAGGAGGTAGGAGGAGGGATTGCCACACACACAGCTGGGGAACAGCTGACGTTACTGAACCCCAATAACAGAGGAGGGACTGTTGACTGTGCTTACAGCACTTCTGGATGGCAACTGGCGGTGTTGGAGCCCAGGGACAGGTGGAGGAGGAGGAGGTAGGAGGAGGTAGGAGGGATTGCCACACACACAGCTGGGGAACAGCTGACGTTACTGAACCCCAATAACAGAGGAGGGACTGTTGACTGTGCGTACAGCACTTCTGGACGGCAACTGGCGGTGTTGGAGCCCAGGGACAGGTGGAGGAGGAGGAGGTAGGAGGAGGTAGGAGGGATTGCCACACACACAGCTGGGGAACAGCTGACGTTACTGAACCCCAATAACAGAGGAGGGACTGTTGACTGTGCGTACAGCACTTCTGGACGGCAACTGGCGGTGTTGGAGCCCAGGGACAGGTGGAGGAGGAGGAGGTAGGAGGAGGTAGGAGGGATTGCCACACACACAGCTGGGGAACAGCTGACGTTACTGAACCCCAATAACAGAGGAGGGACTGTTGACTGTGCGTACAGCACTTCTGGACGGCAACTGGCGGTGTTGGAGCCCAGGGACAGGTGGAGGAGGAGGAGGTAGGAGGAGGTAGGAGGGATTGCCACACACACAGCTGGGGAACAGCTGACGTTACTGAACCCCAATAACAGAGGAGGGACTGTTGACTGTGCGTACAGCACTTCTGGACGGCAACTGGCGGTGTTGGAGCCCAGGGACAGGTGGAGGAGGAGGAGGTAGGAGGAGGTAGGAGGGATTGCCACACACACAGCTGGGGAACAGCTGACGTTACTGAACCCCAATAACAGAGGAGGGACTGTTGACTGTGCGTACAGCACTTCTGGACGGCAACTGGCGGTGTTGGAGCCCAGGGACAGGTGGAGGAGGAGGAGGTAGGAGGAGGTAGGAGGGATTGCCACACACACAGCTGGGGAACAGCTGACGTTACTGAACCCCAATAACAGAGGAGGGACTGTTGACTGTGCGTACAGCACTTCTGGACGGCAACTGGCGGTGTTGGAGCCCAGGGACAGGTGGAGGAGGAGGAGGTAGGAGGGATTGCCACACACACAGCTGGGGAACAGCTGACGTTACTGAACCCCAATAACAGAGGAGGGACTGTTGACTGTGCGTACAGCACTTCTGGATGGCAACTGGCGGTGTTGGAGCCCAGGGACAGGTGGAGGAGGAGGAGGTAGGAGGAGGTAGGAGGGATTGCCACACACACAGCTGGGGAACAGCTGACGTTACTGAACCCCAATAACAGAGGAGGGACTGTTGACTGTGCGTACAGCACTTCTGGACGGCAACTGGCGGTGTTGGAGCCCAGGGACAGGTGGAGGAGGAGGAGGTAGGAGGAGGTAGGAGGGATTGCCACACACACAGCTGGGGAACAGCTGACGTTACTGAACCCCAATAACAGAGGAGGGACTGTTGACTGTGCGTACAGCACTTCTGGACGGCAACTGGCGGTGTTGGAGCCCAGGGACAGGTGGAGGAGGAGGAGGTAGGAGGAGGTAGGAGGGATTGCCACACACACAGCTGGGGAACAGCTGACGTTACTGAACCCCAATAACAGAGGAGGGACTGTTGACTGTGCGTACAGCACTTCTGAACGGCAACTGGCGGTGTTGGAGCCCAGGGACAGGTGGAGGAGGAGGAGGTAGGAGGAGGTAGGAGGGATTGCCACACACACAGCTGGGGAACAGCTGACGTTACTGAACCCCAATAACAGAGGAGGGACTGTTGACTGTGCGTACAGCACTTCTGGACGGCAACTGGCGGTGTTGGAGCCCAGGGACAGGTGGAGGAGGAGGAGGTAGGAGGAGGTAGGAGGGATTGCCACACACACAGCTGGGGAACAGCTGACGTTACTGAACCCCAATAACAGAGGAGGGACTGTTGACTGTGCGTACAGCACTTCTGGACGGCAACTGGCGGTGTTGGAGCCCAGGGACAGGTGGAGGAGGAGGAGGTAGGAGGAGGTAGGAGGGATTGCCACACACACAGCTGGGGAACAGCTGACGTTACTGAACCCCAATAACAGAGGAGGGACTGTTGACTGTGCGTACAGCACTTCTGGACGGCAACTGGCGGTGTTGGAGCCCAGGGACAGGTGGAGGAGGAGGAGGTAGGAGGAGGTAGGAGGGATTGCCACACACACAGCTGGGGAACAGCTGATGTTACTGAACCCCAATAACAGAGGAGGGACTGTTGACTGTGCGTACAGCACTTCTGGACGGCAACTGGCGGTGTTGGAGCCCAGGGACAGGTGGAGGAGGAGGAGGTAGGAGGAGGTAGGAGGGATTGCCACACACACAGCTGGGGAACAGCTGACGTTACTGAACCCCAATAACAGAGGAGGGACTGTTGACTGTGCGTACAGCACTTCTGGACGGCAACTGGCAGTGTTGGAGCCCAGGGACAGGTGGAGGAGGAGGAGGTAGGAGGAGGTAGGAGGGATTGCCACACACACAGCTGGGGAACAGCTGACGTTACTGAACCCCAATAACAGAGGAGGGACTGTTGACTGTGCGTACAGCACTTCTGGACGGCAACTGGCGGTGTTGGAGCCCAGGGACAGGTGGAGGAGGAGGAGGTAGGAGGAGGTAGGAGGGATTGCCACACACACAGCTGGGGAACAGCTGACGTTACTGAACCCCAATAACAGAGGAGGGACTGTTGACTGTGCGTACAGCACTTCTGGACGGCAACTGGCGGTGTTGGAGCCCAGGGACAGGTGGAGGAGGAGGAGGTAGGAGGAGGTAGGAGGGATTGCCACACACACAGCTGGGGAACAGCTGACGTTACTGAACCCCAATAACAGAGGAGGGACTGTTGACTGTGCGTACAGCACTTCTGGACGGCAACTGGCGGTGTTGGAGCCCAGGGACAGGTGGAAAAGCAGAGGAACACAATGTAGGCCGAAGCCTGAGAAAGTCGAAAGGGAACCTTTAACCCCCCCCAAGGCGTTTGTAGCTGAAAGAGCCAGCTTGTGCAGCACAAAAGATGCAAAAGGAAAAGGTGGCTCTTTTCATCATGCTCCTTGCAAACACAGAACTAAACACTTATAAAATGTGTCCCCTGAAACCGTGAAACCGTCCCGGAGGTGGGACTTTCCTTCGTAATATGCCGCAGCACAGCCGTCATTCCTACCCCCCCGGCGCCGCGCCCCGGCTCCTCAGCGTAGTTTGATTCCGTCCCGGAGCCTGCGCTGTTATGTTATCCCTTGGCCAGGCACACTTAGCGCTGCCCATCTTCTGACATCATTTGGTGTCAGGCTGGCTGCGCCTGTGCGGCCGCGCTGGCCGAGAGCCCGCCTCGCAGTGTCTTCTGATTTTATCCCACTGGGGGCCTGGGATCCATGGCCATGCGCAGTGCATATCCTCGCCTCTCACTCCCCTCCCTATGGCTTCTTAAGACTGTGCGGTGTCACGGCCGTGGCATGCTATTAGGGACCAGCTGACACCGAACAGTCTGAAGAAGCCATAGGGAGATGAGTGAGAGGTGGAGGTTCAGATATGCACTGCGCATGTCCATGGATCTCAGGCCCCCAGTGGGATTAAATCAGAAGACAGTACGAGGCGGGCTCTCGGCCAGCGCGGCCGCACAGGCGCAGCCATCCTGACACCAAATGATGCCAGAAGACGGGCAGCGCTAAGTGTGCCTGGCCACGGGATAACATAACAGCGCAGGCTCCGGGACGGAATCAAACAACGCTGAGGAGCCGGGGCGCGGCGCCGGGGGGGGAGGAATGACGGCTGTACTGCGTCATATTACGAAGGAAAGTCCCACCTCCGGGACGGTTTTACGGTATCAGTGGACACATTTTATAAGTGTTAAGTTCTGCGTGTGCAAGGAGCTAAACCAAAATAGCTACCTTTTCCTTGTGCAGCATTACTGCTGCACAAGGTGGCTCTTTCAGTAACAAACGCCTTGGGGGGGGGGGACAGATTCCCTTACATTTCAGTTGTTGTGTCAGCGTGGCGGTCGCATGACACATTGCCGGCTACACAGCTGGGGATCAGCTGACGTTACTGAAACCCAATAACACTGGGTCGTATGTTTTGACTGTGCAGACGGCACTTCTGAGCCTCAACTGGCGGTGTTGGAGCCCAGGAATTTAAGTTCAGGTGGTAGAAAGATGAACACAACAGGAGACCTGGATAACGTATACAGTGACCTAATTATTTAATCAGGAGGAGGAGTGGCAAATTCCTGCGAGATCCAGGCCTTGTTCATTTTCAGGAAAGTAAGTCGGTCAACGTTATCGGAGGATAGTCGCATGCGACGGTCAGTTAGTACACCACCTGCAGCACTAAAGACACGTTCCGATAATACACTGGCCGCAGGGCAAGACAGCACCTCCAATGCATACTGGCTTAGCTCTGGCCATGTATCCAGCTTTGAGACCCAAAACTTGAAAGGGGAAGAGCCGTCTGGGAGAACAGCAAGAGGGCAAGACATGTAGTCTGTCACCATCTGACGGAACCGTTGCCTCCTGCTGACTGGAGCCGTCTGTGATGGTGTAGACTTTTGTGGGGGGCACAGAAAACTGTGCCACAGTTGGGCCATACTGGTCTTGCCTTGGGCAGAGGCACTGCTTCTGCTCCCTCTTTGTGCAGAGCCTCCACCACTGCCTGGACGCACTGAGCTGCTTTGGAATGCACTAGCAGCACTTCTCTCAGTTGGAATGGAGAAGATGATGGAATTGACCAGTGTGTCTTGGTACTCCCGCATTTTTCGCTCCCGGTTCAACGGTGTGATGAGGCTTTCTACGTTGTCCCGGTAGCGAGGATCGAGGAGGGTGAACACCCAATAATCAGACATGTTGAGAATGTGGGCGATGCGGCGGTCGTTTCTCAGGCACTGCAGCATGTAATCCACCATGTGCTGCAGACTGCCAACTGCCCAAGAAATGCTGTCCCCTGCTGGAGGCGTGATCTCTGCCCGCTCGTCATTACCCCACCCTCGCTGTACACACTGAGTACTGGACAATTCGGTAACTCCCTCCTCTGGACGGATGTCTTCCTCCTCCATTGACTCCTCCTCATCCTCCTCACAAACTGTCCCCTGCCTACGCGTTTGTGAGGAACCACGTGGCGCTGACTGTCCAGAAGATGATGGAAATGGTGAATCCTCATCCTCCACGTCTTCCACAACATCATCCCTTAGCGCTTGCAGTGATTTTTCAAGCAGGCAGATAAGGGGGACAGTCATGCTGACTAGTGCATCATCTGCACTCGCCATCCGCGTGGAATAATCAAAGGGACGCAAAACCTGGCAGACGTCATTCATAGTGGCCCACTCTGTGGTTGTGAAGTCTGTACGGCGCTGACTGCGACTTCTTTGCGCCTGAAGCAGCTGGTACTCCATTACAGCTTGCTGCTGCTCACACAACCGCTCCAACATATGTAACGTGGAATTCCACCTGGTAGGTAGGTCACATATGATGCGATGTTCCGGCAGGCGGTGTCGGCGCTGCAGAGCCGCAATGCGCGCTTTTGCCGTGCTGGAACGCCGCAAGTGAGCACACTCTAGGCAGACCTTGTGCAGCAGTGCATCAAGATCCGGATAGTCCCTCAAAAAGCTCTGCACGACCAAATTGAGCACATGTGCCAGACATGGGATGTGAGTGAGGTTGCCGAAGGCCCAGAGCTGCCACCAGATTTCGGCCATTATCACACACTACCATGCCTGGCTGGAGATTCGCTGGCACAAACCACACATCGCTCTCCTGCTTGATGGCATTCCAGAGCTCCTGCGCTGTGTGGCTACGATTCCCCAAAAAAATTAATTTCAAGACGGCCTGTTGACGTTTGGCCACGGCTGTGCTCATGTCGGTCGTAACAGGTACACGTTCATCACGGGTCCATGTGGAGGTGGACTGTGACGGCTCCTGCAGCGATGATTCTGAGGAACTGGTGTAAGAGGAGGAGTCAATGCGTACAGAATGGATTCCTGCAATCCTTGGAGTGGGCAGGACACGTCCTGCACCACTCCACGGTCTGTACCCGGCTCAACGACATTAACCCAATGGGCAGTGAGGGAAAGGTATCGCCCCTGTCCATGTTGACTGGTCCACGCATCGGTGGTGAGGTGGACCTTGCTACTGACGGCGTTCAGTAGCGCGTGTTTTATGTGTCCCTCCACATGCTTGTGCAGGGCAGGGACGGCTTGCCTGCTGAAGTAAAAGCGGCTGGGCACATTGTACTGTGGGACTGCCAATGACATCAAGTCACGGAAGCTGTCAGTCTCCACCAGCCTGAATGACAGCATTTCCAGTGACAGAAGTTTGGCAATGCCTGCAGTCAGAGCCTGTGCTCGTGGGTGGTTTGACGAGAAAGGCCGCCTTTTCTCCCATGCCTGTACTACCGATGGCTGTAGACTGGGCTGGGAGTGTGTGGATGACTGGGAAAGTGGTGCTGCGGGTGGAATTACAGCGGGTCTCTGGACAACAGGGCCAGAGGTTCTTCCACGGCGATCCTGGGAGGAAGCCGAAACAGCTGCGTGTGAGCTAGAGGAAGAGGCAACACGAGCTGAAGAGGTGGTAGCTGCCGCTGTTGGTTGGCCTAGCTCTTCAGTGTGTTTTTCTAACTCCGCCGGGTGCCTGTTGCGCACATGTTTCCACATGTTGGAGGTATTGAGGTTGCTGACATTTCGACCTCTTTTGACTTTTTGATGACACACCTTGCATCTGACATAGCAAATGTCATCTGCAACTGTGTCAAAAAAGGACCAGGCACTGCAAGTCTTGGGAGCGCCCTTTTTGGCTTTTGGAAGAGACATGCTCCTAACGGGTGCCAAAGCGGAGGCTGCAGGATCCGCAGTCTTCCCCCTCCCTCTCCCTCTTTGGGCCGTACGGGGAATCTCTTCCTCAGAGCTGCTCCCACCACCTTCCTGTCCCTCACGCCAAGATGGGTCAAGGACCTCATCATCTACACTACCCTCTGCCCCCAACTGCTCCTCCTGGGTAGTCTCAGCAGCAGAGCACGCACCAGTAAGTGGCACCTGAGTGTCATCATCAGCTGATGCGGCCTGCGATGTGGTGACCGGAGCCACTGGCCCACCCGCCTCTTCAGAGGAAGAGAGAAAAAGCTGTTGGGCATCACTGCACCCTGCCTCTTCTTCCATTTCTCCAATGCTGCTTGGCTGGCCCCCTGTTTCCAAGCCAAGAGATTCAGAGAACAGAAGTAGAGACGGCTCCTGTCCTGGGCTCTCTGTCTGCCTGGGCAATTTGGCAGGTGGTGAAGAGACAGATGGCTGCTCTCCAGTGCTCTGTGTCTGAGAGGATGTGGCACTAATTGAAGTTGATGCATTGGCTGCCATCCATCCAACAACGGCTTCAATTTGTTCTTCACGCAGCAGCGGTGTACGGCGCTCTGACACAAAGCTGCGCATGAACGACTGTTGCCTGGTGAAAGTGGGTGCTGATGAGTCACCGGTGCCCGCAGCAGGCACAGAATCCCCACGTCCCCTCCCTGCTCCGCGCCCACGCCCACGCCCACGTGCCTTACTCACTGCCTTCTTCATCTTGGTTGACTGATAAAGATAAGCAGAAAAGTACTAACGGCTTTGTGTGCTTATTCCTGAGCAACTCCTCCTAACAGGTATAAGAAACACTAATTTTCTAAAGTGTGGACTAGACTTTAATATGAGCTAATGTGGCCTACACAAATGTAAAGTGGTGTCACTGGTGTGTTTGGTGAACTTTATTATTTATTTATTTTTTGGGGGCTGAACTGACAACAGATAGAGCTGCAGTCACACGGAGACCGTGCAGACAGACGTAAACGGCGCTACAAGGCCCCAAAACCCTCCTCTACGTTATCCTATGTAGTGTTTTTCCACAAATTAGCTGGAGACGGGTGGAAAGACACTAATAGGAATTTTTTGAAAAAATGTGCAGCAGCCTGCACTACTTAAAACAAAAGGAAAATTGATTTTGCGGTATGACGCAGTGAAGAACCCTGAGCTGGAGACAACCAGGCTACGGCTGCTCACAGACTACAGGGCGAGCTGCAGTCACACGGAGACCGTGCAAACAGCCGTAAACGGCGCTGCAAGGCCCAAAAACCCTCCTCTACGTTATCCTATGTAGTGTTTTTCCACAAATTAGCTGGAGACGGGTGGAAAGACACTAATAGGATTTTTTTGAATAAATTAGCAGCAGACTACACTACTTGGAAAAAAAAAAAAAAAAGAACAGTATGAGGCAATGAACCACCCTCCCTGAACTGAATACAACCAGCTATGGATGGCCTATGTGGCTGCACTCAGACTAGAGAGTGGGCTGCACTCACACACACACACAGACCTTGCAGATCGCTGTGAAAACAGCGCTACAAGGCAAAAGCAAGGTGAATAGTAGGTGAACACAGCGGTTGCTAAATTAGCCTTTGGAAAGCACAAAGAAGCAAATCGCTATCTCTAAACTGTCCCTCAGTCAGCAAACAGCGTCCTGTCACTAACTGAATTCACAGCAGAGTGATCGCAAAATGGCGCCAGCGACTTTTAAACTGCAGCATGACATCATTTCAGCAGCCAATCACAGCCTTGCCAGTAGTTTCATGCCCTCCATGCTGAACAGGATGTGCCCACACTTGGAATCATTCTCATTGGCTGAATTTCTGCATTTTGAATCTTGGAACTTCCGATTCCGGTATCCGATACGCGGCAAGTATCGGAATCCCGGTATCGGAATTCCGATACCGCAAGTATCGGCCGATACCCGATACTTGCGGTATCGGAATGCTCAACACTAATCATGTGACATGTCACATGACATTTTGGAGAGATCATGTGATAGCTCATATGATAAACAAACAGGTGCACATCTGCAGATGTGAGAAGATTGCCAGAATTTTTTCCCTTAAAGGGGTTTCCCATGAACAAAAGTTCATTTTAATCAACATATCTTGGAATAATAATAAGTTCCATAATTGGATGTGTATAAATAAAATGTTTCTGAGCTGAGATAATCTTATAAATGTGCCCCTGCTGTGTACTGTGTAATGGCCGTGTCTGACCATGCATGAACATGGTCTGATCATACCACATCTCCCGGGGGGAGGCAAAACATTTCACTGCCTGTTTTTAAGCAATGTTTTATTTAAAAGAAGGACTCATTTGTGATCCCGTGCTGTAATGTCTGTACACGTTTCTTCTCCTCCCCTACCCCGGAGCTGTGGTACCATCAGACCATGTCCCTACATGGTAAAACACAGCCATTATACAGTACACAGCAGGGGCACATTTATAAGATTACTAGATTGTGGCCCGATTCTAACGCATCGGGTATTCTAGAATATGCATGTCCCTGTAGTATATGGACAATGATGATTCCGACTGTGCCCGTCGCTGATTGGTCGAGGCAACCTTTTTGACATCATCGTCACCATGGCAACCATTATGACATCTACGTCGATACTGTGCCCATCGCTGATTGGTCGAGGCCTGGCGGCCTCGACCAATCAGAGACGCGGGATTTCCATTATGACATCATCGTCGCCATGCTGTGCCCGTCGCTGATTGGTCGAGGCCTGGCGGCCTCGACCAATCAGAGACGCGGGATTTCTACGTCGATACTGTGCCCGTCGCTGATTGGTCGAGGCCCAGGCGGCCTCGACCAATCAGCGAATGAATAAACGGGACAGACAGACAGACAGACAGAAAAACCCTTAGACAATTATATATATAGATATCAGCACAGGACCAATTGTGGAAATTATTATTATTCCGAAATCTATTGATTAAAATTTACTTTTGTTGTGCTTTATTCCTATAGTATCATTGGGTTAAAAAAAAATATCTTCATCAAAATGGTGGCGGCATCTGCGCAGTAGCTTTTATCACGTTCCGATAGATGCTACTGCACAAGCGCCGCTGCCATTTTGCTCACTATGACCGCGTCATGACACTCTGAGTAAGCCTAACCATAACTACACCGGAACAAATAATTTATCATGAGGTGTGCTGGACAGAGCCATCCCCTCAGCCTAAACCACCTCCCAAGCTAAGTTGACAGGTGAGATTACAATGTTACTTGGAAGACTGAAATCAGGTTCCGTAATTTCAGAATCACTAGGACAAAGACTCCGACGGAGCATCTAACCGAACATTCTTGGTCCAAGGAGGTATGAGATTGAAAAATTAAATCTGGTAAAGAGCAAGGCCCATCTGGTTCGTCATCAAGTTCAATCTCTTAGCATTTTCTATAAATACAGATTCTCAAGGTCAGTTATCACCATGAATGGGTGCTTAGCTCCCTCAAGAATATGCCTCCTCTTCTCCAGAGCTAACTTGATGGCAAGAAGTTCACAATTGGCGATGTCATAATTGAGCTCTGGAGCAGAAAATTTTTGAGAAAATAAGGTACAAGGCCTCAAATGTGTTAGTGTGGTGGATCCCTGGGAGAGCAACGCTCCCAATCCTACCTCAGAGGCATCCACTTCCACCAAACAACGGCTTATTGACATCACGCTGGACCGAAACTGGAGCTGAGGAAAAGTCCTTCTTAAGTGTATTAATGGCCTCCAGTCCTCAATTAAACACATCTGCCCCCTTATGGGTAAGATCGGTGAGAGGTTTCACCACCTTAGAAAAGCTCTTCATAAACCTCCGGTAATAAATGGCAAATCCAAAAAAACGCTGCAATGCCTTGAGGTTAACAGGATGCGCTCACTTTGATGCCGCCCTCACTTTCTTGGGGTCCATCCGAAACCCGGTGGGGGAAAGAATGACTCCCAGGAGCCCCAACTTCTGCACTTCGAATACACATTTTTCTATTTTGCAGTAAAGATAATGATCATCTACTCTATTTCAGAACCGTGCGCAACACGGTCTCTGGAGAAGATGCTGATATCATCGTTGCAAACTACAACACAAATATCCAAAAGATCACTGAAAATATCATTCACAAGCATCTGAAACACAGCTGGAGCGTTACAGAAGGGCTAGAACAATACTTATATCGACCCTCATGGGTATTGAAGGCTGTTTTCCACTCATCCCTTTCTTTAATTCGAACAAGATTCTAAGCCCCCCTGAGATCCAGCTTGGTAAACCAACTTGCCCCTACCAGTTGGTTAAGGAGGTCAGGGATGTGTGGGAGAGGGTACTAATTACGTACGGGCAAACGATTGAGCTCACGATAGTCAATACATGGCCTGGCAACCGGGAAACATAACATTCCTATGTTCTCCGGGTAGTGAAATCCGAGAGAGGTACTGTGTCCCGCATCCCCACACATTCTATACTCCAGAGTGCAACACTCCATAAGATTGGGACGTTGTCCCTGTGTGCGTGTGGTAGCTCCACCTGCATGATCAGGACAATGGCGGTGCTTGCGACCGGAGTAGCGCAGCATCGGACCCAATCCATTCTCAGGTGGGAGCATAGAACCATAATTCTTAATATTTACTCACTGTGACAAACAGTAATCGGCACTGTCATTTCCTTGAAAGCCCTGGCATTGTGACTCCTGGAACTTAGATTTGTAATTTTGAGATGTCCCCACTCGTTTTCACTCATGCAATAAATGCCATCTATTGTCAAGATCACTTCGAAAATACAATTTTTATTCCACTTTAAGAAAGTAAACATCACTTTTCTGTAGAGGTTGGGAATATAAAACTCCACGCTGAAACTTTGGCTCTTGTTTTGCAATCCATTGGCCTCCTGCCTCATCAGGTTGCTCGGCTCTTCCATTAAAGTCCTATTTGTAAGACAGCAAATAAAATATTATTGTATGTATGTGACCCGAGCTGCAGAGGACAAAGAATGATTGCTGTATGAGGTGTTTACAAAATGTTCCCGTCTCTCCCACGTTCTCGCAATGATAAATGGACATTAACGTTTTTTAATTATTTTTGTGGAATGTCAGACAACTTGTAACTGCTGGGAAAAAGAATGAGGCTGGATTACCGAACCCTCCTCCTGCTCTCAGATTTACATCTGTCACCTCTGGTGTCACTCTCCTGACACATGTATGACCACCGGGATTACATAATTATACATAACCCATTATTTTTTAATTTCATTATTGTTTTTTTTGTAAATACAGTAAATATGGGGGAGATTTGGTAAAGAAAATGACACTTACAAATTGAGACAAAAATTGAGTGCATGGATTGTGCCAATTTTATAGTACAAAAAAAAAGTTTATTAACAGTGAAAGAATCCACCATAGATTGATGCAGAAAAATGGCCCTTAAGTACTACAGCAGCATAAATAACAAGTCTAACTCGTTTTGCGAAGATATGACAATTTTGCAGTTTTCTTACAACGCTGTTGATCTATCTCCCCCATTATAGCTTAATTCAGAAAGCTTAACATCTACATGTTTTTCATACAACCACTATAATGCTGAAAATAGTAAAGAAAGGAAAACTTTCTATAATCAGCTCACCAGTATGGAGATCCAGTGCACGGAAGCTTGCAGTGAAACAAGGAATTGTAGAGAAGGGCAATGACGAAAGACAAGCATGTGCTTCTGAATTTATGTTTTTATTATCGGTGTGGTGATGGAGTTGTCCTTTTTGGAATTCTTTTTGTATTAAATAAACTATGGCTTTTTATGGAAGAACTTGATGCTGGAAATTCATCCTTCTCTACTATAAAACTGCATATGTACTAGAATATAACTTCTATAAAACTGCCCCTATGTACAAGAATATAACTACTATAATACTGCCCCTATGTACAAGAATATAACTACTATAATACTGCCCCTATGTACAAGAATATAACTACTATAATACTGCTCCTATGTACAAGAATATAACTACTATAATACTGCTCCTATGTACAAGAATATAACTACTATAATACTGCCCCTATGTACAAGAATAACTACTATAATACTGCTCCTATGTACAAGAATATAACTACTATAATACTGCTCCTATGTACAAGAATATAACTACTATAATACTGCTCCTATGTACAAGAATATAACTACTATAATACTGCCCCTATGTACAAGAATATAACTACTATAATACTGCCCCTATATACAAGAATATAACTACTATAATACTGCCCCTATATACAAGAATATAACTACTATCATACTGCTCCTATGTACAAAAATATAACTACTATAATACTGCCCCTATGTACAAGAATATAACTACTATAATACTGTCCCCTATGTACAAGAATATAACTACTATAATACTGCCCCTATGTACAAGAATATAACTACTATAATACTGCTCCTATGTACAAGAATATAACTACTATAATACTGCTCCTATGTACAAGAATATAACTACTATAATACTGCCCCTATGTACAAGAATATAACTACTATAATACTGCTCCTATGTACAAGAATATAACTACTATAATACTGCTCCTATGTACAAGAATATAACTACTATAATACTGCTCCTATGTACAAGAATATAACTACTATAATACTGCTCCTATGTACAAGAATATAACTACTATAATACTGCTCCTATGTACAAGAATATAACTACTATAATACTGCTCCTATGTACAAGAATATACCTACTATAATACTGCCCCTATGTACAAGAATATAACTACTATAATACTGCTCCTATGTACAAGAATATAACTACTATAATACTGCTCCTATGTACAAGAATATACCTACTATAATACTGCTCCTATGTACAAGAATATAACCACTATAATACTGCTCCTATGTACAAGAATATAACTACTATAATACTGCTCCTATGTACAAGAATATAACTACTATAATACTGCTCCTATGTACAAGAATATACCTACTATAATACTGCCCCTATGTACAAGAATATAACTACTATAATACTGCTCCTATGTACAAGAATATAACTACTATAATACTGCTCCTATGTACAAGAATATAACTACTATTATACTGCTCCTATGTACAAGAATATACCTACTATAATACTGCTCCTATGTACAAGAATATAACTACTATAATACTGCTCCTATGTACAAGAATATAACTACTATAATACTGCTCCTATGTACAAGAATATAACTACTATAATACTGCTCCTATGTACAAGAATATAACTACTATAATACTGCCCCTATGTACAAGAATATAACTACTATAATACTGCTCCTATGTACAAGAACATAACTACTATAATACTGCTCCTATGTACAAGAATTTAACTACTATAATACTGCCCCTATGTACGAGAATATAACTACTATAATACTGCTCCTATGTACAAGAATATAACTACTATAATACTGCTCCTATGTACAAGAATTTAACTACTATAATACTGCTCCTATGTACGAGAATATAACTACTATAATACTGCTCCTATGTACAAGAATATAACTACTATAATACTGCTCCTATGTACAAGAATATAACTACTATAATACTGCTCCTATGTACAAGAATATACCTACTATAATACTGCCCCTAGGTACAAGAATATAACTACTATAATACTGCCCCTATGTACAAGAATATAACTACTATAATACTGCTCCTATGTACAAGAATATAACTACTATAATACTGCTCCTATGTACAAGATACTGCTCCTATGTACAAGAATATAACTACTATAATACTGCTCCTATGTACAAGAATATAACTACTATAATACTGCCCCTATGTACAAGAATAACTACTATAATACTGCTCCTATGTACAAGAATATAACTACTATAATACTGCTCCTATGTACAAGAATATAACTACTATAATACTGCTCCTATGTACAAGAATATAACTACTATAATACTGCCCCTATGTACAAGAATATAACTACTATAATACTGCCCCTATATACAAGAATATAACTACTATAATACTGCCCCTATATACAAGAATATAACTACTATAATACTGCTCCTATGTACAAAAATATAACTACTATAATACTGCCCCTATGTACAAGAATATAACTACTATAATACTGTCCCCTATGTACAGGAATATAACTACTATAATACTGCTCCTCTGTACAAGAATATAACTACTATAATACTGCTCCTATGTACAAGAATATAACTACTATAATACTGCCCCTATGTACAAGAATATAACTACTATAATACTGCTCCTATGTACAAGAACATAACTACTATAATACTGCTCCTATGTACAAGAATTTAACTACTATAATACTGCCCCTATGTACGAGAATATAACTACTATAATACTGCTCCTATGTACAAGAATATAACTACTATAATACTGCTCCTATGTACAAGAATTTAACTACTATAATACTGCTCCTATGTACGAGAATATAACTACTATAATACTGCTCCTATGTACAAGAATATAACTACTATAATACTGCTCCTATGTACAAGAATATAACTACTATAATACTGCTCCTATGTACAAGAATATACCTAGTATAATACTGCCCCTAGGTACAAGAATATAACTACTATAATACTGCCCCTATGTACAAGAATATAACTACTATAATACTGCTCCTATGTACAAGAATATAACTACTATAATACTGCTCCTATGTACAAGATACTGCTCCTATGTACAAGAATATAACTACTATAATACTGCTCCTATGTACAAGAATATAACTACTATAATACTGCTCCTATGTACAAGAATATAACTACTATAATACTGCTCCTATGTACAAGAATATAACTACTATAATACTGCCTCTATGTACAAGAATATAACTACTATAATACTGCTCCCTATGTACAAGAATATAACTACTATAATACTGCCCCTATGTACAAGAATATAATTACTATAATACTGGAATAGAACTGTAGCAATTTCACCTAAGAACGTACATTTTTACGGTACTTACAATATGAGCCCCATGAGATCATTTAAACTTAGTTTTTTTGCAGTATCTGGAAGGCTTCGTTTATGTCCCTTTAGAAGCAGATTAATATATCCAGCTAATTAAAGAGCCCCTTCACCTTGTGTGGCGCTGTCCATCCACAGTACAAAGCTGTAGGGGATTAGACAAAAAGTATTAGGGGGAATTATTGTTGACTCAACTTTCATCTCCTTTCATTCTTTCTCCTTAGCACTTTGACCTTAATGTCCTGTGTCTGAGCGGCCATGAACCTTTCAGATTTACTTCGGCAGTTGCTAGTAGTCATTATATTGAGTTTCCATGAATCTGCAATTACTACAGGCAGCAATGCGCTTGTCCTGGAAACTCTTCTGTAATGTTTGTTCCCATCTTTGTATGTACTAGTTTATTGCATTCAGTTGCTGCATCGTTATTGCTTTACGCTTTTGGCTGCTTGTCTTGTACCCTGCTCATTTCTATTACCCTGTTCCTTCTGATAGTTTCTCTGTTTTTTTTCATCCTTGATGCCTGAGCCCACTCTGTCTTGCATTCTGCTTTTGACTTCCGGATTCTCGTTTCTAGTTGATTTTCTGGTTATTATGACCTCTTGGCTCCATCTTGCTCCACTTCAGCTCCATCACTGCTGCTCTAGTCCGATGCCGGCTGGTGGCTCTTCACGCACCTTTACTTGGAGATCTGACCTGTAATGTCCAGACTGTGTTGCACAGGTCTGTGGTCAAAAACATGAGGATTCCACTTCGCACTTCATTTTACTCTGACCTGTTGTTGCCTAATAGTATACTTGGGCCATGGAATTTACCAGCAGCGCTCAATGGACTGCTCTACCACTGGATGCTTGCGATCAAGTCATCCAACAACGGTGACGTGAATCTGGCATTATGGTTTCCTCAGAGGATTACTCCCGCCTACATAAGACGCACCCCAGATTGCACCAGAACGAGCAGTACCCACATCTTTTCCTACTTTTTCTCCATCTCCTGTTATTGCACCTATTCCAAAACGTCCTGCTCATTAGTGTTACGATGGGAAATTGAAAAACCTATCAAGACTTTTCAAACCATAGTACCATAAATCGAGAACTCTGAGCCTCACAGTTCTAATTCAACGGTGATACAATATCCTATTTTACTTCCCTGTTATCTGAGAAAAACCCGTCTTTGGCTTCAGGTGAAGGAGCATCCCTTTTTATCTCTCATCTGGCTCCTGTAGACAGCAATCCACCAACTCTTTTTGCATCCTCAGAGCCACCATTTACTGAGGAACCCATGCACTATGCATTGAGCACTGTTCTGTCTGAATTTTGTGCACGTTTGTTTAGTCATTAAAAATTCACATATTTTGTTTTTCAGTTTTTGTGCAAAAAAATACATCTCTTCTCTCTTCATGCTGTTCTTGACAAGTTTATAATGTAGGTGCAATCTGGGTGTGGTTAGCTATTCAGGTAAAGGGAACCTGTCACCAGGTTTGGCCGATAGGAGTTACGGCCACTGCCTTTCAGGACATACAGTGCCTTGCGAAAGTATTCGGCTTTCTGGAACTTTTCAACCTTTTCCCACATATCATGCTTCAAACATAAAGATACCAAATGTAAATTTTTTGTGAAGAATCAACAACAAGTGGAACACAATTGTGAAGTTGAACGAAATTTATTGGTTATTTTAAATTTTTGTGGAAATTCAAAAACTGAAAAGATGGGCATGCTATATTTTTAGGCCCCTTTAATTTAATACTTTGTTGCGCCACCTTTTGCTGCGATTACAGCTGCAGTCGCTTGGGGTATGTCTCTATCAGTTTTGTACATCGAGAGCTGAAATTCTTGCCCATTCTTCCTGGGCAAACAGCTCGAGCTCAGTGAGGTTGGATGGAGATCGTTTGTGAACAGCAGTTTTCGCCTCTTTCCACAGATTCTCGGTTGGATTGAGGTCTGGACTCTGACTTGGCCATTCTAACACCAGGATACATTTCTTTGTGAACCATTCCATTGTAGATTTTGCTTTATGTTTGGGATCATTGTCTTATTGGAAAACAAATCTCCGTCCCAGTCTCAGGTCTTTTGCAGACTCCAACAGGTTTTCTTCAAGAATGGTCCTGTATTTGGTTCCATCCATCTTCCCATCAATTTTAACCATCTTCCCTGTCCCTGCTGAAGAAAAGCAGGCCCAAACCATGATGCTGCCACCACCATGTTTGACAGTGGGGATGGTGTGTTCAGGGTGATGAGCTGTGTTGCCTTTACGCCAAACATATCGTTTGGCATTGTTGCCAAAAAGTTTGATTTTGGTTTCATCTGACCAGAGCACCTTCTTCCACATGTTTGGTGTGTCTCCCAGGTGGCTTGTTGCAAACTTTAAACTATACTTTTTATGGATATCTTTGAGAAATGGCTTTCTTTTTGCCGCTTTTCCATAAAGGCCAGATTTGTGCAGTGTACGACTGATTGTTGTCCTATGGACAGACTGTCCCACCTCAGCTGTAGATGTCTGCAGTTCATCCAGAGTTATCATGGGCCTCTTGGCTGCATCTCTGATCTGTCTTCTCCTTGTTTGAGATGAAAGTTTAGAGGGACGGCCGGGTCTTGGTAGATTTGCAGTGGTATGATACTCCTTCCATTTCAATATGATCGCTTGCACAGTGCTCCTTGGGATGCTTAAAGTTTTGGAAATCATTTTTTATCCAAATCCGGCTTTAATCTTCTCCACAACAGTATCACGGACCTGCCTGTTGTGTTCCTTGGTCTTCATGATGCTCTCTGTGCTTCACACAGAACCCTGAGACTATCACAGAGCAGATGCATTTATACGGAGACTTGATTACACACAGGTGGATTATATTTATCATCATTAGGCATTTAGGACAACATTGGATCATTCAGAGATCCACAATGAACTTCTGGAGGGAGTTTGCTGCACTGAAAGTAAAGGGGCCGAATAATATTGCACGCCCCACTTTTCAGTTTTTGAATTTCCACAAAAATTTAAAATAACCAGTAAATTTTGTTCAACTTCACAATTGTTTTCCACTTGTTGATTCTTCACCAAAAATTTACATTTTGTATCTTTATGTTTGAAGCATGATATGTGGGAAAAGGTTGAAAAGTTCCAGGGGGCCGAATACTTTCATAATGATAAAGCAATATCTGTATGTGGAATGCAAATCCTACAGATGATCCCACTGTTAATTAACCATAATAAAGCAAAAAAGTGGAAAATAAAACATAACTTTTAATATTCAAAAGTCATTAAAAACTAATCATCACCCAAGTGAACATGTAGCGGGGCCAAGTCACTGCCATATATAATGGACTCTTTGAAAAAGTAACAGGCCCTGACCAGGATAAAAAGTTCCCGACAGTAAATGCGGGACCAATCTGAAATAGGGTACATAAAGTAGCTGTACAAAAATTCATATAAGTCAGCCACTGACCCTAAATGTACAGACGCATATGATCATAATAGACAGTAATAAACATTTGTAAGATGTAATCGCTGTAACTATTAGAAAAAAGGAACGGTCTCACCAATCCCATAAGGCAGGCGAACGGAGCACCGAGTATTCCCCAGTCAGACGAATAGCCGGTTATTGATGGGATGACAGTCCCTATGCCAATCCCTATGGGGCTGCAATAGTCTATCCCCCAAAGCTCCTGCCCTTACAAGGGCAGTCCACAGCTACCCCTGTATTATCATGCCCTGCACTCTCCCTCTATCGCCCGACGCGTTTCTTCCAAGCCCAAGTCTTCAGGGGAACTGCTTGTATAAGGAGATTATGTGCTAAAAAGAGGGACAAAAAGTCCTGCCACCCTCTATGCTGTACTGCAGTGCTCAGGTGCTGGGCCTCTCTGACCTTTCCCGGCGCCTGTGCACTGCAGTACTTTGCTCTGCCCTCAACAGGGCAGATAAGTATGCCTGTGCAGAAGCGCAATGATGGGGAGCCTGTGTGGATGACGCAGGGACACATCATCCACATGAAGCAAGCAGGAGGGCGGCATCACAAGAAGATGGGAGGTGCCGGACCAGGACCTGAGACACCCATCGGACTGGACAGCTCCCCAGGTGAGTATAATAAAACCTATTTTTCTTCTCTTGCAGGTTGGATCGGGGGCTTATCTACAGCATTATAGAATGCTGTAGATGAGCCCTGAAAGGCGTTGGTCACAACTTGTATCAGCCAAACCTGGTGACAGGTTCCCTTTAAGGATTTAGGTATTTTGCACATTACCGTATTTTTTATCCAAATGCGATCTGACAAAACATCGGATCGCACTCAGACCAATGATATTCTATAGGACCATTTAGATGTCCGCTTTTTTTCTGGGACTAGGCCAGTCGGTGAAAAAAAAAAATCACCCCTTACCCGAGTTTGATCTGTTATTGGAGCAATGCAAGTCAATGAGTCCTTGGAAAACATCGGACTGCACTTGGATGACATGTGACTGCAGTCCTATTTCCACAGACTGACTGAATGGAGAAGATGGAGAAAATTGTTTTTCCCTATTTTCTCCTCATCTGCGAAAATTGGATCACACTCTGATCAGAGTTTTGATCAGAGTGTAATTTTCATTTGCATAATTGACCCGATTCTTTCGGATTAGCGAATATACTCTCAGATGAGCAAACCGTAAGACAGAGTTATGAATTGAGGAGTTTTAAAAAGTTCAGGAGGGGTGACGTAAAAAAGAAGAAAATCAGTTCTACTCATAAGCGTTATAAGTAAAGATGCTACAATTTGATACGTTTTAGAAAGTCTAAGTGTACACATTATTTTTTCCCACCAAGTTTTTGAAAAAGAAGACTCTTCAGGAAATGTTGGCATTTGTTTTTCCTATTAAGCTTTTTTTAAAACCTTTTTTTATATTTGCCAATTTCACGCTTGCTTTTTTCAATGTTTTTTGGCCACATTTTTTCCGGTGTTTTTGGAGCGTCTTTTATTTTTTTTACTGCCATTTTCTGGTCATTTCTTTAAACTCCATTCAACATTGAAGAAACTGCTACTGATTTTCAACCAAAAACACTGGCAAAATACTCAAAAATGATTCTCCGGAAATCATTTGAGCTTATCCATTGACTTGGATTGTAAAGTATATTGTGTCTTTAGTCCGAAAGTGGTCCGCTCACTTCTTTTAACCCGCGGCATCTTTGGAATCATGAAGTGGTTAAAAGTCTCTCCAAAGATTGAGTATATGCCCATCAAGTAATTTCTACATAGCGATACGCATGTTCGTTCTTTTGAGCATTTAGTTAACGTTTTTTCCATCGGTATATGAAGAATGGACGACCAATAAATCTCTTGGACAATTTTTGTTCTTCTTCGTCTTTGCATACCGAGATCGTTGACTTTCTGCCTGGAGAAGAATTCTCGGATAATAACCAAATCTTCATAGATTTAGGTAAATTTCAATCGAAAGGAGATCTCACACTCCAACCTTTTTTTCCTTTTCTTTGTTTTGTTAGTTCCAGTAGTTAACACACTTTTCAAAGATTCCATAACAGGCCACAATTTGGGCTCAAAAGGAATATTTAATGACAAATTATCGTTGTAGAATTTTCCCCAGAGACGGAGTTCAGTTGTCTATCACGAAGGAGTCTCAGAGCCTCGTTCCTCACGTCTCGCTCCCATATCTCGTTGGTATTGCTTTTTGCCTATATTTTCCATCTTTCTTAAGACTTCTAGGCCAAATTCAGGTTCAATGCATTTTTTTCAGTATCCACATGCTGGGCAGCAGAGACCCCCACATTACAGGAGCACAATAACTCAGGGTACTGGGCTTGATTACACTACAAAATATATGTATACAATACAGAAATATAATATATAGAGACGCTGTACAGATCTTCTATAAACGTAAAAGACTCCTGCTTCCTGCCTCAGCAGCAAATAGTTAGATTTTAGGTTTTAATGGTCTGGCTGTCACATTCATCCCACTAACTGGGGATAAGGCTGAGGCCCCCATTGACATGGAATGTAGGGGTCTGGCATGTGTCACAAACTCCGATGACAAGTCCTCATCACAGGTGTAAAGCAAAAATACCATTCTCACCCTGCCAAAGTCTCGGAGAAGATAAATGCCAAAGACCTGGTTCCTATTATCACATCCCTGTTAGTCAGTGCTTGTAAACACAACCCAAATCTTAAAAAGATGGTCAAAACAGTCGTGGTGGGCTTATTGGAAACAGGTAGCTCGGAAACTCAGAAAGGTAATATTTTGGGGTTTTGCTACAAGATGGGCTGCAGTTTTTTTGTACGTTCACACCCCTGTTTTCTATTATACTTGCCTGTTGAGCCGTCTGAACAGAATTCCACATCTATAGTGAATACTGACACTTGCGTGGGCAGAGTAGTACGATGGATAATATGCAACATTTGATTGTTTGGGGTGCAGAATTGCCACTAATGATGAGGGGTCATAAATGTTTGTTAAGCACTGTTGCCCCTTTAAAGTTATTTTCCGATCCCGGATCAGGTCTGCCATTGCTATAGCCATTGTTTTGTTTTTTGCACCAGCTCTGCGCTATGGATAATAACTTGGAGGTAGTGATGAGCAAGCGTGCTCGAATATCGGTGTTATCCGAGTATCTTGGGCATGCTCGAATACTATGCTCGGGTCCCCGCGGCTGCATGTCTGTTGTGAACTCTGTTTCCGGGCACCCTCCTGTGGTCGTGAGTGATACTGTGTGAGTTCTCTCTTTGGGCTCCCCCTGGTGGCTCTTTTTGTTATTCTGCAGGTTTCTGGCTGGGATCAGCTGTCTCGTCATCTGCTAGTCAGGTTTCCTATTTAATCCACCTGGTCTTTCATTCCTTGCCTGTTGTCGTTGTATTCAGTGCTATTCTGATTGCTCCTGTCTACATCCGTTATCAGTCTCTCCAAGAGAAGCTAAGTTTTGTTTGCTTATTTTTGCTCATCTGTGTTCAAGATGTTTCCTAGTATATGATGTGTTTGGTCCAGCTTGCTAATATGTGATTTCCCTGCTTGCTGGTGCTCTGGGGTGCTGAGTTGCTCCCCCCACATCGTTAGTTGGTATGGGGGTTCTCGCATTCTCTGCGTGGATATTTTTGCATAGGGTTTTTTACTGACCGCACAGATCCCTTGCTATTTTCTGCTATCTAGCGTTAGCGGGCCTCATTTGCTTAACCTGTTTCATCTCTGCGTTTGTCTTTTCCTCTTAACTCACCGTTATTATTTGTGGGGGGCTTCTATATCTTTGGGGTTATTTCTCTGAGGCAAGTGAGGTCTTTACTTTCTCTCTAGGGGTAGTCAGTTTCTCAGGCCGTGAAGAGACGTCTAGGATTTCAGGAAACGTTCCACGGCTACCTATAGTGTGTGCGGTTAGGATCAGGTTTGCGGTCAGTCCAGTTACCACATCCCCAGAGCTCATCCTATTATCTTCTACTTAGCTGGTTAGATTTGTGATCCTAAGCCACTGAGGATCATAACAATGTCTCATGCAACACATGCAGGGATTGCGTGTTTGTTAGGCAATCCCCGCATGGATGTCTAAAGCCGCGAATTATGCAGTTGCGGCCCGGGGACTCGAACATATTACTCAAGCATGCCCGAGATACTGGAATAACACCCGAGCATGCTCGGATAACACGCTCGCTCATGTCTACTTGGAGGCTCTTCTATGTTAAACAAATGTAATATAGTGCAATTAGAAAGTAGAAGCTTGTCTTATGGAGACTTCTTTAAAAGCAAAAAGAAAATTAAATATAGTTTTCATTGAAATTCTATGATCTAATCCTCTGTGATTGGTGGAAGTAAGCGTTCAGTTTTCCTGCAGTGCCTCCGCAGGTTCAATGAAGGATTACACAATGATAATAATTTTTATTGCTATAGCGCCAACATAATCCACAGCACTTTACAATTCAGATATAAACTGACAATATCACACATTACAGAGTAACACATAACTCAACAGATACAGGAGGAGTGAGGGTTCTGCTGCTTGCAAGCCATAATCTATGGGGAAATGGGGGAGACAAAAAAGATGAATGGTGAAAAGTTCTTGTACGTTCCGGCCATCAGTATAATAAATGGTGGATTCACATAACGTTGCAGGATCCGGTCTCCAGCCGCTATCTGTATAAGTAAAGATACAAAGTGCTATTAAGTGCATGGATGCTGTGTATACAGATGATATAAGGAATGAGATTTAGAGGAAAATTTAAGAAGGGGAAAACGGAATAGTAAGATAAGTGATAGGCCAGTCTAAAGAAATGCATTTTAAGGCACATTTAAAACTGTGAGTATTGGGAATTAATCGAATTGTCCTGAGTAGTGCATTCCAGAGACTTGACGCAGCAGAAGAGAAGTCTTGGAGATGGGATTTGGAGGTTCGGATTATTGATGATGTTATTCTTAGGTTATTAGCAGAATGGAGGGCTTGGGTAGGGTTATAGACAGAGATGAGGGTGGAGTTGTAAGATGGTGCAGAACTGTGGAGAGCTTTGTGAGTGAAAGTGATGGGTTTATATTGGAATCTGTATTAGATGGGTAACCAGTGTAATGGCTGGCACAGGGTGGAGGCAACAGTGTAGCAGTTGGACAGGAATATGATCCTGGCTGCTGCATTCAGAACGAATAGGACAGAGGAGAGTTTAGTAAGAGGAAGACCGATCATTACAGAGTTGCAATAGTCCAGGCGAGAATGAATAAGAGCGACAAAATGAGTTTTTGCAGAGTCAAAGGTGAGAAAATGTTGAATTGTAGAGATGTTTTTGAGGTGCAGGTCATACAAGCGAGTTATTGGAAGTAGAGGGTGAAGGAAAGGCCTGAGCCAAATATGACCCCAAGACAGCGCGCATGTGAAAGCTCTCATCAAAATACTTTCTAATTTCCCTCCGTGTATGGTGATACTATGTATAACTAACAATATTAATGTAGTACAATTCCTGTATTCAGATAATTTAGAAAATATCTTAATTCGACCTTTAAGTAAAATCTGTAAGCAGAGCACTGACCAGAGAGAAGCAATCATAGACCTTTTTAATTTGGAGGGCTTCCAGTGTTTCTCAAATAAAATATATGAAAAGTCTGTAATCTAAAATATTTGATAATCTGATATCAGATTAAAGGAATCTAATCGAATAAAATATAATGAATAAAACATACAATATGATAATGCAAAATAAAATATTTCAAAGATACAAGTAATGTTACCAGCTGCAACATTGTAGCAAGGGCTAGAAATGAAGGCAAGCTGTAAATCGCATTTGTTTCCATTTAATTCTTTTCTCCCCTCTCTGTTTTCCATTACGATTTGCGCTGCCCGATCGTCAGTGATTATTCATGATTTGGGCCCATTATCTTGGACGTTTCCCTGATGGAGTCCTAAGAGCATTTAATGGTGGAGCCAGATACATCGAGAGATCTTGCTGGCTGCATTCAATATCTCTAGGTGACACTTTGTTATAAATCACATGGAAACAGTCAGCATTTGTTCTCTCCATTTTGGCTCAAAGTGAAGTTTTTGTAGAATTTGTCCAAACTCTCGGAAAGATTTCATTTCAAAAAGGTTTTCCATGTTTCATACTGTACATTTTATAACTTAGCCTTTAAGTTTATTGTACTTGATGCATAGATGTAAAACAACTTCATTCTGAAGCAATCCTACACTAGCTCATCAATATCAGATTGATAGGGGTCCAACAGACAGAACCCCCTTTGATCTGCTGTTTTCAGCTTCAACAGTGGCTGTAAGCTGTGAAAAGAACCGTTTGCAGAGTTATGTCCGATCGCAGGTGCTACAGCTCAGCTCCTATTCACTTCAATAGATGTGAGTTGTAGTACCTGTGAATGGCCACTATATGGTGAATAGAGCTGTGCTCTTCAGCTATATTCACTGTTAAAATCTAACCATTGTCCGAAGCTGAAAGCAATGGATTGTAAAGATAGGTCATCAATGCCATAATCCTGGAAAGTCATTGTAACCCAATAAGTCAATGAAAAGTGTAGAAAAAGTGCTGCACAGTAAGAAGAATGCATTCAAAACTAGAAGGGTTAATAATTTATTTTTATCAATTAACTAAATTCAAAATGAATGAACAAAAGAGAAATCTAAACTTCATCAATATTTGGCGATTGTCCATCGCCTTCAAAACAGCATTAAAGCATCAATTCTTCTTGATACACTTGCACACAGTTTCTACAGGGAGGTTGTTCCAAACATCTTGGAAGACCGACCCCAGATCTTCTGTGTATGAGGCTTGTGCGGATCCTTCTGTCTCCATGTGATCCCAGACATACTGGATGATGTGAGATCAAGGCTCTGTATGGTCAGATCATCACTTCCAGGACTCCTCATTCTTGATGACATTGGCTGGATTTTGGGGGTCGTTGTCCAGCTGCAGAATAAATCTGGAGCCAATTAGACGCCTTCTGATGGTATTACATGATGGAGAAGTTTCTGCCTGGAGTTTTCAGCATTGAGGACACCATTATACCTGACCAAATCCCAAACTCCATTTGAAGAAATGTAGCCTCAAACTTGCAGGATCCTTCACTGCTCCTACATGCTCTCATTATTGTGCCGCTCTCCACCCCCATTCGGAGAGCAACCTGCCTTCTCTTACAGCCAAATATTTCACATTGTGATTCCTCAGTCCAGAGACCTGCTGACATTTTTCTGCCTTCCCCCTCCTATGTTTTTGTACATAGTTGAGTCGCTTGTCCTTGTTTCTATGTTGAATAAAAGGTTTTGGGCTGCAATTCTTCCACGAAGACCATTTCTGGCCGGACCTCTTCGAACAGTTGATGGTTGCCGTCAGTTCTGAGTTGATGGCACTGCTGGACATCTTCCAGTTTCGAAGAGAAGTAACGTGTGTTTCATCTGCTGCACCTTGGCCAATCACTACATGCACAGTCCTCGATGTTGCTCATTTCTTGGTGTCCTCAATGCCAAGAACTAAAGGCAGATACTTGTCCATCATGTCAAACCATCAGCAGGTGTGTGATTGGCTCTAAATTTATTCAGCAGCCGGACAATGATCCCCAACATCCAGCCAAGAAAGAGGAGTCCTGGAAGTGGTTATCCGGCCCAACAGAGCCCTGATCTCAGATCTTCCAGTCTGTCTGGGATCACATGAAGACACAGTAGGATTCACACACAGAAGATCTTGTTTGGAACAACCTACTTCCAAGTTCCCTCAAAAACCGTGTGGAAGTTCATCGAAAAATACTGATAAAGGCAAAGGGTGGTCAGCAGTTATTGATGGGATTTACATTTCTCTTTTCTTCTTTCGCGTGCATTTTGCTGATAAAAAATAAACTATTAACACTTCTATTTTTTATGGCTTCTTACTTTGCAGCTTTTTTTTCTACAACTGCTTACATCTTTTGCACAGTCATGTAGGTACACAGCGACTTGACTATTTAGGTAGATTGTTACCAACTGAAACATTTTAATTGGTGCCTGAAGTTGAAAATCGTCTATACAGATTAAAGAAAAGTTAAGAATATTTGGTCTTCTATTGCTCTTGACTTGGAGGCTGGACACGATTTATGTCTTCACTTTCTTCCAGAAATCATGTAACTTATGACATTAGATTTATGTCCCTAGCTCATATTACCCAGGAGCAGGATCCAGTTTTGGAGTTGGTATAAATCTTACACATAGAGATAACTGCATGAATTTATGAAGATGACGACCCCGACAGGATGTTAACAAGCTGCACAATAGACGCTGTGCAAGGAAAACTAATGAGAACTCGTCACTTTTCCAAGATTTACAGTCATGATCCAGACCACATGTAAGCAGATCACAATAGCAAAGAAGGCTGCTCCAGTGCCACGAAGCTCAGCCCGGTGGGTTAGCAGATTGGAAAGTTGTATCTATTTTCCAGTATAGGAACTTTAAATCTAACGATAGTACGAATTAAGACCCATATATAGTAACATATACGGATACAAAACCTTGGCGATATAAGATAAAGAAACAAGACAAAAGAAGAATCTACGTCTTCGAAATGTGGTGCTGGGGAACAATGTTGTCAATACCATGGAGAGCAAGAAGAACAAACAAATAGAGTTTTTCTGTCTGTGTCTTTATTTAATTTTCACTATAGGCTTAGTAATGGGGGTGTCTTATAGACAAGGCCTCCATTATTAACCCATCGGCTTGATGTCAGCTGACATTACAAAGCTAGCAACAACCCCACAACTTTTACCCCACTTCCCACCGCACCAGGGCAAAGTGCCAGAATTGGTGCATCTATTAGATACGCCTTTTCTGGGGCAGCTGCTGGTTGCTATTTTTAGGCTGGGGAGGGACAATATCCATGGCCTCTTCCCAGTCTGAGAATACCAGCCTATATAAAGGTAAAGATAAACCAGCTCACCCCACCTTAGGCTTCTTTGGAGGCACGGAACTGCAAGGAACCACTTGTAAAATGGAGAAAAAGATGATCCAGCTTCAAAACTTGCAACATTTTATTGAATTAAAAAAGAAGTTCCATCATGAGTGTAGACACAGCTACACGTTTCGACCATCCACTGCTTTCTTGCACAAAGCTATACATGTGCTGAGTGCAATGTAATTTAAATAGCCATCGACCAATCAAAACACATATAGTCAGTCACATGATAAAGTGTCATGATTAGATAAAAACACCACATGATAATATTTGTGTAAAGACTGCACATAAACAAATAATGGCCGCGATCCGAATAACAACATCACATAAGTGTGACCGAATAAATACACGTGAATTTAACAAAATATTCAACATCAATATTGAAACATCAATTCCCATTTTAGATTGAGACCACTGGGATAGCAGGTATCCAGGTTATACATCCAAAGTGCTTCTCTGTCCAAGAGACGCTTTCTGATGTCATCGCGCCTTGGATCTGCAGCTACTCGCTCAATTCTGAAGACTTGTAGAGGCATCTCTGTTATGTTGTGAGATAAAGTGTTTTCATGAGAAATGCTGCGATTGGTGTAAGATGTGCTATTGAAGTCTATGAGGTGTTCCTATATTTTTTTTTAATTTTTCATATGGTGCAACCCACATACGATGCGGTGACATCAGAAAGCGTCTCTTGGACAGAGAAGCATTTTGAATGTATTATGTTTCAATATTGATGTTGAATATTTTGTTTAATACACATGTATCTATTCAGTCACACTTTAGAAAACCGCGTGGGGACCCCTCTACTTTTGACAACCAGTCAAGATAAATCTGACAGCTGGGGGATGCGGCCTGCAGCTGTCTGCTTTAGCTTGGCTGGTTATCAAAAATGAAGGTGACATCAGTAGGGTTTTCTCAGTTTACAGGGCCTGGTTCTCACAAGGGAAGGGCTGCTGTGAACTGAAATAACCTTACTTTAAAGTCACGTGAGTTCATAGCAGCTGGTTCTCATGCTATGAAGTGCCAGTGCCGGATTGATGAATAACCGCGAGTCTGACAGGATCCCAGCATTAATAAGTCCAGCACTCGAGCTACCATGAGACCCGGTGGCTGTGAACTCAAGTGACCTTAAAGGTTACCAGAGTTCACAGCCACTGGGTCTCACGGCAGCTGCGAGACCCAGAAATCTTATGGGAAACTTTGGCGGACACTTTTAGGTTACTTGTGTTTCTAGCTGCTGGAACCCATGGAAGCTGTGAACTAAGGTTACCTTGGGTGTGTATTTTACTGTACTTTTTAATAAATAAATGAAAAAAAATGGCGTGGGGTTATCATAGGGAAGACCCCCCCAAAAAATGAAGTGGGATCTCCCTGATATATACAAACCAACAAAGGATATCGATACAGCTGCGGGCTGAAATTAATAGGCTAGAAAGGGGCCATGGATATTGGCCCCTTCCCAGACTAAGAACATCAGCCATCCATAAGATGCGCCAATCCTGGCACTTAGCCTCGCTCCTCCCACTTGCCCTGGTGTGGCAAGTGGGATAATAGGTGTGGGGTTGCTGTCAGCTGTTTTATGGCTGCTGACATCAATCCCACGGGTTAGTAATAGAGAGGTGTCTATAAGACACCCCCATTACTAACCCTATAGTCAAATGCACTAAAAACAGAGCCAGAGTAAAGTCTGTTAATAGAAATATACACATAAATTCCTTTATTTGAAATAAAAACTCCCCGACCCAGTTATTCAAGAAAAATTAAAATAACAAAGCAAAGTTATGTTCACCTTTACACCGATAATCCATTAATGACTATGTCCCTCAACGACCTGAATGGCTTGGAGAGCGGTTACATCACTGATGCGACCTCTCACCATGCCAGCTGGCTCACACCACGCAGAGATTGATAATGTTGATAATGCAGCTGCATGTGACCGGCATAACCTTAGTGATGCCACCGCCGGTCACAAGCAGAGCTTCTCACTGCTCCCCAAACCATCCGGATCAAATAAAGGAGTATGTGTGTTTATTTCAATTAAAGGACTTTACTTTGTCTCTGTCTTTATTACATTTGACCATGAGATTACTAATGGGGGTGTCTTATAGACGCCTCTCCATTACTAATGATGTCAGCTGACAATACAAAGCTGATATCAACCCCAATACCATTACCTCTTCACCAGGGCAAGTGGGAAGAGCCGGTCAAATGTGCCTTTTCTGGGGCAGCTGCAGGCTGCTATTTTAAGACTGGGGAAGGCCAAAATCCATGGCCCCTTCCCAGTCTGAAAATACCAACCCCCAGCTGTCTGCTTTAGCTTGGCTGGTTGTCAATGAGGGCTAACCTTTGCCATTTTTTAAATGTTTTAAATAATTAAAAAATATTGCGTGGGGCCCCTCTATTTTTGACAAACAGCCAGCGAGACCGGGCTATCATCGAGACACAGATGACAGCGTGGGAAACACAGGATGTTCTTGATTCATTTCAATGGAGTCTGGGTTGGAGTTTGGGTACCGTTCTGGTACCCAAACCAAACTTTTTTTTTATGTTCTGATGGAACCGAACATCCATGGGTCTGCTGATCACCAGTAATATTTTTACAATAAAAATCGTCATGAAGTCCATTATTGTTGGACAAAACTAAGGAACTGTATATTATTTTAATATCTAGATCTCCAGTGGTGTTTACTATGGCTATGCTGCGAAAAGTACCAGCTCTACCCTATTCACAAGCATATTATCCACATGCGTTGACCACCATCTTGAGTACTAGTAGCGTATCGGGTACTGTTATTGCTCGGCCTGCTCAGTCTTTCTTATGAAGCCTCGTTATCTTATGACCTTTCACTACAGCTTGGAGAATTAAAAAGGAGTTCAGCTGTTATGTACCCACAGTGCTAGGACAGGAGCATAGGAGTTAGGTTACCTCCACATAATCCCCTACTGAGAACGAAGATTAACTCCTGAAATTCTTTATCTAAAAATTACTAAAATTTAAAAGTGCAATAACTGTCCTATTGTCCTGTTTATTTAGTCTATGGAGTGAGGTATAATTCCCATCCTCAACTACCCACAGATGTCCTCCTTATACAGTGAAGAAAGACTCACACTTTAAGCTACAAAGAAGAATGTCAAGAGAAAATTCAGTCAATTTACTTGATAAGAAGAAACTGTACGGCTAGGATTACTATTTATTTTACTAACACACTACCCAATGAGTAAAACTAATTTTACTATGATACTGCCTGTCACGGGGTCCTTCTTCGATACCACACAATCAACCGAGCAAGAGAATAATGAACAATTCCAAAAGCTATATTTAGGAAAAAACACAAAAGGTCCATATACGATCCACCACACAAAGGATAAGATAGTCCAGAAGCCGAATGCAGTTCAGTAATCGGATAAATGTCCAAGGAGATGAGAGTCCAATAATCCGGGAGACAGAGGATAAAAAATGGTCCATATGCTTCCCCTTCTCTCTGATGTGCTGTGTTCACATCATCATTCCACACAAGACTGATCTGTGTGTCCCCTCCCTGATTTTTACAAGTCCCTCTCATTCACAGGTTATGGGGGTGGGTCTCAGGGGCTCATTGTTTCAACAAGCTAGGTCAATATGTCATTAGCATATTAGCAAACAACATTATTCACTGATCCTTTGGAGAGATAACAATACAGAACTGTGGGGAGAATATCAGATGGCAAATAACAGCCATTCATCAATTAGCAAATAACTCCTTCTACAAGAAAACAACATGAAAATAAGTAAAATAGAAATATACACAAAAATGATACCCACATAGCATATCACACCATCACAACCTCTCCCCCCTCATAATAAGTGAGCACGCTATGAGGTCTACACAGACCTCTGGCCTGCTCACTTTAGTCCACATTGCTCAATAGTTTATAGTTCCTTGAACAGTGGCAGGGGTTGCAATAATGTCTGGGGTCCTGGCTTTATGGTCATACCAGGCTTTTTGACTGGACTGGGCCATTCGCTGATGTTCATTAGCCAAGGTAGCTAGCTGGGCGAGACAGTCTCTGAACTCTAGAACGTAGGGAATGATGGGCGTTACGGTATCTGCGATATCTCCCTCCAATTGTTTTTTCAGAAGAGAGAGGCCCACGGACCTTCTGCTCCCACAAAATGACTTTGTAACTCCCCAATGTCATTTCCAAGGAGGATATCTGCAGGAAGTCCTCCCATAACTCCAATCCAACAGTTTTTCTCCAAAACCATAATCCAAACGTACCAAAGCTCGCTGTATATATTTGCGGACACCCCACGCCAGGACAATGGGAATTCCCGGGCCCTGGTGAATTGCCTCGGGTCGAACCACACGGGGGGCAGCGATAGTCAGAAATGCCCCGTGTCTCTAAATCCCGACACTTTGTATCCATCAATTAAGACATCCTGCATGTGGCAATGCTGTTGCTGTGTATTTCTGATGGACAAAGGCCGGAGTCCGTACACTCCAGGAGGGGTATCTATAGTGCCGTGGTCGGTGGTCCACTCTGGTGGGGGTGTTGGTAGCTCTTCCTCAGGCGGGATGGAGTGCACAAGATGCACTGGACGAGGTGGGGCTGCGAGGGGCTTCCTCCGAATCCTTGAGGGACAGCCAGACTGCAAATGTCCAGGTTGCCCACACCCATAACATCTCCTCTCTGTGATACCCCCAGGTCGTGGTCGGAACTGTTGGGGCCCAGGAGTGTGAGGTGTGATTGTCATCGGCTTGCGACTAGGTGGAAGGGCAGATATAATCGGAGGGGGATGGGGCACAGGAGCAGGCCATGGTTCATTGTCCAGAAGCCTCCTCCATTGTGGTCGGATAGTAAGGGCTTCATCGGCCAGGGCTGCAGCTCTATCCACGGTACACGGAGTGCGCTCCCGGACCCATTCCCATACCTCTGCGGGCACTTGGCAAGAAATTGTTCTATAAGGAACGCCTGTATAACATCTTCCACAGTAAAGGTGTTTTCTGCTTTCAGTCATCTCTGACATGCCTGGGACATCTTATGTGCATACATCCTAAACGATCCCCCCGTGGTGCATGGGAGGTCTCGGAACTTGGCCCTATATGAGCCTGGGGAGATAGCATGCTAATCCAGGATAGTCTGCTTTACAATGTTATAATCCCAATTCTGCTATGAGTCAATGGTTCGGTAAGAAGATCGTAAGAATATGGGAGGCCCCGGACCGGACCACGAAGCCCATCGGACCGGGACAGCAACGGGACCGCCCCTGGGTGAGTATAGTCTAACCTTTTTCTTACCTTTCAGGTTACATCGGGGGCTTATCTACAGCATTACAGAAAGCTGTAGATAAGCCCCTGATGCCGGTGGCCTTATCTCATATATGATTTTTGGGGTGACAGATTCCCTTTAAAAACGTACGCGTTTCAACGGAAAAACGTCCGTCTTAATCATTGATTATGTTAAAATACGAATGTTTTTAATGTCTGGACTATGACTTAATTGTTTTAATATTATTTGAAGCTATGGATTAAAAAAAATGGATTTTATGGACTTTCAAGTCCTATAATACTGCTCCTATGTACAAGAATGTAACTACTATAATACTGCTCCTATGTACAAGAATATAACTACTATAATACTGCTCCTATGTACAAGAATATAACTACTATAATACTGCTCCTATATACAAGAATATAACTACTATAATACTGCCCCTATGTGCAAGAATATAACTACTATAATACTGCTCCTATGTGCCAGAATATAACTGCTATAATACTGCCCCTTATGTTCAAGAATATAACTACTATAATACTGCCCCCTATGTACAAGAATATAACTACTATAATACTGCTCCTATGTACAAGAATATAACTACTATAATACTGCTCCTATGTACAAGAATATAACTACTATAATACTGCTCCTATGTACAATAATATAACTACTATAATACCGCTCCCTGTGTACAAGAATATAACTACTATAATACTGCCCCTATGTACAAGAATATAACTACTATAATACTGCTCCTATGTACAAGAATATAACTACTATAATACTGCTCCTATATACAAGAATATAACTACTATAATACTGCCCCTATGTGCAAGAAAATAACTACTATAATACTGCTCCTATGTGCCAGAATATAACTGCTATAATACTGCTCCTATGTACAAGAATATAACTACTATAATACTGCTCCTATGTACAAGAATATAACTACTATAATACTGCCCCTATGTACAAGAATATAACTACTATAATACTGCTCCTATGTACAAGAATATAACTACTATAATACTGCTCCTATGTACAAGAATATAACTGCTATAATACTGCTCCTATGTACAAGAATATAACTTCTATAATACTGCCCCCTATGTACAAGAATATAACTACTATAATACTGCCCCTATGTACAAGAATATAACTACTATAATACTGCTCCTATGTACAAGAATATAACTACTATAATACTGCTCCTATGTGCCAGAATATAACTGCTATAATACTGCCCCTTATGTTCAAGAATATAACTACTATAATACTGCCCATATGTACAGGAATATAACTACTATAATACTGCTCCTATGTACATAAATATAACTACTATAATACTGCCCCTATGTACAGGAATATAACTACTATAATACTGCTCCTATGTACAAGAATATAACTACTATAATACTGCCCCTATGTACAAGAATATAACTACTATAATACTGTCCCCTATGTACAAGAATATAACTGCTATAATACTGCCCCTTATGTTCAAGAATATGACTACTTTAATTTTCAATATAAAACAGCACTTTTGTAATGAACTAGTGCCGCTAATTTTTCTCATGCCATATTCTTGTTCTTTTTACTGTGCAAAATTCTTTTTAATGCACATTGACAGCACGTTTGCTCACTGGTTCTGATCACATGTGATAATCTGCCAACAGAGCGCACCGTCTTTGCACATTGTAAGAAGCTTACCTGGTGAACATGAAAAGCAGGTACCAGCCAAGCCCCTGCAACTGGTCTCTTCTCACCCGGTAATCTCCTTACAATGTGCACTGTCAGTGTGCTCTGTTGTCACCTTGCTACTACTGATCAGAAATGGTGAGAAAGTGCACTGTCACTGTGCATATTCCGCAGTGATAATAATTTACTGAGCATATGTCATCATTGACAAACAATGCATGCTCATTAGAGCAGGGACTAGCCCAGACCCTGAAATAGATGTGACTAACGATGCTTTGTTTCAAGGTGGGAAAAAAAATGCAAGAGTTGCTGTTTTTAGGTTGTTGCATTTCTTTTTTTTTTTTTTTAAAAGTGCAATGAAAATACTGTAGGCATCCCAACTAGTGTTGAGCGATACCGTCCGATACTTGAAAGTATCAGTATCGGAAAGTATCGGCCGATACCGGCAAAGTATCAGATCTAATCCGATACCGATACCCGATACCAATACAAGTCAATGGGACACCAAGTATCGGACGGTATCCTGTATGGTTCCCAGGGTCTGAAGGAGAGGAAACTCTCCTTCAGGCCCTGGGATCCATATCAATGTGTAAAAGAAAGAATTAAAATAAAAAATAGGGATATACTCACCTCTCCGGCGCAGCCTGGACTTTACCGCCGTAACCGGGAGCCGTTGTACCTAAGAATGCGCGCTTGAAGGGCCTTAGATGAGGTCACTGCGCTCTGATTGGTCCGTAGCGGTCGCGTGACCGCTACGCGACCAATCACAAAGCCATGACGTCACCTAAGGTCTTTCAAGCGCTTGAAATACCTTAGAAGACGTCCGCAGCTTCTGTTTGGTCGCGTAGCGGTCGCGTGACCAATCACAAAGCAGTGACGTCTTCTAAGGTATTTCAAGCGCTTGAAAGACCTTAGGTGACGTCACGGCTTTGTGATTGGTCGTGTAGCGGTCACGCGACCGCTACGGACCAATCAGAGTGCAGTGACCTCATCTAAGGCCCTTCAAGCGCGCATTCTTAGGTACAACGGCTCCCGGTTACGGCGGTAAAGTCCAGGCTGCGCCGGAGAGGTGAGTATATCCCTATTTTTTATTTTAATTCTTTCTTTTACACATTGATATTAATCCCGATACCGATTCCCGATACAACAAAAGTATCGGATCTCGGTATCGGAATTCCGATACCGGCAAGTATCGGCCGATACCCGATACTTGCGGTATCGGAATGCTCAACACTAATCCCAACATGTTATCAACATAAATGTCAGGTTTCTGTGCAGAAAGGAAGCCTTCTCTCAACTCCACTCCAAAGACATATGAGTCTCGGAAATTGACCGCTAAATTTTTTCAATTTTTGTTTACAAATGTGATAATTTGTTTAAGCCAATAAAACAATAAAACTTCATGTACAAGTTTGGTATCTCAGTGATTGCACCATCTTGCAAAATCATATTGCGAGGTTGTTTTTCACCATGCAGTTCCCACAAAAAATGGCCTTCGCCCCGCCGTGGCTGCGATCGCTCTGATTGGCTGTTGAAAGTGAAACAGCCAATCAGAGCAATCTGTATTATTTCACCTATGAAAATTGGTGAAATATTACAATCCAGCCATGGACGATGCTGCAATAGCATCGGCCATGGCTGGAGACCCCGATCTGGCCCCCCCCCACCGTCCGACGGCGTCGATCTGCAGCCGCCGTCAGTGTTCCCTACCCCTCTGTCCTGTCCTAAGCGCCTTCCTCTCCCCTGTGAGGTTCTATCACAGCGATCAAAATAAAAAAATAGTAAATAAACCCCCCCCTTTATCACTCCCATAGGTAGGGACAATAATAAAATACAGAAAATATATTTATTTTTGTTTTTTCGTTAGGGTTAGGGGTAGGGTTGCACTTAGGGATAGGGTTGCACTTAGGGATAGGGTTGCACTTAGGAATAGGGTTGCACTTAGGGATAGGGTTGCACTTAGGGATAGGGTTAGAATTAGGGTTAGGGTTACAATTAGGGTTAGGGTTAGGGTTAGAATTAGGGTTAGGGTTAGAATTAGGGCTAGAGTTGGAATTAGGGTTAGAATTAGGCTATGTGCACACGGTGCGGATTTGGCTGCGGATCCGCAGCGGATTGGTCGCTGCGGATTCGTAGCAGTTTTCCATTACGTTTACAGTACCACGTAAACCTATGGAAAACCAAATCCGCTGTGCCCATGGTGTGGAAAATACAGCACGGAAATGCTGCGTTGTATTTTCTGCAGCATGTCAATTCTTTGTGTGGATTCCGCAGCGTTTCACACCTGCTCCATAATAGGAATCCGCAGGTGAAATCCACACAAAAAACACTGGAAATCTGCGGTAAATCCGTAGGTAAAGCACAGTGCTTTTACCTGCAGATTTTTCAAAAACGGTGCGGAAAAATCGGCACACAAATCCGCAACATGGGCACATAGCCTTAGGGTTAGGGTTGGAATTAGAGTTAGGGTTGGAATTAGGGATAAAACTAGGGTTAGGGGTGTGTTGGGGTTAGGGTTGGGATTAGGGTTAGGGGTGTGTTGGGGTTAGTGTTGGAGTTAGATTTGAGGGGTTTCCACTGTTTAGGCACATCAGGGGGTCTCCAAACGTGACATGGCGCCACCATTGATTCCAGCCAATCTTGGGTTGAAAAAGTCAAATGGTGCTCTCTCCCTTCCGAGTCCCGACGTTTGCCCAAACAGTGGTTTACCCCCACATATGGGGTACCATCGTACTCAGGAGAAACTGGACAACAACTTTTGGGGTCCAATTTCTCCTGTTACCCTTGGGAAAATAAAAAATTCTGGGCTAAAAAAATATTTTTGAGGAAAGAAAACGTATTTATTATTTTCACGGCTCTGCTTTATAAACTTCTGTGAAGCACTTGGGGGTTAAAAGTGCTCACCACACATTTAGATAAGTTCCTTTGGGGGTCTAGTTTTCAAAATGGGGTCACTTGTGGGGGGTTTCTACTGTTTAGGCACATCACGGGCTCTGCAAACACAACGTGACGCCCGCAGAGCATTCCATCAAAGTCTGCATTTCAAAACGTCACTACTTCACTTCCGAGCCCCGGCATGTGCCCAAACAGTGGTTTAACCCCACATATGGGGTATCAGCGTAATCAGGAGAAACTGGACAAGAACTTTTGGGGTCCAATTTCTCCTGTTACCCTTTGGAAAATAAAAAATTGTGGGCTAAAAAATTTTTTTTGATGAAAGAAAACTTATTTATTATTTTCACGGCTCTGTGTTATAAACTTCTGTGAAGCACTTTGGGGTTCAAAGTGCTCACCACACATCTAGATTAGTTCCTTGGGAGGTCTAGTTTCCAAAATGGGGTCACTTGTGGGGGAGCTCCAATGTTTAGGCACACAGGGGCTCTCCAAACGCGACATGGTGTCCGCTAACGATGAAGATAATTTTTCATTCAAAAAGTCAAATGGCGCTCCTTCCCTTCCGAGCCTTACCATGTGCCCAAACAGTGGTTTACCCCCACATATGAGATATCTGTGTACTTAGGAGAAATTTTCCAACAAATTTTAGGATCCATTTTATCCTGTTGCCCAAGTGAAAATGAAAAAATTGAGGCTAAAAGAATTTTTTGGTGAAAAAAAAGTACTTTTTCATTTTTACAGATCAATTTGTGAAGCACCTGGGGGTTTAAAGTGCTCACTATGCATCTATATAAGTTCCTTGGGAGGTCTAGTTTCCAAAATGGGGTCACTTGTGGGGGAGCTCCAATGTTTAGGCACACAGGGGCTCTCCAAACGCGACATGGTGTCCGCTAAAGATTGGAGCCAATTTTTCATTCAAAAAGTCAAATGGCGCTCCTTCCCTTCCGAGCCCTGCCGTGCGCCCAAACAGTGGTTTACCCCCACATATGAGGTATCAGCGTACTCAGGACAAATTGGACAACAACTTTCATAGTCCAGTTTCTTCTTTTACCCTTGGGAAAATAAAAAAATTGTTGCTAAAAGATCATTTTTGTGACTAAAAAGTTAAATGTTCATTTTTTCCTTCCATGTTGCTTCTGCTGCTGTGAAACACCTGAAGGGTTAACAAACTTCTTGAATGTGGTTTTGAGCACCTTGAGGGGTGCAGTTTTTAGAATGGTGTCACTTTTGGGTATTTTCAGCCATATAGAACCCTCAAACTGACTTCAAATGTGAGGTGGTCCCTAAAAAAATGGTTTTGTAAATTTTGTTGTAAAAATGAGAAATCACTGGTCAAATTTTAACCCTTATAACTTCCTAGCAAAAAAAATTTTGTTGATGTAAAGTAGACATGTGGGAAATGTTATTTATTAACTATTTTGTGTCACATAACTCTCTGGATTAACAGAATAAAAATTTAAAATGTGAAAATTGCAAAATTTTCTAAATTTTCGCCAAATTTCCGTTTTTTTCACAAATAAACGCAGAAATTATCGACCTAAATTTACCACTAACATGAAGCCCAATATGTCACGAAAAACAGTCTCAGATTTGCTAGGATCCGTTGAAGTGTTCCTGAGTTATTACCTCATAAAGGGACACTGGTCAAAATTGCAAAAAATGGCCAGGTCATTAAGGTCAAAATAGGCTGGGTCATGAAGGGGTTAATTATGTATTTCTACAAGTCGTTCCCCCAAAATACAAGCCCTCATATGGCTTTATGGACGGATAAATAAAAACTATATGGTTCTTGGAAGAAGGAGAGGAAGTTACAAAAGTGCAAAACAAAAAATCGCTCTGTCCTTAAGTGGTTAAATATTTAATATACAATTTCTTATAGTGTTGTATATAAAAAGAAAAAAGGGTTAATGCAAGTAGTTCTCTAGGAAGTCATGGGAAATAAAGAGGTTACATTGTTACATTGCATCCAGTAACGATGATACATTGTATCATATGCAGTCATAGTGTTGTAGGTCGGCTGCCGTACATGTGACCTCTGAACCCTCACTGTATCTGTTTCCTAAATCTGTTAAAATTGGGCATTTTGCTCAATATGTTTCTACTGTCAAGATGAAGAATATGAGACCAGTGCAGAACCCCTACTGGTCACATCCCTGACTGGGGAAGGAATGTGCAGGACACAGGGGTCAGACTAGACGAGGATGTCAAAGGTTCATAGGGAAGACTGTCCAGATAATGGGAAAAAGATTAAAGAAAGGGAAAAATCTAGATTAAAGTCTTTTTTCTGAGAATAAAAATTCTAAAATGATTTTCTTTTGTCATGTCAGAGGTTGCATGAGAGAAAACATTTTGGTGTCCCCAAGACAACACTTCTTGTTCATCTATTCTGTAAGCAAAGTGATCTATACTGTACCATGTTCTGTTCATATTTTATTATAGTAGTTTCAGTTCATTATTAAGCACATGGTCAGTATAAGGCCATGTTCACACAGTGCGTTTTTTACCGCGGAACCGCAGCGGTTCTGCCGCTGCGGAACCGCTGCGGTTCCGCAGCTGTTTTCCATGCAGGGTACAGTACAATGTACCCTATGGAAAACAGGAACCACTGTGCACACGATCCTGAATTTCCAAAAAAAAGCCCCGCTGAATAGCTGCGGGAAAAAAGAAGGAGCATGTCACTTCTTTGTCCGAAACAGCAGCGGTTCTGCACCCATAGACCTCCATTGTGAGGTCAAACCCGCAGTAAAACCCGCAGATCAAAAATATATCTGCGGGTTTTATTGCGGTTTGTGGTGCAGAACCGCTGCAGCAGGAAGTGCGGGGAAGTGGCCGGAAGTGCGTGGGCGGAAGTGCTTGGGCGGAGAGACATGGAGGCATACCGTCGCATGGGGATCGTGTCGGCCGTTTGATTGATTTGGTATGTATGTGTGTGTGTGTGTGTGTGTGTGTGTGTGTATGTGTGTGTGTGTGTATGTGTGTGTGTGTGTGTCCCCATGCGACGCTAGTGCCACCATTGTGCTAAGTCGCCGTATGGGACTACTACTCCCATCCGGTATTAGGATGGGAGAGTTGTCCCTGTGTCCGGCGACTTAGCACAGTTGTAAAGTTACACAAAACACACACAATACACATACATGACACACAGTACATACAACATATAACAGAGTATATACTCACCAACAGCACACTGGTAGGCGAAGCCCTCGATCCCCTAGATAAAATCCCAAAATAAAAAATCAAATTCATACTCCCTGTCCGCAGAATCCATAAAACGAGTGTCCAACGCCGATTGGCTGCTCTCTGGCGATACACTGCCAGGAGCGAAGCTCCTAGCAGTGTATCGCGTACTGTTCCGGAGTTCAATGGCTCCGGCGTCTCGGTTAACGGCAGTACAGCTGCGTTGAACTTTCCCACGCAGCACTGCTGTTAAGCGAGAGTGCCGGGGTCAATGACCGCCGGTAAACTCGCTCGCGCATGCGCAGTGACACACCGACAGGAACTATGGCTCCTGTCAGTGTGTTATACGTTATATACACTCACTGGCCACTTTATTAGGTACACCTGTCCAACTTCTTGTTAACACTTAATTTCTAATCAGCCAATCACATGGCGGCAACTCAGTGCATTTAGGCATGTAGACATGGTCAAGACAATCTCCTGCAGTTCAAACCGAGCATCAGTATGGGGAAGAAAGGTGATTTGAGTGCCTTTGAACGTGGCATGGTTGTTGGTGCCAGAAGGGCTGGTCTGAGTATTTCAGAAACTGCTGATCTACTGGGATTTTCACGCACAACCATCTCTAGGGTTTACAGAGAATGGTCCGAAAAAGAAAAAAAATCCAGTGAGCGGCAGTTCTGTGGGCGGAAATGCCTTGTTGATGCCAGAGGTCAGAGGAGAATGGGCAGACTGGTTCGAGCTGATAGAAAGGCAACAGTGACTCAATTCGCCACCCGTTACAACCAAGGTAGGCCTAAGAGCATCTCTGAACGCACAGTGCGTCGAACTTTGAGGCAGATGGGCTACAGCAGCAGAAGACCACACCGGGTACCACTCCTTTCAGCTAAGAACAGGAAACTGAGGCTACAATTTGTACAAGCTCATCGAAATTGGACAGTAGAAGATTGGAAAAACGTTGCTTGGTCTGATGAGTCTCGATTTCTGCTGCGACATTCGGATGGTAGGGTCAGAATTTGGCGTAAACAACATGAAAGCATGGATCCATCCTGCCTTGTATGGAGCATCTTTGGGATGTGCAGCCGACAAATCTGCGGCAACTGTGTGATGCCATCATGTCAATATGGACCAAAATCTCTGAGGAATGCTTCCAGCACCTTGTTGAATCTATGCCACGAAGAATTGAGGCAGTTCTGAAGGCAAAAGGGGGTCCAACCCGTTACTAGCATGGTGTACCTAATAAAGTGGCCGGTGAGTGTATATGTGTGATACGTGGCACTGAAATACGTGATACGTGGCACTGAAATACGTGATACGTGGCACTGAAATACGTGATACGTGGCACTTAAATACGTGGCACTTAAATACGTGATACGTGGCACTTAAATACGTGATACGTGGCACTTAAATACGTGATACGTGGCACTTGAATACGTGATACGTGGCACTGAAATACGTGATACGTGGCACTGAAATACGTGGCACTGAAATATGTGGCACTCAAATAAGTGGCACTTAAATACGTGATACGTGGCACTTAAATACGTGGCACTTAAATACGTGGCACTTAAATACGTGATACGTGGCACTTAAATACGTGGCACGGAAATACGTGGCACTGAAATACGTGGCACTTAAATACGTGATACGTGGCACTTAAATATGTGGCACGGAAATACGTGGCACTGAAATACGTGGCACTTAAATACGTGATATGTGGCACTTAAATACGTGGCACTGAAATACGTGGCACTGAAATACGTGGCACTTAAATACGTGGCACTGAAATACGTGGCACTTAAATACGTGATACGTGGCACTTAAATACGTGGCACTTAAATACGTGGCACTGAAATACGTGGCACTTAAATACGTGGCACTTAGGCTATGTTCACATTTGCGTTGTGCGCCGCAGCGTCGGCGCCGCAACACACAACGCAAACAAAAACGCAGCAAAACGCATGCACAACGCTGCGTTTTGCGCCGCATGCGTCCTTTTTTTGATTGATTTTGGACGCAGCAAAAATGCAACTTGCTGCGTCCTCTGCGCCCGGATGCGTGCGCTACAGTGACGCATGCAGCGCAAAACGCAAGTGCGACGCATGTCCATGCGCCCCCATGTTAAATATAGGGGCGCATGACGCATGCGGCGACGCTGCGGCGCCCGACGCTGCGGCGCAGACCGCAAATGTGAACGTAGACTTAAATAGCTGGATAGAGCTGGATCCGCGGGCTGTGATCTGGCCTACGCTCAGCACTCTGCGGAGCGCTGTCATTCAAAACACGTCCACTCATTTTGGTGTTTAGTCCCAAAATGGAGGATGGAAGAAGAAAAGGGTTGGACAAGGAAATGGCATCATTTCTTTTTTTTTTTTCCCCCACTGCAGTTAAAGCTTTATTTGTGTCAAACACAGACAATCTGCAGAGAAAACTGCATAAAAAACGCATCAAAAACCGCATCAAAAACGCATCAAAAACGCACCAAAAACGCACCTGCGTTTTCTGCCAAGAGCTGCGGTTTTAGTCCTCAAAAAAAAGGATTGAAATCAGGAACGTGTGAACATACCCTTATAGTAGTTATATTCTTGTACATAGGAGCAGTATTATAGTAGTTATATTCTTGTACATAGGAGCAGTATTATAGTAGTTATATTCTTGTATATAAGGAGCAGTATTATAGCAGTTATATTCTTGTACATAGGTGCAGTATTATAGTAGTTATATTCTTGTACATATGAGCAGTATTATAGTAGTTACATTCTTGTACATAGGAGCAGTATTATAGTAGTTATATTCTTGTACATAGGGGCAGTATTATAGTAGTTATATTCTTGTACATAGGGGCAGTATTATAGTAGTTATATTCTTGTACATAGGGGCAGTATTATAGTAGTTATATTCTTGTACATAGGGGGCAGTATTATAGTAGTTATATTCTTGTACATAGAGGCAGTATTATAGTAGTTATATTCTTGTACATAGGAGCAGTATTATAGTAGTTATATTCTTGTATATAGGGGCAGTATTATAGTAGTTATATTCTTGTACATAGAGGCAGTATTATAGTAGTTATATTCTTGTACATAGGGGCAGTATTATTGTAGTTATATTCTTGTACATAGGGGCAGTATTATAGTAGTTATATTCTTGTACATAGGGGCAGTATTATAGTAGTTATATTCTTGTATATAGGGGCAGTATTATAGTAGTTATATTCTTGCACATAGGAGCAGTATTATAGTAGTTATATTCTTCTACATAGGGGCAGTATTATAGTAGTTATATTCTTCTATATAGGGGCAATATTATAGAAGACATATTCTTGTACATAGTGGTGTGCTGTGGTGTGCTTGGTGCTGTGGTGTCACGATTCACACCGTGACTGTCACCAATTGTCAAGATCCCTTAGCCGCTGCCTACAATATGTCACGGATTGGGGTGACTTTAGACCAGCAGACGGCTATCACATGTGCAGGGGGCTTATCCTAGTTATCCCTCCACTGCCACAATGTGATGAAAAAAAACACACACGAGGCTATTGACCTCTTAGTTTACAGCAGGGGCTTATTTTAGGTATCCCACTGCTCTTCAGTATACCATGAACTGCAGGGATTTGTGTCTATCCCGCTTACAGTTCCACTTAACACTTGCAGCTCTCTGGCGCCCCCCTTACTCTCAGGTCAGATTAGGTACTGCACCTGGGGTAATTAGTCGCCAGAAAGGCTGCCTGCTATGTACTGGCTATTGGGCGCACTGCAGCGATGCGATAACTACTCCCGCTCAGGCAGGAACAATAATTATCAAGCCGCAGTCGCTACAGTGACCCCCCCAAAAAGCCGGCACACGGTAAGCTGCCACCAGCGCCGATTAAACGGGTTCGGCTGCTAACCCAAAACAGTAGCGTAATTCCCTTCAGAGACAGGGTACGGTTTAGGGCAGGAAGAACGAACTAGTATTAAATATGATACCCCATGAATGATTTTTAGGCAGTGTTTATAAAATATTTCACAAAGATGTTACAAATGAGACAATTGCAAATATGTACAAGGTAATTATAAAAATAAAAGGATTAAATGAAGAAAAGGTAACACTCACATATTCTCAGATCATTGCATTGCAGGCAACAGGCTAGGAGCTTTCCATCTATCCCAGTGCATTGGCACTCGCAGTCTGGTCGCTTCAGGTAAAAACTCACAACTCCCCCCCTGGAAACCTGCCAGCAACTTTATAACCTACAGCCTGTGACCTCACAGAAAGGGCTGGTTTTTCCAACCCCTCCTACTTCTTCAGTATTGCTCACTGGGCATTAAATATATCTGATGCCCGTAACTTCGCTACAGAACATAAAATAATCGCACCCTACCCATCGTTCATCTCATAGTATCGTGGGCATTCCGATGAGATCAAATATGTCCTATTTGTCACGCACATTGACAGAGAAATCCCTACCTCTGTACCAGATGGAGCTACAAGCCTGTGATTAGAGTGATGCGTAGATCCTCCGAGTGTGATTATGACGATATATTTTGGTGTTCGTAACTTAACCGGTTTGCATAATATCTTCCAAAAACAGAACAAAAGACTTTCATTTTCTGGAAGGTTCTAATCTAGTTAAAGCTGGGCACTTTCCCCCCACAAGAAATACTGGTCGTAAATACCTTTCGTCAATAAAACTCCCCCACAAGGCAAGCTCTTCTACACAGTTAGAAACACAGGGAAGGAAAGAGAACCAGAGAGAAGGGGGGTTTCTTAGCCCACATCCTGGGCTGACAAGAGAAACTAAACTTATATGATATTTCATACCATATCGTGACACCTCCCCCTTTTAGCGTGCGCTACGGCGGCAGAACCTCTCGGTATGCCTCCATGCGCACCTCCGTGGGTTCACCCTGGCGGGACAGTCCATCTGCATTGTCCATCTGCATTCCCATGCTCTTTGCCCGCTTTGTGTTTAATGGTGAAGTCAAATTGCTGAAGGGCAAGGCTCCAGCGTAGCAACCTGCCATTGGTTCCACACATGGTGCTTAGCCAGCGCAGAGGGTCGTGGTCGGTCACCACAGTGAAGGTGCGCCCGTACAAGTAGGGCTGCAAGCGCTGCAGGGTCCAGACTATGGCCAGGCACTCCTTCTCAATGGTGGAGTAGGCCACTTCCCTCGGCAAAAGTTTCCGGCTCAGGTACAACACGGGGTGCTCTTGGTCCTCCGAGTCAACCTGGCTGAGCACAGCACCAAGCACACCACTGTGCACCACCACACCACAGCACCACCACACCTACTGTATTCTCACCCATCCCTTGTAGATTGTGAGCCCTCGCGGGCAGGGTCCTCACTCCTCCTGTACCAGTTATGACTTGTATTGTTCAAGATTATTGTACTTGTTTTTATTATGTATACCCCTCCTCACTTGTAAAGCGCCATGGAATAAATGGCGCTATAACAATAAATAATAATAATAATAATAATAACATAGGGAGCAGTATTGTAGCAGTTATATTCTTGTACATAGGAGCAGTATTATAGTAGTTATATTCTTGTACATTGGAGCAGTATTATAGTACTTATATTCTTCTACATAGTAGCAGTATTATAGTAGTTATATTCTTGTATATGGGGGCAGTATTATAGTAGTTATATTCTTGTACATAGGGGCAGTATTATAGTAGTTATATTCTTGTACATAGGGGCAGTATTATAGTAGTTATATTCTTGTACATAGGGGGCAGTATTATAGTAGTTATATTCTTGTACATAGGGGCAGTATTATAGTAGTTATATTCTTGTACATAGGAGCAGTATTATAGCAGTTATATTCTTGTATATAGGGGCAGTATTATAGTAGTTATATTCTTGTACATAGAGGCAGTATTATAGTAGTTATATTCTTGTACATAGGGGCAGTATTATTGTAGTTATATTCTTGTACATAGGGGCAGTATTATTGTAGCTATATTCTTGTACATAGGGGCAGTATTATAGTAGTTATATTCTTGTATATAGGGGCAGTATTATAGTAGTTATATTCTTGTACATAGGGGCAGTATTATAGTAGTTATATTCTTGTACATTGGAGCAGTATTATAGTACTTATATTCTTCTACATAGGGGCAGTATTATAGTAGTTATATTCTTGTATATAGGGGCAGTATTATAGTAGTTATATTCTTGTACATAGGGGCAGTATTATAGTAGTTATATTCTTGTACATATGAGCAGTATTACAGTAGTTATATTCTTTTACATAGAAGCAGTATTATAGTTCTTATATTCTTCCACATAGGGGCAGTGTTATAGTAGTTATATTCTTGTATATAGCGGCAGTATTAAAGAAGTTATATTCTTGTACATAGGGAGCAGTATTGTAGCAGTTATATTCTTGTACATAGAAGCAATATTATAGTAGTTATATTCTTGTACATAGAAGCAGTATTATAGTAGTTATATTCTTGTACATAGGGGCAGTATTATAGTACTTATATTCTTGTACATAGGAGCAGTATTATAGTAGTTATATTCTTGTATATAGGGGCAGTATTATAGTAGTTATATTCTTGTACATAGAGGCAGTATTATAGTAGCTATATTCTTGTACATAGGGGCAGTATTATTGCAGTTATATTCTTGTACATAGGGGCAGTATTATAGTAGTTATATTCTTGTACATAGGGGCAGTATTATAGTAGTTATATTTTTGTATATAGGGGCAGTATTATAGTAGTTATATTCTTGTACATAGGGGCAGTATAATAGTAGTTATATTCTTGTACATAGGAGCAGTATTATAGTAGTTATATTCTTGCACATAGGAGCAGTATTATAGTACTTATATTCTTCTACATAGGGGCAGTATTATAGTAGTTATATTCTTCTATATAGGGGCAGTATTATAGAAGACATATTCTTGTACATAGGGAGCAGTATTGTAGCAGTTATATTTTTGTACATAGGAGCAGTATTATAGTGTTTATATTCTTATAAATAGGAGCAGTATTATAGTAGTTATATGCTTGTACATTGGAGCAGTATTATAGTACTTATATTCTTCTACATAGGGGCAGTATTATAGTAGTTATATTCTTGTATATGGGGGCAGTATTATAGTAGTTATATTCTTGTACATAGGGGCAGTATTATAGTAGTTATATTCTTGTACATAGGGGCAGTATTATAGTAGTTATTTTCTTGTACATAGGGGCAGTATTATAGTAGTTATATTCTTGTACATAGGGGCAGTATTATAATAGTTATATTCTTGTATATAGGGGCAGTATTATAGTAGTTATATTCTTGTACATAGGGGCAGTATTATAGTAGTTATATTCTTGTACATAGGAGCAGTATTACAGTAGTTATATTCTTTTACATAGAAGCAGTATTATAGTACTTATATTCTTCCACATAGGGGCAGTATTATAGTAGTTATACTCTTGTATATAGCGGCAGTATTAAAGAAGTTATATTCTTGTACATAGGGATCAGTATTGTAGCAGTTATATTCTTGTACATAGAAGTAGTATTATAGTAGTTATATTCTTGTACATAGAAGCAGTATTATAGTAGTTATATTCTTGTACATAGGAGCAGTATTATAGTACTTATATTCTTGTACATAGGGGCAGTATTATAGTAGTTATATTCTTGTACATAGGGGCAGTATTATAGTAGTTATATTCTTGTACATAGCAACAGTATTATAGTAGTTATCTTCTTGTACATAGGGGCAGTATTATAGTACTTATATTCTTGTACATGGGAGCAGTTTTATAGTAGTTATATTCTTGTACATAGGAGCAGTATTATAGTAGTTATTTTCTTGTACATAGCAGCAGTATTATAGTAGTTATATTCTTGTACATAGGGGCAGTATTATAGTACTTATATTCGTGTACATAGGAGCAGTTTTATAGTAGTTATATTCTTGTACATAGGGGCAGTATTATAGTAGTTATATTCTTGTACATAGCAACAGTATTATAGTAGTTATCTTCTTGTACATAGGGGCAGTATTATAGTACTTATATTCTTGTACATGGGAGCAGTTTTATAGTAGTTATATTCTTGTACATAGGAGCAGTATTATAGTAGTTATTTTCTTGTACATAGCAGCAGTATTATAGTAGTTATATTCTTGTACATAGGGGCAGTATTATAGTACTTATATTCGTGTACATAGGAGCAGTTTTATAGTAGTTATATTCTTGTACATAGGGGCAGTATTATAGTAGTTATATTCTTCTACATAGGGGCAGTATTATAGTACTTATATTCTTGTACATGGGAGCAGTTTTATAGTAGTTATATTCTTGTACATAGGAGCAGTATTATAGTAGTTATTTTCTTGTACATAGCAGCAGTATTATAGTAGTTATATTCTTGTACATAGGGGCAGTATTATAGTACTTATATTCGTGTACATAGGAGCAGTTTTATAGTAGTTATATTCTTGTACATAGGGGCAGTATTATAGTAGTTATATTCTTCTACATAGGGGGCAGTATTATAGTAGTTATATTCTAGTACATAGGAGCAGTATTATAGTAGTTATATTCTTGTACATAGGGGGCAGTATTATAGTAGTTATATTCTTGCACATAGGAGCAGTATTATATTGGTTATATTCCTGGACATAGGGAGCAGTATTATAGCAGTTATATTCTTGTACATAGGGGCAGTATTATAGTAGTTATATTCTTGTACATAGCAACAGTATTATAGTAGTTATCTTCTTGTACATAGGGGCAGTATTATAGTACTTATATTCTTGTACATGGGAGCAGTTTTATAGTAGTTATATTCTTGTACATAGGAGCAGTATTATAGTAGTTATTTTCTTGTACATAGCAGCAGTATTATAGTAGTTATATTCTTGTACATAGGGGCAGTATTATAGTACTTATATTCGTGTACATAGGAGCAGTTTTATAGTAGTTATATTCTTGTACATAGGGGCAGTATTATAGTAGTTATATTCTTCTACATAGGGGGCAGTATTATAGTAGTTATATTCTAGTACATAGGAGCAGTATTATAGTAGTTATATTCTTGTACATAGGGGGCAGTATTATAGTAGTTATATTCTTGCACATAGGAGCAGTATTATATTGGTTATATTCTTGTACATAGGAGCAGTATTATAGTAGTTATAGTCTTGTACATAGGAGCAGTATTATAGTAGTTATAGTCTTGTACATAGGAGCAGTATTATAGTAGTTATATTCTTGTACATAGGAGCAGTATTATAGTAGTTATATTCTTGTACATAGGAGCAGTATAATAGTTATATTCTTGTACATAGGGGCAGTATTATAGCAGTTACATTCTTGTACATAGGGGCAGTATTATAGCAGTTATATTCTTGTACATAGGAGCAGTATTATAGTAGTTATATTCTTGTACATAAGAGCAGTAATATAGTAGTTATATTCTTGGACTTAGGGGCAGTATTATAGTAGTTATATTCTTGTACATAGGGAGCAGTATTATAGTAGTTATATTCTTGTACATAGGGGCAGTATTATAGTAGTTATATTATTGTACATAGGGGCAGTATTATAGTAGTTATATTCTTGTATATAGGGGCAGTATTATAGTAGTTATATTCTTGTACATATGGGCAGTATTATAGTAGTTATATTCTTGTACATAGGAGCAGTATTATAGTAGTTATATTCTTGTACATAGGAGCAGTATTATAGTAGTTATATTCTTGTACATAGGAGCAGTATTATAGTAGTTATATTCTTGTACATAGGGGGCAGTATTATAGTAGTTATATTCTTGTACATAGGGGGCAGTATTATAGTAGTTATATTCTTGTACAAAGGAGCAGTATTATAGTAGTTATATTCTTGTATATAGGAGCAGTATTACAGTAGTTATAGTCTTGTACATAGGAGCAGTATTATAGTAGTTATATTCTTGTACATAGGAGCAGTATTATAGTAGTTATATTCTTCTACATAGGGGGCAGTATTATAGTAGTTATATTCTTGTACATAGGAGCAGTATTATAGTAGTTATATTCTTGTACATAGGGAGCAGTATTAAAGTAGTTATATTCTTGTACATAGGAGCAGTATAATAGTAGTTATATTCTTGTACATAGGGGCAGTATTATAGCAGTTACATTCTTGTACATAGGGGCAGTATTATAGTAGTTATATTCTTGTACATAGGAGCAGTATTATAGTAGTTATATTCTTGTACATAAGAGCAGTATTATAGTAGTTATATTCTTGTACTTAGGGGCAGTATTATAGTAGTTATATTCTTCTATATAGGGGCAGTATTATAGAAGACATATTCTTGTACATAGGGAGCAGTATTGTAGCAGTTATATTTTTGTACATAGGAGCAGTATTATAGTGTTTATATTCTTATACATAGGAGCAGTATTATAGTAGTTATATTCTTGTACATTGGAGCAGTATTATAGTACTTATATTCTTCTACATAGGGGCAGTATTATAGTAGTTATATTCTTGTATATGGGGGCAGTATTGTAGTAGTTATATTCTTGTACATAGGGGCAGTATTATAGTAGTTATATTCTTGTACATAGGGGCAGTATTATAGTAGTTATTTTCTTGTACATAGGGGCAGTATTATAGTAGTTATATTCTAGTACATAGGAACAGTATTATAGTAGTTATATTCTTGTACATAGGGGGCAGTATTATAGTAGTTATATTCTTGCACATAGGAGCAGTATTATATTGGTTATATTCTTGTACATAGGAGCAGTATTATAGTAGTTATAGTCTTGTACATAGGAGCAGTATTATAGTAGTTATAGTCTTGTACATAGGAGCAGTATTATAGTAGTTATATTCTTGTACATAGGAGCAGTATTATAGTAGTTATAGTCTTGTACATAGGAGCAGTATTATAGTAGTTATAGTCTTGTACATAGGGGCAGTATTATAGTAGTTATATTCTTGTACATAGGAGCAGTATTACAGTAGTTATATTCTTTTACATAGAAGCAGTATTATAGTACTTATATTCTTCCACATAGGGGCAGTATTATAGTAGTTATATTCTTGTATATAGCGGCAGTATTAAAGAAGTTATATTCTTGTACATAGGGATCAGTATTGTAGCAGTTATATTCTTGTACATAGAAGCAGTATTATAGTAGTTATATTCTTGTACATGGAAGCAGTATTATAGTAGTTTTATTCTTGTACATAGGAGCAGTATTATAGTACTTATATTCTTGTACATAGGAGCAGTATTATAGTAGTTATATTCTTGTACATAGGAGCAGTATTATAGTACTTATATTCTTGTACATAGGGGCAGTATTATAGTAGTTATATTCTTGTACATAGGGGCAGTATTATAGAAGTTATATTCTTGAACATAGGGAGCAGTATTATAGCAGTTATATTCTTGTACATAGGGGCAGTATTATAGTAGTTATATTCTTGTACATAGCAACAGTATTATAGTAGTTATATTCTTGTACATAGGGGCAGTATTATAGTACTTATATTCTTGTACATAGGAGCAGTTTTATAGTAGTTATATTCTTGTACATAGGAGCAGTATTATAGTAGTTATATTCTTGTACATAGGGGGCAGTATTATAGTAGTTATATTCTTGCACATAGGAGCAGTATTATATTGGTTATATTCTTGTACATAGGAGCAGTATTATAGTAGTTATATTCTTGTACATAGGGAGCAGTATTAAAGTACTTATATTCTTGTACATAGGAGCAGTATAATAGTTATATTCTTGTACATAGGGGCAGTATTATAGCAGTTACATTCTTGTACATAGGGGCAGTATTATAGTAGTTATATTCTTGTACATAGGAGCAGTATTATAGTAGTTATATTCTTGTACATAAGAGCAGTAATATAGTAGTTATATTCTTGTACTTAGGGGCAGTATTATAGTAGTTATATTCTTGTATATAAAGGGCAGTATTATAGTAGTTATATTCTTGTACATAGGGAGCAGTATTATAGTAGTTATATTCTTGTACATAGGGGCAGTATTATAGTAGTTATATTCTTGTACATAGGGGCAGTTTTATAGTAGTTATATTCTTGTATATAGGGGCAGTATTATAGTAGTTATATTCTTGTACATATGGGCAGTATTATAGTAGTTATATTCTTGTACATAGGAGCAGTATTATAGTAGTTATATTCTTGTACATAGGAGCAGTATTATAGTAGTTATATTCTTGTACATAGGAGCAGTATTATAGTAGTTATATTCTTGTACATAGGGGGCAGTATTATAGTAGTTATATTCTTGTACATAGGGGGCAGTATTATAGTAGTTATATTCTTGTACAAAGGAGCAGTATTATAGTAGTTATATTCTTGTATATAGGAGCGGTATTACAGTAGTTATAGTCTTGTACATAGGAGCAGTATTATAGTAGTTATATTCTTGTACATAGGAGCAGTATTATAGTAGTTATATTCTTCTACATAGGGGGCAGTATTATAGTAGTTATATTCTTGTACATAGGAGCAGTATTATAGTAGTTATATTCTTGTACATAGGGAGCAGTATTATAGTATTTATATTCTTGTACATAGGAGCAGTATTATAGTAGTTATATTCTTGTACATAGGAGCAGTATTATAGTAGTTATATTCTTGTACATAGGGGGCAGTATTATAGTAGTTATATTCTTGTACATAGGGGGCAGTATTATAGTAGTTATATTCTTGTACAAAGGAGCAGTATTATAGTAGTTATATTCTTGTATATAGGAGCAGTATTACAGTAGTTATAGTCTTGTACATAGGAGCAGTATTATAGTAGTTATATTCTTGTACATAGGAGCAGTATTATAGTAGTTATATTCTTCTACATAGGGGGCAGTATTATAGTAGTTATATTCTTGTACATAGGAGCAGTATTATAGTAGTTATATTCTTGTACATAGGGAGCAGTATTAAAGTAGTTATATTCTTGTACATAGGAGCAGTATAATAGTAGTTATATTCTTGTACATAGAGGCAGTATTATAGCAGTTACATTCTTGTACATAGGGGCAGTATTATAGTAGTTATATTCTTGTACATAGGAGCAGTATTATAGTAGTTATTAGTGTTGAGCATTCCGATGCTGCAAGTATCGGGTATCGGCCGATACTTGCTGTATCGGAATTTCCGATACCGAGATCCGATATTTTTGTGATATCGGGTATCGGTATCGAAACAACATTAATGTAAAAATGTGTAAAAGAAAGAATTAAAATAAAAAATATCGCTATACTCACCTGTCCGACGCAGCCGGGACCTCAGCGAGGGAACCGGCAGCGTTGTTTGTTTAAAATTCGCGCTTTTACCTGGTTACGTGAATTCCCGGCTTGTGATTGGTCAGGGCGGCCATGTTGCCGGGACGCGGACCAATCACAGCAAGCCGTGACGAAATTACGTCACGGCTTGCTGTGATTGGTCCGCGTCCCGGCAACATGGCCGCCATTAACCTATCACAAGCCGTGACGTCACGGGAGGCTGGACTTGCGCACTTTTTAAAAAACGCGCGTGTCCAGCCTCCAGTGACGTCCCGGCTTATGATTGGTCACGGCGCCATGTTGCCGGGACGCGGACCAATCACAGTAAGCCGTGACGAAATTACGTCACGGCTTGCTGTGATTGGTCCGCGTCCCGGCAACATGGACGCCATTAACCAATCACAAGCCGTGACGTCACGGGAGGCTGGACACGCGCGTTTTTTAAAAAGTGCGCAAGTCCAGCCTCCCGTGACGTCACGGCTTGTGATTGGTTAATGGCGGCCATGTTGCCGGGACGCGGACCAATCACAGCAAGCCGTGACGTAATTTCGTCACGGCTTGCTGTGATTGGTCCGCGTCCCGGCAACATGGCCGCTCTGACCAATCACAAGCCGGGAATTCACGTAACCAGGTAAAAGCGCGAATTTTAAACAAACAACGCTGCCGGTTCCCTCGCTGAGGTCCCGGCTGCGTCGGACAGGTGAGTATAGCGATATTTTTTATTTTAATTCTTTCTTTTACACATTTATATGGTTCCCAGGGCCTGAAGGAGAGTTTCCTCTCCTTCAGACCCTGGGAACCATCAGGGATACCGTCCGATACATGAGTCCCATTGACTTGTATTGGTATCGGGTATCGGTATCGGATTGGATCCGATACTTTGCCGGTATCGGCCGATACTTTCCGATACCGATACTTTCAAGTATCGGACGGTATCGCTCAACACTAGTAGTTATATTATTGTACATAAGAGCAGTATTATAGTAGTTATATTCTTGTACTTAGGGGCAGTATTATAGTAGTTATATTCTTCTATATAGGGGCAGTATTATAGAAGACATATTCTTATACATAGGGAGCAGTATTGTAGCAGTTATATTTTTGTACATAGGAGCAGTATTATAGTGTTTATATTCTTATACATAGGAGCAGTATTATAGTAGTTATATTCTTGTACATTGGAGCAGTATTATAGTACTTATATTCTTCTACATAGGGGCAGTGTTATAGTAGTTATATTCTTGTACATAGGGGCAGTATTATAGTAGTTATAGTCTTGTACATAGGAGCAGTATTATAGTAGTTATAGTCTTGTACATAGGAGCAGTATTATAGTAGTTATATTCTTGTACATAGGAGCAGTATTATAGTAGTTATATTCTTGTACATAGGGAGCAGTATTAAAGTACTTATATTCTTGTACATAGGAGCAGTATAATAGTTATATTCTTGTACATAGGGGCAGTATTATAGCAGTTACATTCTTGTACATAGGGGCAGTATTATAGTAGTTATATTCTTGTACATAGGAGCAGTATTATAGTAGTTATATTCTTGTACATAAGAGCAGTAATATAGTAGTTATATTCTTGTACTTAGGGGCAGTATTATAGTAGTTATATTCTTGTATATAGAGGGCAGTATTATAGTAGTTATATTCTTGTACATAGGGAGCAGTATTATAGTAGTTATATTCTTGTACATAGGGGCAGTATTATAGTAGTTATATTCTTGTACATAGGGGCAGTATTATAGTAGTTATATTCTTGTATATAGGGGCAGTATTATAGTAGTTATATTCTTGTACATATGGGCAGTATTATAGTAGTTATATTCTTGTACATAGGAGCAGTATTATAGTAGTTATATTCTTGTACATAGGAGCAGTATTATAGTAGTTATATTCTTCTACATAGGGGGCAGTATTATAGTAGTTATATTCTTGTACATAGGAGCAGTATTATAGTAGTTATATTCTTGTACATAGGGAGCAGTATTAAAGTAGTTATATTCTTGTACATAGGAGCAGTATAATAGTAGTTATATTCTTGTACATAGATGCAGTATTATAGCAGTTACATTCTTGTACATAGGGGCAGTATTATAGTAGTTATATTCTTGTACATAGGAGCAGTATTATAGTAGTTATATTATTGTACATAAGAGCAGTATTATAGTAGTTATATTCTTGTACTTAGGGGCAGTATTATAGTAGTTATATTCTTCTATATAGGGGCAGTATTATAGAAGACATATTCTTGTACATAGGGAGCAGTATTGTAGCAGTTATATTTTTGTACATAGGAGCAGTATTATAGTGTTTATATTCTTATACATAGGAGCAGTATTATAGTAGTTATATTCTTGTACATTGGAGCAGTATTATAGTACTTATATTCTTCTACATAGGGGCAGTGTTATAGTAGTTATATTCTTGTACTTAGGGGCAGTATTATAGTAGTTATATTCTTGTACATAGGGGCAGTATTATAGTAGTTATATTCTTGTACATAGGGGCAGTATTATAGTAGTTATATTCTTGTACATAGGGGCAGTATTATAGTAGTTATATTCTTGTATATAGGGGCAGTATTATTGTAGTTATATTCTTGTACATAGGGGCAGTATTATAGTAGTTATATTCTTGTACATAGGAGCAGTATTACAGTAGTTATATTCTTTTACATAGAAGCAGTATTATAGTACTTATATTCTTCCACATAGGGGCAGTATTATAGTAGTTATATTCTTGTATATAGCGGCAGTATTAAAGAAGTTATATTCTTGTACATAGGGATCAGTATTGTAGCAGTTATATTCTTGTACATAGAAGCAGTATTATAATAGTTATATTCTTGTACATAGGAGCAGTATAATAGTAGTTATATTCTTGTACATAGAGGCAGTATTATAGCAGTTACATTCTTGTACATAGGGGCAGTATTATAGTAGTTATATTCTTGTACATAGGAGCAGTATTATAGTAGTTATATTATTGTACATAAGAGCAGTATTATAGTAGTTATATTCTTGTACTTAGGGGCAGTATTATAGTAGTTATATTCTTCTATATAGGGGCAGTATTATAGAAGACATATTCTTGTACATAGGGAGCAGTATTGTAGCAGTTATATTTTTGTACATAGGAGCAGTATTATAGTGTTTATATTCTTATACATAGGAGCAGTATTATAGTAGTTATATTCTTGTACATTGGAGCAGTATTATAGTACTTATATTCTTCTACATAGGGGCAGTGTTATAGTAGTTATATTCTTGTACAAAGGGGCAGTATTATAGTAGTTATATTCTTGTACATAGGGGCAGTATTATAGTAGTTATATTCTTGTACATAGGGGCAGTATTATAGTAGTTATATTCTTGTACATAGGGGCAGTATTATAGTAGTTATATTCTTGTATATAGGGGCAGTATTATAGTAGTTATATTCTTGTACATAGGGGCAGTATTATAGTAGTTATATTCTTGTACATAGGAGCAGTATTACAGTAGTTATATTCTTTTACATAGAAGCAGTATTATAGTACTTATATTCTTCCACATAGGGGCAGTATTATAGTAGTTATATTCTTGTATATAGCGGCAGTATTAAAGAAGTTATATTCTTGTACATAGGGATCAGTATTGTAGCAGTTATATTCTTGTACATAGAAGCAGTATTATAGTAGTTATATTCTTGTACATAGAAGCAGTATTATAGTAGTTTTATTCTTGTACATAGGAGCAGTATTATAGTACTTATATTCTTGTACATAGGAACAGTATTATAGTAGTTATATTCTTGTACATAGGAGCAGTATTATAGTACTTATATTCTTGTACATAGGGGCAGTATTATAGTAGTTATATTCTTGTACATAGGGGCAGTATTATAGAAGTTATATTCTTGAACATAGGGAGCAGTATTATAGCAGTTATATTCTTGTACATAGGGGCAGTATTATAGTAGTTATATTCTTGTACATAGCAACAGTATTATAGTAGTTATATTCTTGTACATAGGGGCAGTATTATAGTACTTATATTCTTGTACATAGGGGGCAGTATTATAGTAGTTATATTCTAGTACATAGGAGCAGTATTATAGTAGTTATATTCTTGTACATAGGGGGCAGTATTATAGTAGTTATATTCTTGCACATAGGAGCAGTATTATATTGGTTATATTCTTGTACATAGGAGCAGTATTATAGTAGTTATAGTCTTGTACATAGGAGCAGTATTATAGTAGTTATAGTCTTGTACATAGGAGCAGTATTATAGTAGTTATATTCTTGTACATAGGAGCAGTATTATAGTAGTTATATTCTTGTACATAGGGAGCAGTATTAAAGTACTTATATTCTTGTACATAGGAGCAGTATAATAGTTATATTCTTGTACATAGGGGCAGTATTATAGCAGTTACATTCTTGTACATAGGGGCAGTATTATAGTAGTTATATTCTTGTACATAGGAGCAGTATTATAGTAGTTATATTCTTGTACATAAGAGCAGTAATATAGTAGTTATATTCTTGTACTTAGGGGCAGTATTATAGTAGTTATATTCTTGTATATAGAGGGCTGTATTATAGTAGTTATATTCTTGTACATAGGGAGCAGTATTATAGTAGTTATATTCTTGTACATAGGGGCAGTATTATAGTAGTTATATTCTTGTACATAGGGGCAGTATTATAGTAGTTATATTCTTGTATATAGGGGCAGTATTATAGTAGTTATATTCTTGTACATATGGGCAGTATTATAGTAGTTATATTCTTGTACATAGGAGCAGTATTATAGTAGTTATATTCTTGTACATAGGGGGCAGTATTATAGTAGTTATATTCTTGTACATAGGGGGCAGTATTATAGTAGTTATATTCTTGTACAAAGGAGCAGTATTATAGTAGTTATATTCTTGTATATAGGAGCAGTATTACAGTAGTTATAGTCTTGTACATAGGAGCAGTATTATAGTAGTTATATTCTTGTACATAGGGAGCAGTATTATAGCAGTTACATTCTTGTACATAGGGGCAGTATTATAGTAGTTATATTCTTGTACATAGGAGCAGTATTACAGTAGTTATATTCTTGTACATAAGAGCAGTATTATAGTAGTTATATTCTTGTACTTAGGGGCAGTATTATAGTAGTTATATTCTTGTATATAGAGGGCAGTATTATAGTAGTTATATTCTTGTACATAGGGAGCAGTATTATAGTAGTTATATTCTTATAGATAGGGGCAGTATTATAGTAGTTATATTCTTGTACATAGGGGCAGTATTATAGTAGTTATATTCTTGTACATAGGAGCAGTATTACAGTAGTTATAATCTTGTACATAGAAGCAGTATTATAGTACATATATTCTTCCACATAGGGGCAGTATTATAGTAGTTATATTCTTGTATATAGCGGCAGTATTAAAGAAGTTATATTCTTGTACATAGGGATCAGTATTGTAGCAGTTATATTCTTGTACATAGAAGCAGTATTATAGTAGTTATATTCTTGTACATAGAAGCAGTATTATAGTAGTTTTATTCTTGTACATAGGAGCAGTATTATAGTACTTATATTCTTGTACATAGGAGCAGTATTATAGTAGTTATATTCTTGTACATAGGAGCAGTATTATAGTACTTATATTCTTGTACATAGGGGCAGTATTATAGTAGTTATATTCTTGTACATAGGGGCAGTATTATAGAAGTTATATTCTTGAACATAGGGAGCAGTATTATAGCAGTTATGTTCTTGTACATAGGGGCAGTATTATAGTAGTTATTTTCTTGTACATAGGAGCAGTTTTATAGTAGTTGTATTCTTGTACATAGGGGCAGTATTATAGTAGTTATATTCTTCTACATAGGGGGCAGTATTATAGTAGTTATATTCTAGTACATAGGAGCAGTATTATAGTAGTTATATTCTTGTACATAGGAGCAGTATTATAGTAGTTATATTCTTGTACATAGGAGCAGTATTATAGTACTTATATTCTTGTACATAGGGGCAGTATTATAGTAGTTATATTCTTGTACATAGGGGCAGTATTATAGAAGTTATATTCTTGAACATAGGGAGCAGTATTATAGCAGTTATGTTCTTGTACATAGGGGCAGTATTATAGTAGTTATTTTCTTGTACATAGGAGCAGTATTATAGTAGTTATAGTCTTGTACATAGGAGCAGTATTATAGTAGTTATAGTCTTGTACATAGGAGCAGTATTATAGTAGTTATATTCTTGTACATAGGAGCAGTATTATAGTAGTTATATTCTTGTACATAGGGAGCAGTATTAAAGTACTTATATTCTTGTACATAGGAGCAGTATAATAGTTATATTCTTGTACATAGTGGCAGTATTATAGCAGTTACATTCTTGTACATAGGGGCAGTATTATAGTAGTTATATTCTTGTACATAGGAGCAGTAATATAGTAGTTATATTCTTGTATATAAGAGCAGTATTATAGTAGTTATATTCTTGTACTTAGGGGCAGTATTATAGTAGTTATATTCTTGTATATAGAGGGCAGTATTATAGTAGTTATATTCTTGTACATAGGGAGCAGTATTATAGTAGTTATATTCTTGTACATAGGGGCAGTATTATAGTAGTTATATTCTTGTACATAGGGGCAGTATTATAGTAGTTATATTCTTGTATATAGGGGCAGTATTATAGTAGTTATATTCTTGTACATATGGGCAGTATTATAGTAGTTATATTCTTGTACATAGGAGCAGTATTATAGTAGTTATATTCTTGTACATAGGAGCAGTATTATAGTAGTTATATTCTTGTACATAGGAGCAGTATTATAGTAGTTATATTCTTGTACATAGGGGCAGTATTATAGTAGTTATATTCTTGTACATAGGAGCAGTATTATAGTAGTTATATTCTTGTACATAGGAGCAGTATTACAGTAGTTATAGTCTTGTACATAGGAGCAGTATTATAGTAGTTATATTCTTGTACATAGGAGCAGTATTATAGTAGTTATATTCTTCTACATAGGGGGCAGTATTATAGTAGTTATATTCTTGTACATAGGAGCAGTATTATAGTAGTTATATTCTTGTACATAGGGAGCAGTATTAAAGTAGTTATATTCTTGTACATAGGAGCAGTATAATAGTAGTTATATTCTTGTACATAGGGGCAGTATTATAGCAGTTACATTCTTGTACATAGGGGCAGTATTATAGTAGTTATATTCTTGTACATAGGAGCAGTATTATAGTAGTTATATTCTTGTACATAAGAGCAGTATTATAGTAGTTATATTCTTGTACTTAGGGGCAGTATTATAGTAGTTATATTCTTGTATATAGAGGGCAGTATTATAGTAGTTATATTCTTGTACATAGGGAGCAGTATTATAGTAGTTATATTCTTATAGATAGGGGCAGTATTATAGTAGTTATATTCTTGTACATAGGGGCAGTATTATAGTAGTTATACTCTTGTACATAGGAGCAGTATTACAGTAGTTATATTCTTTTACATAGAAGCAGTATTATAGTACTTATATTCTTCCACATAGGGGCAGTATTATAGTAGTTATATTCTTGTATATAGCGGCAGTATTAAAGAAGTTATATTCTTGTACATAGGGATCAGTATTGTAGCAGTTATATTCTTGTACATAGAAGCAGTATTATAGTAGTTATATTCTTGTACATAGAAGCAGTATTATAGTAGTTTTATTCTTGTACATAGGAGCAGTATTATAGTACTTATATTCTTGTACATAGGAGCAGTATTATAGTAGTTATATTCTTGTACATAGGAGCAGTATTATAGTACTTATATTCTTGTACATAGGGGCAGTATTATAGTAGTTATATTCTTGTACATAGGGGCAGTATTATAGAAGTTATATTCTTGAACATAGGGAGCAGTATTATAGCAGTTATATTCTTGTACATAGGGGCAGTATTATAGTAGTTATATTCTTGTACATAGCAGCAGTATTATAGTAGTTATATTCTTGTACATAGGGGCAGTATTATAGTACTTATATTCTTGTACATAGGAGCTGTTTTATAGTAGTTATATTCTTGTACATAGGAGCAGTATTATAGTAGTTATATTCTTGTATATAGCGGCAGTATTAAAGAAGTTATATTCTTGTACATAGGGGCAGTATTATAGTACTTATATTCGTGTACATAGGAGCAGTATTACAGTAGTTATAGTCTTGTACATAGGAGCAGTATTATAGTAGTTATATTCTTGTACATAGGAGCAGTATTATAGTAGTTATATTCTTCTACATAGGGGGCAGTATTATAGTAGTTATATTCTTGTACATAGGAGCAGTATTATAGTAGTTATATTCTTGTACATAGGGGCAGTATTATAGTAGTTATATTCTTGTACATAGGGGGCAGTATTAAAGTAGTTATATTCTTGTACATAGGAGCAGTATAATAGTAGTTACAGTGGGGCAAAAAAGTATTTAGTCATTCAGCAATAGTGCAAGTTCCACCACTTAAAAAGATGAGAGGCGTCTGTAATTTACATCATAGGTAGACCTCAACTATGGGAGACAAACTGAGAAAAAAAAATCCAGAAAATCACATTGTCTGTTTTTTTATCATTTTATTTGCATATTATGGTGGAAAATAAGTATTTGGTCAGAAACAAAATTTCATCTCAATACTTTGTAATATATCCTTTGTTGGCAATGACAGAGGTCAAAAGTTTTCTGTAAGTCTTCACAAGGTTGCCACACACTGTTGTTGGTATGTTGGCCCATTCCTCCATGCAGATCTCCTCTAGAGCAGTGCTGTTTTTGGCTTTTCGCTTGGCAACGCGGACTTTCAACTCCCTCCAAAGGTTTTCTATAGGGTGGAGATCTGGAGACTGGCTAGGCCACTCCAGGACCTTGAAATGCTTCTTACAAAGCCACTCCTTCGTTGCCCTGGCGGTGTGCTTTGGATCATTGTCATGTTGAAAGACCCAGCCACGTTTCATCTTCAATGCCCTTGCTGATGGAAGGAGGTTTGCACTCAAAATCTCACAATACATGGCCCCATTCATTCTTTCATGTACCCGGATCAGTCGTCCTGGCCCCTTTGCAGAGAAACAGCCCCAAAGCATGATGTTTCCACCACCATGCTTTACAGTAGGTATGGTGTTTGATGGATGCAACTCAGTATTCTTTTTCCTCCAAACACGACAAGTTGTGTTTCTACCAAACAGTTCCAGTTTGGTTTCATCAGACCATAGGACATTCTCCCAAAACTCCTCTGGATCATCCAAATGCTCTCTAGCAAACTTCAGATGGGCCCGGACATGTACTGGCTTAAGCAGTGGGACACATCTGGCACTGCAGGATCTGAGTCCATGGTGGTGTAGTGTGTTACTTATGGTAGGCCTTGTTACATTGGTCCCAGCTCTCTGCAGTTCATTCACTAGGTCCCCCCGCGTGGTTCTGGGATTTTTGCTCACCGTTCTTGTGATCATTCTGACCCCACGGGGTGGGATTTTGCGTGGAGCCCCAGATCGAGGGAGATTATCAGTGGTCTTGAATGTCTTCCATTTTCTAATTATTGCTCCCACTGTTGATTTCTTCACTCCAAGCTGGTTGGCTATTGCAGATTCAGTCTTCCCAGCCTGGTGCAGGGCTACAATTTTGTTTCTGGTGTCCTTTGACAGCTCTTTGGTCTTCACCATAGTGGAGTTTGGAGTCAGACTGTTTGAGGGTGTGCACAGGTGTCTTTTTATACTGATAACAAGTTTAAACAGGTGCCATTACTACAGGTAATGAGTGGAGGAAAGAGGAGACTCTTAAAGAAGAAGTTACAGGTATGTGAGAGCCAGAAATCTTGATTGTTTGTTTCTGACCAAATACTTATTTTCCACCATAATATGCAAATAAAATGATAAAAAAAACAGACAATGTGATTTTCTGGATTTTTTTTCTCAGTTTGTCTCCCATAGTTGAGGTCTACCTATGATGTAAATTACAGACGCCTCTCATCTTTTTAAGTGGTGGAACTTGCACTATTGCTGAATGACTAAATACTTTTTTGCCCCACTGTATATTCTTGTACATAGGGGCAGTATTATAGCAGTTACATTCTTGTACATAGGGGCAGTATTATAGTAGTTATATTCTTGTACATAGGAGCAGTATTATAGTAGTTATATTCTTGTACATAAGAGCAGTATTATAGTAGTTATATTCTTGTACTTAGGGGCAGTATTATAGTAGTTATATTCTTGTATATAGAGGGCAGTATTATAGTAGTTATATTCTTGTACATAGGGAGCAGTATTATAGTAGTTATATTCTTATAGATAGGGGCAGTATTATAGTAGTTATATTCTTGTACATAGGGGCAGTATTATAGTAGTTATATTCTTGTACATAGGAGCAGTATTACAGTAGTTATATTCTTTTACATAGAAGCAGTATTATAGTACTTATATTCTTCCACATAGGGGCAGTATTATAGTAGTTATATTCTTGTATATAGCGGCAGTATTAAAGAAGTTATATTCTTGTACATAGGGATCAGTATTGTAGCAGTTATATTCTTGTACATAGAAGCAGTATTATAGTAGTTTTATTCTTGTACATAGGAGCAGTATTATAGTACTTATATTCTTGTACATAGGAGCAGTATTATAGTAGTTATATTCTTGTACATAGGAGCAGTATTATAGTACTTATATTCTTGTACATAGGGGCAGTATTATAGTAGTTATATTCTTGTACATAGGGGCAGTATTATAGAAGTTATATTCTTGAACATAGGGAGCAGTATTATAGCAGTTATATTCTTGTACATAGGGGCAGTATTATAGTAGTTATATTCTTGTACATAGCAGCAGTATTATAGTAGTTATATTCTTGTACATAGGGGCAGTATTATAGTACTTATATTCTTGTACATAGGAGCAGTTTTATAGTAGTTATATTCTTGTACATAGGAGCAGTATTATAGTAGTTATTTTCTTGTACATAGCAGCAGTATTATAGTAGTTATATTCTTGTACATAGGGGCAGTATTATAGTACTTATATTCGTGTACATAGGAGCAGTTTTATAGTAGTTATATTCTTGTACATAGGGGCAGTATTATAGTAGTTATATTCTTCTACATAGGGGGCAGTATTATAGTAGTTATATTCTTGTACATAGGAGCAGTATTATAGTAGTTATATTCTTGTACATAGGGGGCAGTATTATAGTAGTTATATTCTTGTACATAGGAGCAGTATTATATTGGTTATATTCTTGTACATAGGAGCAGTATTATAGTAGTTATAGTCTTGTACATAGGAGCAGTATTATAGTAGTTATAGTCTTGTACATAGGAGCAGTATTATAGTAGTTATATTCTTGTACATAGGAGCAGTATTATAGTAGTTATATTCTTGTACATAGGGAGCAGTATTAAAGTACTTATATTCTTGTACATAGGAGCAGTATAATAGTTATATTCTTGTACATAGGGGCAGTATTATAGTAGTTATATTCTTGTACATAGGAGCAGTATTAGATTGGTTATATTCTTGTACATAGGAGCAGTATTATAGTAGTTATAGTCTTGTACATAGGAGCAGTATTATAGTAGTTATAGTCTTGTACATAGGAGCAGTATTATAGTAGTTATATTCTTGTACATAGGAGCAGTATTATAGTAGTTATATTCTTGTACATAGGGAGCAGTATTAAAGTACTTATATTCTTGTACATAGGAGCAGTATAATAGTTATATTCTTGTACATAGTGGCAGTATTATAGCAGTTACATTCTTGTACATAGGGGCAGTATTATAGTAGTTATATTCTTGTACATAGGAGCAGTATTATAGTAGTTATATTCTTGTATATAAGAGCAGTATTATAGTAGTTATATTCTTGTACTTAGGGGCAGTATTATAGTAGTTATATTCTTGTACATAGGGGCAGTATTATAGTAGTTATATTCTTGTACATAAGAGCAGTATTATAGTAGTTATATTCTTGTACTTAGGGGCAGTATTATAGTAGTTATATTCTTGTATATAGAGGGCAGTATTATAGTAGTTATATTCTTGTACATAGGGAGCAGTATTATAGTAGTTATATTCTTATAGATAGGGGCAGTATTATAGTAGTTATATTCTTGTACATAGGGGCAGTATTTTAGTAGTTATATTCTTGTACATAGGAGCAGTATTACAGTAGTTATATTCTTTTACATAGAAGCAGTATTATAGTACTTATATTCTTCCACATAGGGGCAGTATTATAGTAGTTATATTCTTGTATATAGCGGCAGTATTAAAGAAGTTATATTCTTGTACATAGGGATCAGTATTGTAGCAGTTATATTCTTGTACATAGAAGCAGTATTATAGTAGTTATATTCTTGTACATAGAAGCAGTATTATAGTAGTTTTATTCTTGTACATAGGAGCAGTATTATAGTACTTATATTCTTGTACATAGGAGCAGTATTATAGTAGTTATATTCTTGTACATAGGAGCAGTATTATAGTAGTTATATTCTTGTACATAGGAGCAGTATTATAGTAGTTATATTCTTGTACAAATGAGCGGTAATATAGTAGTTATATTCTTGTACATAGGGGCAGTATTATAGTAGTTATATTCTTGAACATAGGGGCAGTATTATAGCAGTTATATTCTTGTACATAGGGGAAGTATTATAGTGGTTATATTCTTGTATATAGGAGCAGTATTATAGTAGATATATTCTTGTACATAGGAGACATTATTATAGTAGTTATATTCTTGCAGATAGGGGCAGTATTATAATGCTTATTTTCTTGTACATAGGAGGCAGTATTATAGTAGTTATATTCTTGTACATAGAGGCAGTATTATAGTAGTTATATTCCTGTACATAGGGGCAGTATTATATTAGTTATATACTTGTACATAGGAGCAGTATTATAGTAGTTATTTTTTTGTATATTGGGGCAGTATTATAGTAGTTATATTCTTGTACATAGGGGCAGTATTATATTAGTTATATTCCTGTACATAGGAGGCAGTATTATAGTAGTTATATTCTTGTACAAATGAGCAGCATTATAGTAGTTATATTCTTGTACATAGGAGCAGTAATATAGTAGTTATATTCTTGTACATAGGGGCAGTATTATAGTAGTTATATTCTTGTACATAGGGGCAGTATTATAGTAGTTATATTCCTGTACATAGGGGCAGTATTATAGTAGGTATATTCTTGTACATAGGGGCAGTATTATAATGCTTATTTTCTTGTACATAGGAGGCAGTATTATAATAGTTATATTCTTGTACATAGGGGCAGTATTATAGTAGTTATATTCCGGTACATAGGGGCATTATTATATTAGTTATATTCTTGTACATAGGGGCAGTATTATATTAGTTATATTCTTGTACATAGGGGCAGTATTATATTAGTTATATTCTTGTACATAGGGGCAGTATTATAGTAGTTATATTCCTGTACATAGGGGCAGTATTATATTAGTTATATTCTTTTACATAGGGGCAGTATTATAGTAGTTATATTCTTGTACATAGGGGCAGTATTATAGTAGTTATATTCTTGTACATAGGAGCAGTATTATAGTAGTTATATTTTTGTACATAGGAGGCAGCATTATAGTTGCTATATTCTTGTACATAGGAGCAGTATTATAGTAGTTATATTCTTGTTTATAGGGGCAGTATTATAGTAGATTTATTCCTGTACATAGGGGCAGTATTATAGTAGTTATATTCCGATACATAGGGACAGTATTATAGTAGTTATATTCTTGTACATAGGGGCAGTATTATAGTAGGTATATTCCTGTACATAGGGGCAGTATTGTAGTAGTTACATTCTTGTACATAGGGTCAGTATTATAGTATATTCCTGTACATAGGGGCAGTATTATAGTAGTTATATTCCTGTACATAGGGGCAGTATTATATTAGTTATATTCTTGTACTTAGGGGCAGTATTATAGTAGTTATATTCTTGTACATAGGAGCAGTATTATAGTAGTTATATTCTTGTACATAGGGGCAGTATTATAGTAGTTATATTCCTGTACATAGGGGCAGTGTTATAGTAGTTATATTCCTGTACATAGGGGCAGTATTATAGTAGGTATATTCTTGTACATGGGGGCAGTATTATAGTAGTTATATTCTTGTATATAGGGGCAGTATTATAGTAGGTATATTCCTGTATATAGGGGCAGTATTATAGTAGTTATATTCTTGTACATAGGGGCAGTATTATAGTAGTTACAGTGGGGCAAAAAAGTATTTAGTCAGTCAGCAATAGTGCAAGTTCCACCACTTAAAAAGATGAGAGGCGTCTGTAATTTACATCATAGGTAGACCTCAACTATGGGAGACAAACTGAGAAAAAAAAATCCAGAAAATCACATTGTCTGTTTTTTTATCATTTTATTTGCATATTATGGTGGAAAATAAGTATTTGGTCAGAAACAAAATTTCATCTCAATACTTTGTAATATATCCTTTGTTGGCAATGACAGAGGTCAAACGTTTTCTGTAAGTCTTCACAAGGTTTCCACACACTGTTGTTGGTATGTTGGCCCATTCCTCCATGCAGATCTCCTCTAGAGCAGTGATGTTTTTGGCTTTTCGCTTGGCAACACGGACTTTCAACTCCCTCCAAAGGTTTTCTATAGGGTTGAGATCTGGAGACTGGCTAGGCCACTCCAGGACCTTGAAATGCTTCTTACGAAGCCACTCCTTCGTTGCCCTGGCGGTGTGCTTTGGATCATTGTCATGTTGAAAGACCCAGCCACGTTTCATTTTCAATGCCCTTGCTGATGGAAGGAGGTTTGCACTCAAAATCTCACGATACATGGCCCCATTCATTCTTTCATGTACCCGGATCAGTCGTCCTGGCCCCTTTGCAGAGAAACAGCCCCAAAGCATGATGTTTCCACCACCATGCTTTACAGTAGGTATGGTGTTTGATGGATGCAACTCAGTATTCTTTTTCCTCCAAACACGACAAGTTGTGTTTCTACCAAACAGTTCCAGTTTGGTTTCATCAGACCATAGGACATTCTCCCAAAACTCCTCTGGATCATCCAAATGCTCTCTAGCAAACTTCAGACGGGCCCGGACATGTACTGGCTTAAGCAGTGGGACACATCTGGCACTGCAGGATCTGAGTCCATGGTGGTGTAGTGTGTTACTTATGGTAGGCCTTGTTACATTGGTCCCAGCTCTCTGCAGTTCATTCACTAGGTCCCCCCGCGTGGTTCTGGGATTTTTGCTCTCCGTTCTTGTGATCATTCTCACCCCACGGGGTGGGATTTTGCGTGGAGCCCCAGATCGAGGGAGATTATCAGTGGTCTTGAATGTCTTCCATTTTCTAATTATTGCTCCCACTGTTGATTTCTTCACTCCAAGCTGGTTGGCTATTGCAGATTCAGTCTTCCCAGCCTGGTGCAGGGCTACAATTTTGTTTCTGGTGTCCTTTGACAGCTCTTTGGTCTTCACCATAGTGGAGTTTGGAGTCAGACTGTTTGAGGGTGTGCACAGGTGTCTTTTTATACTGATAACAAGTTTAAACAGGTGCCATTACTACAGGTAATGAGTGGAGGAAAGAGGAGACTCTTAAAGAAGAAGTTACAGGTCTGTGAGAGCCAGAAATCTTGATTGTTTGTTTCTGACCAAATACTTATTTTCCACCATAATATGCAAATAAAATGCTAAAAAAACAGACAATGTGATTTTCTGGATTTTTTTTTCTCAGTTTGTCTCCCATAGTTGAGGTCTACCTATGATGTAAATTACAAACGCCTCTCATCTTTTTAAGTGGTGGAACTTGCACTATTGCTGACTGACTAAATACTTTTTTGCCCCACTGTATATTCCTGTACATAGGGGCAGTATTATAGTAGTTATATTCCTGTACATAGGGGCAGTATTATAGTAGTTATATTCCTGTACATAGGGGCAGTATTATATTAGTTATATTCTTGTACATAGGGGCAGTATTATATTAGTTATATTCTTGTACATAGGGGCAGTATTATAGTAGTTATATTCCTGTACAAAGGGGCAGTATTATATTAGTTATATTCTTGTACATAGGGGCAGTATTATAGTAGTTATATTCTTGTACATAGGGGCAGTATTATAGTAGTTATATTCTAGTACATAGGAGCAGTATAATAGTAGGAGCAGTATAATAGTAGTTATATTCTTGTACATATGGAGCAGTATTATAGTAGTTATATTCTTGTTTATAGGGGCAGTATTATAGTAGATATATTCCTGTACATAGGGGCAGTATTATAGTAGTTATATTCCGATACATAGGGACAGTATTATAGTAGTTATATTCTTGTACATAGGGGCAGTATTATAGTAGGTATATTCCTGTACATAGGGGCAGTATTATAGTAGTTATATTCTTGTACATAGGGGCAGTATTATAATATATTCCTGTACATGGGAGCAGTATTATAGTAGTTATATTCTTGTACATAGGGTTCAGTAATATATTAGTTATATTCCTGTACATAGGGGCAGTATTATATTAGTTATATTCTTGTACATAGGGGGCAGTATTATAGTAGTTATATTCCTGTACATAGGGGCAGTATTATAGTAGTTATATTCCTGTACATGGGAGCAGTATTATAGTAGTTATATTCTTGTACATAGGGGCAGTATTATAGTAGTTATATTCTTGTACATAGGGAGCAGTATTATAGTAGTTATATTCTTGTACATAGGGGCAGTATTATAGTAGTTATATTCCTGTACATAGGGGCAGTATTATATTAGTTATATTCTTGTACATAGGGGACAGTATTATAGTAGTTATATTCTTGTACATAGGAGCAGTATTATAGTAGTTATATTCTTGTATATAGGGGCAGTATTATAGTAGTTATATTCTTGTACATAGGAGCAGTATTATAGTAGTTATATTCTTGTACATAGGGGCAGTATTTTGGTAGATATATTCCTGTACATAGGGGCAGTATTATAGTAGTTATATTCTTGTATATAGGGGCAGTATTATAGTAGTTATATTCTTGTACATAGGAGCAGTATTATAGTAGTTATATTCTTGTATATAGGGGCAGTATTATAGTAGTTATATTCTTGTACATAGGGGCAGTATTATAGTAGTTATATTCTTGTACATAGGAGCAGTATTATAGTGGTTATATTCTTGTACATAGGGGCAGTATTATAGTAGTTATATTCTTGTATATAGGAACAATATTATAGTAGTTATATTCTTGTACATAGGAGCAGTATTATAGTAGTTATATTCTTGTACATAGGAGCAGTATTATAGTAGTTATATTCTGGTACATAGGGGCAGTATTATAGTAGTTATATTCTTGTACATAGGGGCAGTATTATGGTAGATATGTTCCTGTACATAGGGGGCAGTATTATAGTAGTCATATTCTGGTACATAGGGGCAGTATTATAGTAGTTATATTCTTATACATAGAGGGCAGTATTATAGTAGATATATTACTGTGCATTGGGGAAATATTAAAGTGTATATATTATTTCACACCAGGTGCAATGCTTTAATAATTATTTTCTAATAATCATAATTCATAATATATGCACATGTTCTGTGTATTGTGTGTTGCTTATTTCTTATTACTGATTATTTTGCTGTATATACGGTGTATATTGTTTCTGTTTGTAATATTCTGTATTTATTATTATCTTATGAGCTGGGGTCAAGGGCTGACTAGACTCTTGTCCTGACGATGACCTGTCCAGACATTTAGCTTCGGTCAGTAAATGGAATATTTAAGGTCATGCTCATCATATAAGTGTAGAGAACTCTAGGAGACAATTAGCTTAATTGCAGAGGTCAATGGCAGCAGCCCATAATAGCCAATCTCAGCCTTAGTGTGTGGAGACAGGTGCTCACAGGATTTCCGCATAATGGGACATCAGGAATTTGTGTTTGTTCCACCTTTGAATACTGTGGTAACAGCAGCTATACAGCACTCACAGTGCAAGTCTTATATTAGTCCCCACAGTCACTTTGAGGAGCTTAACCCAGCCAAGTGTGACATCATAAGACGTGACTTCACTGCTTAAACTATTTACGGTACTTCATACTACAATGTAGTACCGTAGTACATGTAGTATGAATGTAGTACAATGTAGACTTAGGTCTCTGCATAGGAGCTGTATACACAAAACGGTGCTGCCATAATACATTCTAGTGCATTGTGGAAGATTAAAAAAAAATAATAATAAACACACGTTTGGTGTCGCTGCGTTCATAAAAGTACGATATATCAATTTATAAAATAAATTACCGTATATACTCGAGTATAAGCTGACCCGAGTATAAGCCGACCCCTCCTAATTTTGCCACAAAAAAACTGGGAAAACTTAATGACTCGAGTATAAGCCTAGGGTGGAAAATGCAGCAGCTACTGGTAAATGTCAAAAATAAAAATAGACACCAATAAAAGTAAAATTAAATGAGATATCAGTAGGTTAAGTGTTTTTGAATATCCATATTGAATCAGGAGCCCCATAAGATGCTCCATATTAAAATATGCCCCCATATAATGCTGCTCAAATGCTGATTATGGCCCCATAAGATGCTCCATAGAGATATTTACCCCATATGCTGTTGCTGCGATAAAAAAAAATAATCATACTCACCTCTCGCCGCTCAGGCCCCCAGCACTTGCTATATTCACCTGTCCTCGTTCCACCGCCGGGCGCCGCTCCATCTTCCGCGTCCTCTGCACTGACGTTCAGGCAGAGGGTGGCACGCACACTAACCACGTCATCGCGCCCTCTGACCTCAGCGTTACAGCAGAGGACGCGGAAGATGGAGCCCGGCGGTGGAACGAGAAGAGGTGAATATCGTGCAATGCTGCTCACACTCCTTGTTATACTCACCTGCTCCCGGCGCGGTCCCTGGCAGCTTCCCTGCTGGTCTTCTCCGGGAGCTGACAGCTTCTTCCAGCATTGAGTGGTCACCGGTACCGCTCATTACAGTAATGAATATGTGGCTCCACCACTATGGGAGTAGAGTCGCGTCCATATTCATTACTGTAAAGAGTGGTACCATGTGACTGCTCAACGCTGGAAGAAGCTGTCAGCGCCTGGAGACCGGAGATGCAGGGACCTCGCCAGGAGCAGATGAGAATGTCACAGGCGCCGCTCTCCCTCCCCCGCCGACCCCCCTGGAACAATGACTCGAGTATAAGCCGAGAGGGGCACTTTCAGCCTAAAAAAATGGGCTGAAAATCTCGGCTTATACTCGAGTATATATGATAATCCAACTGGTAAAGAGGAAACAAACTAAATGCCAGAACTACCTTTTTTTGGCCTCCACAACATTGAAATAAAGTGCAATAAGAGGCAATGGAAATATTATATCTACGTTAAAATGGAATCAGTAAAACACAAAAATAGGCCATCACCCAGCCCCAGATCCCGAAAAATGAAAACGCCACTCCTTTCAGAAAAAAACAAAAATTAAATTTCTTAAAAAATTTTCACCACAGAAATAAAAATATATATAAATATTTAGTATCTGTGCACTCGTACTGACCTGGAAAATCATATTCCTAGAACAGTTTTACCGTGAACATGGTAAATAAAAAAAAAACAATTGTGGAATTGCACTCTTTGATAAAATAAATGATGTCATTCAAAAATACAACTTGACCCACAAAAAAAAAAACCTCTAACAGGCCTAAAGTTAAAGATGACACATTTCCTTTGTATTATTGGCAGAAATAAAAATATGTATTTTCAGATTTTACATTTTAAAAATTACAAAAAGGAAAATGGGCCAATACAAAAGTTTAGGCACCCTTAGAAGTTTGTGTGCTAAGATAACGTTGACCAAAATTTCAGGCCTTAACTAGCCTGTTAGGGTTATGACTTGTTCACTATCATCGTTAGGAAAGACCAGGTGATGCAAATTTCCCAGCTGTATAAAGACCCAGCCTCCTCTTGTGCCAAAAACAGCAGCCATGGGATCTTTTAAGCAGCTGCCTAGCAATCTGAAAATGGTGGAGACCCACAAAGCAGGAGAAGGCTACAGGAAGATAGTAAAGTGTTTTCAAGTTGCCCTTTCCTCAGTTCGAAATGTAATTAATAAATGGCAGTTACCAGGAACAGTGGAGGTCAATATAAGGTCCGGAAGACCAAGCAAAATGTCAGAGAGAGCTGCTCGCAGGGTTGCTAGAGAGGAAATCAGAACCCCCGCTAAACTGCAAAAGATCTTCAGAAATATTTAGCAGACTCTGGAGTTGTGGTACATTGTTCTACTGTTCAGTGTGAAAAGTCTGCAAAAGAACATCTAAACAAGCCTGATGCATTTTGGGAACAAGTCCTGTGGACCGATGAGGTAAAATAAAACTCTGACCACAATGATCAAAGGTGTGTGTGGAGAAAAAAGGGAACAGAATTTCAGGAAAAGAACATCTTGCCCACCATTAAGCATGGGGGTGGCTCAATTATGCTTTGGAGTTGTGTTGCAGCTAATGGCACGGGGAACATTTCACGGGTAGAGGGAAGAATGGATTCAATGACATTTCAACAAATTCTTGATACAAACATAACACCATCTGTAAAAAAACAGCTGAAGGTGAAAAGAGGAAGAGGATGGATTCTACAAATGGAAATGATCCAAAAAACACGTTACAATCCACAATAGACGACCTCAAAAGGCACAAGCTGAAGGTTTTACAATGGCCCTCACAGTCCCCTGATCTGAACATCATTGAAAATCTGTGGCTAGACCTCAAAATAGCAGAGGAAGCAAGACAACCCAGGAATCTCACAGAACTGGAAGAATACTCCAAGGAAGAATGGAGGAAAATCCCTCAAACAAGAATTGAAAGACTCTTGTCTGGCTACAAAAAGCTTTTACAAGCTGTGATACTTTCAAAAGAGGGTGCTACAAGATACTAACCATGCCGGGTGCCCAAACTTTTTCATCGGCCCATTTTCCTTTTTGAAATTTTTAAAAAGTAAAAGATGAAAATATATATATTTTTTTTGCCTAAAATACAATTGAAATGTGTCCTCTGTAACTTTAGTCCTTTTAGAGATCATTTCATCTTCAACTTCACAATAGCAGTCATTTTCACCAGGGGAGACCAAACTTTTTCATGCCACTTTATTTGACTTGAGTCTTGCATTTTTCAGCAGTTCCCCCCTCTCCTGCTGCTTATCTATAATTTTGAGTTGTTTTTGAGCTATCGAGTAGAGAGTAGCTGCTATGATATAAGCAGACATAGACTTGAAGTATTCCTCCTCTCCTTTCTATGTAGGTCATGTTCAGCAGCATCATGGAGAATATTACACAGCAGTACTTAGCAGTGTAGCTGTAAGTCCAGCACTTACTAGACAGTAGCCTGTGCTTCTCTCTAATCCTGCTCTTCCTTTCTTCCTTTTTTTCTATAGACGTCTAGGCAGCTGTAATCTGATCCCTCAGTAAGCCGGCAGTTCATCTTGCTTAGACCAAGCAGTTTTTTTCAGAGTGAAATGAGTTCAGCAGGAAAAGAGAGAAGTGGCTCATAAGTGGAGAAATAAACAGATTTATTGCATGGAGTTTCTTATATTAGCCTGTACTATTGATTTACAGAAACTTTTTGTGAAATGAAAACAACCATTTTCTGTGTTCCATGATGTCCGCAGCACACTACGATGAGTGTGCGCCATGATAATCATTACCCTGCAAGACAAGAAGATGATTGACACTTCTAAGTGCTGTAACAGGCAAGGTAAGACGAAAGAGGTTAATTTAAGGCCGGCAGGCAAGAGTGATGGGCATAGGGCCACGCACCACATTGAGATACATAAATCCATGCCGCATACTGAAAAGAGGGTCCACCAATGGTAAATGGGATTTCCAGGATCACAAAATTGATGGCCTAACCCACATGTTTTTGCTTAGAGAAATGTTTTGTGTAACTTTTAAACTCTATCTAACAGCGCCCCAAAATGTAAGGATTGCGATTAGACCACCTGTGACTCTCCTATGTGACCCCAACTGATTTGCGAGACAGTCCCAGCAAGTTCGGAATTTGTTGGCAACTATGTTATTTTCCAGATAGACCATCATTATTGAATCGATTGGGTTTTTACTCTCACGTTCCCCATCAAACAGCTGTTTGGAAAGTAGTGGGGTTGTGTGTCAGGCCTGCTTTTCAGTCTTTGCTCAACCCTGGCTTCCTCGATTCCTTGCATGAAATGGGAGCAAAGTAATGTATTACAGCCCATTTCACAAAGACTTATCAGTGACAAAAGATCTGCATGCTTTATCCATTACATGACACTGACCCTGCAAAGTTTTGGTAAGGAAATGGCTCTGCTCGTTCTGCCAAAGGCTACATACTAAAGCTGACAAGTGAGCTGCAGAAAACAGGAAGTGTCAGTCTATTGTGTGTGCTTTGGTGACCAGTATGAAAGTTTTAATAGTTCGAGACATTATATATGGTGTATGTGAACATCATATATAATGTCTCGAACTATTTCAGCTTTCATACTGGTCACCAAAGAACACACACTTCCTGTTTTCTGCAACTCACTTGTCAGCTTTAGTATGTAGCCTTTGGCAGAACGAGCAGAGCCATTTCATTACCAAAACTTTGCAGGGTCAAAAAAATAAATAAATAAATGAAATAAAAAAGGAAAACAGCAATAATTAAAAAATTATAAATATTCTCTGATACTTTCTCTTTAAGACCTGTACAGTAAATTAAAGTGAAGTACTTTTGCTTTTACGTGAGGTCTAAAGATTGATAATAATTTATGATTTATTACTCTCAGATTCTTGGTCCCTAAAGAATTTATTTAAAAAAAAAATGGAAAATGTGACCTAATTTATCTTTCCTTTTGGACTTTTGATGTATAAACATGTAGAGGTTCAGCGCCCACAGTGACATTGAATTCCCTTTCAATCTTCAAAGACTTTTCCGTAAGTACGAAGTGATAATACTTGGAGGGAAAGTCGTGTCTTTGTGTCAGCGCCAGTTGTACAAGTCTCATCTTGAAGGGAGAATTTGGCACTGAAGACTCGTTTGGTCCCCCTCAATGGGCCATCTGAGGTCCACTGGCTGCACACCGGCCTCATTTTCACCCGCACGTCTCCACATAATTACCAAGAAAGATGCATTCTCCCAGTCCTGCTTTGTATTTGCTCAGCTGCATACACAACTCATTTATTAACACCATCTATAGCATAAAAAATAATGAAATAACAAATATGAGAGTGTGAAGTGCCAGGATTGTGATAGATGTCTGCTTTTTATGTCAAACACAATGGCCGAGGAAGGGTTGGGCAACGAAAAGGTACATCTTGTGCGGAGGCTAGTGATGAGCGAACGCGCTCGGATAAGGTGTTATCTAAGCATGCTCGGGTGCTAACCGAGTGACTTCGGCGTGCTCGAATAATATGTCCGAGTCCCTGCGGCTGTTCGACAGTCACAACACATGCAAAAAAAAAAAAATCAAAAATTACATTAAAATTATTTACCGTATTTTCCGGCGTATAAGACGACTGGGCGTATAAGACGACCCCCCAACTTTACCAGTTAAAATATAAAATCTTCTTAAAAGTCGGGGGTCTTCTTATACACCCTATGTCGTCTTATAGGGCCGGTGAATATGTGCCTTTTGGGGGGGGGGGGGGAGTGATCCTGATGACGAGGGGGCGTCTCACAGGAAAGTGAGTATCCCCCATTACCTTATCGTAGCGGTGCAGCGTGGGGGTCTCAGTGCTGGGAGTGGCGGCGGCGGCTGCTGTGCTCTGGTGCGGCGGCTGCTGTGCTCTGGTGCGGCGGCTCCTCTTCTGTGTGGGGCCTCTGTGCTGTGCGGTGGCGGCGGCATATCTTTATCCAGTTGGGGCTCCTCCGGCATCTCCTTAGCCCTGGAGGCCCCGCCGCAACTCCATGAGTGCAATGCAGCGGCCATTTTCCCGGAGGCAGCTCAATAGGTGCGATGCGGTGGCCTCCGGGAAAATGGCCGCTGCTCAGATTCAGATCTCGTCCCGAAATCTCGGGACACGAGATCTGAATCTGAGCAGCGGCCATTTTCCCGGAGGCCACCACATTGCACCGATGGAGTTGCGGCGGGGCCTCCAGGGCTAAGGAGATGCCGGAGGAGCCCCAACTGGATAAAGATACGCCGCTGCCGCTGCCACCCCACAGCACAGAGGCCCCACACAGAAGAGGAGCCGCCGCACCAGAACACAGCAGCCGCCGCCGCTCCCAGCACTGACACCCCCACGCTGCACCGCTAGGATAAGGTAATGGGGATTACTCACTTTCCTGTGAGACGCCCCCTCGTCATCAGGATCACTCCCCCTCCCCACCCACCATATACACCGGCGTACAAGTCGATTCCCGGCGTATAAGACGACCCCCGACTTTTAAGAAGATTTTCGGGGGTTAAAAAGTCGTCTTATACGCCGGAAAATACGGTATATATAACACTGGGGAACACAATTTTTTAAGAGTTAGTTCAGACAACTGTTCTTAATTAATTTTTGGATGCTGAATCCAGAAATGATCTCAGTTTTTCTCTATCATGTCAAGTTTTTGAACTATAGGATTTTTGTCTTCTCAAAACTATGTAAACTACTGTACCTAAAAAGTGTTTTGTTTTTTTTAAATAGTACAAATATGAACAAAAAATGAAATATATAAGAAATAGGCATGACAAAGTTGTGACTACTCTTACAAGTTGCCACGTAGCTCTATATGAGTCGAATTGTAATCAGATAACAAGTCTTTTTACAGATATCAGTGCAATTGTGCTTCTCTGGCAGGTAAGTTGCGTAGGAAAAACTTGACGTGCTAGAAAAAAACTGACTACATTTTTGGAATCAGCATGCCAATTTTAGTATAAATCAGCTCAAAAACCTAACTCAACAGAAAATTTTTTTCAAATTGTTCCCCTGTGTAATCAATATATCATGTAAGTAATACATTCGAGTCCAAGCGGCTGAATGTCTCGAGGCCGTTCAACAGCAACCGCTGCCTAGCAAACAGGCAAAAATGAGATTATAATTCTTTATATTGCCAATATGTATCATATAAACAATGTATAAAAAAATCCAAAATTTTTCCCGAAGTTTTTTTTTTCCAAAAAACTTTTAAAAAAAGTAAATTAAACCTGAAATGAACCAAAAAAAGTTCTAAATGTATCAATTTTCCTCATCTTGTCATAAGAGGCCATGAGATAATTTAGGCACTTTGACTTTACTGCACCATTGTGTCATCAGTGCCAGAAGCATGACTTTCACCGTGACTTACAAAATCAAAGTAGTGAAGTATTTCTGCCCGTAATAAATTTTAGCCAACAACATAACAAGCCGATCTCTCGTTTAATGCCATTTTTGCATGGGAAAAATAAAAACTGTATTACCGAATTTAGACGGGGAGAAGCTCGTGTACAGCAATGACTTTACCATAAGGGCATGGTAGTTAAAGGGTTATTCCCAAAATTACAAGCAGTCCCCAATTTGTTGGGGGGTCAACCCACCTGGACATCCAGCGTCCCCAAAATTGGTGCTCTAGGACCCTATGAACGAGGCTCCGCAGCTGATCACGCCTGTCAGTTCCATTGACAAAGTTCAGCGTTCTACTATTTCCCGCACAGTCGGAGCACGAACACTTCTGCTTCGGAGCCCCATTATTCTGATTGCAGAGCCCCGATCCCAGGATTGCCGATGTCCCAGTAATCAGACCTCTTTTATCCTTTTAATTGGGGATAACTTTTTTCTTTTAATTACCCTTTAATTCATTCAGAGCTACAATCAAACCTAAAACTTGATTGTCAGGGCATTGCTATGTAGTAATACATTTTTTTTCATTAAAAATGTTATTTAAAATGTTCATTTACCCCAAAAATTATTTTTCGAAATAAAAACATATATGTTATGTAATAGAAACTATATAAAATATCTATTTTTGCAATTATCTAATTTATATGAATTTAATTAACTTATATTAATATTTTTCTAATATTTATATACATATGTATATATATAAATTATATTAATGTAATCTCTAATAATATTTATTTTATATTTAGATTAATTATATTAATTTAATTAATATTAAAAAATTAGCAAATATCTGTTTTAGGAAAAATATTCATGCTGCTTGGTCCGGCATCCAGCGCAGTCTTCACTTCTCCCGGATTCCTGGGGGTCACTGGGGTGTACCAGCCCCCCTCCTCAATTACCCGTGACATTGGTAGATGCCAGAGGTGCTAAGGATTCCCAGACTACTGGTCCGGCTGCCACAGAGGACCGGACTGGATGCCGGACCAGGGTACTGCAAATTATTATTTTTTGCTCAAGTCTAAAAATAATCCTTAAATAATTTATATCCTTGGGATTAAACTACGGAAAAAAATGTCTTGAAACCACCCCAAATAAATTCATAAATAGTTAACATCAAAGTATTCATGCCTCAATATAATTTATAAAAAAGTACAATTTGTGCCACAAAACACAAGACCTCATTTTGTCACATGTCATAAATATCATAAATAGTTTTTTTTTTACCTGATGTAAGCGCCGCTGTTCTCCTGAATCCGGCGATGTTTTTCTTTTTTTCCAGCGACTCTCTGTTCCTGAGATATGTCTCCCTCTTCCTTGTAAAAAAAATCTGGTCAGTTTAGCCAAGTGGGCGTAACCCTCAACTCTCCTCTGTGGGCGTCTTCTTAAAGACCACATCCAGTTGGTTTAAAAAAACTAGATTTCTGTACAGGGAAGAGGAGGCCTTATCTAAGGAATGGAGAGGAGCAGGAACAAAAGAAACACATCGTCGGATTCAGGAGAACAGCGGGATTTACACCAGGTGGATAAAAAATACATATTTATGGCAAGTGACGGGTCCTCTTTTTAATCAGACACTGAAAAAAAGTTATACATTTTGGAAGGCAAATATATAAAAAAAAGAAACATTTTGTGTGGCCCTAAAGAAGTTAATTTTAAATAATAGTTTTATAAAGTTAAAAGAAATGTAAAGAAAGATCATAAATAGTGTTATCAATATGATGATAAGAACTGTTTGTATCCCGCAGAGTGTCTGTATACCGGAGCATAGACTGTGGACAGAATGATGAAGTATCGGCCATTTCTTAAGTGCATCCCTGATCTACCACTCATGGATGAGGGGATTAAGTTGTATTAAAGTCTGCGTGTGAAGGAATGTTATAATCTCTACCAGTGATTATAACACAGCAGTGATGTCCAGTCCTTTTCTCTCTCACATATCTTAAAGAGCCCGACCCCTAAAATATGCTTACCCGCATCTAAATCCCCAACCGTGGGACTGTGTAAGCTCTGCCGCTATTTTCTCAAGAGCGTCCTAAAATTGCCCTAAAAAGACAATATAAATGCAAATTAGTGTAATGTTCACTGAATGCAAGTCTGTGTAGCATGTTGAGGCATTCTCTAGTGCAGCACAGCAGGGACCTATCATGATCACATGTGTGCACACAGCTATATATATATATATATATACTGTATATGTATGTAGAGGTGGTTACCCATGTATGTAACTTAATTATGTGATGTAACTCCTAAGAAATGAAAATGATCTGAGCCAATGATGCTGGTGTCCTCTGCTACACAAATCAGTACGACAACTTGCTTGGAAGTTTTTAGAACCCCACTAAAAGAGACTTGTGTACGCAGCTACCTGCTCTATAATAATTGACAAAGTCAGACATATCTTTTTTTTTTATGCCTAGAACATTGAGAGAAGGAAGTGGGAGTGTGAGCAGCTTTACAGGGAACACCCACTGGGCTCTGAACCTGCAGCTCCACAAGCAAGTCTGCGAAATAGATGAAGCCATACAGAATGCGTCACCTTGACTCACTTAGTAGAGATGAGTGCATCTACCCATTGGCGGATTTTGATCAAACTCAATTTGAAAAAAAAAAATGTGCGTTATTATGTTCTGAGGTTACGCAAGACACCAGAACACAATAACATTAGAATAAAAAAATAATAATCCTTTTTTTTTAATTTGGTGCATTCAAAAAATGTATCAATCTAAAAAAAAATATTGCAAAAGCCTCAATGACCTGATGATCTGACTACAAAGAGACCTTTTGAAATCTATAATGTAATTTGTACCTTACACTGAGCAGGAATCTTACAATTGTATACTTTTATTGTATTATATGTGCATCGTATTACAATACTATGTGACAAAAGAAAACTTTGCACGAACTCATAATTTCAAAATCAAATCTCGGTGAATTTTTGTTATCACCACTCAGATCATAATCGGAGATATCTAGTGCCTATTTCAGGAAAAACACAATTAACGGCCATCTTAAAATAACTTCATTTTGATGATCGGCAAAGGTTGTGGGAACGCCCACTGAACTCAGAACCTGCAGCTCCACAAGCAAGTCTCCAAGACAACCTCTCCAAAGAAAGTTATATTTTCATGCCCAAATTTGGAACCAATGAAATTGTACCCTTTTCAACTGATTAGTAGCTTTGATGGGTTATTGCACCTTCCTCTGAATCAACACTTTATAAACATTAGTTAGAGTACACCTATTTTTTTTTCATCTTAAACTATACCATCGAAAGTAGGCAGAAGGAGAATGAGCAGCTTCACAGGGAAAGCTCACTGAGCTCTAAACCTGTAGCTCCACAAGCCAGTCTATAAAATAAATTAAGCAATGCTAAATTATTTCATGGATAAGCTCATCTGGAACCTCTTGGACAACATCGTTTAACAAAAGTTTGGAAAGAAATATTTTAAACCTTACAACAGATGATTACCTCCTAGAGGGTTATTGTAGCTTGCTCTGGATCAATGCCTTGTAACATTAGGATAAAATAGACGAGGAGGGAGAAGAAACAGCCTCAAAGGCAACACCCACAGAGCTCTGAATCCGCAGCTCCACTAGTAAGTCTATAAACTAAATGAAGCAGTACAGAATTCATCACTATCATACCACAGCCTGAACCAATTAAGTAACTTCTCCAAGAAGATAAAAACTTTAGTTTTATGATCATATTTGGAGCTGGGAAAACTATTTTACCCCTTTAGAAATTGATGACTACCTACTAAGGGTTGTTTTCCCTTTCTTTGGATTTTTTATAATGATTAATAAACTAGACATATCTTTTTTAATCTAAACTAGATGATTTAATGAAGGAAGTGGGAGAGTTAGCAACTTTATAGGGAACACCTACTAAGCTCTAAACTTGCATCTCAACAAGCAAGTCTACGAAATACATGAAGCAGAACTTGAACCCCCTGGGCTATCCTAATATACTCATCCTGAATCTTGTGAGCCATTATCAAGTGTTTATTGGATTTAATCATTTCCCAAGGTATGAATGATTTACTTTGTGCTAGCTAAGCACCCATTGTTCCCTACCTTGTCTACTTATGGTCATCTGCATACTTTGGACACATCGTGCGAAGAGAGAAATGAGTGGAGAAGGACATCAAGGTTGGAAGAATAGAAAGAGCGAGGCATAGAGGAAGACCAGCAACCTGATGGTTTGATACAATAAAGATAATAGCGGAGAAGACCCTAGTGGACCTATCTAGGCTTGCACAAGAACGATCTTCCTACATAGTGTTCATCCGTCAGGTCATCGTGATTCATGATCAAGCCGAAGGCCGTTAAAATAAACAAATCATACATAGTGTGTTCAATTTTGAATCTCAAAACTTGTCACCCCACTGTGCCTCTTCAAAGTAAACATACTTTTCCAAAGACATACCATGTGGAAGATGAGCATGATGCAAAAAGAAAGGTAGTACGGTATGTAGTTTGTTGTTGTCAGTGGCCAAGAACCTACATCGGAAGAGTTCCATTTTGGCTTAGCTTTGGTGCCTCCCCTTTGCATAGTCCTGATACTACTACTTATAAGCGAGGTGAGACAACACTTACTTAGAATTTCCCATATCATGACTGATCAAGGCACCAACATTTGGCAGTATCATTTTCACTTCACGGAAAAATTCAAATTTTGGGAAAATTGTTGCCATAGGATTATAAACCCAAAACAATATAGGTATCAAATATATGGCGAGTGTTCCACAATGTTATTCTATGCTATTATGCTTTTGGCATTTTTTTTTTTTTTTAATGTGGCGGCTGGACACCCCTCCCCCAGCCCCAATCCACTGTATGCAGCAGTCAGCATTAATCTGTAAATCACAGCTTCTCTGAAAGAGATTAGTGCTGTCTGCTGTAAGAAGTGGCGAGTGATGCCTCCACTCCTGAGCCCGCCTTTATCTTTATTTTTAGTCTGAGACAAGTGCCAGTAACATCACTCTGTGGCAGGGGATCTGAGCACTGCTAGACGTACAATAATTTGTACTAATGACAGCATTTTATCATGTCTGACCCAGTCTCCAACCATAAATGGAGTCATAGTTTGCCGGAATTTTTCCATTTAAAATGCAATTCCAGTTGCAGTTGATGGTAACCTCACGGATGCAGTAATCATTCCTAAATTGTGTGGTAAGAACATCACCTGTTACTGATCTCTTCATGGACCAGGACCATGATGCCCTTCATTAGTCCTTTGGTCATTCTCAGTACCTGACCATGGCAATTGGCATTGCCCAATAATGGCACCTCAAGTAGTATATTTAAAGGAAAATTGCTCATCAACATTCATCTGAACACTAATTAGTGTTTTTTTACATCCTGGGATATGAGATGTACATGCGTGACCATTCACTTTTATGGGTCTTTGGAAATGATAGTGCTCATGTGTGACCAGTCAATGGAGCGGTGGTCACGAAGAAGCCCTACAGTTCCAATTCACTCATGGTACAAGAGCTCCATCTTGGAATCGCTGAAGGTTCCAGTGGGTGATCCCTCATCGATCATACATGTACCAACAATCTTTGTGTAGAATTTAAATCCTCTAAGTATTGGAAGAAAAACGTTATTGGATTGACCAAATTGTTTAGTAATAGAAAGAAGATAGTATGTTCATGTTGACTGATGGTTGGTTTCCTCTATTCCAATGTATTTAGGATAACAGTAGGGATTGTCCACTTCCTTTTTGACCATTGGGTTATCTACTTCTTTACTGACCATGATATGGTGGTGTAAGGGTCATTAATAGTGATGAGCGAGTATGCTCTTTACTCAAGATTCCCGAGCATGCTCCATCCAGGTGTGTAGTATAAAAAAGTAGTTTTATTGTGCCATATAACAGCAACGTTTCGGCCCTAAAAGGCCTTTATCAAGCATACCATAAAGAGCTCATGACCGGCTTTATATAGTGTGTATGCCACGCAGGGCACCAATCACCATACAGCCGCCCACCACTCAATAAAATTTAGCAAATATTACAAAAAACAGAAATCAGAACACATTAAAATACCGTTCCCCAGCCGCCTATATCTCCCTTACAAATCACCAACGGATTTCCCTTATCCTCTCAATAGTAACATAGTTTAATGTTGATATCCCGAGCAGTCCGCCTCTGGCATCTGTGTCGTCACGGCCCCTCCACCAATCATTACATAGCCATGTGGAAAACACAAACAAAGCAGAGCCAATCGGATCCAATCTTCAAGTGGCGCCGGAAAAGTCATGCCACCAATCTCTATCATCTTCGTATAAAGATTCTGATGTCCCACCTATCACATAATCCCTGACATACCTCAGGGCTCAGGGTGTCATAGACCGGCGCCGCCGCTCCAGGTGCAACTCATCTCCTGGCTACAGTGTAGCGGTGGACGGGACAAAGGAGCGCACTGCCAACCGGAAGTATCCGCATCACGTGACCGTGGGGCGGACCCACCACCCGCAGCGCACACCCCCCGTCCATCTCCAACACTGCATCCGGTCAGGAGCGTCACCTAGGTGATCAGGACGCGAACCAGCAGATGACACCACTAAAAAAACACAGATCAAAACATAATAATATTAGAACAAATCCCTGCATATTGTCCATGATCCAAAACTACATTGATTACATTGTGCCATATCATTATACATGCGCAGCAGTCAAGCACAAGGAGGGAAGCACAGGCACCAGGAAGGAAGTTGATATAACACCTCAGGAATATCACATGTTGCCTCCCATATAGCCCAATCCTTATGACAGCCGACTGTGGCCATGTTAACCTAAGTACTAACAAGAAAAAGAAAAAGGGGGCAGAAAAAAGCAAAAAGGGAGGGGGAAACAAGAAAGGGGGGAAGAAAAGGGGAATACAATGTAAATACATTACACATCGGAAGAGAACTTTAAAAACAACATATACCGATTAAGATGCCACCCGCCCACACTATATCAACAGATTAAAGGCCACAGGTCAGTAAATTGAAATCAATATTTAAACCTTTAGGTTGCAGAGACCCTAACGTGTAAATCCATCGCAGTTCTTTCTTTTTCAGAATTTGTACCCTGTTACCACCCCTCCTCAGAGCCGGGACGCTATCAATCACCCTGAATCTCAATTGGTTTACCGAGTGTCTGTTCTCAATAAAGTGTTTAGGGACTGGTAATTCTGTAAGTCCTGTTCTCACCGTGCTCTTGTGTTTGCTAATGCGGGCTCTCACCTCCATGGTTGTTTCACCAACATAGGTGAGCCCGCATGGGCATATAATCATGTACACAACATAGCTCGAAGAGCAGGTGTACCTTTCTTTGAGGAAGATTTTCTTTCCCGTGTGGGGATGGTAAAAGAATTCCCCTTTTAACATATTATTACAACAGGCACAGCCCAAACACGGGAAATTCCCATGTTTGGCCGTGCTCAGGGTAGTCTGAACCATGGACTTAGAGGCCCCAATATCAGATTTGACTAGTCGATCCTGAAAATTACGTCCCCTCCTGTATGACATCATAGGATACATCACAAAGTTTGGGACAGACGGAAGACCCCGCTGCAGTAGGGTCCAATGTCTCCTAAGTATGTTACCAACCCGTCCGCTCACCAAATTATACGTTGACACAAAAGGGATCCTATCACATGTCTGTTTCACTCGAGTTTTCTTCCGGATACTCTCACGGGAACATTCTATAGCCCTATCTTTATACCTGGTCACCTCGCTCACTGGATATCCCCTTGCAATGAACTTTTTACACATATCATCGAGCCGTGAATCTATCCGCCCCTCATCAGAGACTATCCTCCTCACCCTTAGTAACTGGCTCCAAGGAAGAGAACTAACCATTCTCCTTGGATGATTACTGTCAAAGGATAACAGGCCGTTCCTGTCGGTTTCCTTCACAAAAATATCTGTGCTTAATTTGTTACCGTCCTTGTAGACTAAGGTGTCCAGGAACTGTACCTGTAACGTGGAAGATGTCAAAGTGAATTTTAGCTCGGGGTAGATTTGGTTTAGCAACACATGAAAGTTATCCAACTCATTAAGGTCCCCCTCCCATACCAAAAAGATGTCGTCTATATAACGCCACCAGGCTCTGACATGGCGCCAGAGGTTGGAATTGTACACGTACTTGTCCTCAAGTACCGCCATGTAGATGTTAGCATACGTTGGGGCCACATTGGACCCCATGGCGGTACCCCTCAATTGCAAGAAAAACTCATCCCCAAACAGAAAAAAATTCCGCCTGAGGATGAATTCAAGCAATGTGAGGACAAGCCGCGCACACTCCGGGGCCACGTCAGAGCCCGATAGCACATGAAAGACAGCCTCCAATCCTTTATCGTGCTCAATGGATGTATATAGCGACACAACGTCAAATGAGGCCAAAATGGTTGTCTCAGAAACAGTCAAGTCCTCGATTTTATTCAAAAAGTCACTCGTGTCCCTGATATAGGACCGGGCCGAGATTGCAAATAGTCTTAACACCCTGTCCAAAAAAATAGCCGTATTGCTGAAGAGGGAGCCCCTGCCCGACACGATAGGTCGTCCCGGGGGGTCATAGAGGTCCTTATGTATTTTTGGTAATATATACAGGACAGGAATTACCGGAGTTTCAACAATCAAGAATTCAGACAGCTTGTGATCAATGAGTCCCGTGGCCAGGGAGTCACTGATCACAAGCTGTAACTCCTTCTGGAACCTTGTTGTCGGATTACATGATAGTCTCTCATACACAGCCCCATCGTCTAATTGCCGAAGAATCTCAGCCCTATATTTTGAGCTGTCCATTACCACAACCGCCCCACCCTTGTCGGCTGGTTTTATTGTAATTAGAGTGTTCTCAGACAAGGTCGTAAGGGTTTTCTTTTCCATAAGTGTCATATTATGAGCTGGGGTAGGTTTACAATTCTTCTTCAATTTCTCCATATCCCTTTGTACCAGTTCAATGTACGACTCTATAAAGTGGTTTCTATTGGGTGGCTGAAAATTGCTCTTATTATACAGTCCCATCTCTTTTAAAGTAAAACACCTCCCAGCATTGTCTGTACTATCTCTAGGTGTGTCTGTTTTATCAGAAAAGTAGGACGATAATCTTAGTCTCCTGAAAAATCTCTGTAAATCACACTCAATTTCAAACCAGTCCGGACCACTTGATGGGCAAAACGATAGACCTTTTGACAAAACCTTAATTTCAATATCTGATAGGGCAATAGAGGAAATGTTAACCACCAATTCCTTACTGTCTCTTAGTTGTCCTTCATGTTCCTGGTCCTCATTGTCGTATTCCGTCCTGTGCGTTGTTCCCGGGAGATCCCTCCATTTCTTATGTTTACGGCCCCCTCGCCGGCCACGTTTCCGGGTGTGGTTTTGTCCACCCGTTCCTTGTCCAAAAAACTCTGTTGATGGGTCCCCTTAGACCCCCCCGCTACGGAGTCATCGGTGGATTCAGAGTCTGCAGTGGTAAAGCCAAAGTTCGATTGCTTTCTCTCCTGGGGTCTTCTCCGTCTTTTTGATGTATTAAACCTCTTATTCCTATTATTAGGGTGCTGATTCAGGCCCATCTGCCAAGAGAAAATTCGACCCACCTTGTAGTCCTCTGCATCCCGGAACCACTTAGTCCTTTTGGTGATCTCGATGTCACTCCTAAATTTTACCAGATTTTCCTCCATCTTTGTTTTCACGGGGCCCCAATCCTGGGCAGTCAACTGAGTCCTCACCTGATCCTCCAGATCCGTGATGTTCTTCCTTACAACATTCATTTCCTCCTTTAAAAACTCAATATTCAATAACATAATGTCAAATGCATATTTGTTTGAGATAGATTCAAACCTCATACAAAATTGTATATTATCTGGCAGGAGTGTGGGTCTAAGATGGGGTCGTAACCCACGTGGGATCCTCCGGGCCCTGTAGTACTCCGTCAGGGTTAACACATGCAGCTCAAATGAGATCAATCTTCTCCTCTCATTTTCCAATTTTCTCTTGAGCATATCAATAGTTGGTTTACTCAAGAATGTACTGTCCATACCTGTATCAGCCAAAATCCGGGCAGCATCGTCGTCCGTTGGTGATTTGTAAGGGAGATATAGGCGGCTGGGGAACGGTATTTTAATGTGTTCTGATTTCTGTTTTTTGTAATATTTGCTAAATTTTATTGAGTGGTGGGCGGCTGTATGGTGATTGGTGCCCTGCGTGGCATACACACTATATAAAGCCGGTCATGAGCTCTTTATGGTATGCTTGATAAAGGCCTTTTAGGGCCGAAACGTTGCTGTTATATGGCACAATAAAACTACTTTTTTATACTACACACCTGGATGGAGCGCTGTTCTTCCTTTGCCTGCGTTTTGAAGATATAAGACTTGCCCTGGTCGTGACACAATAAAGGATTCTAATAGAAGACCATCCTAACTAGAGGTAACTTTGGAACCAATCTCTTACCACTTTGTTTTATTACTTATGGGTTGATTTACAAATAACCTATGAGTGGTGATATGTTCTAGTCGACCCAAAGAACCACAGTCCAATTCCCAAATTATTAATATGAAGCAGTAACGTTCAGATGAGATGCAGGAGAAGAGGACATCTGAATGGGATGGAGATAACCACAGCATTCATTGATGAGACCCAAACAGAAGCCATGACATTAGGAAACCCTATTGATACGGTTATCAAGAGCCAGAATTGAGTTTCCCAGACACATGACACATGACATTACAATATCAATTACAAGTAGAGAGCAAAGTATGTAGAAGTCTGATAGTCTTATCAGAATGTCACAATGACCATTCCTGGAAGATATATTTAGGAAATGTCCATTCCCTCGTCAACTTTTGTAGGACTGGTTGATCTAATCTACTAGTGAACTAACTTTTTCCTATAAGAAAAAGTGTTTGAGACCAAAGGTATGAAAAAGAGGTAAATCTTATTGTGGTGTCACTCACTGGAATGTTCCTTGGTAACCACAAGAAGTCCCTCATGATTAGAGATGAGCGAACCTTTCAAGGTTCGATTCACTGAACATTTAGACAATCGCTGAACGGTTCGACAGACGTACCCGAACCCCATTAATGTCAATGGAAGGCCAAACTAAACGTATACACAACACCTTAATGGGTGACAAAAAAGCTTCCCAAAAAGCTAAAATTAGGAGCAGACACTATGAAAAGTGACATCAATTGACCCACAGCAGAAATTTGGTAATGGCACAGCAGCATTCAGTCATGGGCAATGCATGAGGTATCAAGGTCCGGTCCAGCATTTACAGCTTGGAATTGAAGTTTCAGTTAAGACAAGGTTGTTAAGGGAGCGGTGTAAGCCTTCTTTGCTGGGAGCCCAGATACCTCATGTAACAACTCAATTTTGTTTAGTTTCCCAGCCAGACTCAGATGGCACAAACATAGTTTCATAGACTACTATTATTAGAAAAATGTAGGGATAGTAACACAGATAGTTGATTGATCAATTGATCCACAGTTGATCCTGTTACTATGGCACAGCAGCAGTCAGCCATTGGCCATGCATGAGGTATCAGGGTCTGGGCCAGCATTTAAAGCTTTTAATTTAAGTTTAAATTAGGATGAGATGGATGAGTGACCGGTGTAGGACTGCTGTGCTGGGAGCCCTGATACCTCATGCAACACCTCCAATATTTTATTTTTTTGCCAGCCACACTCAGATGGCACAAACATCAGTTTCATACAGTACTATTGGTTGAACATGGTAAGGAAAGTAACACGGGTAGATGACTGAAAGTGAGTGCAGGCCTGACTGTCTGGAAGCCCTACTTACACAGGCAACCCACCAGATGGAGACCCAACTTGTATTCTCCACATTTAAAAGAATAATTGTCACACACCACTAAAGTGGCATCAATTTCCACAGAGTAGAAACAGTATAATTGGCCTCTGACATACCTTCCACCACAAGCAACCCACCAGATGGAGACACAACTTGGAGTCTCCACAATTCAAAAAATTGTAATATCAGCAGCAGTAGCAACAGCAGGGACAGGAGACACCACAAAGATGGCACAGACTGCAATAATGCGACATCAATGCATGACACTAAAAACTACACCATCGCTTAGTCTGCCCAGTCTGCGACTGGTGTGGAAAGTCATTGGAGATCCATGACTTGTTCATTTTGATGAATGTTAGGTGGTCTACACTATCAGGGGATAGCCAGATGCGCTTATTTGTCAGGACACCACCAGCAGAGCTGAAGACACGCTCTGAGAGAACGCTGGCTGCAGGACATGACAAAACCTCCAAGGCGTGACAGGCGAGCTCAGGCCACTCTTCCATTTTTCAAGACCAAAATGCAAAAGATCCAACCTCCCCGATGGTATTGATATTGAGCTCCAGAAACTCCTGCGCCATCCTCTCAAGTCATTCACAACGTGTCAAACTTGTGCTCTGTTCTGCTGGTGAACAGGCAGGTCTAAAAAATGTGTGAAACGACTCACAAAAATTGCTTATGCCAGTTACGCTGCTGCTGCTGTTTTTGCGATGACGCCTTGACCTTCCTGGGGTTGGACGTCTAGAACTGGGATGCAAACTGTGTGCCTCACTGGTGTCTTGGGTTGAGTTGAGCAAATTTGTTTGGGTCCCTGCTTATTCGGCAAGCTATAGCGCTTACCGAATAAGCTGCAGAGGAAACCCGGCTTCCTGTATCGCTCCAGATGATCAGCTGTTCGGCTCAACAGTTGCATGTGTCGCAGCTATGTGACAGTCATGACACATGCATGGAAAGTCTGTTTGTTGGACTCCAGCATGCTCAAATCCCTTTCCAGCAAGGGGAATCATCTGGCTAGATTTACTCTTGTACCGTGAATCAAACAGAGTGGCAACCTAGTAGTCAGCACTACTTCTAACCCTAAGAATATGGGAATCATGTTGAAGATAGTGCAGCAAGAAGGCGCTCATTTGCTAGCAGTTCGTCTGGTACCATAAGCCATTATTATCCCTTCTGCATTCTCTTCTGTTTAAAGCTCTTCTTCTGGGACCATCACCTCCTCATGCAGACTATTCAAAGTGTGCTCCAGCATGTATATTACTGGAATAGTGATGCTGATGATGTCAGCGCTAACCATCTTAGTAGCCATTTCAAAACTGTGCAGGAGGGTGCAGAGGTCCTTCATCTATGCCCATTCCACAAGCATGATTTGCACCACGTCCGGACTGCATGGACCCAGGCTATGCAAAAGGACATATTGCATAAGGGCTCGTAGTTACTACCACAGTCTCTGCAACATGGGCAGAGGGGAACCCCATCATTTCAGAACATCGCAAATTAAATGGTTAAGTGGTAGGCCAAAAGAAATCTGTAGCAATGCAAGTCGATAACCTGCGGGATTCGATCATTGGAAATAAGCACACAGCGACTGAGCTTTCTGTAGCAGTGCATCCAGGCCGGGATAGTGGCCAAGAAATTGCTGTACCACCAAGTTGAGGACGTGAACCATGCAAGGACCATGTGTGAGGGCCGCCACCAGGTTTGCATCATTATCGCACACGACCTTCCTTGGCTCCAGATTTAGTGGAGACAGCCATTGCTCTAACTCGGCCTGATAGGTGCCCACAAGAATGTGACTGCGATCCCTAAGGCATATTAATTTGAACACTTCTTCATTGCGGTGACCCATGGCTGTGCAGTATGGAGATGGGGGTATTCTACGCATGTCGGATTAAGGGAGAGGTTGAGGGCTCAGGTGGAGGCCCTATAGGAGGTGGAGTAGCCAGAAGCAGTGTGCAATAATTATAGGGGATAACTCAGGAGACTCTTTGCGTGGAACAAGACAACTACAGGACACAGTTTTATAAGTGGTAAAGTCTATATTATCACATGGTGATTCAAACAGGTGCAGAGAGAAACTCAAGTCCACAACACTTGGTGTAAATATTAAATGCAGCTTAACAGTCTATAGGGAACTTCAGAGGAAAATACAATCATGCAGAAAGTTTATGAAGCACATCTATTCTTGAGGATACTTGACACGAATAAGTCCTTGCTTAGTCCATACACAGATAGCTATGCTTATAAGGCAGTTCAAATAATATCTTAGCTAAACCAGGGAGGCCTGGGTAATAGTCTTAGGTTTAAGCAGAGCAGCAAACAGCTTACATGTCCAGCAAATGCAGATAGAAGAGAACACAAGCAGCAGATGAAGGAGGATTACTGGAAACTGGTGTATGCAGCAGGAACTCAGAGCAGAGTAGCAGGATCACCACACAGGTTCACAGGAGCAGGTATATAGCCAAGGTGTCACTAGGGTCAGGAGATGGATGCAAGGCAGAATACTCTAGCACAGACTGAAGGATGGGGTGGAGTTTTATAGCAGGAAGACGCAGTGCACATGAGACCAAAGACGCCATCTTGGAAAAGGGCAGTAATGCACAAAAGGTAATAAAAATGTTCAGAGTCCTGACATTACTCCCTCCTTAGAATCTGCCTCAGTATGATCCTGGACTTGGTTTCTCAGGGAATCTCTGATGAAAACGAGAAATCTTCTGTTGGGCATTGATGTTTTCCACAGGTTCCCAAGAGTCTTCCTCAGGGGGATATCCCTGCCATCTTATCAGATATTGGAGCCGATTCCTGCGAATCCTAGAATCAATAATTTCCTCCACCACAAATTGTTCTTGCCCATCAATCACCACAGGCTGCGGAGGTGGCACAACAAGTCCCTGGAAGGTGTTAGGAGATACAGGCTTTAGTAAAGATACATGAAAAACTGGGTGTACCTTCATAGTCCTTGGCAGCTTCAGCCGACAGGCCACAGAGCTCACAATACCGTTGATCTTGAAAGGGCCAATGAATTTCTGTCCAAGTTTTTGTGAAGGAACGTTTAACTTTAGATTCTTAGTTGCTAACCACACGGAATCTCCTACCTTGAACATGGGTGCAGGTTTACGGAATCTATCAGCCGATCTCTTATAACGTTCTTGAGCTGTGGTCAGGGATTCCTTCAGAACCTCCAGATTTTGCCTCATCGCAGTCAGCCTTTCCTCCACTGCCGGAACCGGAGAATTAATTGGAGACCTAGGTAAGATACACGGATGATAACCCAGATTGGCAAAGTAAGGTGTAAAGTTAGTGGAGGCGCTCTGAGAATTGTTATATGAAAATTCGGCTAACGGCAGCAACTCCAACCAATCATCCTGGAGATGGCTGACATAGCATCTTAGATATTGTTCCAGCGTCTGGTTGGTACGCTCAGTCTGACCATTTGTCTGGGGATGGTAAGCGGAAGAGAGACAGACATTAATATTGAGTGCAGAGCAAAACCCCTTCCAGAATCTTGAAGTGAACTGTACTCCACGGTCAGAGATGATCTCATCTGGGACCCCATGCAACCGAAATACATTCTGTATAACCAAGTTCACTGTATCTTTAGCTGAGGGGAGGCCGGTGCATGGAACAAAATGAGCGGCTTTAGTCAGGCGATCAACTACCACCATGATTGTATTCATGCCCCCCGATGTAGGCAGCTCCACAATAAAGTCCATTGATATAGACTCCCAAGGGCGGGACGGAACAGGTAATGGTTGCAGAAGACCCGTAGGTGCCACATGAGGAGTCTTGTAACGAGCACATACCTCGCAGGAGAGAACATAGTCCTTGGTATCCTTCAGGCAAGTTGGCCACCAGAAAAATCAGCTCAGGAACTCTTTGGTCTTCTGTACCCCCCTGTGACCAGCCAACTTGGAGTCATGTACCAACTTGAGGATCTGCAGACGGACGACCTCAGGGACGTAGATACGTCGATCTCTGAACCACATGCCACCCTTAAAGACAAGATTAATATCCACAGGTGGGTTGGCCAGAAATACATCACCGTCATAAGCCTCCCTGCACTCCTTCCACAAGTCCTGATCGTGGATAACTCCGATGAAATTGGTATCAGAAAGAATGGTCTTGGACGGGGCTCCAGGTATGGAATCCGCAGCATGGATTCGGGATAAAGCATCAGCCTTCCCATTACGAGAACCTGGACGGTACGAGATAACAAAGTTAAATTGATTTAAAAATAAGTTCCAATGAGCCTGACGAGGAGGAAGACATCTAGCAGATCTAAGGAACTCTAAATTGCGATGGTCAGTTAGCACTATGATCTGTTGTGCAGCTCCTTGCAGATGATGCCTCCATTCCTTGAAAGCGGCAATAATAGCCAAAAATTCCTTGTCTCCCACGTCGTAATTCTTCTCTGCTGAGGTTAGTCTACGGGAAAAGAAAGCACAACGATGTAGCAGACCCTTCTCTCCCGTTCTTTGGGAGAGAATAGCCCCCAAAGCATTATCAGAAGCGTCCACCTCCACAATGAAAGAAAGTGTTGGATCTGGGTGTATCAACAGTGGTGATGAGGTGAAACAGATCTTAAGCCAATCAAAAGCTTCTTGAGCCTGTGATGACCACTTAAAGGGCTTTTCATTCTTTGTCAAGGAAGTAATGGGACGGACAATATCAGAAAAATTTTGAATAAAGCGTCTGTAGAAATTTGCAAAACCAGTAAAACTTTGGACCTCCTAACGTTCTTGGTTACTGGCCAGTCAAGGATAGCCTGAATCTTACCAGATTCCATGTTCAGCCCCTGGGGAGAGATGATATAACCTAAGAACTGTATCTCAGAAGAATGGAACTCGCATTTCTCCGGCTTAATATACAGATGGTTCTCTTTCAGACGTCGTAAAACAGTTTTGACATGTTCTTTGTCATGAATCCCAATGGCTAGGGATAGCACAGGACAAGCAAGGTACAACTATATAAAGGACGAGCTCTAGGGTGATGGAACCTGGGCTGACCGCTGCCCTACGCCTGACAAACGCAACTAGAGATAGCCAGGGAGCGTGCCTACGTTGGTTCTAGATGCCACACACCAGCCTAAGAGCTAACTAGTACTGCAGAGAAAATAAAGACCTCACTTGCCTCCAGAGGAACAAACCCCAAAAGGTATAGTTGCCCCCCACATGTATTGACGGTGAAATGAGAGGAAGGCACACACATAGAGATGATATATATAGGTTTAGCAAATTGAGGCCCGCTGTAAACTAGAAAGCAGAACGATACAAAAGGGGTCTGAGCGGTCAGCAAAAAACCCTAATCAAAAAACCATCCTGAGATTACAAGAACCCATGTGCCAACTCATGGCACATGGGGAGAACCTCAGTCCACTAGAGCTACCAGCTAGCATAGAGACATAATAAGCAAGCTGGACAAAAAACCAAACAACTGAAAATCAGCACTTAGCTTATCCTGAAAGATCTGGGAGCAGGTAGGCAGGAACAAAACAGAGCACATCTGAGTACATTGATAGCCGGCAAGGAAATGACAGAAAGGCCAGGTAAAATAGGAAACACCCAGCCTCTGATGGACAGGTGGAAACCAAAGGCCGCAACCCACCAAAGTCACCCAGTACCAGCAGTAACCACCAGAGGGAGCCCACAAACAGAATCCACAACAGTACCCCCCCCTTGAGGAGGGGTCACCGAACCCTCACGAGAACCCCCAGGGCGATCAGGGTGAGCTCTATGGAAGGCGCGGACCAAATCAGTCGCATGAACATCGGAGGCGACCACCCAAGAATTATCCTCCTGACCATAACCCTTCCACTTAACCAAATACTGGAGTTTGCGTCTGGAAACACGAGAATCCAAGATCTTCTCAACAACATACTCCAATTCTCCCTCCACCAGCACCGGAGCAGGAGGCTCAACCGAAGGAACAACGGGCACCTCATACCTCCGCAACAACGACCGATGGAACACATTATGAATAGCAAACGATGCTGGAAGATCCAAACGAAAAGATACAGGGTTAAGAATCTCCGAGATCCTATAAGGACCGATGAACCGAGGCTTGAACTTAGGAGAAGAGACCTTCATATGGACAAAACGAGAAGACAACCACACCAAATCCCCAACAAGAAGTCGGGGACCCACGCGGCGACGGCGATTAGCAAACTGCTGAGTCTTCTCCTGAGACAACTTCAAATTGTCCATCACCTGATTCCAAATTTGATGTAGCCTGTCCACCACCACGTCCACTCCAGGACAATCCGAAGACTCCACCTGACCAGAGGAAAAACGAGGATGAAACCCCGAATTACAAAAAAAAGGAGAGACCAACGTGGCAGAACTAGCCCGATTATTAAGAGCAAATTCGGCCAGTGGCAAAAAAGCAACCCAGTCATCTTGGTCAGCAGAAACAAAACACCTCAAATAAGTTTCCAAGGTCTGATTAGTTCGCTCCGTCTGGCCATTCGTCTGAGGATGGAATGCAGACGAGAAAGACAAATCAATGCCCATCTTGGCACAAAATGTCCGCCAAAATCTAGACACAAACTGGGATCCCCTGTCAGAAACGATATTCTCCGGAATCCCATGCAAACGAACCACGTTCTGAAAAAATAAAGGGACCAACTCAGAGGAGGAAAGCAACTTAGGCAAGGGCACCAAATGAACCATCTTAGAAAAGCGGTCACACACAACCCAGATAACGGACATTTTCTGTGAAACCGGGAGATCAGAAATAAAATCCATGGAAATGTGCGTCCAAGGCCTCTTCGGGATGGGCAAGGATAACAACAACCCACTGGCCCGAGAACAGCAAGGCTTAGCTCGAGCACACACTTCACAAGACTGCACAAAGGTACGCACATCCCTAGACAAGGAAGGCCACCAAAAAGACCTGGCCACCAAGTCTCTAGTACCAAATATTCCAGGATGACCAGCCAACACAGAAGAATGGACCTCGGAGATGACTCTACTGGTCCAATCATCCGGAACAAACAGTCTTTCTGGTGGACAACGATCCGGTTTATCCACCTGAAACTCCTGCAATGCACGTCGCAAGTCTGGGGATACGGCGGACAATATTACCCCATCCCTAAGGATACCAGTAGGCCCAGAGTCTCCAGGAGAGTCAGGCACAAAACTCCTGGAAAGAGCATCTGCCTTCACATTCTTTGAACCTGGCAGGTATGAAACCACGAAATTGAAACGAGAAAAAAACAACGACCAACTAGCCTGTCTAGGATTCAAACGCCTGGCAGACTCAAGGTAAATGAGATTCTTGTGATCAGTCAAGACCACCACACGATGTTTAGCACCCTCAAGCCAATGACGCCACTCCTCAAATGCCCACTTCATGGCCAAAAGCTACCGATTACCCACATCATAATTGCGCTCGGCGGGCGAGAATTTTCTAGAGAAGAATGCACATGGCTTCATCACCGAGCCATCAGAACTTCTCTGTGACAAAACCGCCCCCGCTCCAATCTCGGAAGCATCAACCTCAACCTGAAAAGGAAGTGAAACATCTGGTTGACACAACACAGGAGCAGAAGAAAACCGGCGCTTAAGTTCCTGAAAGGCCCCCACAGCCGCAGGAGACCAATTAGCAACATCAGCACCCTTTTTAGTCAAATCAGTCAAAGGTTTAACAATACTGGAAAAATTTGCAATGAACCGACGATAAAAATTAGCAAACCCCAAGAACTTCTGTAGGCTCTTAACAGATGTAGGTTGTGTCCAGTCACAAATTGCCTGAACCTTGACGGGATCCATCTCAATAGTAGAAGGAGAAAAAATGTACCCCAAAAAAGAAATCTTCTGGACTCCGAAGAGACACTTTGAGCCCTTCACAAACAGAGAATTGGCCCGCAGAACCTGAAACACCTTCCTGACCTGTAGAACATGAGACTCCCAGTCATCAGAAAACACCAAAATATCATCCAAATACACAATCATAAACTTATCCAGATATTCACGGAAAATATTGTGCATAAAGGACTGAAAGACTGACGGAGCACTGGAGAGTCCAAAAGGCATTACCAAATACTCAAAATGGCCCTCAGGCGTATTAAATGCGGTTTTCCACTCATCACCTTGTTTTATCCGCACCAGATTATACGCACCGCGAAGATCTATCTTAGTGAACCACCTAGCCCCCTTAATGCGAGCAAACAAGTCAGTCAATAATGGCAATGGATACTGATATTTGACTGTAATCTTATTCAGAAGGCGATAATCTATACAAGGCCTCAGGGACCCATCTTTTTTTGCCACGAAAAAAAAACCTGCTCCCAGAGGGGACGAAGATGGACGAATATGTCCCTTTTCCAAGGACTCCTTAATATAATTCCGCATAGCAGTATGCTCTGGCAGTGACAGATTAAATAAACGACCCTTAGGGAACTTACTGCCAGGAATCAATTCTATAGCACAGTCACAATCTCTATGAGGAGGGAGCGAATTGAGCTTAGGCTCCTCAAAAACATCCCTATAGTCAGACAAAAACTCAGGGATCTCAGAAGGAGTAGATGAAGCGATTGAAATCGGAGGTGCATGATCATGAACCCCCTGACATCCCCAGCTTAACACAGACATTGTTTTCCAGTCCAGGACAGGATTATGAGTTTGCAACCATGGCAGCCCCAGCACCAGTACATCATGTAAATTATACAGTACAAGGAAGCGAATCACCTCCTGATGAACGGGAGTCATGCGCATGGTCACTTGTGTCCAATACTGCGGTTTATTCATAGCCAATGGTGTAAAGTCAATTCCCTTCAGAGGAATAGGAACTTCCAGAGGCTCCAGACTAAAACCGCAGCGTTTAGCAAATGACCAATCCATAAGACTCAGGGCAGCACCCGAATCCACATAGGCATCAACGGAAATGGAAGACAGTGAAAAAATCAGAGTCACAGACAAAATGAACTTAGGCTGCAGAGTACCAATGGCAAAAGATTTATCAAGCTTTTTTGTGCATTTAGAGCATGCTGATATAACATGAGCTGAATCACCACAATAAAAACACAATCCATTTTTCCACCTATAATTTTGCCGTTCACTTCTGGACTGAATTCTATCACATTGCATAGTCTCAGGTGCCTGTTCAGAAGACACCGCCAACTGGTGCACGGGTTTTCGCTCCCGTAAACGCCGATCAATCTGAATGGCCATAGCCATAGACTCATTCAGACCTGTAGGCGTAGGGAACCCCACCATAATATCCTTAATGGCCTCAGAAAGACCATTTCTGAAGTTTGCAGCCAGGGCGCACTCATTCCACTGAGTAAGCACCGACCATTTCCGAAATTTTTGACAATATATTTCCGCTTCATCATGCCCCTGAGAGAGGGCTAACAAAGCCTTTTCAGCCTGAATCTCCAGGTTGGGTTCCTCATAGAGCAATCCCAATGCCAGAAAAAACGCATCCACACTGAGCAATGCAGGATCCCCTGGTGCCAATGCAAATGCCCAATTCTGAGGGTCGCCCCGCAGGAAAGATATTACAATCCTGACCTGTTGAGCAGGGTCTCCAGAGGAGCGAGATTTTAAAGAAAGAAACAATTTACAATTGTTCCTGAAATTCAGGAAGGTAGATCTATCTCCAGAGAAGAACTCTGGAATAGGAATTCTAGGTTCAGACATGGGAGTGTGAACAACAAAATCCTGTATGTTTTGAACTTTTGCCGCGAGATTACTCAGGCTGGAAGCCAAACTCTGGACATCCATGTTAAACAGCTAAGATCAGAGCCATTCAAGGGTTAAGAGGAGGTAAGAAGCAGCTAGACAGCAATTAAGGGCTAGGCAGCAAAACTCTGAAGGGAAAAAAAAAAAAAAAAAAAATTTCCCTTAAACACTTCTTTATCTCCTGCTTCAGCCCAAACAATTAACACTTTGTGGGCCGGCTATACTGTCATGAATCCCAATGGCTAGGGATAGCACAGGACAAGCAAGGTACAAAAATATAAAGGACGAGCTCTAGGGTGATGGAACCTGGGCTGACCGCTGCCCTACGCCTGACAAACGCAACTAGAGATAGCCAGGGAGCGTGCCTACGTTGGTTCTAGACGCCACGCACCAGCCTAAGAGCTAACTAGTACTGCAGAGAAAATAAAGACCTCACTTGCCTCCAGAGGAACGAACCCCAAAAGGTATAGTTGCCCCCCACATGTATTGACGGTGAAATGAGAGGAAGGCACACACATAGAGATGATATATATAGGTTTAGCAAATTGAGGCCCGCTGTAAACTAGAAAGCAGAACGATACAAAAGGGGTCTGAGCGGTCAGCAAAAAACCCTAATCAAAAAACCATCCTGAGATTACAAGAACCCATGTGCCAACTCATGGCACATGGGGAGAACCTCAGTCCACTAGAGCTACCAGCTAGCATAGAGACATAATAAGCAAGCTGGACAAAAAACCAAACAACTGAAAATCAGCACTTAGCTTATCCTGAAAGATCTGGGAGCAGGTAGGCAGGAACAAAACAGAGCACATCTGAGTACATTGATAGCCGGCAAGGAAATGACAGAAAGGCCAGGTAAAATAGGAAACACCCAGCCTCTGATGGACAGGTGGAAACCAAAGGCCGCAACCCACCAAAGTCACCCAGTACCAGCAGTAACCACCAGAGGGAGCCCACAAACAGAATCCACAACAGTTCTTCATGTTCCTGTAGAGAGTCGGAAAAGATTAGTATATCGTCCAAATAGATCACCACAAACTGGTCCAACAAATCTCTGAAAATGTCATTAGCAAGGTGTTGAAACTTTGAAGGGGCATTACAAAGCCTGAAGGGCATCACAAGATATTCAAAGTGTCCATACTGGCATCTGAATGCTGTCTTCCACTCATCCCCTGGACGAATACGCACCAAATTATAAGCCCCACGAAGATCCAGTTTAGAGAACACCTTGGCATGGCAGACTCTTTCCAGTAATTCGGGAATCAGAGGCAAAGGGTAACGGTTTCGTATGGTTACCTTATTGAGTTCCCGATAGTCAACACAGGGTCTCATGGTCCCATCCTTCTTTTTTACAAAAAATATAGGTGCCCCTGCTGGTGAGGAAGAAGGACATATGAAGCCTTTGGCCACATTTTCATCAATATACTCCTTTAAGGCTTGAAGCTCAGGTGCCGCCAAAGGGTATACGTTACCAAAAGGAATAGCTGCCCCAGGAAGCAGCTCTATGGGACAGTCATAATGCCTATGTGGAGGAAGCTGATCTGCATTCTTCTTGTCACAGATGTCAGAGAACTCTTTATATGCTGAAGGTAAAGTAAATACCTGTACATGTGGTTCCGTAGCCGTGACTCAGGGACAGTTTCTGTTAACGCTGAGTTGCTCCTTGTTGGAAAGATAATCTCCTTGGTCTCCCAGTTGATAATTGGGTTCTGAGAACGCAACCAAGAAAAGCCTAAAATCACAGGAAAATGAGGAGAAGAAATTAGCAAGAAAGAAAGTTGCTCCTGATGATTAGGCTCCAACAAAATTTCAAGGGGTACGGTCTCCTGAGCCACAGGCCCAGAGATTAAAGGTGACCCATCCACTGTTTCCATGGTAATTGGAGAGGCTCTTTGCTGAATTTCAATACCATGTTCCTTGGCAAATGCGATATCCATGAAATTGCCACCTGCACCAGAGTCAATCATACTGCACTGAAAATCCACTGTCCTGAACACAGGATCTTAATAGGGAGAGAACAGTGTGAGTTCTTTTCCTTAAGCTCCTTGGGGGGGTGAAGTCATAGAAAGTGAATGGAATACAGCGTTTAAAGGCAGGCTACATTCAGAGATGTCAGATTCATCATCACAGTTGTCATACTCCCCTACTGCTGCTAGCACCTTGTTATGCCGTCTGGGACACTTAGGACAATTGATCAGAAAGTGGTCAGACTGGCCGCAGTAGAAACATAGACTTTCACGAAAGCGATGCTCCCGGCTCTCATTAATCTCGCACCTCTGAACGGAATCAATTTGCATGGGCACCTCCTCCACCTCCCGAGATGTTTTACCTGCAGGCTCTTTAGAAGGAAGGGAAAAGTTAGAAATACGGTTATATGCAGCAAACTTCTCCTGCCTATGCTCAGTAAGGCGAATGTCTATGCGCACACAATGCTGTATAAAAGTTTCTAGCTCTTGCGGTGACTCAGAGCGAGCTAATTCATCTTTTACAATACTAGACAGACCCCTTTTAAAGATAGGCAATTGTGCATAACTGTCCCAATTGGTATCTACCGCTAATCCCCTGAATTCAGTAGCATACTCAATAACAGAACGTTTAGCCTGGCGTAAAGACAATAAAGCAGATTCAGCAGTTGCATGGCGATTAGGATCATCAAACATTAATGCCATAGCAGCCAAGAAATCATCCAAGTTATTTAACCGTGGGTCACGAGACTCAATCATCGGATTCGCCCAGGCGAGTGCTCGTGAGGTCAGCAGCATTATTACACACAATACTTTGGATCTATCTTTAGGAAAACGGTCAGCATGCACATCAAAATATAGCATACATTGATTCACAAAGCCACGAAATTTGTTGGATCACCATTAAATCTGAATGGGAGCAACGTAGGTGGGCTAGCTGGTGGCGGTTGCCCAGAGGGTAAAGTCGCTTGTGCAGCCATTTGCGTGCTTATGTCCTGAAAAGCCCGCCCATACTGTGACTCTATGCCAGCAAGTTTGTTTTCCTGGGCTGCCATGCGGGTGCTTAAGTCCTGCAAAGTTTGTCCAAACACTTGTTGATTGTGTTCTGTTGTGAAATTGGATTTTGGGCTCCCCCGGTGGCCACTGGTGGAATTGAACTGGTGTGCATCATCCCCTCTGTTCACCTGTTTCCATCAGGATGTGGGAGTCGCTATTTAACCTTGCTCCTCTGTCACTTCCATGCCGGTCAACATTGTAATCAGAAGCCTTTCTGTGCATGTTCCTGCTACTAGACAACTCCCAGCTAAGTTGGACTTTAGTCCTCGTTTGTTTTTGCATTTTGTTCCAGTTCACAGCTGTAGTTTCGTTTCTGTGTCTGGAAAGCTCTTGTGATCTGAAATTGCCACTCTGATGTTATGAGTTAATACTAGAGTCTTAAAGTAATTTCAGGATGGTATTTTGATAGGGTTTTCAGCTGACCATGAAAGTGCCCTTTCTGTCTTCCTGCTATCTAGTAAGCGGACCTCAATTTTGCTAAACCTATTTTCATACTACGTTTGTCATTTCATCTAAAATCACCGCCAATATATGTGGGGGCCTCTGTCTGCCTATCGGGGAAATTTCTCTAGAGGTGAGCCAGGACTATATTTTCCTCTGCCAGGATTAGTTAGTCCTCCGGCCGGCGCTGGGCGTCTAGGGATAAAAAACGTAGGCAACGCTACCCGGCTACTGTTAGTTGTGCGGCAGGTTTAGTTCATGGTCAGTTTAGTTTCCATCCTTCCAAGAGCTAGTATTCATGTTTGCTGGGCTATGTTCTCTTGCCATTGAGAACCATAACAGTTTGACCGGCCAAAAAGGGTTAAATTAATTGACAGAGAAAGGAGAGAAAAGAGAAGTCTGCTGAAGATTTTTTTTTTTTTTTCCCTTCCCTTCAGTTCTGAGTGTGCTTGTAATTGAATCTCTTGCAAGTCTGCCTATATTGCAGCCTTTCTCTCTCTCTCTCTCCTTCTAATCCTGGAATGGCTCTGTGTTCACCTGTTTAAAATGGATATTCAGAGTTTAGCTGCAGGTTTGAATAATCTCACCACGAAAGTTCAAAATTTACAAGATTTTGTTGTTCATGTTCCTATATCTGAACCTAGAATTCCTTTGCCTGAATTTTTCTCGGGGAATAGATCTTGCTTTCAAAATTTCAAAAATAATTGCAAGTTGTTTTTGTCCCTGAAGTCTCGCTCTGCTGGAGATCCTGCTCAGCAGGTCAGGATTGTGATTTCCTTGCTCCGGGGCGACCCTCAGGATTGGGCTTTTGCATTGGCTCCAGGGGATCCTGCGTTGCTCAATGTGGATGCGTTTTTTCTGGCCTTGGGGTTGCTTTATGAGGAACCTCAGTTAGAGCTTCAGGCGGAAAAGGCCTTGATGTCCCTATCTCAGGGGCCAGACGAAGCTGAAATATACTGCCAGAAATTCCGTAAATGGGCTGTGCTTACTCAGTGGAATGAGTGCGCCCTGGCGGCGAATTTCAGAGAGGGTCTCTCTGATGCCATTAAGGATGTTATGGTGGGGTTCCCTGTGCCTGCGGGTCTGAATGAGTCCATGACAATGGCTATCCAGATCGATAGGCGTCTGCGGGAGCGCAAACCTGTGCACCATTTGGCGGTGTCTACTGAGAAGACGCCAGAGAATATGCAATGTGATAGAATTCTGTCCAGAAGTGAACGGCAGAATTTAAGACGAAAAAATGGGTTGTGCTTCTATTGCGGTGATTCAACTCATGTTATATCAGCATGCTCTAAGCGTACTAAGAAGCTTGATAAGTCTGTTTCAATTGGCACTTTACAGTCTAAGTTTATTCTATCTGTGACCCTGATTTGTTCTTTATCATCTATTACCGCGGATGCCTATGTCGACTCTGGCGCCGCTTTGAGTCTTATGGATTGGTCCTTTGCCAAACGCTGTGGGTATGATTTGGAGCCTCTTGAAACTCCTATACCCCTGAAGGGGATTGACTCCACCCCATTGGCTAGTAATAAACCACAATACTGGACACAAGTAACTATGCGGATTAATCCGGATCATCAGGAGATTATTCGCTTTCTTGTGCTGTATAACCTACATGATGTGTTGGTGCTTGGATTGCCATGGCTGCAATCTCATAACCCAGTCCTTGACTGGAAAGCTATGTCTGTGTTAAGCTGGGGATGTAAGGGGACGCATGGGGACGTACCTGTGGTTTCCATTTCATCATCTATTCCCTCTGAGATTCCTGAATTCTTGACTGAATATCGTGACGTTTTTGAAGAACCTAAGCTTGGTTCATTACCTCCGCACCGGGAGTGCGATTGTGCCATAGATTTGATTCCGGGTAGTAAGTACCCTAAGGGTCGTTTATTTAATCTGTCTGTGCCTGAACATGCTGCTATGCGAGAATATATAAAGGAGTCCTTGGAAAAGGGACATATTCGTCCTTCGTCATCTCCCTTAGGAGCCGGTTTTTTCTTTGTGGCTAAGAAAGATGGCTCTTTAAGACCGTGTATTGATTATCGGCTTTTGAATAAAATCACGGTTAAATATCAATATCCGTTGCCACTGCTGACTGATTTGTTTGCTCGCATAAGGGGGGCCAAGTGGTTCTCTAAGATAGATCTCCGTGGGGCGTATAATTTGGTGCGAATTAAGCAGGGGGATGAGTGGAAGACCGCATTTAATACGCCCGAGGGCCACTTTGAGTATTTGGTGATGCCTTTTGGTCTTTCAAATGCCCCTTCAGTCTTTCAGTCCTTTATGCATGACATTTTCCGTGATTATTTGGATAAATTTATGATTGTGTATCTGGATGATATTTTGATTTTTTCGGATGACTGGGACTCTCATGTCCAGCAGGTCAGGAGGGTTTTTCAGGTTTTGCGGTCTAATTCCTTGTGTGTGAAGGGTTCTAAGTGCGTTTTTGGGGTACAAAAGATTTCCTTTTTGGGATATATTTTTTCCCCCTCTTCCATCGAGATGGATCCTGTCAAGGTTCAGGCTATTTGTGATTGGACGCAACCCTCTTCTCTTAAGAGTCTTCAGAAATTTTTGGGCTTTGCTAACTTTTATCGTCGATTTATTGCTGGTTTTTCTGATGTTGTTAAACCATTGACTGATTTGACTAAGAAGGGTGCTGATGTTGCTGATTGGTCCCCTGCTGCTGTGGAGGCCTTTCGGGAGCTTAAGCGCCGCTTTTCTTCCGCCCCTGTGTTGCGTCAGCCTGATGTTGCTCTTCCTTTTCAGGTTGAGGTCGACGCTTCTGAAATCGGAGCTGGGGCAGTTTTGTCGCAGAGAAGTTCCGATTGTTCCGTGATGAGACCTTGTGCCTTTTTCTCGCGTAAATTTTCGCCCGCCGAGCGGAATTATGATGTTGGGAATCGGGAGCTTTTGGCCATGAAGTGGGCTTTTGAGGAGTGGCGTCATTGGCTTGAGGGGGCTAGACATCAGGTGGTGGTATTGACTGACCACAAAAATCTAATTTATCTTGAGTCCGCCAGACGCCTGAATCCTAGACAGGCGCGCTGGTCGTTGTTTTTCTCTCGGTTTAATTTTGTGGTGTCCTACCTGCCGGGTTCTAAGAATGTTAAGGCGGATGCCCTTTCTAGGAGTTTTGAGCCTGACTCCCCTGGTAACTCTGAACCTACAGGTATCCTTAAGGATGGAGTGATATTGTCTGCCGTTTCTCCAGACCTGCGGCGGGCCTTGCAGGAGTTTCAGGCGGATAGACCTGATCGTTGCCCACCTGGTAGACTGTTTGTTCCTGATGATTGGACCAGTAAAGTCATTTCTGAGGTTCATTCTTCTGCGTTGACAGGTCATCCTGGAATCTTTGGTACCAGGGATTTGGTGGCAAGGTCCTTCTGGTGGCCTTCCCTGTCTCGAGATGTGCGAGGCTTTGTGCAGTCTTGTGACGTTTGTGCTCGGGCCAAGCCTTGTTGTTCTCGGGCTAGTGGATTGTTGTTGCCCTTGCCTATCCCGAAGAGGCCCTGGACGCACATCTCTATGGATTTTATTTCGGATCTTCCTGTTTCTCAGAAGATGTCTGTCATCTGGGTGGTGTGTGACCGTTTCTCTAAGATGGTCCATTTGGTTCCCCTGCCTAAGTTGCCTTCTTCTTCCGAGTTGGTTCCTCTGTTTTTTCAAAATGTGGTCCGTTTGCATGGTATTCCGGAGAATATCGTTTCTGACAGAGGAACCCAATTCGTGTCTAGATTTTGGCGAGCATTCTGTGCTAGGATGGGCATAGATTTGTCTTTCTCGTCTGCTTTCCATCCTCAGACTAATGGCCAGACCGAGCGGACGAATCAGACCTTGGAGACATATTTGAGGTGTTTTGTGTCTGCAGATCAGGATGATTGGGTTGCTTTTTTGCCTTTAGCGGAGTTTGCCCTCAATAATCGGGCCAGCTCTGCCACCTTGGTGTCTCCTTTTTTCTGTAATTCGGGGTTTCATCCTCGATTTTCTTCTGGTCAGGTGGAATCTTCGGATTGTCCTGGAGTGGATGCTGTGGTGGAGAGGTTGCATCAGATTTGGGGGCAGGTAGTGGACAATTTGAAGTTGTCCCAGGAGAGGACTCAGCTTTTTGCCAACCGCCGGCGTCGGGTTGGTCCTCGGCTTTGTGTTGGGGACTTGGTGTGGTTGTCTTCTCGTTTTGTCCCTATGAGGGTTTCTTCTCCTAAGTTTAAGCCTCGGTTCATCGGCCCGTACAAGATATTGGAGATTCTTAACCCTGTGTCCTTCCGTTTGGACCTCCCTGCATCTTTTTCTATTCATAATGTTTTTCATCGGTCATTGTTGCGCAGGTATGAGGTACTGGTTGTGCCTTCCGTTGAGCCTCCTGCTCCGGTGTTGGTTGAGGGCGAGTTGGAGTACGTTGTGGAAAAAATCTTGGACTCCCGTGTTTCCAGACGGAAACTCCAGTATCTGGTCAAATGGAAGGGATACGGTCAGGAGGATAATTCTTGGGTGACTGCCTCTGATGTTCATGCCTCCGATCTGGTCCGTGCCTTTCATAGGGCTCATCCTGATCGCCCTGGTGGTTCTGGTGAGGGTTCGGTGCCCCCTCCTTGAGGGGGGGGTACTGTTGTGAAATTGGATTTTGGGCTCCCCTGGTGGCCACTGGTGGAATTGAACTGGTGTGCATCATCCCCTCTGTTCACCTGTTTCCATCAGGATGTGGGAGTCGCTATTTAACCTTGCTCCTCTGTCACTTCCATGCCGGTCAACATTGTAATCAGGAGCCTTTCTGTGCATGTTCCTGCTACTAGACAACTCCCAGCTAAGTTGGACTTTAGTCCTCGTTTGTTTTTGCATTTTGTTCCAGTTCACAGCTGTAGTTTCGTTTCTGTGTCTGGAAAGCTCTTGTGATCTGAAATTGCCACTCTGATGTTATGAGTTAATACTAGAGTCTTAAAGTAATTTCAGGATGGTATTTTGATAGGGTTTTCAGCTGACCATGAAAGTGCCCTTTCTGTCTTCCTGCTATCTAGTAAGCGGACCTCAATTTTGCTAAACCTATTTTCATACTACGTTTGTCATTTCATCTAAAATCACCGCCAATATATGTGGGGGCCTCTGTCTGCCTATCGGGGAAATTTCTCTAGAGGTGAGCCAGGACTATATTTTCCTCTGCCAGGATTAGTTAGTCCTCCGGCCGGCGCTGGGCGTCTAGGGATAAAAAACGTAGGCAACGCTACCCGGCTACTGTTAGTTGTGCGGCAGGTTTAGTTCATGGTCAGTTTAGTTTCCATCCTTCCAAGAGCTAGTATTCATGTTTGCTGGGCTATGTTCTCTTGCCATTGAGAACCATAACAGTGTTCAAAGCTTCCAAACTTCTTTTGCAGACCTTCCACATCTTTCTGCAGTGATCTAATTATGGAAAACACCTGCTCTAGTCTGCTTTCTGCAGTCATTGTTCCAGCAGTCTCCTTTTTTTTTAGGCTAGAGTATCCTGTAATAATTATAGGTGATACCTCAGGAGACTCTTTGCGTGGAACAAGACAACTACAGGACACAGTTTTATAAGTGGTAAAGTCTATATTATCACATGGTGATTCAAACAGGTGCAGAGAGAAACTCAAGTCCACAACACTTGGTGTAAATATTAAATGCAGCTTAACAGTCTATAGGGGACTTCAGAGGAAAATGCAATCACGCAGAAAGTTTATGAAGCACATCTATTCTTGAGGATACTTGACACGAATAAGTCCTTGCTTAGTCCATACACAGATAGCTATGCTTATAAGGCAGTTCAAATAATATCTTAGCTCAACCAGGGAGGCCTGGGTAATAGTCTCAGGTTTAAGCAGAGCAGCAAACAGCTTACATGTCCAGCAAATGCAGATGGAAGAGAACACAAGCAGCAGATGAAGGAGGATTAATGGAAACTGGTGTATGCAGCAGGAACTCAGAGCAGAGTAGCAGGATTACCACACAGGTTCACAGGAGCAGGTATATAGCCAAGGTGTCACCAGGGTCAGGAGCTGGATGCAAGGCAGAATACTCTAGCACAGACTGAAGGCTGGGGTGGAGTTTTATAGCAGGAGTCCGGACACAGTGGAGGAAGTGTAAGGTTAGGTGCATACGGTCAGTAAACGCTGCAGTTGCAGTCCAACCCGCAGTGTACAGATGTTACAGCATAGTGGATGGGATTTCAAGAAATCCTATGTCCTCTATGCGTGCACTCGTGTGCGCCCGTGGCTCACCTGCGAAGACGGACATGCGGCACATCTTTCCATACCACAGCATGTCTATTTCTTTTGCGGAGACGTGAGTCTCCGCAAGATACATTACACCCATGCAATGTATTTGACTCGATGAATCCGCACGGTTCAGTGAACACATGTGGATTCACTTGCGTTCCATAGCCAGCAGCGCTTTGGACACACTGGACATGTGCTGCCTCCAAAGGGCTGCCAATTACTGAACGTCTGCACGTACCCTTAGATATAGAGATTTGTCCCGCAAACTTTGGGGGTTCAAAGACTTGTGGAGCAGCCCCTTGACCACCTACCCCACAGCCGCCAAAGTCACCCAGTGCTCAGTCAGTGAGATGTAACGCCCCTGCCCATGTTTGCTTGTTCAGGTATCAGTGGTGAAATGCACCCTGGCAGACATATATTTTTTTCAGGTGACAGGTGATGTTGTCAGTGACATGCTGGTGTTGTGCATTCACAGCTTTCTTAGAGAAGTAATGGCCATTGGGCATCTGGTACTGGGGGGCTGCACTAGCCATCGATTTTTGGAAACAGTCTGTATACACCAGGCAGAAAAGCAGCATTTCTATGGCCAACAGATTGGGGATGGTGGAGTTCAAGCTCTTAGGCACGTGTAGCAGGAAACATTCTTTTACGTGACCACAACTGCGGTGGATGGCTGGCTGCGGTGCTGAGAGAGGGTGGAGTACGGAGAAAAGGACAAACTGCTGGACTGTGAGTGAGGTGTAGGTGGAGATGTTATGGTGGATTGAGAAAGATGTATTATGCTTGGTGACACAAAAGCAGCAGTCATGTCCACTTCCGTAACAGCTGACCGGCTTTCACTCACACCGACTGTGGTGGGTAAACAAGTGGAGTTTCTGCGGCCAGAGACCTGTGTGTCAACACTTAGAAAAGTGATGGAGGAAGAAGCAGCAGATGGTGTTGATGGGATGGCCGGTGGCTGTCGAGGCCCGTTAGTCCGCATTTTAGTGCTGTGAGATTCCCACACTAAGGCATGTTGATCACGCATGTGCCGCTTCATGCATGTACACTGTGTTCCAAATTATTATGCACAAAGAGTTTAGGAGTGATAAGGTTAGAATTTTTTTGTTTGTCATTTAAACTCATTGATGGTGATGTGTGTCAGGGCTCTTTATATCACTGAAAGCAATTGCAGATACCTGTGCACATTAGTTTGGCAGGTGTGTCCAAATAAAGGCAAGACTACTTAAGAAGGCTGTTCCACATTATTAAGCTGTCACGGGAGAACTAGGTGAGCGAGAGCTAATAACCCTCAGACTAGGGAAATCCTGACTGACCCTCTACCTGGAGTTTACACTGATGGTGTGCATGTCCAGGCCTCAAACCTCACCCTGTCTCCTGTTTCAACCCTAGGCTGAAACCTCCGCCCACCACCCAGTGAAGAGGTAATTCACCAATACCCACAGTTAGCACAGACAAGGATAAAGGAAAATATACACCACGCCGCAGTCACTCAGGAATACACTATAAATGTGCAGGGCAAAATAAATACAAATATAGGAAGGAGTAAATAAGACTAAGAAAAATACACCACCAGCAACGAATCTCCAACAACCAGCTCTCCACTCCAGACCGAGATAACAACGCACAAGACAGAAGCTATAATCGGCGACGCCCAATGATCAGGAGAACTATTTAAAGGCAATGGGCATGGCCCAGCTTCCAATCCGAGGATCAGGTAAATTAACCCCGGAACAGCTAGATAAAATCTAGCTGACGCCAATGAGCAAATAGTGGTCAAAAGCGGAATTACCGCTGTCTGTCGAACGACCTGGTCTGAACAGCGTCCGACATGACAGTACCCTGCCTTCTACGAGGGACCCCAGGGCCCTCACGGCTTATAGGACCCGGCTTGTCTGTCTGGCGACGAAAAAACCTGACCAGCTGATCCGCATGAATATCTGAGGCTGGTACCCAGGACCTCTCCTCAGGCCCATAACCACGCCAGTGTACCAAGTACTGTAAAGTGCGACGCACTACACGAGAGTCAACCACCTTGGAGACTTCAAACTCCAAATTACCATCCACCAAGACTGGAGGTGGCATAGGCGCCGCGTCCACAGAACCCACCACCTTCTTTAGAAGAGACCTGTGGAACACGTTGTGTATCTTATACACCATAGGGAGCTCCAATCGGTACGCTACTGGGTTAATGACGGCGGTGACACTAAATGGACCAATAAACCGTAGACCCAATTTAAGGGACGGTATTTTGAGTCTTATGTTTTTTGTGGATAACCACACCCAGTCATCCACACTCAGGTCCGGACCTGGCACACGCCTACTGTCAGCCACAGGTTTGTACCTTGCACCCACGCTCAACAGACGCTGTTTAACTCTCCTCCAGACTGATGACAATTGTGCTCCTAACTGGTCCTCCTCCGGAACGCCGGAAGAGCCCCTCTGACTCAAGGTACAAAATTGAGGATGTAGCTCATAAACACAAAAAAAGGAGACTCCCCAGACGACTCCTGGCGGTGATTATTGATGGCAAACTCAGCCAAAGGAAGAAAGATAGACCACTCCTCCTGGTTATCAGAGACAAAGTAGCGTAGGTACTGTTCCAAATTTTGGTTCATACGCTCAGTCTGACCATTTGACTGAGGATGGAACGCCGAAGAATGAGACAACTTGATCCCCAGCCGTGAGCAAAATGCTTTCCAAAATTTTGCCACAAACTGAGACCCCTATCAGACACGATGTCAGACGGAACCCCATGAAGTCTGACCACCTCCTGCACAAATACCTGAGCCAGAGTCTTAGCGTTAGGCAACGAAGGCAAAGACACAAAGTGCGACATTTTAGAAAACCGACAATCACCAAGATGACCGTGTTCCCAGCTGATGAGGGCAAATCAGTGATGAAATCCATGGAGATTTCCGTCCATGGCTTACTAGGTACTTCAAGAGGAAGTAGTGTGCCAACAGGACGGGAGCGGGGTGTCTTAGCCTTAGCACACGTGGTACAAGCTGACACGTATGAGACCACGTCCTGTCGGATCTTGGGCCACCAAAACCGACATGACACCAACTCCAAGGTACCTCTAACCCCTGGGTGGCCAGCCAGGACAGCATCATGATGCTCCGCCAAAACCTTTAAGAGGAGATGAAGCGGTACAAAAGATTTGTTGATGGGAAGCTCAGATGGTACCTCCTCCTGAGCCTCGGCAATCTCAGCCTCAACCTCGGTAGTGAGAGCCGAAACCACAACACCCTTTTGGAGGATGGGTACTGGATCTTCCCGAAGGTTCACCCCCCGGAAAACACCTGGACAGAGCATCCGCCTTAGTGTTTTTAGATCCCGGTCTGTAAGTGACAACAAAATTGAACCGCGTGAAAAACAATGCCCAGCGAGCCTGCCTGGGAGACAGACGCTTGGCTGACTCCAAATACAGCAGATTCTTATGGTCGGTAATAACAGTAACCTGATGAACCGACCCCTTCCAAGAAGTGTCGCCATTCCTCAAAGGCCAACTTGATTGCCAACAACTCCCTGTTGCCGATATCGTAGTTACGTTCGGCGGACGACAGTTTCTTGGAGAAATAGGCGCACGGACGCAAACCACTCAAAGATGAGCCTTGTGACAGCACCGCCCCCACACCAAACTCAGACGCATCGACTTCCACAACAAAGGGTTTTGATTTGTCTGGCTGCACAAGAATGGGGGCCGAAACAAAACTGTTCTTAAGAAATTCAAATGCGCGCACAGCAGCCTCAGGCCAAACGGAGAAATTGGTACCCTTTTTAGTCATGTCAGTTAGCGGTTTAGCAATGATGGAAAAATCCTTGATAAATTTCCTATAGTAGTTAGAAAACCCAAGGAACCGCTGAAGTGCTTTCAGGTTATCAGGACGTTCCCAATGCAGCACCGCTTGCACCTTAGCGGCGTCCATTTTAAACCCAGAAGCAGACACAATATAACCCAAGAAAGGCAACTCTTGAACAGAAAATACACATTTCTCAAGTTTAGCATACAGCTTATTCTCTCTGAGAAGCTGTAACACCTGCCTGACATGATTTAAATGAGCATCACGGTCGCCAGAATATATGAGGATGTCATCTAGGTACACAATAACGAATTTCCCCAAAACATGGGAGAACACATCATTGATAAAATGTTGGAACACTGCAGGTGCGTTAGTCAACCCAAAAGGCATCACCAAATTTTCAAAATGACCCTCAGGGGTATTAAAAGCCGTCTTCCACTCATCACCTTGACGGACTCTTATGAGGTTGTACGCCCCCCTGAGATCAAGCTTGGTAAACCACTTAGCACCCGCCACCTGGTTGAACAAATCTGGTATCAGTGGCATCGGGTATGGATCACGAACCGTAATCTGGTTCAACTCCCTGAAATCCAAACACGGGCGTAATCCGCCATCTTTCTTCTTCACGAAGAAGAACCCTGCTGCCACCGGCGAGGATGACGGCCTGATGTGCCCTTTACTCAAGCTTTCAGCAATATAATCTTTTAACGCTTGTCTCTCTGGACCGGAGATGTTAAACATCCTTGCCTTAGGCAACTTGGCCCCTGGTTTAAACCTGATAGAACAGTCATAGGGACGATGTGGCGGCAACTCTGAACAACCCTTTTCAGAGAACACATCCACAGAATCCAGAAGTGACTCCGGAACGCTTGAAGTCACCGCAGCCACACATGTGGCCAGGCAATTCTCCTGGCAGAACTCGCTCCACTGAATTATGTCCTGAGTTTTCCAGTCAATTACCGGGTTGTGCATGGACAACCAAGGAAAACCCAAAACCACCTGAGCAGGAAGATTCCTGAGCACCTTACATGTAACCCGCTCGGAATGTAGAACCCCAATGTGGAGTTTCACCTCAGCCACAAATTCAGTAATCTCCCCCTGAGAGAGAGGAGCAGCATTGATGGTCACCACGCGGATAGGATGAGACAGTTTTTCAATCCTAAAACCTGCTGTGCGCGCAAACTCCTCATCAATGAGATTTGTGGCTGAACCACTATCCACAAAAATAGTAATTGGCAGCTCACTGCCAGCGATAAAAACCTTAGCAGGGAGCATGCATTGAGAAACCACCATGGAGGATATACATAAGCTCAGATTGGTCTCCTCCACACCCTCTGAGCTTAGAAGTTTTCTGCCGTTGCGTTTTTCTTAGACAGCAGGGGACAGATGTTAATAAAATGACCAGTTTTACCACAGTAAAAACAGGCTCCCTGCTTCCTGAGCTCAGGGGCCCGACGCTTCACATGTGACACCCCTGCGATTTGCATAGGCTCCGTGGGCTCACCTGCAGCAACCTCACGTGAACCTACACCCTCTCCCATAGGCGGTGTCTCATGCTGACGCAAACGGCCATCAATGCGGACAAGCAGACTCATAGCGGAATCTAGAGAAACAGGAGTCTCGTACATCAGAAGAGCTTTTTTAACCCTTCCAGAAACCCCATGAATAAACTGACTCCGCAATGCTGGATCATTCCATTGTGTATCGATCGCCCAGCGACGAAATTCAGAACAGTAATCCTCTGCAACTCGCTCCCCCTGGCGAATAGTGCATATCTTAGATTCTGCTAGAGCCATTCTGTCAGGTTCATCGTAGATTTTCCCAAGAGAGGAAAAAAAACTCTCCACAGAGTCAAATGCAGCAGAATCAGATGGCAAAGAAAACGCCCATGCTTGGGGATCCCCGCTTAACAATGACAACACCAGGCCCACACGCTGAGCCTCATTACCCGAGGAGATCGGGCGCATACGGAAATATAGTTTGCAAGCTTCACGAAAAGAAACAAATTTACTGCGTTCCCCAGCAAATTTTTCAGGCAAAGGGAATTTAGGCTCAGCAACTCTTCCTGTCGTTCCAGCTTGCACATTAGATACTGCTAGTCCCTGTTGCTGAACTGCCCCCCTCAACTCAGTGACCTGTAGGGACAGCGCCTCCAATTGGCGGGTTATGGAAGTCATGGGATCCATGACAAAAGAAAAAAAAAGAAACCCCTTTTTTTTGTTGTTGGGCCGATTATAATGTCACGGGGGATCTAGGTGAGCGAGAGCTAATAACCCGGGCCCCTGCAATTTCCCTCAGACTAGGGAAATCCTGACTGACCCTCTACCTGGAGTTTACACTGATGGTGTGCATGTCCAGGCCTCGAACCTCACACTGTCTCCTGTTTCAACCCTAGGCTGAAACCTCCGCCCACCACCCAGTGAAGAGGTAATACACCAATACCCACAGTTAGCACAGACAAGGATAAAGCAAAATATACACCACGCCGCAGTCACTCAGGAATACACTATAAATGTGCAGGGCAAAATAAATACAAATATAGGAAGGAGTAAATAAGACTAAGAAAAATACACCACCAGCAACGAATCTCCAACAACCAGCTCTCCACTCCAGACCGAGATAACAACGCACAAGACAGAAGCTATAATCGGCGACGCCCAATGATCAGGAGAACTATTTAAAGGCAATGGGCATGGCCCAGCTTCCAATCCGAGGATCAGGTAAATTAACCCCGGAACAGCTAGATAAAATCTAGCCGACGCCAATGAGCAAATAGTGGTCAAAAGTGGTCAAAAGCGCCAACAAGGAGGAGGTGGAGTAATGTTTTGGGCTGGAATCATGGGGAGAGAGATTGTCGGCCCCTTTATGATCCCTGAAGGGGTAAAGATGAACTCCATAATCTATGTGGAGTTTCTAAAACAACACATCCTGCCATGGTTCAAGAGGAAGAACTGTGCTTTCCGCAGCAAGATCATTTTCATGCATGATAATGCACCGTCTCATGCTGCAAAAAACACATCTGCATCTCTGGCTGCTATGGGCATAAAAGAGGACAAACTTATGGTGTGGCCACCATCTTCCCCTGACCTCAACCCCATTGAGAACCTCTGGAGCATCATCAAAAGGAGCATCTATGATGGCGGGAGGCAGTTCACATCTAAGCAACAACTCTGGGAGGGTATTCTGTCCATATGCAAAACAATTGAAGCAGAAACCATCCAAAAACTGACAAATTCAATGGACGAGAGAGTTCAGAATGCTTCTTTCGAACAAGGGGTCCTATGTGCAAATGTAACATCACCTAGAATAAAGTTTTCACTTGAAAACTGTTTGATTTCATTTTGTAATAAGCTGATAATGCTTATAACTTCATAATTGACCATTTTTTTGTTCAAAATAAGAAAAAAGGTTGAAAACTCTGCTGTGCATAATAATTTGGAACATGCATTTTGAGTGTTTATTTTTTTTTAAAAAGATACTGTTTTCATAGGCAGTTTGTTCCAAAACACTGCAATTATACTAGAATAGTAGATGACTGGAAAATAACAATGACTGCAATTCAGATAGGTAATTTAGAGAAAATATGAGGAAATATTATTTGCATAATAATTTGGAACACAGTGTAGTTGTCAAATTATTGAAATTTTTGCCTCTACTGAGTTGTTGTTTTTTTTAAATTTGACAGATAACGTGTGTTGGGTAATCCTTTGCGGTCTCAAAAAAAACCCAGGTTAGCAACCCTTGCCAACCTAACAAACTGCACACTTGCAACCGATGCTGGCCACAGCCAGAATTGGGACAGAGGATGCAATGCTTGTTGTGGTTGCATCACTTCGTGTCTGTGTGGGAAGCCACAACTTAAGCTCTATATCTTTCTCCTCCTCTACTTCCTAAGCTGAGCTACTCAGCTACATGCCTCTTGGTTCACACAAAGTGGAATCTACAACCTCACCATCATCCTCCTTGGTCTCACGCTCCTCACCCTGAGAGTCACCCTCCTCCTCTTCCTGCTCTGACACCACAGTACAGTACGCGTGCCCCTCTGGTATCTGAGTGTCATCAGGATCACCTCCACCCTTGGTGGTTAACATCTGGTAAGGAGGGTCTGGATTCTGCTCAGACCCTACTTTGTCCGGATTCAGATATAATATGAAAAAGGTTTGGCCATCACTGCAGATGCTTTCCTCCTCTAGATTCTCTGATTCTTTGGAGCAGATGTCTGATGCCCATGGAACAGAATGTGAGAACAGCTCTGGAGAATGGCCCATCTGTGGTTCCCCACAGTCAGTTGGGCGTTTAGAAATTTTTGACGTAGGGAGAAACAAGGGTGATTGGTGGGCGACCTCTGAGAATTGTACTGTGTGTGATGTAAAGGTGGAGCAAGAGGAGGAGAGGCTACTTGATGCAGCGCTTGCCATCCACTAGAGCACATACTCTTTCTGGCCCTCATCTACAAGGCATACAGCTATGTGTGCCAAAGAAAGGGAGTTGAGTAGCCTATCCAGTAACAGATGTTGTCAGTGGTCTTTGGATAGGACGAGACGATGTTTGTTCAGTAGAGCTTTCATTAACATTAGCACCTAACCCACATACGTGTCGAACAACAAGCCTATTCCCCCTTTCACCACGACCTCGCTTTTTCCCACTCATGTTGTAAGTAGCCTTCCCCTCTTGTAACCTGCTGTTTCACAACTTTAGGCCCAGACCTGTCAGTCACCTGTCACTAAATGAACAATCACTATTTATTTTCTTAGATAGAGTGCCTGAACATCACTGTTATACCTAAGGACTTTTAAGTGGAAATCTGGCCTTCTGATTTGTCTCTGAAACACAGTTTTATCACAAACCGTATAGAGTAGCAAATGGGGCTGGCACAGTTTTTGCACAATCTAGTTTGATGCTGGAAGATCAATTTCACACAAGACAGGGTCCTATCTAGCTAACTGACAAGTTCACTTTCAGCACCACCTCTAGCGCAGGAGCGACATCTCCCCACTGTGACTCTGAAAGAATGGCACCAGCACAACAAGATGTCCGCTTTTTATATGGCCGGGCACATGTGACTTCGGAAGCCAATCACAGATGACCTTGTGTCATGACGTTGTGGATGGTTTCTGCGCCCTGATTGGCTGCGGGAATCAACACACATAAAGTTAAGTCTAGCGGCCAGTCTGCTGATCTGGTCATTGGACTGAAGTCCTGTAGATCGATCTGCCGATCTCTTTCCCATACCTTTTCCTATGGCATCAGATACACTGCTCAAAAAAATAAAGGGAACACTAAAATCCCAAATCCTAAATATCACTGAATGAAATATTCCAGTTGTAAATCTTTATTCATTACATAGTGGAATGTGTTGAGAACAATAAAACCTAAAAATGATCAACGTAATACAACTAATATCCCACGGAGGTCTGGAGTTGGAATGATGCTCAAAATCAAAGTGGAAAATTAAGTTACAGGCTGATCCAACTTCAGTGGAAATGCCTCAAGACAAAGAAATGATGCTCAGTAGTGTGTGTGGCCTCCACGTGCCTGTATGATCTCCCTACAATGCCTGGGCATGCTCCTGATGAGGCAGCAGATGGTCTCCTGAGGGATCTCCTCCCAGACCTGGACTAAATCATCCACCAACTTCTGGACAGTCTGTGCTGCAACATGACGGTGGATGGTGTGAGACATGATGTCCCAGATGTGTTCAATCAGATTTAGGACTGGGAAACGGGTGAGCCAGTCCACAGCTTCAATGCCTTCATCTTGCAGGAACTGCTGACACACTCCAGCCACATGGGGTCTGGCATTGTCCTGCATTAGGAGGAACCCAGGGCCAGCGGCACCAGCATATGGTCTCACAAGGGGTCTGAGGATCTTATCTCGGTACCTAATGGCAGTCAGGCTACCTCTGGCGAGCACATGGAGGGCTGTGCGGCCCTCCAAAGAAATGCCACCCCACACCATTACTGACCCACTGCCAATCCGGTCATGCTGAAGGATGTTGCAGGCAACAGATCGCTCTCCACGGCGTCTCCAGACTCTGTCACCTCTGTCACATGTGCTCAGTGTGAAATTGCATTCATCTGTGAAGAGCACAGGGCGCCAGTGACGAATTTGCCAATACTGGTGTTCTGTGGCAAATGCCAAGCGTCCTGCACGGTGTTGGGCTGTCAGCACAAGCCCCATCTGTGGACGTCAGGCACTCAGACCATCCTCATGGAGTTTTATTTTTAACCATTTGTGCAGACACATGCACATTTGTGGCCTGCTGAAGGTCATTTTGCAGGGCTCTGGCAGTGCTCCTGCTGTTCCTCCTTGCACAAAGGCTGAGGTAGCGGTCCTGCTGCTGGGTTGTTGCCCTCCTATGGCCCCCTTCACATCTCCTGGTGTACTGGCCTGTCCCCTGGAAGCGCCTCCAGCCTCTGGACACTACGCTGACAGACACAGCAAACCTTGCCACAGCTCGCATTGATGTGCCATCCTGGATGAGCTGCACTACCTGAGCCACTTATATGGGTTGTAGAGTCCATCTCATGCTACCACGAGTGTGAAAGCACAACCAACACTCAAAAGTGACCAAAACATCAGCCAGAAAGCATTGGTACTGAGATGTGGTCTGTGGTCCCCACCTGCAGAACCACTCCTTTATTGAGGGGGTCTTGATAATTGCCAATAATTTCCATCTGTTGTCTACTCCATTTGCACAACAGCATGTGAAATTGATTGTCAATCAGTGTTGCTTCCTAAGTGGACAGTTTGATCTCACAGAAGTTTGATTTACTTGGAGTTAGATTCTGTTGTTTGTGTTCCTTTTATTTTTTTGAGCAGTGTAACAAAATGTATCCTCAAGTCTAGCCGAAATCCCTTTTCTTTCTGTCAGGTACATTTGTATCAGAAGAAAAACTAAGTCCTGGTCTCAGTTTTATACTTAAAGATTAGGCTTGACCATGTAGTACATCCCAATGTGTATCCTTTAGTGATCCATCTAATAAAATAATAGTGACTGGGACCACTATTGGGCATCAGATTGCTCTTGGTAATAAACTGGGGCAAACGTAAGGATATCCCAAAAATGAAGGATTAATACCAAGGAACAGTGATGAATCTTATGAAGGTCTTCAAGAACCAAGATGAATGAAAAATCTCATAAAGGAAATCATCAACTGGCAGCATTCAATGTCCCTAAAAGTACAAAGATGACGCTCTGAGGAACATAAAGAAGGAAATATCCAATATTCGATGAGTGGTCAATTACCATTATCTAACAAGAACCTTACCCCACTGACTCAACTGGTGAGGTGGATCCTCTAAGTCTCAGATTCGAGAGGGCACACAGATTCCAGGTGTTGATACAGAAAATACGAAGGAACGTGGGCAGTGAGGACTTGGCACACTGAGGAATCTCAAGAGCAACAGGAGGTATGAACTGGACTCCAGGAGTGAAGGAAACAAATAAAGCACCTTATGTATGGAAAGTGGAGCTCATCAAACCTAGAAATTTTGAGTCTCAGTTCCAAGACACAAGTGTGTGTCTAAATGGTCTTATATAGGTCTAGGGAGATGAAGTCATTGATCCACTCAAGGCAATATGCAAGACATTATGTGGAGCAAAACAGAGGGCAGCTGACCTAGGGGAAGGGAGCAGAGCTTGGGATACCCGGGACAGGTGTGTAACAATATTGGTCCTAGAGAGACAGCATGCTTCCTCCTAGAGGAGAACTAATTTGCATACATTGTTTTTTCCCCAGGGATCTTTTCCTGTCCTATAAGACTCCCTACACCAGATGGTGGTCTCCACAAGGACATAGCATACCCCTTAAATTACCCTCCACTATAGACACCTCTAACTTAGGTTGAGCCAATTTCTTGTTTCCATGGATGTTTGCTCTTGCTTGGGGCTACCCAACAGAAAAGCGGTAACAACTAGTCTACTTTCTAGTATCAACTTTCTAGGTGGATTATAAAAAAGCATTTGACCCTCTTGTCCCAAAAAGGGGTCCGGTGGCTCCAACTAGGTAAATGTACCATAATCATGACATGAATCGATACTCCAAAGGTGATAGGGGTGCAGAGAAGTGACCAGACTCTTACCTCCTAAGTGACTGAAAGCCATCAGTGCTGATAATTCGGTGGCAGGTGCTTTCACAAATGTCAGGCAACAGAATTCTTTTTCCGGCAATGTGTGCAATATTTAATCATTTGTGTCTGGTTCATCCGGATACATCTAATACATAGGAGCCCATTAGAGATTTCACATCCCGTCCCAGAAGCTTCTCCCGATTCTCTAAGCATTAGATCTAGAGCCAAGCACTCTCGGCCTAGAACATTTGGAAGCCATCATCCACCTTCCGAATGAATAAAGTCAATATTTAATTGAATTATCAGGAAAAAAAAAAGCTTTGGATTTGGTCGTCCTGAATCATAAAGACCGCAACGTGTGAATTTACGACTTGTGTCATGGAGATTCGATAAGATCCAGCTATTTCCAATATTACAATTTTGGTGCACGGTAACGTCCCAATTAAGATGGAAAAACCTCCTGGAAGAAGGCAGATGTTTATAATGTGCAACCGGATAATTGGTAAATGTGTATGGAGGAGATGTCTCCCGGATAAGACGGTAGAATTTACGACACGTAGACTTAATGGGAAACACGGGTCTTGGGGTAACAAATATTAAACTGTCCAAGGCGATAGTCCATATAATTGCAGCTATATATCACATCCATTGACACAACCTGAATTCCTCCACATTTCTGGACTAACTGGACGCGTTTCAGGTTTTCTTCCGTAGGAAGTGAATCATCTACAGTGACCTAAAGTGCTGGACATATCAGTAGCCATTGATCTGTCCAGTCCAGGGGGCAATGTGAGGAAGAGAACAGAACCAATGGGTAATCGCAGCATGAGAGTCATCTAGCGGGAGGAAAAGGAGCACAGAAGAGGAATGTGCTGATCTGGTGGAGGGCCGTGACCGGTCCGCTCTTTGGTTGAAGTTTGGATTACGGGAGCAGAGGCTTGGAAGGTTTGCTGGACAAGTTTTGGAAAACTTCAGGGTCCTTCCAGCAGAACAGAGTATTTCAGAAGAGTGCTAAGTTTTTCTGGCCTTCTGGGAACCAGTAATGATCTATAAACTACTGGGAGAACAGGACTGAATGTTACAGAATGAAGACCCTTGAGAGGCCATAGGCTGAGTTTTATGTCGAAAGTAGCCGGGCCACCCAGCAGCACAGAGTATTTCAGAAAATAAATTATGGAAATTGACTTTTCTGTAATGAGCATTTGTTGTGGCAAGTTTTTTAAAAAAGTTTACTTTTTCTTTTTCTAGCTATAGGACAGAGAAAACATATATTTTTCATTTCACCACCCACATTCAATCCCATCACTCCCTATCATCACAGGCTCTGCTTGTTTGTCAGTATCCACTACAGATCTAGCATTTTGTTCATGAATCAGGAGGCTCAGGATGAACAGTTATTTTTTTCCCATACAAAGAAGAAGCTGGAATTGTTGGAAGTTAGAAAATATGGATATAACTGGTGAGAGAGTGCATCTTTTAGCAATACTGCATGCATCCATGGTCGTGATCTCCAACACTTATGACTGTCCTCCAAATCCTAAAAATGTCCATCCTACAAATAATCCAATTGTATAACTCCAGAAATCTACTACAATCCCCAATGGATGGAGCTCAGCGCTGAGACCGATGACACAGACCCTAATGACATGTGACCACATATGAAATACTTGTGTTACATTGTAACAAGTCATAAAGACTAAAAGGCTCCAAGAGGCCGACAACTTCTCAAGAAAGTGACCCCAGTGATGGTTTATAACTCGGAGACTAGAAAGTCCCTGCTGTGACAGATGGTCTCCAGGATAAAGCATGGCTTTGTGGAGCCCTGTGGCCTCGTAGGTAGTCCGGGCCCATATACAAGGGTCAGTAGGAGATCTGACAACATTTAAAGAGATATTACTCACATAAATTATCAGTCAACAATAATTACTATCATCAGAATGAAGCTTTGTCTTATTTTCCGCCAGTCATAAGACTTTGGAGAAGATGGCTGAACTCATAAGGAAGCAGATGACAAGGTTTAAGATGAATGGAAGCAATCACCAAAACAGGGTCAAGGAAAAGCCCAAAGGACCCAACCAGAAGACTCTGGAGATATTCATCATGAATAATAGCAACACTTTAAAATACTCATCATAGATCAACAGCACATGTGACAATATGAGAATGTGTCCATCTGTTAGGCTCACTGGCTGAGGTGGATCCTCAAAGCCCAAGGTCTAGTTGGCACACTTGCCAAAGGTATGGGTGCAGTGGTCAGATGAAGCACAGATAGTAGAGATACTAGAAGCCGCAGGCAGATCGGAGACATCCAGGAGGTCACGGGCAGGTAGTAGAGGTACTTGAAGCTGGAGGCAGATCGGAGACGTCCAGGAGGCCGCAGGCAGGTAGAGGAGTTATTAAAAGCTGGAGGCAGATCGGAGACGTCCAGGAGGCTGCAGGCAGGTAGTAGAGGTACTAGAAGCTGGAGGCAGATCGGAGATGTCCAGGAGGCTGCAGGCAGGTAGTAGAGGTACTAGAAGCTGGAGGCAGATCACAGACATCCAGGAGGCTGCAGACAGGTAGTAGAGGTACTAGAAGCTGGAGGCAGATTGGAGAAGTCCAGGAGGCTGCAGGCAGGTACTGGAGGTACTAAAAGCTGGAGGCAGATCGGAGATGTCCAGGAGGCCACAGGTAGGTTGTAGAGGTACTAGAAGCTGGAGGCAGATCGGCGACGTCCAGGAGGCCGCAGGCAGGTAGTGGAGGTACTAAAAGCTGGAGGCAGATCGGAGATGTCCAGGAGGCTGCAGGCAGGTAGTAGAGGTACTAGAAGCTGGAGGCAGATCGGAGACGTCCAGGAGGCCGCAGGCAGGTAGTGGAGGTACTAAAAGCTGGAGGCAGATCGGAGACGTCCAGGAGGCTGCAGGCAGGTAGTAGAGGTACTAGAAGCTGGAGGCACATCGGAGACAACCAGGAGGCCGTAGGCAGGTAGTAGAGGTATTAGAAGCCGCAGGCAAACCGGAAACATCCAGCAGACTACAGACAGGTTGTAGAGGTACTGGAAGACAGACGAAAAGTCCTAATATATACCTGTTTCTTGGTAGACTTTATATAGGCCTGGGTGGATGATAACATGGGAGCATGCTGGGCTACTTGCAAAGCCTAATGTAGAGCACAAGAAAGTTTAGCGGATCGCGGTGAAGGAAGCAGAAGTAGAGCCCGTATCTGGAAGAGGTGTGTAACACCATATAGTATATTACAATGAATGGAAACCAAGGAGGAGGGGGATGCAGCTGCAGTTTCTCTTTCTCTTTTTGCCTCTGTGAGTGGGAAAGACGATCAGTAGCAGGAAGGAGACATCTGATTGGCTCTGGCTGCTTGGCATAAAAGACTTTGCTCACTGAACACATGGAAAGAGATTGTGCAGAGCCTGGATGGTTGATTACAATGACTTCCATATTAGTTATATAGTTTTTGGGTTGGGTTTTGGGTTCTAGGGTTGGAGAAGAAATGAGAAGTGGAAGACCAGCAGCAAGAAATCAGGGTCAATGAGAAGCTTAAAGGGTCCAACCAGAAGTTAGAACTCTCCAGAGACATGCTATTGAAAGGGTCAGACCCCCAAAATATGTGGGTTCTCTTTGCTGGCCTTCATCTCCAGCAGGACAAGCAAAGCTGCAAAGAAGACTGACACCAAGAGGACTAAAACAATCTCAGAGCAGCGCTTACAAGCTGTACAGCAAAGAGTTTGTAAGCACTGGGCTTTGGAGACCAATCACCAAGGACAGACTGCAGAGACAGGGGCGTATCAATTGTGGACCCAGAGGGTGTGACTGCAACAGGGGCCATGTGGGAGAGGGGTTGCCGACGCCAGCACCTATTTCATCTGGATGTGTGTCATCGGATGCACATTCAGCTGAAATGTCTTGCAGTACAATGACTTGACGGCTCTATGGACTGTAATACATGCCACTGCCCAACGAGAGGACGGCAGGTGATGTTGGCGTGCCATGGCAGTGATGTCAAGCACTCTACTGTGGTGGGCATGCCAAAGTCAGCTGCTGGCTTTCGCATCGTCTGTAGAAGAGCAGCTGCACATCGTGAGAGCAGGGGGAAGTTAAGAAAAATTGTTTACTTCTTTTTAACGTGTTGTAGAAGAACAGGGGACATTTTTACTGTAAGGGGCCAAGAATGAGCCATTATATCAGGAAGGGACACAAAATGGAGGACATTACATCTGGAAGGGGCTCAGGATGGGGACATTATACCGAGAAAGGGCCAAGGATGGAGGGCATTAATATCGGAAGAGGCCCAGGATAATGGGAATTATAGCAGGAAGGGGCCCAGGATGAGCCATTATACCAATAAGGGACCCAGAATAGAGGACATTACACCAGGAAGGGGCTCAGGATGGGGACATTATAGCAAGAAAGGGCCCAGGATAGAGGGCATTAATATGGGAAGAGGCCCAGTATGGTGGGTATTATAGCAGGAAGGGGCCAAGGATGAGCCATTATATCAATAAGGGACCCAGAATAGAGGACATTACACCAGGAAGGTGCTCAGGATGGGGACATTATACCAAGAAAGGGCCCAGGATGGAGGGCATTAATATGGGAAGAGGCCCAGGATGGTGGGTATTATAGCAGGAATGGGCCCAGGATGGAGGGCATTAATATGGGAAGGGGCCCAGGATGGAGGGCATTAATATGGGAAGGGGCCCAGGATGGAGGGCATTAATATGGGAAGAGGCCCAGGATGGTGGGTATTATAGCAGGAAGGGGCCCAGGATGAGCCATTATATCAATAAGGGACCCAGAATAGAGGACATTACACCAGGAAGGTGCTCAGGATGGGGACATTATACCAAGAAAGGGCCCAGGATGGAGGGCATTAATATGGGAAGAGGCCCAGTATGGTGGGTATTATAGCAGGAAGGGGCCAAGGATGAGCCATTATATCAATAAGGGACCCAGAATAGAGGACATTACATCAGGAAGGTGCTCAGGATAGGGACATTATACCAAGAAAGGGCCCAGGATGGAGGGCATTAATATGGGAAGAGGCCCAGGATGGTGGGTATTATAGCAGGAATGGGCCCAGGATGGAGGGCATTAATATGGGAAGGGGCCCAGGATGGAGGGCATTAATATGGGAAGGGGCCCAGGATGGAGGGCATTAATATGGGAAGGGGCCCAGGATGGAGGGCATTAATATGGGAAGAGGCCCAGGATGGTGGGTATTATAGCAGGAAGGGGCCAAGGATGAGCCATTATATCAATAAGGGACCCAGAATAGAGGACATTACACCAGGAAGGTGCTCAGGATGGGGACATTATACCAAGAAAGGGCCCAGGATGGAGGGCATTAATATGGGAAGAGGCCCAGGATGGTGGGAATTATAGCAGGAAGGGGCCCAGGATGGAGGGCATTAATATGGGAAGGGGTCCAGGATGGGGGGCATTATACCAGATAGAGACCCAGAATGGAGGACATTACAACAGGAAGGGGCCCAGGATGATTATTACATGGGGGGAGAACACATTTGTCTTTATAGGATCTAGTATGCTACAAGGGCCCACACATCTGACTAACATGCAGGGGGCCCAGGTCCAAATTTTGCTTTAGTTACACCACTGTGTTTAGGTGGCCGTTAACAAAGGCAATAAGCAGTAACCTAAAAAATGTTAAATCCCTCCATTCTCAAGAACGGAAAGGATTTTTTTTAAAAAGCAAATTGCAGAGCTGTGTCCATTTCAGGACGTTAGACAACCCCTTTAACCTGGTGTTCTGTTTTCTCTGGCGCTGCGGCCTCAGACCTGATGGCAAACGGACACAGATCTCCAGATGTAGTAAAGCTGACGTAGCAGGGCCGAGTTTGTCATTTTGTACAGGACCGCAGGTAACATTACTCCACGACCTTAGTCCAGTTTAATAGCACATTCAGCTCTGCTCCTCCAGTATTGCGCACACTGTCTGCCGCGCACCATGGCCAGATAGGCTGCAGCACAGGGGGAACCCTGGCAAGTCCTGCAGTGGAAGCATATCCATAGCGCCCTCTATTGGCCGCCCACAGGCGCAGCTCTATTCTGCGCTTCACACATCTGCTTCCCTTTTGCGTAGTATTGGGGGTGAGAGTGGGATTCTAACGCAGCCGTGTGATACAAAGTAACACTAACTAGCTTAAAATCATTAACCGGTAATTAGGGTTTCACCAGGAGACACTTTCCTGCCATTTGCAAAATACAAAGGTCGCCGGCCGTCTGCAGACTGCATATTGGATCAGCGTCGGCCTTGAAATGCGTTTATAGTCTGAGGTCAGTAAATCCCCATTCGTTATTTTTTTTTTATACCCTTCACGGTATTAAAGGCCCATCGCAGGGGGGTGGCTTCACTATTTCCTTCCTTTTTCCTATAGTATCTATTTTTTTGCGCTTGCATTTAGAAAAGCAATGTTCATCCTAATCCTCCTGGTGCATGAATAGAATGCGAGAGCCCCAGTGATAACTGACGCAGTGCAAAAAGGAGAAACAAAAGCAAAATTACAATGACTTTTCTTTTTTTTTTTTTTTTTTCAATTGTTGCTATCCCTCCCTCCCTCCGGTGTCTGCACTCTTCCTCCTGACAGGCAGCGATGCCTTTTAGTGCATCATGTACTTATGTTGATTCCTTTTTAATAGGCCGCCACTTAAGGGTCAGCCACCGATGACCTTGGACAAATCACTTTATCTCTTTAGGACTCATGCGGGAAAACTAAAAATAGATTCCCCATTATTGATGCTTGGGCCCTTTAAAAACTTACTGACACTTGTATTTTAAATCAGTCTTAAAGGGACAATGCACCATTAATGGATCTATTTTTTTAATTTGTCATGGGAAGTAAAATTGTATCTGATTGCTTATTTGCGAGCTTGAATTGACATGGCCCAATACTTGTGGATCCTCATCTCCCATGATAACACTTCCTGTCCTCTGGGCCGGCAGTTCAGGCTTGTCATAGGGACACCATATAGCTTCACTGCTGGACTGATCAGCTTTGTTTTAGGCTATGTTCACATGGAGAGGGTTTTTTAAAGACTTTCTTGGGGCAGATCCGCTGCAAAATCTTCCTGCAAAAATTTTAAAAAAATGTTTCGAAAACTCAAATTCTTATTGTTTGCTGTTCATATGAAGAATTTTAGTATTTTTTTTTTAGTTTTGAAAAAATATCTGATGGAAAAAATAAAAGGCGTGTGATTTCTTTGAAATGGATACTGGTGAAATCGGCTCCAAACTAAGCACTGTCCAATCAAAAGGCTGTAATAAATGATTCAGGAGAAAAGTTTCCCAAAACATTTTCAAAAACTTTTTAGCAAAAGAAAAACTTTCCCAAAAAACTTCCACTGATAAAAGGAGCTTTTCCTAAAGTGGTTTCCACTTAATTTTTTTTTTTCTGACTCCTCCAAACCCTCTGTGTGAACACAGCCCTGCAGGTGATATATCTACCTCTCTACAGGACTGTACTACCCTTTAAATAGCCAATAAATATTGATTCACGTTCGCATCGAAATAGGCTCGGAATTTCTTCTGGGTAATTTAGAGTTGAAAAAGCTCATAAAAAGCTCTGATAAAGCATAAAAAAAATAAACTATAAACATAACATAATAAAATATAAAAATAATGATGATGTGAAAATGATTCAAAAAGTACTAAGATTATAGTAATAAAGAGCAGTGTTCTAAAAAAAAACTAAATAAAATAAATAGAATAAAAGCAATACGAATAAAAATGTAACAATCTAACAAAACTTATAATAACATTATAAAGAAAAATAATAAAAATAATCATTTAGTAAATTACATACATTTAATAACATAAAATAATAATAAAATTATGAAATAAAATTAAAATACATAATAAATAATAATAATATTACAAAGAAAATTGGAAGGTTTATTTACCTATAAGTTGACACACATGCAGATTTTGTGGAAGTGTTTTTAAATATTTTTTGGAGCCATGGCAATAACTTCAAGTCTATTCTTTAGACTTTTCCTTAGATCCATTCTTGGCTTTGCCTATAAACTGCATTACAATTTGCCACATATATGACAAGTGTGATTTTGCCTTAATATTTTTTTATTTTTTATGTAATTTTTTTGAGTCAGTAGTGGACACATAAAAAAAAAGTATAGAAGAAAAAAATGCTTAGGCTATGTTCACACGTTGAGTTTTTTCATCTTTTTTTTCTGCACATTTTAAGCTGCACTTCACAGTACCGGCAAAGTCTAGATTTCAGAAATCTCATGCGCACACATTGGTTTTATTTTACTAACTGATTTGGAAAACTGCTTCGTCACTTATTTCAGAGTTTTTTCAGTGTATTTGCAGCATTTTTTTCACCCATAGAAAACAAGGGCCAAGTGCAAAAACTTCAGCAAAAAATCAGCAAAAAAATGCTTTTTTGTAAACAGCTAAAACACAGCTTAAAAATTGCATAAAAAAGCAAAAACGCAACGTGTGAACACAGCCTTAACCTTGGAATTAATCCCGTTTTTAATGTAACAAAGTTAAAAAAATATATGAAAATTTCTTGAAACTTATGGCACTTTGCAAAACTTTTAAAAAAGAGTGTGTGAAGGAGGCCTAGGGATGGAATCACCCATGTAGTTCTTAATATTTTTTTTTGTAAGCCAAATTCAGTAGTGGAAGTGAAAAAAAGAGAAAACAGAAGGTCTTTATCCAATCTTTGGATCAAACTACATGTGTGATTCCAGCCGCAAATCTGCCCCCTGCTCACTGTACTATGGGAAAAACTTATAGCGACCGGATGAGAATTTTCCATGTAAATCCAATGATCCAATAAACAATCGTTCAGATCATGTCAGACATCTAGGCAGGAATACAAGTACATGGACGGTGCCTTCAGCAGGACAATGGCTGATACATTCATAAAAACAAAGCCTCAAAATGTATTAAATATAAATAAAAACAATCTAGATTTGAAAATGTGTTTATATTCTGCTCCGTTATTTAGTGCCGATAATTTCCACAGCACTTTACAGACATCGTCATCATTGTCCCCATTGGGGTTCGCCGTCTAATTGTTCTCAAATAATAATTCATTGTGAAACAATATTGTCTTTATATAATACACAGAAAAAATAATAATAAGACATTGAATTCTAATATTGATTACAGCAAACAATAATTACAATACAATAAAAATAGTTTTAAAACACTGCTAATTACATTGTATTGATAAAATAATACCAAAATGTTATGTAATATCTATATCAAACATATCTCTATCTCATATCATCTGTCTTTATTATCTATTTGTTGTCCATTACTATCTATCTAAAAATTATCTATGATAATGTGTGTAAACTGTAAAGTGCTGCGGAATAAGACAGCGCTATATAAAAATAAAGATTATTATTATCTATCTATTATCTATTATCTATCATCTATATATCAATTATATATTATCTATCTATCTATCTATCTATCTATCTATCTATCTATCTATCTATCTATCTATCTATGTACAGACAAAAAAATGAATGCAGTACACCAGTTCAGGGTAAAAAAAATGTGGCTATTTAATTGCCCAAAATGTATGTATATAATATAAAAGGTGAACACTGCCACTTGTTTCTTGCTTGAGAAAGGCTCACAATCCTGAGCCGAAACGTCACCATTTTGGGCAATTAAATAGCCACATTTTTTTTTACCCTGAACTGGTGTACTGCATTCATTTTTTTGTCTGCATATGAAGGTTTGGTCATTGCCTTGGAGGCACGGTACCCAGGAACGCTGTCTGCTTGTGCTGCTTTTCCTTTTCATTTTTCTATCTATTATCTATCTATTATCTATCTATGTATTATCTATCTATTATCTATTATCTATCAATCTATCTATTTTGTATCTATTACCTATCGATCTATTATCTATCTATATTATCTATCTATATTATCTATCTATCTATCTATCTATCTATCTATCTATCTATCTATCCATCTATCTATCTATTATCTATCTCTTATCTGTTTATTATCTATCTATCATCTATAATTTATCTATTGATTATATATATCTGATATCTACCACCGATATATATGTAGGCTTGAGAAAGGATACTACATCCGAAACGTCACCACACCGTGGGGCAATAAAGTCCACTTTTTTCATTTTTTTTGCGCTGCTTTTCTTCATTTGCTTTATAGATATACATTATACATTTAATATTATCACTATTAATGTTTATCATTATTACAAATTGTTATATACTTTTTTTAGTTAATACCATTAATATTTTTCATTATTATTATCATCACTAATTATCATTACTATATTACTTATTATTATTACTAGATGGAGGCCGGATGCTATCACATCGGGAGGGCGGTAATGTCTTGATGTGGCATGCGGTGCTGTTGTTGCCTAATGGCATCCTGTGATAATCTAATGACTTTTGCATCAGGGGACTCATGTGCTTGACGCCTACGCTTATATTCCTTGTTTTTGTCCCAGCGATGCTGTTGCTCTTCAAGAGTCTCATTTGCCCCTTGTTGTCTTCGACATTGTGCCTTTCCTGCTTTCCTTTCATTGACATTGGCGTACTTTTTAGGAGGAGCCATGTTGGTGTTGATATTTGCTTTTTAAAGAGGTTTTCCCACAAACAAAAGTTCATTTTAAAAATTGTCTGTGTACAGAAGATACCACATCTCCTGGGCAGGGGAGGAAGCAAAAAACAATACTGACATTACAGCAGGAGATCGCAGAGGATACATTTTGTGAGGTAAAATATTTTTTAAAAACAGTCAGTGAAATATTTTACCTCACAAAATGAATCCCCTGTGATCCCCTGCTGTAATGTCAGTATTGTCTTTTGCTTCCTCCCCTGCCCAGGAGCTGTGGTATGTTCTGTAGATGGTCAGACACAGACAATTTTTAAAATGAACTTTCGTTTGTGGGATCAGCCGAATGATTCACTGCGCCTGCAAGTAATTCGCACAGGCGCAGTAAATCAGACCGCCGCCATCTTTGTGCAGACAGATAGCGGCGGTTACATTAAAACTGCGCATGCGCTCCTCCTGTACAAAGATGGCGGTGGTCAGTGAATCATATGGCTGATCCCAGCGGCGGTGTGTTCGTGACAGTGTTCCACTGGTGGTACCGTGCAAGAGGCTGCGTGAGTGTGTGTGAGAGTGTGAGTGTGTGTAGTGCGTACGGCATATAGAGTGTGTGTGGTGCGTATAAAGTTTGTGTGCGGGATGTGACAGTGTTCCGCTGGTGGTACCGTGCAAGAGGCTGCGTGAGTGTGTCAGTGTGTGAGAGAGTGTGAGTGTGTGTAGTGCGTACGGTGTATAGAGTGTGTGTGTGATGTGACGGTGTTCCGCTGGTGGTACCGCGCAATGGGTTGGTATCAGCAGCAGTTTCCATATTGAGACACCCATCACTTGGGTGTCCCAATATGGTGGTCGGTGAACTTCTGACTCTTGGAATTCTGGGATACGGTGACATCGGGACAGAGCAGGAAATTAAAACATTACAAGGCAATTATATAAATAAATAAGGTGGTGGTGGTGGTGGTGGTAGCAGAAATAGTAGTGGTGGTGGTAGCAGTAGTAGTAGTGGTGGTGGTGGTAAGAGTAGTGGTGGTGGTGGTAAGAGTAGTGGTGGTAGTGGTAGCAGTTGTAGTTGTGGTAGCAGTATTAGTGGTGGTAGCAGTAGTGGTGATGGAGGTAGTAGTGGTGGTGGTAGTGGTGATGGTGGTAGTAGTAGTAGTAGTGGTGGTGTGGTGGTAGCAGTTGTAGTAGTGGTAGCAGTATTAGTGGTGGTTGTAGTGGTGATGGAGGTAGTAGTGATGGTGGTAGTAGTGGTGGTGATAGTAGTGATGGTGGTAGTAGTAGTAGTGGTGGTAGTAGTAGTGGTGGTGGTGGTAGTAGTAGTGGTGGTAGCAGTAGTGGTGGTGGTAGTAGTGGTGGTAGCAGTAGTGATGGTGGTAGTAGTAGTGGTCATAGTGGTAGCAGTAGTAGTGGTAGTACTAGTGGTGGTGATGGAGGTAGTAGTAGTAGTAGTAGTGGTGCTGGTAGTAGTAGTTGTAATGGTGGTAGTAGTGGTAGTGGTGCTGGTACTAGTGGTGGTGGTGGTAGTAGTAGTAGTGGTAGTACTAGTGGTGGTGATGGTGGTAGTAGTGGTAGTGGTGTGGTAGTAGTAGTTGTAATGGTGGTACTAGTGGTGGTGGTAGTAGTGGTAGTACTAGTGGTGGTGATCGTAGTAGTAGTAGTGATGGTGGTGGTAGAGGTAGTAGTAGTGGTAGTACTAGTGGTGGTGATTTTGCGGTAGTAGTGGTAGTGGTGCTGGTAGTAGTTGTAATGGTGGTAGTAGTGGTGGTGGTGGTAGTGGTAGTACTAGTTGTGGTGATGGTGGTAGTAGTAGTGGTAGTGGTGCTGGTAGTAGTAGTTGTAATGGTGGTAGTAGTGGTAGTGGTGATGGTAGTAGTGGTGGTAGTAGTAGTAGTAGTGATAGTACTAGTGGTGGTGATGGTGGTAGTAGTACGCCTCCTGTTCTTCTATGTCTCCTACCCTGTGGGATCTGTTCCTCAGTAGTCATACATATGATGCTGCCTGTGGATTCCCCCCCCCAGTCAGCCATTTGCCCCCAGTCACCATCCTCTCAGTCTTGGTTTCCCCTATAGATGGACCCAGACGCCCCCAGTAACACTCCGCAGCACCTCCTCCCCTGAGCCCCATCTGCAGCAGCCTATCCCCGCTGACCTGCAGCACGTTGCATCTCCCCTCTCTGCTGCTGCAGATGCAGGAGGTGCGGAGGAATCTGCACATTCACTGAATACATCAAAGTCATTTGTTGCTGCAAATCCAGAGCCTTTGTTATGTTAATGCAGCCTGACATCACTGCTGTGATCAAAGCCAATGCCGGCGCATATAAGCGGCTCCTGCCTGAGCAGCAGCAGAGCGGCCGGTAGCTGGCAGCACTGTGCGCCGGAGACAGCGGAGCCGGGACTGAGCCTGCACAGATAGTGCGCTGGGAGTGCGGCAGGGTGCAGTGCAGGGAGCAGGGTGCAGGGTGCAGTGCAGGGAGCAGGGTGCAGTGCAGGGAGCAGGGTGCAGTGCAGGGAGCAGGGAGCAGGGTGCAGTGCAGGGAGCAGGGTGCGGGCTGCGCCTCTCGGACCTGGATCTACACCACTGCCTGCTGCCATCACCTCTGGCTGGGACTTATTGCAGACTTTGGGACACTGCCTGGAAGCTGTGAGGAGCCTGGGATTCTCTACACTCCCTGCACAGGGCTGAGCGGACCGGGGCTGCACACATCATGGTGAGTCCTCTGCTGATTCTCTCTGGAAAACTTCTGAAGACGTTTTGGGAACTTTTTGAGCTCAGATGAGATTGTTGGGACCTGAGAATATTAATGTTTCTAGAACTTCTGGAGAAAGAAGAGAAAGTAATGGAGCAAAACCCAGAGATCAGAGGCAGCGCAGAGAGGAAGGTGCAATAACCGAGGTGTCTGATCCCTGGGAGAAGAGAGAACATCAGAGCAGCTGTCTATTATCTATCTATTATCTATCTATTATCTAGCTATTATCTATCTATCTATCTATCTATCTATCTATTATCTATCTATCTATCTATCTATCTATCTATCTATTATCTATCATCTACCTATCTATTATCTATCATCTATCTATCTATCTATCTATCTATCTATTATCTATCTATCTATCTATCTATCTATCTATTATCTATCTATCTATCTATCTATCTATCTATCTATCTATTATCTATCTATTATCTATCCTTTATCTATCCTATCTATTATCTATCTATTATCTATGTATTATTTATCATCTATTATCTATCTATTATCTATATATCTATTATCTTTCTATTATTTATAATCTATTATCTATCTATCTATCAATTATCTATCATTTATCTATTATCTATCATCTATATATTATCTATCTATCTATCTATCTATCTATCTATTATCTATGTATTATCTATTATTTATCATCTATTATCTATCTATCTATCTATCTATCTATCTATCTATCTATCTATCTATCTATCTGTTATCTATCCATCTATCATCTATCTATTATCTATCTGTTTTCTATCTATCTATATCTATCCATCTGTCTATTATCTATTTATCACTTGTAAAGCGCCATGGAATAAATGGTGCTATAACAATAAATAATAATAATAATAATAATCTAGCTATACTTCTATCTGTCACTATCAGTTTTACATTGAATGATATTTCTTTCCCTGCAGTATTTCCATTATTTTCGGATACATTTTCATGTAGATGTGATATGAATATATATCAGATATAGATGTAGGACAGGAAGATGTATGAGATAGAATTAGATGTGATTTGCCGTGGACCCCCGGAGCCCCATCCGTCATCCCCTACAGTCCATATTCTGTACTGTACACTTGCTTTGGCAAAACTACTGTTCATTTAGTCCAGCAAATAACGCTTCTTTGAATTTGGAAGATTGATGGATTAATAAATGTGTTTTATTTGCCTTTTAATGGAGAGCTGCCTTCTTGTATGAGCTTATATCATGGAGGTTACTGGTATCTGATCTGGAGACTGGTCCCCAACACAGGATGGAACTGGGGATGCTTTATCTGTCTGTTTTTATTCTTCCTGTTGGATAGTTGCAAAAGATATGTGAATAAAGTTCTCCTACCGACTTTACTTTGAAAAGTAGATAAAGAGATGATAGATAGGTAGAATGTAAGCCGGCAAGGGCAGGGTCCTCGCCCCTCTGTATCAGTCTGTTATTGTTAGCTTGTTTACTGTAAGTGATATCTGTAATTTGTATGTAACCACTTCTCATGTACGGCACCATGGAATCAATGGTGCTATAGAAATAATAATAATAATAATAGATATATATAGATAATAGGTAGATAGATAATGGATAGTTAGATAGATAATAGATAGATAGATAATAGATAGATGATAAATAATAGATAGATAATAGATAGATGATAGATAATAGATAGATGGATAATAGATAGATAATATATCAGTAGATAATAGATAATGGATAGTTAGATACATAGATAATAGATAGATGATAGATAGATAATAGATGGATAATAGATGGATAATAGATAGATGATAGATAATAAATTTATAATAGATAGATAATATATAGATGATAGATAATAGATAGATGATAGATAGATAATAGATAGATAATAGATAGATAATAGATAGATAGATAGATAATAGATAGATGATAGATAGATAGATAGATAATAGATAGATAGATAGATAATAGATAGATAATAGATAATAGATAGATAGATAATAGATATTACAGATAGATAGATAATAGATAGATAATAGATAGATAATAGATAGACAGATAGATAATAGATAGATGATAGATAGATAGATAGATAGATAGATAGATAATAGACAGATCATAGATAGATAGATAGATAGATAGATAGATAGATAATAGATAATAGATAGATAATAGACAGATAATAAATAGACAGATGACACTGAGCAGGCGGTCTGTGATGGATCCGCCTTGGGGAGAATACAGAAGGGGGTTGGAAATAACAAAGTGGATGAAGAAGAGCAGTAACAGAGGCTGCAGATAATGGGGCAGAACAATGGGGACAATGCTGGAGCCTGAGAGGGTGATGATTACTGGAGGGCTGTGCTGGGGGAGCTGCAGAGTGTGGGAATCAGCACTGTCCTCTGTATCAGGAGCTGCAGCATCCCAGGTTGTGTGCTGTGCAGCAGGAGGGTCCGCTGTGCTGGGGGGCTACTGGCCTAATGCCTCCATACATACAGAGGTGACCCCATCAGAAGACCCAGCGGTGTATTCACAGCTACATCCTTATAGTGATACTGTAATGAGGCACCAGGGTATCTAAGCCTATATACATTATTATCCACTGATAAGATGTACCTAAGCCTATCATATGAAGTACAAACTGTTTAGCTGTTGTATCCAAGTCTATCATATGTAATACTGTCTGCTAAACTACTGTATCTAATCCTCTCCTGTGTGATACTGACTGCTGAGCTGTGTATCTAATCCTCTCCTGTGTGATACTGACTGCTGAGCTGTGTATCTAATCCTATCCTGTGTGATACTGACTGCTGAGCTGTGTATCTAATCCTATCCTGTGTGATACTGACTGCTGAGCCGTGTATCTAATCCTATCCTGTGTGATACTGTCTTCTGAGCCGTGTATCTAATCCTCTCCTGTGTGATACTGACTGCTGAACCGTGTATCTAATCCTATCCTGTGTGATACTGTCTGCTGAGCTGTGTATCTAATCCTATCCTGTGTGATACTGACTGCTGAGCTGTGTATCTAATCCTATCCTGTGTGATACTGACTGCTGAGCCGTGTATCTAATCCTATCCTGTGTGATACCCTCTGCTGAGCCGTGTATCTAATCCTCTCCTGTGTGATACTGTCTGCTGAGCTGTGTATCTAATCCTATCCTGTGTGATACTGACTGCTGAGCCGTGTATCTAATCCTATCCTGTGTGATACCCTCTGCTGAGCCGTGTATCTAATCCTATCCTGTGTGATACTGTCTGCTCAGCCGTGTATCTAATCCTCTCCTGTGTGATACTGTCTGCTGAGCCGTGTATCTAATCCTACCCTGTGTGATACTGTCTGCTCAGCCGTGTATCTAATCCTCTCCTGTGTGATACTGACTGCTGAGCCGTGTATCTAATCCTACCCTGTGTGATACTGTCTGCTGAGCCGTGTATCTAATTCTATCCTGTGTGATACTGTCTGCTGAGCCGTGTATCTAATCCTCTCCTGTGTGATACTGTCTGCTGAGCTGTGTATCTAATCCTCTCCTGTGTGATACTGACTGCTGAGCCGTGTATCTAATCCTCTCCTGTGTGATACTGACTGCTGAGCCGTGTATCTAATCCTCTCCTGTGTGATACCGTCTGCTGAGCTACTGTACTGTAGACTTTTCCTCTGATTGTTCCTCTCCTGGTTTTGGCACAACTACTGACCGTGTGAACGAGACCTAATAACTTTCCATTTTAAACTGTTGCTTCCGAAATACGGACGTCACACGGATGACAATATGGAGGAAATCTTCCGCATTGGTGAATTCCAGATTATTTTTCATGCGCTCATTGGACCCCGGTCTACAGCTGAAATATTCTGCGGAGATCTGAGGGTCCTAAATTTTAAAGGGACATACATCCAATAATTAGCATTGCAGAGCAGGTTGCAGCCGATGGGGCACAGCGGTGACATTGTGGCTCCGGTATGAAGGGTATCTCCCATCAGGGTGGGGGGGATTACACAGGGGATCTATTTTAATCACAACAGACATGTGAAGCCTCCACAAGTCCCACTGTGGGGAGGGGGCGACCCGGACATCACCGGCATCACTGATAAACATGATGCCCAGCCCCCCATATGTGTCCGAATAGGGCGAGAGCTGGGGGCTGCAGGGGCCGTCTATTACCTATCTATTATCTATCTATCACCTATCTATTATATATTTATCATCTATCTATTATCTATCTATCTATCTATCTATTATCTATCTATTATCTATCTATCTATCTATCTATTATCTACCTATCTATTATCTATCTATCTATCTATCTATCTATCTATCTATTATCTATCTATCTATCTATCTATCTATCTATCTATTATCTATCTATCTATTATCTATCTATCTATCTATCTATCTATCATCTATTATCTATTTATTATCTATCTATTATCTATCTATGTATCTATCTATTATCTATCTATGTATCTATCTATCATCATACAGGGGCTTCTCACAAAATTAGATTATCAAAAAGTGAATTTATTTCAGTTATTCAATAGAAGAGGTGAATCTCCTATATTCTTTAGAGCCATTACACACAGAGTGATCTATTTCACGTGTTTATTTCTGTTAATGTTGATGATTATGGCTTACAGCCAATGAAAACCCAAAAGTCATTATCTCAGTAAATTAGAATACTTTATAACACCAGCTTGAAAAAATGATTTTAAGATCCGAATTGTCGTCCTACTGAAATGTCTGTTCAGTAAATGCACTCAATACTTGGTCTGGGCTCCTTTTGCATCAATTACTGCATCGATGCAGCGTGGCATGGAGGCGATCAGCCTGTGGCGCTGCTGAGGGGTTATAGAAGCCCAGGTTGCTTTGATAGAAGCCTTCAGCTCGTCTGCATTGTTGTGTCTGGTGTCTCATCTTCCTCTTGACAATACTCCATAGATTCTCTATGGGGTTAAGGTCAGGCGAGTTTGCTGCCAATCAAGCCCAGTGATACTGTTGTTTGTACACCAGGTATTGGTACTTTTGGCAGTGTGGACAGGGGCCAAGTCCTGCTGGAGAATGACATTTCCATCTCCAAAAAGCTTGTCGGCAGAGGGAAGCATGAAGTGCTCTAAGATGTCCTGGTAGACGGCTGCGCTGACTTTGGTCTTGATAAAACACAGTGGAGCTACACCAGCAGATGACATGGCTCCCCAAACCATCACTGATTGTGGAGACTTCACACTAGACCTCCAGCAGCTCGGATTGTGGCCTCTCCACTCTTCCTCCAGACTCTGGGATCTTGATTTGCAAATGAAATGCAAAATCTACTTTCATCTGAAAACAACACCTTGGACCACTGACAACAGTTCGGGTCTTCTTCTCCTTGGCTCAGGGAAGACGCTTCTGGCGTTGTCTATTGGTCATGAGTGGCTGACACAAGGGTTTTCATTGGCTGTAAGCCATAATCATCAACATTAACAGAAATAAACATGTGAAATAGATCACTCTGTGTGTAATGACTCTATAGAATATAGGAGATTCACTTTTTGTATTGAAGAACTGAAATAAATTCACTTTTTGATGATATTCTAATTTTGTGAGAAGCACCTATATATATATATACATCTTCTATCTATTATCTATCTATCTATCTATCTATCTATCCCTTGGTTCCCTATTTCATATTTATTCCCTCCCTTCCTTCTTTTCTTTTCTTCCTTCTTTCATTCCTTCCTTCCTTCCTTCCTTTCTTTCATCCTCCTTTCCTTCTTTCCTTTTCTTCTTTCCTTTTCTTCCTTCCTCCTCCCTTCCTTCCTTCTTTCCTTTTTTTCCTTCCTTCCTCCTCCCTTCCATCCTTCCTTCCTTCTTTCTTTCATATTCTTCCTTCCTTCCTTCCTTGCATCTTTCCTCCTTCCTTCCTCCTTCCTTCTCTCTTTCTCTTTCTTTCTTTTTCTTTCTTTCTTTCTTTCTTTCTTTCTTTCTTTCTTTCTTTCTTTCTTTCTTTCTTTCTTTTCTTTCTTTCTCTTTCCTTCCATCCATCCCTCCTTCCTTCCTTCTTTCTGTCTTTCCTTTTCTTCCTTCCTTCTTCCTTCCTTCCTTCCTTCCATTCCTCCTTACTACCTGCTTCCTCCCTTTCTTCCTTCTTTCTTTCTTTCTTTCTTTCTTTCTTTCTTTCTTTCTTTCTTTCTTTCTTTCTTTCTTTCTTTCTTTCTTCCTTCCTCCTCTCTCTTCCTTCCTCCTCCCTTCCTTCCTTCCTTCCTCCTCTCTTTTTTCCTTCCTTCATTCTTTCCTTTTCTTCCTTCCTTCCTCCTCTCTTCCATCCTTCCATCCTTCCTTCCCCGCACAGAGGTTTTCTTTGAGGTGTTCAAAAAATTGACCAATGTTCTAGTGGAAAACTCTGCAGGGCACGCTCCTCCATCTTTTGTGAAAACATTTTTTTTAAGTGCTTTGGATGAATTTTTTTGGGAAAAGTTTTGATTGGACGGTGCCTGGTTTGGAGCAGATTCCATCAGGAGATGTTTTTTTTCTTTTCCCACCAGTTGTTTTTCAGAATGGAAAATGGAAAAAAAAAATCACACAAAAGACTGAAAGCCGGAGCAGCTGAGGTCTCGGGAGTGAATGGGAAGAGTCTTTTTAGTTTTTTTTAGCGATTTTTTTTAGGCACTTTCTGGACTGGAGCAAAAATCGTCCATGTTCTCAGTGTGCACAGAGGTGAAGTGTTTGCAGAGCAGTGAGGCCCAGAGATGAGCTCTGCTGATGGTGCAGATGCAGCAGAGGCGAATTTGTTGTTAACTGTTTCCATTTCTGCTCAGTTGACCTGATGTAAGATGACCTGCAGTCCTATGTAAAACCACATGGGATACATCTTGATATGTAGATGTAGCAGAGCTGAGTTTCCAGCAATGTGTCGCCTCAGCTCTGCTGCGTCTCATAAACGCATCTCGTGTGCCGATGACAAGCTCAGCTCTGCTGCATCTCTCGTACTCAGTTACTCATAACTCTGCTAGTTTTCTCAAAACTGACAACCTTGTGATGACTGACAACCAATGTATCTGACTTACTGAGCTCTGCTGTATGTGACAAACTCGACTCTGCTGCATCTGAACGAACAAACATCATCTCTGAACCATCTGTGTGTTGAGGAATGGAGCTGTCATGTGCTGCACTCACAGCTGCTCTGCGTTGTCCCGGAGGAGCCCAGACTGCGGATCATCAGCTCCCTATGCTACCATGTGCTAATATTTACTACCGCCATCTTGTGGGATGCAGGAGGCTCATACACCCCACTGCAGAAAGAGGCGCCGGCATCGGCCTGGCACAAAACTAATTCTGTACCGCTATTATATAGGCGCTGCTAGATTTCCTTATATTTGGCACTATTACTTGTTCTATATATTTTGGTATCTTGTCCGGACTTTATTATTCGGTCACTGTATGTTCGTGCTTTGTAAGGACTGTATGGCGGCATTATTCATTGGTCATTGTATGTTATTATTATGTGTGCACTGTATGGCGGCATTATTCATTGGCTAATGTATGTTGGTATTATGTGTGCACTGTATGGCGGCGTTATTCATTGGTCATTGTATGTTATTATTATGTGTGCACTGTATGGCCGCATTATACATTGGTCATTGTATGTTATTATGTGTGCACTGTATGGCCGCATTATTCATTGGCTAATGTATGTTGGTATTATGTGTGCACTGTATGGCGGCATTATTCATTGGTCATTGTATGTTATTATTATGTGTGCACTGTATGGCGGCATTATTCATTGGTCATTGTATGTTGGGATTATGTGTTTACTGTAGGGCAGTGTTATGTCAGCACTATGACAATGTCAGAGATTGTGGTGATACGTAGCTGAGCTGCAGTGTAAAGCACAGAGGAAAGACTGAGCAGCGTCAGAGATTGTGGTGATACGTAGCTGTGCTGCAGTGTAAAACACAGAGGTAAGACTGAGCAGTGTCAGAGATTGTGGTAATACATAGCTGAGCTGCAGTGTAAAGCACAGAGGAAAGACTGAGCAGCGTCAGAGATTGTGGTAATACATAGCTGAGCTGCAGTGTAAAGCACAGAGGAAACACTGAGCAGCGTCAGAGATTGTGGTAATACATAGCTGAGCTGCAGTGTAAAGCACAGAGGAAAGGCTGAGCAGCGACAGATTGTGGTGATACGTAGCTGAGCTGCAGTGTAAAGCACAGAGGAAAGGCTGAGCAGCGTCAGAGATTGTGGTAATACGTAGCTGAGCTGCAGTGTAAAGCACAGAGGAAAGACTGAGCAGCGTCAGAGATTGTGGTAATACGTAGCTGAGCTGCAGTGTAAAGCACAGAGGAAAGGCTGAGCAGCGTCAGAGATTGTGGTGATACGTAGCTGAGCTGCAGTGTAAAGCACAGAGGAAAGGCTGAGCAGCGTCAGAGATTGTGGTAATACGTAGCTGAGCTGCAGTGTAAAGCACAGAGGAAAGGCTGAGCAGCGTCAGAGATTGTGGTAATACATAGCTGAGCTGCAGTGTAAAGCACAGAGGAAAAGCTGAGCAGCAACAGAGATTGTGGTAATACATAGCTGAGCTGCAGTGTAAAGCACAGAGGAAAGACTGAGCAGCGTCAGAGATTGTGGTATTACGTAGCTGAGCTGCAGTGTAAAGCACAGAGGAAAGGCTGAGCAGCGTCAGAGATTGTGGTGATACGTAGCTGAGCTGCAGTGTAAAGCACAGAGGAAAGGCTGAGCAGCGTCAGAGATTGTGGTAATACGTAGCTGAGCTGCAGTGTAAAGCACAGAGGAAAGACTGAGTAGCGTCAGAGATTGTGGTAATACATAGCTGAGCTGCAGTGTAAAGCACAGAGGAAAAGCTGAGCAGCAACAGAGATTGTGGTAATACATAGCTGAGCTGCAGTGTAAAGCACAGAGGAAAGACTGAGCAGCGTCAGAGATTGTGGTGATACGTAGCTGAGCTGCAGTGTAAAGCACAGAGGAAAGACTGAGCAGCGTCAGAGATTATGGTAATACGTAGCTGAGCTGCAGTGTAAAGCACAGAGGAAAGGCTGAGCAGCGTCAGAGATTGTGGTAATACATAGCTGAGCTGCAGTGTAAAGCACAGAGGAAAGACTGAGCAGCGTCAGAGATTGTGGTAATACATAGCTGAGCTGCAGTGTAAAGCACAGAGGAAAAGCTGAGCAGCAACAGAGATTGTGGTAATACATAGCTGAGCTGCAGTGTAAAGCACAGAGGAAAGACTGAGTAGCTTCAGAGATTGTGGTAATACATAGCTGAGCTGCAGTGTAAAGCACAGAGGAAAAGCTGAGCAGCAACAGAGATTGTGGTAATACATAGCTGAGCTGCAGTGTAAAGCACAGAGGAAAGGCTGAGCAGCGTCAGAGATTGTGGTAATACATAGCTGAGCTGCAGTGTAAAGCACAGAGGAAAGACTGAGCAGCGTCAGAGATTGTGGTGATACGTAGCTGAGCTGCAGTGTAAAGCACAGAGGAAAGGCTGAGCAGCGTCAGAGATTGTGGTAATACGTAGCTGAGCTGCAGTGTAAAGCACAGAGGAAAGGCTGAGCAGCGTCAGAGATTGTGGTGATACGTAGCTGAGCTGCAGTGTAAAGCACAGAGGAAAGGCTGAGCAGCGTCAGAGATTGTGGTGATACGTAGCTGAGCTGCAGTGTAAAGCACAGAGGAAAGGCTGAGCAGCGTCAGAGATTGTGGTAATACATAGCTGAGCTGCAGTGTAAAGCACAGAGGAAAGACTGAGCAGCGTCAGAGATTGTGGTAATACGTAGCTGAGCTGCAGTGTAAAGCACAGAGGTAAGACTGAGCAGCGTCAGAGATTGTGGTGATACGTAGCTGAGCTGCAGTGTAAAGCACAGAGGAAAGGCTGAGCAGCGTCAGAGATTGTGGTGATACGTAGCTGAGCTGCAGTGTAAAGCACAGAGGAAAGGCTGAGCAGCGTCAGAGATTATGGTAATACGTAGCTGAGCTGCAGTGTAAAGCACAGAGGAAAGGCTGAGCAGCGTCAGAGATTGTGGTAATACATAGCTGAGCTGCAGTGTAAAGCACAGAGGAAAGACTGAGCAGCGTCAGAGATTGTGGTAATACGTAGCTGAGCTGCAGTGTAAAGCACAGAGGAAAGACTGAGCAGCGTCAGAGATTGTGGTGATATGTAGCTGAGCTGCAGTGTTAGGGCTCATACCCATATGTGAGAAAAAAAAAAGATCCGATTTCCGGACCAAAAAAACGGACGAGTGCTGTGCGATATGTGATATATACCTTTTATATTGTAAGGTGACATCCAGCCCGGCTTAGTAATGGAAAGTGTCAATAAGACCCCTATCCATTACTAATCCTATAGTTGGTACATGTTAAATAAAGACACAGCCAGAATAAAGTCTTTTAAAGAAATAAACACAACACAGTTTTACCATTTTATTCTTCTCCTAATCCATGTGACGCCCTCGATCTCCTGTAATAAAACTAAAATAATAAACCAACAATATAGCATATCTGTCCATAGTTCTGTCCCACGCCATAATCTATATCTGGGGTATATACAGTTTTCAACCAGGATGGTGCCAAGATGCGACCGCCCCAGCTGAAAACCACTGGTGAATGAGGAGATGCTGCCGGCGCTGCTTCAGTGACTAGCGGTGTCGCCACTGAAGCTGCACTGCCTCACAGCCTGAACTGGGATGACCTCTTGAGCGTGAGAAAATGAACTGGCATTTTCCCACTCTCTAGAGTTCAGCACAGCATATAAGTAGAATAAGTGTCTACACATAGAATAGGTATATATATATGTCAGTGATACACATTTATATATATACTAGATTGTTGCCCGATTCTAATGCATCGGGTATTCTAGAATGTGCATGTCCCCGTAGTATATGGACAATGATGATTCCAGAATTCGCGGCAGACTGTGCCCGTCACTGATTGGTCGAGGCAACCTTTATGACATCATCGTCGACATGGCAATCATTATGACATCTACATCGATACTGTGCCTGTCGCTGACTGGTCGAGGCGAATTCGCGGCAGACTGTGCCCGTCGCTGATTGGTCGAGGCAACCTTTATGACATCATCGTCGCCATGCTGTGCCCGTCGCTGATTGGTCGAGGCAACCTTTATGACATCATCGTCGCCATGCTGTGCCCGTCGCTGATTGGTCGAGGCCTGGCGGCCTCGACCAATCAGAGACGCGGGATTTCCAGGACAGACAGACAGACAGACAGACTGAAAAACCCTTAGACAATTATATATATAGATATAAAAATTCCCAGGCTCGAGTTCATATGAGGACATCCAGCAGAGGGCTCATCACCGTGACTCAAGGTAACTACAGGACATTCCTCTGCATTCCATTCATTCACAAAGTTTTACACAAAGGAGCACAATTGCATTATCAGAGCTCCTGGGTGTAAAATGATTTAACCCCTTCAGATGGATTTACATCGTGGGACGTGACCTGAACGACGGAAGGTATGGGATATTGTTGTTTGTTTATTTTTCCTTTTTTACAGAACGAGGGTCTTCAGGTGGATTAAGAGTCTAATAAAATATTACAACAACCTGTGTCTTTATTTCATTAAAGTACTTTGTAATCATGTGTGTGTGTGTTTTATTAACCATTTAGTACTATTGGATTAATAATGGATAGGTGTCATAATTGACGCCTCTCCATTATTAATCTGGCTTAATGTCACCTTACAATAGCAAAGTGACATTAACCCTTCATTACCCCATATCCCACCGCTACACGGGAGTGGGAAGAGAGTGGCCAAGTGCCAGAATAGGCGCATCTTCCAGATGTGCCTTTTCTGGGGTGGCTGGGGGCAGATGTTTGTAGCCGGGGGGGCCAATAACCATGGACCCTCTCCTGGCTATTAATATCTGCCCTCAGTCACTGGCTTTACCACTCTGGCGGAGAAAATTGTGCGGGAGCCCACACCAATTTTATCCGCGGTTTAACCCTTTAATTTAATAGCTAGAGCCCCCAAATTTTGCACACACACACACACACACACACACACACACACACACACACACACACACACACACACTACTAACAGTAGTGTGGAATATGCAAAAAAAAGGGATATGAGATGGTTTACTGTATGTAATCATGTCTCATATCATGTCGGGTTTGTGAAGGAGAAAGGAAAAGCCGACAATTGAATTACCGGCCTTTATGCTATCTAGCACTGAATTAAATCTAATATATAAAGCTGAATGTGTGTATGTGTATGTATGTATGTATGTATGTATGTCCGGGATTGGCATCTGAACCGTCGCAGCTACAGCCACAAAATTTTGCACAGTCACACGTCTGGACCCCGAGAGCGTCATAGGCTATGTTGTGAGGTGAAATTTTAACCCCGCGCTTTACAATTCACCAAACAATTTTGCCCCTATCTACATAATGGGGAAAAAATGAAAGGAAAAGTGTTGGAGGCAAATTAACAGCTGCCAGATGTGAACAAGGGGGACTTAAAGAATGAGAGCGATGGCGCCAAAGAGTATATACCGTACAGTTGCTAAGGTGGGGCCCCGACATGGGATAATCACCACACCACCACGGGGATATGAACACACACACAAAATGCGCCACACACTACCACGTGCTCGAACACATATACCACCCTCAGCGCACATTTCACCACACATACACCAACCTCGCCACATAAAAGTCGAAACACAAAAGTCGCCGCTCAAAACTCGCCACGCGCAAAACTCTCCATATGCAAAACTCGCCACACGTGCAAAACTCACCTCATGGAAAACTCGCCACACGCAAAACTTGCACACGCGGAAAAATTGCCACATGCACAAAAGTTGCAACACATGCAAAAGTTGCCTCACACAAAACTTGCACATACTCAAAAGGCACCACACATAAAACTCGCCACGCGCAAAACTCGCCATGCGCAAAACTTGCTGCACACAACTTGCTACACTAACCTGTCACATGCAACTCGACACACAAAAAGTTGCTACACGCATGTCGCCACACAAAACTCATCTCACAAAAGTCCCTACATGCATGTCGCCACACGCAACTCAACACACACAACTTGACACACGAAACTCGCCCTAAAACACACACAAGTCTGGTATTATCCTTCAAAAATAAAAATCTGATTAATAAGCAGACAAACTACAACAGCAACAAATGTACCATATAGGAATCCGGCAGCTGTCAGTCACATGACCAGTCTATTATGTGTATGTGTGAGCTAATATATACTGCCAGGGGGTGTGCTTCCTGTAGGCTGGGGATTTATCAGGCTGCCAATTTAGCTTAGGCTACGTTCACATTTGCGTTGTGCGCCGCAGCGTCGGCGCCGCAGCGCACAACGCAAACAAAAACGCGGCAAAACGCACGCTAAAACGCTGCGTTTTGCGCCGCATGCGTCGTTTTTGGCCGAAAGTTGGACGCAAAAAAAATGCAACTTGATGCGTTTCTTGCGTCCAACGCTTGCGGCCATGCGGCGCAAAACGCAGCACAACGCATGTCCATGCGCCCCCATGTTAAATATAGGGGCGCATGACGCATGCGGCGCCGCTGCGGCGCCCGACGCTGCGGCGCTGACCGCAAATGTGAACGTAGCCTTACAAATACTGAGGTAAAAATACTGACCAAATAACGTGTGAACGAGGTCTAATACAGGAGGAGATGACATACAGATATATACTATATACAGGAGGAGATGACACACAGGTATATACTATTTACAGGAGAGATGAAACACAGGTATATACTATATAGAGGAAGAGATGACATACAGGTACATACTACATACAGGAGCAGATGACATACAGGTATATACTATATACAGGAGGAGATGACACACAGGTATATACTATATACAGGAGCAGATTACCTACAGGTATATAGTATATACAGGAGGAGATTACATACAGGTATATGCTATGTGTTATGGTTCTCAATGGCAAGAGAACATAGCCCAGCAAACATAAGAACTAGCTCTTGGAAGGATGGAAACTAAACTGACCATGAACTAAACCTGCCGCACAACTAACAGTAGCCGGGTAGCGTAGCCTGCGTTTTATCCCTAGACGCACAGTGCCGGCCGGAGGACTAACTAATCCTGGCAGAGGAAAATATAGTCCTGGCTCACCTCTAGAGAAATTTCCCCGAAAGGCAGACAGAGGCCCCCACAAATATTGGCGGTGATTTTAGATGAAATGACAAACGTAGTATGAAAATAGGTTTAGCAAAATTGAGGTCCGCTTACTAGATAGCAGGAAGACAGAAAGGGCACTTTCATGGTCAGCTGAAAACCCTATCAAAACACCATCCTGAAATTACTTTAAGACTCTAGTATTAACTCATAACATCAGAGTGGCAATTTCAGATCACAAGAGCTTTCCAGACACAGAAACGAAACTACAGCTGTGAACTGGAACAAAATGCAAAAACAAACAAGGACTAAAGTCCAACTTAGCTGGGAGTTGTCTAGCAGCAGGAACATGCACAGAAAGGCTTCTGATTACAATGTTGACCGGCATGGAAGTGACAGAGGAGCAAGGCTAAATAGCGACTCCCACATCCTGATGGAAACAGGTGAACAGAGAGGATGATGCACACCAGTTCAATTCCACCAGTGGCCACCGGGGGAGCCCAAAATCCAATTTCACAACAGTACCCCCCCCTCAAGGAGGGGGCACCGAACCCTCACCAGAACCACCAGGGCGATCAGGATGAGCCCTATGAAAGGCACGGACCAAATCGGAGGCATGAACATCAGAGGCAGTCACCCAAGAATTATCCTCCTGACCGTATCCCTTCCATTTGACCAGATACTGGAGTTTCCGTCTGGAAACACGGGAGTCCAAGATTTTTTCCACAACGTACTCCAACTCGCCCTCAACCAACACCGGAGCAGGAGGCTCAACGGAAGGCACAACCGGTACCTCATACCTGCGCAACAATGACCGATGAAAAACATTATGAATAGAAAAAGATGCAGGGAGGTCCAAACGGAAGGACACAGGGTTAAGAATCTCCAATATCTTGTACGGGCCGATGAACCGAGGCTTAAACTTGGGAGAAGAAACCCTCATAGGGACAAAACGAGAAGACAACCACACCAAGTCCCCAACACAAAGCCGAGGACCAACCCGACGCCGGCGGTTGGCAAAAAGCTGAGTCTTCTCCTGGGACAACTTCAAATTGTCCACTACCTGCCCCCAAATCTGATGCAACCTCTCCACCACAGCATCCACTCCAGGACAATCCGAAGATTCCACCTGACCAGAAGAAAATCGAGGATGAAACCCCGAATTACAGAAAAAGGGAGACACCAAGGTGGCAGAGCTGGCCCGATTATTGAGGGCAAACTCCGCTAAAGGCAAAAAAGCAACCCAATCATCCTGATCTGCAGACACAAAACACCTCAAATATGTCTCCAAGGTCTGATTCGTCCGCTCGGTCTGGCCATTAGTCTGAGGATGGAAAGCAGACGAGAAAGACAAATCTATGCCCATCCTAGCACAGAATGCTCGCCAAAATCTAGACACGAATTGGGTACCTCTGTCAGAAACGATATTCTCCGGAATACCATGCAAACGGACCACATTTTGAAAAAACAGAGGAACCAACTCGGAAGAAGAAGGCAACTTAGGCAGGGGAACCAAATGGACCATCTTAGAGAAACGATCACACACCACCCAGATGACAGACATCTTCTGAGAAACAGGAAGATCCGAAATAAAATCCATCGAGATGTGCGTCCAGGGCCTCTTCGGGATAGGCAAGGGCAACAACAATCCACTAGCCCGAGAACAACAAGGCTTGGCCCGAGCACAAACGTCACAAGACTGCACGAAGCCTCGCACATCTCGAGACAGGGAAGGCCACCAGAAGGACCTTGCCACCAAATCCCTGGTACCAAAGATTCCAGGATGACCTGCCAACGCAGAAGAATGAACCTCAGAAATGACTTTACTGGTCCAATCATCAGGAACAAACAGTCTACCAGGTGGGCAACGATCAGGTCTATCCGCCTGAAACTCCTGCAAGGCCCGCCGCAGGTCTGGAGAAACGGCAGACAATATCACTCCATCCTTAAGGATACCTGTAGGTTCAGAATTACCAGGGGAGTCAGGCTCAAAACTCCTAGAAAGGGCATCCGCCTTAACATTCTTAGAACCCGGCAGGTAGGACACCACAAAATTAAACCGAGAGAAAAACAACGACCAGCGCGCCTGTCTAGGATTCAGGCGTCTGGCGGACTCAAGATAAATTAGATTTTTGTGGTCAGTCAATACCACCACCTGATGTCTAGCCCCCTCAAGCCAATGACGCCACTCCTCAAAAGCCCACTTCATGGCCAAAAGCTCCCGATTCCCAACATCATAATTCCGCTCGGCGGGCGAAAATTTACGCGAGAAAAAAGCACAAGGTCTCATCACGGAGCAATCGGAACTTCTCTGCGACAAAACCGCCCCAGCTCCGATTTCAGAAGCGTCGACCTCAACCTGAAAAGGAAGAGCAACATCAGGCTGACGCAACACAGGGGCGGAAGAAAAGCGGCGCTTAAGCTCCCGAAAGGCCTCCACAGCAGCAGGGGACCAATCAGCAACATCAGCACCCTTCTTAGTCAAATCAGTCAATGGTTTAACAACATCAGAAAAACCAGCAATAAATCGACGATAAAAGTTAGCAAAGCCCAAAAATTTCTGAAGACTCTTAAGAGAAGAGGGTTGCGTCCAATCACAAATAGCCTGAACCTTGACAGGATCCATCTCGATGGAAGAGGGGGAAAAAATATATCCCAAAAAGGAAATCTTTTGAACCCCAAAAACGCACTTAGAACCCTTCACACACAAGGAATTAGACCGCAAAACCTGAAAAACCCTCCTGACCTGCTGGACATGAGAGTCCCAGTCATCCGAAAAAATCAAAATATCATCCAGATACACAATCATAAATTTATCCAAATAATCACGGAAAATGTCATGCATAAAGGACTGAAAGACTGAAGGGGCATTTGAAAGACCAAAAGGCATCACCAAATACTCAAAGTGGCCCTCGGGCGTATTAAATGCGGTTTTCCACTCATCCCCCTGCTTAATTCGCACCAAATTATACGCCCCACGGAGATCTATCTTAGAGAACCACTTGGCCCCCTTTATGCGAGCAAACAAATCAGTCAGCAGTGGCAACGGATATTGATATTTGACCGTGATTTTATTCAAAAGCCGATAATCAATGCACGGCCTCAAAGAGCCATCTTTCTTAGCCACAAAGAAAAAACCGGCTCCTAAGGGAGATGACGAAGGACGAATATGTCCCTTTTCCAAGGACTCCTTTATATATTCTCGCATAGCAGCATGTTCAGGCACAGACAGATTAAATAAACGACCCTTAGGGTATTTACTACCCGGAATCAAATCTATGGCACAATCGCACTCCCGGTGCGGAGTTAATGAACCAAGCTTAGGTTCTTCAAAAACGTCACGATATTCAGTCAAGAATTCAGGAATCTCAGAGGGAATAGATGATGAAATGGAAACCACAGGTACGTCCCCATGCGTCCCCTTACATCCCCAGCTTAACACAGACATAGCTTTCCAGTCAAGGACTGGGTTATGAGATTGCAGCCATGGCAATCCAAGCACCAACACATCATGTAGGTTATACAGCACAAGAAAGCGAATAATCTCCTGGTGATCCGGATTAATCCGCATAGTTACTTGTGTCCAGTATTGTGGTTTATTGCTAGCCAATGGGGTGGAGTCAATCCTGTTGTGAATTTGGATTCTGGGCTCCCCCGGTGGCCGCTTGTGGAATTGGACTTGTCATCCTCTTTCCTGTTTCACCTGGTTCCATCAGTAGTGGGTGTCGCTATTTAAGCTCATTTCTCTGGTGGTTTCTTGCCGGTCAACAATGTTATCTGATGCCTCTCAGTGCTTGTTCCTGCTTCTAGACAACTACTAGATAAGTTGGACTTTTGTCCATGTTTCGTTTTGCCTATTTGTTCCAGTTCACAGCTGAAGTTTTGTTACTGTGTCTGGAAAGCTCTCGTTGATCAGGGATTGCTACTCTGGCGTTATGAGTTAATGCCAGAGTTTAAGGTAATCTCTGGATGGTGTTTTGTTAGTGTTTTTCTGCTGACCATGAAAGTATACTATCTGTCTTCTGCTATCTAGTAAGCGGACCTCAAATTTGCTAAGACTATTTTCCTGCTGCGTTTGTTGTTTCATCTGAACTCACCGTCATTATATGTGGGGGGCTACTGTCTTCTTTGGAATATTTCTCTAGAGGTGAGCCAGGTCTTATATTTCCCTCTGCTAGCTATTTAGGTCTTAGGCCAGAGCTGGGCATCTAGCGATAAATAGGAAATGCTACCTGGCTATTTCTAGTTGCGCGGCAGGCTTAGTTCATGGTCAGTATAGTTCCATCTTCCGAGAGCTTGTCCCTCTATAGGCTTGCTATGATCTCTGCCTGCAGAGATCATGACAGTTTGACCGGCCTACTGTTGTGAATTTGGATTCTGGGCTCCCCCGGTGGCCGCTTGTGGAATTGGACTTGTCATCCTCTTTCCTGTTTCACCTGGTTCCATCAGTAGTGGGTGTCGCTATTTAAGCTCATTTCTCTGGTGGTTTCTTGCCGGTCAACAATGTTATCTGATGCCTCTCAGTGCTTGTTCCTGCTTCTAGACAACTACTAGATAAGTTGGACTTTTGTCCATGTTTCGTTTTGCCTATTTGTTCCAGTTCACAGCTGAAGTTTTGTTACTGTGTCTGGAAAGCTCTCGTTGATCAGGGATTGCTACTCTGGCGTTATGAGTTAATGCCAGAGTTTAAGGTAATCTCTGGATGGTGTTTTGTTAGTGTTTTTCTGCTGACCATGAAAGTATACTATCTGTCTTCTGCTATCTAGTAAGCGGACCTCAAATTTGCTAAGACTATTTTCCTGCTGCGTTTGTTGTTTCATCTGAACTCACCGTCATTATATGTGGGGGGCTACTGTCTTCTTTGGAATATTTCTCTAGAGGTGAGCCAGGTCTTATATTTCCCTCTGCTAGCTATTTAGGTCTTAGGCCAGAGCTGGGCATCTAGCGATAAATAGGAAATGCTACCTGGCTATTTCTAGTTGCGCGGCAGGCTTAGTTCATGGTCAGTATAGTTCCATCTTCCGAGAGCTTGTCCCTCTATAGGCTTGCTATGATCTCTGCCTGCAGAGATCATGACAGTTTGACCGGCCCTACTGTTGTGAATTTGGATCCTGGTCGCCCTGGTGGATCTGGTGAGGGTTCGGTGCCCCCTCCTTGAGGGGGGGGTACTGTTGTGAATTTGGATTCTGGGCTCCCCCGGTGGCCGCTTGTGGAATTGGACTTGTCATCCTCTTTCCTGTTTCACCTGGTTCCATCAGTAGTGGGTGTCGCTATTTAAGCTCATTTCTCTGGTGGTTTCTTGCCGGTCAACAATGTTATCTGATGCCTCTCAGTGCTTGTTCCTGCTTCTAGACAACTACTAGATAAGTTGGACTTTTGTCCATGTTTCGTTTTGCCTATTTGTTCCAGTTCACAGCTGAAGTTTTGTTACTGTGTCTGGAAAGCTCTCGTTGATCAGGGATTGCTACTCTGGCGTTATGAGTTAATGCCAGAGTTTAAGGTAATCTCTGGATGGTGTTTTGTTAGTGTTTTTCTGCTGACCATGAAAGTATACTATCTGTCTTCTGCTATCTAGTAAGCGGACCTCAAATTTGCTAAGACTATTTTCCTGCTGCGTTTGTTGTTTCATCTGAACTCACCGTCATTATATGTGGGGGGCTACTGTCTTCTTTGGAATATTTCTCTAGAGGTGAGCCAGGTCTTATATTTCCCTCTGCTAGCTATTTAGGTCTTAGGCCAGAGCTGGGCATCTAGCGATAAATAGGAAATGCTACCTGGCTATTTCTAGTTGCGCGGCAGGCTTAGTTCATGGTCAGTATAGTTCCATCTTCCGAGAGCTTGTCCCTCTATAGGCTTGCTATGATCTCTGCCTGCAGAGATCATGACACAATCCCCTTCAGGGGTATAGGAGTTTCAAGAGGCTCCAAATCATACCTGTTGTGAATTTGCTTTTTGCTCCCTCTAGTGGTTACTAGTTTTTTGACTCTGGTTTTTTCTGTCATTCCTTTTATCCGCACCTGGGTCGTTAGTTAGGGGTGTTGCTATATAAGCTCCCTGGACCTTCAGTTCAATGCCTGGCTTCGTAGTTATCAGAGCTAGTCTGCTGTGCTCTTGTCTACTGATCCTGGTTCCAGTTATATCAGCTAAGTCTGCCTTTTGCTTTTTGCTATTTGTTTTGGTTTTGTATTTTTGTCCAGCTTGTTCCAAATCTATATCCTGATCTTTGCTGGAAGCTCTAGGGGGCTGGTGTTCTCCCCCCGGACCGTTAGACGGTTCGGGGGTTCTTGAATTTCCAGTGTGGATTTTGATAGGGTTTTTGTTGACCATATAAGTTACCTTTCTTTATTCTGCTATTAGTAAGCGGGCCTCTCTGTGCTAAACCTGGTTCATCTCTGTGTTTGTCATTTCCTCTTACCTAACCGTCATTATTTGTGGGGGGCTTCTATCCAGCTTTGGGGTCCCCTTCTCTGGAGGCAAGAAAGGTCTTTGTTTTCCTCTTCTAGGGGTAGCTAGATTCTCCGGCTGGCGCGTGTCATCTAGAATCAACGTAGGAATGATCCCCGGCTACTTCTAGTGTTGGCGTTAGGAGTAGATATATGGTCAACCCAGTTACCACTGCCCTATGAGCTGGATTTTTGTATTCTGCAGACTTCCACGTTCCTCTGAGACCCTCGCCATTGGGGTCATAACAGTTTGCCAGGCCAGTATTAAATGTTTAATGCATTGCAGAAGAGGGATTATAAGAAAGAAGATTCTGAGTTTTTTTTTTTTTTTTTTTTTTTCTTTCTTCTTCCCCTTTACCTCAGAGTGGCTTAAGCTTGCTGCAGACATGAATGTCCAGACCTTGATTACAAGTGTGGACCAGCTGGCTACTCGTGTGCAGGGCATACAAGACTATGTTATCAGAAATCCTAGGTCAGAACCTAAGATACCGATTCCTGAACTGTTTTCCGGAGACAGGTTTAAGTTTAGGAATTTCATGAATAATTGCAAATTGTTTTTGTCCCTGAGACCCTGTTCATCTGGAGACTCCGCTCAGCAAGTAAAAATTGTTATTTCGTTCTTACGGGGCGACCCTCAGGATTGGGCTTTTTCGCTGGCGCCAGGAGATCCGGCATTGGCTGATCTTGATGCGTTTTTTCTGGCGCTCGGTTTACTTTATGAGGAACCCAATCTTGAGATTCAGGCAGAAAAGGCCTTGCTGGCTATGTCTCAGGGGCAGGACGAGGCTGAAGTGTATTGCCAAAAATTTCGGAAATGGTCCGTGCTGACACATTGGAACGAGTGTGCTCTGGCCGCTAATTTTAGAAATGGCCTTTCTGAAGCCATTAAGAATGTTATGGTGGGTTTTCCCATTCCCACAGGTCTGAATGATACTATGGCACTGGCTATTCAAATTGACCGGCGGTTGCGGGAGCGCAAAACCGCAAATTCCCTCATGGTGTTGTCTGAACAGACACCTAATTCGGTGCAATGAGATAGAAAAAACGCAAATTCCCTCATGGTGTTGTCTGAACAGACACCTGATTTAATGCAATGTGATAGAATCCTGACTAGAAATGAGCGGAAAATTCATAGACGCCAGAATGGCTTGTGCTACTACTGTGGTGATTCTACACATGTTATCTCAGCATGCTCTAAACGTATAGCTAAGGTTGTTAGTCCTGTCACCGTTGGTAATTTGCAACCTAAATTTATTCTGTCTGTAACTTTGATTTGCTCACTGTCATCTTATCCTGTCATGGCGTTTGTAGATTCAGGTGCTGCCCTGAGTCTCATGGATCTCTCATTTGCTAAGCGCTGTGGTTTTACTCTTGAACCATTAGAAAATCCTATTCCTCTTAGGGGTATTGATGCTACGCCATTGGCAGAAAATAAGCCGCAGTATTGGACACAGGTTACCATGTGCATGACTCCTGAACACCGCGAGGTGATACGTTTCCTGGTTTTACATAAAATGCATGATTTGGTTGTTTTAGGGCTGCCATGGTTACAGACCCATAATCCAGTCCTGGACTGGAAGGCTATGTCAGTCTCAAGTTGGGGCTGTCGTGGTATTCATGGGGATTCCCTGCCTGTGTCTATTGCTTCTTCTACGCCTTCGGAAGTTCCGGAGTATTTGTCTGATTATCAGGATGTCTTCAGTGAGTCTGAGTCCAGTGCACTGCCTCCTCATAGGGACTGTGACTGTGCTATAGATTTGATCCCAGGCAGTAAATTTCCTAAGGGAAGACTGTTTAATCTGTCGGTACCTGAACATACCGCTATGCGTTCATATATCAAGGAGTCTCTGGAGAAAGGACATATTCGTCCGTCTTCTTCCCCTCTTGGTGCGGGATTCTTTTTTGTGGCAAAAAAGGACGGATCTTTGAGACCTTGTATTGATTATCGGCTTTTAAATAAGATCACTGTCAAATTTCAGTATCCTTTACCGCTGTTGTCTGACTTGTTTGCCCGGATTAAGGGTGCCAAGTGGTTCACCAAGATAGACCTTCGTGGTGCGTACAACCTTGTGCGCATTAAGCAAGGTGATGAATGGAAAACCGCATTCAATACGCCCGAAGGTCATTTTGAGTACTTGGTGATGCCTTTTGGGCTCTCCAATGCGCCTTCAGTTTTTCAGTCCTTTATGCATGACATTTTCCGGAAGTATCTGGATAAATTTTTGATTGTTTATCTGGATGATATTTTGGTTTTTTCTGATAATTGGGATTCGCATGTGGAGCAGGTCAGGTTGGTCTTTAAAATTTTGCGTGAAAATTCTTTGTTTGTCAAGGGCTCAAAGTGTCTCTTTGGTGTACAGAAGGTTCCCTTTTTGGGGTTCATTTTTTCCCCTTCTGCTGTGGAGATGGACCCAGTCAAGGTCCGAGCTATTCTTGATTGGACTCAGCCCTCGTCAGTTAAGAGTCTTCAGAAGTTCTTGGGCTTCGCTAACTTCTACCGTCGTTTTATCGCTAATTTTTCTAGCATTGTGAAACCTTTGACGGATATGACCAAGAAGGGCTCCGATGTAGCTAACTGGGCTCCTGCTGCCGTGGAGGCTTTCCAGGAGTTGAAACGCCGGTTTACTTCGGCGCCTGTTTTGTGCCAGCCTGACGTCTCACTTCGCTTTCAGGTTGAGGTGGATGCTTCGGAGATTGGGGCAGGGGCCGTTTTGTCGCAGAGAGGCCCTGGTTGCTCTGTTATGAAACCTTGTGCCTTTTTCTCTAGGAAGTTTTCGCCTGCCGAGCGAAATTATGATGTGGGCAATCGGGAGTTGTTGGCCATGAAATGGGCATTTGAGGAGTGGCGTCATTGGCTCGAGGGTGCTAAGCATCGTGTGGTGGTCTTGACTGATCACAAAAATCTGATGTATCTCGAGTCTGCTAAACGCCTTAATCCGAGACAGGCCCGCTGGTCATTGTTTTTCTCCCGCTTTGATTTTGTTGTCTCGTATTTACCAGGCTCAAAGAATGTGAAGGCCGATGCTCTTTCTAGGAGCTTTGTGCCTGATGCTCCTGGAGTCGCTGATCCTGTTGGTATTCTTAAAGATGGAGTTATCTTGTCAGCTATTTCTCCGGATCTGCGACGTGTGTTGCAGAGATTTCAGGCTGATAGGCCTGAGTCTTGTCCACCTGACAGACTGTTTGTCCCGGATAAGTGGACCAGCAGAGTCATTTCCGAGGTTCATTCCTCGGTGTTGGCAGGTCACCCGGGAATTTTTGGCACCAGAGATCTGGTGGCCAGGTCCTTTTGGTGGCCTTCCTTGTCAAGGGATGTGCGGTCATTTGTGCAGTCCTGTGGGACTTGTGCTCGAGCTAAGCCTTGCTGTTCTCGTGCCAGCGGTTTGCTCTTGCCCTTGCCTGTCCCGAAGAGACCTTGGACACATATCTCCATGGATTTCATTTCTGATCTTCCGCTATCTCAGGGCATGTCCGTTATCTGGGTGATATGTGATCGCTTCTCCAAGATGGTCCATTTGGTTCCTTTGCCTAAGCTGCCTTCCTCTTCCGATCTGGTTCCTGTGTTTTTCCAGAACGTGGTTCGTTTGCACGGCATCCCTGAGAATATTGTGTCAGACAGAGGATCCCAGTTCGTTTCCAGGTTCTGGCGATCCTTTTGTAGTAGGATGGGCATTGATTTGTCGTTTTCGTCTGCTTTCCATCCTCAGACTAATGGACAGACGGAGCGAACCAATCAGACTTTGGAGGCTTATTTGAGGTGTTTTGTCTCTGCTGATCAGGACGATTGGGTGACATTCTTGCCGTTGGCTGAGTTTGCCCTTAATAATCGGGCTAGTTCCGCCACCTTGGTTTCGCCTTTTTTCTGCAACTCTGGTTTCCATCCTCGCTTTTCTTCGGGTCATGTGGAGCCTTCTGACTGTCCTGGGGTGGATTCTGTGGTGGATAGGTTGCAGCAGATCTGGAATCATGTGGTGGACAACTTGAAGTTGTCACAGGAGAAGGCTCAGCGCTTTGCCAACCGCCGCCGCGGTGTGGGTCCCCGACTACGCGTTGGGGATTTGGTATGGCTTTCTTCCCGCTTTGTTCCTATGAAGGTCTCCTCTCCCAAGTTTAAACCTCGTTTTATTGGGCCTTACAAGATATTGGAAATCCTTAATCCTGTATCTTTTCGTCTGGATCTTCCTGTGTCGTTTGCTATTCACAATGTATTTCATAGGTCCTTGTTGCGGCGGTACATTGTGCCTGTAGTTCCTTCTGCTGAGCCTCCTGCTCCGGTGTTGGTTGAGGGTGAGTTGGAGTACGTGGTGGAGAAGATCTTGGATTCTCGCCTCTCCAGGCGGAGGCTTCAGTACCTGGTCAAGTGGAAGGGCTATGGTCAGGAGGATAATTCCTGGGTGGTCGCATCTGATGTTCATGCGGCCGATTTAGTTCGTGCCTTTCATGCCGCTCATCCTGATCGCCCTGGTGGTCGTGGTGAGGGTTCGGTGACCCCTCACTAAGGGGGAGGTACTGTTGTGAATTTGCTTTTTGCTCCCTCTAGTGGTTACTAGTTTTTTGACTCTGGTTTTTTCTGTCATTCCTTTTATCCGCACCTGGGTCGTTAGTTAGGGGTGTTGCTATATAAGCTCCCTGGACCTTCAGTTCAATGCCTGGCAACGTAGTTTCAGAGCTAGTCTGCTGTGCTCTTGTCTACTGATCCTGGTTCCAGTTATATCAGCTAAGTCTGCCTTTTGCTTTTTGCTATTTGTTTTGGTTTTGTATTTTTGTCCAGCTTGTTCCAAATCTATATCCTGATCTTTGCTGGAAGCTCTAGGGGGCTGGTGTTCTCCCCCCGGACCGTTAGACGGTTCGGGGGTTCTTGAATTTCCAGTGTGGATTTTGATAGGGTTTTTGTTGACCATATAAGTTACCTTTCTTTATTCTGCTATCAGTAAGCGGGCCTCTCTGTGCTAAACCTGGTTCATCTCTGTGTTTGTCATTTCCTCTTACCTAACCGTCATTATTTGTGGGGGGCTTCTATCCAGCTTTGGGGTCCCCTTCTCTGGAGGCAAGAAAGGTCTTTGTTTTCCTCTTCTAGGGGTAGCTAGATTCTCCGGCTGGCGCGTGTCATCTAGAATCAACGTAGGAATGATCCCCGGCTACTTCTAGTGTTGGCGTTAGGAGTAGATATATGGTCAACCCAGTTACCACTGCCCTATGAGCTGGATTTTTGTATTCTGCAGACTTCCACGTTCCTCTGAGACCCTCGCCATTGGGGTCATAACACATACCCACAGCGTTTGGCAAAGGACCAATCCATAAGACTCAAAGCGGCGCCAGAGTCGACATAGGCATCCGCGGTAATAGATGATAAAGAACAAATCAGGGTCACAGATAGAATAAACTTAGACTGTAAAGTGCCAATTGAAACAGACTTATCAAGCTTCTTAGTACGCTTAGAGCATGCTGATATAACATGAGTTGAATCACCGCAATAGAAGCACAACCCATTTTTTCGTCTAAAATTCTGCCGTTCACTTCTGGACAGAATTCTATCACATTGCATATTCTCTGGCGTCTTCTCAGTAGACACCGCCAAATGGTGCACAGGTTTGCGCTCCCGCAGACGCCTATCGATCTGGATAGCCATTGTCATGGACTCATTCAGACCCGCAGGCACAGGGAACCCCACCATAACATCCTTAATGGCATCAGAGAGACCCTCTCTGAAATTCGCCGCCAGGGCGCACTCATTCCACTGAGTGAGCACAGCCCATTTACGGAATTTCTGGCAGTATATTTCAGCTTCGTCTTGCCCCTGAGATAGGGACATCAAGGCCTTTTCCGCCTGAAGTTCTAACTGAGGTTCCTCATAAAGCAACCCCAAGGCCAGAAAAAACGCATCCACATTGAGCAACGCAGGATCCCCTGGAGCCAATGCAAAAGCCCAATCCTGAGGGTCGCCCCGGAGCAAGGAAATCACAATCCTGACCTGCTGAGCAGGATCTCCAGCAGAGCGAGATTTCAGGGACAAAAACAACTTGCAATTATTTTTGAAATTTTGAAAGCAAGATCTATTCCCCGAGAAAAATTCAGGCAAAGGAATTCTAGGTTCAGATATAGGAACATGAACAACAAAATCTTGTAAATTTTGAACTTTCGTGGTGAGATTATTCAAACCTGCAGCTAAACTCTGAATATCCATTTTAAACAGGTGAACACAGAGCCATTCCAGGATTAGAAGGAGAGAGAGAGAGAAAGGCTGCAATATAGGCAGACTTGCAAGAGATTCAATTACAAGCACACTCAGAACTGAAGGAAAAAAAAAATAAAAAATCTTCAGCAGACTTCTCTTTTCTCTCCTTTCTCTGTCAATTAATTTAACCCTTTGTGGCCGGTCAAACTGTTATGGTTCTCAATGGCAAGAGAACATAGCCCAGCAAACATAAGAACTAGCTCTTGGAAGGATGGAAACTAAACTGACCATGAACTAAACCTGCCGCACAACTAACAGTAGCCGGGTAGCGTAGCCTGCGTTTTATCCCTAGACGCCCAGCGCCGGCCGGAGGACTAACTAATCCTGGCAGAGGAAAATATAGTCCTGGCTCACCTCTAGAGAAATTTCCCCGAAAGGCAGACAGAGGCCCCCACAAATATTGGCGGTGATTTTAGATGAAATGACAAACGTAGTATGAAAATAGGTTTAGCAAAATTGAGGTCCGCTTACTAGATAGCAGGAAGACAGAAAGGGCACTTTCATGGTCAGCTGAAAACCCTATCAAAACACCATCCTGAAATTACTTTAGGACTCTAGTATTAACTCATAACATCAGAGTGGCAATTTCAGATCACAAGAGCTTTCCAGACACAGAAACGAAACTACAGCTGTGAACTGGAACAAAATGCAAAAACAAACAAGGACTAAAGTCCAACTTAGCTGGGAGTTGTCTAGCAGCAGGAACATGCACAGAAAGGCTTCTGATTACAATGTTGACCGGCATGGAAGTGACAGAGGAGCAAGGCTAAATAGCGACTCCCACATCCTGATGGAAACAGGTGAACAGAGAGGATGATGCACACCAGTTCAATTCCACCAGTGGCCACCGGGGGAGCCCAAAATCCAATTTCACAACAGCTATGTATAGGAGGAGATGACATACAGGTATATACTATATACAGGGGAGATGACACACAGATATATACTATATATAGGTGAGATGACACACAGGTATATACTACATACAGGAGGAGATGACATACAGGTATATACTATATACAGGAGGAGATGACACACAGGTATATACTATATACAGGAGCAGATTACCTACAGGTATATAGTATATACAGGAGGAGATGACATACAGGTATATACTATATACAGGAGGAGATGACACACAGATATATACTATATATAGGTGAGATGACACACAGGTATATACTATATACAGGAGATTACATACAGGTATATCTAATATATAAAGCTGAATGTGTGTATGTATGTATGTGTGTATGTCCGGGATTGGCATCTGAACCGTCGCAGCTACAGCCACAAAATTTTGCACAGTCACACGTCTGGACCCCGAGAGCGTCATAGGCTATGTTGTGAGGTGAAATTTTAACCCCTCGCGTTCCAATTCACCAAACAATTTTGCCCCTATCTACATAATGGGGAAAAAGTGAAGGGAAAAGTGTTGGAGGCAAATTAACAGCTGCCAGATGTGAACAATGGGGACTTAAAGAATGAGAGCGATGGCGCCAAAGAGTATATACCGTACAGTTGCTAAGGTGGGGCCCCGACATGGGATACTCACCACACACGGGGATATGAACACAAACACAAAATGTGCCACACACTACCACGTGCTTGAACACATATACGACCCTCAGCACACATTTCGCCACACACACACCAACCTCGCCACATAAAAGTCGAAACACAAAAGTCGCCGCTCAAAATTCGCTACATGCAAAACTCGCCATATGCAAAACTAGGCTCGCGCAAAACTCGCCACACGTGCAAAACTCACCTCATGGAAAACTTGCACACACAGAAAAATTGCCACATGTACAAAAGTTGCACCACATGCAAAAGTTGCCTCACACAAAACTTGCACATACTCAAAACGCACCACACATAAAACTCGCCACGCGTAAAACTCGCCATGCACAAATCTTGCTGCACACAACTTGCTACACTAACCTGTCACATGCAACTCGACACACAAAATGTTGCTACACGCATGTCACCACACAAAACTCATCTCACAAAAGTCCCTACATGCATGTCGCCACACGCAACTCAACACACACAACTTGACACATGAAACTCGCCCTGAAACACACACAAGTCTGGTATTATCCTTCAAAAATAAAAATCTGATTAATAAGCTGACAAACTACAAGAGCAACAAATGAACCATATAGGAATCCGGCAGCTGTCAGTCACATGACCAGTCTATTATGTGTGAGCTAATATATACTGCCAGGGGGTGGGCTTACTGTTGGCTGGGGATTTATCAGGCTGCCAATAGCAACCAATCACAGCTCAGCTTCTATTTTGCTACAGTTAATTAACCTGAGCTCTGATTGGTTAATATAGGCAACAAAGACATTCTCAGTATAACAAAGCTAATATATGTTGTGAAATTCTTCTATTAGCTTAGTTTTTGCCTTTTAATAATTACATTTCTATCTATTTGTTTTGTGGTTTTTGTGTGCAGAATACATTTTTGTTAACACATTCTATTTTGCTAACAGCAGTCATTAACCCGAGCGAAGCCGGGTAGTACAGCTAGTATATATATATATATATATGTGTGTGTCTCAATGATATATATATATATATATATATATATATATAGAGAGAGAGACTCAAAAAAGAGGCAGCACTCCATTGTTCAAGTGAAACATGTGGTAGGTTTAATTGACCCACATAGCCGGGCGACGTTTCAGCTCAATCTGAGCCTTTATCAAGGCTCAGCCTTGATAAAGGCTCAGATTGAGCTGAAACGTCGCCCGGCTATGTGGGTCAATTAAACCTACCACATGTTTCACTTGAACAATGGAGTGCTGCCTCTTTTTTGAGTCTCTGTGAACCTGGTGCAATCGTTGGACTGTTTGCCTGGGGCCTTGCACCCAAAGATAAGTACAAGTGTAGTGCTGTTCCTTTTTCTTTTTACTATATATATATATATATATGTTTTAACGAACATTTGAGCACATAAATCCATTAGATGTCGGTTTTGCAAGCCTGCGAGAAAATCTCGCAGTACGGATGCCATACGGATTACATACGGAGGATGCCATGCGCAAAATACGCTGCCACACCCTGCCTACGGATGACATACGGACCACTATTTTGGGAACATTTCTGCGTATTACGGCCGTAAAAACGGACCGTTTTTTCATACGCTGAGTGTGACTCCGGCCTGATACTGTCTGCTGAGCTGTGTATCTAATCCTCTCCTGTGTGATACTGACTGCTGAGCCGTGTATCTAATCCTCTCCTGTGTGATGCTGACTGCAGAACCGTGTGTCTAATCCTATCCTGTGTGATACTGACTGCTGAGCCGTGTATCTAATCCTCTCCTGTGTGATACTGTCTGCTGAGCTGTGTATCTAATCCTATCCTGTGTGATACTGACTGCTGAGCCGTGTATCTAATCCTCTCCTGTGTGATGCTGACTGCAGAACCGTGTGTCTAATCCTATCCTGTGTGATACTGACTGCTGAGCCGTGTATCTAATCCTATCCTGTGTGATACTGACTGCTGAGCCGTGTATCTAATCCTCTCCTGTGTGATACTGTCTGCTGAGCTGTGTATCTAATCCTATCCTGTGTGATACTGACTGCTGAGCCGTGTATCTAATCCTCTCCTGTGTGATGCTGACTGCTGAGCTGTGTATCTAATCCTATCCTGTGGGATGCTGACTGCAGAACCGTGTGTCTAATCCTATCCTGTGTGATACTGTCTGCTGAGCTGTGTATCTAATCCTCTCCTGTGTGATACTGACTGCTGAGCCGTGTATCTAATCCTATCCTGTGTGATACTGACTGCTGAGCCATGCATCTAATCCTATCCTGTGTGATACTGTCTGCTGAGCTGTGTATCTAATCCTATCCTGTGTGATACTGACTGCTGAGCCGTGCATCTAATCCTATCCTGTGTGATACTGACTGCTGAGCTGTGTATCTAATCCTCTCCTGTGTGATACTGTCTGCTGAGCTGTGTATCTAATCCTATCCGGTGTGATACTGACTGCTGAGCCGTGTATCTGATCCTATCCTGTGTGATACTGATTGCTGATCCGTGTATCTAATCCTCTCCTGTGTGATACTGTCTGCTGAGCCGTGTATCTAGTCCTATCCTGTGTGATACTGTCTGCTGAGCCGTGTATCTAGTCCTATCCTATGTGATACTGTCTGATGAGCCGTGTATCTAGTCCTATCCTGTGTGATACTGTCTGCTGAGCCGTGTATCTAATCCCATCCTGTGTGATACTGTCTGCTGAGCCGTGTATCTAATCCCATCCTGTGTGTGACACTTTCTCATAGATACAGGAAATACATTGACAACTAGAGAACTATCATATTAGTGTAGTTTTGCCTGTAGTCCAATGTAGCAGCATAGATTGCACATTGTGGTATCAGCTTCGCTTTCAGTTCTCCTCTTAGCTCCATACAGTGATCACCACCTCATTTACTAAAATGCCTGTGCAGCAATACAGTGCATTATCCAGTAGGGGGCGACAGTGATGCTAAGAGTGGCTGTACTTGCCCTTTAAAAAAATTCCCATCTGTTAGACTAACATTAAAGGGGGTCTCCAGAGCTCTATGATGGGAGGGTTGTGTGTTACCGCTGGTTCTCCATCACCTGGCGAGCAGCAGAATGAAGAACAGCACATACATATGAGTGTGGCAGTGAGCTATCTATTATCTATCTATTATATATCTATTATCTATCTATCTATATATCTATCTATATACACCTCTGACAAACATTGAGACCACTGCAAAATGTTCAGTTTGTCTGATTTTTCTCTTTACAGGTATATTTTTGAGTAAAATGTAAATTGTTTTTTTATTCTATAAACTATAAACTACTGACGCACTGTCCTGCTGTAAAAACCAGTCCTCAGAGTTGGGGAACATTGCCTGAGCAGAAGGAATCAGCTGTTTTCCAGGATAACCTTGTACGCGGCTTGAATCATACGTCCTTCACAAAGAACAACCTGCCCAATTCCAGCCTTGCTGAAGCCTCCCCAGAACATCACCGATTCTCCACCAAATTTCACAGTGGGTGCAAGACACTGCGGCTTGTACGCCTCTTCAGGTCTCCGTCTAACCATTAAAAGACCAGGGGTTGGGCAAAGCTGAAAATTAGACTCATCAGAGAAGATTACCTTACTCCAGTCCTCTATAGTCCAATCCTTATGGTCTTTGTCAAACTTCAGCCTGGCTGTCCTTTGCTTCTCATTGATGAAAGGCTTTTTTCTAGCTTAACATGACTTGAGGCCTGCCTCTAGGAGCCTTTTACGAACTGTTCTTGCCGTGCACTTCACCCCAGCTGCCATTTGCCATTCCTTTTGTAGATCACTTGATGTCATCCTGCGGTTGCTGAGTGACATTCGAATAACATGACTGTCATCCCGGTCAGTGGAGAATCGTTTTCACCCTCTGCCGGTCTGTAGCTTTGTTGTCCCCAATGTCTGCTGCTTGACCTTGTTGTAATGAACTGCCGTCTTAGATATTTTAAGGATGGAGGCAACATGACGCTCACTGTGTCCTTCTGCTAGTAAAGCCAGAATTGAGCACTTCTTTTCCTCACTCAAGACTTTTCTTTTCAACTCCTTTCGCATGGTTATACGTTATTTTTTCATTCCTATTTCTTTTGGGATATTCCTAGCACTTGTTTTGCCATCCAGCTTGTCCTATTGCAAGAGGATTGTGAACACCACAGCAGGGTTTTTTATACTTTCCTTCATTAAATCAGATTTGGTTCAGGTGATCACCTAGTCAGAAGCACAGTAAGTAGAATGAGGTGAACTCTGGATGGAATTCACCTGACACTGGAATGGAAAGGCTGTCCGACATGTAGAGAAGGTGATTTTTATAAAACTGTGCAGTGGTCTCTTAATTTTTGCTAGAGCTGTATATATATATTATCTATCTATTTATCTATCTATCTATCTATCTATCTATCTATCTATCTATCTATCTATCTATCTATCTATCTACTGTATCTATCTATCTATCTATCTATCTATCTATCTATCTATCTATCTATCTATCTATCCCTTCATCTATTTCATATCTATCTACAGTGCTTTTTAAAAGTCTTCATACCCTGTGAACTTTTCCACATTTTTCACATGACACCCACAAACCTAAATGTGTTTTATTGGGATTTATTTGATACCAACACAAATAACCGGTATTTATGAAGTGTAAATGAAATGATACGAGGTTTTCTAATTATTTAAAAAATATAAATCTGAACCTTGTTCCGTGCATTTGTGTTCAGCCCCTGAGTCAGTACTTTGTAGGACCACCTCTCGTTGCGGTTCCTTCTGCAGTCTTTTGGGGTCCAGATTTGCTCATCTAGAGGTGACGTTTTGCCCCTTCTTTGCACACTTGCTCTCGCTCAGTGATAATGGATGGAGACATCTATGAACTGCACTATTACAGTCTTGTCACAGATTCTCTGGGATTTGGTTCTGGACGATGAATGGGCCATTCACACACAGGACTATGCTCTGAACTAAACCCTCCACTGTAGCTTTGGCAGGAGGTTTAGGGTCGTTGTCCTGCTGAAAGGTGAACCTACGCCCCAGGCTCAAGTATTTTTCAGTCTCCAGGTTTTCCTCCAGGATTGCCCTATATTTAGCTCCATCCATCTTCCCATCAACTCTGACAAGCTTCCTTGCTCCTGCTGAAAAGAAGCCTCCCCACAGCATAATGCTACCACCACCATGAATGATGGTGGGGATGGTGTTATCGTGGTCATTATTATTATTATTATTATTATTATTATTTATTTATAAAGCACCATTAATTCCGTGGTGCTGTACATGAGAAGAGGTTACATACAGGGTTATAGATACTGTTTACAGTAAACAAGTTTACAGTGACAGACTGGTACAGAGGGGAGAGGACCCTGTCTTTGTGGGCTTACATTCTATGGGTCATGTGCAGTGTTATTTTTATGCCACACTGTTCTTCCACATGCTCACTGTGTCCGCTACATTAGTTTTTTGCAAGCTGCAAACAGAACTTGTTATGGTTTTCAAAATTATCTTTCTTCTTGCTTATCTTCCATAAAGACATGACTTGTGGAGTATATGATTAATAGTTGTCCTGTGGCAGATTCTCCCACCTGAACTGTTGATTTCTGCAGCTCCTCCAGATTGACCTTCGGCCTCTTGGCTGCTTCTCTGATTATTGCTCTCCATGCTTGAGATGTCAGTTTGGGTAGACAGCCATGTCTTGGTAGGTTTGCAGTTATTATTATTATTATTTATTTATATAGCACCATTAAGTCCATGGTGCTGTACATGAGAAAGGGGTTACATACAGAGTTATAGATATCATTTACAGTAAACAGGTTTACAGTGACACACTGGTACAGAGGGGAGAGGACCCTGTCCTTGCGGACTTACATTCTATGGGTTGAACCATACTCCTTCCATTTTTATAAGATGGATTAACAATGCTCCATGACATGTTCAGAGCTTGGTCTATTTTTTATAACCTAACCCTGCTTTACTATTCTCCATGACTTTATCCCTGACCTGTCTGGTGGGCTCCTTGATTTTCACGATGCTATTTGATCCCTAATGTTCTCAAACCTCTGAGGACTTCACAGAACAGCCCTAGTTATACTGAGGATAAATCACACACAGATGGATTCAATGTGCGAGTTATGTGACTTCTATTCTTTTATCTTATTGTATCTATCTTTTTTTCCAAAAGAAGGCAGCACAATAATTCCAGAAATAAAGTGTAACAAACTTTATTCATGTGGCAAAATACATCAGAGCCGCTCTCATTCCCGATGTATTATGCCGCAGCAGCACCACATGGACCAAATAAAGCCCAGAACACTTACTTTCTGCATGTGATGTGCTGCCTTCGTTTATGAGTAGAATACATGACGAGATCCTGATGGAATCTTGGGATGCTGTGCAGTGATTGTAACGAAGCTCCATATTTCTATCTATTATCTATTATCAATCTATTATCTATCTATTATTTGTCTATCTATTATCTATCTATCTATCTATCTATCTATCTATCTATTTTCTATCTATCAATTATCTATCTATCTATTATCTATCATCTATCTCATTCTAGCTATCTAAATTATCTATCTATCATCTATCTATTATCTATATATTATCTATCATCTATCTATCTATCTCATTCTATCTATCTAACTTATCTATCTATCTATCTATCTATCTATAATCTATCTATTATCTATCTTCTATCTATCTATTATCTATCTAGTATATATTATCTATCTATCTATCTATCTATCTATCTATTATCTATCTATAGTTCTATCATCTATTTATCAACTATCTATCTAATGTCTAATATCTATATTTATTATATCTATTATCTATCTATCTATCTATCTATCTATCTATCTATCATCTATCTATCTATCTATATCTATTATCTATATTATATATCTATTATCTATCTATTTATTATCTATCTATCTTTCTATCTATTATCTATCTATCTATTATCTATATTATCTGTCTATCATCTATATGTTATCTAGTATCTATCTATCTGTCATCTATCTATTATCTATATATTATCTCTTATTTAAAACAGTTTTTTTTATTTATGTAAAATAATTCAATATCCAAAGTGTCATTGTACTTGGTCTAAAAAAATCCTCTGCCTTTATATGCTAGTAAATGAAAACAATTCTTGCTACAATCGGCCACCACTAGAGGGAGCTCACTGCATACAGGTCATACACAGACTTCTATAATTGCACAGTCTGCAGTGTGCTCCCTCTGGTGGTGGCCGATTGTACATAAATAAATATATAATAAAAGCTATAAAAATTTGTATGGACTTATCCAAGCCTTAATTGTAAAAGCATAGAGATATATATAGAAGTTTGTGTTTATATAAAAAAAAGTCACTTTGTTATATCTATTAGAAAAGGTCCCCCTAAAGAATGTGAGAACATTTCCTTAATAGTGTGTAGACGCGCTGAGGAAGCATCGATCTGCTGAGCCTTGTATGTTTGTGTACCGGAGTAAGAAAGTAAATGAGGCGAAGAGAGAAGAGAAATTACCGTCACCTGATACCTTCCTATATATATTATCAGACACATGTCAACATCTGCTGAGGAGGAGGGATCCTAAATACTGAGCGGGTGTAAGAGGCCGGAGAGAAGGGGCGCCGCACCGTACCCTCACCTCCACTGTACTGACAATCACTCACAATGTGCTGGGATCAGGGTCGGGGGTTTATATTTGATTTTTCCTTCTCTGGCATGCAACCCCATATACAGCATAAATAAACAGATATCTGAATCCAACCATATGTAGAGGAGCGAGCAATCAGCGGAGTAATCCAAGCCATACGTTGTCCTTATAGGCAAAGGGAAAGTCTTAAGGGGGTATGGGGAGTTTTATGTAGATTTCTTTATGGGACTGAAATCAAAAATTCACAAACATACATTACATTACTGATCCTGAGTTACATCCTGTATTATACTCCAGAGCTGCACTCACTATTCTGCTGGTGCATTCACTGTGTACATACAGTACATTACTGATCCTGAGTTACATCCTGTATTATACTCCAGAGCTGCACTCACTATTCTGCTGGTGCAGTCACTGTGTACATACATTACTGATCCTGAGTTACATCCTGTATTATACTCCAGAGCTGCACTCACTATTCTGTTGGTGCAGTCACTGTGTACATACATTACATTACTGATCCTGAGTTACGTCCTGTATTATACTCCAGAGCTGCACTCACTATTCTGCTGGTGCAGTCACTGTGTACATGCATTACATTACTGATCCTGAGTTACATCCTGTATTATACCCCAGAGCTGCACTCACTATTCTGCTGGCTTCAGAGCTAAAGTCTTCCTGATCTCCCTTTCAGTGTCTGTCCAGACAATACATGTTCATTATTTGCACAGAAGGCTAGGAATGATTCCTTTTTTCCTTTGCAGCTCTGGTGACACCCCGGGCAGTAATTTGAGTTACAATAATTACTTTGTCGATTTGAGGGCGATTCCACTTTAATTTTGGAAACCAACAATCAGAAATCTGAGAATATTCATTTAAATGTATTCACGTTAACTTCAAGCTCTATTTTAAAGAGGTTATTCAGCTTTAAGGATCATTAATTTTTTTTATTTTTTACTTTGTGCTTGTGGTTAAAATACATTTTTGCAATTTTATTTCATGAAAAAATTTTGCGCCTTTTGCTTTCTATATGACCACAGACCAATAAAAATTGAATGTCCACAGAAACAAAAAGCCTGTAAAAGTCAAGCAGTGCAAAATGTTTGATGGAGCCCAACAATAAAAATGCATTTTAGCTTCAAAAATATTCATTTAAGTAAAAAAAAAAATTGTGGATGGCCCCTTTAATTCCTGACCATTTGCAATCAGTAACTGAGTGCTGTAAACTGGACAGGACCATCTGCATTCGGGGGAGAGGGGGGAGTAATTTATGTATTAATTTGATAAGCAGTTATATGACTTTTTTGAGTACTGTGATGACCATGGAGTCAGAGGTCTATCTTTCACCCCATCCATTCTCCTATATTTGCCACTTACAGTGCAATATAGTCCTCTGGCAAAATTAGATATTTATTTGCACCCCCTTAAGTTCCAGGACCATTTGCCCCGCCTACGGTTACACCCCCGCTTAAAGTTGTTGTTAAAAGAACATGCTATATTTTTTTAAAACTCTAGAATGACCCTTATATGATTTATTTTAACCTCCTATACTCTTCCATAGGTTCCCCTACTGATGCCCATAGTATAACAGCTATACCTCAGCGACATTTCTGGCAATCGTCATCCTTGGATTTTATCTATTTTTCTGCTTTGGATTTTTCTTGCTCTTGAAAATGAAGATTCATCTTTTCGTTGGGACTGTATTAACGTTTATTCTTCACACACGGATTTGCCAGAGCATCAAATGGCTGTGAGTATCTCCCCGTACATTATAATGGTATTGTCCAGCTGACATTATGTAAAACATGGAGAATCTGCTCATAGTTTCACAAGAGTCCACCTGTAGGTGAAATGGGTTACTGCAATCTTCTGTAGACTAAAAGAAAAGTGCTTCCCATCCCTCCTGTGCCCCCAAATGATCAGCAGATGCTAACGTTCCCTTATTAGGGGGTAAGAGAGCTTCCCCTGGGTAGTAGGGCTAAGAGAGCTTCCCCTGGGTAGTAGGGCTAAGAGAGCTGACTCTGGGTAGTAGAGCTAAGATAGCTGTCCCTGTGTAGTAGGGCTTAGAGAGCTTCTTCTGGGTAGTAGGGCTAAGAGAGCTGTCTCTGGAGATAGTAGGGTTAAGAGAGCTGTCCCTGGGTAGTAGAGCTAAGCGTGCTGTCCCTGGATAGTAGGGCTAAGAGAGCTTCCCCTGGGTAGTAGGGCTAATAAAGCCTCCCCTGGGTTGCAGGGCTAAGAGAGCTTCTCCTGTGTAGTAGGCTAAGAGAGCTGCCCCTGGGTAGTAGGGCTAAGAGAGCTGTCCCTGGGTAGTAGGGCTAAGAGAGCTGCCCCTGAGTAGTAGGGCTAAGAGAGTTGTCCCTGTGTAGTAGGGCAAAGAGAGCTGTCCCTGAGTAGTAGGGCTAAGAGACCTGTCCCTGAGTAGTAGGGCTAAGAGAGCTGTCCATGGGTAGTAGGGCTAAGAGACCTGTCCCTGAGTAGTAGGGCTAAGAGAGCTGTCCCTGGGTAGTAGGGCTAAGAGATGTTGCTGGGTAGTAGGGCTAAGAGAGCTGTCCCTAAGTAGTAGGGCCAAGAGAGCTGTCCATGGGAAGTAGGGCTAAGAGTGATGTCCCTGTGCATTAGAGCTAAGACAGCTGTGCCTGGGTAGTCGGGCTAAGAGAGCTGCCCATGGGTAGTAGGGCTAAAAGAGCTGCCCCTGGGTAGTAGGGCTAAGAGAGCTGTCCGTGTGTAGTAGGGCTAAGAGAGCTGTACCTGGGTAGTAGGGCTAATTGTGCTTTCCCTGGATAGGATGGCAAAAATTACTGTCCCTGGTTAGTAGGGCTTAGAGAGCTGTTTTTGGTTAGTAGGGCTAAGAGAGTTGTCCCTGGGTAGTAGGGCTAAGAAAGCTGTCCCTGGGTAGTAGGGCTAAGAGAGTTGTCCCTGTGTAGTAGGGTTAAAACTGCTGTCTCTGGGTAGCAGGGCTAAGAGTGCTGTCCCTGGGAAGTAGGGCTAAGAGCTCTGACCTTGGGTTGTAGGGCTAAGAGAGCTGTCCCTGGGTAGTAGGACTAAGAGTGCTGTCCGTGGAAAGTAGGGCTGAGAGCTCTGGCCTTGGGTAGTAGGGCTAAGAGAGCTGCCCCTGGGTAGTCGGGCTAAGAGAGCTGCCCCTGGGTAGTAGTGCTAAGATAGTTGTCCCTGGACAGTAGGGCTAAGACAGCTGTCCTAGGGTAGTAGGCCTAAAAGTGCTGTCCATGCGTAGTAGGGCTAAGAGGTATGTCTCTGTGTAGTAAGGCAATGAAAGCTGTCCCTGGGTAGTAGGACTAAGAGAGCTGTCTCTGGGTAGTAGGTCTAAAAGCAAAGGCTGCCTGTGTTCACCGTTTGTGCAGGCTGACTGCGTTCACCATTTGTTCATGCTGCCTTTGTTCACCATTTGTGCAGGCCGACTGCGTTCACCGTTTGGATTCCTGCTGTGATGGTGGGATATGTTATGTGGGTATCATTTTGTGTATATTTATATTTTACTGATTATCATGGTGTTCTCTTGTAGGATGAGTTATTTGCCAATTGCTGAATTGTTGTTATTTGCCATCTGATATCAGTCCCATAGTCCTGTACTGTTATCTCTCCACAGGGTCAGTGAGTAATGTTGTTTGCTAATTTGCTAATGACATGTTGACCTAGCTTGCTGAAACAATGAGCCCCTGCGACCCACCCCCCTAACCTGTGAATGAGGAGAGGGACTTGTAAATATCAGGGAGGTGACACACAGATCAGTCTTGTGTGGAATGATGATGTGAACACAGCACGTCAGAGAGAAGGGGAAGCGTATGGACCATTTTTTATCCTGTGTCTGCAGGATTATTGGACTCTCATCTCCTTGGACATTTATCCGGTTACTGAACTGCATTCGGCTTCTGGACTATGTTATCCTTTGTGTGGTGGATCGTATATGGACCTTTCGTGTTTTTGCCTAAATAAAGCTTTTGGAATTGTTCACTATCCTCTTGCTCTGTTGATTGTGTGGTATCGGAGAAGGACCCTGTGACACCTGTGTTCACCGTTTGTGCAGGGTGTCTGCATTCACCATTTGGGCAGGCTGCCTGCGTTCACCATTTGTGCTGGCTGACTGCATTCTCCATTTGTGCAGCCTGACTGTCTTCACCATTTTTGCAGGCTGACTGCATTCACCATTTGTGCAGGCTGACTTCGTTCACCGTTTGTGCAGGCTGACTGCGTTCATGATTTGTGCAGGCTGACTGTGTTCACCGTTTGTGCAGGCTGACTGCGTTCACCGTTTGTGCAGGCTGACTGCGTTCACCATTTGTGCAAGCTGACTGCGTTCACCATTTGTGCAGGCTGACTGCGTTCACCGTTGTGCGTTCACCATTTGTGCAGGCTGACTGCGTTCACCATTTGTGCAGGCTGACTTCGTTCACCGTTTGTGCAGGCTGACTGCGTTCATGATTTGTGCAGGCTGACTGTGTTCACCGTTTATGCAGGCTGACTGCTTTCACCATTTGTGCAGGCTGACTGCGTTCACCGTTTGTGCAAACTGACTGCGTTCACCATTTGTGCAGGCTGACTGCGTTCACCGTTGTGCATTCACCATTTGTGCAGGCTGACTGCGTTCACCATTTGTGCAGGCTGACTGCATTCATTGTTTGTGCTGGCTGACTGCGTTCACTGTTTGTGCAAGCTGACTGCGTTCACCATTTATGCAGGCTGACTGCGTTCACCATTTGTGCAGGCTGACTGCGTTCACCGTTTGTGCAGGCTGACTGCTTTCACCATGTGTGCAGGCTGACTGCGTTCACCATTTGTGCAGGCTGACTGCATTCATTGTTTGTGCTGGCTGACTGCGTTCACTGTTTGTGCAAGCTGACTGCGTTCACCATTTGTGCAGGCTGACTGCGTTCACCATTTGTACAGGCTGACTGCGTTCACCGTTTGTGCAGGCTGACTGCTTTCACCATGTGTGCGGGCTGACTGCGTTCACCGTTTGTGCAGGCCCACTGCGTTCACCGTTTGTGCAGGGTGTCTGCGTTCACCATTTGTGCAGGCTGCCTGCGTTCACCATTTGTGCTGGCTGACTGTGTTCTCCATTTGTGCAGCCTGACTGTCTTCACCATTTGTGCAGGCTGACTTCGTTCACCGTTTGTGCAGGCTGACTGCGTTCATGATTTATGCAGGCTGACTGTGTTCATGGTTTGTGCAGGCTGACTGCTTTCACCGTTTGTGCAGGCTGACTGCGTTCACTGTTTGTGCAAGCTGACTGCGTTCACCATTTGTGCAGGCTGACTGCGTTCACCGTTGTGCATTCACCATTTGTGCAGGCTGACTGCGTTCACCATTTGTGCAGGCTGACTGCATTCATTGTTTGTGCTGGCTGACTGCATTCACCGTTGTGCATTCACCATTTGTGCAGGCTGACTGCGTTCACCATTTGTGCAGGCTGACTGCATTCATTGTTTGTGCTGGCTGACTGCGTTCACCGTTTGGGACCCAGAAGTGCCCACAAAGAAGTGTCACCGGAGTATGTCAGTATCACGATATATGACATTACCCAAGTTACTTGCCTCAAAGCTAGGGGTTGTAGCGGAGGCCACGAAGACCACATGTGCCCTATGTTCACAATGCATCTAATCGGTTGTGCCAGCCGCCTTACGTGGTGCCCATTGAACAGTGGCAGCAGAATATCAATGTACTGATCCTCAGACACCTGTAACTTCTGCCGAACAGCCACATACAAGTGAGTGTTATAATACCGCTCTGCTTTATTTCAGTGCCTAAATAGCGGTACAGAACTAAGCGTGAGACATTTGCCGTTCTCTATAAATATCTATTATTTTAATTTGTGTACTGCCATAAAATACGTCCATCTGAACACGGCCTTACGCCAGTGCTCATCAGACAAGTTCGGATTGCTCAGTATTGATAGAGGAGATCAGTGGCCAAATCCCAAAACTTTTTGTCCCATGTTGAAAACTTTTTTTTTTTTTTCAAAAACGTAATAATTTAGGAAATTTATTAAACATTTTTAATATGATTGATTCTGTGTAACAAATAATTTAAAATTGTTAATGTCAACAAGTTGTGGTCTCTCTTCATTTTATGGGGTAGGGAACTTTTTACATTCTTGCATTTTTGCAGAACTTTTCTTCATGCCCTCGTAGGGTCGGGGAGGGACCTTGTATTGTTGGAGGGATGATGTTATTTGCGAGCCTCTCATTCAGCCTCAATGGATACAAAAGACGCTTCTTTCTGAGGGAGGAATTCAGCTGTGGATAAGCATTAAACAGAATGATACGGGCGATCAACTCTGCACAAAGCCGCCCCGCCGCTGCATTGTGAGCCGGCCGTACAGACAAATGTTACGGTTTTGAAAACATTGCCAGCGAACAATCGGGCATCACTCATGCACCTAATTATTGGAACATATCTGGGAGGCGAAAAAAGAAAAAAAAATAACTTTTTCCATCTTTACTTTCTAATTTGCGTCGTCTTGTTAGACGGATCGGCGTGATTATGGTTGTCTTTACACGTTTTCATAAAGGATCTTGTTCAGGAATTCACTGTTATTCTCGCCGGCTCCCTTTAAGCCACTGCACACAGTTTATGAAAGGCCGCTAATGATATTTGCCGTGCCGTCGCATGCAAAAACTGGCAGCAATTAATTAACTTGACAGACAAATGGCACGCCTTAAAACAGAGGATACCTTTGCACCAGAGAGATGTAGCAGAGCTGAAATGGTCATTCCAAATTAGCCTGAATATTAAGGCAATTGCTTACAATACAGAGGCAATTGCATAGAGCATGCTGTGAGATATTTAATTTCCCAGGCCATGGGTCCAATATGTCTATAGGGCTGTCAAGTTTGGGCTATTCTCCAAACGTCAATGTTGTACATGCGAACAAATGGCTTTAATTTGACCTCCTCCATCAGTCATAACAGTCAAGTCAAGGCAAGGATCGGTAATCTGGAGGACCCAGCATATCCATTAAATCCAGTGCCTGACCACATGGGATGTTTTGTAATGGTTTTCTTACTACAGTTTTCCCCCACTAGTAATGGGGACGTGGCATAGCTAAAGGGGTTCTAAAGTCAAAGCCTCATTTTAAAGAGGTTGCCTCATCCCTGTGGATGTCATAGAGTTGTGTCCTGGCCCAAGAAGTCCCCGCGGGCTGGACATGTCTGTAAATGACATGGTTTGCCATTGATGCATTCGGCCAATGCAAGAGAATTGTGTTTTAGATGCAGCAAGGCTGAACAGGTTGCAGTCAGGTAATTTTTTTCTCCTTTAAGGAGGACCTGTCATGTGCTATAAATGCATAATTATTTTACCCGGTGTCAATTCCGCTGTTCTCCTGAATCTGGAATTGTTTTCCTTTTGTTTATGTGCCTCTCCGTTCCTGAGATAAGGCCTTCCCTTCCCTGTATGTAAATCAAGTCTTGTTAGCTAAGGGGTGTGGTCCTGAAGAAAATGAAGAGTAGGAGAACATGCCCACTTTGATAAAAACACCAGATTTACATGCAGAGAAGAAAGGCCCATATCTCATGAACGGACAGGCACAGGAACAAAAGAAAAACATCGCCGGATTCAGGAGAACAGCGGCATTTACACCAGTTAAAAAAGTACATATTTATGGCAAATGACAGGTTCTTGTGAGATGTCATAATTTGACCAGCAATCCATTGTTAAAACACAGATTCAAGATACGGCGCTAATATAAATTGTGCCGGGTACCAGCTGTGCAACATCCAGCCCTTGAGGGGTTAATCAGCTTTATTTGTGAGCGTTCGTGACAGATGAAAGTTTTGATTAGACTGCTATGTGAAGTATGAGCTGCAGCCAGATGCACTTTTCCCGCACTCACACCTGTTGGATATTGGCTGGAAATGAATTCATAGACTCGATTTCATGAACTGGAAAAGTTCCCGCATGGGGAGCGGAGTAAAGCCAGATCCATCTGCCTATCAATATCCCGGGCCATTGGGTCCTGGTTTTATGGCATAATACTTTCCAGGCTGGAAATAGGTGGTCCACGGCAAAATTAGTTTATTATTCGTGGTCCCATATAAAGCGCTAGAGAAAGTTGCGTCCAACATAATAGGATGCGGAGCGCATGGGTTAAGAACCATAATAGATATCTGCCTCTCCGTCCATCTCATAAACTAGAAATGTCCATTTCATCTTCATATTGGATATTATCTTAGGGGAGCGCAGAATCCCTCAGCCCCCCACTCTCAAATGATGCAGGAGAACCAGTAACATCCACTGCAGAGTGGTGCAGCTTCTTCTTGGAGTGGCGTAAAGGTGGATCGCATGCCCACCCCGTGGCTAGCTAAAGCAGCCAGCCGCCACTTCCTTTTCATCTCAGTCGCTGCCACCAGTTTCTATGCAGAGTGCCACACTCAAGATGATTTTGTCATCGGCTGCTGCGCTCTACATCGGCAGAGACTGAGAGGACAGGAGCTGAGGAGTTAATGTATTAAGTCAGTGCTGCACTTTGCTTTCCCGCAGAGCTCTTTGCCTCTTCTCTTACTTGAAGTTTTGTGAGAGAAGAGACAGAGACCTGTTAGGTAAGGTGTCCCAAATTTAAAGGAGTTCTTTGTAAAAAAAAAAAAAAAAAAAAAAAGGAAAAAAAGCAAATCAATGGGTGCGAGAAAAAAATCACACGGCACACGGACCATGCATGTGCTGTCCGATTTTTACACACCCATCTCTTAGAAAACCTGACATTTCATCAGCCAAGTACAGTAAATTCACTGTGTGACCCGTCAGAATAGAATAGATAGGTAGAAAGATGTCAGTGACATATATAATTAGTTCAGTGCGTGTGTAGTTTAATGATCATGGATTTAGCTAATAAATAAATGACTTAAAGAAAGAAATGATGTGGGGTCCCCCAAAATTGTAATAACCAGCTGAGGGATAGCAGACAGCTGGAGGCTGATGTTTATAGCCTGGGAAGGGGTAATAAACAAGGAGCTTCTCAGGCTATTAATATCAGCTCACAACTGTATATTTAGCCTATACTGGTTAGTAAAATGGGGGGACCCCCCAAAACATAATGTGGTGCTTCTCTATATATAATAACCAGCAAAGGCTAGGCAGACAGCTTCAGGATGATGTTAATAGGCTAGGAAGGGGCCATGCATATTGCCCCCTCCCAAACTAAGAACATCAGCTCTCAGCCGCATCAGAAATGGTGCATCCATAAGATGCGCCAATTCTGGCACTTAGCCCCGTTCTTCCCACTTGGCCTGGTGTTCTGGTAAGTGGGGTAATAGTATTGGGGTTTATGTCAGCTTTGTATTGGCAGTTGACATCAAGTCCAGGGGTTAGTAATGGAAAGGCGTCTATAAGATACCCCCATTACTAATCCCATAGTCATTCTTCAACTCTTTTGTACCCATTTATTTCAAAAAATGAAAAATAAAAAAGCGAAGTTAAACTCAGCTGTCCGACAAGAAGATAATAAACTGATGCCCGTGTCCCCTGTAAAAGACAAAAAATAATAAAATACCATAATCCTCACATGTCCAACGATAAGACAGTGCATTTGTCCCTTGAGTCTAGCTCTGCTACACCTAGATGCCATGCTGAACATTGGCATAATGTGAGTGTTCAGCCTGGCATCGAGGAGAGACACCGAGCTGCACTTGATAGCGCAGAATAAGTGTCTCGCAGTGACGTGAATAAAGTGAGCAGAGTTCATAGCCGATGAACTCCGTTCACCCCAGTGACGTCACCACTAGCGGTGTGAGAACTTTTTTTTTTCTTTAAGTTATTTATGACTTAAAATACAATATGCTTGGGAAGATAAGAGGTTCAACGCTGGACTGATAGAAGGGATTCAGGGTGAGGGGTGCAAAATACTTACCTTGACCCTGGTCCTGATGTCCTCCACCACTTCACTGCCTAATGGGCATCTAACAAGATATTCCCTATTAAATCTTATGGGTGGGCAGCCATAATTAGAGTATTTTTCTCCAGGACATTCTGACTTCTCCTTCAGGCTTTCAAACAAATTGTTCATGATTAGAGATGAGCGGACCCGACCCGAACTTTAGTCCAAAGTTTGGTTTGGGTACCAAAACTAAACCAGAACCCCATTTAAAACAATGGAAACCCGAATGTTTGATCTGAAAAAAAACCTCTCTCTCTGACTCTTAGCCCGGAACTCCGAACACTGCAACAGACTACCGTGAGAAGTCCATGTCCAGCATTTCACACCAGACACTAACTGTGCCGTACGAACCCCGAACTTTTAACACTAACAGCTGGGCTGTTCACATCAGACTTTGCCGTCTTACTGAGTGGTCCATGCAGAATCTCGGAGACAAGTCAGATATTGAGAAATAAGAAAAAAAAACAGCCTCGCAACTCGAATCTTCCGTGAAATAAAAAACCTTTGTCCTTTATTTCATTTGCACAATGTGGACAAGGTTATAAGGGAGAGACGTTAGCGGAACATGCAGAAAAAACAAAAGAGGACTACTGCCATTTCGCGTCTTGCACGCTTCAACGTGTCCTATATGGTCCTCTTCTCCCTTATAACCTTGTCCACATTGTGCAAATGAAATAAAGGACAAAGGTTTTTTATTTCACGGAAGATTCGAGTTGTGCGGCTGTTTCTTTCTTATTTCTGGATTACTTCACATGTGTTTTTCAGGAAGCACCTCCACACACCGTGAATATACCGTGAAGGGTGTCGTTGATTCAGAGACCATCATCTCCACCAGTAAGTCGATTTTTTTTGTCTTTATGCCATTCAATTTTTTCTTTTTTTCTTTGTGAGGTCAGATATTGATCCAAGTGTCAGATCAAAATAAGCAAAGCAAGTCCAGAGACGTAACTACAATAGGTGCAGGGGCTGCAATCGCACCCGAGCTCTGGGCTTAGGGGGCCCCAAAAGTCCCTTTGTCCTATATGAACAGACCAGTGCTATTGAAGACTTGCAATAATTGGGGGCCCTGTTGGAGCTTTTAATTGAGGCCCATGAGCTTCAAGTTACACCAGTGTGCAAGTTTATGGGACTGTGAAAAAATTGGACAGCAGTTTGATCCGTGTGCTGTCCGTCTTTACTGACTGATAGAAGAAGCTGGAGAAACTTTTTTTTTCTCATCAGTGAAAAAAACTGATGAAAATTAGTCCGTAAAATCTGTGCTCATCCATGATGGGAAATTAAAGGGATTTTCCAGTTATAGAAAAACCATCTTCCCCGGCTGCATATTACCAGGGCTTTACTCACCCTCTCCGGATCCGCCACTGAGTCTCCGTTGCTGATCCCGCTGTCTGTTATTGTCTGCAGCGCTGCAGCCAATAAGTGAGCTCACTGATGAGACGTCAGCGCTGCAGACAATAACAGACGCTGGTGCAGACTCAGACCTGGACCTGTCGAGGATGAGTAAAGAATAGGTTTTTTGGGGGGGATTTTTTTAAAACAAACTGTAACCTGGAAAGGGGTTTTCTGAAACAAATGAGTTAAAATACGAAACTTTTTATTTTCTGAAATGTCTTTGCATACATTTTACTTTTCATAGTGCCCTTTAAATAGTGTAAGGCTTAGTATCCATCCATCTCCTTCGTCAGGAGAATGTCAAATGTTCCGTCTCGGAATGAGCGACATCTCTTGTATCTTCTTACAAAACACGGCGGCTCTTGAAACCCAACGCCCTAAGAGGTTTCACAGATAGGTGCACAGTAATGATCTGATGAAGGAGTATGATCCATGGGAAAGCGTCACCTTTGTTCTCATGAAAAGGGCAATGACATCCGATACCCGGCACGTTGACGTGTGAATGGATAGGTGAGGGCCCGGTCTATCTAACTATATCACCCACATCCATCTCGGGAGATCCTTCTGCCGCCTGGACCTGACTCATTATCACCTCCCTGCTTCAAAGGCTAAGACCCCGAGTAATAACTGGAAAGCTTCAACGTATCCCAATCATTCTGAGATTATTTTTTCATGACACATTGTACTTCATGTTATTTGGTAAATTTAGGATGATATTGTTTATGTTCATTTATGGAAATATCATAAATATGGTGAAAATTTCTCAATCTCCAAATTTTTAATTTTTAGGCCCTTAAGCCAGAGAGTTATATCACACAAAATAGTTAAGAAATGCCATTTCCCATATGTTTACTTTACTCTACATAATTTTTTAAACATATTTTTTTTGTTAGGAAGTTAAAAGTTGATCAAAATTTTCTAATTTGTCCAACAAAATTTACAAAATCACTTTTTAGGAACCACGTCCCAATCAAATTGCCTTTGAGATGGGACCTTTATGACATAAAATACTCCATAGTGACACCATTCTAGAAACTGAACCCCTCAATCTGCTCAAAACCACATTTAAGAAGGTTAGTAACCCTTCAAGGGCTTCATATGAATTAAAATAATGTGGAAGGAAAAAATGAAAATTTTACTTTTTTTTCACAAAAATTTTACTTTAGCCCCAAATTTAGCATTTTCACAAGGATAACAGGAGAAAATGCACCATAACTTTTTTTTTGCAATTTCTCTTGAGTACATCAATACCCATATGTGGAGGAAAACTACTGTTTGGATGCACAGCAGGGCTCAGAAGGGAGTAAGCACCATTTGACTTTTGGAGCACAAAATTGTCTGAAATTGATAGCAGACACCATGTCACCTTTGGAGAGCCGATGATGTGCCTAAAGAGTAGAAACCCCACCAAAATAAGCCATTTTGGATATTAGACACCTTAAAAAATTTATCTAGATGAGTGGGGAGGACCTTGAAGGACCCCCAAGTGCTTCACACAATTTTATCAGACTCAGTCATTAAAATAAAAACTAACATTTTTCAGCAAAAAAATAATTTAGATGTGTGGTGAGCACCTTGAACCCACAGATGCTTCACAGAATTTGACAACTTCGAACTGTAAAAATGAAAACATTTGATTCTTCCCACAAAAATGTTGCTTTAGCCCCAAGTTTTTTCATTTTCACAAGTGTGGCAAGAGAAAGTAGACCAAACATTTGTTGTGCAATTTCCAATGAGTACACAGATACCCCATATGTGGTGGAAAACTACTATTTGGGCGCACGGCAGGGCTCGGAATGGATTGAGTGACATTTTGGAGCACAGACTTTGATAGAATGGTCTGCCAGCACCATGTTGTGTTTGGAAAGCCCCTAATGTGCCTCAACAGTGGAAATCCCCCACAAGTGACCCCATTTTTGGAAACTACATCCCTCAAGAAATGTATATAGAGGCATTATTATAGTAATTTTAATAATGCTTTTGGTTTTACCGATGTGTGAATTTTAAATGTGGTGTTATGTGTACTTGCAGAGTACATCAGATTATAAATGTGTGTTGTGTCAACAGGGTAAAACCAAGTATTATTAATTTGTGGACGTGTGGTACACTTGGAAGCAATCCTTAAAGCTAAGGCCAGGTTTCTCAGGGCAGGTGTCACAATGGTAAATTGTGTCTTTTCGGATTCCCCTCTTGGAGCTTACTCTGTATGGTTTTTGTGATCATCCTTTCTTCGCTGTTTGGGGAACCTTATTGGGAAGATGTTGATCTGGGATGATACAGGCACTATCAGTTTCAGAAGTACTGGGACCCTCACCTTCCTGAGTGCCAAACTTTAGGGCCTTGATGACTACCTCCTGAAACTGAAGGAAGGTCCCCGTATTGAAACAGCAGAAAAGCATTGTTCAGTGCCATCTTTACAATGTTCATTGCCAATTTTTTGTTGCATACTTTAGGTTTTCACATGGCACTGTATGGCTTGAGGACCTGATCGGAGAGATCCACACCCCCATGTACTTATTATAATCCAGGATACAATCTGGCTTTGGGACTTGTTGTGTGGTACCTCGGGCAGTGACATGGGAGCTGTTGTCACGGTGTATGGTGGTAAAGATAAGAACTCCCTCTTGTCCTTGTACTTGGCTTCCAGCATGTTGTCGCTACATTGGGCTCTGCTGTTGCCCTTTCTGAGCAGTTAGCAGCTTAGGGAGTCCTCTCTGCTTTCACACGGTCCTGCATGCGAATGTACCTCTGGCATAGAGGGTCTTAAAAAGTGTGCTGCTGGTTTAAAAGTATAGAGGTGATAACCCTGATCCAGATGTGGGTGCAGCAATTCCCACCCAATTTTCCCACTTACTACCAGGACGGGAGGACATTCAGGGGGTCAATCTGGGTTTCCTTACCCTTGTTGACCGTGAATCTGTGGGTGTACCTTGAGGTACTCTCGCACAACTTGTACAGTGTAATTCCATACATCGCCCTCTTACTGGTGAGGTATAATACAAATTTTAGCCCCCTTTGAAATGAACCAGAGATTCATCTATAGCGATGTCCCTTTGGGGGTCTTAGGCCTCAGCCAATATTCTGCTGAAGTGGCCAACTCCCGGCCGAATGTTATATAGATGATCAAAGTTGGGATAGTGTTGGGGAGAGCACTGCACAGTATCACTGTAAAGCAAACAATGTTGGATCGCTTAAAATCGTGACCTTGTCATGGCCTTACGGAATACTGGTGTACTGTAGGGCATATCAGTTCTCCAGTATTGACGAATCTTTGGTTTTCTGACTATGGCCATGTGCAGCACAATGCCCCAAAATGTCATAATTTCTGCTGCATTTACAGGGGTCTATCTGGCATATGATAACGTTACGTTGGGTGTATAATTGATGGGTATACAGGTTTGTCTGGGCCACCATAGCATTTATTAATTCCTTGCAGAAAAATAATTTTAAAAAGTCAATTTCAGTGAGGCCTGTAATATCAGACTGGATTCCTGAGCTGCCGATGAAATCCAGAATAACAGGCTGATAATTTTCGTTGGTTGGAGTCCATATGGGATCAATTGCTGTAGGGGTCGCCTCGGTCCTAGGGGGTCCCTCCTTACTAGATGAGGAGGAGGAAGAGGAATAGAAGAAAGTGGGATCTTCCTCACTAGAGAGGGGCCAACCCGAACAGTAAAGTTTGGCGTCCTTACTGAACACCTACTGTTCAGGCATGGACACCGAACACGGAGTTCACCAGGAAGTCCGTTTTACTGTTCGGGTTCAGCTGCCCGAACGCCGGGTGTTTGCCAAGCTGTATTGTTCATGACAGCATGGCAAACACCACTTCTGATCAGCGGTGAAATCATCCCCGCCGGTCAGAGAGCCACGTTGAGTGCTCAGCTCTGATTGGAGGTATAAAGTTTACCTCCGGTCACTGGTGTCAACTGATGGGACAACTGCTCCTATCACCCAACATCTGCTGCCGCTAATAACAGCGAGAGCAGGAGTGGCGCATGGGAGTATTCATCAGCTGCTCTTGCGCTGTAAGTAAATAGTAAAAAAAAATGGCTTGGGTTCCCCTGTATTTTTGTTGGGGGCTGTAACCCTCAGCTGTCAGCTTCAGCAAGGCTAGTTATAAAGAAAAGAGGGGTCCCCACGCCGTATTTTTAAATTATTTAAATAAATAATTTTAAAAAATGGCATTGTGTCCCCCATTTTTGACAACCAGCCTTGCTAAAGCAGACAGCTGGGGGCTGGTATTCTCAGGCTTGTAAGGGGCCATGGATATTGGCCCCCACAGCCTAAAAATAGCAGTCCGCAGCCACCAAGAATTGTACATCTATTAGATGCGCCAAATCTAGCACTTTGCCCGGCTCTTCCCACTTGCCCTGTAGCTGTGGCAAGTGGGGTTAATATTTGTGGAGTTGATGTCACCTTTGTATTGTCAGGTGACATCAAGCCCACAGCTTAGTAATGGAGAGGCATCTGTAAGACACCTATACATTACTAATCCTATAGTTACATGGTAAATAAAGACACAGCCAGAATAAAGTCCTTTATTAGAAATAAAACTAAACACAAGTTTCCTTTTTTATTTAAAAATAATAAACACAGTTATACTCACCAAACGCCTATTCCACCGAAGCCCTCGTTCTTCTGTAATAAAACTAAAATTAAAAAAACAACAATATCCCTCACCTATCCGTCATTCTGTCCCACACCGTAATCCATGTCTGGGGGAAAAACAGTTTTCAACCTGGACGGTGCCAAGATGTGACTGTCCAGGCTGAAAACCACTGGTGAAAGAGCACAGCCTCAATGACTGGCGATGACGTCATAGAGGTTACCTCCGGTCACTGAGGCTCCACTCCCAGCCGGGCTGAACTGCCGTGACCTCGGTGACATCCCTTCTAGCACTGTGAGAAACGTATTTAAATAATTCAAAAATACGGCGTTGGGACCCCTCTATTCTTATTAACCAGCCTTGCTGAAGCTGACAGCTAAGGGTTACAGCTCCCAGCTGTGAGTTTTGCCTGGCTGGTTAAAAAAAATACAGAGGACCCCACGCCATTTTTTTTTAAATTACCGTATTTATTTACAGCACAGTAGCGCATGATGATTGCTCCCATCCGCGGCTCCAGCTCTCGCTGTTAGTAGCGGCAGCAGATGTCGGATGATGGGAGCAGTTGTCCCATTAGCTGATACCAGTGACCAGAGGTAAAGTTTATACCTCCGATCACAGCGTAGCGCTTAGGCTACGTTCACATTTGCGTTGTGCGACGCAGCGTCGGCGCCGCAACGCACAACGCAAACAAAAACGCAGCAAAACGCATGCACAACGCTGCGTTTTGCGCCGCATGCGTCCTTTTTTTCATTGATTTTGGACGCAGCAAAAATGCAACTTGCTGCGTCCTCTGCGCCCGGACGCGGGCACCGCAGGGACGCATGCGGCGCAAAACGCAAGTGCGACGCATGTCCATGCGCCCCATGTTAAATATAGGGGCGCATGACGCATGCGGCGACGCTGCGGCGCCCGACGCTGCGGCACCGACCGCAAATGTGAACGTAGCCTTACGCTGTCTTTTGACAGCTTGGGAACCGCGGCTCTCTGACCGGCAGGGATGATTTCACCGCTGATCAGAAGCGGTGTTTGCCACGCTGTCATGCCATTTTTGTATAAAAAATAGCGATGTTTATGTGCAAAGGTCACTATGAAGTGAGGGGGAGGAGGTGAGCTGTGACATCGCCTATTGTGATTGGTGGATCCTGTGTTATCAGCTGAGTATAGAGGATATATCAGTCATTGTACAGGAGGAGGAGGAGGTGAGCTGTGACATCGCCTATTGTGATTGGTGGATCCTGTGTTATCAGCTGAGTATAGAGGAGATATCAGTCATTGTAATCCTGTCTCTGATGGATGGTAATGAGGCAGCTCATTCTGTTCATTGCTAATAAACATGTTCAGTTTCTGAAGCAATACTGTAGAATGTAAAAAATAGCAGGGAGAAAGTTGCTAGCAAGAAGATTTCTATTTTTCATTTATAGTGGTATATACAAAGAAAAAGAAAATTTCCAAAATAAATACCGTAAGTCATTCTCTGTTGACACATTCCATTTAAGGGTCTATTGCCAGAGCTCCCATAGATTGCAGCAGGGTTGGCGTCACCACCCGGAGCACCTGGGCAAGTACCAGGGCCCTGACAAACGGCTGTCAGGGACATCAGCCCTCCCCCTCAAATACTCACCTCTCCCCATTCCCAGCTGCTCCCGTTTATTCAGTGTCTTCTGACTCTGTGACATCTTAGGACAGAGGTCAGGATGATGTCACTACAGCGCAACCTCTGCCGAGCACTGCAGAGTCAGAAGACGCTAAAGAGACCGGAGCAGCGCGGAATGAGAAAGATGAATATTTCTTTTTTTATGTATGGAGCATTATATGGGGCCCATTATACTACATGGATCATTATATAGGGCCATTATATACTGTATGGAGCACTATATGGGGCCCTTTATACTGTATGGAGCACTTTCTGATGCCATTATACTGTATGGAGCAAAATATGGGGCTATTATACTGTATGGGGCACTTTATGATGTTTTTATACTCTATGAAGCAATATATGGGGACATTATGTACTGTATGGAGCAATATATGGGTCCCATTATACTGTTTGATGCAATATATGAGGCCATTGTATACTGTATAGAGCAATATATGTGGCCCACTATGCTGTATAGAGCAATATATGGGTCCATTATATACTGTATGAAGCATTATATGGGGCCCATTATATACTGTATAGAGTAATATATGGAGCCATTATACTATATAAAGCAAAATATGGGGCCATTATACTGTATGGAGCAATATATGAGACCATTATATACTGTATGGTGCACTATATGGGGCCCATCATACTGTACAGAGCAATATATGGGGCCATTATATACTGTATAGAGCAATATATGGGGCTCATTATACTGTATAGATCAATATATGGGGCCATTATATACTGTATGGAGGACTATGTGGTGTCCATAATACTGTATGGAGCAATATATGGGGCACATTATTCTGTATGGAGGACTATGTTGTGCCCATAATGGTGTATGCTGTACTCTGTGGTGCCCATAATACTGTATAGGGGACTATGTGGTGTCCATAATACTGTTTGGAGCAATATATGGGGCACATTATTCTGTATGGAGGACTATGTGGTGTCCATAATACTGTTTGGAGCAATATATGGGGCACATTATTCTGTATGGAGGACTATGTTGTGCCCATAATGGTGTATAGTGTACTCTGTGGTGCCCATAATACTGTATGGAGAACTATGTGGTGCCCATAATACTGTGCGAAGGACTATACTGTCCAGTGTAAAATGATAAGTCTGCAGTCACTCTGTGTGCTGTGCGATGCGAGGATTCACCGGTTTCTGAGTTATTGTAGAATTTACAATAGATATCACTCATGTAATGTAAGAAGTGGAATCTTTGGCATTGTGCTATACCTATATTTCTCTGCCGCATCATGAATCGTGGTATGTGTTAAGGGGGCCACTGAGACTCTTTCACCCTGGGCCAATGAAAACCTGGAGCCGGCCATGAATTGCAGGTTTAGATCCCGCGCTGATAATTATCTTCCATAATTTCTACACAAGTCGGAGTCGCTCTACTATCTGGCGGGTCCCCTAAAATGAATGATGTTCATCCTGGGCTTTCTGGTGCATGGATTGAACTACAGTTAGAATATGAGTGCCCACATACCCTACTTCACCAAGAATGGTGTTGAGTCGACGCAATAGGGACGGACGCAGCCGGAAACGCTCCCTTATCCTCCCACCCATGATGGGCCATTTTTGAATGGGGTTTATATAGGTTTTTGGGGGCCTGAATAGGAGCTTGTTATATTTTCTACATCCTGCAGGACGAGAATATTGCAGTGTATAGAACAAGCAATTGCAGGGTCAAGGTTCCTGAGGGGGCTAACAAATATGGTAAAAATGAAGAAAACATTGAAAATATTATGTTTTAACCACCCTCTCTCCTTTTGAAGCTAACCCCCCCCAAAACATACACACGCTATAAATGCTTATCTTCTATAGATATATTATCGCTGCTTCATCAAAAAGTCCAACCTGGCAAAATATAAAGGTAATTAAGCCATAAGATGAACACCGTATGAGCAAAAAAAAATAAAAACGGCAGAATTGCAATTTTTCGGTGACTGGAACTTTAAAAAAAAAAGTGACCAGAAAGTTATTTGTACCCCAAAATTGGTATCAGTAAAACCGCCAGCTCGCCCCACATGAACGAATCCCTCTCACAAGTCTATAAACGGAAAACTAAAAAAGTTACGGGTCTCAGAAAATGGCGACACAAATTCGGATTTTTTTTTTATTTTTATTTTTTTGGCAAAGCTCTGAATTTTTTTTTTTAGCAACTAAAATATGACTCGTCCCGCAAAAAAAACCAAAAAAAAACAGGGACTCATATGGACATAAAAATAAAAAAAAATGGAGGAAAAAAATAGAGCCAACATGTTTAAAAAATTACTCTGTCATGAAGGAGTTAATGATGTGTGTGACAACTTTGGTGAACAGTAAGACGGCCAAGAAGTGACGCGAGAAAGTAATATAATAAATTTCCCTCAATGTTTTAATAGAATGGGGCAGATTGGTGAAAACTGAAAGGAAAACTGTGTATGTTGCCCATAGCAACCAATCACAGTGCAGCTTTCATGTTACCAGAGCAGAATATGAAATGAAAGCTGCTCTGTGATTGGATGCTATGAGCAACATTCTGCCCCATAGCTTGCAGAACTATTTACATACTATAGACATTTATCCACCTAAATACTTGAACGTATAGGGGTACGACCTCTGCGGCCCCTGACGATATAGAGCCTGGTGGTGGTTCTTCATCAAGGTGAATGAGAGATGTGGACACAGAAGAATGAGTGACCATAGAAGCAGACGTGTACATAGAAATCATGGGGCCCCATAACCTCACCCCTTCTACACCACCTACAACAATACTGTATATATATATATTTGGCTAAGTAAGCAGGGTGACAGCGCAGTGGAGCATGCCAACCAACTCTTAGGGACAAGGATAGGGACATGTATTTTGACATGGATACAGCATTTTGTGCTCCTAATGAAGTTCCTTAGTGTTCTTGCCCAATAGAATACCTTTTATAGAGTGTAATGTCCCCCAAAAATGCATCCAACGCAAAGTATGATGTCCCCCACAGTGCCCTCCACTCCCACATACAGTATGATGACCCCACAGTGCCTGCAACACATTATGATGCCCCCTCACTGCATGAGGACCCCATAGTGCCCCCTCACACAGTATGAAGACTTCGTAGCACCCCTCACACAGGATGAGGACCCCACAGTACTCCACACACAGTATCGTGGCCCACAAAACTCCTACCACAGTATGATCCCCTGACTGCCCCTATACACAGAATGATGGCCCTCACAGCTTCCACACACAGCATCAAAGCCACTGCACACGCTACTATGATCTGCACAGCCCTTTACAGATTTTGAGGCCCCCGACAGCCTCCACACACACATAGTCTCGTGGCCCCAGGGCTCCTGACACATAATAATGCCCTCCACACAGAATTATGGTCCCACACAATATAATTGCCACCACACACAGTATCACAGCCCCCACACACAGTATCATGGCCTCCATACTCAATATGATGCCCCCACAGTTTTCTGAGGATGCAGATACTGTTGAAGTTGAGATGCTGGGGTTGCAGTGCCGCTCACATTAGGCCATAGCTGCCACGTAATCTGCCGCTATTAGTGGTTCACCACTACATGCAAGTCACCTTCCATGAACAAATGGAATCGGCATCTCTGTCATTTAGATGTGATTTAATTATGTTCTGCAGAATCTCATAAAATACATCGTTTCTGCTGCAGAACCTCAGGATACACATTCTGACTGCTGCAGAAACTCATGATACATATCATGACTGCTGCAGAACCTCATGATACACATCCTGACTGCTGCAGAACCTCATGATACACACCCTGACTGCTGCAGAAACTCATGATACACATCCTGACTGCTGCAGAACCTCATGATACACATCCTGACTGCTGCAGAAACTCATGATACATATCATGACTGCTGCAGAACCTCATGATACGCATCCTGACTGCTGCAGAAACTCATGATACACATCCTGGCTGCTGCAGAATCTCATGATACACATCTTGACTGCTGCAGAACCTCATGATATACAACTTGACTCCTGCAGAACCTCATGATATACATCTTGACGCTGAAAAACAGTTGTCGCAGTGTGTATGGTTAGAGCCTCTCTGGTTGTTATAACCTGCTACAATATGATGGATATCCAGACAGTAGCTTTTGGCAACATTTCTGAGGAATCATAGCCCATTCCTCTCAAGGAATGGCCCCAGGTAAACATTATTTTTTTTTTTGTGCTGCAGTAGCCTTCACATCCCACCACATCATTTCTCTGGGGCTTTGGGGTTCAAGCCAGGCGATGATGACGGACACGTCAGAATTTTACAGGACTTTTTCTGAAAGCAAGTCTTGATAGAATATGAGATATACTTGGGATCATTGTCCTGTAGGAAGGTCCGATGATGCCCGAACTTCAACTTCCTTACAGAAGACATGATGTTTTCTCCAAGGAATTCCTGATACTTGTTTGAATCCATCTTTCCCTCCATACTTTACAGGTTTCCAGTGACAAAGGAAGCAAAGCAGCCAGATAGCATCAAAAGCAATCGGCATACTTCACTGTGAGCATTAGAGTCATCAGCATATTTCACTGTAGGCATCAGTGTCATTGGATTACTTCAATGTAGGCATCACCAAGCCACCGCCATGGTTCACTATAGATGTCACCGCGCTACCGCCATGCTTTACTGAAGTCTTCACTTAGCTACCACCATGCTTTACTTTAGTCATCTCCATGCCTCTACCATGCTTCACTGTAGGCATCTCTGAACCACCACCGTTCTTCATTGCATGTGCGATACTGTGCAAACTGAAACCTCAGTAGCTACTGCCACCAAATCTCGTTGCCGGTGTTTTGCATTACCACGAGGGGTTTTGACCACCTGCTTTCTTAGGAATCTGGTGCTAGCCAGTGACAGCTTCCTCTTTCTAGCACATCCAGGTAGTGTAGCCAGTGTTCCTATCATTCAGAAGTTGTGACCTCCACAGCTTCCTGCTGCATCTCTATGAACATTCAATACCTTTGTATCTTCTTGCATCCTTTTCCTTGTTTTTGCAAGGCAGTGATCTCTTCTCATAACTTTTTTTGACCACTCTAACCACTTATTTTAACATCCAATAAAGTAGCACAGTCAGCAAACCCCCAGTAAAACCTGGTGTCTGATGTGTGTAATCTCAGGCACACCTAATTAAGTAATGAATCCCTTGATTATTGCATCCGGTGCTGGAGACAAATGTGCACACGCCTGGGGGATAGAATTTCTGGGTTGAATAATCCTGACACTGCAGTAGTCAGTAATATTGGCATTTTGTAATATATTTGGAGAAACCTCTTGTTATATTAGTTGTGGTAAATTATTTGCATTGTTCTTGTTTGATTGGTTAATTGCAAACAGCAGAAAATTTGTAAACTTTGCTAATAAACCAAATTTACAGTGCAGGTTGATTCTTTTTAATCGCAACTACACATCGTGACTGCTGCAGAACCTCATTATATATATCCTGAACGTGGCAGAACTTCGGATTGTATGTTTATTGAGATGCTCTGTTTTCTTTTCTTGCAGAGCATTGTCCAAGACCTCTGCCTCCCTGGCCTTGAATCAGACCCAGCACTGTAAACAGCTGGATGGTTTGGTCTCTTCGCAGATGCAGCTCTGCCGAAGTAACCTGGAATTGATGCAGACAATCATCCAGGCAGCAAAAGAGGTCAAGAAAACCTGCATCAAAGCCTTCTCCGATATGAGGTGGAACTGTTCGTCCATAGAGCTGGCTCCAAACTTCAATCAGGATTTAGAAAGAGGTAAGATCATGCAATAACTTATAGAAGTGTCCTTATACCCTGATATGTTTGTATAGGAATTACTCACCCCCCTTTATAAAAGTCACTACTATCTTATAGCAAACCCTCTGTTTATGAGCAGCTCTATACTCAGATGTTCAGTGAAGCAGCTCTCACCCCCTCTCACAGCAGGAAGTCCCAGCATGATCTCTAGTGCCAGTTAGCAGATGGATTACAACCAGCCGCATGTAACCAGACTCTTATTTTTCTGTAAAGGTGGAGAAAGTCATCACCACCCACACTCAGCAGTCAGCAAATTCTTCTGTTCTGGCAAGGGTTTTGATTGACAGAAGGCTAGGCTTCTCTATAGCTACAGTGCCACTGAAAGCATTCAGTTCCACTGCACCCCCTGTAGGCGAGCCTGTACCATGTTAGGACATGCAGTGAGTTTTCTTAGATTGGGCATCTGGTTCTGTGAAAAAAAAAATAGATTTCTGAATAAGCCCATTGACTAGTATGGGTATACCATTGTGGACTGAGAACGAGTGAATACCAGAACCAAAGAAGTGAACAAATAGAAGATGAAATATCAGTCTTTATTGATAAAATATCAAGCTACAAAGATTAAAATCGGATAAAAGGTGCTTCACATATACAAGGACACAGAGGAATGACCTGGTAGGAATAGCTACATGACCAAGATTAACTTACCTTAAGGAGGGACCAAGTCAACGCAGTAGAGTGGAAAACATCAACACTGTAGGGTGGGGTCAAATCAACACTGTAGGGTGGGGTCAAATCAACACTGTAGGGTTGGGGTCAAATCAGCACTGTAGGGTGGGGTCAAATCAGCCCTGTAGGGTGGACCCAAATAAACACTCTAGGGTGGGGTCAAATCAGCTCTGTATGGTGGACCCAAATAAATACTCTAGGGTGGGGTCAAATCAGCACTGTAGGGTGGGGTCAAATCAGCCCTGTAGGGTGGACCCAAATATACACTCTAGGGTGGGGTCAAATCAGCACTGTAGGGTGGGGTCAAATCAGCCCTGTAGAGTGGACCCAAATATACACTCTAGGGTGGGGTCAAATCAGCACTGTAGGGTGGGGTCAAATCAGCCCTGTAGGGTGGACCCAAATAAACATTTTAGGGTGGGGTCAAATCATCTCTGTAGGGTGGGGTCACATCACCCCTGTAGGGTAGACCCAAATAAACACTCTGGGGTGGGGTCAAATCAGCATTGTGGGGTGGACCCAAATGAACACTCTGGGGTGGGGTCAAATCATCTCTGTAGGGTGGGGTCAAATCACCCCTGTAGGGTAGACCCAAATAAACACTCTGGGCTGGGGTCAAATCAGCATTGTGGGGTGGACCCAAATGAACACTCTGGGGTGGGGTCAAATAAGCACTGTAGGCTAAACCCAAATAAACACACTGGTATGGGGTCAAATCTGCATTGTAAGGTGGACCCAAATAAACACTCTAGGGTTGGGTTAAATCTGCATTGTAGGGTAGACCCAAATAAGCACTCTGGGGTGGGGTCAAATCATCTCTGTAGGGTGGGTTTAAATCAGCTCTGTAGGGTGGACCCAAATAAATACTCTAGGGTGGGGTCAAATCAGCACTGTAGGGTGGGGTCAAATCAGCCCTGTAGGGTGGACCCAAATATACACTCTAGGGTGGGGTCAAATCAGCACTGTAGGGTGGGGTCAAATCAGCCCTGTAGAGTGGACCCAAATATACACTCTAGGGTGGGGTCAAATCAGCACTGTAGGGTGGGGTCAAATCAGCCCTGTAGGGTGGACCCAAATAAACATTTTAGGGTGGGGTCAAATCATCTCTGTAGGGTGGGGTCACATCACCCCTGTAGGGTAGACCCAAATAAACACTCTGGGGTGGGGTCAAATCAGCATTGTGGGGTGGACCCAAATGAACACTCTGGGGTGGGGTCAAATCATCTCTGTAGGGTGGGGTCAAATCACCCCTGTAGGGTAGACCCAAATAAACACTCTGGGCTGGGGTCAAATCAGCATTGTGGGGTGGACCCAAATGAACACTCTGGGGTGGGGTCAAATAAGCACTGTAGGCTAAACCCAAATAAACACACTGGTATGGGGTCAAATCTGCATTGTAAGGTGGACCCAAATAAACACTCTAGGGTTGGGTTAAATCTGCATTGTAGGGTAGACCCAAATAAGCACTCTGGGGTGGGGTCAAATCATCTCTGTAGGGTGGGTTTAAATCAGCTCTGTAGGGTGGACCCAAATAAATACTCTAGGGTGGGGTCAAATCAGCACTGTAGGGTGGGGTCAAATCAGCACTGTAGGGTGGGGTCAAATCAGCCCTGTATGGTGGGGTCAAATCATCTCTGTAGGGTGGGGTCAAATCAGCTCTGTAGGGTAGACCCAAATAAAAACTCTAGGGTGGGTGTTATGACCCCAATGGCAGAGGGTCTCAAAAGTACATACCAAGTCTGCAAACACAAAAAACCAGCTCATAGGGCAGTGGTAACTGGGCTGACCATATATCTAATCCTAGCACCACAAATAGCAGCAGCCGGGGAACGTGCCTACATTGGTTCTAGACGTCTCGCGCCAGCCGGAGAACTAACTAACCCTAGAAGGGAAAAGATAGACCTTTCTTGCCTCCAGAGAAAAGACCCCAAAAGTTGGATACAAGCCCCCAACAAATAATAACGGTGAGGTAAGGAGAAAAGACAAACGTAAGAATGAACTAGATATTTAGCAAAGAGAGGCCCACTGACTAATAGCAGAATATAGTAAGATGACTTATATGGTCAGCAAAAACCCTATCAAAATTTCCACGCTGGATATTCAAGAACCCCCGAACCGTCTAACGGCCCGGGGGGAGAACACCAGCCCCCTAGAGCTTCCAGCAAAATCAGGAATCACATTTAGTACAAGCTGGACAAAAAATAAGAGCAAGCAAATAACCAAAAAAACAAGGAAGCAGGACTTAGCTTAATTTTGCAAGATCCAAGACCAGCAGACAGGAGCAAACAGAAAGGAACTGATTACAACGATGCCAGGCACTGGACTGAGAAACCAGGAAGTTTATATAGCAACACCCCTGGACTAACGACCCAGGTGGGTGCCAAACTGAGGAAAGACAATCCCAGAGTCATCACTAGTGACCACAAGAGGGAGCCAAAAAAGTCTATTTCACAACAGTACCCCCCCTTTAAGGAGGGGTCACCGAACCCTCACCAAGACCACCAGGGCGATCAGGATGAGCAGCGTGAAAGGCACGAACTAAATCGGCCGCATGCACATCAGAGGCAACCACCCAGGAATTATCCTCCTGACCATAGCCCTTCCACTTGACCAGATACTGAAGCCTCCGCCTGGAGAGCCGAGAATCCAAGATCTTCTCCACCACGTACTCCAACTCGCCCTCAACCAACAGCGGAGCAGGAGGCTCAACAGAAGGAACCACAGGTACAACGTACCGCCGCAACAAAGACCTATGGAACACGTTGTGAATGGCAAATGACACCGGAAGATCCAAGCGAAAGGACACAGGATTAAGGATTTCCAATATCTTGTAAGGACCGATGAAGCGAGGCTTAAATTTAGGAGAGGAGACCTTCATAGGAACAAATCGAGAAGACAGCCATACCAAATCCCCAACACGAACTCGGGGACCCACACCGCGGCGGCGGTTGGCAAAACGCTGAGCCTTCTCCTGTGACAACTTCAAGTTGTCCACCACATGATTCCAGATCCGCTGCAACCTATCCACCACGGAATCTACCCCAGGACAGTCAGAAGGCTCCACATGTCCCGAGGAAAAACGAGGATGGAAACCAGAGTTGCAAAAAAATGGCGAAACCAAAGTAGCGGAACTAGCCCGATTATTAAGGGCAAACTCAGCCAACGGCAAGAAGGTCACCCAATCATCCTGATCTGCAGAAACAAAACACCTCAAATAAGCCTCCAGAGTCTGATTAGTTCGCTCCGTTTGTCCATTAGTCTGAGGATGAAAGGCAGACGAAAACGACAAATCAATGCCCATCTTAGCACAAAAGGATCGCCAGAACCTGGAAACAAACTGGGATCCTCTGTCAGACACAATATTCTCAGGAATGCCGTGTAAACGAACCACATTCTGAAAGAACAAAGGAACCAGATCGGAAGAGGAAGGCAGCTTAGGCAAAGATACCAAATGGACCATCTTGGAAAAGCGATCACATACCACCCAGATGACAGACATGCCCTGAGACACCGTAAGATCTGAAATGAAATCCATGGAAATGTGTGTCCAAGGCCTCTTCGGGACAGGCAAGGGCAAGAGCAACCCGCTGGCACGAGAACAGCAAGGCTTAGCTCGAGCACAAGTCCCACAGGACTGCACAAATGACCGCACATCCCGTGACAAGGAAGGCCACCAAAAGGACCTAGCCACCAGATCTCTGGTGCCAAAAATTCCCGGATGCCCTGCCAACACCGAGGAATGAACCTCGGAAATGACTCTGCTGGTCCACTTATCAGGAACAAACAGTCTGTCAGGTGGACAAGAGTCAGGTCTACCAGCCTGAAATCTCTGCAACACACGTCGCAAATCCGGAGAAATGGCTGACAGGATAACTCCCTCTTTGAGAATACCAACTGGTTCTGCGACTCCAGGAGAGTCAGGCACAAAGCTCCTTGAAAGAGCATCAGCCTTCACATTCTTTGAACCTGGTAAATACGAGACCACAAAGTCAAAACGGGAGAAAAACAATGACCAGCGGGCCTGTCTAGGATTCAGGCGTTTAGCAGACTCGAGATACATCAGATTTTTGTGATCAGTCAAGACCACCACACGATGCTTAGCACCCTCGAGCCAATGACGCCACTCCTCAAATGCCCACTTCATGGCCAACAACTCCCGATTGCCAACATCATAATTCCGCTCAGCGGGCGAAAACTTCCTAGAGAAAAAAGCACATGGTCTCATTACAGAGCAACCAGGGCCTCTCTGCGACAAAACGGCCTCTGCCCCAATCTCAGAAGCATCCACTTCAACCTGAAAGGGCAGTGAGACATCAGGCTGGCACAAAACAGGCGCCGAAGTAAACCGGCGCTTCAACTCTTGGAAAGCTTCCACGGCTGCAGGAGCCCAGTTAGCAACATCAGAACCTTTCTTGGTCATATCCGTCAAAGGTTTAACAACGCTAGAAAAATTAGCGATAAAACGACGGTAGAAGTTAGCAAAACCCAAGAACTTCTGAAGACTCTTAACTGACGTGGGTTGAGTCCAATCATGAATAGCTCGGACCTTGACTGGGTCCATCTCCACCGCAGAAGGGGAAAAAATAAAACCCAAAAAGGGAACCTTCTGTACTCCAAAGAGACACTTTGAGCCCTTAACAAACAAAGCATTCTCACGCAAAACCTGAAACACCATCCTGACCTGCTCTACATGCGAGTCCCAATCATCAGAAAAAACCAGAATATCATCCAGATAAACAATCATAAATTTATCCAGATACTTCCGGAAAATATCATGCATAAAGGACTGAAACACTGAAGGAGCATTAGAGAGCCCGAAAGGCATCACCAAGTACTCAAAATGACCTTCGGGCGTATTAAATGCAGTTTTCCATTCATCTCCTTGCTTAATGCGCACAAGGTTGTACGCACCACGAAGATCTATCTTGGTGAACCACTTGGCACCTTTAATCCGGGCAAACAAGTCCGACAACAGAGGCAAAGGATACTGAAATTTAACAGTGATTTTATTCAGAAGCCGATAGTCAATACAAGGTCTCAAAGATCCGTCCTTCTTGGCCACAAAAAAGAATCCCGCACCAAGAGGGGAAGAGGATGGACGGATATGCCCCTTCTCCAGAGATTCCTTGATATACGAACGCATTGCGGTATGCTCAGGTACAGACAGATTAAATAATCTTCCCTTAGGAAATTTACTACCTGGAATCAAATCTATAGCGCAGTCAAAGTCCCTATGAGGAGGAAGAGCACTGGACCTGGACTCGCTGAATACATCCTGGTAATCAGACAAATACTCAGGAACTTCCGAAGGAGTAGAGGAAGCAATAGACACCGGCGGGGAATCACCATGAATTCCCTGACAGCCCCAACTTGACACAGACATTGCCTTCCAATCCAAGACTGGATTATGGGTCTGTAACCATGGCAGACCCAAAACGACCAAATCATGCATTTTATGCAGAACAAGAAAACAAATCACCTCCCGATGTTCAGGAGTCATGCACATGGTTACCTGTGTCCAAAACTGCGGTTTATTTTCCGCCAATGGCGTAGCATCAATACCTCTAAGAGGGATAGGATTTACCAACGGCTCAAGAACAAAACCACAGCGCTTGGCAAACGACAGATCCATAAGACTCAGGGCAGCACCTGAATCCACAAACGCCATAACAGGGTAGGAGGACAATGAGCAAATTAAAGTCACAGACAAAATAAATTTAGGTTGCAAATTACCAATGGCGACAGGACTAACAACCCTAGTTAGGCGTTTAGAGCATGCTGATATAACATGTGTAGAATCACCACAGTAAAAACACAACCCATTCTGACGTCTATGATTTTTCCGTTCATTTCTAGTCTGAATTCTACCACATTGCATTAAATCAGGTGTTTGTTCAGACAACACCACCAGAGGATTCGCGGCTTTGCGCTCCCGCAAACGCCGGTCAATTTGAATAGCCAGCGCCATGGAATCATTAAGACCTGTAGGAATGGAGAAACCCACCATCACATTCTTAATGGCTTCAGAAAGGCCATTTCTGAAATTTGCGGCCAGAGCACACTCATTCCACTGAGTAAGCACGGACCATTTCCGAAATTTTTGGCAATACACTTCAGCTTCATCCTGACCCTGAGAAATAGCCAGCAAGGCTTTTTCTGCCTGAATTTCAAGATTGGGTTCCTCGTAAAGCAATCCGAGCGCCAGAAAAAACGCATCAATATTTGCCAATGCCGGATCTCCTGGCGCTAGCGAGAAGGCCCAATCCTGAGGGTCGCCCCGTAAGAAAGAGATAACAATTTTTACTTGCTGAGCTGAGTCTCCAGATGAACGGGGTCTCAGAGATAGAAACAATTTACAATTATTCCTGAAATTCCTAAACTTAAATCGGTCTCCAGAGAACAGTTCAGGAATAGGTATTTTAGGTTCAGACATTGGACTACTGGTAACAAAATCTTGTATGCCCTGCACACGAGCAGCAAGCTGATCCACACTTGTAATCAAAGTCTGGACATTCATGTCTGCAGCAAGCACAAGCCACTCAGAGGTAAAGGGGAGGAAAAAAGAGAGGAAAGAAAAAAAAAAAAAAAACTCAGACTTTCCTTTCTTGTAATCCCACTTCTGCAATGCATTAAACATTCAACCTTGGCCTGGCATACTGTTATGACCCCAATGGCAGAGGGTCTCAAAAGTACATACCAAGTCTGCAAACACAAAAAAACAGCTCATAGGGCAGTGGTAACTGGGCTGACCATATATCTAATCCTAGCACCACAAATAGCAGCAGCCGGGGAACGTGCCTACGTTGGTTCTAGACGTCTCGCGCCAGCCGGAGAACTAACTAACCCTAGAAGGGAAAAGATAGACCTTTCTTGCCTCCAGAGAAAAGACCCCAAAAGTTGGATACAAGCCCCCAACAAATAATAACGGTGAGGTAAGGAGAAAAGACAAACGTAAGAATGAACTAGATATTTAGCAAAGAGAGGCCCACTGACTAATAGCAGAATATAGTAAGATGACTTATATGGTCAGCAAAAACCCTATCAAAATTTCCACGCTGGATATTCAAGAACCCCCGAACCGTCTAATGGCCCGGGGGGAGAACACCAGCCCCCTAGAGCTTCCAGCAAAATCAGGAATCACATTTAGTACAAGCTGGACAAAAAATAAGAGCAAGCAAATAACCAAAAAAACAAGGAAGCAGGACTTAGCTTAATTTTGCAAGATCCAAGACCAGCAGACAGGAGCAAACAGAAAGGAACTGATTACAACGATGCCAGGCACTGGACTGAGAAACCAGGAAGTTTATATAGCAACACCCCTGGACTAACGACCCAGGTGGGTGCCAAACTGAGGAAAGACAATCCCAGAGTCATATCACTAGTGACCACAAGAGGGAGCCAAAAAAGTCTAATTCACAACAGGTGGGGTCAAATCATCTCTGTAGGGTGGGGTCAAATCAGCTCTGTAGGGTAGACCCAAATAAACACTCTAGGGTGGGGTCAAATAATCTCTGTAGGGTGGGGGTCAAATCAGCTCTGTAGGGTAGACCCAAATAAACACTCTAGGGTGGGGTCAAATCATCTCTGTAGGGTGGGGTCAAATCAGCCCTGTAGGGTGGACCCAAATGAACACTCTGGGCTGGGGTCAAATAAGCCCAGTAGGCTAAACCCAAATAAACACTCTAGGGTTGGGTTAAATCTGCATTGTAGGGTGGACCCAAATAAGCACTCTGGGGTGGGGTCAAATCAGCACTGTGGGGTAAACCCAAAATAAACTATCTGCGGTGTGGCCAAATGTACTAATGTATGTTTCTAATACTTCTACATGTGGCATATACCGTAGTAGAAATCTATTACATAGGGAACAATGGGTCATTGGACTTTGTTACCACCATCCATGTTCAGCAAAACAAGTCAAATTCTGAATAGGAACCTAGAAGTTGCTACATCAAAACTAGGGGAAGGCCGTGTAGATTTCCTTGTTTTGGCTACAAGCAAATGATGCCATCCATCATGATCAGTGATTGTCTGCAACTATAGCTGTGGAGACAGTGACGGACTGAGGGGCCAATCAGAGATTTATCACTATTTTGACGTTCGAAACCTCCTCTAAGCTCAGGCTTTATTCAGCAATTTTTAATTTTTGCTTAAAAAATATCCACAAAAGTATCTATCAGGCAGGTTAATTGGTGGCAAAAATGGCATGCGGTAGGTTTTGGGCTATACTGGACTGGATTACAGATTGAAGCCTCACTGAGTGGGAGTAAAGGGAGAAAAAAAAATAAAGCTAATGACTGACAGGCTAGGAGGAAGCTGGAGATGGAAAGAAATACGGGAGAAAAACAAAAATGAGATTAAAAGATAAAGAGGGGTGAGCAAGAGGTAGGCACCAAAAACAAAAAAGAGTCTACAAGTCATACGTAGATAAAAATAACAAAATTAATATAAATGTCCACAATAAGGAAATGGTAAAATACAACTTTTTTAATTTGATATGAAATAAAACCTAATATAAATACTTAAATAAAGGTAAGAATATTTAGAAACCAAAAACTATTCATGTTCTGATGGGATGTAAAAACAAATAAAAAATTGATAAAAATGAAAGGCCAATCATTTTAACCCTAAGGGAAAAATGAAACATATGTGTTAAACTATGAGATTAAATAAAGAAAATAATTAAAATAAAAAGAATATTTTATGAAAGGATGTAAGTGCTATAAAAAATGATAAAAAACTATAAAAATAAAAAAATGCATGCTAAAAAGTTAGCAGATTTCTAGCATGGGTGATCTAGTTCCTGGCCGTGGTTGGGCAAATTTCCATCCAAAGCTTAGCTTATCTAAGGAATCTATGATGTTAGTTTGGGCGCATTAGACCCATGATCAGGCCAGAATTTGTGGCCATAATACGGGTGCAAAAACCCTAAGATATTACAATAGTCTAATAGTCTGATGCTGCCCTGTAATGAGAAGTCTAAGGAAGGCCACATATCGACCCAGTTCATCATTTTTTCCGTCTTTTTTATTGGAGAAAAAGTTTGTTTTTTAGGCATTTTTATTCTCAAACAAAATTCATAATGGCTTTTGCACCATTTTTATATTACCGTAGTTTTCTTTCGGTCTTTGTCATTGTTTTTGTATTTGCTGATCAATGTAGACACGGTTTTCATTACTTTGATGTTTTTGGTTACTTGTTTTTGTTTTTACCCTAGTGGAGTACAAAATCTGTTTAATTTAATGTTTATACAGGTGAATACTAAAATGCAACATGTGAAAAATTATTATTATTATTTATTATTATAGCGCCATTTATTCCATGGCGCTTTACATGTGAGGAGGGGTATACATAATAAAACAAGTACAATATTCTTAAACAATACAAGTCATAACTGGTACAGGAGGAGAGAGGATCCTGCCCGCGAAGGCTCACAATCTACAAGGGATGGGTGAGAATACAGTATGTGAGGATAGAGCTGGTCGTGCAGCGGTTTGGTCGATCGGTGGTTACTGCAGGTTGTAGGCTTGTCGGAAGAGGTGGGTCTTCAGGGTCTTTTTGAAGGTTTTGATGGTAGGCGAGAGTCTGATGTGTTGTGGTAGAGGGTTCCAGAGTAGGGGTGATATGTGAGAGAAATCTTGTATCCGATTGTGGGAAGAGGAGATAAGAGGGGAGTAGAGAAGGAGATCTTGTGAGGATCGGAGGTTGCGTGTAGGTAAGTACCGGGAGATGAGGTCACAGATGTATGGAGGAGACAGGTTGTGGATGGCTTTGTATGTCCTGGTTAGGTTTTTGTACTGAAGTCTCTGGGCAATAGGGAGCCAGTGAAGGGATTGACAGAGGGCTGAGGCTGGGGAATAGCGGGGGGACAGGTGGATTAGTCGGGCAGCTGAGTTTAGAATAGATTGGAGGGGTGCGAGAATGTTTGAAGGGAGGCCAGAGAGTAGGAGGTTGCAGTAGTCAAGGCAGGAGATGATGAGGGCATGGACTAGAGTTTTTGCAGATTCCTGGTTTAGGAATGTACGGATCCGTGAAATATTTTTGAGTTGAAGGCGGCAGGAAGTGGAAAGGGCTTGGATATGTGGTTTGAAGGAGAGATCAGTGTCAAGGATTACCCCGAGGCACCGAGCTTGTGGGACTGGGGAGAGTGGGCAGCCGTTTACTGTAATGGATAGGTTTGGTGGGGGGTTCGCGTGAGATGGGGGAAAGATGATGAATTCTGTTTTGTCCATATTAAGTTTTAGAAATCGAGTGGAGAAGAAGGATGAAATAGCGGACAGACATTGAGGGATTCTGGTTAGTAGGGAGGTGATATCTGGTCCAGAGATGTAGATCTGTGTGTCGTCAGCATAGAGGTGATACTGGAAGCCATGAGATTCTATGAGCTGTCCCAGGCCAAAAGTGTAAATGGAGAAGAGCAGGGGCCCAAGGACTGAACCTTGTGGGACTCCGACAGATAGGGGGCGAGGTGAGGAGGTGGTGTGTGAGTGGGAGACGCTGAATGTCCGGTCTGTTAGGTATGATGAGATCCAGGATAGGGCCAAGTCTGTGATGCCAAGGGATGAGGGTCTGTAATAATAGGGAATGGTCCACTGTGTCAAAGGCAGCCGACAGGTCGAGGAGGAGGAGGACAGAGTAGTGTCGCTTGCTCTTAGCGGTTAATAGGTCATTGGTGACTTTAGTTGGGGCAGTTTCAGTGGAGTGATGCGGCCAGGAGCCAGATTGTAAGCGGTCAAAGAGGGAGCAGGAAGAGAGATGGGAGGACAGTTCAAGATGGACGTGTTATTGAAAGGATCATACTACATTTTAGTCTAAAACGTCACACAAAAAAAGACAGAAAAGGAAACAGAAAAAGAAAAACAAGTCAAATGTACACGACTGGTCTACACAAATGTGTGTGGTGGCTTTTTTTGGACGAAGACAAGATTATCTAAGAACAAATCAAAAAGTTAAAACTTTCCGAAAGTAAAAAATGTTTTCTTTTTACTTCCCTTCCAAAGTGTTATCTTTGTGCAATTACTGTGAAAAGGATCAGAATGAAGACGTAGCGAGTATCGGGTCACTCATGCTTGTTTTGGCCACATGGAAAATCACAGACCTTGGTGTGAACTCTCGACCTTGTGTAGAAATCGCACAAAAAACAAGGGAGTTCCTTTTAAAACCACACTTTGATGACAAGAAAGGGCAGAAAAAAGACCTGAGCAACGAAGGAATGAATGTGGGGGTGAAATGCAAAAGGTTAAATAAAAAAGCAAGAGATATAAGAGGATGAAGGTGTATATCAGCCATTTATTATTTTGCATTTTTGTCATCAATTTTTCTCTTTTTTTTCAAGGAAAGGGGAAGGCAAATACTTTTTAGCTTTTTTTCCCAATCCTATAACATACATTATATTGATTTGGATTTTTGTGTACATCCAGATAATAAATTAAAATAAGCAAAAAAATGTAACAAAATGTAAAAAAAAAGATATTTTTAGCAATTAATTAGAAAATCATAAAAGAGGTGAGCAGATACTGATTAACACAGCTCTGTGTTTTAGTGATACTCTGGATCTTAAATATGTGAAAAAAACAGAATCTGCAGCTCTCCAAGGATCTGGTATCATATTGTAAAAGTGGAAACTAAAGTACACAATGCAAATTAAATTTAAGTCCTAGAGGATCATTTTAATACTTCCAGGGACGTTTAAGCTCAGTAGAGACATGTGAGTAGCAAAAAGTACTGACCTTGTACAGCAGAATATCCCTTCACAACCAACCATGAGAGCGTTCATGTAATACTACCCTTATTATGGAACATGTTCTAATTCAACATTGCTCCCCATGTACACAAATATATGTACTGAAGTCAGGAGTCAGAGGCGTAGCTAGGGGGTCAGCTTAGGGGGCGAGAAACATTTAAATGGGTCCTAACCAGGTAAGTCTGTGTTACACTAATGCCGACGTCCCTGCGTGCTCCCTCTCCTACCTCCCAGCAGGGACGCCGACATACTTACCGCCTCCGCTGGCTCTCTGATTTTTAAAAGGGGCAGCATGCGCACTTTGGAAATGTTCCCAGTCAATAGCTGGGAGGCATCAAGTATATAAGGGGCCTGAGCATTATTCTCCATTCACTGGTTTTGTGCAGTGGTTTTAGTGAGTTGCCAGGTCCCTGTGTCCCATACTGTTTTAGTCTGGACCTTATCCTATAACCCGTTTTGTTTAGCCCTAAACCCTGAAGTCACTTCGGTATCTGTGCCTTGAAGCCGCACCTGTGGTACCTGAATCATAACATCGCTCCTGCTTTTCCCGATGATGAAGCCGCTCCCACGGTACCTGAACCCTGATTCCGCTCCCTGTGGTACCTGAGCCTGAATCAGCACCCGCGATACCTGAACCTTGATGCCACTCCTTTTGTACCTGAGCCTTCCACCGCTCCCACGGTACCTGAGCCTGAATCTGCACCCGCGATGCCTGAACCTTGATGCCACTCCTTCAGTACCTGAGCCTTACACCGCTCCCACGGCACCTGAACCTTGATTCCGCTCACTGTGGTACCTGAACCTTGATGTCACTCCTTCGGTACCTGAGCCTGAATCTGCACCCGCGATGCCTGAACCTTGATGTCACTCCTTCAGGACCTGAGCCTTACACCGCTCCCATGGTACCTGGGCCTGAATCTGCACCCATGGTACCTGAACCCTGATTCCGCTCCCTGTGGTACCTGAGCCTGAATCTGCACCCGCGATACCTGAACCTTGATGCCACTCCTTCAGTACCTGAGCCTGAAGCCGCACTCGCGGTGCTTGAATTCTGACACAGCTCCTGCGGTTCCTGAACCCTGATGTCACTCCCTGTGGTATAAGAGACCGACACTGCTCCTCCAGTTCCTGAACCTGAAGCCACTCCAGCGGCACCCGAACCTGTAACCGTTCCTGCTGTACTTAAACCAGTACCTGTGTCTATCCTGTTTAGCGTTCCAGAGTCTGTACAGTCGGAACCTATTCCAGTATTTGAATCCCGTCCATCACAGTGACCTAGAAACCGTGCTGTCTGAACAGTGCCCGAATCCGGCTCTGCCAGTGACTCCAAGTACTTGGCTGCAGTTATGACCCCTGGGGTCAGCTGCTGCAGTTGCAGGGAATTCCCTGGAGTGGTACTTGGCGGCTCCCTGCAGCTCAAATCTAACTCCACCATCAGGAGCTCTAGCGAACACCAGGTAGCCACTTTACTACGCCCCTCTTAGGTAAGGCCGGTCCCATGGCACAGTGGGTCCACGATCCACATGTGTTACACCCTGATTGCAACTACAGTGTCGTGCCCTATTATAGGGGAACCTCACCAGATGACCGCACTGTTACTGAAAACAAATCTCTATATAAAGACCAACACTGATATTACCGAGATACGATGACTATATACTGATAAATACCTGTCCTGCAGAATATATAGGAGCTCACAGCACAGATACAGATGGTGACTTACAGCTGACTTTCAGGTGGAGTCGTTCATTTTTTCCGTCTTTTCTATCTGGCCAAGACCAACATGACGACTTCTCCAGCCAGGACTCGGCTGCATAGAATACAACAAAGACACATTTCACTTCTCACATTCCAACCATCACCATCTATTCCCAACCTGCACAAACTCCTCATCCTGCTGATACCCCAATACTGAGCCACTGCTGCCATATGTGTCCCTATTACTGCACCTGATACCCCAATACTGAGCCGCTGCTGCCGTATGTGTCCCTATTACTGCACCTGATACCCCAATACTGAGCCGCTGCTGCCGTATGTGTCCCTATTACTGTACCTGATACCCCAATACTGAGCCGCTGCTGCCGTATGTGTCCTTATTACTGCACCTGATACCCCAATACTGAGCTGCTGCTGCCGTATGTGTCCCTATTACTGCACCTGATACCCCAATACTGAGCCGCTGCCGTATGTGTCCCTATTACTGCACCTGATACCCCAATACTGAGCTGCTGCTGCCGTATGTGTCCCTATTACTGCCCCTGATACCCCAATACTGAGCCGCTGCTGCCGTATGTGTCCCTATTACTGCCCCTGATACCCCAATACTGAGCCGCTGCTGCCGTATGTGTCCCTATTACTGCCCCTGATATCCCAATACTGAGCCGCTGCTGCCATATGTGTCCCTATTACTGCCCCTGATACCCCAATACTGAGCCGCTGCTGCCGTATGTGTCCCTATTACTGCCCCTGATACCCCAATACTGAGCCGCTGCTGCCGTATGTGTCCCTATTACTGCACCTACTGGTGGTACAAACTGCCCCACATTATACTGCCCACCACTGAGCCCCTTACAAAATAAAGTGTTCCTATGTACAAGAATATAACTACTATAATACTGCCCCTATGTACAAGACTATCACTACTATAACACTGCTCCTATGTATAAGAATATAACTACTATAATACTGCTCCTATGTAGAAGAATATAACTACTATAATACTGCTCCTATGTAGAAGAATATAACTACTATAATACTGCTCCTATGTACAAGAATATAACTACTATAATACTGCCCCCTATGTGCAGGAATATAACTACTATAATACTGCTCCTATGTATAAGAATATAACTACTATAATACCGCTCCTTTGTACAAGAATATAACTACTATAATACTGCTCCTATGTACAAGAATATAACTACTATAATACTGCCCCCTATGTACAAGAATGTAACTACTATAATACTGCTCCTGTGTACAAGAATATAACTACTATAATACTGCTCTTATGTACAAGAATATAACTACTATAATACTGCCCCTATGTACAAGAATATAACTACTATAATACTGCTCCTATGTACAAGTATATAACTACTATAATGCTGCCCCTATGTACAAGAATATAACTACTATAATACTGCTCCTATGTACAAGAATATAAATACTATAATACTGCCCCTATGTACAAGAATATATCTACTATAATACTGCCCCCTATGTAGAAGAATATAACTAGTATAATACTGCCCATATGTACAAGAGTATAACTACTATAATACAGCTCCTATGTACAAGAATATAACTACTATAATACTGCCCCCTATGTGCAGGAATATAACTACTATAATACTGCTCCTATGTATAAGAATATAACTACTATAATACCGCTTCTTTGTACAAGAATATAACTACTATAATACTGCCCCCTATGTACAAGAATATAACTACTATAATACTGCTCCTGTGTACAAGAATATAACTACTATAATACTGCTCTTATGTACAAGAATATAACTACTATAATACTGCTCCTGTGTACAAGAATATAACTACTATAATACTGCCCCTATGTACAAGAATATAACTACTATAATACTGCTCCTATGTACAAGTATATAACTACTATAATACTGCTCCTATGTACAAGAATATAAATACTATAATACTGCCCCTATGTACAAGAATATATCTACTATAATACTGCCCCCTATGTAGAAGAATATAACGAGTATAATACTGCCCATATGTACAAGAGTATAACTACTATAATACAGCTCCTATGTACAAGAATATAACTACTATAATACTGCCCCCTATGTACAAGAATATAACTACTATAATACAGCTCCTATGTACAAGAATATAACTACTATAATACTGCTCCTATGTACAAGAATATAACTGCTATAATACTGCCCCCTATGTAGAAGAATATAACTACTATAATACTGCCCCTATGTAAAAGAATATAACTACTATAATACTGCCCCCTATGTAGAAGAATATAACTACTATAATACTGCTCCTATGTACAAGAATATAACTACTATAATACTGCTCCTATGTACAAGAATATAACTACTATAATACTGCCCCCTATGTAGAAGAATATAACTAGTATAATACTGCCCGTATGTACAAGAATATAACTACTATAATACTGCCCCTATGTACAAGAATATAACTACTATAATACTGCCCCCTATGTACAAGAATATAACTACTATAATACTGCTCCTATGTACAAGAATATAACTACTATAATACTGCCCCCTATGTAGAAGAATATAACTAGTATAATACTGCCCGTATGTACAAGAATATAACTACTATAATACAGCTCCTATGTACAAGAATATAACTACTATAATACTGCCCGCTATGTAGAAGAATATAACTAGTATAATACTGCCCGTATGTACAAGAATATAACTACTATAATACTGCCCCTATGTACAAGAATATAACTACTATAATACTGCCCCCTATGTACAAGAATATAACTACTATAATACTGCCCCTATGTACAAGAATATAACTACTATAATACTGCCCCCTATGTAGAAGAATATAACTACTATAATACTGCCCCCTATGTAGAAGAATATAACTAGTATAATACTGCCCGTATGTACAAGAATATAACTACTATAATACAGCTCCTATGTACAAGAATATAACTACTATAATACTGTTCCCTATGTACAAGAATATAACTACTATAATACTGCCCATATGTACAAGAATATAACTACTATAATACTGCCCCTATGTGCAAGAATATAACTACTATAATACTGCTCCTATGTACAAGAATATAACTACTATAATACTGCCCCTATGTACAAGAATATAATTACTATACTACTGCCCCTATGTGCAAGAATATAACTACTATAATACTGCCCATATGTACAAGAATATAACTACTATAATACTGCCCCTATGTACAAGAATATAACTACTATAATACTGCCCCCTATGTACAAGAATATAACTACTATAATACTGCCCCTATGTACAAGAATATAACTACTATAATACTGCCCCCTATGTACAAGAATATAACTACTATAATACTGCCCCTATGTACAAGAATATAACTACTATAATACTGCCCCCTATGTAGAAGAATATAACTACTATAATACTGCCCCCTATGTAGAAGAATATAACTAGTATAATACTGCCCGTATGTACAAGAATATAACTACTATAATACAGCTCCTATGTACAAGAATATAACTACTATAATACTGTTCCCTATGTACAAGAATATAACTACTATAATACTGCCCATATGTACAAGAATATAACTACTCTAATACTGCCCCTATGTGCAAGAATATAACTACTATAATACTGCTCCTATGTACAAGAATATAACTACTATAATACTGCCCCTATGTACAAGAATATAATTACTATACTACTGCCCCTATTTGCAAGAATATAACTACTATAATACTGCCCATATGTACAAGAATATAACTACTATAATACTGCCCCTATGTACAAGAATATAACTACTATAATACTGCCCCCTATGTACAAGAATATAACTACTATAATACTGCCCCTATGTACAAGAATATAACTACTATAATACTGACCCTATGTACAAGAATATAACTACTATAATGCTGCCCCTATATACAAGAATATAACTACTATAATACTGCCTCCTATGTACAAGAATATAACTACTATAATACTGCCCCTATGTGCAAGAATATAACTACTATAATACTGCCCATATGTACAAGAATATAACTACTATAATACTGCTCCTATGTACAGGAATATAACTACTATAATACTGCTCCTATGTGCAAGAATATAACTACTATAATACTGCCCATATGTACAAGAATATAACTACTATAATACTGCTCCTATGTACAGGAATATAACTACTATAATACTGCTCCTATGTACAAGAATATAACTACTATAATACTGCCTCTATGTACAAGAATATAACTACTATAATACTTCTCCTATGTACAAGAATATAAATACTATAATACTGCCCCTATGTACAAGAATATATCTACTATAATACTGCCCCCTATGTAGAAGAATATAACTAGTATAATACTGCCCATATGTACAAGAGTATAACTACTATAATACAGCTCCTATGTACAAGAATATAACTACTATAATACTGCCCCCTATGTACAAGAATATAACTACTATAATACTGCTCCTGTGTACAAGAATATAACTACTATAATACTGCTCTTATGTACAAGAATATAACTACTATAATACTGCTCCTGTGTACAAGAATATAACTACTATAATACTGCCCCTATGTACAAGAATATAACTACTATAATACTGCTCCTATGTACAAGTATATAACTACTATAATACTGCTCCTATGTACAAGAATATAAATACTATAATACTGCCCCTATGTACAAGAATATATCTACTATAATACTGCCCCCTATGTAGAAGAATATAACTAGTATAATACTGCCCATATGTACAAGAGTATAACTACTATAATACAGCTCCTATGTACAAGAATATAACTACTATAATACTGCCCCCTATGTACAAGAATATAACTACTATAATACAGCTCCTATGTACAAGAATATAACTACTATAATACAGCTCCTATGTACAAGAATATAACTACTATAATACTGCCCCCTATGTAGAAGAATATAACTACTATAATACTGCCCCTATGTAAAAGAATATAACTACTATAATACTGCCCCCTATGTAGAAGAATATAACTACTATAATACTGCTCCTATGTACAAGAATATAACTACTATAATACTGCTCCTATGTACAAGAATATAACTACTATAATACTGCCCCCTATGTAGAAGAATATAACTAGTATAATACTGCCCGTATGTACAAGAATATAACTACTATAATACTGCCCCTATGTACAAGAATATAACTACTATAATACTGCCCCCTATGTACAAGAATATAACTACTATAATACTGCTCCTATGTACAAGAATATAACTACTATAATACTGCCCCCTATGTAGAAGAATATAACTAGTATAATACTGCCCGTATGTACAAGAATATAACTACTATAATACAGCTCCTATGTACAAGAATATAACTACTATAATACTGCCCGCTATGTAGAAGAATATAACTAGTATAATACTGCCCGTATGTACAAGAATATAACTACTATAATACTGCCCCTATGTACAAGAATATAACTACTATAATACTGCCCCCTATGTACAAGAATATAACTACTATAATACTGCCCCTATGTACAAGAATATAACTACTATAATACTGCCCCCTATGTAGAAGAATATAACTACTATAATACTGCCCCCTATGTAGAAGAATATAACTAGTATAATACTGCCCGTATGTACAAGAATATAACTACTATAATACAGCTCCTATGTACAAGAATATAACTACTATAATACTGTTCCCTATGTACAAGAATATAACTACTATAATACTGCCCATATGTACAAGAATATAACTACTATAATACTGCCCCTATGTGCAAGAATATAACTACTATAATACTGCTCCTATGTACAAGAATATAACTACTATAATACTGCCCCTATGTACAAGAATATAATTACTATACTACTGCCCCTATGTGCAAGAATATAACTACTATAATACTGCCCATATGTACAAGAATATAACTATTATAATACTGCCCCTATGTACAAGAATATAACTACTATAATACTGCCCCCTATGTACAAGAATATAACTACTATAATACTGCCCCTATGTACAAGAATATAACTACTATAATACTGCCCCCTATGTACAAGAATATAACTACTATAATACTGCCCCCTATGTAGAAGAATATAACTAGTATAATACTGCCCGTATGTACAAGAATATAACTACTATAATACAGCTCCTATGTACAAGAATATAACTACTATAATACTGTTCCCTATGTACAAGAATATAACTACTATAATACTGCCCATATGTACAAGAATATAACTACTATAATACTGCCCCTATGTGCAAGAATATAACTACTATAATACTGCTCCTATGTACAAGAATATAACTACTATAATACTGCCCCTATGTACAAGAATATAATTACTATACTACTGCCCCTATGTGCAAGAATATAACTACTATAATACTGCCCCTATGTACAAGAATATAACTACTATAATACTGCCCCCTATGTACAAGAATATAACTACTATAATACTGCCCCTATGTACAAGAATATAACTACTATAATACTGCCCCCTATGTACAAGAATATAACTACTATAATACTGCCCCTATGTACAAGAATATAACTACTATAATACTGCCCCCTATGTAGAAGAATATAACTACTATAATACTGCCCCCTATGTAGAAGAATATACCTAGTATAATACTGCCCGTATGTACAAGAATATAACTACTATAATACAGCTCCTATGTACAAGAATATAACTACTATAATACTGTTCCCTATGTACAAGAATATAACTACTATAATACTGCCCATATGTACAAGAATATAACTACTATAATACTGCCCCTATGTGCAAGAATATAACTACTATAATACTGCTCCTATGTACAAGAATATAACTACTATAATACTGCCCCTATGTACAAGAATATAATTACTATACTACTGCCCCTATTTGCAAGAATATAACTACTATAATACTGCCCATATGTACAAGAATATAACTACTATAATACTGCCCCTATGTACAAGAATATAACTACTATAATACTGCCCCCTATGTACAAGAATATAACTACTATAATACTGCCCCTATGTACAAGAATATAACTACTATAATACTGACCCTATGTACAAGAATATAACTACTATAATGCTGCCCTGTTATGACCCCAATGGCGAGGGTCTCAGAGGAACGTGGAAGTCTGCAGAATACAAAAATCCAGCTCATAGGGCAGTGGTAACTGGGTTGACCATATATCTACTCCTAACGCCAACACTAGAAGTAGCCGGGGATCATTCCTACGTTGATTCTAGATGACACGCGCCAGCCGGAGAATCTAGCTACCCCTAGTAGAGGAAAACAAAGACCTTTCTTGCCTCCAGAGAAGGGGACCCCAAAGCTGGATAGAAGCCCCCCACAAATAATGACGGTGAGGTAAGAGGAAATGACAAACACAGAAATGAACCAGGTTTAGCACAGAGAGGCCCGCTTACTGATAGCAGAATAAAGAAAGGTAACTTATATGGTCAACAAAAACCCTATCAAAATCCACACTGGAAATTCAAGAACCCCCGAACCGTCTAACGGTCCGGGGGGAGAACACCAGCCCCCTAGAGCTTCCAGCAAAGGTCAGGATATAGATTTGGAACAAGCTGGACAAAAATACAAAACCAAAACAAATAGCAAAAAGCAAAAGGCAGACTTAGCTGATATAACTGGAACCAGGATCAGTAGACAAGAGCACAGCAGACTAGCTCTGATAACTACGTTGCCAGGCATTGAACTGAAGGTCCAGGGAGCTTATATAGCAACACCCCTAACTAACGACCCAGGTGCGGATAAAAGGAATGACAGAAAAACCAGAGTCAAAAAACTAGTAACCACTAGAGGGAGCAAAAAGCAAATTCACAACACTGCCCCTATATACAAGAATATAACTACTATAATACTGCCTCCTATGTACAAGAATATAACTACTATAATACTGCCCCTATGTGCAAGAATATAACTACTATAATACTGCCCATATGTACAAGAATATAACTACTATAATACTGCTCCTATGTACAGGAATATAACTACTATAATACTGCTCCTATGTGCAAGAATATAACTACTATAATACTGCCCATATGTACAAGAATATAACTACTATAATACTGCTCCTATGTACAGGAATATAACTACTATAATACTGCTCCTATGTACAAGAATATAACTACTATAATACTGCTCCTATGTACAAGAATATAACTACTATAATACTGCTCCTATGTACAGGAATATAACTACTATAATACTGCTCCTATGTGCAAGAATATAACTACTATAATACTGCCCATATGTACAAGAATATAACTACTATAATACTGCTCCTATGTACAGGAATATAACTACTATAATACTGCTCCTATGTACAAGAATATAACTACTATAATACTGCCTCTATGTACAAGAATATAACTACTATAATACTGTCCCCTATGTACAAGAATATAACTACTATAATACTGACCCTATGTACAAGAATATAACTACTATAATACTGCTCCTATGTACAAGAATATAACTACTATAATACTGCCCCCATGTACAGGAATATAACTACTATAATACTGCTCCTATGCGCAAGGATATAACTACTATAATACTGCTCCTATGTAGAAGAATATAACTACTATAATACTGCCCCTATATACCAGAATATAACTACTATAATACTGCTCCTATGTACAAGAATATAACTACTATAATACTGCCCCTATGTACAGGAATATAACTACTATAATACTGCTCCTATGTACAAGAATATAACTACTATAATACTGCCCCTATGTACAAGAATATAACTACTATAATACTGCCCCTATATACCAGAATATAACTACTAGAATACTGCCCCTATGTACAGGAATATAACTACTATAATACTGCTCCTATGTACAGGAATATAACTACTATAATACTGCTCCTATGTGCAAGAATATAACTACTATAATACTGCCCATATGTACAAGAATATAACTACTATAATACTGCTCCTATGTACAGGAATATAACTACTATAATACTGCTCCTATGTACAAGAATATAACTACTATAATACTGCCTCTATGTACAAGAATATAACTACTATAATACTGTCCCCTATGTACAAGAATATAACTACTATAATACTGCCCCCTATGTACAAGAATATAACTACTATAATACTGCTCCTATGTATAAGAATATAACTACTATAATACTGCTCCTATATACAAGAATATAACTACTATAATACTGCTCCTATGTACAAGATTATAACTACTATAATACTGCTCCTATGTACAAGAATATAACTACTATAATACTGCCCCTATGTACAAGAATATAACTACTATAATACTGCTCCTATGTACAGGAATATAACTACTATAATACTGGCCCTATGTACAAGAATATAACTACTATAATACTGCCCCTATGTACAAGAATATAACTACTATAATACTGCCCCTATGTACAAGAATATACCTACTATAATACTGTTCCTATGTACAAGAATATAACTACTATAATACTGCCCCTATGTAGAAGGATATAACCGCTCACTGGTGCACAATATGTCACCATTATAATAATGTGAGCTGCACGGTTACATGTATCTTTCTGTATTTGTTAGCTGTAGCAGTCTGTTCTGCAGTTGTATGTCTCTAGCGTGTGTTGCAGAGATCAGCGTGACATACTTTAGGTGGAATGGACTCGGTGAATGTCTTAGAAGAGGTGCCAAACTGTAAAACTCCTGGACAGCAGTCAAATGTCCCTCACTTTCGGCTAGATGACAGAGGTGGCACATGGTCAAAAGATTCTAAGGATTCCGTCACTCCTTTAGATACAGGAGCCATTTCCAATTCTTCCAATTAAAGGGGTTTTGCATTTTCAGAAAAGTTGTGCCCACAGGCGCAATTTGTTGTTAAAAACAAACAAAAAAAACCCTTGTTCTTCCACCTCTCCACTGCTAAGTCTTCACCGGTGTCTGTCGATAGCTCTGCAGCTAGTCAGTGAGTCCAAGGGCTTGTGGCATCTACATGGGCATCGCCTTTGAGCTCAGTGATTGGCTGCAGCGTTGTCAAAGAGAAGACAACATCAGATACCAAGAGCAGCAGTGCGGACCTGGGGATGGTGAGTAAAACTTTTTTTTTCTACAACAAACTGCGCCTGGTGAGAGTTTTCCTGTTAACAGAATCCCCCTACAACATATGTCAGTGTTACTGTTGCCGATAACCTTCCTCAATTTAAGCCCTGACTCAGATGTTTCTGCTGTACGTTATCTTTCTGCTCTTTGCCTGCCATGGTTTGCTGGGAGTTCTAGTTCCTCAGCAGTAGGGGTGTCCTTGCTCTACAGTCTTGAAGCCATAAATTATCAATGAGGTCTCAGTGAATAATCCCTTCGATTCCATTTATAATTTCAGACCTGGATTTAGAGCTTTATTGGTTTTCTGTTAACTCTCAGGTTGTAGACTCCTTCACTGCTACTTCCCATCCACAGACTGAATGCCTCTGTAGGGAATATATCTGATGCAACACACTAGACATTGTTTCTTTCTTTGATACTTTGTGATTCGTACAAATGCTTCTCACAAAATTAGAATATCATCAAAAAGTTCATTTATTTCAGTTCTTCAATACAAAATGTGAAACTCCTATTTTCTATAGAGTCATTACACACAGAGTGATCTATTTCACGTGTTTATTTCTGATAATGTTGATGATTATGGCTTATAGCCAATGAAAACCCAAAAGTCATTATCTCAGTAAATTAGAATACTTTATAACACCAGCTTGAAAAAATGATTTTAAAATCTGAAATGTTGTCCTACTGAAATGTATGATCAGTAAATGCCTCAATACTTGGTCCTTTTGCATCAATTACTGCATCAATGCGGCATGTCATGGAGGCGATCAGCCTGTGGCCCTGCTGAGGGGTTATGGAAGCCCAGGTTGCTTTGCTTCAGCTCGTCTGCATTGTTGGGTCTGGTGTCTCTCATCTTCCTCTTGACAATACTCCATGGATTCTCTATGGGGTTAAGGTCAGGCGAGTTTGCTGTCAATCAAGCCCAGTGATACTGTTGTTTGTACACCAGTATTGGTACTTTTGGCAGTGTGGACAGGGGCCAAGTCCTACTGGAGAATGACATTTCCAGCTCCAAAAAGCTTGTGGGCAAAGGGAAGCATGAAGTGCTCTAAAGTGTCCTGGTAGACGGCTGCGCTGACTTTGGTCTTGATAAAACACAGTGGACCTACACCAGCAGATGACATGGCTCCCCAAACCATCACTGATGGTGGATACTTCACACTAGACCTCCAGCAGCTCGGATTGTGGCCTCTCCACTCTTCCTCCAGACTCTGGGACCTTGATTTCCAAATGAAAAACAAATTTTACTTTAGTCTGAAACAGCACCTTGGACCCCTGACCACAGTCCGGGTCTTTTTCTCCTTGGCCCAGGTAAGACGCTTCTGGTGTTGTCTATTGGTCATGAGCGGCTGACACAAGGAATGCGACACTTGTAGCCCATGTCCTGGAGACATCTGTGTGTGGAGGCTCTTGAAGCAATGACTCCAGCAACAGTCCACTCCTTGTGAATCTCCACCACATTATTGAATGGCCTTTTCCTAACAATCCTTTCCAGGCTGCGGTTATCCCGGTTGCTTGTGCACCTTTTTCTTCCACACTTTTTCCTTCCGCTCCACTTTCCATTAATATTCTTGGATACAGCACTCTGTGAACAGCCGGCTTCTGTAGCAATGACCTTTTGTGGCTCCCCCTCCTTGTGGAGTGTGTCAATGGCTGCCTTCTGGACATCTGTCAGGTCAGCAGTCTTTCCCATGATTGTGGAGCCTATGAAACAGACTAAGGACCTTTATAAATGCTTATGAATAATTAACAAAAAACGCCTGCAAAGGCTTCCTAATTTACTGAGATAATGGCTTTTGGGTTTTCATTGGCTGTAAGCCATAATCATCAACATTAACAGAAATAAACACGTGAAATAGATCACTCTGTTTGTCATGACTAGATAATATGAGTTTCACTTTTTGTATTGAAAAACTACAATAAATTAACGTATATACTCGAGTATATATCGAGTTTTTCGGCATATTTTTTTGTGCTGGAAACGTCCCCCTCGGCTTATACTCGAATGAGGGTCCAGAACATGTAGGGGGAGTGGCAGCGATGGAGCAGCGGGTCACAGTATCTCTCAAATAACGATGACACGTGATTGCCCGGCGGCCACGGCTGACACTGTGGGCGCTACTTAATAGCAATGAATACTCACTGTCCTCCACGCACATAGTCCTGGCGTGGAGGACGGTGAGTATTCCGGCAACTGTGCTTTCTTGTAAGCAGCGCATGATGTCCCTGCCATACACTGCTTACAACCATAAATCAGCTTCTGGCTTCGGAACAAGACGCAGATACTGCTTGGGAGTGCAGGAAGGTAAATATAATGGTTTCATTTTTTTATGTTTTTTGATGGGGACCTACATACCAGGATGGGGATGGGAGCCAATTATACAAGGATAGGGATGAGGAGCCATGCATACAAGGATGGGGATGAGGAGCCATGTATACAAGGATAGGGATGAGGGGCCATGTATGCAAGAATAGGGATGAAGAGCCATGTATACAAGAATATGGATGAGGAGCCATGCACACAAAGATAGGGATGAGGAGCAATGCATACCAGGATAGGGATGAGGAGCCATGCATACCAGGATAGGGATTAGGAGGCCATGTATACAAGAATATGGATGAGGAGCCATGTATACAAGGATGGGGATGAGGGAGCCATGTATACAAGGATAGGGATGAGGGTGCCATGCAAACAAGGATAGGGATGAGGAGCCATGCATACAAGGATGGGGATGAGGGGGCCATGCATACCAGGATAGGGATGAGGAGCCATGCATACCAGGATAGGGATGAGGAGGTCATACATACCAGGATAGGGATGAGGAGCCATGCATACCAGGATAGGGATGAGGAGGCCATGCAGACAAAGATAGGGATGAGGAGCCATGCATACCAGGATAGGGATGAGGAGCCATGTATGCAAGAATTTGGATGAGGAGCCATGCATACAAGGATAGGGATGAATAGCCATGCATAAAAGGATAGGGATGAGGAGCCATGTATACAAGAATATGGATGAGGGAGCAATGCAGACAAGGATAGGGATGAGAAGCATGCATACCAGGATAGGGATGAGGAGGCCATGCAGACAAGGATAGGGATGAGAAGCCATGCATACCAGGATAGGGACGAGGAGCCATGTATACCAGGATAGGGCTGAGAAGCCATGTATACAAGAATATGGATGAGGAGCCATGCATACAAGGATTGGGATGAGGGGGCCATGCATACCAGGATAGGGATGAGGAGCCATGTATACAATAATATGGATGAGGAGCCATGCATACAAGGATAGGGATGAATAGCCATGCATACAAGGATAGGGATGAAGAGCCCTGCATACCAGGATTGGGTTGAGGAGCCATGTGTACCAGGATAGGCATGAGGAGCCATGCATACAAGGATACGGGTGAAGAGCCATGTACACCAGGATGGGATGAGGAGCCATGCATACCAGGATAGGGATGAGGAGCCATGCATACCAGGAAAGGGATGAGGAGCCATGCATACCAGGATAGGGATGAGCCATGCATACCAGGATAGGGATGAGGAGCCATGCATACCAGGATAGGGATGAGGAGCCATGCATACAAGGATAGGGATGAAGAGCCACGCATACCAGGATAGGGATGAGGAGTCATGCATACAAGGATAAAGATGAGGGAGCCATGTATACAAGGATAGGGATGAGGGTGCCATTAATACCAGGATAGGGATGAGGAGCCATGCATACAAGGATAGGGATGAGGAGCCATGCATACCAGGATAGGGATGAGGAGCCATGCATACAAGGATAGGGATGAGGAGCCATGCATGCAAGGACAGGGATGAGGAGCCATGCATACCAGGATAGGGATGAGGAGCCATGCATACAAGGATAGGGATGAGGAGCCATGAATACCAGGATAGGGATGAGGAGCCATGCATACAAGGATAGGGATGATGAGCCATGCATACCTGAAAAGGAATGAGGAGACATGCATACCAGGATAGGGATGAGGAGCCATGCATGCCAGAATAGGGATGAGGAGCCAAGCATACAAGGATAGGGATGATGAGCTATGCATACCAGGAAAGGAATGAGGAGCCATGCATACCAGGATAGGGATGAGTAGCCATGCATAACAGGATAGGGATGAGGAGCCAAGCATACAAGGATAGGGATGATGAGCCATGCATACCAGGAAAGGAATGAGGAGCCATGCATACCAGGATAGGGATGAGGAGCCATGCATACAAGGATAGGGATGATGACCCATGCATACCAGGATAGGGATGAGGAGCCATGCATACCAGGATAGGGTTGAGGGTGCCATGCAAACAAGGATAGGGATGAGGGGGCCATGCAAACAAGGATAGGGATGAGGAGCCATGCATACCAGGATAGGGATGAGGAGCCATGTACACCAGGATAAGGATGAGGCGTCATGTATACCACGATAGGGATGAGGAGCCATGTATACCAGGATAGGGATGAGGAGCCATGTATACCAGGATAGGGATGAGGAGCCATGTATACCAGGATAGGGATGAGGAGCCATGCATACAAGGATAGGGATGAGGAGCCATGTATACCAGGATAGGGATGAGGAGCCATGTATACCAGGAAAGGGATGAGGAGCCATGCATACCAGGATAGTGATGAGGGGATAATGCTAAATTGTTTATCATATTCCCATTTAGTGAGAAGCACTTGTATGTATATATACAGAAATAGTATATGCTAGAAAATAGCGCCAATCTTTTAATTCCTGTACTTTTCAAGTGTAGTCATAAAGAGCTAAAAAACCCTCTCGTGAATTGTGGCACATCATGTTCTCCATGTTTTGCAGAGTCTACAATAATTTGCTAAATGTACTTAGTAAATCTGCCCCACTGTCTCAAGACAGAAACATTAAATATTTATTTGGGCAAGTTTCCCGATTCTTTCAGAAATGTTCTTGCTTACCATTAACACATTTAGGGTGCGGTTCATTCTTGCATTTGCACTTTTTTATTCCTAATTTTTGGTGTTTTTTGCCTTTTTCTTTCATTTGTGCCTTTTTTTAATTTACTCCTTTTTAAAGTTTTTTTTATGTGTTCGCCTTTTTTATTATTAGTTATTTTGTGGATGATGTTTGGGGTTTGTAGTAGTTTTCAGCAGATTCATCAATTGCAACTTTTTAAAAAGTTAAAACATTTTGGTGGAAATGTGCTCCAGTCTCCCTGAATTGATTTTTATGTACATTTGAAATTTTTGGTGCAAATTTTGGTACATTTTATTGGAACATTAAAAACTGTTAAAGACAAAAAAAGATTATGCTTCAAATTCATAAACCTCATGGGCCATTTCGAAAAAATTTGATGAAAAAAACATTAATACCACTAAGCAAAATAAAGAAAGAGAAAGTGACTTACAAAAACCCGCATATGATGAATAGGGCCCATTGTTCTCCCTTCGCAGTGTTTTCAGTTTTCACGCAGTCAGTTTGGTAAAATTTGACTAATTTGCAAAAATTAGTGTAAGTGTGCTGGAATCTACTGCGCCAGTCTGTTAAAAAATGTCTCAATCGAGACATTTTTGGGATGTTTTCCATGATCCTGCTGAATTATTCCATTAGTTTTTCATTTCAACATTTTCTTTAATTTCTTTTACATTTTATTTTATTTTTTACTTTTGTTTTTTAAAATTCTTTTTTTGATGTTTGTTAAATTTTGTTGTTTTTTTTTTGCTTGCTTTTTAAATTCTTAATCATTCATTTTATGGCATTTATTTAATTAATGTAACAAGTGAATAAATACCCTTCCCCCCCAAAATGAAGGCATTTTGTACTCTATCCTCATCAGTTCTCAGGAAATTCATAAAAGTGTTCCCCTTTTCCTCCGTAACATTAGCCATCAGAAAGTCATAGACCGTGGCGATCCATCAAGGGTTAGGGGAACTCCTCTTGTGTGAGAAAGCTGCTCTTCATTAGTATTAACGAGTCAAAACCTCTGACTACGAGCATCGTGTTATTCTTTTTCATTATGTGGTTTACAGAAGCTAAACACCGCCAGGAAATGACAACTTTCCTACACCGAGTACAGAAATATTCGGCACCTCACTTTTCGAGAGCAGCGTTAATAATCTGAGAGTTACTTGTAGTTTGGAGACGATTAAAACAACCAATAAAATGTTCATTTCCGCATTTTTGCTGTCCATTAACGGTGATTAAGTTGGTGTTGGGTCATTGAGTGGCTTCATGACATAAACATTGTTATTTCTGGGATATTCCTTATGAAAATTTCTAGTATTTTACATTTTTTTTTCCTTTTCTCATATTTTTGTTTATTTTTTTATAAATCAAAATGAAAGATTTGACCATTTACCCAAAAATGTAAGTTGTCGATTTGGTAGTCCTAACTTTGAGAAAACGGTGTAAACATCCTCGAATTTTATGTTTATAGTGGCCTTCCACCTCTCCCGTGACATCTTCACCATCAGGTACGTTGGGTGTCACCATGCCCAATTGTTTTTTTTTCTGCGGCAATGATACCAGTGCCAGAGAGGTCTATTATGGCCAATATTTTCCGCAATCAGCTCGTGTCCATAAGGGCTCATGCCGATATCCATGCAAATTAGTCCAATCTTGGACCGCAATCTACGGACTGGCCGGAGGTCTCCTGACCGGAGCAGAAGAGCTTAATATATTTCTATGAGGCTGTGGTGCTCAGGTCGAAAAAGCCATGACCAGTCCGTGCATTGCAGGCCGAGATAGGACCGATTTACATGGATGAAACCTTTATAGGTGAAATATGAAACTTGTAGACTTCTTTGAGACTTTACTGTACCTCCATATTATGGACTGATTGTAGGGTTTTAATACCTATGTTATAAAGGGCACCAAGTGGCGGCAGCGGGAGGGAGTTAGCATTGCTCATTGCATTGACCACATTGGAGAACATTTGTTGAGTTGCTTATAGAAAATGTTTAAAGCCCAACCATGTCCCATGTAGGATCTACAAGTCATGTCTGTTGAGATGATTGCTCAGCTTCACTGAAATACAAGGAATTGATGAATATTTTATTTTTTTTAGGTACAAGAGAATCAGCATTTTTGTACGCTCTGTCTGCTGCTTCTATAAGCCATACGATTGCCAGGGCTTGCACCGTCGGGGACCTCCCAGGTTGTTCTTGCGGCCCCATACCTGGGGAGCCACTGGACCAAGGTTCTCGTTGGGGAGGATGTGCCGACAACGTGAACTATGGTCTTATGATGGGCTCTAAGTTCTCCGATGCCCCAATGAAGATGAAGAAGTCAGGATCTCAAGCCAATAAGCTAATGCATCTCCACAACAGCGAAGTGGGGAGACAGGTGAGTAGATTCTCCAAGATGGACATACATGTTGGGAACATATTCCTAAAATTAAAAATCTGACTTTGTTTTAGGGATGTAAACATTTATATACTTGTCTCTGTAGATGTTCGAGTTTTTCTAAAAAAAATTTTTTATTTAGGTGCTGAAATCCTCATTGGAGCTGAAATGTAAATGTCATGGAGTCTCAGGGTCCTGCTCTATTAAGACCTGTTGGAAAGGATTGCTGGAACTTCGAGAGATCGCCTTGGATCTTAAAACCAAGTATCTATCAGCAACAAAGGTAGTTCATCGACCAATGGGTACACGGAAACAGCTGGTGCCCAAAGATCTGGATATTCGGCCGGTGCGGGAGACGGAACTTATATATCTTCAAAGTTCTCCGGATTATTGTTTAAAGAATGAAAAGTTAGGATCTCATGGAACACAAGACCGGTGAGTTTGGCTTCAAGCGCAAGCAAAAAAAAGTTTTGTAAGAACTCCTCTACAGTTGGTAGACGCCATGGAATTTGGGCCTTCGTAGTATGGTGTCCATAGATCTAGTGCTCTTTAATAGTTTGGCAAACAATACCCTAACACATTGACCCTGTTTCATCAAGACTAGCAATTCATATGCCAGGGCCCCGCAGGAATAAGATGCACATGCCACTTAACGAATCCGGTGCACCTTATCAGTGGCGTGCGCTTCCATGCATCCTTGTCAAAACTGTTACTCTAGTCTAGAGTAACATTTGTGGTATAATGTTTTCTGCCACTTTTGATGAATTTGATGGGTGGGCACAGCCACGTCCCCTCCTCTCTCAGTTCCTCTCCAGGTCCTCCCACTTTGGCGGAGCTGCCCGAAGCTAACATGAACATATGAATAGTCGCAACATTTTGTGAAACTCCGCATTGCACAAAAATTTTGCAACTCTACAAAGTGTTTTGTATTGGTTTTCTGGCATAAATACTTTGATGTATAGGGGCTATTGTCTTCCAACTATGGTTCCTCCTCTTTCATCCAGAACTAGTGATGAGCGAATCGATTTAAGGTGAATTAAATTCACCAAACATTTGGATGTGATTCGCTTCCCTGGTCGCCATTTTGCATGATTTTTTGTAGAGCCGAGAATGGATTAAATCACTAGTCCTAGCGCTACAGCTCCCTGCCTGGTCTTCCGATGGCTCGCCTCCTCTCTACATCTCCAGACTTCTCTTCCATCTTCACCCTCGGTGCTGACTAAGCCTCAAGTGATGTCATGGAAGGCCATGTCAACCCCGGAGGTGCCAAGGAGTGAAGAAGAAAGCTGAAGCCAGAGAGAAGAAAGGATCCAGTAGAAGTTCAGAGAGGGAGCTGCATCGCCAGGACAGGTGATGGGTGAGGTGGATATAATATATTTTTTATTTTTTATCTCCTCTGTTTATTATTCTATGTGATCTGGAGAGACCCTCAGAATATAAATGAAATGGCCGTTACCTACAATTCGATTCCCATAGAATAAATTTGGCACAAATCAAATGTTCCAACCAAATTTTAGCGAATCTGATGAATCCAATTTCGGCAGATTTGGGGAGTGACTGTCCCGGAGAGTGTTGCAGATTCAAGCCTCATATGTCATCTAACACTGTTTATGGTGGAGATCACGGCATGGAAGATGCTTGGCCGGGAGACGTTTCCACAGGCAATATCCACAGTTTCTTGGGGTGTGAGGTCATCCGCGTAAAAGTCAATGTCTTTCAGAAAGGAGACGCTCTTCTCTACCCATCAATGATGAAAAGTTTGGAACAGGATGTATGATTTGTTCATTACATCTTTCAAAATATCTGATTTTTAAAGTTTACATTTTTTTTTTGTAAAAAATTTCAAAATGGTAAAAAATATAATAAAACAAAAATATAACAATTTAGGACTTAAAACATGCACTTTTCAATAATTCAGTAATACATTTTAGTTTTGTTTGTTTTTTTCTCGCATGGAAGAAAACCTATAAAATCGAAAATATGACGTAGATGTAGTTTTTTTTTGCTCCTTTAAAGTGTTCAGCATTTATTTTTTGTACATGGACCCCTATTAGCACCGGCTTCAAAAATAAGTTTAAAAAAATGTCAGAATTTTGGTCATTAGTCACTGTGGATTTATGTGAAGTACATATAATTGTATGAGATTGCAAAACACTGGATCTGTCAGACATAACAACTGTAAAAACTGGTTTGTGTGTGACTCAAGGTAGACACAGAATTTTTCTGCTGTCTGAACCTCTTAAGTTGCGTCTCGCATATTCTCCACACATGATTTGTGTCTGCATATTATAATAATGAAAGGTCCTTACCCACTGGTGAAAGCTGCGGATTCACGGCACGGGTGATGACTCACGACTGCATCAATGGGGTTTGTACAAAATATGCAGGAAAAAAATCTGGAGTTTTGGGAAAAAGAGGTTTTAATTAAAAGTGAATCAGAATCTCCAAATCCGTAAATTTATATTGTATCAAGAGTAAATGCAATAGCCGGCACTCAAGTCTTCTTAAAAAAATTGTTTCATTGATCCAGTGATATAAAAAAGCACAAAAAATGGTTGAAAATAACAACTCAAAAATTAAAAAGTCAGAAAATAAATCCACTACGCTCCCAGGCAACACGTTTCAGACCTGCACGGACCTTTGTTAGGCTTGAGAAAGGGCCATGTAAGTCTGAAACATGTTGCCTGGGAGCACAGCAGATTTCTTTTCTGCCTTTTTAATTTTTGTGCTGTTGTGTTCCATGTTAATGTACATACATTACATTACATTTCTGATCCTGAGTTACATCCTGTATTATCCTCCAGAGCTGCACTCACTATTCTGATCCTGAGTTACATCCTGTATTATACCCCAGAGCTGCACTCACTATTCTACTGATGCAGTCACTGTGTACATACATTACATTACTGATCCTGAGTTACATCTTGTATTATACCCCAGAGCTGCACTCACTATTCTGCTGGTGCAGTCACTGTGTACATACATTCATTACTCATCCTGAGTTACATCCTGTATTATACTCCAGAGCTGCACTCACTATTCTGCTGGTGCAATCACTGTGTACACACATTACTTTACTGATCCTGAGTTACATTCTGTATTATACCCCAGAGCTGCACTCACTATTCTGCTGGTGCAGTCACTGTGTACATACATTACATTACTGATCCTGAGTTACATCCTGTATTATACCTCAGAGCTGCACTCACTATTCTCCTGGTGCTGTCACTGTGTACATACATTACATTACTGATCCTGAGTTACCTCCTGCATTATACCCCAGAGCTGCACTCACTATTCTGCTGGTGCAGTCACTGTGTACATACATTCATTACTGATCCTGAGTTACATCCTGTATTATACTCCAGAGCTGCACTCACTATTCTGCTGGTGCAATCACTGTGTACACACATTACCTTACTGATCCTGAGTTACATCCTGTATTATACCCCAGAGCTGCACTCACTATTCTGCTGGTGCAGTCGCTGTGTACATACAATACATGACTGATCCTGAGTTACATCCTGCATTATCCTCCAGAGCTGCACTCACTATTCTGCTGGTGCAGTCACTGTATACATACATTACATTACTGATCCTGAGTTACATCCTGTGTTATACCCCAGAGCTGCACTCACTATTCTGCTGGTGCAGTCACTGTGTACATACATTACATTACTGATCCTGAGTTACCTCCTGTATTATACCCCAGAGCTGCACTCACTATTCTGCTGGTGCAGTCACTGTGTACATACATTACATTACTGATCCTGAGTTACATCCTGTGTTATACCCCAGAGCTGCACTCACTATTCTGCTGGTGCAGTCACTGTGTACATACATTACATTACTGATCCTGAGTTACATCTTGTATTATACCCCAGAGCTGCACTCACTATTCTGCTGGTGCAGTCACTGTGTACATACATTCATTACTCATCCTGAGTTACATCCTGTATTATACTCCAGAGCTGCACTCACTATTCTGCTGGTGCAATCACTGTGTACACACATTACTTTACTGATCCTGAGTTACATTCTGTATTATACCCCAGAGCTGCACTCACTATTCTGCTGGTGCAGTCACTGTGTACATACATTACATTACTGATCCTGAGTTACATCCTGTATTATACCTCAGAGCTGCACTCACTATTCTCCTGGTGCTGTCACTGTGTACATACATTACATTACTGATCCTGAGTTACATCCTGCATTATACCCCAGAGCTGCACTCACTATTCTGCTGGTGCAGTCACTGTGTACATACATTCATTACTGATCCTGAGTTACATCCTGTATTATACTCCAGAGCTGCACTCACTATTCTGTTGGTGCAATCACTGTGTACACACATTACCTTACTGATCCTGAGTTACATCCTGTATTATACCCCAGAGCTGCACTCACTATTCTACTGGTGCAGTCACTGTGTACATACATTACATGACTGATCCTGAGTTACATCCTGCATTATCCTCCAGAGCTGCACTCACTATTCTGCTGGTGCAGTCACTGTATACATACATTACATTACTGATCCTGAGTTACATCCTGTGTTATACCCCAGAGCTGCACTCACTATTCTGCTGGTGCAGTCACTGTGTACATACATTACATTACTGATCCTGAGTTACATCCTGCATTATCCTCCAGAGCTGCACTCACTATTCTGCTGGTGCAGTCACTGTATACATACATTACATTACTGATCCTGAGTTACATCCTGTGTTATACCCCAGAGCTGCACTCACTATTCTGCTGGTGCAGTCACTGTGTACATACATTACATTACTGATCCTGAGTTACCTCCTGTATTATACCCCAGAGCTGCACTCACTATTCTGCTGGTGCAGTCACTGTGTACATACATTACATTACTGATCCTGAGTTACATCCTGTATTATACCCCAGAGCTGCACTCACTATTCTGCTGGTGCAGTCACTGTGTACATACATTACTGATCCTGAGTTACATCCTGTATTATACCTCAGAGCTGCACTCACTATTCTCCTGGTGCTGTCACTGTGTACACACATTACTTTACTGATCCTGAGTTACATTCTGTATTATACCCCAGAGCTGCACTCACTATTCTGCTGGTGCAGTCACTGTGTACATACATTACATTACTGATCCTGAGTTACATCCTGGATTATACCTCAGAGCTGCACTCACTATTCTCCTGGTGCTGTCACTGTGTACATACATTACATTACTGATCCTGAGTTACATCCTGCATTATACCCCAGAGCTGCACTCACTATTCTGCTGGTGCAGTCACTGTGTACATACATTCATTACTGATCCTGAGTTACATCCTGTATTATACTCCAGAGCTGCACTCACTATTCTGCTGGTGCAATCACTGTGTACACACATTACCTTACTGATCCTGAGTTACATCCTGTATTATACCCCAGAGCTGCACTCACTATTCTACTGGTGCAGTCACTGTGTACATACATTACATGACTGATCCTGAGTTACATCCTGCATTATCCTCCAGAGCTGCACTCACTATTCTGCTGGTGCAGTCACTGTATACATACATTACATTACTGATCCTGAGTTACATCCTGTGTTATACCCCAGAGCTGCACTCACTATTCTGCTGGTGCAGTCACTGTGTACATACATTACATTACTGATCCTGAGTTACCTCCTGTATTATACCCCAGAGCTGCACTCACTATTCTGCTGGTGCAGTCACTGTGTACATACATTACATTACTGATCCTGAGTTACATCCTGTGTTATACCCCAGAGCTGCACTCACTATTCTGCTGGTGCAGTCACTGTGTACATACATTACATTACTGATCCTGAGTTACCTCCTGTATTATACCCCAGAGCTGCACTCACTATTCTGCTGGTGCAGTCACTGTGTACATACATTACATTACTGATCCTGAGTTACATCCTGTATTATACCCCAGAGCTGCACTCACTATTCTGCTGGTGCAGTCACTGTGTACATACATTACATTACTGATCCTGAGTTACATCCTGCATTATCCTCCAGAGCTGCACTCACTATTCTGCTGGTGCAGTCACTGTATACATACATTACATTACTGATCCTGAGTTACATCCTGTGTTATACCCCAGAGCTGCACTCACTATTCTGCTGGTGCAGTCACTGTGTACATACATTACATTACTGATCCTGAGTTACATCCTGTATTATACCCCAGAGCTGCACTCACTATTCTGCTGGTGCAGTCACTGTGTACATACATTACTGATCCTGAGTTACATCCTGTATTATACCTCAGAGCTGCGCTCACTATTCTGCTGGTGCAGTCACTGTGTACATACATTACATTACTTATCCTGAGTTACATCCTGTATTATACTCCAGAGCTGCACTCACTATTCTGCTGGTGCAGTCACTGTGTACATACATTACATTACTGATCCTGAGTTACATCCTGTATTATCCTCCAGAGCTGCACTCACTATTCTGCTGGTGCAGTCACTGTGTACATACATTACATTACTGATCCTGAGTTACCTCCTGTATTATACCCCAGAGCTGCACTCACTATTCTGCTGGTGCAGTCACTGTGTACATACATTACATTACTGATCCTGAGTTACATCCTGTATTATACCCCAGAGCTGCACTCACTATTCTGCTGGTGCAGTCACTGTGTACATACATTACTGATCCTGAGTTACATCCTGTATTATACCTCAGAGCTGCGCTCACTATTCTGCTGGTGCAGTCACTGTGTACATACATTACACTACTGATCCTGAGTTACATCCTGTATTATCCTCCAGAGCTGCACTCACTATTCTGCTGGTGCAGTCACTGTGTACATACATTACATTACTGATCCTGAGTTATATCCTGTATTATACCCCAGAGCTGCACTCACTATTCTGCTGGTGCAGTCACTGTGTACATACATTACATTACTGATCCTGAGTTACATCCTGTATTATACCCCAGAGCTGCACTCACTATTCTGCTGGTGCAGTCACTGTGTACATACATTACATTACTGATCCTGAGTTACCTCCTGTATTATACCCCAGAGCTGCACTCACTATTCTGCTGGTGCAGTCACTGTGTACATACATTACATTACTGATCCTGAGTTATATCCTGTATTATACCCCAGAGCTGCACTCACTATTCTGCTGGTGCAGTCACTGTGTACATACATTACATTACTGATCCTGAGTTACATCCTGTATTATACCCCAGAGCTGCACTCACTATTCTGCTGGTGCAGTCACTGTGTACATACATTACATTACTGATCCTGAGTTACCTCCTGTATTATACCCCAGAGCTGCACTCACTTTTCTGCTGGTGCAGTCACTGTGTACATACATTACTGATCCTGAGCTACATCCTGTATTATATCCCAGAGCTGCACTCACTATTCTGCTGGTGCAGTCACTGTGTACATACATTACATTACTGATCCTGAGTTACATCCTGTATTATACTCCAGAGCTGCACTCACTATTCTGCTGGTGCAGTCACTGTGTACATACATTACATTACTGATCCTGAGTTACATCCTGTATTATACCCCAGAGCTGCACTCACTATTCTGCTGGTGCAGTCACTGTGTACAGACATTACATTACTGATCCTGAGTTACATCCTGTGTTATACCCCAGAGCTGCACTCACTATTCTGCTGGTGCAGTCACTGTGTACATACATTACATTACTGATCCTGAGTTACCTCCTGTATTATACCCCAGAGCTGCACTCACTATTCTGCTGGTGCAGTCACTGTGTACATACATTACATTACTGATCCTGAGTTACATCCTGTGTTATACCCCAGAGCTGCACTCACTATTCTGCTGGTGCAGTCACTGTGTACATACATTACATTACTGATCCTGAGTTACCTCCTGTATTATACCCCAGAGCTGCACTCACTATTCTGCTGGTGCAGTCACTGTGTACATACATTACATTACTGATCCTGAGTTACATCCTGCATTATCCTCCAGAGCTGCACTCACTATTCTGCTGGTGCAGTCACTGTATACATACATTACATTACTGATCCTGAGTTACATCCTGTGTTATACCCCAGAGCTGCACTCACTATTCTGCTGGTGCAGTCACTGTGTACATACATTACATTACTGATCCTGAGTTACATCCTGTATTATACCCCAGAGCTGCACTCACTATTCTGCTGGTGCAGTCACTGTGTACATACATTACTGATCCTGAGTTACATCCTGTATTATACCTCAGAGCTGCGCTCACTATTCTGCTGGTGCAGTCACTGTGTACATACATTACATTACTTATCCTGAGTTACATCCTGTATTATACTCCAGAGCTGCACTCACTATTCTGCTGGTGCAGTCACTGTGTACATACATTACATTACTGATCCTGAGTTACATCCTGTATTATCCTCCAGAGCTGCACTCACTATTCTGCTGGTGCAGTCACTGTGTACATACATTACATTACTGATCCTGAGTTACCTCCTGTATTATACCCCAGAGCTGCACTCACTATTCTGCTGGTGCAGTCACTGTGTACATACATTACATTACTGATCCTGAGTTACATCCTGTATTATACCCCAGAGCTGCACTCACTATTCTGCTGGTGCAGTCACTGTGTACATACATTACTGATCCTGAGTTACATCCTGTATTATACCTCAGAGCTGCGCTCACTATTCTGCTGGTGCAGTCACTGTGTACATACATTACACTACTGATCCTGAGTTACATCCTGTATTATCCTCCAGAGCTGCACTCACTATTCTGCTGGTGCAGTCACTGTGTACATACATTACATTACTGATCCTGAGTTATATCCTGTATTATACCCCAGAGCTGCACTCACTATTCTGCTGGTGCAGTCACTGTGTACATACATTACATTACTGATCCTGAGTTACATCCTGTATTATACCCCAGAGCTGCACTCACTATTCTGCTGGTGCAGTCACTGTGTACATACATTACATTACTGATCCTGAGTTACCTCCTGTATTATACCCCAGAGCTGCACTCACTATTCTGCTGGTGCAGTCACTGTGTACATACATTACATTATTGATCCTGAGTTATATCCTGTATTATACCCCAGAGCTGCACTCACTATTCTGCTGGTGCAGTCACTGTGTACATACATTACATTACTGATCCTGAGTTATATCCTGTATTATACCCCAGAGCTGCACTCACTATTCTGCTGGTGCAGTCACTGTGTACATACATTACATTACTGATCCTGAGTTACATCCTGTATTATACCCCAGAGCTGCACTCACTATTCTGCTGGTGCAGTCACTGTGTACATACATTACATTACTGATCCTGAGTTACCTCCTGTATTATACCCCAGAGCTGCACTCACTTTTCTGCTGGTGCAGTCACTGTGTACATACATTACTGATCCTGAGCTACATCCTGTATTATATCCCAGAGCTGCACTCACTATTCTGCTGGTGCAGTCACTGTGTACATACATTACATTACTGATCCTGAGTTACATCCTGTATTATACTCCAGAGCTGCACTCACTATTCTGCTGGTGCAGTCACTGTGTACATACATTACATTACTGATCCTGAGTTACATCCTGTATTATACCCCAGAGCTGCACTCACTATTCTGCTGGTGCAGTCACTGTGTACAGACATTACATTACTGATCCTGAGTTACATCCTGTATTATACCCCAGAGCTGCACTCACTATTCTGCTGGTGCAGTCACTGTGTACATACATTACTGATCCTGAGCTACATCCTGTATTATATCCCAGAGCTGCACTCACTATTCTGCTGGTGCAGTCACTGTGTACATACATTACATTACTGATCCTGAGTTACATCCTGTATTATACTCCAGAGCTGCACTCACTATTCTCCTGGTGCAGTCACTGTGTACATACATTACATTACTGATCCTGAGTTACATCCTGTATTATACCCCAGAGCTGCACTCACTATTCTGCTGGTGCAGTCACTGTGTACAGACATTACATTACTGATCCTGAGTTACATCCTGTATTATACCCCAGAGCGGCACTCACTATTCTGCTGGTGCAGTCACTGTGTACATACATTACTGATCCTGAGTTACATCCTGTATTATACCCCAGAGCTGCACTCACTATTCTGCTGGTGCAGTCACTGTGTGCATTCTTTGGAACCATGCTGATGATGCCCAGTACTGTACGAGACTTTATTCCTTTACTTATTAGTCTTCAGGTTCAGATCTCAGCAGAATTATAACTTGTTTCAGTAGAACTGTAGAACGTTATTAATATCCAGTGGTTCAGAATTATTGTTAGTTCACAGCCGCGCTCCGGACTATTGGACTTTTACCCATTAGAATATATTTGGAAATCTCTCTCCTTGAGATCTCGTCCTCGCTGGTTTTCTCTCTGGTTACACTAAGCCAGCGTTTACGAGCACGTTTTGTTCTGTCCTCGATTACTTTCTTGTGCTGAAAATTGATCTCGAGTTGAATACCCAGAGGATCAAAAAAACATAAAACAATCCCCTGAATTTATGACAGTCAATAAGGAGAGAAAATCCGATCACAGAAAGGAGACGTTGTTTTTCCTTAGCGTTTCAGTCGTCTTGTAGGAACGCACCCTATTAGTTTCCTCTAATGAGGTCTTACCTAGTCCTGGAAAACCCATTATCAGACGTCCTACTCCAGTCATGATGTCAGCAAAATGTTGGTAAATACAAACTGTGTCCTGATTGGGGGGATCCGAACGGGGGTCTGCACTATCGTCCGCAGTCAGTGGGGGAAATATTTCTGTAATAAACATACTAATAATAGAAACCAGGCTTTCCCTGCCGACATCTGTTTGACTCTATGTAATCATCACGCAATAAACTATTACTGAACATCTTATACAAATATGTTTTGCATTATAAATATTTAATATATATATTTTTTTAATATAACTGTGCACATTTAATATTTTTTGAAATATTGCAGTTCTCACACTGGCCACTAGAGCACACATAATAGTCTGACACTTCCTGCAGCTTAATTGTCGGCTTTGCTGTATAGACTGGGACTGGATGAGCAGAGTCATCTCATTATCAGTAGAGGGCAGAGGAGTTAATGATGCTCTACTCTACTGTTGGAGTAAGAAACACAGCGAGCACCTCTAAAAACCACAATTCAGACCACAAATAGGAAATAAAATCGTAATATATCCCAAGGGGTTAGGGTGCACTGTGAAAAACTTCAGTAAAGAGACTGAGAGAAAGGACCGAACCACCCAGCCACCACAGAATAGGAAATCACTAGGAAGTATCACACCATTAGGATCAATAATAAGCCTTTATTAAATCTATTGGCAATTCATACATAAAAAGTTTTATAAAAATTATACATGTGAATAAAATATAACTAATATAATAACAGAAATGCAGGAGATTTTATCTGGTATCCCAGAACCCCTAAATAATGAGGGTAGCAGCCCACCAAGGATAAAATTATCTTTACTCGCTGTGTATATAAAAAAAATAAACTAACTAAAATTAGTATAACAGTGAAATAAGCTGGTCAAACCAGACAAAGTGAGGCTAAATATCCACTAAAATATTAAAATTAATTTATGAAAATCAGTGCAAAACCTCATAGAAATTTACATGTATTATTGTCCATGAACAGCAAAAGTGCTAAAAAATAAAAATACACAAAAATTGTATAAAAAATCCATATAATGACCAAGTGTAAAAAATTATATCAGCATATTTCAAACCAACAACTAAAGTGCATAAAATGATTTGAGTGCAACAAAATAAAATAAAATAAAATGTAAATGTTGCAGTGGTATAACTACTTGTTATATATAAAGTGACTAGGTGCAGGAAAGTGATTATAGCACAGCGAGGTGGATGGGAATGATGTTAGTTTCACCGCATACATATGTGTCCAAGTACACTGGAAATCCGTGGGTTAATACCCCTACAATCTATCGACTCACTATATAAGTAGATACCCACATGTAGTGGTTAATAGCTAGTGGGTAATTCGGCGGTCATGATATTGCCGCATGCAAGCTTTCCGTATATATGTAGGCTAGTAATTAAATGGACAAATCATTACCGCAGATGATCTACCTTCAGGGGGGCCGAGTCCAGAACCTGCGTGCGCCCGACGCGCGTTTCGAATATGTTTCTTCGTCAAGAAACATATTCGAAACGCGCGTCGGGCGCACGCAGGTTCTGGACTCGGCCCCCCTGAAGGTAGATCATCTGCGGTAATGATTTGTCCATTTAATTACTAGCCTACATATATACGGAAAGCTTGCATGCAGCAATATCATGACCGCCGAATTACCCACTAGCTATTAACCACTACATGTGGGTATCTACTTATATAGTGAGTCGATAGATTGTAGGGGTATTAACCCACGGATTTCCAGTGTACTTGGACACATATGTATGCGGTGAAACTAACATCATTCCCATCCACCTCGCTGTGCTATAATCACTTTCCTGCACCTAGTCACTTTATATATAACAAGTAGTTATACCACTGCAACATTTACATTTTATTTTATTTTATTTTGTTGCACTCAAATCATTTTATGCACTTTAGTTGTTGGTTTGAAATATGCTGATATAATTTTTTACACTTGGTCATTATATGGATTTTTTATACAATTTTTGTGTATTTTTATTTTTTAGCACTTTTGCTGTTCATGGACAATAATACATGTAAATTTTTATGAGGTTTTGCACTGATTTTCATAAATTAATTTTAATATTTTAGTGGATATTTAGCCTCACTTTGTCTGGTTTGACCAGCTTATTTCACTGTTATACTAATTTTAGTTAGTTTATTTTTTTTATATACACAGCGAGTAAAGATAATTTTATCCTTGGTGGGCTGCTACCCTCATTATTTAGGGGTTCTGGGATACCAGATAAAATCTCCTGCATTTCTGTTATTATATTAGTTATATTTTATTCACATGTATAATTTTTATAAAACTTTTTATGTATGAATTGCCAATAGATTTAATAAAGGCTTATTATTGATCCTAATGGTGTGATACTTCCTAGTGATTTCCTATTCTGTGGTGGCTGGGTGGTTCGGTTCTACTGTTGGAGACCTAGAGGAAGCCGGATGGTAAAACTAGGCTCTGCACGTAACTCCCTTGTATGTTGCAAGATGTAGATTGTGGCAAGGAATGTTCATTACTCTCCAAGTTGATGATGGCTGACTGCATGGGTATATACATTTTTTAACATCCTACCCTCCTGGGGCAGGAGATTGTTAGCCCTCCTCATCCCCATCCCCGGAAGTACAGACGAGTGAATCCATGAAATTCCATTCAGGCTGATTCACTCAATTTTAGGGGAGAGATTTGATTCATTTTCAATAAATCAAATTTGTAAGGGTGAGGTTTAAGGGTTAACATCTCTCATTGTGGAGACTGACCTGCCAGTGTAAGGAGACTTATAGGCCTTGCAATGGGAATGGGAAATTGAACTCTAGTGCCATCTATTGGAAGTGGCAATCCTAAACCTCAATATTAACAACTTTAAACAGGTTGACCACTACTAGGACAACCCCTTCTTGATCTAAATGTTTGGCCCTGATAAAATAAAAAAGCCTATGCTCACCTCCCGCGGTGTTGGCACTCGCGGTTCCGGTGCTCTCGAGCGGTTGTTACGACATGTGTTGCCCGGCTCTCAATCAACGCTGGCGTCACTGTCTCCGTCTTTGTAGGAATTGAACATTAAGAGGATGTCCGGGCTGAGGCCACTCTTTAGAGGGTTGATATTGACTTTTAGGATTGCTCTATCCAATAAGTGGCTCTAAAATTTTAGTCCTCTTCCTTCTCCCCGTCTTGCAATGTCACCCATCATTTTTCCCATCATGTAGTAATGTCCACATCCCGGTCCTCCTTTTGAAGCAATGTTCCCCATACTTGTCCCCAATCTTGTAGCAATATCCCCTATCCTGGTCCTGCTCTTGTCATAATATTCCCCATCCTGGTCCCTTTCTTGTAACAGTGCCTCCTATCCTTGTCCCACTTTTGTAGCAATGCCCCCATCCTGGTCCCCCTTTTGTAGCAATGTCCCCATCCATGTAGCTATCTTGTAGCCATGTCTCCCATCCTGGCACCCCTCTTCTAGCAATGCTCCCATCCTCGTCCCCATTTTTAGGTTTAGTTACCCATCCTTGTCCTCCTCTTGTAGTCATATCCTTCATTCTTGTCCCCAATTTTGTAACAATGTCTCCCATCCCGGTCCTCAACCTTTAGCAATATCCCCCATCCGGGTAACCATCTTGTAGCAATTTCCCCCATCCTGGTCTCCCTCTTGTAGTAATGTCCTCATCCTTGTCTCCATCTTGTAGTAATATCCCCATCCTCGTTCCCCTCTTGTAGTAATGTCCTCATCCTTGTCCTCATCTTGTAGCAATGTCCCTTATCCTGGTATCCTCCTCTTGTAGCAAGGTCCCCCATCCTTGTATCTCCCTCTTGTAGTAATCTCCCCATCCTCGTTCCCCTCTTGTAGTAATGTCCTCATCCTTGTCCCCATCTTGTAGCAATGTCCCTTATCCTGGTATCCTCCTCTTGTAGCAAGGTCCCCCATCCTTGTATATCCCTCTTGTAGTAATGTCCCCATCCTCGTTCCTCTCTTGTAGTAATGTCCTCATCCTTGTCCCCATCTTGTAGCAAGGTCCTCAATTCTACCGCTCTTCCCATACACATTAATACACATGCTCGCTCTGGGCACACCGACATCAGTAGTCAGCTTCTGATTGGCCGGTTCCGGGTATTTCGGTGCAGAGAGCTGGTCTCTGCGCCACAATATATTTCAATTGAATGTTCATCCAAGAATGCACATTCAGCTGAAAAGAATCACTGGTGTCAGCGGCCCCCTGGACCAGGCATCGAACACGAGAGTTCCCGTGCTCCTGGCCCGCAGGATGCAGTCTCAGGAGCCGTGTGTTTGAGACCCCTGCGCTAGGTCTTCCACTGGGCATTATTGCTAACTTGGCCCCAAGCGGTCACGTGAGTCAAGAAGGACATCATTGACATCCTTGATGCTTCTCGCGACCACGACACATGATATTGACTTGCTTTGTGCCTCATGTGACTACTCAATGTCTCGGCAGCGGCCCTGCCTGATGGAAGACCAGATGGAAGACCAGAAGGGAGCATTTGACCAAAGAGGTGCCGATTGGAAGACTGGGCAGGGAGTGGTTCAGCAGCAGTAGGACAGGTACAGGGAGGGCTGTGGAAAGGTGAATATAAGAGTTTGTTGTCATTTTTTAGCCCCCTCCTGTCCTTCAGGTGGAAACACAATGGGAAGTTCCACCAGTTTCCAAAGCCAGGGGCCTGAAGACCCCTTGTGTTCTTACCACTGAGTTATTCCTTGGGTATGGTGAAGTCCATCGAGCGGCTTAGATTCCTACGTATTGTCTATCACTGGAGAAAGTAGGTTCACTTGGACTCAGTCGTTTTCCTAGTAAATGATTGAAAACTGTCAGGTCTCATAGAAGTTTTAGCACAAAAGTCATCAGCATTAATTTCGGCAATTACACATATTTTTACCGCTGGGGTTAGTGCTGCCAGATGGCACCCCGTTCAGTTTACGATTGGAAGAACTGGCCGGACGTTAATGTACTTGGGCTGAGACTCATTCCGAAGTCTAAGTGCATTAATATGTTCTTATAAATCATCGTGACTTCAAAAATAAACACGTAAAAATGGTAACAATTGTATCCTGATTTACCCTTTTGCCACAAGCTATTAGAGGTACATTTTTAGCTTCAAAATGTAGAAGCTATACTTATAGGGAAGCAATTATCAGAAAACGACCTATTGTTTAAATCAGGTTATGCTAAATATATATAGTTTTACATATTTAGTAAGTTTTTTTTATATATATACAATCTGTATTAAAAATATAAATCTTGCAATTCCAACACCGACCACTGGGGCCTTTTTAGAGTCTAACTTCCTGTTGTTTCAGGAAATGCACATGTACATTAGCTGCAATAAACAAGCTCCGGCCCTATTTTCTATACTAAAGCATCAAATGAGCATGTACAAAGGTCATAGTGAAAGGAGGAATATATGTGACATCGCCAGTTGTGATTGATGGATCCTGTGTTATCAGATGTGTATAGAGGGGATATCACTCATTGTAATCCTGCCTCTGATGATAAGGAGCCTGCTGAAAACTCTTCCCTGAAAAGACATGAATAAAATGCCATTGGGAATGAGACTGACTGTCCATTGGTAAAAGATCTTTTTCTTCATTGTCAGATATGGTCAATTTTACGCTTCTTCTGGGGATAGCTTGTATTCCAGGAGATTGAAGTCAAACTTTTTCAATCTTTTTTCCACTCCACTCCCCGCCATCATCTGTCAGGTAAGAGTCAGTAGGACTCCACACACATCTGATGTTTGACCACTGCTACCGAAGACAATGAGTTCGGCCAATGTTTCACCCTATTTTGAATCGGTCCATTATATCTATAATGAAAAGTGTACCTGCAGTGTCCGGGCAGCGTGACCCAGTGTTTAAAGCAAAGCCCAAAGTAACGAAGCATACAATACAAATGTTGTAAAATACCATAATTTGTCACTACATGATCCAGTTTCTCACAATCCAGCAATAATTCTGTTACCGGACTGAAAAATAACCAAAAGATAAAACAGATCAATTACATGGATATAACAGCAAAAATATTTCTTCTTATGCACAACAAGAATATAACTACTATAATACTGCTCCTATGTACAAGAATATAACTACTATAATACTGCCCCTATGTACAAGAATATAACTACTATAATACTGCTCCTATGTACAAGAATATAACTACTATAATACTGCCCCTATGTACAAGAATATAACTACTATAATACTGCTCCTATGTACAAGAATATAACTACTATAATACTGCTCCTATGTACAAGAATATAACTACTATAATACTGCTCCTATATACAAGAATATAACTACTATAATACTGCTCCTATGTACAAGAATATAACTACTATAATACTGCTCCCCTATGTACAAGAATATAACTACTATAATACTGCTCCCTATGAACAAGAATATAACTACTATAATACTGCTCCCCTATGTACAAGAATATAACTACTATAATACTGCTCCCTATGAACAAGAATATAACTACTATAATACTGCCCCTATGTACAAGAATATAACTACTATAATACTGCTCCTATGTACAAGAATATACCTACTATAATACTGCCCCCTATGTACAAGAATATAACTACTATAATACTGCCCCCTATATACAAGAATATAACTACTATAATACTGCTCCTATGTACAAGAATATAACTACTATAATACTGCTCCTATGTACAGGAATATAACTACTATAATACTGCCCCCTATGTACAAGAATATAACTACTATAATACTGCCCATATGTACAAGAATATAACTACTGCAATAATGCCCCCTATGTACAAGAATATATCTACTATAATACTGCCCCTATGTACAAGAATATAACTACTATAATACTGCTCCTATGTACAAGAATATAACTACTATAATACTGCCCCTATGTACAAGAATATAACTACTATAATACTGCTCCTATGTACAAGTGTCACGCCCTACCAAAGGATCAATCGGGTGGACCCACTGGACCGCAAATACAGCGGTTGCTGATACCAGGAAGGGAGAGCCAGACCAGGGAAGCAGGTTCAAAAGCTTTATTGCAAGAAATACAAATATACTAGGGGAGACACCCCAAAGGAAGGCCACAGGACCAAAACACCAGGGTGCCTCTAAGGAGTCCAAGGCTTGGAGTGACCCCTATACAGGGATTTCCCCTTGACCTCCAATAGAGGGTCCGATGAAGCAGAAACCTGTGTAAAACCGACCTAGGAGGTTGAGAAGAAATGAACGGACAAAAACGGGGCAGAATGAGGAACTTGGAAGCAGGCTGAAGACTGCAGGGAACCGCACTGGATACGGGACTCAGGATGCCGAGAAGACCAGACAAGATCCTAGGGAAAAAGGTAAACAGAGTAAGACAGGCAAATAGGACTGGTAAGCCTAGCTAGACAAGACCTGGAGCAGAGACTTCAGGATAATAGAAGTTGCCCAGGCGGCGTCCAGGAGTGACTGAGATCCTTATATACCTCCAGCCTCAGGTGATAGGCCGGGAGGAGGGGCAGTGAGTGGAGAGGGGCTGGCCCTTTAAGAAGCCAGAGAGCTCGCCTGCCTGCCCCCTATGCACTCCCTAGGAGAGGAAGAGGAAGGAGGAAGTGCAGCAGACATGGGAGCAAAGACCTGGGCAGCATGTCTGCAGGGACGGACCCCGGAGCGCCGGCGGACGACCGGAGCGTGACCCTGCTGGCTCAGGACAGGACCAGAAGAGGTATGAGCAGGCGGGGAAGAGAAAGTGGGTACCCCGGACCGCGAGGTGGTGACAGTACCCCTCCTCTAGGCCCCCCCGGGCGGGGACTGGCAAGGAACCGACGTAGGAGACGAGGAGCATGGATGTTGCCCTCCGGTTCCCAGGACCTCTCCTCAGGACCAAACCCCTTCCAGTCGACCAGGTACCATGTGGCACGCCCTCTCTTCTTCATGTCCAGGATGGCACTGACCTCATACTCATCATTGGCCGAAATCGGAGGCGGACGCTCTCCCGGATCCTGGGAGAAGCAGTTGAGGATCACAGGTTTGAGGAGGGAACGGTGGAAAGAATTATGTATTCGCAGAGAAGGAGGCAGTAGCAGCCGATAGCACACATCGTTGAGTCTCCGGGACACCTCGAATGGTCCGATGTACCGAGGTCCGAGCTTGAAGGAGGGCACCTTAAGGCGGACGTACTTGGCTGATAACCATACCTTGTCACCCGGTTGAAACATCTGGGCATCAAGTCTTCTCTTGTCGGCATGGTCCTTCATACGCAGGGATGCTTTCACAAGAGCTTCACGAGTCTTGTTCCAGATGTTGGCGAAGTCGCGAGCCACAGCCTCTGCTGCAGGATTGGGAGTCGCGATGTCCAAGGGAGTTGGGATCCTCGGGTGCTGTCCATATACAATAAAAAAATGGAGTGTTACGAGAGGACTCACCAACATGATTATTGTACGAGAACTCCGCCCAAGGCAGTAGGGACGTCCAGTTGTCGTGGTGTGCGTTGACAAAGTGTCGTAGAAAACCTGCCAACACCTGGTTTACCCGTTCCACCTGTCCGTTAGACTGTGGATGATAAGCCGAAGAGAAGTCCAAGGCAATATCGAGTTTCCCGCAGAGACCGCCAGAATCGGGACACGAATTGTACTCCCCTATCGGAAACAATGTTGGAGGGTAAACCATGCAACCGGAGGATATGTTGAACAAACAACTCGGCCAGCTTGGGTGCCGAAGGAAGACCAGGCAGAGAAACGAAGTGACTCATCTTGGAAAATCTGTCCACCACGACCCAGATGACAGTATTCCCGGAGGATGCAGGGAGATCCGTGATGAAGTCCATCGCAATGTGTTGCCATGGTTTTGATGGTATAGGCAAGGGCAAGAGTTGACCGGCGGGAAGCCGTTTGGGGGTCTTGTTGCGGGCACAGGAAGAACAGGCAGAGACGTAGTCTGACACCTCTTGACGCATCCCAGGCCACCAGTAGTGCCGACCGATCAACTGTAGAGTCTCTCAGGCCCGCGTGACCGGCTAGTAAGGAGGAATGTCCCCAGCGAAGGACGCGTTCTCGATTCTGTTCGGGAACCAGCGTCTTACCAGGAGGTACCTGCGACAGTAGAAGCGGTGCAACCATGATCACCTTGGATGGATCGATGATGGGACGAGGTTCCTCCTCCTGATCGTTGGTAAGAAAAGACTGGGAAAGGGCGTCAGCCTTGATATTCTTATCTGCGGGACGAAAATGAAGACGGTAGTCAAACCGAGCAAAGAATAAAGACCAACGGGCCTGGCGAGGATTGAGCCTCTGGGCAGACTGGAGATAGGCCAAGTTCTTGTGGTCGGTGTAGATCACCACTGGGTGCACCGCGCCCTCTAGGAGGTAACGCCACTCCTCCAAGGCCATCTTGATGGCAAGCAACTCATGGTCACCAATGGAGTAGTTCCGCTCACAGGGGGTAAAGGCCTTCGAAAAAAAGCCGCAAGAAACCACACGTCCGGAGGCGGCTTTCTGCGTGAGGACGGCCCCGGCACCTGTGGAGGATGCATCCACCTCCAGAAAGAACTGCTTCTCCGCGACGGGCCTGTGCAGGGCTGGTGCGGAGGAGAAGGCCCATTTGAGTGCCTGGAAAGAACACTCGGCCTCTGGAGTCCATCCATTAGCAGGTACTCCCTTGCGTGTGAGTCCTGTGAGAGGCTTGACCAGATCCGAGAAGTGCTGGATAAACTGCCGGTAGTAGTTGGCGAATCCTATGAACCACTGGATGGCTTTGATCCTGACCGGCCGAGGCCAGTTCATGATGGCCGACACCTTGTCAGGATCCATCTCCAGCCCAGAGTCAGAGACGATGTATCCAAGGAACGGCAGAGAAGACCGCTCAAAGAGGCATTTCTCATACTTGGCATACAAGCGATTCTCCCGTAATCGAAGGAGAACTCGTCGGACGTCTCTTCTGTGTGTGGGTAGGTCTGGGGAGAAAACCAAGATGTCATCCAGGTATACCACTACACATACGTACAGCATGTCACGGAAGACGTCGTTCACGAACTCCTGGAAAACGGCTGGTGCGTTGCTCCGAAGTGACCATCACGGGTGTTGAAGGCGGTTTTCCACTCGTCACCGGCCCGGATGCGGACTAGGTTATAAGCCCCTCGCAGGTCCAGCTTGGTGAAGATCCGGGCTCCCCGGAGCCGATCGAAGAGTTCTGGAATAAGAGGTAGTGGGTACTTATTCTTTACCGTGATAGCGTTTAATCCGCGGTAGTCAATGCAAGGACGCAAAGACCCGTCCTTCTTTTTCACGTAGAAGAACCCGGCTCCCACAGGGGATGTGGACCTCTGGATGAATCCCCGGGCCAAGCTGTCTGTGACGTATTTTGACATCGCCTGAGTCTCAGCAGGGGACAGAGGGTAGATTCGTCCTGTAGGAAAAGAAGCACCTGGAACCAAATCGATGGGACAATCATAAGGCCTGTGCGGGGGCAAGACCTCTGCTTCTCGTTTATCGAAGACATCCGCATATGCGCAGTAGGCCTCCGGAAGTCCGGGCAAGGACGTAGGTGAGGGAGGCAAATGGATAGGCCGGACGGACAGCAGGCAACGGCTATGGCAGGCTGATCCCCAACGCTGGACCTCCCCATTACGCCAGTCTATGACTGGCTCATGCGTACGCAGCCATGGCAGACCGAGCAAGAAAGGCGGGGAGAGAGTGGGTAGCACGTAAAAGGCAATCTTCTCAGCATGGAGAGCTCCGATCTGAAGCTCCACCTCACTGGTAATGCCCTCAACGGAATCTTGTAGGGGTCTCCCGTCTATAGTGGTGATGATGCGGGGATGCTGCAGGGGGTGTATAGGAATGCCGAGGCGGAGAGCCATGTCTCGCTGAATAAAGTTACCTGCAGATCCTGAGTCCAAATACACCAACTCTGAGAATCGCCTGTCACCGACCTTCACCTGTATGGAAACAGTTAACGGTTGAGAGGTATCACTCTCACCTAGGATGGCCTCTCTTACCTGTCCTAGGTGGAGGAGTTTTCTGGTCTTCTGGGACATTGCCAGCGAAAATGGTTGGAGCCACCACAATAGAGACACAACCTCCGGGCGACTCTCTCCTCACGCTCCCGGGGACTCAGCCGGAGACGATCCACCTCCATGGGTTCGGGTGCTTCAGCAGATGAAGTGTTACCTGGTAACAGAGGCCTCTGAAAAGAGGGTGCCAATCGAGGTGGTCTTCTCTCCTGGGTTCTCTCCTTGGTGCGTTCTTGTAGGCGGCGATCTATCCGGATGGCAAGGGAGATGTATTCGTCGAGGGTACCGGCAAGATCTCGTACGGCGAGCTCGTCCTTCAGGCGACTGGATAACCCTCTCCGAAAGACACCGATCAGGGGCTCGTCAGACCAGCGAAGCTCAGAAGCCAAAGTGCGAAACTGTATGGCGTATTGGCCAACCGACAGAGTACCTTGCTGTAAGTTGAACAACTCCTCCGTGGCAGAAGCCACCCGACCTGGCTCATCGAAGATCTTCCGGAAGGTGTCCAAGAACGCCCGCAAATCGGAAACAATGGGGTCCTCTCTCTCCAGTAGTGGGTTGAACCAGGCCAAGGCCTCGCCCTCCAGGTGTGATGCCAGAAAGGCCACTTTCGCCACATCCGTAGGGTATTGATGAGGGAGAAGCCTGAAATGCAGCTGGCATTGGTTGATAAAACCCCTGCACATTTTTGGATCCCCAGAGTACCTGGTGGGTTTGCAGAGACGAGGGGAAGAGAAGACGCCTCCTACGGCACCGGAACTCAACACGGATGCAGCAACCGGGGCAGAAGGAGACCGCTGCAGATTCGAGAGCCGCTCGTCCACAGACGTCATGTAATCCAGCATCTGGGTCTGTATCCATCCTTGTTGATCCAGCTCCTGATGGAGATCTGCAAGATGAGAGGAGTAAGATGCATCCACCCCCTGAGGGGAACTTAGACGGGCCTCAAGGGTCCGCATGAAAGCAACAAGCTGTTCCTGGCTCTGGCGGAGACTAGCGAGCTCTCTCTGAGCATCGAACCTGGCATCAGCGGGGTCCATGGCCTGGGCAAAATCTGTCACGCCCTACCGAAGGACCAATCGGGTGGACCCACTGGACCGCAACTACAGCGGTTGCTGATACCAGGAAGGGAGAGCCAGACCAGGGAAGCAGGTTCAAAAGCTTTATTGTAAGAAATACAAATAAACTAGGGGAGACACCCCAAAGGAAGGCCACAGGACCAAAACACCAGGGTGCCTCTTAGGAGTCCAAGGCTTGGAGTGACCCCTATACAGGGATTTCGCCTTGACCTCCAATAGAGGGTCCGATGAAGCAGAAACCTGTGTAAAACCGACCTAGGAGGTTGGGAAGAAATGAACGGACAAAATCGGGGCAGAATGAGGAACTTGGAAGCAGGCTGAAGACTGCAGGGAACCGCACTGGATACGGGACTCAGGATGCCGAGAAGACCAGACAAGATCCTAGGGAAAAAGGTAAACAGAGTAAGACAGGCAAATAGGACTGGTAAGCCTAGCTAGACAAGACCTGGAGCAGAGACTTCAGGATAATAGAAGTTGCCCAGGCGGCGTCCAGGAGTGACTGAGATCCTTATATACCTCCAGCCTCAGGTGATAGGCCGGGAGGAGGGGCAGTGAGTGGAGAGGGGCTGGCCCTTTAATAAGCCAGAGAGCTCGCCTGCCTGCCCCCTATGCACTCCCTAGGAGAGGAAGATGAAGGAGGAAGTGCAGCAGACATGGGAGCAAGGACCCGGGCAGCATGTCTGCAGGGACGGACCCCGGAGCGCCGGCGGACGACCGGAGCGTGACCCTGCTGGCTCAGGACAGGACCAGAAGAGGTATGAGCAGGCGGGGAAGAGAAAGTGGGTGCCCCGGACAGCGAGGTGGTGACAACAAGAATATAACTACTATAATACTGCCCCTATGTACAAGAATATAACTAATATAATACTGCCCCCTATGTACAAGAATATATCTACTATAATACTGCCCCTATGTACAAAAATATAACTACTATAATACTGCTCCTATGTACAAGAATATACGGTAACTACTATAATACTACCCCTATGTACAAGAATATAACTACTATAATACTGCTCCTATGTACAGGAATATAACTACTATAATACTGCCCCCTATGTACAAGAATATAACTACTATAATACTGCCCATATGTACCAGAATATAACTACTATAATACTGCCCCCTATGTACAAGAATATGTCTACTATAATACTGCCCCTATGTACAAGAATATAACTACTATAATACTGCTCCTATGTACAAGAATATAACTACTATAATACTGCCCCTATGTACAAGAATATAACTACTATAATACTGCCACTATGTACAAGACTATAACTACTATTATACTTCTCCCTATGTACAAGAATATAACGACTATAATACTGCCCCTATGTACAAGAATATAACTGCTATAATACTGCCCCCTATTTACAAGAATATAACTACTATAATACTGCCCATATGTACCAGAATATAACTACTATAATACTGCCCCCTATGTACAAGAATATGTCTACTATAATACTGCCCCTATGTACAAGAATATAACTACTATAATACTGCTCCTATGTACAAGAATATAACTACTATAATACTGCCCCTATGTACAAGAATATAACTACTATAATACTGCCACTATGTACAAGACTATAACTACTATTATACTTCTCCCTATGTACAAGAATATAACGACTATAATACTGCCCCTATGTACAAGAATATAACTGCTATAATACTGCCCCCTATTTACAAGAATATAACTACTATAATACTGCCCCTATGTACAAGAATATAACTAATGTAATACTGCTCCTATGTACAAGAATATAACTACTATAATACTGCTCCTATGTACAAGAAGATAACTACTATAATACTGCTCCTATGTACAAAATATAACTACTATAATACTGCCCCCTATGTACAAGAATATAACTACTATAATACTGACCCTATGTACAAGAATATAACTACTATAATACTGCCCCTATGTACAAGAATATAACTACTATAATACTGCCCCTATGTACAAGAATATAACTACTATAATACTGCCCCCTATGTACAAGAATATAATAACTACTATTATACTTCTCCCTATGCACAAGAATATAACTACTATAATACTGCCCCTATGTAAAAGCATATAACTGCTATAATACTGCTCCCTTTTACAAGAATATAACTACTATAATACTGTCCTCTATGTACAAGAATATAACTACTATAATACTGCTCCTATGTACAAGAATACAACTACTATAATACTGCTCCTATGTACAAGAATATAACTACTATAATACTGCTCCTTATGTACAAGAATATAACTACTATAATACTGCTCCTATATACAAGAATATAACTACTATAATACTGCTCCTATGTACAAGAATATAACTACTATAATACTGCTCCTATGTACAAGAATATAACTACTATAATGCTGCTCCTATGTACAAGAATATAACTACTATAATACTGCTCCTTATGTACAAGAATATAACTACTATAATACTGTCCCCTATGTACAAGAATATAACTACTATAATACTGTCCCCTATGTACAAGAATATAACTACTATAATACTGCTCCTATGTACAAGAATATAACTACTATAATACTGCCCCCTATGTACAAGAATATAACTACTATAATACTGCTCCTATGTACAAGAATATAACTACTATAATACTGTCCCCTATGTACAAGAATATAACTACTATAATACTGCTCCTATGTACAAGAATATAACTACTATAATACTGCCCCCTATGTACAAGAATATAACTTCTATAATACTGCCCCTATGTACAAGAATATAACTACTATAATACTGCCCCTATGTACAAGAATATAACTACTATAATACTGCCCCTATGTACAAGAATATAACTACTATAATACTGCTCCTATGTAGAAGAATATAACTACTATAATACTGCTCCTTTGTAGATAAATATTACTGACATAATGCTACCCCTCATAGATAATATGTAAGTGAAGCCTGTATAAGTGAAGAAGAGATTCATGGGTACATATAATGGAAGTTACCCCCTTTGCTGTCCCTGGAGGATTTTAGTGATTTCATCGTTTTCAGGAAGGTAGTGAAGTTACATTGTGTCACCGGATCTGTGCAGTGTTGCGTTGACCCCGTGACTCCGCTTCCCGTACGTTCCAGCTTCTCACATAGCCTCTTGGTATTCGCTGCTGTTATCATTGACCTGGGTGTCCACACCCTGATATCTGGCCTCAACAGTCTCCTCACTCTGACACGTTGGAGCCGTGCAATGTACATGAACTGTAAATCTCGTGTAGTTTTCTTCTGTTTTCCATCGTCCATGGGCTTTGATTTGACAGGCATATATATACTGTATTTTTATGACCCTCGGTACATTACACAGGAGACATATAAGCGGTGAAGAACAATATGATTAATATTACCATAAAATACACATATTGTGCTTCTCAGGATCTGCACGGCTTTTGGTCCTTTTTTTTTTTTTTTAAACGTTCTCAAAAAATCTAAAAATCTTTAGGATTTTAAAAAAGTCAAAGAAACTGACTTAAAGGGGTATTCCCATCTCAAAGATCCTATTCCAAATAGTAGTAGGTGTAATAATAATAATATTAGCAAATATCTCCAATTAGAAATGTTGTATAGTTTTTCTGATTCGCTATATCTCTTTCTTCATGTGCAGGCATTGCAGCACCTTAGGTATCCATGGTTACGACCACTGATATAGTGACAGCTTGTTGCTAGTGGTCGTATCCATGGATACCTAAGCTTCTGCATTCATGCACATGAGGAAAGAGACATAGCGAATCAGGAAAACTATACTATATTTCTAATTGGAGAAATTTGCGAATATTATTATTATTACACCTACTACATATTGGAATAGGATCTTGGAGATGGGAATACCTCTTTAAAGAAACACTCTGGGCAAAACTGATATAATGAGATATTCCATGTACAGGGTCAGGGAATGACAGCGGGATATTCTCTATGGTGGTCATCTTAGGTTTGCCACTGTGTATACATTTTGCCCACCGAGTTCCTTTAACCCCTTCACCCCCAAGGGTGGTTTGCACGTTATGGAGCGGGCCAATTTTTACAATTCTGACCACTGTCCCTTTATGAGGTTATAACTCTGGAACGCTTCAACAGATCTTGGTGATTCTGACAATGTTTTCTTGTGACATATTGTACTTCATGATAGTGCTAAAATTTCTTTGATATTACGTTTATTTGTGAAAAAAATGGAAATTTGGCGAAAATTTTGAAAATTTCACAATTTTTCAACTTTGAATTTTTATGCAAATAAATCACAGTGATATGTCACACAAAATACTTAATAAGTAACATTTCCCACATGTCTACTTTACATCAGCACAATTTTGGAACCAAAATTTTTTTTTGTTAGGGAGTTATAAGGGTTAAAATTTGACCAGCAATTTCTCATTTTCACAACACCATTTTTTTTTTAGGGACCACATCTCATTTGAAGTAATTTTGAGGGGTCTATATGATAGAAAATACCCAAGTGTGACACCATTCTAAAAACTGCACCCCTCAAGGTGCTCAAAACCACATTCAAGAAGTTTATTAACCCTTCAGGTGTTTCACATGAATTTTTGGAATGTTTAAATAAAAATGAGCATTTAACTTTTTTTTCACACAAAATTTACTTCAGCTCCAATTTGTTTTATTTTACCAAGGGTAACAGGAGAAAATGGACTCCAAAAGATGTTGTACAATTTGTCCTGAGTACGCCGATACCCCATATGTGGGGGTAAACCACTGTTTGGGCGCATGACAGAGCTCGGAAGCGAAGGAGCGTCATTTGACTTTTCAATGCAAAATTGACTGGAATTGAGATGGGACGCCATGTTGCGTTTGGAGAGCCCCTGATATGCCTAAACATTGAAACCTCCCACAAGTGACACCATTTTGGAAAGTAGACCCCCTAAGGAGCATATCTAGAGGTGTGGTGAGCACTTTGACTCACCAAGTGCTTCACAGAAGTTTATAATGCAGAACTGTAAAAATAAAAAAATCATATTTTTTCACAAAAATGATTTTTTCGCCCCCAGTTTTTTATTTTCCCAAGGGTAAGAGAAGAAATTGGACCCCAAAAGTTGTTGTACAATTTCTCCTGAGTACGCTGATACCCCATATGTGGGGGTAAACCACTGTTTGGGCGCATGGGAGAGCTCGGAAGGGAAGGAGCGCCGTTTGACTTTTCAATGCAAAATTGACAGGAATTGAGGTGGGACGCCATGTTGCATTTGGAGAGCCACTAATGTGCCTAAACATTGAAACCCCCCACAAGTGACACCATTTTGGAAAGTAGACCCCCTAAGGAACTTATCTAGAGGTGTGGTGAGCACTTTGACCCACCAAGTGCTTCACAGAAGTTTATAATGCAGAACCGTAAAAATAAAAAATCATATTTTTTCACAAAAATTATATTTTCACCCTCAATTTTTTATTTTCCCAAGGGTAAGAAGAAATTGGACCCCAAAAGATGTTTTACAATTTGTCCTGTGTACGCTGATACCCCATATGCGGGGGTAAACCACTGTTTGGGCGCATGGGAGAGCTCGGAAGGGAAGGAGCGCCGTTTGACTTTTCACTGCAAAATTGACAGGAATTGAGATGGGACGCCATGTTGCGTTTGGAGATCCACTGATGTGCCTAAACATTGAAGCCCCCCCACAAGTGACACCATTTTGGAAAGTAGACCCCCTAAGGAACTTATCTAGAGGTGTAGTGAGCATTTTGACCCACCAACTGTTTCACAGAAGTTTATAATGCAGAGCCGTAAAAATAAAACAAACATTTTTTTCCCACAAAAATTATTTTTTAGCCCCCAGTTTTGTATTTTCCCGAGGGTAACAGGAGAAATTGGACCCCAAAAGGTGTTCTCCAATTTGTCCTGAGTATGCTGATACCCCATATGTGGGGGGGAACCACTGTTTAAGCACATGGGAGGGCTCGGAAGGGATGGAGCGCCATTTTGAATGCAGACTTAGATGGAATGGTCTGCAGGCGTCACATTGCGTTTGCAGAGCCCTAATGTACCTAAACAGTTAAAAAAAACCACAAGTTACACCATTTTGGAAAGTAGACCCCCTAAGCAACTCATCTAGATGTGTTGTGAGAGTTTTGAACCCTCAAGTGTTTCACTACAGTTTATAACGCATAGCCGTGAAAATTAAAAAAAAAAAATTTTCCCCCCAAATTATTTTTTAGCCCCCAGTTTTGTATTTTCCCAAGGGTAACAGGAGAAATTGGACCCCAAAAGTTGTTGTCCAATTTGTCTTGAGTACGCTGATACCCCATATGTGGGGGGGAAACACCGTTTGGGCGCATGGGAGGGCTCGGAAGGGAAGGAGCGCCATTTGGAATGCAGACTTAGATGGAATGGTCTGCAGGCGTCACATTGCATTTGCAGAGGCCCTAATGTACCTAAACAGTAGAAACCCCCCACAAGTGACACCATTTTGGAAAGTAGACCCCCTAATGAACTCATCTAGATGTGTTGTGAGAGCTTTGAACCCCCAATTGTTTCACTACAGTTAATAACACAGAGCCATGCAAATAAAAAATATTTTTTTTCCACAAAAATTATTTTTTAGCCCCCAGTTTTGTATTTTCCCAAGGGTAACAGGAGAAATTGGACCCCAAAAGTTGTTCTCCAATGTGTTCTGAGTACGCTGATACCCCATATGTTGGGGTAAACCCCTGTTTGGGCGCACGGGAGAGCTCGGAAGGGAAGGAGCACTGTTTTACTTTTTCAATGCAGAATTGGCTGAAATTGAGATCGGACGCCATGTCGCGTTTGGAGAGCCCCTGATGTGCCTAAACAGTGGAAACCCCCCAATTATAACTGAAACCCTAATCCAAACACACCCCTAACCCTAATCCCAACGGTAAACCTAACCACACCTCTAACCCAGACACACCTCTAACCCTAATCCCAACCCTATTCCCAACCGTAGATGTAATCCAAACCCTAACCCTATCTTTAGCCCCAACCCTAACCCTAACTTTAGCCCCAACCCTAACCCTAGCCCCAACCCTAACCCTAGCCCCAACCCTAACCCTAGCCGCAACCCTAACCCTAGCCCCAACCCTAACCCCAACCCTAGCCCCAACCCTAACCCTAGCCCTAACCCTAGCCCTAACCCTAATGGTAAAATGGAAATAAATACATTTTTTAAATTTTTTTATTTTTCCCTAACTAAGGGGGTGATGAAGGGGGGTTTGATTTACTTTTATAGCGGGTTTTTTAGCGGATTTTTATGATTGGCAGCTGTCACACACTGAAAGAAGCTTTTTATTGCAAAAAATATCTTTTGCGTTACCACATTTTGAGAGCTATAATTTTTCCATATTTGAGTCCACAGAGTCATGTGAAGTTTTGTTTTTTGCGGAACGAGTTGACGTTTTTATTGGTAACATGTTCGGGCACGGGAGATTTTTTGATCGCTTTTTATTCCGATTTTTGTGAGGCAGAATGACCAAAAACCAGCTATTCATGAATTTCTTTTGGGGGAGGCGTTTATACCGTTTCGCGTTTGGTAAAATTGATAAAGCAGTTTTATTCTTCGGGTCAGTACGATTAGAGCGATATCTCATTTCGATCATTTTTTTATGGTTTGGCGCTTTTATACGATAAAAACTATTTTATAGAAAAAATAATTATTTTGGCATCGCTTTATTCTGAGGACTATAACTTTTTTATTTTTTCGCTGATGATGCTATATTGCAGCTCGTTTTTTGCGGGACAAGATGACGTTTGCAGTGGTACCATGGTTATTTATATCCGTCTTTTTGATCGCGTGTTATTGCACTTTTTGTTTGGCGGTATGAGAATAAAGCGTTGTTTTTTGCCTCGTTTTTTTTTTTTTTTTTTTTACGGTGTTCACTGAAGGGGTTAACTACTGATATAGTTTTATAGGTGGGGTCGTTACGGACGCGGCGATACTAAATATGTGTACTTTTATTGTTTGATTTTTTTTATTTAGATAAAGGAATGTATTTATGGGAATAATATATATATATTTTTTTCTTTATTTAGGAATTTTTTTTTTCTTTTTTTTTTTTACACATGTGGGAATTTTTTTTTTATACTTTTTTACTTTGTCCCAGGGGGGGACATTACAGATCGGTGATCTGACAGGGTGCACAGCACTCACAGCCGTGCAGGCTGCAGCTTTCATCTGCAGCCTGCTCTGCACCCGGAAGTAATCCCTGCAGGACCCAGATGCAGCCCCGCGGCCATTTTGGATCCGGAGCCTGCAGGGATAGGAGGTAGGAGACCCTCGCAGCAACGCGATCACATCGCGTTGCTCCGGGGGTCTCAGGGAAGCACGCAGGGAGCCCCCTCCCTGCGCGATGCTTCCCTGCACCGCCGGCACACCGCGATCATGTTTGATCGCGGTGTGCCGGGGGTTAATGTGCCGGGGGCGGTCCGTGACCGCTCCTGGCACATAGTGCCGGATGTCAGCTGCGATAGGCAGCTGACACCCGGCCGCGATCGGCCGCGCTCCCCCCGTGAGCACGGCCGATCGTGCTGGACGTACTATTCCTTGGGAATTAGGACCCACCCCACATGGACGGAATAGTACGTCCAATGGCAGAAAGGGGTTAAGGCCATGTTCACACTAGCAGCATTTGGTCAGTATTTTACATCAGTATTTGTAGCCAAAACCAGGAGTGGAACAATCAGAGGAAAAGTATAATAGAAACTTGTCACCACTTCTGCATTTATCACCCACTCCTGGTTTTGGCTACAAATACTGATGTATAATAATGACCAAATACTGAACTTGTGAACGAGGCCTAAGTAGAACCTTCACCTTCTTAGTATTTATACATCACACTGGCCAACTTTCACGCACACTCCCCTTTGGTAGACTGTCAACTGTGGTGCATAAAGCATGACGTTAACTTTTTTTTGACCATGCCTCCTTTAGTAGGCTAGGCTCTCGCCACGCTAATTCCATGCCCCTCTTACCTGCCCCTTGAATATGACCTTCAAGCGTCATTCTGTTGATGGAGCATCCCAACATCACACACACATGAAAACTTTGGGGAGTAACTGCTTTCCGGGATGTTTTTGTATCATCATGATGATTTACTGAAGCTTCTGGCAGTTTGTGAAGTCTCTAGTTTTTAAGAATGTTCCATGAGATGTTCAATGGATGTTCCATGAGAGTTTTCACGTAAACTCATCAAAGGTTTAACTTGAAGCTCCTGAGACACAATATATAATCTAAACTTCTGATGATAATTGGGTGGTCTGCTACAGATTACTGGACTCTTCATCTGGGCTTCAGAGCTCATCGTGCCCCATACTTCAACATCTCCAATCATAGGTAGGTCTTTCTCTTGGGCTAAGACATCATATTTGCTACTTACAATTGTGCTCTCGGGATGGGTGGAGACCATAATTATCAACTCTTTCAATTGAAAAAGGGTAGACATCCATGACTCCTTGAAGTTTGCAAATTTCCCAGGTTTTGTTGAAGCCTGTCCAAACCCTCTAGAAACCAGCTCTTCTAAAAGCTTCTTTCGCGTGACACATTGGGAGCTGGACATACAGTACAGACCAAAAGTTTGGACCCACCTTCTTATTTAAAGATTTTTCTGTATTTTCACGACTATGAAAATTGTAAATTCACACTGAAGGCATCAAAACTATGAATTAACACATGTGGAATTATATACTTAACAAAAAAGTGTGAAACACCTGAAAATATGTCTTATATTCTAGGTTCTTCTTTGATGACTGCTTTGCACACTCTTGGCATTCTCTTGATGAGCTTCAAGAGGTAGTCACCGGAAATGGTCTTCCAACAATCTTGAAGGAGTTCCAAGAGATGCTTAGCACTTGTTGGCCCTTTTGCCTTCACTCTGCGGTCCAGCTCACCCCAAACCATCTCGATAGGGTTCAGGTCTGGTGACTGTGGAGGCCAGGTCATCTGGTGTAGCACCCCATCACTCTCCTTCTTGGTCAAATAGCCCTTACACAGCCTGGAAGCGTGTTTGAGGTCATTGTCCTGTTGAAAAATAAATGATGGTCCAACTAAACGCAAACCGGATGGAATAGCATGCCGCTGCAAGATGCTGTGGTAGCCATGCTGGTTCAGAATGTCTTCAATTTTGAATAAATCCCCAACAGTGTCACCAGCAAAGCACCCCCACACCATCACACCTCCTCCTCCATGCTTCACGGTGGGAACCAGGCATGTAGAGTCCATCCATTCACCTTTTCTGCGTCGCACAAAGACACGGTGGTTGGAACCAAAGATCTCAAATGTGGACTCATCAGACCAAAGCACAGATTTCCACTGGTCTAATGTCCATTCCTTGTGTTCTTTAGCCCAAACAAGTCTCCTCTGCTTGTTGCCTGTCCTTAGCAGTGGTTTCCTAGCAGCTATTTTACCATGAAGGCCTGCTGCACAAAGTCTCCTCTTAACAGTTGTTGTAGAGATGTGTCTGCTGCTACAACTCTGTGTGGCATTGACCTGATCTCTAATCTGAGCTGCTGTTAACCTGCGATTTCTGAGGCTGGTGACTCGGATAAACTTATCCTCAGAAGCAGAGGTGACTCTTGGTCTTCCTTTCCTGGGGCGGTCCTCATGTGAGCCAGTTTCTTTGTAGCGCTTGATGGTTTTTGCCAGTGCACTTGGGGACAGTTTCAAAGTTTTCCCAATTTTTCGGACTAACTGACCTTCATTTCTTAAAGTAATGATGGCCACTCGTTTTTCTTTACTTAGCTGCTTTTTTCTTGCCATAATACAAATTCTAACAGTCTATTCAGTAGGACTATCAGCTGTGTATCCACCAGACTTCTGCTCAACACAACTGATGGTCCCAACCCCATTTATAAGGCAAGAAATCCCACTTATTAAACCTGACAGGGCACACCTGTGAAGTGAAAACCATTCCCGGTGACTACCTCTTGAAGCTCATCAAGAGAATGCCAAGAGTGTGCAAAGCAGTCATCAAAGCAAAAGGTGGCTACTTAGAAGAACCTAGAATATAAGACATAATTTTAGTTGTTTCACACTTTTTTGTTAAGTATATAATTCCACATGTGTTAATTCATAGTTTTGATGCCTTCAGTGTGAATGTACAATTTTCATAGTCATGAAAATACAGAAAAATCTTTAAATGAGAGGGTGTGTCCAAACTTTTGGTCTGTACTGTATATGACTTGGTGAACAGCAATGGATTCTACAAAGGCGGCATGGCCTTAGGTCAAAGTTTCCAGCACCAATTTTTGTACCCGTAGTAGTGTCTTTGTCCCAGATCTGAAGTTTTAAGGTTGGGTCCCGATATGTCCGGCTCTGCGCCGGATGGAAACTAACAAAGGAACTGACCCTATTGTTTGCATCGGGATCATTTCGATCTTTCCGTTACATTCGTTTTTACCAGGACAGTTGCAGGTGCCTTCACAGGGGCAGGATAACAACATTTCCTATAATTTTAGGATATGGCCCCAGACCAGTGGTAAAAAAGAAAGCCTGAAGCCAAGTGATGCATTTTTGGGTTAGGATTAGAAGATAGGAGGTGCATCAAACTCGAACAACAAAACTTCATGCAAAAGATATTTGTAGAGCCAGCCTAAACGTTAGCAGGTATGGTCTCCACAATGTTATGTTACCACTTTTTTCGCCTTCCCCATACCAGTTTCAATATAACATTCCTAGTGTTTATTCTACACTTTTATTGTCCAGACTTAGTTCAGTTCTGGCTGTGACCGTATAGGACCTGATACAGAACGGCCACTTCTGTCATGTCCTCTGCAGTTTAGGACGGGGGTGATGGACTTTGGGAAACAGAATATCTTGGCAGTCTCTGTATCTGTGGCTACTTTGTGCATTCTCTCTCTCCTCCATTACTCCTCTTATCGTCTCCCCATTGTCTCAGCCTCTCCTTCCCCCGGACACGATGCGACGTTCCTTCTTTTCTTACTTCCAGCCTGATTGTTGAGCTGCACAGATCAGTTTCCAGGATCTTCTCCTGTGTATGGCGGATTCTGTCAGGCTCCATTCTTCCTTTTGTCTTCTCACTTAATGTTCTGCACAATGAAATCCTCTGGTGACCCCGGAGAGGTTCACAAACACATATGTCATCTGCCAGGGACCTGAACTGGTTCTGTTAATGCCGCTTATCTCCAGAAAGTACCATTGTATCGTAATTATTATTATGGTTAGCATTAGTGTTGAGCATTCCGATGCTGCAAGTATCGGGTATCGGCCGATACTTGCTGTATCGGAATTTCCGATACCGAGATCCGATATTTTTGTGATATCGGGTATCGGTATCGAAACAACATTAATGTAAAAATGTGTAAAAGAAAGAATTAAAATAAAAAATATTGCTATACTCACCTGTCCGACGCAGCCTGGACCTCAGCGAAGGAACCGGCAGCGTTGTTTGTTTAAAATTCGCGCTTTTACTTGGTTACGTGAATTCCCGGCTTGTGATTGGTCAGGGCGGCCATGTTGCCGGGACGCGGACCAATCACAGCAAGCCGTGACGAAATTACGTCACGGCTTGCTGTGATTGGTCCGCGTCCCGGCAACATGGCCGCCATTAACCAATCACAAGCCGTGACGTCACGGGAGGCTGGACTTGCGCACTTTTTAAAAAACGCGCGTGTCCAGCCTCCAGTGACGTCCCGGCTTATGATTGGTCACGGCGCCATGTTGCCGGGACGCGGACCAATCACAGCAAGCCGTGACGAAATTACGTCACGGCTTGCTGTGATTGGTCCGCGTCCCGGCAACATGGCCGCCCTGACCAATCACAAGCCGGGAATTCACGTAACCAAGTAAAAGCGCGAATTTTAAACAAACAACGCTGCCGGTTCCCTCGCTGAGGTCCCGGCTGCGTCGGACAGGTGAGTATAGCGATATTTTTTATTTTAATTCTTTCTTTTACACATTTATATGGTTCCCAGGGCCTGAAGGAGAGTTTCCTCTCCTTCAGACCCTGGGAACCATCAGGGATACCGTCCGATACATGAGTCCCATTGACTTGTATTGGTATCGGGTATCGGTATCGGATTGGATCCGATACTTTGCCGGTATCGGCCGATACTTTCCGATACCGATACTTTCAAGTATCGGACGGTATCGCTCAACACTAGTTAGCATAGAATCATTAATAAGTATTTATTGTTGTTGCTATTATTGTTACTTTCTTGAGTATTTTATATAATAATGCAAAATAAATAAATATATGTATTATATCTATATCATTAATGATTAGTGATGAGCGAATATATTCGTTACTCGAGATTTCTCGAGCATGCTCGGGTGTCCTCCCAGTATTTTTTTAGTGCTCGGAGATTTAGTTTTCATCGCCGCAGATGAATGATTTACAGCTATTAGCCAACATAAGTACATGTGGGGATTCCCTAGCAACCAGGCAACCCCCACATGTACTTATGCTGGCTAACAGATGTAAATCATTCAGCTGCGGCGATGAAAACTAAATCTCCGAGCACTAAAAAATACTCGGATGACACCCGAGCATGCTCGAGAAATCTCGAGTAATGAGTATACTCGCTCATCACTATTAATGATATAAAATAATATGGATTTTATAATATTTATTATTACTTTTGTGCCGTTTTATAAATACTAGCTTTTACACATTGTAGTATTTTATATTGTGTAGATTTTTTGGAATTAGTTACATTAGTAGCATTTTATATTGTTATAAATTCTATTAGATTTTAGCATTTTTTTTTTAAATGGGAACTTGCAAGATGATTACACCCCCCACCCCTCATCAGTGTTATCCGTGTGTCCGTTTTTACCATCAGTGTTATCCGTGTGTGCGTTTTTATCATCATTGTCATCCGTTTCTCCATTTTTATCATCAGTGTCATCCGTGTATCCGTTTTTACCATCAGTGTCATCCATATATCCGTTTTTATTGTCAGTGTCATCCGTGTCTCCGTTTTTGTCATCAGTGTCATCCGTTTCTCCGTTTTTATCATCAGTGTCATCGTGTGTCCGTTTTTACCATTAGTGTCATCTGTGTCTCCGTTTTTATCATCAGTGTCATCCGTGTGTCCGTTTTTATCATCAGTGTCATCCGTTTCTCCATTTTTATCATCAGTGTCATCCGTGTTTCCGTTTTTATCATCAGTGTTATCCGTGTGTGCGTTTTTATCATCAGTGTCATCCGTTTCTCCGTTTTTACCATCAGTGTCATCCGTGTGCCCGTTTTTATCATCAGTGTCATCCGTTTCTCCCTTTTTTATCATCAGTGTCACCCATGTGTCCGTTTTTATCATCAGTGTCATCCGTGTATCCGTTTTTATCATCAGTGTCATCCGTTTGTCTGTTTTTATCATCAGTGTCATCCATGTGTCCGTTTTTATCATCAGTGTCATCCGTGTGTCTGTTTTTATCATCAGTGTCATCCATGTGTCTGTTTTTATCATCAGTGTCACCCGTGTGTCCTTTTTTATCATCAGTGTCATCCGTGTCTCCGTTTTTATCATCATTGTCATCCGTATCTCTGTTTTTATCATCAGTGTCATCCATGAATCCGTTTTTATCATCAATGTCATCCGTGTGTCCATTTTTATCATCCGTGTCATCCGTGTATCCGTTTTTATCATCAGTGTCACCAGTGTGCGTTTTTATCATCAGTGTCATCCGTGTGTCCGTTTTTATCATCAGTGTCATCCGTGTGTCCGTTTTTATCATCAGTGTCATCTATGTCTCCGTTTTTATCATCAGTGTCATCCGTGTTTCCGTTATTATCATCAGTGTCACCAGTGTCCGTTTTTATCATCAGTGTCATCCGTTTCTCCGTTTTTATCATCAGTGTCACCAGTGTATCCATTTTTATCATCAGTGTCATCCGTGTGTCTGTTTTTATCATCAGTGTCATCCGTGTGTCCATTTTTATCATCAGTGTCATCCGTGTCTCCGTTTTTATCATCAGTGTCATCCATGTATCCGTTTTTATCATCGCTGCCATCTGTGTCTCCGTTTTTATCATCAGTTTTATCCGTGTCTCCGTTTTTACCATCAGTATCATCCGTGTGTCCGTTTTTATCATCAGTGTCATCCGTGTCTCCATTTTTATCATCAGTGTCATCCGTGTATCCGTTTTTATCATCAGTGTCACCCGTGTGTCCGTTTTTATCATCAGTATCATCCGTGTGTCCGTTTTTATCATCAGTGTCATCCATGTCTCCGTTTTTATCATCAGTATCATCCGTGTGTCCGTTTTTATCATCAGTGTCATCCGTGTATCCGTTTTTATCATCACTGTCATCCGTGTGTGTTTTTATCATCAGTGTCACCAGTGTATCCGTTTTTATCATCAGTGTCATCCGTGTGTGTTTTTATCATCAGTGTCACCAGTGTATCCGTTTTTATCATCAGTGTCAGCCATGTATCAGTTTTTATCATCAGTGCCATCCGTGTATCCGTTTTTATCATCAGTGTCACCCGTGTGTGCGTTTTTATCATCAGTGTCATCCGTGTATCCGTTTTTATCATCAGTTTCATCCGTGTATCCATTTTTATCATCAGTGTCATCCGTGTCTCCGTTTTTATCATCAGTGTCATCCGTGTTTCCGTTTTTATCATCAGTTTCATCCGTGTATCCATTTTTATCATCAGTGTCATCCGGGTCTCTGTTTTTATCATCAGTGTCATGCGTGTGTCCGTTTTTATCATCAGTGTCATCTGTGTATCCGTTTTTATCATCACTGTCATCCGTGTGTGTTTTTATCATCAGTGTCACCAGTGTGTCCGTTTTTATCATCAGTGTCATCCGTGTATCCGTTTTTATCATCAGTGTCATCCGTGTGTGTTTTTATCATCAGTGTCACCAGTGTATCCGTTTTTATCATCAGTGTCATCCGTGTATCCGTTTTTATCATCAGTGTCATCCGTGTGTGTTTTTATCATCAGTGTCACCAGTGTATCCGTTTTTATCATCAGTGTCAGCCGTGTATCAGTTTTTATCATCAGTGTCATCCGTGTATCCGTTTTTATCATCAGTTTCATCCGTGTATCCATTTTTATCATCAGTGTCATCCGTGTCTCCGTTTTTATCATCAGTGTCATCCGTGTTTCCGTTTTTATCATCAGTTTCATCCGTGTATCCATTTTTATCATCAGTGTCATCCGGGTCTCTGTTTTTATCATCAGTGTCATGCGTGTGTCCGTTTTTATCATCAGTGTCACCCGTGTGTCCGTTTTTATCATCAGTGTCATCCGTGTATCCGTTTTTATCATCAGTTTCATCCGTGTATCCATTTTTATCATCAGTGTCATCCGTGTTTTTCACTGATTGATAAATAAAGAATGAAAGTATGAAGCTTCTCCGATACTTTGCTATGTCATTCATGGACTGAACACGGACTGACCACTGACGCCATCCGTGTACTGTACGTGTTTTTAGTATACCCATAGGCTTGTATTGTTTAAGCAGTGGTTAACAATAATATAGTATTTTTATCTATTAATAACAGCTTATTACTTATATTTTTATTAGAACTAGTAATAGTTCTAGTCTATAAGAATTTTTATTATTACTAGTATGTTAAGTTATGTTTATTATTATTAGAAGTTTATTATGGGACCAAACCTCGCCACACTCTTCATCCCAACCCTAACTCATCTCTTCAACCTATCACTAACAACTGGTGTTTGCCCCTCAAGCTTTAAACATGCCTCAATCACACCTACCCTCAAAAAGCCCTCTCTTGACCCATCCTCTGTATCTAGCTATCGCCCTATATCACTTTTCCCCCCTATGCCTCAAAACTACTCCCTCTTCGACCGCTTACAATCAGGCTCCCGGTCACACCACTCCACTGAAACTGCCCTAACTAAGGTCACCAATGACCTATTAACCGCCAAGAGCAAGCAACACTACCTCCTCCTCCTGGACCTGTCCTCTGCCTTTGACACAGTGGTCCATTCCCTGTTGCTGCGGACCCTCTCATCCCTTGGCATCACAGACTTGGCCCTATCCTGGATCTCGTCATACCTAACTGACCGGACATACAGCGTCTCCCACTCACGCACCACCTCCTCACCTCACCCCCTATCTGTCGGAGTTCAGTCCTTGGGCCCCTGCTCTTCTCCATTTACACCTTTGGCCTGGGACAGCTCATAGAATCTCATGGTTTTCAGTATCATCTCTATGCTGATGACACACAGATCTACATCTCTGGACCAGATATCACCACCCTACTAACCAGAATCCCTCATTGTCTATCCGCTATTTCATCCTTCTTCTCCGCTAGATTTCTAAAACTTAATATGGACAAAACAGAATTCATCATCTTTCCCCCATCTCACGCGACCCCCCCAACGAACCTATCCATTACAGTAAACGGCTGCCCACTATCCCCAGTCCCACAAGCTCGCTGTCTCGGGGTAATCCTTGACACTGATCTCACCTTTAAACCACATATCCAAGCCCTTTCCACTTCCTGCCGCCTTCAACTCAAAAATATTTCACGGATCCGTACATTCCTCAACCAAGAATCTGCAAAAACCCTAGTCCATGGCCTCATCATCTCCTGCCTCGACTACTGTAACCTCCTGCTCTGTGGCCTCCCCTCTAACACTTTCGCACCCCTCCCATCTATTCTAAACTCAGCTGCCCGACTAATCCACCTGCCCCCCCGCTATTACCCGGCCTCTCCCCTCTGTCAATCCCTTCACTGGCTCCCCATTCCCAAGAAACTCTAGTACAAAAGCCTAACCATGACATACAAAGCCATCCACAACCTGTCTCCTCCATACATCTGTGACCTCATCTCCCGGTACTTTCCTGCACGCAACCTCCGATCCTCACAAGATCTCCTTCTCTACTCCCCTCTTATCTCCTCTTCCCACAATCGCATACAAGATTTCTCTCGCATATCACCCCTACTCTGGAACTCTACCACAACACATCAGACTCTCGCCTACCATCGAAATCTTCAAAAAGAACCTGAAGACCCACCTCTTCCGAGAAGCCTACAACCTGCAGTAACCACCGATCGACCAAACCACTGCATGACCAGCTCTATCCTCACCTACTGTATTCTCATCCATCCCTTGTAGATTGTGAGCCTTCGAGGGCAGGGTCCTCCCTCCTCCTGTACCAGTTATGACTTGTATTGTTTAAGATTATTGTACTTGTGTTTATTATGTATACCCCTCCTCACATGTAAAGCACCATGGAATAAATGGCGCTATAATAATAAATAATAATAATTTATAGATTAGGTGGGCTAATTGCTGGGACCCCCACTAATTATAAGAACATGGGTCCTGTGTCCCTCGTGTGCATGGAGTGATGGTGTGCATGCATCACCTCTGCTCCATTCACCATCTGAGAGAGGTGGTCACTTGTCACACATTCTCTCTGCCGCAGAGAGGTGGTCACACCTGCTCATTACTATAGAGAGGTGGTCACTCATGCCCCTTACCGCAGAGAGGTCGTCACACATGCCCATTACCGCAGAGAGGTCGTCACACATGCCCATTACCACAGAGAGTTGGTCAAACATGCCCATTACCCCAGAGAGGTGGTCACACATGCCCATTACTGCAGAGAGGTGGTCACACATGTCCATTACCATAGAGAGGTGGTCACACCTGCCCATTACCACAGAGAGTTGGTCACACATGCCCATTACCGCAGATAGGTGGTCACACACATGTCCATTACCATAGAGAGGTGGTAACATATGTCCATTACCATAGAGAGGTGGTCGAACCTGCCCATTACCGTAGAGAAATGGTTACACCTGCCTATTACTGCACATAGGTGGTCACACATGTCCATTACCATAGAGAGGTGGTCACACCTTCCCATTACCACAGAGAGTTGGTCACACATGCCCATTACCGCAGAGAAGTGGTCACACATGTCCATTACCATAGAGAGGTGGTCACACATGCCAATTACCACAGAGAGTTGGTCACACATGCCCATTACCACAGAGAGATGGTCACATCTGCCTATTACTGCACATAGGTGGTCACACATGCCCATTGCCACAGAGAGGTGGTCACACATGCCCATTACCATAGAGAGGTGGTCACACATGACCGTTGCCATAGAGAGGTGGTCACACATGCCCATTACAGTAGAGAGGTGGTCACACATGCCGATTACTACAGAAAGGTGGTCACACATGCCCATTACAGCAGATTGGTGGTCACACATGCCCATTGCCGCAGAGAGGTGGTCACACATGCCCGTTACCATAGAGAAGTGGTCACACATGCCCATTACAGCATAGAGGTGGTCACACATTTCCATTACCATAGAGAGGTGGTCACACATGCCCATTACCACAGAGAGGTGGTCACACATGCCCATTACTGCAGAGAGGTGGTCACACCTGCCGAGTAATGCAGAGAGGTGGTCACACATGTCCATTACACAGGTGGTAACACATGCCCTTTACCATAGAGAGTTGATTACACATTTCCATTACCATAGGGAGGTGGTAACACACGCCCATTACCATAGAGAGGTGGTCACACATGCCGATTACCACAGAAAGGTGGTCACACATGCCCATTACAGCAGATTGGTGGTCACACATGCCCATTGCCGCAGAGAGGTGGTCACACATGCCTGTTACCATAGAGAAGTGGTCACACATGCCCATTACAGCATAGAGGTGGTCACACATGCCCATTACCATAGAGAGGTGGTTACACATGCCCATTGCTGCAGACAGGTGGTCACACATGCCCATTTTTGCAGAGAGGTGGTCACACCTGCCGAGTACTGCAGAGAGGTGGTCACACATGTCCATTACACAGGTGGTAAAACATGCCCTTTACCATAGAGAGTTGATTACACATTTCCATTACCATAGGGAGGTGGTAACACATGCCCATTACCATAGAGAGGTGGTCACACATTCCCATTACCATAGAGACGTGATTACACATTCCCATTACCATAGGGAGGTGGTAGCACATGCCCATTACCATAGAGAGGTGGTTACACATGCCCATTACCATAGAGAGGTGGTTACACATGCCCATTACCATAGAGAGGTGGTTACACATGCCCATTACCATAGAGAGGTGGTTACACATGCCCATTATCATAGAGAGGTGGTCACACATGCCCATTACCATAGGGAGGTGGTTACACATATACATTACCATAGAGAGGTGGTTACACATGCCCATTACCATAGAGAGGTGTTTACACATACCCATTACCATAGAGAGGTGGTTACACATGCCCATTACCATAGAGAGGTGGTTACACATGCCCATTACCATAGAGAGGTGGTTACACATGCCTATTACCGTAGAGAGGTGGTTACACATGTCCATTACCGTAGAGAGGTGGTCATACATGCCCATTACCATAGAGAGGTGATTACACATGCCCATTACCATAGAGAGGTGATTACACATGCCCATTACCGTAGAGAGGTGGTCGCACATGCCCATTACCATAGAGAGGTGGTCACACATGCTCATTACCATAGAGAGGTGGTTACACATGCCTATTACCGTAGAGAGGTGGTTACACATGCCCATTACCATAGAGAGGTGATTACACATGCCCATTACCATAGAGTGGTTGGTGGTTACACATGCCCATTACCATAGAGAGGTGGTTACACATGCCCATTACCGTAGAGAGGTGGTCGCACATGCCCATTACCATAGAGTGGTGGTTACACATGCCCATTACCATAGAGTGGTGGTTACACATGCCCATTACCATAGAGAGGTGGTTACACATGCCCATTACCGTAGAGAGGTGGTTACACATTCCCATTACCATAGAGAGGTGATTACACATGCCCATTACCGTAGAGAGGTGGTAACACATGCCCATTACCATAGAGAGGTGGTAACACATGCCCATTACCATAGAGAGGTGGTAACACATGCCCATTACCGTAAAGAGGTGGTCGCACATGCCCATTAGCATAGAGAGGTGGTCACACATGTCCATTACCATACAGAGGTGGTAACACATGCCCATTACCATAGAGAGGTGGTAACACATGCCCATTACCATAGAGAGGTGGTAACACATGCCCATTACCGTAAAGAGATGGTCGCACATGCCCATTAGCATAGAGAGGTGGTCACACATGCTCATTACCATAGAGAGGTGGTTACACATGTCCATTACCATAGAGAGGTGGTCATACATGCCCATTACCATAGAGAGGTGGTTACACATGCCCATTACCATAGGGAGGTGGTAACACATGCTCATTACCATAGAGAGGTGGTTACACATGCCCATTACCATAGAGAGGTGGTTACACATGCCCATTACCGTAGAGAGGTGGTCGCACATGCCCATTACCATAGAGAGGTGATTACACATGCCCATTACCATAGAGAGGTGATTACACATGCCCATTACCGTAGAGAGGTGGTCGCACATGCCCATTACCATAGAGAGGTGGTCACACATGCTCATTACCATAGAGAGGTGGTTACACATGCCTATTACCGTAGAGAGGTGGTTACACATGCCCATTACCATAGAGAGGTGGTTACACATGCCCATTACCATAGAGAGGTGATTACACATGCTCATTACCATAGAGTGGTGGTTACACATGCCCATTACCGTAGAGAGGTGGTGGTCGCACATGCCCATTACCATAGAGAGGTGATTACACATGCCCATTACCGTAGAGAGGTGGTCGCACATGCCCATTACCATAGAGAGGTGGTCTCACATGCTCATTACCATAGAGAGGTGGTTACACATGCCTATTACCGTAGAGAGGTGGTTACACATGTCCATTACCATAGAGAGGTGGTTACACATGCTCATTACCATAGAGAGGTGATTACACATTCCCATTACCATAGAGTGGTTGGTGGTTACACATGCCCATTACCATAGAGAGGTGGTTACACATGCCCATTACCATAGAGAGGTGGTTACACATGCCCATTACCGTAGAGAGGTGGTTACACATTCCCATTACCATAGAGAGGTGATTACACATGCCCATTACCGTAGAGAGGTGGTAACACATGCCCATTACCATAGAGAGGTGGTAACACATGCCCATTACCATAGAGAGGTGGTAACACATGCCCATTACCGTAAAGAGGTGGTCGCACATGCCCATTAGCATAGAGAGGTGGTCACACATGACCATTACCATACAGAGGTGGTAACACATGCCCATTACCATAGAGAGGTGGTAACACATGCCCATTACCATAGAGAGGTGGTAACACATGCCCATTACCGTAAAGAGGTGGTCGCACATGCCCATTAGCATAGAGAGGTGGTCACACATGTCCATTACCATACAGAGGTGGTCACACATGCCCATTACCATAGAGAGGTGATTACAGATGCCCAGTACCGTAGAGAGGTGGTAACACATGCCCATTACCGTAGAGAGGTGGTCGCACATGCCCATTACCATAGAGAGGTGGTCACACATGCCTATTACCGTAGAGAGGTGGTTACACATGTCCATTACCATAGAGAGGTGGTTACACATGCCCATTACCATAGAGAGGTGGTTACACATGCCTATTACCGTAGAGAGGTGGTTACACATGTCCATTACCATAGAGAGGTGGTTACACATGCCCATTACCATAGAGAGGTGATTACACATGCCCATTACCATAGAGTGGTTGGTGGTTACACATGCCCATTACCGTAGAGAGGTGGTCGCACATGCCCATTACCATAGAGAGGTGGTTACACATGCCTATTACCGTAGAGAGGTGGTTACACATGTCCATTACCATAGAGAGGTGGTTACACATGCCCATTACCATAGAGAGGTGATTACACATGCCCATTACCATAGAGTGGTTGGTGGTTACACATGCCCATTACCATAGAGAGGTGGTTACACATGCCCATTACCGTAGAGAGGTGGTCGCACATGCCCATTACCATAGAGAGGTGGTTACACATGCCCATTACCATAGAGTGGTTGGTGGTTACACATGCCCATTACCATAGAGTGGTGGTTACACATGCCCATTACCATAGAGAGGTGGTTACACATGCCCATTACCATAGAGAGGTGGTAACACATGCCCATTACCGTAGAGAGGTGGTCGCACATGCCCATTACCATAGAGAGGTGGTCACACATGCCCATTACCATAGAGAGGAGGTTACATGTGCCCGCTACAGCAGATATCAATGGCATATGGTTAGAGCAGGGATGGGGGGCGATCGGTGCCCCCACAGTTACATTTCTGCTTGTGTGACTCCAGCCGCAGACTATATATAAGATACAAATAAATTGTTCATTGTTTCAAGTTTATGATATCATCCAAATAAAACCTCAATAAAAATGACATGCCCAGCTGTGTATGCCCACATGAAAAAAGGAAAAAGAAAAAATCCTAATAGCAAACAAAAAGGAAAATAAATGGCCAGTGTTTTCCATCTGGTGCCATTAAGCTCTGCGCAGTTTCCCATCGTTTGACTTGCACGTTCCATAGAGCGGTGGCATCTGAGGACATTTAAACATCACGTCAGCCGCATTCAGGCCCATACAGAATGTATTATAGTCGCCCTGTTGTGGTTGTTTTTGTCTTTTTTTCTTTTTTTTTGCTGTTGCAGAATTAGATGATGCATCTGCTGCCAGGTTATGTTTGACATTAACTCGTCCGCTGAATGCTCCTTATGCTGAAGGAAAGCGATTAACCCTCCATTGTCTCATTGTTTTCTTTCAGACAATGCAATAAAACCTCTTTTGGAAGCGACAGTTGTGATTTAATGTGCTGCGGCCGAGGATACAACCCTTACACGGACACGGTGGTGGAGCGGTGTCATTGCAAATACCATTGGTGTTGCTATGTAACTTGCAAAAAATGTGAGCGGACCGTGGAGAGATACGTTTGCAAATGAAAATAACGAAAACAAAAAAGCACAAAAACAAAAAAAATGTTTTGTATCCGTTCCAGACCTCACGAAAAAAAAAAAAAACACGAAAAACCAAAGCACTATCCACGGTCGGAGGTACTTTCTTCTACTAGACAAAGACATTCAAAATATTGTGCCAAATGAGATATAATAGGAAAATATCAGGACCGACATGAATGTTTTCGAAATGCAAGAAAAAAAAAAAAAGACTACAGTCACCGTTTGGGCCGCCCAACCACCTCCTGGTGCCTGCCATGTTGTAAATAATCATGACTCTTATTATGTTCATGCAGTGGAGTCTACCTTGGTACTTTTAGTGACCTACTAGCGAAGAATAAGGGATTATTTTTACCTGTGAAATAAAATGCTGGACTGGACTTCAAAGCCCCCTTTAACCCGTATTATTCAATGGGCTCCATCTGGAAAAAAAAAAAAAGAGTGGAATTCAAACCATTTCAGGTTCACTTTACTAAAATGTAACTCTGGACTGGAAATACTGTGTATAGAATATTAAGGTATTGGTTAGACCTTAATAGAAGAGAAAAATTCAAAAATTCTGCACAAAAACAAAAAGAAAACTTCGGATTTCCTGCTTTTAACAAACTATGGACTGTCTTATAATGCTCTGCATCCGACAGATATTGTCAAGCAAATTTTTGAAATTTTTTTACAGTATTTTTGGATTTCCTGTAACTGAAAAGAAAAGGAAAAGGGATTTTTTTTTATAAAAAAAAAAACTTTTTAATACAGACTGCAAAGTGTCCCCAAACCAGAGTATCATTTTAAGGGGACTTGTCACTTGTCATAAATATGTAATTTTCTTGTGCGGTGCAAATGCCACTGTTCTCCTGAATTCAGCAATGTTTTTCTTTTGTTCCTGCGCCTCTCCGTTCCTGAGATATGGCCTCCTTTTCCCTGTATGTACATTTAGTATTCTTACGAAAGTGGGCGTGGTGCTCAGCTCTTCCTTGTGGGCGTGTTTATGAGGGCCACGCCCCTAGCCTAACAAGACCAGATTTATGTGCAAGAAAGAGGAGGCCATATCTCAGGAACGGAGAGGAGCAGGAACAAAAGAAAAACATTGCCGGATTCAGGAGAACAGCAGCATTTGCACCGCGCAAGAAAATTACATATTTATAGCAAGTTACAAGTCCCCTTTAAGTATTGTTTACATTCTTTAGAATTCCATTCATCGAATTCAAAGCATCTCAAGTCAACGCCCAGATAACAGTGTCCTGCCACTGTCGGTGGATGTACAAATTTTTGTTTTGTATGCAGAACCTACAGAGAGAGAGAGAGAGATATTTATGAATATAGCGTTCGCTTTCTTTATTCTACCTTTTTATATATATAATTATAAATGTAAGTAAACCGCTTAAAGTTTGTATGAAATAAAAAAACAAAAAAGGTAAAATATGAAATTATATTTTTATATTCATTATTTTTTATGCTGTTTTTGTGAAATGCCACTTGTACATTTGCAGGTTTTCATGGAGGTAAAAAGTGTAAAATGTTTCCTGGAGGGCAGGTGGGGATTTCATTGCAGCCGTAATAGTACAGCTTATAGAATAAATGGTGGATTCATACGCATATCCCGACATTTAAAAAAAAAAAAATTTTTTTTTTTTTTATTAACTTTTTTTTTAGTTTTGGAAACCAAATTATGACATGAAAAATGTGACTTGCATGGCAGAACTTGTTCTTGAATTTATAACATTAAACCGTTAATGGGAGGGCAAGGATTGATTTTTTGCAAGACCTGAAAATTTGAAGAATACCAATGGATCAACCAACATTTTGTTCCTAATAAAGGTAGCTATTTAAAAATTCTATTAAATGTTTCGTTCATGGAGACTAAAAACTATATTTTCATATCTTTACCGAATATGGAGGGTCCTTGGAAGTATTACATTGATTTTCCCATTCCAGGGAGTTTTTAAAATCTGATAAATTCAAAACAAAAGATGGCGTCAGGGTCAACTCATCTTCAACCAACCACCCAGATCTAATGCTGGAAGGAAGGGGTGACTAGTGCTCACCAAAATGCCGAGACCTGTTTTATGGCAGGTATGTCCTACTATACATAGCAAGTAGGGTTGAGCGACTTTTACTTTTTTAGGATCGAGTCGGGTTTCGTGAAACCCGACTTTCTCAAAAGTCGGATCTTGTGAAATCGGCCGATTATTGTGAAAAGTCGGGGGGCCGACCGAAACACGAAACCCAATCCTCCTCCTCCTCCTCCTCCTCCTCACACTCGTTCATTGGCTGAAAAAATGGTGGTTAAAGCGTCATACGAAACGCGACTTTGGCGCGAAGATCGCTGACCGCATGGCCGATCCCACACTGGGATCAGCTCGGGTTTCACGAAACCCGACTTTGCCGAAAGTCGGCGACTTATGAAATTGACCGATCCGTTTCGCTCAACCCTAATAGCAAGTGCTGGGAAGGGGGCATATTAAGCCTTTAAAGAAGAGCAGATTTTTATTTTTTGTGCTTTAGATTCTTCTCCTTTTCTTTAAGGAGCCATAACAACTTTTTATTTTTCTCCTTTAGTACATTTTATTTGGGAAGTGTGGGACCGGAAAATGGCAGTTCTGTCATTAAATTAGTTTCTTGGGGGGCATTTAAAGAGTTATTAACAAATTCGCATTATTTTTCAAAAAGCACAGTATATGCATATTTATTGTTATTATACAGATTAATCACAATATAAAGTTTCTTTCTAGTAACTTTGTGTCTTTTTCATCTCTATCTGCCTCTCTCTGAATCCAGCTGAATGGGCATTCCTATTCTTAGCTGTAAAAACTACCGTACGTTTCCTAACCTGCTTCTCCTCGGTGCTGCAGACACCTCTCCCCTCTCCTGTCTGCTCTTGACCTGCCCTACTCCCCTGAGTTAGTGTAGAATTCACCATATGTCTCTGTGCACTCTCTGCTCTGCACAGTACCCTGCCTGGCTGACTTTATCTTCAGCCTGTGTGGTTTTACATAATTTTGAACTGGTGTATAGCAGCGCTAGACTCTCCTGAATTCCTCCACAGTGGCATTTTTGAGTGGTTTGGTGCTTTCTGCTGACAGATCAGTTTTGTAAAAGTGAAAATGCTGGTCTGTTGATGCTTATGAGAGAAGATAATCATCTGTCATTTGCATCAACAGATAAGCATTTACAGTACACTTTCATATCACTAGTCTCACAGTAGAAGGCAACAAACACAGCTCAACTAATCTTAGCCCCTATATACAGTTAAATACTGCAGTGTATCATTCCTTTCACACAAACCTCATCTTACAGTATATCCTTTTAGCCCTTCTTAGCCATATCTTTGAGTGTTTTGCTTTTCTCAACCCCATTATATACAGCACCACTCTGCAGTATAACATCTCACCCTCTCTATACATTAAACTGTAGTATGTCCTATCAACTCTTCTATATACACACCCATTCTGTAGTATAAGATCTCAGTCCCTCTATACGCAGCCCCATCCTGCAGCATATCCTTTCAGCCCCTGTATATACAACCCTATCCTGCAGTATATCTCTCTTCTCAGCCCTTTCAAAGAAGATAAAAAGTCTACACACCCAGACACTCAGGTAAATCGTACCCAGAAGAATCATATCAGAACTTTTAATGATGCCCATAATCTGTACAAATCAATTGAGAAACAAATTTATATCATTTTGGGAAGGGAAAGAAAAATAAAAAAACAAAAATAATGTAGTTGCATAAGTGTGACCCACCTCTTATAATTGGGGATGTGGTTGTAAAGACATTGTTTCCAAGGCTCAAAAGTGTCTTGGAAAGAATTTATCTCTGGATTTGTGGGTAACTCGGTGGGAAGTTGCCCCAAGGAAGCACTGGAGCCTGTGGAGTGGTGCAAAGGGAATTGCCATTATTGACACTGGGGATGTGTTTGTTTTCAGAATTAGCCAATTACATTTAAACTAATGTTCAATAGTAGTGCAGTGATATAAAGCTTAGCTGTGCTATCAGAATTTTTCTGACATTTTCAAGATGGTTCCAGTTGCAACTTGAGGTTAAATAGATCCTGAAGGGGGGGCATCCTTTAGGGGATGATCTGTGCAAAATGTGGCAAAATTAGAAATGAGTTATGTTATCTCAACTGAATAAGTCTTATTATAAGACCACATTGTTGTTTTAGGAATAACCCTTTAACATACGGTTTTACTAACTTTATATTTGGGTAGATAGAACTTTTATGGACGGACACTATTGAATGTGTCTATTTTTTTGCATCTTATGTTTTACTTTCATACGGGGAAAAGGAGAGTGATTTAAACTTTTTTATTTAGTTTTATATTTTTTACTATACAGATTTTTTATTTTATTTTTTAGTCCCCCCTCCACCAAGGATTTTAAACTTTGATCATACTAAATATTGCAATAGAACGGTACCACACATAGTAGAAATAACGTCCTCCTAGGAAGCCCAGCCCAAGGCTAGGCTTCATAGGATGACCAAGATGGTAGCCATGTAGCCTTGAGCAGGCCATTTGCTGCCACGTTAGCTCATCTGTTCCATTCCATCGTAGTGATCAACAGCATTAAAGTGGTGAAGCAGCAGAGAACTGAGCTAGCTCCGGTTGCTGTTGTTACAGGCAGATAATGGCTGTACAATACAGCCACCATCTACACACCCGTACATCACAGGTCATACAACAACATACAGATAAGATCTCTCGGAGAGGTAATAAAAATATCACGGTAATTACATTTATTGGAAGTAGCTACTCTGTAAGTCAACTAATTAAAGTGGTGTCCAGGACAACAACATTGATGGCTTTTCCTTAGAATAAGTGGGGGTTCCTCAGCCAACACCCACACCAATCTGCCACTAGCAGATTTCATGGATACACCATGTACCCTCAACTCATACAGGCTAGTGGACATTCTCGACTCAACTCCCACTGAAATGATGAACACGAACATCGTCTACAAACTGTTTCTACTGCTGAATTCTACCCAAAGTTACAGTTGATTGCTAAGGATTTCGGACATCAAGACCTCTCCACCTGTTACCAACTCAACAGTCACACACCACCATCCACTGAAAGAGAAGAAATGAGACCAACGGGGGACCCAGGCAGTGATATCGAGGATCAGCAGGGATTGGTGGGCAAGACTACTGTATATGTTTGCTTCGATCTTTGTGGACCCCAATTTAGGTAAAATAAAGGGGTGGACAAGCCCTTTAGGTGTCTCTTTGTGCTCTCCTTCCTCTTCAGGACCATTCGTTGCTTGGCCTTGCGTTTCAGATGTTACGTACTGTTGGATACTTTGTGTCTGGCTTGATACTTTTCCTGGATTCTGTGATTCTTCCCATTGTTAAATTCTTCAATAGTTATTTTAACTTGTTGAGAAATATTAAAGGTTTCATTTTCTTTATGTGGTGGTGTTCGCCTGTAAGCACTCATTTTTATAAATTAGATTTTAATTTGACTTACAGGATATTTACAAAATACAAGCCCAAAAATAGTAATATTAGTGATGTAACGTCACATAGGAAGCTTTTTACTTGTATTAGTTCACATCTACACTCACTGACTCCAGCTCCACTGCATTGCTTACAAGAGCCTGCGGTAGTCTGAAATCCTCCTCAAGTGCTCAGACCGTTGCTCTATTCCTTATCCATTTCATACACTGCACTTCTGCTTCTTCTCATCGGCTGCTGTTTATAAGCATTAGCTCAGCAGAAAATAATAACATGGAGAGCGAAAATCAGATTCTGACTATAAGAGCTAAAGGGCAGGAAAAATTATCACCCTGACCAGGCAAATTTTCTTTTTTATCTATATATATACACTCACTGGCCACTTTATTAGGTACACCTGTCCAACTTCTTGTTAACACTTAATTTCTAATCAGCCAATCACATGGCGGCAACTCAGTGCATTTAGGCATGTAGACATGGTCAAGACAATCTCCTGCAGTTCAAACCGAGCATCAGTATGGGGAAGAAAGGTGATTTGAGTGCCTTTGAACGTGGCATGGTTGTTGGTGCCAGAAGGGCTGGTCTGAGTATTTCAGAAACTGCTGATCTACTGGGATTTTCACGCACAACCATCTCTAGGGTTTACAGAGAATGGTCCGAAAAAGAAAAAAAATCCAGTGAGCGGCAGTTCTGTGGGCGGAAATGCCTTGTTGATGCCAGAGGTCAGAGGAGAATGGGCAGACTGGTTCGAGCTGATAGAAAGGCAACAGTGACTCAAATCGCCACCCGTTACAACCAAGGTAGGCCTAAGAGCATCTCTGAACGCACAGTACGTCGAACTTTGAGGCAGATGGGCTACAGCAGCAGAAGACCACACCGGGTACCACTCCTTTCAGCTAAGAACAGGAAACTGAGGCTACAATTTGTACAAGCTCATCGAAATTGGACAGTAGAAGATTGGAAAAACGTTGCTTGGTCTGATGAGTCTCGATTTCTGCTGCGACATTCGGATGGTAGGGTCAGAATTTGGCGTAAACAACATGAAAGCATGGATCCATCCTGCCTTGTATGGAGCATCTTTGGGATGTGCAGCCGACAAATCTGCGGCAACTGTGTGATGCCATCATGTCAATATGGACCAAAATCTCTGAGGAATGCTTCCAGCACCTTGTTGAATCTATGCCACGAAGAATTGAGGCAGTTCTGAAGGCAAAAGGGGTCCAACCCGTTACTAGCATGGTGTACCTAATAAAGTGGCCGGTGAGTGTATATATATATATATATATATATATATATGTAAAATTAGGATCTCTAAAAAAAAAAAAAATTCTCGTTCCGTTATTCAAATAACTTTTGCTGCTTTTTTTCGATGATATGTGACATCTAATTTTTATGTTTTATATTCATACTTTTCGTTTTATTCTTCAGAAAAAAAGAATAGGATTAAAGAAAAATATGAACACTTTAATTTGTCAAGGGATGAATAAGATACATTTTACTTCTCCTACGTTAACTATTATCTTTACATATCAGATTTGTTAGTTTTTTTCGTACAGGTTTAGTGGCTTTCTTTTTTAATTTTGTTTTCTTTTTTATGCCTTTTCTATCTTGTTTTTATTTCACATTTTGTGCCTCCCATAAGGTGATAAAATACTTTTTGGGGGGTACTTTGACATTTCAATACATTTTTATTATTTATTATTTCCTCTGTAACTGGGGTTGCCATAGTAGCCCCAGCTACAGGTCAAATTCAGCCTCCTGAGTCCACTGATGAGCTGATCTGGGTCTGCTGAGATCCAGCACCTCCTGATATTCCCTTTCACTGAGTGAGTCAGTACTTTGCAGGACCACCTTTTGCTGCAATTACTGATGCAAGTCTTTTGGGGTCTGTCTCTATCAGATTTGCACATCTAGAGGTGACATTTTTGCCCCTTCTTCTTTGCACACTCGCTCTTGCTCAGTGAGATTGGATGGAGACATCTGTGAACAGCAATTTTCACGTCTTGCCACAGATTCTCAATGGGATTTTGGTCTGGACTGTGACTAGGTCTTTCGCACACATGAATATGCTCTGATCTAACCCATCCATTGTAGCCTTGGCAAGATGTTTAGGGTCATCCTGCTGGAAGGTGAACCTACGTCTCAGTCTCAAGTCTTTTTCAGCCTGTAATATGTTTTCCTCCAGGATTGCCCTGGATTCAGCTCCATCCATCTTACCATCAACTCTGAACAGCTTCCCTGCCCCTGCTGAAGAAAAGCCTCCCCACAGCAGTATGCTGCTATTCCCATGTTTGACGGTGGGGATGGTGTTTTCAGCATGATGTGCACTATTAGTGTTCTACCACACATAGCATTTTGCATTCAGCCTCAAAAGTTATATTTGGGTTTCCTACGACGAGTCCTTCCTACCACATGTTCGCTGTGTTCTTTACATGGCTTTCTGCAAACTGCAAATAGGATTTCTAATGGCTTTCAAAAATGTCTTCTTGCCTCTCTTCCATAAAGGCCAGATTTGTGGAGCATACGACTAATAGTTGTCCTGTGGACAAATGCTCCACTGAGCTGTGGATCTCTGCACCTCCTCCAGAGTGACCTTGGGCCTCTTGGCTGCTTCTGTAATTAGTGTTCGCCTTGCATGGAGTGTCAGTATAGGTTTGCAGTTGTACCATACTTCTTCCATTTTTGGATGGATTGAACAGTTTTCGGTGAAATGTTCAGAGCTTGGGCTGTTTTTTCTATAACCTAACTCTGATTTACTCTTCTCCACAACTTTATCCCTGACCTGTCTGGTGGGCTCCTTGGTTTTCATGATACTGTTTGATCCATAATGTTCTCACACAAACGTCTGCAGCCTTCACAGCACAGCTGTAGTTATACTGAGAAGCAATCACATTTCTGGAGGCGATTGGTCACTCAGGATTTTATTTAGGGGTATCAGACTACACGGGCTTTATAACAAATCCATTTCACAATTTTCATATTTATATTGCTAAAATAATTAGAAAACCTCGTATCATTTCTTTTTTGCTCCACGATTTTTTGCTACTTTGTTTTTGGTACCATGTAAAATCCCAATAAAATACATTTATGTTTGAGGATGTGGTTTCTGCTCTAAATGGTGTTTTATTCTGTTACTCAAACCATTAGATTAAAATAAGCTTAACACACCCTTAAAGGCTCTGTCATATGTTCTGTCTCCGATCCTGGCAACATAATTCTGCCGTTGGCGCAAACTGTGCTCGTTCGATGCTGCAAGCAGAGGCAGCTTTGTCTCTGGAGCATTGTGGAGCACACGGAAATCCTGAGATCTGGCCATATTCAGAGCAGCACTTGCAAGCTGTATAGCAAAGAGGTTGTAAGTAGGGTTGAGCGAAACGGGTCGTTCATTTTCATAAGTCGCCGACTTTTGGTAAAGTCGGCGTCTCATGAAACCCGACCCGATCCCTGTGTGGGGTCGGCCATGCGGTACGCGATCTTGGCGCCAAAGTCGCGTTTCGTATGACGCGTTTAGCGCCATTTTTTCGGCCAATGAAGGAGCGTGGGCAGAGTGATGACATAGGGGTTAGGGCGTGTACGCCCATCATCATTTTATCGCTTGTGCGCAGTAGCGATTTGGAATGTGTAAAACAAAATTTTCAGTGCTGGGACGGAGGGGAGAGAGAGAGAGAGAGAGAGAGAAAAAAAAAAATATCCCCACTAAAGTGCATAGGGTTTCGTGTTCCGGCCGATCCTCGACTTTGCGCAGTAATCGGCCGATTTCGCCCGACTCGACTTTTCCAACAGTCGGGTTTCGCAAAACATGACTCGACCCTAAAAGAGTCAAGGTCGCTCAACCCTAGTCGTAAGCACTGCACTCCTTGCCTAGGAGACTAGCCAGCACTAATAGATTGCAGAAGTGGCCGGTAACCAAGGCAATGATCTTTAAACTGTGCAATTAAAAATCCCTCTGTTCTTAAGAAAATAGAGGATTTTTTTAAAGAAGTAAAATGCAAAATAGCCCATTTTTACAAGCACTTTGCAACTTTATCTATCCAAAAAGATGGGTCCACCCCTTTAAATAAAAATTTGCATTTCACTATTTGAATTTGCTCCATAAATGGAAACGAATACCTGGATTCACAAGTCATGTATGAAAAAAATACTTTAAACACCATGGCTTCATATTGGCTTCCCAGGTAAACTAAGGACAGAACTGACACAACATAACACTGTTCAATCTTTGGGGTGGAGTAACATTTTACCTCTATGAATCATTGTTTTTTAGCAATTAAATTTAATCAAGAAACCATTGTAGTCACATAGCTGCAGGATTGGAACAAGGTTAGAAAAACACAGATTAATAATCATAAAGCGATGAAACAACTTTAATTAAAAAGATGGCAGTGATAACATCTGCAGGTAGAGGATTGCTACATCGCACCTCCCAGCTATTTACTGTAGTCACCGGCACCAGACAACAAAGTCAGCGTTATGTATCTGTCTAGTGTCTGTCTGAGGACAGCATAGGATACAGGGAGAGAGGCTGAGCGCGGGAGATATACTTTACTATTTAATACAGTATTTTCATTTAAAAAGCTGCTTAACTGCTGCCGAGAATCATGAAGAAAACTTGTGAGTCTTTGTCCACTCCGAAAGAAAGCCTGTGAATCTTGTTCCTCCACCAAAAGAAAACCTGTGAGTCCGGCTATCTCTTCAAAGATAAAGCTTGTGAGTCATACTTCCCCTGACCACTCATAGAGAAAGCCTGTGAGTCCGGCTATCTCTTCAAAGATAAAGTTTGTGAGTCCTTCTTCCTCCTCCCACTGATAAAGAAAGCCTGTGAGTCCTGCTTCCTCCTTTCAATGATAAAGCTTGAGTCCTGCTTCCTTCTCCAACTGATAAAGAAAGCCTGTAAGTTCTGATTCCTGTCACTGATAAAGAGAGCCTGTGAGTCCTGCTTCCTCCTCCCACTGATAAAGCTTGTGACTCCTGCTTCCCTAACTCACTTATAGAGAAAGCCTGTGAGTCCTTCTTCTGTCACCCACTCATAGAGAAAGCCTGTGAGTTCTATTTGTGTCATCCACTCACAGAGAAAGCCTGTGAGTCCTGCACCTGTCACCCTCTCATAGAGAAAGCCTGTGAGTCTTTCTTTCTCCTCTCACTGATAAAGCTTGAGTCCTGCTTCCTTCTCCCACTGATAAAGAAACCTTGTAAGCTCTGATTCCTGTCACTGATAAAGAAAGCCTGTGACTCCTGCTTCCCTAACTCACTTATAGAGAAAACATGTGAGTCCTGCTTCTGTCACCCACTCACAGAGAAAGCCTGTGAGTCCTGCTTCTGTCACCCACTCACAGAGAAAGCCTGTGAGTCCTGCTTCTGTCACCCACTCAGAGAAAGCCTGTGAGTCCTGCTTCTGTCACCCACTCCTAGAGAAAGCCTGTGAGTCCTACTTCCTTTTCACATTTGACTTGCTATCTCAATGTTATGCTTCCCTGTGCTAGTGGCTTTTGTGAAAAGCTAGGAGGATTAATTTACTAATGCAAGAAGAGGTGGCACCAAGTGGAAGTCACTATGGACGACTTGCCATCACAATAGCTGGCTAATGGCTGCTGCAATCATGGGGCTGAATGACAAAACATCATGTACTAATAACATGAAACATTTTACTAAAGTCTTCAAAAGTGACAGTAATTATTCAAAACCAATCAGGACCAGAAAGGAAAAATAAATATACAAAACCTAAAATGTAGCGTTTTACAATAATGAGAAAACAAAATGTTTGAGGAAGCAAGCGTACCCCACATGGCACAGCTCTTCCTCGAGGTTCCAACCAAAAGAACTTCAGAAGGCAAATTCACACATTTATATAACCTTGATTTTATTCAAAAGTTTACACAACCTTGTCCGTGTCTGTCGTAGAAAATATGTGCGAACATTAAAATTCCAGAAAAAAAAAAAGTCCTGTACGCCTTAGTCCGTAGAAGATAAGAAACACATGTCAATAGTCTTATATTAACCACTTGTACTCAGTGAAAGGGCAGACGTGTTTTCCCTCGAGAGGGGAGGACGTCAGAAGAAATATTAGAACTCAATTTTTTTTCCGTTCTTCAAAAAAATTGTTCAAGAATTTCATCAAATCCTTTAAATTAAAACCAACAGTGCGGTAGTCAAAATTAACCATGTTCCATGGAGTGGCTGTGGGCTGAAATAAAAGGACCTCTGTGAAGACCGGCGTAGACTCAACGATCTGTCTGTTTTGCTCATGTGTGAAATAAAAAGAAAAAAATGAAAACAGAAATTGTTGAATTTTTGCTTTTAAAGAGTTTTATAAATCCTCGAGAACATGATCTTCAGAATCGGAGCCCATGTATTTTCTAATAAATGTTACACGGATTATTTTACATTTTCAAAGTCGATGTAAGAAGAGAAAAAAAAAACATAAGACGGAATAGTATTATAGATTTTTGGTGCATGTTTATAGCCAGAGTCAACACAAAGAGCGTGAAATTGCATTCTGTGAAATTTACAATAAAATTAAAGAATTAATGATTGAAAAACTTTTATTTTTTGTAATGAATGACTACAAAAATTAATTAAAATTCAAATAGGAAAAATGGTCCAAATTTGGACACGTTCAACATGCATTTCCAATTACATAAATAAATAAATGAAAATAATTTTTAAATTTTATGAATGGTGGAAAAATAAAAAAATTGAAGGCCAAATTTCACAATTTTTGAACAATTTTTACCAAAATTTTACAAAAAGATAACATACAGGAACAAGGAAAAGATTTCTAAAAATGTTCTAGCGTTAAGGAGATCTTGAGTTCAGTCTGGCATTCACCAAATGTTCATTCTTTAGATGATTATCCCCACCAATGTTCTCAATTTTAGAGGTTCCTGCAGTTGGCAAACCACACAGCTCTTTTGGCCCATAATGGGTCTATGGCTTCCCTACTGTCCTATTTTCCATGGGATTTCCAAAGAAAATGGACCTTAAAAGGGGCTTGACTTGTGCTTATGTGCCCCAAAGTGAGAATTTCTAGGAAGGGTTAGTAGGAAAATTGGGGATAGGGCTCAAACTATTCTTAGCTGTAGACTTCAAGAGTAGAAACCCATCTAATTTTGCCATTTCAAAAATGTATAAGAGGCAAAATCACATCTATTTATATAATTACCTTAAATTGTCTGTCATCCACTTCCATCTGGACTTCCCTGAATCCCACAATCCACCACGCGGCACCGGAAGTCCACCGACCGCCATATTGGAATACCCAAGTGATGGGTATTCCAATATGGCACCCGCTGGTGGTACCAGGCCCTTGCGCAGTACCACCAGCGGGTCATCGCCAGATCCCCCCGCTGCTGGGACTCCCCCGCCCGATGCGATAGCATTGGGCCTCCATCTAGTAATTTGATAAATTCCAGGACCCTTTTATTAATGATTCAGCTCTTTTAGATCTAACAATTTAATTTTTTGGAAATTTACCAAAATTCTGATGCGTAGCTTTACTAGGAAATTGGAGATTATATGTAACCAGACTGATAAATGGTGGCAATTAATTGGTCCAAAAATTAGGACCAATTAGTTTTTTGTTTTTGGACCCCAAGGGTTTAGATTTTTTAGTGTTTTTATTATTATTTTATAGCAGATTCTCCTTATTTTTATTTTAAGATATATCAGTATTATACTAATGTTTGGTTTTACGCTCGTGTCATTTCATGGAAGGAATGACTTTTTTTAGAATCTGGATTCTCACGACGGCGTTACCCCTCTGTATACCTGGCCCCACGGATCCTATTCTCTACATTATTTCATGTGTTGTAAAGTCTACAGAAATTTCTCATAAATATCAGAGTGTGTAAATGGTCCCGGCAGAGCTCGGTTACACTATGAAGCATTCTGGAGAGCGCAGTTTATCAGCCCCGGGGGAAGTCATATAGTTGGTGAGGCTGAAAAAGACACAAGCCTTTCTTCCTATGGAAGGAAAATATCCATTCAAAAAGGATTTTTCCACTGTTATTTCTGCGAGAGATGAAAATTACATCCTGACTGCAGTAAAAGCAGAGCAAAAGATCCATGGCGTTACTAAACCGAGGGGCATTGGGGGGTGGAGGGTGAGAGGGGATGAGGTGGAGGGACCTATAAGTTACAGAAACATGGTGCCTACCAGAAGAGGAAAATGAGGGGCATGGTCAGCCATCAAAATATATATAATAACCCTAGCTAAAACAATATAAATAAACAAATCTAAAACAAATATGTAAAATAAAATATATCATATAAAATAAAAATAATTAAATAAAATATAAAAATAAAATTAAAACTAAAAATAACTAAAATATAAAAATATATATGTAAAATAATAACATATAATATGAAAATATAAATACTTAAAATATGTAAAAACTATAAAATAATATAAATAAAAATAACTAAATATAAATTATCAAATAAAAAAAGTCATAAAATATATTAATCAAGTATAAAAATATAAAAAAAACCATAATACGAAATAATAAAAACACATTTAATTAAAATATAAAAAATATAAATGTAAAATAAAATACTAAATGATAACATAAAATATATATAAAGAGAATATTAAAATAACCATATATAAAAATATAACATAATATAAATACAAATAGTAAAATAAAAAATATAAATAATAAAATCAAATCTAAAAATATAAAATATAATATACAAATATAAAATATAAAAATATATATGTAAAATAAAGTATTAAGATAAAATATGAGTAAAAAATGAAATATAAAAATAAACATAAAATTATAGAATTAAAAATAATAGCATAAAAATATATAAAAACATAAACACAAAATATAATAAAAAATCTGAAATAAAAATAATAAAAATATTAAAAAAATATAGAAAATAATCATATAAAATATAGATAAAAACATAAAAATAACTACACAGTAATGTCAAACTGTGATTACAGCTATAAAAAGTAACACGATTCAAAATATTAAAGGGAAACTACACCCAAAATTAAAACTCTTTAAAGAGTAACCCTGCCTAGTAGTGTAAAAAGCTAAAATCACTCAAAAAATTAAAGGGGAATACCACTCAAATTGTTAAAAGGACAACCCTGCCCAAAAGCAATTAGAACCACGTTATAACATTGCTCCATCCAAAATGTCAAAAGGGAACTTCAACAATATGATAATGGGTGTCTATACCAAAAAATGTAAAAAGAATAATTTTACCAAATTCCCTGTTAAAAGGATGACGCTACTCAATAATTTTCAAAGGGACTGTCACAAAAAAAAAAAAGATTAAAAATGTAAGCGTAAAAAAACACCCAAAATATTAATGGTAACAGAACTCAAATTGTTAGAAGGTAACATGACCAGCGCTGTTAGAAGGCAACTCCAGCCAGAATGTTAAACGGTGCCCCATCCATCCAGGTGTTAAAAGATAAAGATAACTCCGCCAAATCTGTTCAAAGGGTAACCGCAACCACATGTGAAATGGCAACACTTCGAAAGTGTTAAAAGATGGGACTGTCCAAAATGTTTAATGGTTACACCACGTTACAGGGTTGTCACACCGACGTGTAGGAGATAGCCACCAAAAATGTAAAAAGGAAACTGCACTCAAAATGTTACAAGGTAACGCCATTCAAATAGTCTAAAAAGTCACTTTTTTCCTAATTTTAAAGGGTAAATCCAAAATGTGAAACATTAAAGCATAAAAGTTAACTACATCACTTACAGTTACAAAGTAACTTCAACCACAGGGAAAAGTTACACTGCCCAAAAAGGTAAAAAAAAAGTGCTAAATGGGAACGCCACAAAAATAGGTAAAAAAGTAATAATACTCCAAAAGAGTGAAAAGTAACTCACCTGATATGTTAGCTTATTAGTTAATGATGAAATTGAATGACCAGTAATATTAATAATAACCCATTGGGCCACCAGTTCAGAAATATAATCCCTGGTGGTCTAGTGGGGTAATATAAACCATCCCAGTGCCTACTGGTCATTATTAAAGGGTTACTCCCAGCTTCATAGATGGATATTGCCGGATAGAGCTGATAAATGCAAGCATTTTGCAATTTACTGCTTATTAGATCTTGAGATATTAACACTTCTTTTGTTTCTTTTTTTCCCATTGCATAGGAGTCCAGCCACTACTGCTGTCTAGATTGTAAAGAACTGTGCTGAAGCTGACCGTCATTAGGAGCTAACAGCAATCTGTATTAGCTTTAAGACGTGCTTACAAGCTCGGAAGCAGAGAGCTTGTAAGCACTGCACATGTTCTTCTATCTAGCAGCAGTGGTCGGTCTCTTAGGCAACAAAAAACAAAAGAAAGTGTTAACATATCATATATGGCTGAAAATTTTAAGAAGAAGTGAATTACAAAATTGCTTGGATTTACAAGCGCTCGCCAGGGATACCTAATTATGAAGATGGGAATAAACTCTTTAAAGGTGTTTTCCGTTTTTTGGAAAAACCTTGTTCTTCTCAATCTTCACCTTCTTCTTCTAGGATTTCCTGATACTTAAAGGTCCAAATTGATAAGTCTGCAAGCACTCTGTGTGACCGCAGCGCACCGTGCGCGTACAGGGGGGATTCATAAGTCTTCAGTCACAAAGAGTGACAGATTTATTGATTTGGACTGGACAACCCCTTTAAATGGAATCTATAAGTAGGATCAACCCTCCAATGTTTACTTTAACTTAAAATAAGTTCTGGAGGCAGATTCTAATAGAGCTCAGTGGAGGTCTGGTACAGTAATGTGGACCATCCTATTGCCTACTGCACCGGTGGACACAGACAGAAGAGGCCCCTGTGCAAGGACAGTATCTGAGCCCTTTGCAGTCCAATAGCTCATTATAATGCACAACTCCACCAGTTTTGGAAGTGGAAATGGGCCCCTCACCTCTTGGGCCCCTGTGTGGCTGCTCAGATTGCACCAATGATATGTTCGGCCCTGGCCTACTGGTCACAATGAAAGTGTCACCTTCATATATGTATATTGTCAGGTAGCACTTGCTGTAAGCGCTTTTTGCAATTTATTGTTTATAAAACTTACAGCTCATTTATATATTAAGAAAAATGTGAATTTCTCCTGAATAAGATCTCAGATATCAAGGTATCAGCTTTGTTCAGCTTTCTATGACCTACATGCCCATGTAGACAGCTTAGGCGGGTTGATCCTGATAAATTCCCTTTAATTTGTTCCATATTGCCCTCAACAATATGCAGGTTTCCAATGTCAGAGGAAGAAAAGGAGCCCCAGAGAATCACCAAGCCACCACGATGTTTCACAGTAGGCATTACAAAGCTATCACCAGGTCTAACCTTATACATTACCAAGCTTCAACCATACTTTACTGTAGACATTTCCGAGCCACCGCCATGTTTCACTGTAAGCATCACTCAGCCACTGCTATCCTTCAATATAGATATCACCGATCCTCCACCAAGCTTCACTGTAGGCATACTGTTGATCCATATGGCCGAAAAGTTCTAGTTTTGTTCCATTGCTCCACAGAAGAGAATTTCCAAACACCTGTGGGTTATTCTATGGTTTTTAGCATGCCAACTCTTTGGAGCTTTTGGATAGGTAGAGGTGACATCTTGGAGTCCAGACATGGACCTTCATTGTTTAATAAGCACCTTACTATGGAAACTGAAACCTCAGTGCTTGCCTCCACCAAATCTTGCTGCAGATCTTTTTGAGGGATTTTGACCACCTACCTCCTCAGGAATCTGGTGTCAGTCGGTGACCGTTCTTTTTGCCGCGTCCAGGTATTATAGCCAGTTTTCCTATAACTTTGAACTTGTGAACTCTACTTCTTGCTGGATCTCTAGAAACATTAAATGCTTTTGTATCTTTTTGTATTCTTTTTCTTATTTGTATAAGGCAGTGACATCTTCTATTCTCTTATATCTTCTCTTGTTTTGAACCACTCTTTTGACAATCCAAGAATATTAATGACCCAGGGAGACCATTGTCTATGAGAAAGCTGCTAGAAGCTGGTCTACGAATAACATCTGCAGCAGATTATAACAACCAAAGGGGCAGCAGGTCATAACAACCAGAGGGGCAGCAGGTCATAACAGCCAGAGGGGCTCTACTAGATATTAGAGATTCTTGTCATGAATAGGTGATCAATTCTGCCACTTTCATAAATATTTATCCCCTAAAACAGGGGTAGGGAACCTTTTTCCGGCAGGGGGCCATTTGGAAGTTTCTACCATCATTCGGGGGCCTCACAAAAATGATCACCTTAATAATTAGCCTGGTATATTTAGTCAAACAAATTTATTATGGTAACTCACCCTTAATGTGACAGCTGGAGCTACTTCTCTTTGGTGCAGCTGTGATGTTACTGATCATGTTGCTTCTCACAGCTGCTTTTCCAGGTTTATGTCGGCCAGGAGAGCACCCAACTTTTTGTCACAATAAGTTTTGTAAATCATATACATCACATAGGAGACGCTGGGACTACTGTATATACATAGGAGACGCTGAGACAGCTGTATATGAACCACATAGGAGGTGATGGGACTGTTGTATATACACCACATAGGAGACACTGTGACTGCTGTCTATACATCACACAGGAGATACTGGGACTGCTGTATATACATCACATAGGAGACGCTGAGACTACTGCATCTATATCACATAGAGGACCCTGAGATAGCTGTATATACATCACATAGGAGACACTGGGACTACTGTACATACATAACATAGGAAACATTGAGAATGCTGTATATACATCTCCTAGGAGACACAGGGACTGTTGTATATACATCACACAGGAGACACTGGGACTGCTGTATATACATCACATAGGAGACACTGGGACTTCTGTACATATGTAACAAGGAAACATTAAGACTGCTGTATATGCATCACAGAAGACTCTGGGGTCATATAAATTACAGGAGGGGCGGGTGGGCATAGACATCACAGGAGATGCTGGGACATATTCATCACCGGGGAGGTTGGGGGGAACAGACATCACTGAGGGGCTATATACATCACTAGGAAGCACAGACCGCTCTGGGGGTATATATGTCCCTGGGGGTAATATACATCACCGGTGGGGTCACAAACATCACTGGGGGCTATATACAGCACTGGGGCTATATACATCACAGGTGGGGGGATATTCAGCACATTTGGGGTAAATGCAATACTGGGGAATATACACATCACTTGGGGGCACATAAAGCCCTGGGGGAGTATACAGCACTAGGGGAGGGGTGATATACAGCACTGGGGGGACAGGTATCACTGGGGGGTGGCACGAAGATCACAAGGGGGCACAAAGATCACAGGGGGCTCATAGCTGGGGGCACAGAGATCACAGAGGGGCACATAGCTGGAGGGGACAGAGGGCACAGAGATCACATGGGAGCACAAATATCACAGGGGGTACATAGCAGGGGGGCACAGGGGTCACAGGGGGCACAAAGCTAGGAGCCACATAGATCACAGGGGTGCAAATAGCTGGGGGGCACAGAGATCACAGGGGGGCACATAGCTGGGGGGCACAGAGATCATAGGGGGAACAGAGATCACAAGTGGCACATAGATGGGGGCACAGATCACAGGGGGCATAGAGATCACATGGAGAAGCATAGCTGAGGGGCACAGAGATCACAGGGGAGTACAAAGCTGGAGGGCACCTAGATCACAGGGGGGCATACAGCTGGAGGGCACAGAGATCACAGAGGGACATATAGCTATGGGGCAAAGAGATCACAGGTGGGGCACACAGCTGGGGCCACAGAGATCACAGAGGGGCACATACCTGGGAGGCACAGAGATCACAGGGGGTATATAGTTGGGAGGGCACAGAGATCCCATGGGGGCACATAGCTGGGGTAACAGAGATCACGGGGGCACAGATCACCAGCAGACCAACACAGAGCTGCCAGCACAGAGATCCCTGGTAAGGCACAGAGCTGCCGGCACCAAGATTGCTCTGGAGTCTCTGGCAGCAGCTCCTCTTCCACGTCAGGAGCGCATTGGACGCTATCCTCACCCACCACGGTGCTAAACCCAACCACCCAGATGACTTCATCATTCAAGTGCAGAAAGGCAGCATTCTGTAATGAACGCTGCGTGCCTGCACTTGGGGGTTAAAGGGCCGGCAGTCAGCAGGATACGGTTGCCGCCTGAGCATTGTGGACTCCGGGGACCTGCCCGTGGGCCACATGAAAAGTCACCGCGGGCAGGTGCATGGGTTCCCCACCTCTGCCCTAAAACATCAAAATTAGGGGCAGAACATTTATGCAAAAAGCTCTGTATTTGCTTAGATGTAAGTTTAACAAGTATCCAAAGAACAACAGAAATCCCTATGTCAAGTACCGTCCCTCCTTTTGTAAAGCATGCTAGATCAATTCGGTAATATATTATTTTGCAGAGCCCTTTGGCATCTCCTGGCCCCAGAGCCCACACGCCTCCTACGGTTTTGGACTGAAAATTTTCAGTCCTCTCAAAAAACTGCTGGCAGCTCAGAACCGTTCATCTCAGGTATCAGCCCCTGGTTACTTTATGCCTAACATATTGCAAATCAGCTTTGAATAGAATCAATCACAGTTTCCTCTGGATCGGGGCCGGAAGCAAAGCTTAAGAGTACTGGAACCTCCTCACCCTGGCAGCTGCTGCCGCTCTCACATTTTCCAGACAAAGTTGTAAAGAAAAAAAAAATTACAGCAAGTTTTATCATAAAAGACAAGAAGCGTCCTGCAGGCTGGTGGAGAGCGGGGCAAGAGATGTGCGCGGCGCAGGCGTCTGGTCGGGATTTTCACTTTTGTTACAATGGCCAAGAATGGAATTTAGATTTACAGAACACTTGGCGACTAAACGTTGACTTCCTACTGGAGATTTATGGATTATGGAGCTCAAATTTTTGCACGTTTTTTCAAATATCTCAGAAAGCGGAATTATTTATTTCACTAAATGCCCTTTTCATCAAATTTCTTTTTGTTTACTTTATTTATAAAGTTTGATATTGTTTGTTTGTTTTGTTTTTTTACTTTTTTTGTAAAGTTTGTTTCTTTTTTTTTTACTTTAGATGACATTTATTGAAAATATAATTTAATATTTATTTTTTGCTACGGTCTTCCTCTGATTCTCTGTACTCCAGCTCAAAAGAAGAACATGCAAAACCAGGCAGTAGCAGGTGTCGCCAAAAATCTGCAACAGATCAAATTTTCAAGTACCAATCTGTGGGAAGAGCATAAACCCAGATTAGAATGACATTTTTTTAATTTCAGCCTTATGAAACCTCAAAAGTCAGATCAAGTGGAAAAATCAGATAATTCTTGTGGAATGATTGTCTGATGCTTCCTGGTCGTCAATATGGCAGTTATCGCCACAACATGACGAACAGAATTCTTGAACTGACACACCTTGGTTTATCACTCTGGCAGATTGCCACAAGCAGATATGTAACGTAGCGAGTAGATGTGTAGAGATGGGCGAACCGGAAGCGTAAAGTTCAGGGTTCGTACCGGACACCTAGTGTCCGGTGGTCAACTTCGAGCACAAACTTCTCCCAGAAGTCCGTTTTAGTGTTCGGCGTTCCGGGAAGAGAGAGAGAGAGAGAGAACTCTGCTTCCTTTGGTAGCCCCCTAGCCCTTTATAGGACTGTTCTATAGAAGTTTGGTTCCCCACTGACTTCTATGGGGTTCGGGTTCTAGTTCAGGTATAGTTCCGGACTAAAGTTCGACATTGGACTACAAGCAAGACGTCCGCTACAGGTGTTTCATTGACCTTACTCCACCGCTCTCAAAAGCCATCTTGGTGCAGAGTAAGACGGCAATGGACACTGGAATGGAGGTCTGTCCTCTTCAGTGATGAGTTTCAATTTTGTCTTGGTGCAATGATAGCCGGAAACTGATCTGGAGACCACATGGACAACACCATGAAGAGGCCATCACATGAGAACATCACACCAGTCCTACTCCCGAGGTTATAGCGTGGGGTTTGCATACAACAAAGCCAAAAAGGCATTTCAGCACATCCATGATAATCCATAAAATCACATGCGTTTCTGGCATACTTGTGCCCTTAGAATTTTGCATAATTAAATACAAGTTATCTCACGCTGCCGTCATCAAAAATGATTTATATCCTTACAGATGAATTCATCTTCTTCCATCAATATACCAAATTAAAACCATAAATTAATAAACAGGAAAATTGCCTATTGCACTGAATCCAATATATTTATATTCCTCATGACAAATTAAAAAGATAAATAGACTTAATAAATAAATAACAAAATTCATGCCATTTGGAAATGTAGTATCTGATTTCCAAGCCCTAATTGTTTCACTCAATAATATTTTTTTTTCTCCGGTCACCACCAGAAATAGATTTACTATACCAAGAAAATGCAAATATAGTGCCTGGAAAAAGTATTCACTTTATACCCACAAACTTAAATGTAAGTTATTGGAGTTTTATGTGACACCAACACAAAGTGACAAGTATTTGTGATGTGTAAAGGGAAGATTCGAGGTTTTCTAAATATTTAAAAAATATAAATCTGAAAATTGTACCATGCATTTATACTCAGCCAACTGTAGTCTAATAGCCCTAGATAAAATCCTGAGTGAATAATTGCCTCCAGAAGTCTCATAATTAGTGCATTACATCCACCTGAGTGTGATTTCTTCTCAGTATAACTACAGCTGCTTTGTGAAGGCCTCAGAAGTTTGTGTGTGAAAATTAGGGCTCAAACAGCGTCATGAAAACCAAGGAGCTCACCAGACAGATCAGGGATAAAGTTGTGGAGAAAAGTAAAGCTGGGTTAGGTTATAGAAAAAAAATAGCTCAAGTTCTGAACATCTCACGGAGCTCTGTTCAATCCATCATCGATAAATGGAATGAGTGGAACAGGCGGACATGGACACTGGTGGCTGTCCACCTACACTGGCATCCCAAACAAGGAGATCGTTAATTAGAGAAGCAGCCAAGAGGCCCATGGTTATTCTGGAGGAGCTGTAGAGATCAACAGTTCAGGTGGGAGAATCTGTCCACAGGACAACTATTAGTCGTATACTCTACAAGTCTAGCCATTATGGAAGAGTGCAAATATAGACATTTTTGAAAAGCCATAACAAGTCCCGTTTGCAGATGGCAAAAGGCATGTAGTGTACACCACAAGCATGTGGAAGGAGGGGCTCTGGTCACATACAGTGCCTACAAGTAGTATTCAACCCCCTGCAGATTTAGCAGGTTTACACTTTTGGAATTAACTTGGCATTGTGACATTTGGACTGTAGATCAGCCTGGAAGTGTGAAATGCACTGCAGCAAAAAAGAATGTTATTTCTTTGTTTATTTTTTTTTTAAATTGGGAAAAGTCTTTTCAGAGGGTCATTTATTATTCAACCCCTCAACCCACCAGAATTCTGTTTGGTTCCCCTAAAGTATTAAGAAGTAGTTCAGGCACAAAGAACAATGAGCTTTACATGTTTGGATTAATTATCTCTTTTTCCAGCCTTTTCTGACTATTTAAGACCCTCCCCAAACTTGTGAACAGCACTCAAACATGGTCAACATGGGAAAGACAAAGGAGCATTCCAAGGCCATCAGAGACAAGATCGTGGAGGGTCACAAGGCTGGCAAGGGGTACAAAACCCTTTCCAAGGAGTTGGGCCTACCTGTCTCCACTGTTGGGAGCATCATCCGGAAGTGGAAGGCTTATGGAACTACTGTTAGCCTTCCACGGCCTGGACAGCCTTTGAAAGTTTCCTCCCGTGCCGAGGCCAGGCTTGTCCGAAGAGTCAAGGCTAACCCAAGGACAACAAGGAAGGAGCTCCGGGAAGATCTCATGGCAGTGGGGACATTGGTTTCAGTCAATACCATAAGTAACATACTCCACCGCAATGGTCTCCGTTCCAGACGAGCCCGTAAGGTACCTTTACTTTCAAAGCGTCATGTCAAGGCTCGTCTACAGTTTGCTCATGATCACTTGGAGGACTCTGAGACTGACTGGTTCAAAGTTCTTTGGTCTGATGAGACCAAGATCGAGATCTTTGGTGCCAACCACACATGTGACGTTTGGAGACTGGATGGCACTGCATACGACCCCAAGAATACCATCCCTACAGTCAAGCATGGTGGTGGCAGCATCATGCTGTGGGGCTGTTTCTCAGCCAAGGGGCCTGGCCATCTGGTCCGCATCCATGGGAAGATGGATAGCACGGCCTACCTGGAGATTTTGACCAAGAACCTCTGCTCCTCCATCAAGGATCTTAAGATGGGTCGTCATTTCATCTTCCAACAAGACAACGACCCAAAGCACACAGCCAAGAAAACCAAGGCCTGGTTCAAGAGGCAAGAAATCAAGGTGTTGCAGTGGCCTAGTCAGTCTCCTGACCTTAACCCAATTGAAAACTTGTGGAAGGAGCTCAAGATTAAAGTCCACATGAGACACCCAAAGAACCTAGATAACTTGGAGAAGATCTGCATGAAGGAGTGGGCCAAGATAACTCCAGAGACCTGTGCAGGCCTGATCAGGTCTTATAAAAGACGATTATTAGCTGTAATTGCAAACAAAGGTTATTCCACAAAATATTAAACCTAGGGGTTGAATAATAATTGACCCACATTTTTATGTTTAAAATTTATAAAAATTTAACTGAGCAACAAAACTTTTTGGTTTGTAAGATTTATGCATCTGTTAATAAATCCTGCTCTTGTTTGAAGTTTGAAGGCTCTAACTTATTTGCATCTTATTAAACCTGCTAAATCTGCAGGGGGTTGAATACTACTTGTAGGCACTGTATGAGACCACAAGGAGAACTTTTTGGGCTAAATGCAAAACGGTATGTGTGGCAGAAAACTAACACTGCGTATCACCCTGAAAACACCATCCCCACCATCACACATGGTGGTGGCAGCATTATGCAGCAGAGAGGTTTTTCTCCAACAGGGACAGGGAAGCTGGTCAGAGTTGATGGGAAGATAGATGGTGCGAAATACGGGGCAATCCTGGAGGAAAACCTGTTAGAGGATGGAAAAGACTTGAGACTGGGGCATAGGTTCACCTTCCAGCAAGATAACGGCCCTAAACATTCTGCTGGAGATACAGTGGAGGATTTAGATCAGAGCATATTGACATGAAAATTGCTTTTTGCAGATGTCTCTATCCAATCTCACTGAGCGAGAAGAAGGGGCAAAATTTCCCCTCTAGATGTGCAAAGCTGGAAGAGACGGACCCTAAAAGACTGCAGCAGGAATCGCAGAGAGAGGTCTTCCTACAAAGTACTGCTGAATACAAATGCACGGAACAATGTTCATATTACATTTTTTAAATAATTAGAAAACCTCATATCATTTCCTTTACATGTCACAAATACTTGTTACTTACTTTGTATTGGTGTCACATGAAATCCAGATTACGTACATTTAAAGAAATCAGAAAGTCGTATGGATCCTGATATGGGGGATAATAAAAATGTATTCTCGTATAGGAAAATAGGAAAAAAAATGGGCGGATGAGATAACGGGGTGGTGCTGTTTTGGTGGTGGGAGGGTCTCTGAAGTTGCTGGAATCTTAATTATGGTAGTTCGAGGGGGGATGGTCAGCTTTCTAGGTCTCAGTTTTCATCTATGATTGTTGTTTCTTCATAAAGAAAAAAACTTCAGTGGCCAAGAAAATTTACACAATGTGATCATGTCTGTAATCTTGGGGAAGGTGTAAGAGGAGAAGGAGAAGGATCAAATTTACAATAATCTAATACCACACAACTTCAGATCACAGTAATACCTGACATCAGCATGACATCACAGCACAGTATGACATCACAGAGTGACATCACAGCACAGTAAGACATCACAGCACGACATCACAGTACAGCACGACAGTACAGCGCAATAAGACATCACAGTACAGCATGATCATCACAGCATAGTATGATATCACAGCACAGTATGATATCACAGTATGACATCACAGTACAGCATGACATCACAGCACAGTATGACATCACAGTACAGCATGACAGTACAGTATGACATCACAGTACAGAATGACGTCACAGTACAGCATGACAGTACAGTATGACATCACAGTACAGAATGACGTCACAGTACAGCATGACAGCACAGCACAGTATGACATCAAAGTACAGCTTGATCACCACAGCACAGTATGACATCACAGCACAGTAAGACATCACAGCACGACATCACAGTACAGCAGGACAGTACAGCACGATAAGACATCACAGTACAGCATGATCATCACAGCATAGTATAATATCACAGCACAGTATGATATCACAGCATGACATCACAGTACAGCATGATCATCACAGCACAGTATGATAGCACAGAGTGATGTCACAGCACAGTAAGGCTACTTTCACATTTACGTCTTTTGAAATCCGTTGCAATGCGTCGTTGTTGAAAAAAACGCATCCTGCAAAGTTGCCCTCAGGATGCGGTTTTTTTCACATAGACTTGTATTACCGACGCATCGCGACATATGGACACATGTTCCATACGTCGTGCACTGGATGCATTGGTATTTGGCGGACCGTCGTAGCGAAAAACAGAACATTTTTTCGTACGTCATGTCCTACATTTTAAACTGCGCATGCGTGGCCGTAACTCCGCCCCCTCTTCCCTGGGAGCTTACTATGGGCAGCGGAAGCGTTGAAACACTGCGTCCGCTGCCCACGTTCTGCAAAATATCGCCAACGTCCATCAGTACGTCGCGCCGACGCTTAGCGATGGCCGCGTACAGACGGAGGTGTGAAAGAAGCCTAAGACATCACAGTGCAGTGTGACATCACAGTACAGCATGACATCACAGTACAGCATGACATCACAGTACAGTATGACATCACAGTACAGCATGATCATCACAGCACAGTATGATATCACAGAGTGATGTCACAGTACAGTAAGACATCACAGCATAACATCACAGAACAGTATGACATCACAGTACAGCATGACATCACAGCACAGTATGACATCACAGTACAGCATGACAGTACAGTATGACATCACAGTACAGAATGACGTCACAGTACAGCATGACAGCACAGCACAGTATGACATCAAAGTACAGCTTGATCACCACAGCACAGTATGACATCACAGCACAGTATGATATCACAGAGTGACATCACAGCACAGTAAGACATCACAGTGCAGTATGACATCACAGCATAGCATCACAGCACAATATGACATCACAGTACAGCATGACATCACAGTACAGCAGGACAGCACAGTACGACATCACAGCACAGTATGACATCACAGTACAGCATGACATAACAGTACAGCAGGACAGCACAGTATTACATCACAGCACAGTATGATATCACAGAGTGACATCACAGTACAGCATGACATCACAGTGCAGTATGACATCACAGCATAGCATCACAGCACAATATGACATCACAGTACAGCAGGACAGCACAGTATGACATCACAGCACAGTATGACATCACAGTACAGCAGGACAGCACAGTATGACATCACAGCACAGTATGACATCACAGTACAGCAGGACAGCACAGTATGATATCTCAGTACAGCATGACATCACAGCACAGTATGACATCACAGTACAGCATATCACAGTACAGCATGACATCACAGCACAGTATGACATCACAGTACAGAATGACATCACAGCACAGTATGACATCACAGTACATCATGGCATCACAGCACAGTATGACATCACAGTACAGCATATCACAGTACAGCATGACATCACAGCACAGTATGACATCACAGTACAGCATGACATCACAGCACAGTATGACATCTGTTATGATTGAACTGGTGGTTAGGAGCACTAGAAATGACCAGATGAGCAAACTAGAAATACAGGACGAGCTCTGGGAAGTGGGAGCTCTGCCGACCGCAACCCCTAATCCTATCACAACAACTAGAAATAGCCGTGGAGCGTTCCTGACTCTGCCTAGACGCCTCTTCACAGCCTAAGAGCTAACTACCCCTAAAGATAGAAAATACAGCCTACCTTGCCTCAGAGAAATTCCCCAAAGAAATAGGCAGCCCCCCACATATATTGACTGTGAGTTAAGATGGAAGTCACAAACACAGGAATGAAATAGGTTTCAGCAAACAAGGCCAGACTTAACTAAATAGACTGAGGATAGAAAAGGTATCTTTGCGGTCAGCATAAAAAACTAACAAAAAACCACGCAGAGTGTGCAAAAGAGAGCACCGCACCGACTCACGGCGCGGTGGTGCCACTCTGCATCCCAGAGCTTCCAGCTAACAAGACAAAGTCATAATAGCAAGCTGGACAAAAACACAATGGTAACAAATAAGCTAGCAGGGACTTAGCTTTTGCTGAAGTAGACAGGTCATCTGAAAGATCCAAGAGAACTGAACCAGTACTAGGACATTGACAGCTGGCATCAGGTAACGATCTGACTGGAGTTAAATAGAGCAGCCAGCCAAGGCCTAAACGAGATCAGCTGGGGAAGGAACCTCAGAACCAGCAGCTCCACTCACAGCCACCAGAGGGAGTCCATGGACAGAACTCGCCGAAGTACCATTCATAACCACAGGAGGGAGTTCGAGAACAGAATTCACAACAGACATCACAGTACAGCATGACATCACAGCACAGTATGACACCACAGTAAAGCATGACATCACAGCACAGTATGACATCACAGCACAGTATGACACCACAGTAAAGCATGACATCACAGCACAGTATGACATCACAGCAAAGTATGATATCACAGAGTGACATCACAGCACAGAATGGCATCACAGCATGACATCACAGCACAGTATGACATCACAGTGCAGTATGACATCACAGCACAGTATGACATCACAGTGCAGTATTAAACAAATAAAGCAGCACTCTGTAGCGCCATAGCATGCAAATATGAAAATTGTGTTGCACTAGAAATATGAAAAATTGAGAATGCTTAGCACATAATTTGGCCAATTCATGTGTACCTGGAAGCCACGTTAAGGCGTTTCTCCTTTCCAGGACCTAACATAATGCCATTCCTCTCTTAGAATAAAGTCTTCATCTGTATGGGATCTTAATATGAATCCTCTCTTGGACTGAAATCTATATCTCTGTGGAGGGGTAGTGGTCCTGCTGTGATTAAAAACGTCTGAGGCTAAGAGGCGGATTGCTCAATCAGAAGGCTAATGAATACAAATTTTAAAAAACTGACCGTCACATCCAAACATAAACTAAGTGTAGCATTTTCCTATGCTGAAGAGTTCATTTTAATTCAGGCCGGCAGGGAGTGCAGCTTTAGTGACGTCACCGCTAGTCACTGAAGCTCTGCTCCCAGCATTTCATTCATTCCCCAGTAGTTTACAGCTGGTGGCAGTCGCATTAGCAGTGCTCCCGGTTGTAAACTGTACATTCCCCAGATATGGATTACTGCATTGGACTGACTGTACACCGGACAGGTATGGGTATATTGTTGGTTTATTATTTTGACATTTTTTCCAGGAGTACGAGGGCTTCACTTGGAATGGCAGACTAGTACAGATGGAAAAAATGTGTATATTGTTTTATTTCATTAAAAGGCTTTTTTCTTACTGTGTGGTGTTTGATTAACCCTTTCACAACTATAGGATTAGTAAAGGATAGGTGACTTATTGACACCTCTCCATTACTAAGCCGGCTTAATGTCACCTTACAATAGGAAGGTGACATTAACCCCTCATTACCCCACTTGCCACCACTACAGGGCAAGTGGGGAGAATTGGGCAAAGCTCCAGAATTGGCGCATCTAATAGATACGCCTTTTCTGCGCAATTGCGGGCTGCTGTTTTTAGGCTGAGGGGGCCCATAGTCATGGCCCCTTACCAGCCTAAGAATAGCAGCCAGCCCCTGTGAGTTTTGCCGGGTTGGTTTTAAAATATAGGGGGGACCCCACGTCCGTTTTTTTTTCATTCATTGTCCCGTGCTCGCTGGCCCAGCAGGTGAGAAAGGATGACAGCCGACTTCAGCACCACACGCAGGGGAACAGCACTTACTGTAGTGCTGCTTCCCGGTGGCTGTCAATGTGGTCCTGATGTGGCACACGAGCGGCAGACGGTTGCCACAGGTGTGTCACACGGACACAGATATCTCCAGTACCGTGTTTACCAGTACCGAAAATATCAGGACATGTGAGTGCAGCGCCCCAGAGTCTTGGTCGTTGCAGTACTGTTGCTCCGCCACTAAGGGGGCTATGGTACGTCTGATGGCACTGAAAGAGTTCTTCTGACCAGGTATCACAGACACCAATACATTTCACAGTCTGGCCTCCAGGGGGAGCTAAGGGCACTATGCATTAGGCCACTCCTCACAGTCTGGTAAAACTGGGGGTTGGATAGGAAGTTAGAGGAGAAAGCTGACTGGGTTGGAACCAGGCAACACCTTGTGGCAGAGGGTGTTGTAGGGGAAGATTCAGAGGGGTCCCTGTCAGGGGTGGGATCCTGACAGAGGCCTAGCAACCAGAGAGAACGTTACGGGACCGCGCCTGCACGATATAGCGGCGGTGCCCTAAGAAAGGACAAGAAGCGAGGTATATTGTGCTGAGTGAGAAACGAGATCAACGCAACAAGGAGAAACACCAGTAGGAGTCGTGCTGTAAGATCGAGGCAACATTCTACTGAGGCGTGTAGCCGGTGGCCGGAACGCAGAGGAGGTAATAGGCTCCAAGCAATACTTCAAACCTACGGCAGGACAGTCAGCTATAGGTTGGCTGTCTCACACCAATCACCTATGAAGACATGTGGGGCGCACTAGTAGAAGGGCGACACTAGGGTCCAGGAAGAGCTCCGAGCCTACCCGTCATACGGGTACGTCCTAGCCATATCATCTGGGGGACGAAGAAGAAGGACATCAGAATCCAGTTGTGAGGGAACACGAGAAACAGACACAACAGTTGTGGGGACTATCCCGTGAGCACAGCAGGGGAGGACCGCAACACACAAGCGCTAGAAGGTAGGCACAGATTTCCACCTGCAAAGGGAACTCTGGAGGTGCCATCGGACCGGCCGGACTTGCGCAGCCTGGTTAACCGTATTCCGGACTGAGGATCCTGAAGCCTTCAGTAAAGAGGTAAAGAGACTGCAACCTGGTGTCCTCGTTATTTACCGCGACCGGCACTTCACCGCACCATAACGACATCCCATATCCACACCTATTATTGAGCGCCCCTCAGCAGGGTCACGGACCGGGTCTAGCCACCGTGACAATCCCAGAGCAGAGACCCAGAGGCCCAGTACCGGGTACCCCTCGGCCCTGCGGCAGTGGGGGCGCTGCAAACTTGGCGTCACGAACAGGATCTACTTAAGCCTGAAGAATCAGGTCATGTGTGCTGTCATGAATCCCAATGGCTAGGGATAGCACAGGACAAGCAAGGTACAAATATATAACGGACGAGCTCTAGGGTGATGGAACCTGGGCTGACCGCTGCCCTACGCCTGACAAACGCAACTAGAGATAGCCAGGGAGCGTGCCTACGTTGGTTCTAGACGCCACGCACCAGCCTAAGAGCTAACTAGTACTGCAGAGAAAATAAAGACCTCACTTGCCTCCAGAGGAACGAACCCCAAAAGGTATAGTTGCCCCCCACATGTATTGACGGTGAAATGAGAGGAAGGCACACACATAGAGATGATATATATAGGTTTAGCAAATAGAGGCCCGCTGTAAACTAGAAAGCAGAACGATACAAAAGGGGTCTGAGCGGTCAGCAAAAAACCCTAATCAAAAAACCATCCTGAGATTACAAGAACCCATGTGCCAACTCATGGCACATGGGGAGAACCTCAGTCCACTAGAGCTACCAGCTAGCATAAAGACATAATAAGCAAGCTGGACAAAAAACCAAACAACTGAAAATCAGCACTTAGCTTATCCTGAAAGATCTGGGAGCAGGTAGGCAGGAACAAAACAGAGCACATCTGAATACATTGATAGCCGGCAAGGAAATGACAGAAAGGCCAGGTAAAATAGGAAACACCGAGCCTCTGATGGACAGGTGGAAACCAAAGGCCGCAACCCACCAAAGTCACCCAGTACCAGCAGTAACCACCAGAGGGAGCCCACAAACAGAATCCACAACAGTACCCCCCCCTTGAGGAGGGGTCACCGAACCCTCACGAGAACCCCCAGGGCGATCAGGGTGAGCTCTATGGAAGGCGCGGACCAAATCAGTCGCATGAACATCGGAGGCGACCACCCAGGAATTATCCTGACCATAACCCTTCCACTTAACCAAATACTGGAGTTTGCGTCTGGAAACACGAGAATCCAAGATCTTCTCAATAACATACTCCAATTCTCCCTCCACCAGCACCGGAGCAGGAGGCTCAACCGAAGGAACAACGGGCACCTCATACCTCCGCAACAACGACCGATGGAACACATTATGAATAGCAAACGATGCTGGGAGATCCAAACGAAAAGATACAGGGTTAAGAATCTCCGAGATCCTATAAGGACCGATGAACCGAGGCTTGAACTTAGGAGAAGAGACCTTCATAGGGACAAAACGAGAAGACAACCACACCAAATCCCCAACAAGAAGTCGGGGACCCACGCGGCGACGGCGATTAGCAAACTGCTGAGTCTTCTCCTGAGATAACTTCAAATTGTCCACCACCTGATTCCAAATTTGATGTAGCCTGTCCACCACCACGTCCACTCCAGGACAATCCGAAGACTCCACCTGACCAGAGGAAAAACGAGGATGAAACCCCGAATTACAAAAAAAAGGAGAGACCAACGTGGCAGAACTAGCCCGATTATTAAGAGCAAATTCGTCCAGTGGCAAAAAAGCAACCCAGTCATCTTGGTCGGCAGAAACAAAACACCTCAAATAAGTTTCCAAGGTCTGATTAGTTCGCTCCGTCTGGCCATTCGTCTGAGGATGGAATGCAGACGAGAAAGACAAATCAATGCCCATCTTGGCACAAAATGTCCGCCAAAATCTAGACACAAACTGGGATCCCCTGTCAGAAACGATATTCTCCGGAATCCCATGCAAACGAACCACGTTCTGAAAAAATAAAGGGACCAACTCAGAGGAGGAAGGCAACTTAGGCAAGGGCACCAAATGAACCATCTTAGAAAAGCGGTCACACACAACCCAGATAACGGACATTTTCTGTGAAACCGGGAGATCAGAAATAAAATCCATGGAAATGTGCGTCCAAGGCCTCTTCGGGATGGGCAAGGATAACAACAACCCACTGGCCCGAGAACAGCAAGGCTTAGCTCGAGCACACACTTCACAAGACTGCACAAAGGTACGCACATCCCTAGACAAGGAAGGCCACCAAAAAGACCTGGCCACCAAGTCTCTAGTACCAAATATTCCAGGATGACCAGCCAACACAGAAGAATGGACCTCGGAGATGACTCTACTGGTCCAATCATCCGGAACAAACAGTCTTTCTGGTGGACAACGATCCGGTTTATCCACCTGAAACTCCTGCAATGCACGTCGCAAGTCTGGGGATACGGCGGACAATATTACCCCATCCCTAAGGATACCAGTAGGCCCAGAATCTCCAGGAGAGTCAGGCACAAAACTCCTGGAAAGAGCATCTGCCTTCACATTCTTTGAACCTGGCAGGTATGAAACCACGAAATTGAAACGAGAAAAAAACAACGACCAACGAGCCTGTCTAGGATTCAAACGCCTGGCAGACTCAAGGTAAATGAGATTCTTGTGATCAGTCAAGACCACCACACGATGTTTAGCACCCTCAAGCCAATGACGCCACTCCTCAAATGCCCACTTCATGGCCAAAAGCTCCCGATTACCCACATCATAATTGCGCTCGGCGGGCGAGAATTTTCTAGAGAAGAATGCACATGGCTTCATCACCGGGCCATCAGAACTTCTCTGTGACAAAACCGCCCCCGTTCCAATCTCGGAAGCATCAACCTCAACCTGAAAAGGAAGTGAAACATCTGGTTGACACAACACAGGAGCAGAAGAAAACCGGCGCTTAAGTTCCTGAAAGGCCCCCACAGCCACAGGAGACCAATTAGCAACATCAGCACCCTTTTTAGTCAAATCAGTCAAAGGTTTAACAATACTGGAAAAATTTGCAATGAACCGACGATAAAAATTAGCAAACCCCAAGAACTTCTGTAGGCTCTTAACAGATGTAGGTTGTGTCCAGTCACAAATTGCCTGAACCTTGACGGGATCCATCTCAATAGTAGAAGGAGAAAAAATGTACCCCAAAAAAGAAATCTTCTGGACTCCGAAGAGACACTTTGAGCCCTTCACAAACAGAGAATTGGCCCGCAGAACCTGAAACACCTTCCTGACCTGTAGAACATGAGACTCCCAGTCATCAGAAAACACCAAAATATCATCCAAATACACAATCATAAACTTATCCAGATATTCACGGAAAATATTGTGCATAAAGGACTGAAAGACTGACGGAGCATTGGAGAGTCCAAAAGGCATTACCAAATACTCAAAATGGCCCTCAGGCGTATTAAATGCGGTTTTCCACTCATCACCTTGTTTTATCCGCACCAGATTATACGCACCGCGAAGATCTATCTTAGTGAACCACCTAGCCCCCTTAATGCGAGCAAACAAGTCAGTCAATAATGGCAATGGATACTGATATTTGACTGTAATCTTATTCAGAAGGCGATAATCTATACAAGGCCTCAGGGAACCATCTTTTTTTGCCACGAAAAAAAAACCTGCTCCCAGAGGGGACGAAGATGGACGAATATGTCCCTTTTCCAAGGACTCCTTAATATAATTCCGCATAGCAGTATGCTCTGGCAGTGACAGATTAAATAAACGACCCTTAGGGAACTTACTGCCAGGAATCAATTCTATAGCACAGTCACAATCTCTATGAGGAGGGAGCGAATTGAGCTTAGGCTCCTCAAAAACATCCCTATAGTCAGACAAAAACTCAGGGATCTCAGAAGGAGTAGATGAAGCGATTGAAATCGGAGGTGCATGATCATGAACCCCCTGACATCCCCAGCTTAACACAGACATTGTTTTCCAGTCCAGGACAGGATTATGAGTTTGTAACCATGGCAGCCCCAGCACTAGTACATCATGTAAATTATACAGTACAAGGAAGCGAATCACCTCCTGATGAACGGGAGTCATGCGCATGGTCACTTGTGTCCAATACTGCGGTTTATTCATAGCCAATGGTGTAGAGTCAATTCCCTTCAGAGGAATAGAAACTTCCAGAGGCTCCAGACTGAAACCGCAGCGTTTAGCAAATGACCAATCCATAAGACTCAGGGCAGCGCCCGAATCCACATAGGCATCAACGGAAATGGAAGACAGTGAAAAAATCAGAGTCACAGACAAAATGAACTTAGGCTGCAGAGTACCAATGGCAAAAGATTTATCAAGCTTTTTTGTGCGTTTAGAGCATGCTGATATAACATGAGCTGAATCACCACAATAAAAACACAATCCATTTTTCCGCCTATAATTTTGCCGTTCACTTCTGGACTGAATTCTATCACATTGCATAGTCTCAGGTGCCTGTTCAGAAGACACCGCCAACTGGTGCACGGGTTTGCGCTCCCGCAAACGCCGATCAATCTGTATGGCCATAGCCATAGACTCATTCAGCCCTGTAGGCGTAGGGAACCCCACCATAATATTCTTAATGGCCTCAGAAAGACCATTTCTGAAGTTTGCAGCCAGGGCGCACTCATTCCACTGAGTAAGCACCGACCATTTCCGAAATTTTTGACAATATATTTCCGCTTCATCATGCCCCTGAGAGAGGGCTAATAAAGCCTTTTCAGCCTGAATCTCCAGGTTGGGTTCCTCATAGAGCAATCCCAATGCCAGAAAAAACGCATCCACACTGAGCAATGCAGGATCCCCTGGTGCCAATGCAAATGCCCAATTCTGAGGGTCGCCCCGCAGGAAAGATATTACAATCCTGACCTGTTGAGCAGGGTCTCCAGAGGAGCGAGATTTTAAAGAAAGAAACAATTTACAATTGTTCCTGAAATTCAGGAAGGTAGATCTATCTCCAGAGAAGAACTCTGGAATAGGAATTCTAGGTTCAGACATGGGAGTGTGAACAACAAAATCCTGTATGTTTTGAACTTTTGCCGCGAGATTACTCAGGCTGGAAGCCAAACTCTGGACATCCATGTTAAACAGCTAAGATCAGAGCAATTCAAGGGTTAAGAGGAGGTAAGAAGCAGCTAGACAGCAATTAAGGGCTAGGCAGCAAAACTCTGAAGGGAAAAAAAAAAAAAAAAAAATTTCCCTTAAACACTTCTTATTCTCCTGCTTCAGCCCAAACAATTAACACTTTGTGGGCCGGCTATACTGTCATGAATCCCAATGGCTAGGGATAGCACAGGACAAGCAAGGTACAAATATATAACGGACGAGCTCTAGGGTGATGGAACCTGGGCTGACCGCTGCCCTACGCCTGACAAACGCAACTAGAGATAGCCAGGGAGCGTGCCTACGTTGGTTCTAGACGCCACGCACCAGCCTAAGAGCTAACTAGTACTGCAGAGAAAATAAAGACCTCACTTGCCTCCAGAGGAACGAACCCCAAAAGGTATAGTTGCCCCCCACATGTATTGACGGTGAAATGAGAGGAAGGCACACACATAGAGATGATATACACTCACTGGCCACTTTATTAGGTACACCTGTCCAACTTCTTGTTAACACTTAATTTCTAATCAGCCAATCACATGGCGGCAACTCAGTGCATTTAGGCATGTAGACATGGTCAAGACAATCTCCTGCAGTTCAAACCGAGCATCAGTATGGGGAAGAAAGGTGATTTGAGTGCCTTTGAACGTGGCATGGTTGTTGGTGCCAGAAGGGCTGGTCTGAGTATTTCAGAAACTGCTGATCTACTGGGATTTTCACGCACAACCATCTCTAGGGTTTACAGAGAATGGCCCGAAAAAGAAAAAAAATCCAGTGAGCGGCAGTTCTGTGGGCGGAAATGCCTTGTTGATGCCAGAGGTCAGAGGAGAATGGGCAGACTGGTTCGAGCTGATAGAAAGGCAACAGTGACTCAAATCGCCACCCGTTACAACCAAGGTAGGCCTAAGAGCATCTCTGAACGCACAGTGCGTCGAACTTTGAGGCAGATGGGCTACAGCAGCAGAAGACCACACCGGGTACCACTCCTTTCAGCTAAGAACAGGAAACTGAGGCTACAATTTGCACAAGCTCATCGAAATTGGACAGTAGAAGATTGGAAAAACGTTGCTTGGTCTGATGAGTCTCGATTTCTGCTGCGACATTCGGATGGTAGGGTCAGAATTTGGCGTAAACAACATGAAAGCATGGATCCATCCTGCCTTGTATGGAGCATCTTTGGGATGTGCAGCCAACAAATCTGCGGCAACTGTGTGATGCCATCATGTCAATATGGACCAAAATCTCTGAGGAATGCTTCCAGCACCTTGTTGAATCTATGCCACGAAGAATTGAGGCAGTTCTGAAGGCAAAAGGGGTCCAACCCGTTACTAGCATGGTGTACCTAATAAAGTGGCCGGTGAGTGTATATAGGTTTAGCAAATAGAGGCCCGCTGTAAACTAGAAAGCAGAACGATACAAAAGGGGTCTGAGCGGTCAGTAAAAAACCCTAATCAAAAAAACCATCCTGAGATTACAAGAACCCATGTGCCAACTCATGGCACATGGGGAGAACCTCAGTCCACTAGAGCTACCAGCTAGCATAGAGACATAATAAGCAAGCTGGACAAAAAACCAAACAACTGAAAATCAGCACTTAGCTTATCCTGAAAGATCTGGGAGCAGGTAGGCAGGAACAAAACAGAGCACATCTGAATACATTGATAGCCGGCAAGGAAATTACAGAAAGGCCAGGTAAAATAGGAAACACCCAGCCTCTGATGGACAGGTGGAAACCAAAGGCCGCAACCCACCAAAGTCACCCAGTACCAGCAGTAACCACCAGAGGGAGCCCACAAACAGAATCCACAACAGTGTGCCTTGGAACTGTGATTTATTATACTTGGACTGTGACTTATTGCAAAGACTGTGGATTGCCATTTGCCGCCAAAACCAGCCGCCATTACAGCGCTAAGGAGAGCGCAGGAGGAGAAGAGGGGCGTGGAGTAGGCGTGGATCAGCTGAAGAGCGCGAAAGACAATGGCCGCCCAGTCTAAATATTTCTGCATCTTGAGGACGTGTCCGTCAACAGCCGAGGTCTGCCTCCTCATCCTCTTTGGAGGGTGGAGACCATGGAGACGGGGCCGCCCACGAAAGAGGCCGCGGGAAGAGGACACTGGAGAGGAAGCAAAGATGGCGACGCCGGGAGCACCGCGTGAGAATGACCCAACTCAGCGTGAGGCTGCACAACCCGACACAGCCTCAGCTACGCCATCGTTGCGGGAACTGACCCTTGCGGAGCTACCGATGGGCCGACCCCACTGGCCACCATCTGAGGAGTGTGTGGCTGCAGCCGAGGCCCGGCAGATAGCCTACCGCCTGGAGGTCGACGCTCGCATTATCGCTCGGCTGGGTCAGCCTACGAAGGTCCGCCTCACCCCGGTGTCCCCTGCTTCCTGCATCCCGGCCGCGGCAGAGTGTGAGATGCAGGCACAGGGCCTGAGGATCCTGCCGGAGGCAGAACACCTGCGGTGACTGATGACAGCATGGCGGAACAGACCCCAACCTGCAGCCCAGGTTGATCTGACAAGCGTTGAAGAGACCCCGCCGTCACACTGGGGTGTTGTGGTGTCCTACAACTCCTGGAAAGGAAGGGGAGTTATTCAGGAGATCGGGGAGCCACTACAGGTCCGTGTTGACCAAGAAGAAGTGGAGCCCTGCGGGGGAAGGTACGTGTTGTGAATTAGACTTCTTGGCTCCCTCTGGTGGTTATTAGTGATATGACTCTGGGATTTTCTTTCCTCAGTTTGCACCCACCTGGGTCGTTAGTCCAGGGGTGTTGCTATATAAACCTCCTGGATCCTTAGTCCAGTGCCTGGCATCGTTGTAATCAGATCCTTTTTGTTTGCTCCTATCTGCTGGTCCTGGTTCGTGCAAAATTAAGCTAAGTCCTGCTTCTTTGTTTTTTGGGTTATTTGCTTGCTCTCATTTTTGTCCAGCTTGTACTAAATGTGATTCCTGACCTTGCTGGAAGCTCTAGGGGGCTGGTGTTCTCCCCCCGGGCCGTTAGACGGTTCGGGGGTTCTTGAATATCCAGCGTGGATATTTTTGATAGGGTTTTTGCTGACCATATAAGTTATCTTACTATATTCTGCTATTAGCTAGTGGGCCTCTCTTTGCTAAATACCTAGCTCATCCTTACGTTTGTCTTTTCCTCTTACCTCACCGTTATTATTTGTTGGGGGCTTGTATCCAACTTTTGGGGTCTTTTCTCTGGAGGCAAGAAAGGTCTTTCTTTTCCTTTCTAGGGTTAGTTAGTTCTCCGGCTGGCGCGAGACGTCTAGAATCAACGTAGGCACGTTCCCCGGCTGCTGATATTTGTGGTGCTAGGATTAGATATATGGTCAGATCAGTTACCACTGCCCTATGAGCTGGTTTTTGTGTTTGCAGACTCAGAAACTATTTCTGAGACCCTCTGCCATTGGGGTCATAACAGTATGCCAGGCCAACATTGAATGTTTATGCATTGCAGAAGTGGGATAATAAGAAAGGAAATTCTGAGTTTGTTTTTTTTCCTCTCTTTCTCCCCTTTACCTTTGAGTGGCTTGTGCTTGCTGCAGACATGAATGTCCAGACCTTGATTACAAGTGTAGACCAGCTTGCTGCTCGTGTGCAGGGCATACAAGATTTTGTTACCAGTAGTCCTATGTCTGAACCTAAAATACCTATTCCTGAACTGTTTTCTGGAGACCGATTTAGGTTTAGGAATTTCAAGAATAATTGTAAATTGTTTCTTTCTCTGAGACCCCGTTCATCTGGAGATTCAGCTCAGCAAGTTAAAATTGTTATTTCTTTTTTACGGGGCGACCCTCAGGATTGGGCTTTCTCGCTAGCGCCAGGAGATCCGGCATTGGCAAATATTGATGCTTTTTTTCTGGCGCTCGGATTGCTTTACGAGGAACCCAATCTTGAAGTTCAGGCAGAAAAAGCCTTGCTGGCTATTTCTCAGGGCCAGGATGAAGCTGAAGTGTATTGCCAAAAATTTCGGAAATGGTCCGTGCTTACTCAGTGGAATGAGTGTGCTCTGGCCGCAAATTTCAGAAATGGCCTTTCTGAAGCCATTAAGAATGTGATGGTGGGTTTCCCCATTCCTACAAGTCTGAATGATTCCATGGCGCTGGCTATTCAAATTGACCGGCGTTTGCGGGAGCGCAAAACCGCTAATCCTCTGGTGGTGTTGTCTGAACAAACACCTGATTTAATGCAATGTGATAGAATTCAGACTAGAAATGAGCGGAAAAATCATAGACGTCAGAATGGGTTGTGTTTTTACTGTGGTGATTCTACACATGTTATATCAGCATGCTCTAAACGCCTAACAAGGGTTGTTAGTCCTGTCGCCATTGGTAATTTGCAACCTAAATTTATTTTGTCTGTGACTTTAATTTGCTCATTGTCTTCTTACCCTGTTATGGCGTTTGTGGATTCAGGTGCTGCCCTGAGTCTTATGGATCTGTCATTTGCCAAGCGCTGTGGTTTTGTTCTTGAACCGTTGGTAAATCCTATTCCTCTTAGAGGTATTGATGCTACGCCATTGGCGGAAAATAAACCGCAGTTTTGGACGCAGGTAACCATGTGCATGACTCCTGAACATCGGGAGGTGATTCGTTTTCTTGTTCTGCATAAAATGCATGATTTGGTCGTTTTGGGTCTGCCATGGTTACAGACCCACAATCCAGTCTTGGATTGGAAGGCAATGTCTGTGTCAAGTTGGGGCTGTCAGGGAATTCATGCTGATTCCCCGCCGGTGTCTATTGCTTCCTCTACTACTTCGGAAGTTCCTGAGTATTTGTCTGATTATCAGGATGTATTCAGCGAGTCCAGATCCAGTGCTCTGCCTCCTCATAGGGACTGTGACTGCGCCATAGATTTGATTCCAGGTAGTAAATTTCCTGAAGGAAGATTATTTAATCTGTCTGTGCCTGAGCATGCCGCAATGCGTTCGTATATCAAGGAGTCTCTGGAGAAGGGGCATATCCGTCCATCCTCTTCCCCTCTTGGTGCGGGATTCTTTTTTGTGGCCAAGAAGGACGGATCTTTGAGACCTTGTATTGACTATCGGCTTCTGAATAAAATCACTGTTAAATTTCAGTATCCTTTGCCTCTGTTGTCGGACTTGTTTGCCCGGATTAAAGGTGCCAAGTGGTTCACCAAGATAGATCTTCGTGGTGCGTACAACCTTGTGCGCATTAAGCAAGGAGATGAATGGAAGACTGCATTTAATACGCCCGAAGGTCATTTTGAGTACTTGGTGATGCCTTTTGGGCTCTCTAATGCGCCCTCAGTGTTTCAGTCCTTTATGCATGATATTTTCTGGAAGTATCTGGATAAATTTATGATTGTTTATCTGGATGATATTCTGGTTTTCTCTGAAGATTGGGACTCACATGTGGAGCAGGTCAGGATGGTGTTTCAGGTTTTGCGTGAGAATGCTTTGTTTGTTAAGGGCTCAAAGTGTCTCTTTGGAGTACAGAAGGTTCCCTTTTTGGGGTTTATTTTTTCCCCTTCTGCTGTGGAGATGGACCCAGTCAAGGTCCGAGCTATTCATGATTGGACTCAACCCACGTCAGTTAAGAGTCTTCAGAAGTTCTTGGGTTTTGCTAACTTCTACCGTCATTTTATCGCTAATTTTTCTAGCGTTGTTAAACCTTTGACGGATATGACCAAGAAAGGTTCTGATGTTGCTAACTGGGCTCCTGCAGCCGTGGAGGCGTTCCAAGAGTTGAAGCGCCGGTTTACTTCGGCGCCTGTTTTGTGCCAGCCTGATGTCTCACTTCCCTTTCAGGTCGAAGTGGATGCTTCTGAGATTGGGGCAGGGGCCGTTTTGTCACAGAGAGGCCCTGGTTGCTTGGTAATGAGACCATGTGCTTTCTTCTCCAGGAAGTTTTCGCCTGCTGAGCGGAATTATGATGTCGGCAATCGGGAGTTGCTGGCCATGAAGTGGGCATTTGAGGAGTGGCGTCATTGGCTCGAGGGTGCTAAGCATCGTGTGGTGGTCTTGACTGATCACAAAAATCTGATGTATCTCGAGTCTGCTAAACGCCTGAATCCTAGACAGGCCCGCTGGTCATTGTTTTTCTCCCGTTTTGACTTTGTGGTCTCGTATTTACCAGGTTCAAAGAATGTGAAGGCTGATGCTCTTTCAAGGAGCTTTGTGCCTGACTCTCCTGGAGTCGCAGAACCAGTTGGTATTCTTAAAGAGGGAGTTATCTTGTCAGCCATTTCTCCTGATTTGAGACGCGTGTTGCAGAGATTTCAGGCTGGTAGACCTGACTCTTGTCCACCTGACAGACTGTTTGTTCCTGATAGGTGGACCAGCAGAATCATTTCCGAGGTTCATTCCTCGGTGTTCGCAGGTCATCCGGGAATTTTTGGCACCAGAGATCTGGTGGCTAGGTCCTTTTGGTGGCCTTCCTTGTCACGGGATGTGCGGTCATTTGTGCAGTCCTGTGGGACTTGTGCTCGAGCTAAGCCTTGCTGTTCTCGTGCCAGCGGGTTGCTCTTGCCCTTGCCTGTCCCAAAGAGGCCTTGGACACACATTTCCATGGATTTCATTTCTGATCTCCCGGTGTCTCAGGGCATGTCTGTCATCTGGGTGGTATGTGATCGCTTTTCCAAAATGGTCCATTTGGTGCCTTTGCCTAAGCTGCCCTCCTCTTCCGATCTGGTTCCTGTGTTCTTTCAGAATGTGGTTCGTTTACACGGCATTCCTGAGAATATTGTGTCTGACAGAGGATCCCAGTTTGTTTCCAGGTTCTGGCGATCCTTTTGTGCTAGGATGGTCATTGAGTTGTCATTTTCATCTGCCTTTCATCCTCAGACTAATGGACAAACGGAGCGAACTAATCAGACTCTGGAGGCTTATTTGAGGTGTTTTGTTTCGGCAGATCAGGATGATTGGGTGACCTTCTTGCCGTTGGCTGAGTTTGCCCTTAATAACCGGGCTAGTTCCGCTACTTTGGTTTCGCCATTTTTCTGCAACTCTGGTTTCCATCCTCGTTTTTCCTCGGGACATGTGGAGCCTTCTAACTGTCCTGGGGTAGATTCTGTGGTGGATAGGTTGCAGCAGATCTGGAATCATGTGGTGGACAACTTAAAGTTGTCACAGGAGAAGGCTCAGCGTTTTGCCAACCGCCGCCGCGGTGTGGGTCCCCGACTTCGTGTTGGGGATTTGGTATGGCTGTCTTCTCGATTTGTTCCTATGAAGGTCTCCTCTCCTAAATTTAAGCCTCGCTTCATCGGTCCTTACAAGATATTGGAAATCCTTAATCCTGTGTCCTTTCGCTTGGATCTTCCGGTGTCGTTTGCCATTCACAACGTGTTCCATAGGTCCTTGTTGCGGCGGTACGTTGTACCTGTGGTTCCTTCTGTTGAGCCTCCTGCTCCGGTGTTGGTTGGGGGCGAGTTGGAGTACGTGTTGGAGAAGATCTTGGATTCTCGTCTCTCCAGACGGAGGCTTCAGTATCTGGTCAAGTGGAAGGGCTATGGTCAGGAGGATAATTCCTGGGTGGTTGCCTCTGATGTGCATGCGGCCGATTTAGTTCGTGCCTTTCACGCTGCTCATCCTGATCGCCCTGGTGTTCTTGGTGAGGGTTCGGTGACCCCTCCTTAAGGGGGGGGTACTGTTGTGAATTAGACTTCTTGGCTCCCTCTGGTGGTTATTAGTGATATGACTCTGGGATTTTCTTTCCTCAGTTTGCACCCACCTGGGTCGATAGTCCAGGGGTGTTGCTATATAAACCTCCTGGATCCTTAGTCCAGTGCCTGGCATCGTTGTAATCATATCCTTTTTGTTTGCTCCTATCTGCTGGTCCTGGTTCGTGCAAAATTAAGCTAAGTCCTGCTTCTTTGTTTTTTGGGTTATTTGCTTGCTCTCATTTTTGTCCAGCTTGTACTAAATGTGATTCCTGACCTTGCTGGAAGCTCTAGGGGGCTGGTGTTCTCCCCCCGGGCCGTTAGACGGTTCGGGGGTTCTTGAATATCCAGCGTGGATATTTTTGATAGGGTTTTTGCTGACCATATAAGTTATCTTACTATATTCTGCTATTAGCTAGTGGGCCTCTCTTTGCTAAATACCTAGCTCATCCTTACGTTTGTTTTTTCCTCTTACCTCACCGTTATTATTTGTTGGGGGCTTGTATCCAACTTTTGGGGTCTTTTCTCTGGAGGCAAGAAAGGTCTTTCTTTTCCTTTCTAGGGTTAGTTAGTTCTCCGGCTGGCGCAAGACGTCTAGAATCAACGTAGGCACGTTCCCCGGCTGCTGATATTTGTGGTGCTAGGATTAGATATATGGTCAGATCAGTTACCACTGCCCTATGAGCTGGTTTTTGTGTTTGCAGACTTAGAAACTATTTCTGAGACCCTCTGCCATTGGGGTCATAACAGGTACGATTCCGACCTGGAGCCTGGTGACGCAGTGACCTACACTCGGTGGAGGAGGGAAATTGGCGAAACTGGCTGGATAGCTCGAGGCTTCCAGCGGTGTGTCGCACTCCAGGCCGCTACCGGGATATCTGAGGACGAGCCTCCTGCAGAGAAGGCGATGGAACCTGTCTCCGTGGAATCTCCAGAAGTCCGGGCTCACCGCGTGCCCCTGGGTCACGCTTGTCCATGAGTAAGGAGAGCATCCCGACGCGGGATCCTGTCGTTGCTGGAGCCGGGACCGGTCCTTGCTACACCAACGCGACCCGTTGGCCGGGTGAGGCCTGGAAGGAGACCGCCCCCTGCGCTGCCAGAAACTGAGTAAGCAAGAATGCTTCATCATTTGTATATAGTTAACTGTTTGTCCTTCTGATGTTTTTGCTGCTACAACCCGATCAGGGTTAACTCTTAAAGGGATCCCTTTGTTTACCCGGGATCCCTTCTGCTTTTTGTTTTTGTTTCCTGTTTATTCATCATTGAAAGAACTGCTGAATCATGAACAATGCATGATTACAAACTTTTTGTACATAGTTTGCACCTTCTTAAAGGTGCTCTCTACTGGTTTTACACAAGGGAAGGACTCTTTGCGAAGACACTGGTCTTGGAACCAGCACCGGAGTCCTTACTGCGAACAGACTTGCAGCTTGAGAAGTTGCACTACCTCATAGAGACTTGGTTTCCTCTTAAAGGGAATGTTCACATATTGCACTTATGAACAGTGTTGCCTTAAGATGGTTAAATGGCAATAATGTCTAGAAAGAAGAAGTTAAATGTAGCTAACTAGTTGATTGTGAGAAATGTTTAATGATGTTGATAGAAGAATGAGGACAGAAAGTGAACCCGTACGGGGTTAGTCAGTGAGTCCTCCTAGGAGCCATACAGAGATGGCTCAGTAATCCTGAACTGAAAGATGGATGATAAGTTCTATACCGTGTATAGTAGTAGAAAGGCAGTAGGCCCGGGCGGAAAGGGGCGGTCCTGTAACAGAAAGGAGAAGCAGTAGGCCTGGAGCAGATAGGACAGGCGGTCCTGCAGATGTAAAGAAGGAGAATGCAGAAAAGTTGATTAGCCTTATAATGTTTTATAAGAAGGTCTTTAGTGGATTCAGCGAGTACGTCCTTAAAGGCAAAGTTAAATTATTGTTCAAAAAATTTGCACTTAGTAGAATGCCCGGTTGGGTGAAAGAAGTTATTTATAGTATGTTACTTAAATAATTAACCATGTTTGTAACGTTCAAGTGTCCTCACCTCCCATAAAGGGAAGCTCTGTTAAAGTTTACTCGCTATTGCATTTCAAAAATTGTATGTCTTTTTGCTGACATGTATTGTTGTTTTCTTCCCAGTCCAGGAGTACTGGATTTAACTGGGGGGGAGTGCAGCACCCCAGAGTCCTGGTCGTTGCAGTACTGTTGCTCTGCCACTAAGGGGGGCTATGGTACGTCTGATGGCACTGAAAGAGTTCTTCTGACCAGGTATCACAGACACCAATACATTTCACAGTCTGGCCTCCAGGGGGAGCTAAGGGCACTATGCATTAGGCCACTCCTCACAGTCTGGTAAAACTGGGGGTTGGATAGGAAGTTAGAGGAGAAAGCTGACTGGGTTGGAACCAGGCAACACCTTGTGGCAGAGGGTGTTGTAGGGGAAGATTCAGAGGGGTCCATGTCAGGGGTGGGATCCTGACAGAGGCCTAGCAACCAGAGAGAACGTTACGGAACCGCGCCTGCACGATATAGCAGCGGTGCCCTAAGAAAGGACAAGAAGCGAGGTATATTGTGCTGAGTGAGAAACGAGATCAACGCAACAAGGAGAAACACCAGTAGGAGTCGTGCTGTAAGATCGAGGCAACATTCTACTGAGGCGCGTAGCCGGTGGCCGGAACGCAGAGGAGGTAATAGGCTGCAAGCATTACTTCAAACCTACGGCAGGACAGTCAGCTATAGGTTGGCTGTCTCACACCAATCACCTATGAAGACATGGGGGGCGCACTAGGAGAAGGGCGACACTAGGGTCCAGGAAGAGCTCCGAGCCTACCCGTCATACGGGTACGTCCTAGCCATATCATCTGGGGGACGAAGAAGAAGAACATCCAGTTGTGAGGGAACACGAGAAACAGACACAACAGTTGTGGGGACTATCCCGTGAGCACAGCAGGGGAGGACCGCAACACACAAGCGCTAGAAGGTAGGCACAGATTTCCACCTGCAAAGGGAACTCTGGAGGTGCCATCGGACCGGCCGGACTTGCGCAGCCTGGTGAACCGTATTCCGGACTGAGGATCCTGAAGCCTTCACTAAAGAGGTAAAGAGACTGCAACCTGGTGTCCTCGTTATTTACCGCGACCGGCACTTCACCGCACCATAACGACATCCCATATCCACACCTATTATTGAGCGCCCCTCAGCAGGGTCACGGACCGGGTCTAGCCACTGTGAAAATCCCAGAGCAGAGACCCAGAGGCCCGGTACCGGGTACCCCTCGGCCCTGCGGCAGTGGGGGCGCTGCATGAATCCGGCCTTACTGCTGCTTTCTAGTGCATTAAGAATCATGGAAATTAATGTGTAATCATAATTAAAATACAGCAGGACAGACGCAGCTCCACCATATCACTGATGATTCACACTGAATCTGGCACTGCTGCTGGCACCTCTCATCTCTCTCCCACTATCAATTGAATCTCTGTATTATTCACAAACTACACATCTTCTTCCCTGCTGCAGTTGACCAATATATTAATGTCTAGAGCATATGTCTAATGTTTTATGGCCTTTTCTCCTTGACTCAATCACTGAGTTATGATGTCTTCTGTCTACCATAAATCACCCGTAAGTGGCTACTGCATTTCCTGCCTCAGCTTTTATAGTGGCTTTGGTAGTCTCCCCTGATTGTCTGTGCTATTCTATGTGACGTTGTAGCTGCAAGACATTATGTGGAAACCTGGGAAACAAAAAACAAATGTCTATAATACTTCATTATTAAGATCTTTTCATATTTTACATTTTATTTGAAAATATGAAAGAAAATATAATCTGTATACAGTGCATATTGGATATTGTTGTCAAGTAGATAATATAAATGACTCTTAGGATTGCTCTTGTCATTTTTTCTGCAAATTTCTGAATTTTTTTTTTTTTTTTTTTCAGTAATAGATAAAAGTTGTCCACATTGAGGATGTAACATCCGGAGCCACAGCGTGACCTGCACCTATAGAACCATTGGGCTCTGAGGTGCCGAAACTTTCTTTCGGCTTCTATCAGTAATGTACAGAATATGACAGTTACCACCTGTGAATACTCCCATCATCCAGCCCCCTGCACTGCTCCATGGCTGCGGTAATTGCACAGGGGGCACGGTGTGGAGGATTGTGAAGCGACTCGGGCAGATATGATTTACACGTACAGTGGAATGTGTATAATAGATCAGAGGACGCCCCCGGGTGCAGGTCACGACTCCAAAACCAGGGAGGAAAACAATCAGTTTAGTCCTGCCGAATGTTGCCAACAATTAAACATTAACTGGACAGAAACCTGTTAGAGCTGAAGATGAATTCTCCCCTAGATAAAAGCTGGGACGTAAGAATGTGTTCTGGCACCAGACTAAGTGGAGAAAAATCACCCAAAGAGACACCCCCAACACGAGCAAATACACATCACATGTAACCTAATGGCTACAGCCACTTCTGAGAGACATTGTGTAAAGTCAATAAATACATTTCAGCTACATAAAAAGTTATATAACTTATACTGATCCAGAGTTACATCCTGTATTATACTCCAGAGCTGCACTCACTATTCTACTGGTGCAGTCACTGTGTACATACATTACTGATCCTGAGCTACATCCTGTATTATACTCCAGAGCTGCACTCACTATTCTACTGGTGCAGTCACTGTGTACATACATTACATTACTGATCCTGAGTTACATCCTGTATTATACTCCAGAGCTGCACTCACTATTTTGCTGGTGCAGTCACTGTGTACATACATTACTGATCCTGAGTTACCTCCTGTATTATACCCCAGAGCTGCACTCACTATTCTGCTGGTGCAGTCACTGTGTACATACATTACATTACTGATCCTGAGTTACATCCTGTATTATACTCCAGAGCTGCACTCACTATTCTGCTGGTGCAGTCACTGTGTACATACATTACATTACTGATCCTGAGTTACATCCTGTATTATACTCCAGAGCTGCACTCACTATTTTGCTGGTGCAGTCACTGTGTACATACATTACATTACTGATCCTGAGTTACATCCTGTATTATACTCCAGAGCTGCACTCACTATTCTGCTGGTGCAGTCACGGTGTACATACATTACATTACTGATCCTGAGTTACATCCTGTATTATACTCCAGAGCTGCACTCACTATTCTGCTGGTGCAGTCACTGTGTACATTACATTACTGATCCTGAGTTACATCCTGTATTATACTCCAGAGCTGCACTCACTATTCTACTGGTGCAGTCACTGTGTACATACATTACATTACTGATCCTGAGTTACATCCTGTATTATACTCCAGAGCTGCACTCACTATTCTGCTGGTGCAGCCACTGTGTACGTACATTTGCAGCGCCCCAGAGTCCTGGTCGTTGCAGTACTGATGCTCCGCCGCTAAGGGGGGCTATGGTACGTCTGATTGCACTGAAGGAGTTCATCTGACCAGGTATCACAGACACCAATACACTTCACAGTCTGGCCTCCAGGGGGAGCTAAGGGCGCTATGTATTAGGCCACTCCTCACAATCTGGTAAAACTGGGGGTTGGATAGAAAGTTAGACAGAAGCTGACTGGGTTGGAACCAGGCAACATCCTACGGCAGAGGGTGTTGCAGGGGAAAGATCCAGGGGGGGTCCCTGTCAGGGGTGGGATCCTGACAGAGGCCTAGCGAAAAGGAAAGAACGTTAAGGAACCGCGCCTGCACTACATCGCGGCGGTATCTCAAGAAAGGACAAGAAGCGAGGTTTATTGTGGAGAGTGAGAAACGAGATCAAAGCAAAAAGGAGATAACGCCAGTAGGAGTCGTGCTGTAAGACCGAGGCAACATCCTACTGAGGCGCGTAGCCGGTGGCCGGAACGCCGAGGAAGTATTGGGCTCCAAGCATTACTTCAAACCAACGGCAGGACAGTTAATTATAGGTTGGCTGTCTCACCTAAATCACCTAAGCAGACATAGGGGGCAACTGTGGGAGAGGGGCGACACTAGGGTCCCGGAAGAACTCCAGGCCTACCGGTCATACGGGTGCGTCCTAGCCATATCATCTGGGGGATGGAGAAGAACATCAGAATAGACATAAGTTGTGGGAAAGAACATCCGAAACAAACACAACAGTTGTGAGGACTATCCCGTGGTGCTGAGCAGGGAGGTACTACAACACACAAGCGCTAGAAGGAAGGCACAGATTTCCACCTGCAAAGGGAACTCTGGAGGTGCCATCGGACCGGCCGGTCTCTTACAGCCCTGTTAACCGTACTCTGGATTGAGGATCTTGAAGCCTTCAGTAAAGAGGTAAAGAGACTGCAACCTGGTGTCCTCGTTATTTATCGCGACCTGCACCATGCACCACTACCTACACCTTTCATTGGACGCCCCTTAGCAGGGTCACGGACCGGGTCTAGCCACCGTGACAACCCCAGAACTGAGACAGAGAGGCCCGGTACCGAGTACCCCGCGGCCCTGCGTCTGGGGGCGCTCCACATTACATTACCGATACTGAGTTGCATCCTGTATTATACTCCAGAGCTGCACTCGCTATTCCGCTGGTGCAGTCGCTGTGTACGTACATTACATTACTGATCCTGAGTTACATCCTGTATTATACTCCAGAGCCGCACTCACTATTCTGCTGGTGCAGTCACTGTGTACGTACATTACATTACTGATCCTGAATTACATCCTGTATTATACCCCAGAGCTGCACTCACTATTCTGCTGGTGCAGTCACTGTGTACATACAGTACATTATTGATCTTGTACTGATCCTGAGTTACATCCTGTATTATACTCCAGAGCTGCACTCACTGTTCTGCTGGTGCAGTCACTGTGTACATACATTACATTAATGATCCTGAGTTACATCCTTTATTATACTTCAGAGCTGCACTCACTATTCTGCTGGTGCAGCCACTCTGTACATACAGTACATTACTGATCTTGTACTGATCCTGAGTTACATCCTGTATTATACTCCAGAGCTGCACTCACTGTTCTGCTGGTGCAGTCACTGTGTACATACATTACATTACTGATCCTGAGTTACATCCTGTATTATCCTCCAGAGCTGCACTCACTATTCTGCTGGTACAGTCACTGTGTACATACATTACATTACTGATCCTCAGTTACATCCTGTATTATACTCCAGAGCTGCACTCAGTATTCTGCTGGTGCAGTCACTGTGTACATACATTACATTACTGATCCTGAGTTACATCCTTTATTATACCCCAGAGCTGCACTCACTATTCTGCTGGTGCAGTCACTGTGCACATACATAACATTACTGATGCTGAATTACATTCTGTATTTAACCCCAGAGCTGCACTCACTATTCTGCTGGTGCAGTCACTGTGTACATACATTACATTACTGATCATGAGTTACAGCCTGTATTATACTCCAGAGCAGCACTCACTATTCTGCTGGTGCAGTCGCTGTGTACGTACATTACATTACTGATCCTGAGTTACATCCTGTATTATACTCCAGAGCCGCACTCACTATTCTGCTGGTGCAGTCACTGTGTACGTACATTACATTACTGATCCTGAATTACATCCTGTATTATACCCCAGAGCTGCACTCACTATTCTGCTGGTGCAGTCACTGTGTACATACAGTACATTATTGATCTTGTACTGATCCTGAGTTACATCCTGTATTATACTCCAGAGCTGCACTCACTGTTCTGCTGGTGCAGTCACTGTGTACATACATTACATTAATGATCCTGAGTTACATCCTTTATTATACTTCAGAGCTGCACTCACTATTCTGCTGGTGCAGCCACTGTGTACATACGGTACATTACTGATCTTGTACTGATCCTGAGTTACATCCTGTATTATACTCCAGAGCTGCACTCACTGTTCTGCTGGTGCAGTCACTGTGTACATACATTACATTACTGATCCTGAGTTACATCCTGTATTATCCTCCAGAGCTGCACTCACTATTCTGCTGGTACAGTCACTGTGTACATACATTACATTACTGATCCTCAGTTACATCCTGTATTATACTCCAGAGCTGCACTCAGTATTCTGCTGGTGCAGTCACTGTGTACATACATTACATTACTGATCCTGAGTTACATCCTTTATTATACCCCAGAGCTGCACTCACTATTCTGCTGGTGCAGTCACTGTGCACATACATAACATTACTGATGCTGAATTACATTCTGTATTTAACCCCAGAGCTGCACTCACTATTCTGCTGGTGCAGTCACTGTGTACATACATTACATTACTGATCCTGAATTACATCCTGTATTATCCTCCAGAGCTGCACTCACTATTCTGCTGGTGCAGTCACTGTATACATACATTACATTACTGATCCTCAGTTACATCCTGTATTATACTCCAGAGCTGCACTCAGTATTCTGCTGGTGCAGTCACTGTGTACATACATTACATTACTGATCCTGAGTTACATCCTGTATTATACCCCAGAGCTGCACTCACTATTCTGCTGGTGCAGTCACTGTGTACATACATTACATTACTGATCCTAAGTCACATCCTGTATTATCCTCCAGAGCTGCACTCACTATTCTGCTGGTGCAGTCACTGTGTACATACATTACATTACTGATCCTCAGTTACATCCTGTATTATACTCCAGAGCTGCACTCAGTATTCTGCTGGTGCAGTCACTGTGTACATACATTACATTACTGATCCTGAGTTACATCCTTTATTATACCCCAGAGCTGCACTCACTATTCTGCTGGTGCCGTCACTGTGCACATACATAACATTACTGATCCTGAGTTTCCTCCTCTATTATACTCCAGAGCTGCACTCACTATTCTGCTGGTGCAGTCACTGTGTACATACATTACATTACTGATCCTGAGTTACATCCTGTATTATACCCCAGAGCTGCACTCACTATTCTGCTGGTGTAGTCACTGTGTACATACATTACATTACTGATCCTGAGTTACATCCTGTATTATACCCCAGAGCTGCACTCACTATTCTGCTGGTGTAGTCACTGTGTACATACATTACATTACTGATCCTGAGTTACATCCTGTATTATGCTCCAGAGCTGAACTCACTATTCTGCTGGGGCAGTCACTGTGTACATGCATTACATTACTGATCCTGAGTTACATCCTGTATTATACCCCAGAGCTGCACTCACTATTCTGCTGGTGCAGTCACTGTGCACATACATAACATTACTGATGCTGAATTACATTCTGTATTTTAACCAGAGCTGCACTCACTATTCTGCTGGTGCAGTCACTGTGCACATACATTACATTACTGATCCTGAGTTTCCTCCTCTATTATACTCCAGAGCTGCACTCACTATTCTGCTGGTGCAGTCACTGTGTACATACATTACATTACTGATCCTGAGTTACATCCTGTATTATACCCCAGAGCTGCACTCACTATTCTGCTGGTGTAGTCACTGTGTACATACATTACATTACTGATCCTGAGTTACATCCTGTATTATACCCCAGAGCTGCACTCACTATTCTGCTGGTGTAGTCACTGTGTACATACATTACATTACTGATCCTGAGTTACATCCTGTATTATGCTCCAGAGCTGAACTCACTATTCTGCTGGTGCAGTCACTGTGTACATGCATTACATTACTGATCCTGAGTTACATCCTGTATTATACCCCAGAGCTGCACTCACTATTCTGCTGGTGTAGTCACTGTGTACATACATTACATTACTGATCCTGAGTTACATCCTGTATTATGCTCCAGAGCTGAACTCACTATTCTGCTGGTGCAGTCACTGTGTACATGCATTACATTACTGATCCTGAGTTACATCCTGTATTATACCCCAGAGCTGCACTCACTATTCTGCTGGTGCAGTCACTGTGCACATACATAACATTACTGATGCTGAATTACATTCTGTATTTTAACCAGAGCTGCACTCACTATTCTGCTGGTGCAGTCACTGTGCACATACATTACATTACTGATCCTGAGTTTCCTCCTCTATTATACTCCAGAGCTGCACTCACTATTCTGCTGGTGCAGTCACTGTGTACATACATTACATTACTGATCCTGAGTTACATCCTGTATTATACCCCAGAGCTGCACTCACTATTCTGCTGGTGTAGTCACTGTGTACATACATTACATTACTGATCCTGAGTTACATCCTGTATTATACCCCAGAGCTGCACTCACTATTCTGCTGGTGTAGTCACTGTGTACATACATTACATTACTGATCCTGAGTTACATCCTGTATTATGCTCCAGAGCTGAACTCACTATTCTGCTGGTGCAGTCACTGTGTACATGCATTACATTACTGATCCTGAGTTACATCCTGTATTATACCCCAGAGCTGCACTCACTATTCTGCTGGTGCAGTCACTGTGTACATACATTACATTACTGATCCTGAGTTACATCCTGTATTATACCCCAGAGCTGCACTCACTATTCTGCTGGTGCAGTCACTGTGTACATACATTACATTACTGATCCTGAGTTACATCCTGTATTATCCTCCAGAGCTGCACTCACTATTCTGCTGGTGCAGTCACTGTGTAGATACATTACATTACTGATCCTCAGTTACATCCTGTATTGTACTCCAGAGCTGCACTCAGTATTCTGCTGGTGCAGTCACTGTGTACATACATTACTGATGCTGAATTACATCCTGTATTTTACCCAAGAGCTGCACTCACTATTCTGCTGGTGCAGTTACTGTGCACATACATTACATTACTGATCCTGAGTTACATCCTGTATTTTCCTCCAGAGCTGCACTCACTATTCTGCTGGTGCAGTCACTGTGTACATACATTACATTACTGATCCTGAGTTACATCCTGTATTATACCCCAGAGCTGCACTCACTATTCTGCTGGTGCAGTCACTGTGTACATACATAACTGATCCTGAGTTACATCCTGTATTATACCCCAGAGCTGCACTCACTATTCTGCTGGTGCAGTCACTGTGTATATACATTACTGATCCTGAGTAACATCCTGTATTATACCCCAGAGCTGCACTCACTATTCTGCTGGTGCAGTCTGTCATGATCTCAATGGCAAGAGAACATAGCATAAGCATATATAGGAACTAGCTCTTGGAAGATGGGAACTGAGCTGACCATGAACTAAACCTAACGCACAACTAGCAGTGGCCGGGTAGCATGCCTACGTTGATTCTAGATGCCCAGCACCAGCCGGAGGACTAAATAATGCTAGCAGAGGAAAATATCAGTCCTAGCTCACCTCTAGAGAAATACCCCGAAAGGAGACAGAGGCCCCCCACATGTATTGGCGGTGAATTAAGATGAAATAACAAACGTAGTATGAAAATAGGTTTAGCAAATTTGAGGTCCACTTACTACATAGCAGAAGACAGAAAGGACACTTTCATGGTCAGCTGAAAACCCTATCAAAACACCATCCAGAAATTACTTTAAAACTCTGGCATTAACTCATAACACCAGAGTGGCAATTCCTGTTCACAAGAGCTTTCCAGACACAGTAACGAAACTACAGCTGTGAACTGGAACAAAAATGCAAAAACAAACATGGACAAGAGTCCAACTTATCTAGTAGTTGTCTAGGAGCAGGAACAAGCACAGAGAGGCTTCTGATAACATTGTTGACCGGCAAGCAACTAACAGAGCAGCAAGGTATATATAGCGACTCCCACATCTTGATGGGAACAGGTGAACAGAGAAGATGAAAACACCAGTTCAATTCCACCAGTAGCCACCGGGGGAGCCCAGAATCCAAATTCACAACAGTACCCCCCCCTCAAGGAGGGGGCACCGAACCCTCACCAGAACCACCAGGGCGATCAGGATGGGCCCTATGAAAGGCACGAACCAGATCAGAGGCATGAACATCAGATGCATTCACCCAAGAATTATCCTCCTGGCCGTATCCCTTCCACTTGACCAGATACTGGAGTCTCCGTCTGGAAACACGAGAGTCTAAGATTTTCTCCACAACGTACTCCAACTCACCCTCAACCAACACCGGAGCAGGAGGCTCAACGGAAGGCACAACCGGTACCTCATACCTGCGCAATAATGACCGATGAAAAACGTTATGAATAGAAAAGGATGCAGGGAGGTCCAAACGGAAGGAAACAGGGTTAAGAATCTCCAATATCTTATACGGGCCGATGAACCGAGGCTTAAACTTAGGAGAAGAGACCCTCATAGGGACAAAACGAGAAGACAACCACACCAAATCCCCAACACAAAGCCGAGGACCAACACGACGGTGGCGGTTGGCAAAAAGCTGAGTCTTCTCCTGGGACAACCTCAAATTGTCCACCACCTGCCCCCAGATCTGATGCAATCTCTCCACCACATCATCCACTCCAGGACAATCCGAAGATTCCACCTGACCAGAGGAAAATCGAGGATGAAACCCCGAATTACAGAAAAACGGGGACACCAAAGTGGCAGAGCTGGCCCGATTATTGAGAGCGAACTCTGCCAATGGCAAAAAAGCAACCCAATCATCCTGGTCAGCAGACACAAAACACCTCAGATATGTCTCCAGGGTCTGATTAGTCCGCTCGGTCTGGCCATTCGTCTGAGGATGGAAAGCGGACGAAAAAGATAAATCTATGCCCATCCTAGCACAGAATGCCCGCCAAAATCTAGACACGAATTGGGTCCCTCTGTCAGAAATGATATTCTCAGGAATACCATGCAAACGAACAACATTTTGAAAAAACAGAGGAACCAACTCGGAAGAAGAAGGCAACTTGGGCAGAGGAACCAAATGGACCATCTTAGAGAAACGGTCACACACCACCCAGATGACAGACATCTTCTGAGAAACAGGCAGATCTGAAATAAAATCCATCGAGATGTGCGTCCAAGGCCTCTTAGGAATAGGCAAGGGCAACAATAATCCACTAGCCCGAGAGCAACAAGGCTTGGCCCGAGCACAAACGTCACAAGACTGCACAAAGCCTCGCACATCTCGTGACAGGGAAGGCCACCAGAAGGACCTTGCCACCAAATCCCTGGTACCAAAAATGCCAGGATGACCTGCCAACGCAGAAGAATGAACCTCAGAGATGACTCTACTGGTCCAATCATCAGGAACAAACAGTTTATCAGGTGGGCAACGATCCGGTCTATCTGCCTGAAACTCCTGCAAGGCCCGCCGCAGGTCTGGAGAAACGGCTGACAATACCACTCCATCCTTAAGGATACCTGTGGGCTCAGAGTTACCAGGCGAGTCAGGCTCAAAACTCCTAGAAAGGGCATCCGCCTTAACATTCTTAGAACCCGGTAGGTATGACACCACAAAATTAAACCGAGAGAAAAATAATGACCAGCGCGCCTGTCTAGGATTCAGGCGCCTGGCGGTCTCAAGATAAATCAAGTTTTTGTGGTCAGTCAATACCACCACCTGATGTCTGGCCCCCTCAAGCCAATGGCGCCACTCCTCAAAAGCCCACTTCATGGCCAAAAGCTCCCGATTCCCAACATCATAATTCCGCTCAGCGGGCGAAAATTTACGGGAAAAGAAGGCACAAGGCCTCATCACGGAGCAGTCAGAACTTTTCTGCGATAACACTGCCCCAGCTCCGATCTCAGAAGCGTCGACCTCAACCTGAAAAGGTAGAGCAACATCAGGCTGACGCAACACAGGGGCAGAGGAAAAACGGCGCTTAAGCTCCCGAAAGGCCTCCACAGCGTCAGGGGACCAATCAGCAACATCAGCACCCTTCTTAGTCAAATCGGTCAATGGCTTAGCAATATCCGAAAAACCAGCAATAAATCGACGATAAAAGTTAGCAAAGCCCAAAAATTTCTGAAGACTCTTAAGAGAAGAGGGCTGCGTCCAATCACAAATAGCTTGAACCTTGACAGGATCCATTTCAATGGAAGAGGGAGAAAAAATATATCCCAAAAAGGAAATCCTCTGTACCCCAAAAACACACTTAGAACCCTTCACACACAAAGAATTAGACCGCAAAACCTGGAAAACCCTCCTGACCTGCTGGACATGAGAGTCCCAGTCATCCGAAAAAATCAGAATATCATCCAGATACACAATCATAAATTTATCCAAATAATCGCGAAAAATATCATGCATAAAGGACTGGAAAACTGACGGAGCATTTGAAAGACCAAAAGGCATCACTAAATACTCAAAGTGGCCCTCGGGCGTATTAAATGCGGTTTTCCACTCATCCCCCTGCCTGATTCGCACCAAATTATACGCCCCACGAAGGTCAATCTTAGAGAACCACTTGGCCCCCTTTATGCGAGCAAACAAATCAGTCAGCAACGGCAATGGGTATTGATATTTTACAGTGATTTTATTCAAAAGCCGATAATCGATACATGGTCTCAAAGAGCCGTCTTTTTTTTACACAAAGAAAAAACCGGCTCCTAAGGGAGATGACGATGGACGAATATGTCCCTTTTCCAAGGACTCCTTTATATATTCTCGCATAGCAGCATGTTCAGGCACAGACAGATTAAATAAACGACCCTTTGGGTATTTACTACCCGGGATTAAATCTATGGCACAATCGCACTCTCGGTGCGGAGGTAATGAACCAAGCTTGGATTCTTCAAAGACGTCACGATAGTCAGACAGGAACTCAGGAATTTCAGAGGGAATAGATGATGAAATGGAAACCACAGGTACATCCCCATGAGCCCCCTTACATCCCCAGCTCAACACAGACATAGCTCTCCAGTCGAGGACTGGGTTGTGAGATTGCAGCCAAGGCAATCCTAGCACCAAATCATCATGTAGATTATACAGCACCAGAAAGCGAATAATCTCCTGGTGATCCGGATTAATACGCATAGTTACTTGTGTCCAGTATTGTGGTTTATTATTAGCCAATGGGGTGGAGTCAATCCCCTTCAGAGGAATAAGAGTCTCCAAAGGCTCTAAATCATACCCACAGCGTTTGGCAAAGGACCAATCCATAAGACTCAAAGCGGCGCCAGAGTCGACATAGGCGTCCGTGGTAATAGATGACAAAGAGCAAATCAGGGTCACAGATAGAATAAACTTAGATGGTAAGGTGCAAATGGAAACAGATTTATCAAGCTTTTTAGTGCGCTTAGAGCATGCTGATATAACATGAGTAGAATCACCACAATAGAAACACAACCCATTTTTCCGTCTAAAATTCTGCCGCTCGCTTCGGGACAGAATTCTATCACACTGCATACTCTCTGGCGACTTCTCAGTGGACACCGCCAGATGGTGCACTGGTTTGCGCTCCCGCAAACGCCTATCGATCTGACTCATTCAGACCCGCAGGCACAGGGAACCCCACCATAACATCCTTAATGGCATCAGAGAGACCCTCTCTGAAAGTCGCCGCCAGGGCGCACTCATTCCACTGAGTAAGCACAGACCATTTACGGAATCTTTGGCAGTAAATTTCCGCTTCATCTTGCCCCTGAGATAGGGACATCAAAGTTTTTTCTGCCTGAAGCTCCAAATGAGGTTCGTCATAAAGCAACCCCAAGGCCAGAAAAAACGCATCCACATTGAGCAACGCAGGATCCCCTGGTGTCAATGAAAAAGCCCAGTCTTGAGGGTCGCCCCGGAGCAAGGAAATCACAATCCTAACCTGCTGTGCAGGGTCTCCGGCAGAGCGAGATTTCAGGGACAAAAATAATTTGCAATTATTTCGAAAATTCTGAAACCCAGATCTATTCCCCGAGAAAAATTCCGGCAAAGGAATTCTCGGCTCAGATACAGGTGCATGACAAACAAAATCTTGCAAATATTGTACCTTCGTGGCGAGATTATTCAAACCTGCAGTTACACTCTGAAGATCCATTACAAACAGGTGGACACAGAGCCATTCAAAGATTAGAAGGAGAGAAAAAAAAAAAAATTTCAGCAGACTACTTATTTCTCTCCTTTCTCAGCCAAGGATTTTAACCCTTTAGTGGGCCGGTCAAACTGTCATGATCTCAATGGCAAGAGAACATAGCATAAGCATATATAGGAACTAGCTCTTGGAAGATGGGAACTGAGCTGACCATGAACTAAACCTAACGCACAACTAGCAGTGGCCGGGTAGCATGCCTACGTTGATTCTAGATGCCCAGCACCAGCCGGAGGACTAAATAATGCTAGCAGAGGAAAATATCAGTCCTAGCTCACCTCTAGAGAAATACCCCGAAAGGAGACAGAGGCCCCCCACATGTATTGGCGGTGAATCAAGATGAAATAACAAACGTAGTATGAAAATAGGTTTAGCAAATTTGAGGTCCACTTACTACATAGCAGAAGACAGAAAGGACACTTTCATGGTCAGCTGAAAACCCTATCAAAACACCATCCAGAAATTACTTTAAAACTCTGGCATTAACTCATAACACCAGAGTGGCAATTCCTGTTCACAAGAGCTTTCCAGACACAGTAACGAAACTACAGCTGTGAACTGGAACAAAAATGCAAAAACAAACATGGACAAGAGTCCAACTTATCTAGTAGTTGTCTAGGAGCAGGAACAAGCACAGAGAGGCTTCTGATAACATTGTTGACCGGCAAGCAACTAACAGAGCAGCAAGGTATATATAGCGACTCCCACATCTTGATGGGAACAGGTGAACAGAGAAGATGAAAACACCAGTTCAATTCCACCAGTAGCCACCGGGGGAGCCCAGAATCCAAATTCACAACAGCAGTCACTGTGTACATACATTACATTACTGATCCTGAGTTACATCCTGTATTATACTCCAGAGCTGCACTCACTATTCTGCTGGTGCAGTCACTGTGTACATACATTACTGATCCTGAGTTACATCCTGTATTATACCCCAGAGCTGAACTCACTATTCTGCTGGTGCAGTCACTGTGTACATACATTACATTACTGATCCTGAGTTACATCCTGTATTATACCCCAGAGCTGCACTCACTATTCTGCTGGTGCAGTCACTGTGTACATACATTACATTACTGATCCTGAGTTACATCCTGTATTATACCCCAGAGCTGCACTCTCTATTCTGCTGGTGCAGTCACTGTGTACATACATTTCTGTTCCTGTAGGTCATGAGGACAGGAGAATGAACCTCTTTCAGGCATTAGGAGGGTTTTAGAGTCAGTGCAGGGATTTGTACAGCGGTTTGGCAGAAGAAGAGCAATGAGTGAGGTAATGGCGTCTGGCACTGGGATTTGGGATGGATACAAGTCGGTGAAGGTGGGACTGAGGCTGTGCCAGCGATAAGGTGGTTCCTCTGCTTAAGTTGGGATGTGATGAAAGAGGGAATTACAATGTTACGAGCAGCAGCCGATTATTGTTGTCCTCCCGGACGTCTCATCTTACCTTGTTATGGTGCACGGGCTGGATACACAATATACACAGTGCACTGCGACAATAGGATCAGTCAACAGCTCTTTCAGCCCTATACAGTGCAGTTATAGATGCCACATTGGTTACTGATATCATGTACAGTGCTTAAAAGTTTGTGAACCCTTCAGAATTTTCCTGCATAAATTTGACTTAAAACAATATCAGATTTTCACATAAGTCCTAAAAGATGATAAAGAGAAACAAATCTAACAAAGGAGTCACACATATCAGACTCTGTCTTTATTTATCGAGAATTATGGAATATCACACGTCTAAGAGTGGTAAAAGTATGTGACCCCTTTGCTTTCAGTATCTGGTGTGACGTCTCGTGCAGCAATCACTGCATCTAAACGTTTCCAGTAATTGCAGATTCGTCCTGCACATCGGATGGAGGAGTTTTAGCCCGTTCCTCAGTACAAAACCTCTTCACCTCTGTTATGTTGGTGGTTTTATCCCATGATCTGCTTTGATCTGATCTGTCAACAATATTTCTGTAGTAAATTAAGTCAGGACAGTGACTTGGCCATTCCACAACTTTGAAAAGGAACCTGTGACTTGATACACACCTTCTAACTGTGGCCAGCGTCAATCAGAGCCAGAAATGTTTTTCGGAAAACACATAATTTAAAGTTCTGGCCTGGAGAGACGAGATGTCCCTTGAGGTGGCTTCTCCCCACCTGGCAGCAGGTGATTCACAAGTCTCTCCATGTTTCACAGATGGTATGGAGTTTTATGCTTATTCTCACCAATGAGCCATCCATACAAAATACGTATCTAACATGACAGGATTCCTGATGGTCAACTTCCTTTTCGGAACTGCTCTTAGAGGACAACACTTACACAATGTTTAATGGATTCTCATCGGTTGACGTGAGGGTTGTTAGTGTTTCATTTTTAATACTAAATAGGGAAATTCTCCAAAGTATCAATAACCACAAGGGTCCCATTCATTGATGCATTATGAGTCATCCTTGTAACCCAATGGGCATCCATCCATCTAAAGAACTGTCCTCCACTCTTGGCATTTCTGAAATCCAATCCAAACTTTTGGCTACATCTCCCTGTTACCATAGTTGTCTGACCTTTGGCATTGACCACTGACTCGTTAATTCTTCAACTTCATCTGCTGGTTGGCAAACTGGTCAACTGGCCATTACTGGTGGCCTTGACCTAAGGTATGACCTTCACCAAGTTCCATACTTCCAAGAAGGTAAGGACTTTCTTATATGCTGCCTGTGCCATTCTTTTACCATTGTAGTCAACTTTTTGTTTCATTTTCTTTCAACCATTCAGTCAAGTCTTAGAAGAGTTCTGCACCGTTAGAAGAACTGTCCTTCACTTTTGGCATTTCTGAAATCCAATCCAAACTTTTGGCTACATCTTCCTGCTACCATAGTTGTCTGACCTTTGGCTTGATCACTGACTCTTTAATTCTTCAACTTCATCTACTGGTTGGCAAACTGGTCAACTGGCCATTAATGGTGGCCTTGACCTAAGGAGTGACCTTGACCAAGTTCCATACTTCCAAGAAGGTAAGGACTTTCTTATATGCTGCCTGTGCCATTTTTTTTTACCATTGTAGTCAACTTTTTGTTTAATCTTTTTTCAACCCTTCAGTCAAGTGTTAGAAGAGTTCTCCACCGTTTTCTTCTTCTCCACTCAACTTTTCGACTTCATTATCGGCCAAGCTGGTAATCTAGTTATAAAATCCCACCAAACAGTCATGATTCACATTAGTCTAACTCTTGAAGGATTTTGCTCTCCGGTTCAGTTCCTTACAATAACAATGTGAGTATTGTGAATCGAGACACTGAGAAGAATGAGAACCATTAAGATAGAGATGGACGGAATCCACGGTAATGATTTTAGAGAATGATGGAGTCCATGCTCCTGTTTGTGACGGTATCTGTCAGTGCTCGCTATCATGGCATAGCAGAATTCAGCCGCTGTGCCAAGTTCTGCCCTGACTAATGAGCTCATACCTTGGACAGTTTGGGGATTTTATTATACATGTGCAGAGAGAAGCGGGAACAGATACTCTAACTGTACAGAGAATATTTCTAAATCTGTCACATAATTGCTTCCTGTGTCCCGGGTACTGCTTGCTGCATATGGTCCTGTTTAATCCTGCACAATTATTTCACATTTCAAGTAAAAAAAAATAAAATAAATAAAAAAAAATAAATAGATGACACTCAGAAAACATCCATCACACGTAAGGATATATTGGAGGAGCGGACGCCCAGCCATGCTCGGCTTTATTAAATCCATATGTCTTGCTGTAACAAATCCTGTTTCGCAGAGTCTATAAAAATTAAGATTTGAAGGCAATAAAAGGCACATTTGCTGTTATCTCTGGAAAATTTTTACAATTGCGCTATCTGGGATGGAGAGAATGTATCATGGCGGCTTTGAAAAATGCCAGAAAAGTTACTACTCAAAAACTGGAGTTTCACAAATATTCCCAAGGAATATTTGCCGAAAAGCCAGGAAGGGACAGAGGAGTCTAATGGAGGAGAGAGGAGTCTGATGGAGGACAGATGAGTCTGATGGAGGACAGAGGAGTCTGGAGTAGTACAGAGGAGTCTGGTGGAGGACAAAGAAGTCTGGAGGAAGACTGCTGGGTCAGGAGGGGACAGAGGAGTCTGATGGAGGACAGAGGAGTCTGATGGAGGACAGAGGAGTCTGATGGAGGATAGAGGAGTCTGGTGGAGGACAGAGAAGTCTGGAGGAAGACTGCTGAGTCAGGAGGGGACAGAGGAGTCTGATGGAGGACAGAGGAATCTGGTGAGGAAAAGAGGAGTCTGGTGGAGGACCGAGGAATCTGGAGGGAGGGGAACAGAGGAGTCTGGTGGAAGACAGAGGAAACTGGAGGAATTCTGCTGAGTCAGGAGGGGACAGAGGAGTCAGGAAGGGACAGAGGAGTCTGATGGAGGACAGAGGAATCTGGAGGGGAAAAGAGGAGTCTGATGGAGGACAGAGGAGTCAGATGGAGGACAGAGGAGTCTGGAGGGGAACAGAGGAGTCTGGTGGAGGACAGAGGAGTCTGATGGAGGATAGAGGAGTCTGGGGGAGTACAGAAGAGTTTGGTGGAGGGCAGAGAGGTCTATACAAAGATAGCTGAGTCAGGAGAGAACAAAGCAGTCTGAAGGGGACAGAGGAGTCAAGAGGGAGCAGAGGAGTCTGGAGGAGAATAAAGTAGTCTGGAGAGGGACAGATGACTTTGCAGGGAAACAGAGGAGTCTATAGGGGGACAGAGTAGTCTGGAGAAGGGCAGATGAGTCAGGAGGGGACAAAGGAGTCTGGAGAAGGATATAAGAATCTGGAAGAGAACAGAGTAGTCTGGCTGAGGATAGAGAAGTCTGGAGGAGGAAAGAGGAGTCTAGAGGGGGAAAGAGGAATCTGGAGGAGCATAGAAGAGTCTACAGGGGACAGTGAAGTTTGGTGGACAGAGAGTCTGGAGAAGGACAGAGGAGTCTGGAGGAGGAAAGAAGAGTTTGGAGGGGAACAGTGGAGTCTGGAAGAGCATAGAAGAGTCTGCAGGGGACAGAAAATTTGGTGGAGGATAGAGAGTCTGGAGGAGGAAAGAAGAGTTTGGAGGGGGTCAGTTGAGTCTGCAGCAGCATAGAGGAGTCTGGAGAGGAAAGAGAAGTTTGGTGGAGGATAGAGGAGTCTGGAGGAGGAACAAGGAGTCTGGAGGGGGTTAGAGGAGTCTGGAAGAGCATAAAGTAGACTAGAAAAGATGGAGGAGTCTGGAGGGAATAGATGAGCCTGCCAGCGGCTGTAATAGAGAACACAGGAGTGCTCAGACGAGCGCAGTGTCTCGGTGTACGGAGGAGTTTGCTGGACGATCATCCGACCCACAGCTCTGTATGGTGAATGGTCAGCTCTAGGTTCTGACACATATGTCCTCTAAGGCTAGGTTCACATTGCGTTAGTGGGTGATCGCTAACGGACAGCGTTGCACGGCGAAAATGTCGCAATTAACGCCGTGCAACGGGTCCGTTAGCGCACCCATTGACAGCAATGTAAATTTCGCCTGCAGCGCATCACTAGCGCGTGCCTTTTTCGGCTCGCGCTAGTGATGTGCCGTTCTTCTGTGACGCGCCTCGGACGCTGCTTGCAGCGTCCGCGGCGCGCCCGAGGTCCGTTCCCCGCTCTCGCAGATCGGGGATCTGCGAGAGCGGGGACGTTAACGCGACCCCTGAACGCGGCCCCTAAATAAACATTGCGTTAGCGCAATCCGCTAGTGCTAGCGCTAAACGGATTGCCCTAACGCAATGTGAACCTAGCCTTATACAAGTGATCAATGGATCATTAGTCCAAGTTCCCTAGAGGAATAAAAGAAAAAAGTAAAACTATGTTCAATAATGTTTTGTTAAAAAAAAATCCAACTCCCCCCTCCTCCCAACAAATAACAATAAAAACCTTTTTCATTAAAAAATACTAAATAAATTAAATTAGATGCACCTCATAATGTCTTAATAATAATAGTAACAATAATAATTTATTATTATTATTATTATTATAATGTCTTATTAAAAAATAAAACTCATCCTGCAAAAAAAACTTTTATACAGTTACATGGATGGGAAAATAAAAAGTTATGGCTCATTGAAGGTGGGAATGACAAAAATGAAGATAAATACTTGGTCATTTGAACTCAAACAGGACTAGTGATTAAGGGGTTAAAGATGTAATGAACGATTACTAGACCATGGCCATTTTGATCAAATACTGCTCTACACCTGTGCTTGGGTTGTGTTCGATGCTGCAGCTCAGCTAAAATAAAATGAATAGAACTGAGATGCAATACCACACACAACCAGCGGGCAGGTGTGGAGCTATTTCTGGATCAAAGCATACACGTTTTTTCTAATCCCTCAACCCATTGCAGTGCAAAGACCACCTCTTAGCCCACTACCATGATCGAGGTATCTACAACAGGCAAGATCACTGTCTCAAGAATGAAACCTCCATTTCTTCTCAGACTCATAATTGCAAACACAACGATAGAATAATCCGCTGTGAACTTGGCCAAAGTGTCTCTGATATTCTATCTCCAGAGTTATTAGTAGAATCCAGATTCAGGGTTTTGCTTTTTGCTTATCCAAATTTGAAATTTGAAACAGAATTGTAAAAATTTGCCAGTTTTTGGGAATCTGAAGTCATTAGCAGATCTCGGAGTTGTATAAATATATTGTATTATGTTTCCGCTGCTCCGTGCATTGATGGATACCAGACGAGACAATTAGTTTGATAAATGGAGGCTCCTTCAGACATTTCTAGCGTGCCTCCCCACAAACATCCATTCACCAGGGGGAATATTTTTGCTAAAAGTAATAATAACCCATCAATGTGTCTCCTGGACTAGGCATTAACTGTTTACTTCAAAGGGGTCCGATAGCCAAGTGGATATCTATATGGGTTGGGTATGTGTTGGTTAATAAAATTTTTGGGCTCCATGTGTTCAAGAAAAAGTGTTTATGATGGTAGATACCATAGAAACACACTGTAAGAAAAGGAAGGACAAGGTTATAGAAAAATGCAGTCTCAGGCTACCAGATAAGGCAGGAGGAGGCTATTAGATAAAGTAGGAGCAGCTTATTAGCTAAGGCAGGAGCAAGCTGTTATGTGACAACCCAGGTTCCTGGTTGTCACAGTGGCATTGCTTTCCTCACGGGGAAGCAAGGGAGGATCATCTTTATCAGGTACACGCAAGCATGCAACATGTTCACACTCCAGACCAGAAGGGGGAGCTCTGATCCAGCTTATGGGTGGCTCCCCTATATATATATATATATTCTGGTCTGGAGGTAAAGTTAGTGAGTCTGTCAGAGAGACAGAAAAGAGCAGTCAGTGAGAGTCAGAAGGACTGAAGGGGCCATGCAGCCACGAGGGTGCTGCAGCTCCTGGAAAAGGAAAAGAGGAAGACGAACGGATTGTAGAAAGCATGTTAGGAGAAGTGAAGCACAGGAGAGTGAGACCTGGGGAGAATAGCTGAGACTGAGCTACCTCTCTGCAGAGCGCAGACACCGGTAGCTAGAAAACCAAGGTTGTGAGGGACTCCAAGACTCACAGCAGAAACTGGCAGGATGGCTGGACTACATGTCACCTGTCCGCCCTAACACCTAGAGACACAGTGGTGCATAGAGCCCGGGTCGTGATAGAGACCCTGTAAAAAGGCTCGAGCCACTTGTCATACGGGTTAGTATCCCACCTTAAGGAGGACAGAGAGAACAGTGAGGACTTTGACAGAAGCCACAGGCAGCAAGGGACTACACCACCGCGCTAGTAGGAAGGCTTCTAACTGCACCTGGTAAAGGGGATTCCAGAATCGCTTCCAAGCCGGCCGGACCCTACCTGTACCTGTGATCTGGTGCCCCGGACTGTGGCTGCCTGAAGTCCTCAGTAAACCAGGTAAAAAGACTGCAAACCTGTGTCCTCCGTTTCTTTCTACACTACCCACCATCTCCATCTACACACCGAGAGCCCTGGGGAAGCCATACCATCCCTGCTGCCACAACATCACCCCAGAGGACCCCTTTAAGCAGCGTCAGTCATCCCTGACCGAATACCACAGGTTGCGTCACGATCACGAACGCAAACTTTATTCAAACCCCTTTTACATGGGCGCCCAGGGCCACAGACTGGGTCGCCGCCGTGACACATCCGTCTAAGTACCATTTTTGGCGTCACAAACAGGATGAACCATGTTGTGATTTTGCTTTTTGCTCCCTCTAGTGGTCATTAGTGATTTGACTCTGGAGCGTCTGTCTTTTCCTATATCCTCACCTGGGCCGTTAGTTCAGGGGCGTTGCTATATAAGCTCCCTGGACCTTCAGTTCAATGCCTGGCATCGTTGAAATCAGAGCTAATCTGTTGTGCTCTTGTCCTCTGATCCTGGTTCCTGTTTTTCAAGCTAAGTCTGCTTCTTTGCTTTTTGCTTTTGTTTTGTTTGGTATTTTTGTCCAGCTTGTTCCTATCTGTATCCTGACCTTTGCTGGAAGCTCTAGGGGGCTGGTGTTCTCCCCCCGGACCGTTAGACGGTTCGGGGGTTCTTGAATCTCCAGCGTGGATTTTTATAGGGTTTTTGTTGACCAGATAAGTTATCTTGCTATATTCTGCTATTAGTAAGCTGGCCTCTCTTTGCTGAAACCTGGTTCATTTCTGTGTTTGTCATTTCCTCTTACCTCACCGTTAGTGTTGAGCATTCCGATACCGCAAGTATCGGGTATCGGCCGATACTTGCGGTATCGGAATTCCGATACCGGGATTCCGATACTTGCCGCGTATCGGATACCGGAATCGAAAGTTCTAAGATTCAAAAAGCAGAAATTCAGCCAATGAGATTGATTCCAAGTGTGGGCACATCCTGTTTAGCATGGAGGGCATGAAACTACTGGCAAGGCTGTGATTGGCTGGTGTAATGATGTCATGATGCAGTTTAAAAGTCGCTGGCGCCATTTTGCGATCACTCTGCTGTGAATTCAGTTAGTGACAGGACGCTGTTTGCTGACTGAGGGACAGTTTAGAGATAGCGATTTGCTTCTTTGTGCTTTCCAAAGGCTAATTTAGCAACCGCTGTGTTCACCTACTATTCACCTTGCTTTTGCCTTGTAGCGCTGTTTTCACAGCGATCTGCAGGGTCTGTGTGTGTGTGTGTGTGAGTGCAGCCCAGTCTCCAGTCTGAGTGCAGCCACATAGGCCATCCATAGTTGGTTGTATTCAGTTCAGGGAGGGTGGTTCATTGCCTCATACTGTTCCTTTTTTTTTTTTTTTCCCAAGTAGTGTAGTCTGCTGCTAATTTATTCAAAAAAATCCTATTAGTGTCTTTCCACCCGTCTCCAGCTAATTTGTGGAAAAACACTACATAGGATAAAGTAGAGGAGGGTTTTTGGGCCTTGCAGCGCCGTTTACGGCCGTCTGCACGGTCTCCGTGTGACTGCAGCTCGCCCTGTAATCTGTGAGCAGCTGTAGCCTGGTTGTCTCCAGCTCAGGGTTTTTCACTGCGTCATACCGCCAAATCAATTTTCTTTTTTTTCAAAGTAGTGTAGTCTGCTGCTAATTAATTTTAAAAAATCCTATTAGTGTCTTTCCACCCGTCTCCAGCTAATTTGTGGAAAAACACTACATAGGATAAAGTAGAGGAGGGTTTTTGGGCCTTGCAGCGCCGTTTACGGCTGTCTGCACGGTCTCCGTGTGACTGCAGCTCGCCCTGTAATCTGTGAGCAGCTGTAGCCTGGTTGTCTCCAGCTCAGGGTTTTTCACTGCGTCATACCGCCAAATCAATTTTCTTTTTTTTCAAAGTAGTGTAGTCTGCTGCTAATTAATTTAAAAAAATCCTATTAGTGTCTTTCCACCCGTCTCCAGCTAATTTGTGGAAAAACACTATATAGGATAAAGTAGAGGAGGGTTTTTGGGCCTTGCAGCGCCGTTTACGGCTGTCTGCACGGTCTCCGTGTGACTGCAGCTCGCCCTGTAATCTGTGAGCAGCTATAGCCTGGTTGTCTCCAGCTCAGGGTTTTTCACTGCGTCATACCGCCAAATCAATTTTCTTTTTTTTCAAAGTAGTGTAGTCTGCTGCTAATTAATTTTAAAAAATCCTATTAGTGTCTTTCCACCCGTCTCCAGCTAATTTGTGGAAAAACACTACATAGGATAAAGTAGAGGAGGGTTTTTGGGCCTTGCAGCGCCGTTTACGGCTGTCTGCACGGTCTCCGTGTGACTGCAGCTCGCCCTGTAATCTGTGAGCAGCTATAGCCTGGTTGTCTCCAGCTCAGGGTTTTTCACTGCGTCATACCGCCAAATCAATTTTCTTTTTTTTCCAAATAGTGTAGTCTGCTGCTAATTTATTCAAAAAAATCCTATTAGTGTCTTTCCACCCGTCTCCAGCTAATTTGTGGAAAAACACTACATAGGATAAAGTAGAGGAGGGTTTTTGGGCCTTGTAGCGCCGTTTACGTCTGTCTGCACGGTCTCCGTGTGACTGCAGCTCTATCTGTTGTCAGTTCAGCCCCCAAAAAATAAATAAATAATAAAGTTCACCAAACACACCAGTTACACCACTTTACATTTCTGTAGGCCACATTAGCTCATATTAAAGTCTAGTCCACACTTTAGATAATTAGTGCTTCTTATACCTGTTAGGAGGAGTTGCTCAGGAATAAGCACACAAATCCGTTAGTACTTTTCTGCTTATCTTTATCAGTCAACCAAGATGAAGAAGGCAGTGAGTAAGGCACGTGGGCGTGGGCGTGGGCGCGGAGCAGGGAGGGGACGTGGGGATTCTGTGCCTGCTGCGGGCACCGGTGACTCATCAGCACCCACTTTCACCAGGCAACAGTCGTTCATGCGAAGCTTTGTGTCCGAGCGCCGTACACCGCTGCTGCGTGAAGAACAAATTGAAGCTGTTGTCGGATGGATGGCAGCTAATGCATCAACTTCCATTAGTGCCACATCCTCTCAGACACAGAGCACTGGAGAGCAGCCATCTGTCTCTTCACCACCTGCCAAATTGCCCAGGCAGACAGAGAGCCCAGGACAGGAGCCGTCTCTACTTCTGTTCTCTGAATCTCTTGGCTTGGAAACAGGGGGCCAGCCAAGCAGCATTGGAGAAATGGAAGAAGAGGCAGGGTGCAGTGATGCCCAACAGCTTTTTCTGTCTTCCTCTGAAGAGGCGGGTGGGCCAGTGGCTCCGGTCACCACCTCGCAGGCCGCATCAGCTGATGATGACACTCAGGTGCCACTTACTGGTGCGTGCTCTGCTGCTGAGACTACCCAGGAGGAGCAGTTGGGGGCAGAGGGTAGTGTAGATGATGAGGTCCTCGACCCATCTTGGCGTGAGGGACAGGAAGGTGGTGGGAGCAGCTCTGAGGAAGAGATTCCCCGTACGGCCCAAAGAGGGAGAGGGAGGGGGAAGACTGCGGATCCTGCAGCCTCCGCTTTGGCACCCGTTAGGAGCATGTCTCTTCCAAAAGCCAAAAAGGGCGCTCCCAAGACTTGCAGTGCCTGGTCCTTTTTTGACACAGTTGCAGATGACATTTGCTATGTCAGATGCAACGTGTGTCATCAAAAAGTCAAAAGAGGGAAAAATGTCAGCAACCTCAATACCTCCAACATGTGGAAACATGTGCGCAACAGGCACCCGGCGGAGTTAGAAAAACACACTGAAGAGGTAGGCCAACCAACAGCGGCAGCTACCACCTCTTCAGCTCGTGTTGCCTCTTCCTCTACCTCACACGCAGCTGGTTCGGCGTCCTCCCAGGATCGCCGTGGAAGAACCTCTGCCCCTGTTGTCCAGAGACCCGCTGTAATTCCACCCGCAGCGCCACTTTCCCAGTCATCCACACACTCCCAGCCCAGTCTACAGCCATCGGTAGTACAGGCATGGGAGAAAAGGCGGCCTTTCTCGTCAAACCACCCACGAGCACAGGCTCTGACTGCAGGCATTGCCAAACTTCTGTCACTGGAAATGCTGTCATTCAGGCTGGTGGAGACTGACAGCTTCCGTGACTTGATGTCATTGGCAGTCCCACAGTACAATGTGCCCAGCCGCTTTTACTTCAGCAGGCAAGCCGTCCCTGCCCTGCAGAAGCATGTGGAGGGACACATAAAACACGCGCTACTGAACGCCGTCAGTAGCAAGGTCCACCTCACCACCGATGCGTGGACCAGTCAACATGGACAGGGGCGATACCTTTCCCTCACTGCCCATTGGGTTAATGTCGTTGAGCCGGGTACAGACCGTGCGAGTGGCGCAGGACGTGTCCTGCCCACTCCAAGGAATGCAGGAATCCATTCTGTACGCATTGACTCCTCCTCTTACACCAGTTCCTCAGAATCATCGCTGCAGGAGCCGTCACAGTCCACCTCCACATGGACCCGTGATGAACGTGTACCTGTTACGACCGACATGAGCACAGCCGTGGCCAAACGTCAACAGGCCGTCTTGAAATTAATTTTCTTGGGGAATCGTAGCCACACAGCGCAGGAGCTCTGGAATGCCATCAAGCAGGAGAGCGATGTGTGGTTTGTGCCAGCAAATCTCCAGCCAGGCATGGTAGTGTGTGATAATGGCCGAAATCTGGTGGCAGCTCTGGGCCTCGGCAACCTCACTCACATCCCATGTCTGGCACATGTGCTCAATTTGGTCGTGCAGAGCTTTTTGAGGGACTATCCGGATCTTGATGCACTGCTGCACAAGGTCCGCCTAGAGTGTGCTCACTTGCGGCGTTCCAGCACGGCAAAAGCGCGCATTGCGGCTCTGCAGCGCCGACACCGCCTGCCGGAACATCGCATCATATGTGACCTACCTACCAGGTGGAATTCCACGTTACATATGTTGGAGCGGTTGTGTGAGCAGCAGCAAGCTGTAATGGAGTACCAGCTGCTTCAGGCGCAAAAAAGTCGCAGTCAGCGCCGTACAGACTTCACAACCACAGAGTGGGCCACTATGAATGACGTCTGCCAGGTTTTGCGTCCCTTTGATTATTCCACGCGGATGGCGAGTGCAGATGATGCACTAGTCAGCATGACTGTCCCCCTTATCTGCCTGCTTGAAAAATCACTGCAAGCGCTAAGGGATGATGTTGTGGAAGAGGTGGAGGATGAGGATTCACCATTTCCATCATCTTCTGGACAGTCAGCGCCACGTGGTTCCTCACAAACGCGTAGGCAGGGGACCGTTTGTGAGGAGGATGAGGAGGAGTCAATGGAGGAGGAAGACATCCGTCCAGAGGAGGGAGTTACACAATTGTCCAGTAGTCAGTGTGTACAGCGAGGGTGGGGTGATGACGAGCGGGCAGAGATCACGCCTCCAGCAGGGGACAGCGTTTCTTGGGCAGTTGGCAGTCTGCAGCACATGGTGGATTACATGCTGCAGTGCCTGAGAAACGACCGCCGCATCGCCCACATTCTCAACATGTCTGATTATTGGGTGTTCACCCTCCTCGATCCTCGCTACCGGGACAACGTAGAAAGCCTCATCACACCGTTGAACCGGGAGCGAAAAATGCGGGAGTACCAAGACACACTGGTCAATTCCATCATCTTCTCCATTCCAACTGAGAGAAGTGCTGCTAGTGCATTCCAAAGCAGCTCAGTGCGTCCAGGCCGTGGTGGAGGCTCTGCACAAAGAGGGAGCAGAAGCAGTGCCTCTGCCCAAGGCAAGACCAGTATGGCCGAACTGTGGCACAGTTTTCTGTGCCCGCCACAAAAGTCTACACCATCACAGACGGCTCCAGTCAGCAGGAGGCAACGGTTCCGTCAGATGGTGACAGACTACATGTCTTGCCCTCTTGCTGTACTCCCAGACGGCTCTTCCCCTTTCAAGTTTTGGGTCTCAAAGCTGGATACATGGCCAGAGCTAAGCCAGTATGCATTGGAGGTGCTGTCTTGCCCTGCGGCCAGTGTATTATCGGAACGTGTCTTTAGTGCTGCAGGTGGTGTACTAACTGACCGTCGCATGCGACTATCCTCCGATAACGTTGACCGGCTTACTTTCCTGAAAATGAACAAGGCCTGGATCTCGCCGGAATTTGCCACTCCTCCTCCTGATTGAATAATTAGGTCACTGTATACGTTATCCAGGTCTCCTGTTGTGTTCATCTTTCTACCACCTGAACTTAAATTCCTGGGCTCCAACACCGCCAGTTGAGGCTCAGACGTGCCGTCTGCACAGTCAAAACATACGACCCAGTGTTATTGGGTTTCAGTAACGTCAGCTGATCCCCAGCTGTGTAGCCGGCAATGTGTCATGCGACCGCCACGCTGACACAACAACTGAAATGTAAGGGAATCTGTCCCCCCCCCCCCAAGGCGTTTGTTACTGAAAGAGCCACCTTGTGCAGCAGTAATGCTGCCCAAGGAAAAGGTAGCTATTTTTGTTTAGCTCCTTGCACACGCAGAACTTAACACTTATAAAATGTGTCCACTGATACCGTAAAACCGTCCCGGAGGTGGGACTTTCCTTCGTAATGTGACGCAGCCCAGCCGTCATTCCTACCCCCCCGGCGCCGCGCACCGGCTCCTCAGCGTTGTTTTATTCCGTCCAGGAGCCTGCGCTGTTATGTTATCCCGTGGCCAGGCACACTTAGCGCTGCCCGTCTTCTGGCATCATTTGGTGTCTGGATGGCTGTGCCTGTGCGGCCGCGCTGGCAGAGAGCCCGCCTCGCAGTGTCTTCTGATTTAATCCCACTGGGGGCCTGGGATCCATGGACATGCGCAGTGCATATCTGAACCTCCACCTCTCACTCATTTCCCTATGGCTTCTTCAGACTGTTCGGTGTCAGCTGGTCCCTAACAGCATGCCACGGCCGTGACACCGCACAGTCTGAAGAAGCCATAGGGAGATGAGTGAGAGGTGGAGGTTCAGATATGCACTGCGCATGTCCATGGATCCCAGGCCCCCAGTGGGATTAAATCAGAAGACACTGCGAGGCGGGCTCTCTGCCAGCGCGGCCGCACAGGCGCAGCCATCCAGACACCAAATGATGCCAGAAGACGGGCAGCGCTAAGTGTGCCTGGCCACGGGATAACATAACAGCGCAGGCTCCTGGACGGAATAAAACAACGCTGAGGAGCCGGTGCGCGGCGCCGGGGGGGTAGGAATGACGGCTGGGCTGCGTCACATTACGAAGGAAAGTCCCACCTCCGGGACGGTTTTACGGTTGCAGGGGACACATTTTAGAAGTGTTTAGTTCTGTGTTTGCAAGGAGCATGATGAAAAGAGCCACCTTTTCCTTTTGCATCTTTTGTGCTGCACAAGCTGGCTCTTTCAGCTACAAACGCCTTGGGGGGGGGTTAAAGGTTCCCTTTCGACTTTCTCAGGCTTCGGCCTACATTGTGTTCCTCTGCTTTTCCACCTGTCCCTGGGCTCCAACACCGCTAGTTGTTGCCTGGTAGTGCTGTACGCACAGTCCCAACAGTCGCTCCTCTGTTATTGGGGTTCAGTAACGTCAGCTGTTCCCCTGCTGTGTGTGTGGCAATCCCTCCTACCTCCTCCAACCTCCTCCTCCTCCACCTGTCCCTGGGCTCCAACACCGCCAGTTGCCGTCCAGAAGTGCTGTACGCACAGTCAACAGTCCCTCCTCTGTTATTGGGGTTCAGTAACGTCAGCTGTTCCCCTGCTGTGTGTGTGGCAATCCCTCCTACCTCCTCCTACCTCCTCCAACCTCCTCCTCCTCCACCTGTCCCTGGGCTCCAACACCGCCAGTTGCCGTCCAGAAGTGCTGTACGCACAGTCAACAGTCCCTCCTCTGTTATTGGGGTTCAGTAACGTCAGCTGTTCCCCTGCTGTGTGTGTGGCAATCCCTCCTACCTCCTCCTACCTCCTCCAACCTCCTCCTCCTCCACCTGTCCCTGGGCTCCAACACCGCCAGTTGCCGTCCAGAAGTGCTGTACGCACAGTCAACAGTCCCTCCTCTGTTATTGGGGTTCAGTAACGTCAGCTGTTCCCCTGCTGTGTGTGTGGCAATCCCTCCTACCTCCTCCAACCTCCTCCTCCTCCACCTGTCCCTGGGCTCCAACACCGCCAGTTGCCGTCCAGAAGTGCTGTACGCACAGTCAACAGTCGCTCCTCTGTTATTGGGGTTCAGTAACGTCAGCTGTTCCCCTGCTGTGTGTGTGGCAATCCCTCCTACCTCCTCCAACCTCCTCCTCCTCCACCTGTCCCTGGGCTCCAACACCGCCAGTTGCCGTCCAGAAGTGCTGTACGCACAGTCAACAGTCCCTCCTCTGTTATTGGGGTTCAGTAACGTCAGCTGTTCCCCTGCTGTGTGTGTGGCAATCCCTCCTACCTCCTCCAACCTCCTCCTCCTCCACCTGTCCCTGGGCTCCAACACCGCCAGTTGCCGTCCAGAAGTGCTGTACGCACAGTCAACAGTCCCTCCTCTGTTATTGGGGTTCAGTAACGTCAGCTGTTCCCCTGCTGTGTGTGTGGCAATCCCTCCTACCTCCTCCAACCTCCTCCTCCTCCACCTGTCCCTGGGCTCCAACACCGCCAGTTGCCGTCCAGAAGTGCTGTACGCACAGTCCCAACAGTCGCTCCTCTGTTATTGGGGTTCAGTAACGTCAGCTGTTCCCCTGCTGTGTGTGTGGCAATCCCTCCTACCTCCTCCTACCTCCTCCAACCTCCTCCTCCTCCACCTGTCCCTGGGCTCCAACACCGCCAGTTGCCGTCCAGAAGTGCTGTACGCACAGTCAACAGTCCCTCCTCTGTTATTGGGGTTCAGTAACGTCAGCTGTTCCCCTGCTGTGTGTGTGGCAATCCCTCCTACCTCCTCCAACCTCCTCCTCCTCCACCTGTCCCTGGGCTCCAACACCGCCAGTTGCCGTCCAGAAGTGCTGTACGCACAGTCAACAGTCCCTCCTCTGTTATTGGGGTTCAGTAACGTCAGCTGTTCCCCTGCTGTGTGTGTGGCAATCCCTCCTACCTCCTCCAACCTCCTCCTCCTCCACCTGTCCCTGGGCTCCAACACCGCCAGTTGCCGTCCAGAAGTGCTGTACGCACAGTCCCAACAGTCGCTCCTCTGTTATTGGGGTTCAGTAACGTCAGCTGTTCCCCTGCTGTGTGTGTGGCAATCCCTCCTACCTCCTCCTACCTCCTCCAACCTCCTCCTCCTCCACCTGTCCCTGGGCTCCAACACCGCTAGTTGCCGTCCAGAAGTGCTGTACGCACAGAGCCAAACACCTCGCCAATGTGTTAGTGGGGTTCAGCACCGCCAGCTGTTCCCCTGCTGTGTATACGGCAACGTGCACTGCGACCGCCACGCAGACACAACAAGTTAAATGTAAGGGAACCTGACCCCCCCCCCCCCCCCCCAGGCGTTTGTTACTGAAGGAGCCACCTTGTGCAGCAGTAATGATGATGCAAAGGGAAAAAGTGCCTCTTTTCGTGATGCTCCTTGCACATGCTGAACCTAACATTTATGAAATGTGTCCCCACACAGCGTTAAACCGTCCGGTAGGTGGAACTTTCCTTTGTCGTGTGACGCAGCACAGCCATCATTTTTACCCCCTTGTCGCCGTTCGCCCCCTCCTCAGCGTTGTTTGAATCTGTCCCGGAGCCTGCGCTGTTAGGTTAGCCCATGGCTATGCACACATGTTGCGCTGCCCGTCTTCTGACCTCATTTGGTGTCAGGCTGGCTGCGCCTGTGCGGGTGCGCTGGCCGAGATCCCGCCTCGCAGTGTCGTCTAATGTAATCCCACCGCGGGCCTGTGATCCGTGCCCGTGCGCAGTGCATATCCTCTCCTCTCACTCCCCTCCCTACGGCTTCTTCAGACTGTGCGATGTCAGCTGGTCCCTAATAGCATGCCACGGCCGTGACACCGCACAGTCTGAAAAAGCCGTAGGGAGGGGAGTGAGAGGAGAGGATATGCACTGCGCACGGGCACGGATCACAGGCCCGCGGTGGGATTACATGAGACGACACTGCGAGGCGGGATCTCGGCCAACGCACCCGCACAGGCGCAGCCAGCCTGACACCAAATGAGGTCAGAAGACGGGCAGCGCAACATGTGTGCATAGCCATGGGCTAACCTAACAGCGCAGGCTCCGGGACAGATTCAAACAACGCTGAGGAGGGGGCGAACGGCGACAAGGGGGTAAAAATGATGGCTGTGCTGCGTCACACGACAAAGGAAAGTTCCACCTACCGGACGGTTTAACGCTGTGTGGGGACACATTTCATAAATGTTAGGTTCCGCATGTACAAGGACCATAATTAAAAGAGCTAAGTTTACCTTTTCCAGCATTAGTGCTGTACACAATGGCTCTTTCAGCTACAAACGCCTGGGGGGGGGGGGGTTAAAGGTTTCCTTTCAACTTGCTCGAGTGCAGGCTTCGGCCTACACTCCGCTCCCCCTGCTCCTCCTGCTGACCCTGGGCTCTAACACCGCCAGTTTTTGCCCAGATGTGCTAGCTGCACAGAGAAAAACACCAGCCAATGTGTCAGTGGGGTCCAGCACCGCCAGCTGTTCCCCTGCTGTGTAGCCGGCAACGTGTCCTGCGACCGCCACGCAGACACAAGAACTGAAATTGAAGGGAACCTGTCCCCCCTCCCCCAGGTGTTTCTATGTTTTACAGCTACCTTGAACAGCAGTAATGCTGCATGTGTTCAAGGTGGCTCAGAAACTTATTCTCCTTGCCCATGTTGAAGTGAACACGTCTAAAATGTGTCCTCTGTGACCATTAAAACGTCCCTCAGGTGTGATTTGACTTTGTATTGACACACGCAACAAGCTCCTTGGTAACGCTGCCCGTCTTCTGGCATCATTGTTTGGCTGGCTGCGCTTCTGCGGCCGCCCTGACCCACACAACGCCCCTCGGTGTCTTATTTATTGGGACTGCGAGGGTGTGATTGATGGGCAGGATCAGTGCATCAGTTCGCCTGTCCCTCCTCTCCTTCCGCCTTCTTCGGACTGTGCGGCTTCATGGCCGTGGCATGCGATAAGGGATCAGATGACGCCGCACAGTCTGAAGCGGGTGTAAGGACCCGAGTGTGAGAGGCCAACATATGTGCTGCGCCAGGCCCTGAATCCCAGCCCCGCAGTGTTTTAACAATGTTAAGACACTGCGGGGCTGGGATTCATGGTCATCGCGAACCGCACCGGCCGACATTACATGATGCCAGAAGATGGGCAGCGCTAACGGCGCTAGGCCAGGGGATAACACGACAGCGCAGACTCCTGTACAGCAAATAACAACGCTCGGGAGGCTGCACCCAGCACCAAGGTGGGATTCTTGACACCTGTGCTGCGTCTCATTACAAAGGGAACTCTCGCCTCCATTACACAGTTTGACTGTATAAAGGGCTAAATGTTATACGTGTTTCATTCAGCGTGTGCAAGGAGAAAAATTAAAAGAGCAACCTTTGACTTGTGCAGCACTACTGCTGCATAAGCTGTGGCTCTTCTACTTTCTAACCCCTGAGGGGGGGTTAAAGGTGACCTTTGAAATCGGTTCAAGTAGGCTTCGGCCTACACTCTGCTCCACCTGCAGAGCCCGGGCTCCAACAACGCTAGTTGCTGTCCGGAACTGCTGGCTGCACAGAGCCAAACACCTCGCCAATGTGTCAGTGGGGTCCAGCACCGCCAGCTGTTCCCCTGCTGTGTAGCCGGCAACGTGTCCTGCAAAAGCCACGCAGACACAACACACCCAAAGCTGCCGCCAGTGCAGGCTTCGGCCTACACTCCCCTCCCCCTGCTCCTCCTCCTCCTGCTCCTCCTCCTGCTGCCCCTGGGCTCTAACACACCGCCAGTTGGGGCCCAGATGTGCTAGCTGCACAGAGAAAAACACCAGCCAATGTGTCAGTGGGGTCCAGCACCGCCAGCTGTTCCCCTGCTGTGCAGCCGGCAACGTGTCCTGCAAAAGCCACGCAGACACAAGAACTGAAATTGAAGGGAACCTGTCCCCCCTCCCCCAGGCGTTTTTACGTTATCCAGCCACCTTGTACAGCGGTAATGCTGCATGTGTGCAAGGTGGCTCAGAAACGTATTCTCCTCGCACATGTGGAACTGAAAACACGTCTGCAATGTGTCCTCTGTGTGACCATTTAACCGTCCCGGTGGTGTGACTTTCCTTTGTAATGACACGCTGCAACCCCCTTGGTAGCGCTGCCCGTCTTCTGGCATCATTGTTTGGCTGCCTGCGCCTCTGCGGCCGCCCTGACCCACACAACGCCCCTCGGTGTCTTATTTATTGGGACTGCGAGGGTGTGATTGATGGGCAGGATCAGTGCATCAGTTCGCCTGTCCCTCCTCTCCTTCCGCCTTCTTCGGACTGTGCGGCTTCATGGCCGTGGCATGCGATAAGGGATCAGATGACGCCGCACAGTCTGAAGCGGGTGTAAGGACCCGAGTGTGAGAGGCCAACATATGTGCTGCGCCAGGCCCTGAATCCCAGCCCCGCAGTGTTTTAACAATGTTAAGACACTGCGGGGCTGGGATTCATGGTCATCGCGAACCGCACCGGCCGACATTACATGATGCCAGAAGATGGGCAGCGCTAACGGCGCTAGGCCAGGGGATAACACGACAGCGCAGACTCCTGTACAGCAAATAACAACGCTCGGGAGGCTGCACCCAGCACCAAGGTGGGATTCTTGACACCTGTGCTGCGTCTCATTACAAAGGGAACTCTCGCCTCCATTACACAGTTTGACTGTATAAAGGGCTAAATGTTATACGTGTTTCATTCAGCGTGTGCAAGGAGAAAAATTAAAAGAGCAACCTTTGACTTGTGCAGCACTACTGCTGCATAAGCTGTGGCTCTTCTACTTTCTAACCCCTGAGGGGGGGTTAAAGGTGACCTTTGAAATCGGTTCAAGTAGGCTTCGGCCTACACTCTGCTCCACCTGCAGAGCCCGGGCTCCAACAACGCTAGTTGCTGTCCGGAAGTGCTGGCTGCACAGAGCCAAACACCTCGCCAATGTGTCAGTGGGGTCCAGCACCGCCAGCTGTTCCCCTGCTGTGTAGCCGGCAACGTGTCCTGCAAAAGCCACGCAGACACAACACACCCAAAGCTGCCGCCAGTGCAGGCTTCGGCCTACACTCCCCTCCCCCTGCTCCTCCTCCTCCTGCTCCTCCTCCTGCTGCCCCTGGGCTCTAACACACCGCCAGTTGGGGCCCAGATGTGCTAGCTGCACAGAGAAAAACACCAGCCAATGTGTCAGTGGGGTCCAGCACCGCCAGCTGTTCCCCTGCTGTGCAGCCGGCAACGTGTCCTGCAAAAGCCACGCAGACACAAGAACTGAAATTGAAGGGAACCTGTCCCCCCTCCCCCAGGCGTTTTTACGTTATCCAGCCACCTTGTACAGCGGTAATGCTGCATGTGTGCAAGGTGGCTCAGAAACGTATTCTCCTCGCACATGTGGAACTGAAAACACGTCTGCAATGTGTCCTCTGTGTGACCATTTAACCGTCCCGGTGGTGTGACTTTCCTTTGTAATGACACGCTGCAACCCCCTTGGTAGCGCTGCCCGTCTTCTGGCATCATTGTTTGGCTGCCTGCGCCTCTGCGGCCGCCCTGACCCACACAACGCCCCTCGGTGTCTTATTTATTGGGACTGCGAGGGTGTGATTGATGGGCAGGATCAGTGCATCAGTTCGCCTGTCCCTCCTCTCCTTCCGCCTTCTTCGGACTGTGCGGCTTCATGGCCGTGGCATGCGATAAGGGATCAGATGACGCCGCACAGTCTGAAGCGGGTGTAAGGACCCGAGTGTGAGAGGCCAACATATGTGCTGCGCCAGGCCCTGAATCCCAGCCCCGCAGTGTTTTAACAATGTTAAGACACTGCGGGGCTGGGATTCATGGTCATCGCGAACCGCACCGGCCGACATTACATGATGCCAGAAGATGGGCAGCGCTAACGGCGCTAGGCCAGGGGATAACACGACAGCGCAGACTCCTGTACAGCAAATAACAACGCTCGGGAGGCTGCACCCAGCACCAAGGTGGGATTCTTGACACCTGTGCTGCGTCTCATTACAAAGGGAACTCTCGCCTCCATTACACAGTTTGACTGTATAAAGGGCTAAATGTTATACGTGTTTCATTCAGCGTGTGCAAGGAGAAAAATTAAAAGAGCAACCTTTGACTTGTGCAGCACTACTGCTGCATAAGCTGTGGCTCTTCTACTTTCTAACCCCTGAGGGGGGGTTAAAGGTGACCTTTGAAATCGGTTCAAGTAGGCTTCGGCCTACACTCTGCTCCACCTGCAGAGCCCGGGCTCCAACAACGCTAGTTGCTGTCCGGAAGTGCTGGCTGCACAGAGCCAAACACCTCGCCAATGTGTCAGTGGGGTCCAGCACCGCCAGCTGTTCCCCTGCTGTGTAGCCGGCAACGTGTCCTGCAAAAGCCACGCAGACACAACACACCCAAAGCTGCCGCCAGTGCAGGCTTCGGCCTACACTCCCCTCCCCCTGCTCCTCCTCCTCCTGCTCCTCCTCCTGCTGCCCCTGGGCTCTAACACACCGCCAGTTGGGGCCCAGATGTGCTAGCTGCACAGAGAAAAACACCAGCCAATGTGTCAGTGGGGTCCAGCACCGCCAGCTGTTCCCCTGCTGTGCAGCCGGCAACGTGTCCTGCAAAAGCCACGCAGACACAAGAACTGAAATTGAAGGGAACCTGTCCCCCCTCCCCCAGGCGTTTTTACGTTATCCAGCCACCTTGTACAGCGGTAATGCTGCATGTGTGCAAGGTGGCTCAGAAACGTATTCTCCTCGCACATGTGGAACTGAAAACACGTCTGCAATGTGTCCTCTGTGTGACCATTTAACCGTCCCGGTGGTGTGACTTTCCTTTGTAATGACACGCTGCAACCCCCTTGGTAGCGCTGCCCGTCTTCTGGCATCATTGTTTGGCTGCCTGCGCCTCTGCGGCCGCCCTGACCCACACAACGCCCCTCGGTGTCTTATTTATTGGGACTGCGAGGGTGTGATTGATGGGCAGGATCAGTGCATCAGTTCGCCTGTCCCTCCTCTCCTTCCGCCTTCTTCGGACTGTGCGGCTTCATGGCCGTGGCATGCGATAAGGGATCAGATGACGCCGCACAGTCTGAAGCGGGTGTAAGGACCCGAGTGTGAGAGGCCAACATATGTGCTGCGCCAGGCCCTGAATCCCAGCCCCGCAGTGTTTTAACAATGTTAAGACACTGCGGGGCTGGGATTCATGGTCATCGCGAACCGCACCGGCCGACATTACATGATGCCAGAAGATGGGCAGCGCTAACGGCGCTAGGCCAGGGGATAACACGACAGCGCAGACTCCTGTACAGCAAATAACAACGCTCGGGAGGCTGCACCCAGCACCAAGGTGGGATTCTTGACACCTGTGCTGCGTCTCATTACAAAGGGAACTCTCGCCTCCATTACACAGTTTGACTGTATAAAGGGCTAAATGTTATACGTGTTTCATTCAGCGTGTGCAAGGAGAAAAATTAAAAGAGCAACCTTTGACTTGTGCAGCACTACTGCTGCATAAGCTGTGGCTCTTCTACTTTCTAACCCCTGAGGGGGGGTTAAAGGTGACCTTTGAAATCGGTTCAAGTAGGCTTCGGCCTACACTCTGCTCCACCTGCAGAGCCCGGGCTCCAACAACGCTAGTTGCTGTCCGGAAGTGCTGGCTGCACAGAGCCAAACACCTCGCCAATGTGTCAGTGGGGTCCAGCACCGCCAGCTGTTCCCCTGCTGTGTAGCCGGCAACGTGTCCTGCAAAAGCCACGCAGACACAACACACCCAAAGCTGCCGCCAGTGCAGGCTTCGGCCTACACTCCCCTCCCCCTGCTCCTCCTCCTCCTGCTCCTCCTCCTGCTGCCCCTGGGCTCTAACACACCGCCAGTTGGGGCCCAGATGTGCTAGCTGCACAGAGAAAAACACCAGCCAATGTGTCAGTGGGGTCCAGCACCGCCAGCTGTTCCCCTGCTGTGCAGCCGGCAACGTGTCCTGCAAAAGCCACGCAGACACAAGAACTGAAATTGAAGGGAACCTGTCCCCCCTCCCCCAGGCGTTTTTACGTTATCCAGCCACCTTGTACAGCGGTAATGCTGCATGTGTGCAAGGTGGCTCAGAAACGTATTCTCCTCGCACATGTGGAACTGAAAACACGTCTGCAATGTGTCCTCTGTGTGACCATTTAACCGTCCCGGTGGTGTGACTTTCCTTTGTAATGACACGCTGCAACCCCCTTGGTAGCGCTGCCCGTCTTCTGGCATCATGGTTTGGCTGCCTGCGCCTCTGCGGCCGCCCTGACCCACACAACGCCCCTCGGTGTCTTATTTATTGGGACTGCGAGGGTGTGATTGATGGGCAGGATCAGTGCATCAGTTCGCCTGTCCCTCCTCTCCTTCCGCCTTCTTCGGACTGTGCGGCTTCATGGCCGTGGCATGCGATAAGGGATCAGATGACGCCGCACAGTCTGAAGCGGGTGTAAGGACCCGAGTGTGAGAGGCCAACATATGTGCTGCGCCAGGCCCTGAATCCCAGCCCCGCAGTGTTTTAACAATGTTAAGACACTGCGGGGCTGGGATTCATGGTCATCGCGAACCGCACCGGCCGACATTACATGATGCCAGAAGATGGGCAGCGCTAACGGCGCTAGGCCAGGGGATAACACGACAGCGCAGACTCCTGTACAGCAAATAACAACGCTCGGGAGGCTGCACCCAGCACCAAGGTGGGATTCTTGACACCTGTGCTGCGTCTCATTACAAAGGGAACTCTCGCCTCCATTACACAGTTTGACTGTATAAAGGGCTAAATGTTATACGTGTTTCATTCAGCGTGTGCAAGGAGAAAAATTAAAAGAGCAACCTTTGACTTGTGCAGCACTACTGCTGCATAAGCTGTGGCTCTTCTACTTTCTAACCCCTGAGGGGGGGTTAAAGGTGACCTTTGAAATCGGTTCAAGTAGGCTTCGGCCTACACTCTGCTCCACCTGCAGAGCCCGGGCTCCAACAACGCTAGTTGCTGTCCGGAAGTGCTGGCTGCACAGAGCCAAACACCTCGCCAATGTGTCAGTGGGGTCCAGCACCGCCAGCTGTTCCCCTGCTGTGTAGCCGGCAACGTGTCCTGCAAAAGCCACGCAGACACAACACACCCAAAGCTGCCGCCAGTGCAGGCTTCGGCCTACACTCCCCTCCCCCTGCTCCTCCTCCTCCTGCTCCTCCTCCTGCTGTCCCTGGGCTCTAACACACCGCCAGTTGGGGCCCAGATGTGCTAGCTGCACAGAGAAAAACACCAGCCAATGTGTCAGTGGGGTCCAGCACCGCCAGCTGTTCCCCTGCTGTGCAGCCGGCATCGTGTCCTGCAAAAGCCACGCAGACACTTGCTCTTGTACCTTCTGCTCCCCATCCTGGTTCCAGTACCGTCAGCTGGTTCCGGGCAGAGCCTTTGGCTTAGGTGCCTCCCTCTGGGTATCCGAGTTCCACCAACGTCAGGTGGTCCTTGGTAGTGCTTTCAGGCACGGGTACCTCCTGCTTAGTAACTATTCTGACTCATGGATATGTAGAACGCAGTGGTGCCTGGATAGGCCTTTCTTTTGGGCGCTTCCGTATTGACCTGTACTCACGTTCATACCGATTTATCAGATAGCTTAACTCAGCCACGATCTCATGTAAGAAGACTCCAGGAAAAGAGGATTGCTTTAACCGAAATTCTTGTATTATGATGAAAGTAGCAGGTAAAAAGGAATATTCAACAGAGTACATGCAGTAGGATGCATACAGATATGGTGATGATGACAAAATGGAGAATAAGGGCGTGAACAAACATACATCACAGGACTACAGTGAGAGAGTTGGGACAAAATAAAGGGAAAGGCAAACTTCTGCCTAGAAAGAAAGGATGGAACACAAACAATGCAAACATTAAATGATTTCTCAAGTCGTGGGACATGACACTCCCCGTCTGAAATCCTTGGATTTCACGATGTCCGTAATTTTTCGAAGTCGTTCGAACCTGAAAAAACAAGAGGAAGAAAACATGCATGCAATAATAAACATAAAAGATTTTTTAAGTCCAACTCGTTGTTGTTGACCCGTAGATCACACCGAAAGATAAGTTCAAGTATATAAAACCCATCTTCAGATTGGGGAAGCCGCAAACATGCAAACTCTTCCACCAACCCAGAATCCAATGGGAATGTTAAAGGTTCAATCCAATGGAAAATGTCAACATTCAATAAACTGGGGGATGAGGAGGAATGCTCCCCGCCGTGAACAACGTCCAGGAGCATGTTCAGTTCATGTGATGTCCTCCTTTCGTAGAAGCAGCACGAGTTCAGTGACCGGGCGGAAGAAGGTTCGGGTAGAGCCCCCTTTTGTCACCTTAACTTCTACCTTACGAGTCTTTCCGTCCTCACCGGGTAGGACTTTGGTGATAAGTCCCATTGGCCAGTCATTACGATGAGCCTCTTTGTCCTTTAAGAGAACAAGGTCTCCTTCTTGGAGATTGGGACTGGGCGTCTGCCATTTGTGACGGTTTTGAAGCAAGTGTAAATATTCGGTCTTCCAGCGATGCCAAAACACATTAGCCAGGTGTTGAACTTGTCTCCACTGACGTTTGTAAATGTCCTTGTTATCGAAATTCCCAGGTGGGACTGTAGCGGCTCCAATCTTCTGTGTAAGGAGTGTAGCTGGAGTAAGTATCGTTGGAGCATCGGGGTCGGATGATACTGGAACCAAAGGTCTAGCATTTATTATGGCTGACACTTCTGCGAGGAAGGTGACCAGAACTTCATGAGTAAGGGGAAGTTTATGGTCCAGCAACATGGAGTCGAGGATCCTTCGTGCAACACCAATCATGCGTTCCCAAGATCCACCCATGTGTGAAGAGTGTGGAGGGTTGAATACCCAAGTGCATCCATTGTCGGACAAGAAGTTGTCAAACTGCAGTTCCTTGCAGGCTCCTACAAAGTTTGTGCCGCAGTCGGACCGGAGTTGTTTGGCAGGTCCCCGGATGGAAAAGAATCTTCTTAGGGCATTGATGAAGCTGGAGGTATCCATGGATTCAATAACCTCGATGTGAACTGCACGGATACTGAGACAGGTGAATAGGACAGCCCATCGCTTACTGTTCGCGGCTCCTCCACGGGTTTTCCTGGTAACAACCGACCATGGCCCGAAGACGTCTACACCAACATATGAAAACGGTTGGTCCATGCTCAGTCGATCTGCTGGGAGGTTCGCCATTTGTTGTTGTTGGTGTTTTCCTCGTAACCTTCGGCACTTGACACATCTATGGAGAACTGAAGAGACGCACCTCTTCATTCCCATGATCCACAAGCCAGCAGACCTGATGGCACCTTCAGTAAGATGTCTGCCTTGGTGCTGTACTCGTTCGTGATAGTGCCGAATCAACAGAGTAGTGACGTGATGTCGACCTGGAATGATGATAGGGTTCTGCTCCTTATCGTATAGGTCTGATTTACTTAAACGTCCTCCCACTCTTAGAAACTTGAGATGATCGACTACTGGATTCAAGTCGAGTAGAGTGCTGTTTTTGGACACGCTGACTCCCTTGGTAATACTGCCAATCTCATGTGAATATTCTTCTTGTTGCACACACCTGATGATAACTTGTTCGGCATGGTCTATGTCGTCGGCAGTAAGACGACTCTTACACACGTGCCAACCATGGCACCCTGAGGGCTTGTCCTTTGTAAAACAGCGAGCAATGTGAATAAGACGAGCTACAGTTCGTACAACGGAGGACCAGCTTGAAAAGCGTTCAAAACGATGAGACTTCAAACCTTGCCTAGATGTCATTGAAGTATAGTGAGCAGAGATAGTTTGTCTTATCTCCTTGTCAGATTCTGGTTCCACCAGCTCATAAGCATTTTTGGTGTTGTTCGCACAGAAATCTTCGTACAGGAGACTGGGAGGCGTTAACCACATGTTGTCATCAAGCTTAGAAGCAGCTGCGAGTCTTGTACCTCGGTCGGCTGGGTTTAAATCGGTGGAGATGTGATGCCACTGCTCAGGGGTAGAAAAACTTCTGATGCGCTCTACTCTGTTGCTCACATATGTATAGAACTGCTTTGTTTGGTTGTGAATGTACCCGAGTACCACCCTGCTGTCAGTGTAGAAGGTAAAGGAATCAATTGTAATGTCCATTTCGTCTTGTACAACTTCAGCAATTTCTACTGCCAATACCGCAGCACAAAGCTCGAGTCTGGGTACAGAGTGTGCAGGCTTTGGAGTTAATTTGGCTTT